>NC_135534.1:200766315-202147982 GCF_045843805.1 Urocitellus parryii
CTACAAGTTTCGGCAACTGCACATACCAGTAATTTCTACTCCATTGATTCTTTTTTAATAAAACTTACTATAGGCTAATTATTTTCTTCCTATACATTCCCTTCAAAAACCAGATGTCTAGCTGTTGTGTTAGCACCTAAGGGCAACTGTAAAAGCCTCAGAACAGTGGGCTAAAGGTCCCAAGCACTCCATGAGCAGTCCTCTGGGCCTCCCAGATGGCCAATCAGCTAAGTTCAGAAAGACCCAGAAATTATAAGGTATGACCTGCCTTCCTAATGCTCCCCAAAAACATCTGAGTACCTCTCTCCTTCATGGTACTAAGCTCCCTTTCTGAAGTGAACTTGCCCCTGCTCTGGCACAGCTGCATTCAAACCTTTAGTTGTTGGTGGCCCCTTATTTTTTCATGTGGTGCTGAGAATAAAACCCAGTGCCTCACACATGCTAGGCAAGTGTTCTACCACTGAGCCACAACTCCAGCCCCCTTAGTGATTTTTTTAGCACAGATTACAGAGCCTCTGTAGAATTCATATTCTTAACACTTCACTTCTAATATATCAACCCACAAGAATGTCAAGTCACCTGGGAAGCTTTTTAAAAATCAAAGTCCCAAGTTCAACACATGCAGACTGATTCACTAGATGAGGGGTAAAGCCCAAGGAATCTATTTTAGTGATTCTAATGATCCATTAATCTATGGATCTATTTTCCCAAGTGATTCTGATCAGTTGGATTTGGGAACCATTGTGATACACAGTAGTTCTCAAATGTGCCAAGATCGAAAATTAGAAATCACGACACCCTTTGGAAGACCCTGAAACATACACTTTAAATAAAAGACAGGGGCTGGGGTTGTGGCTCAGCAGTAGAGGGCTCGCCTAGCACGTGCGAGGCCCCGCCTAGCACGTGCGAGGCCCCGGGTTCAATCCTCAGCACCACATAAAAATAAATAAAGATATTGTGTCCAACTACAACTAAAAAATAAATATTTTTTAAAAAAAAGACAAAATGGTACTAAATCAAATACAATCTTTCATAGGCAATAGCAGTCATCAAAAGTTTAAATAAATGTATGGAATTTTTTTAATCTTTTTTGTAGATGGACACAACCACAATGCCTTTTATTATTATTTTTTTTTTTTAATGTGGTGCTGAAAATTGAACCCGGGTCCCACCTGTGCTAGGCGAGCACTCTACCGCTGAGCCACAATCCCAGACCCCAAATGTATGGAAATTTAGTGGAATTTTATTTCCACTTAAGATGGAGTAACATTTACCCTTCCATTTGAAACAATCAAAACAATACCAATCCTCTATCTACCAGCCTGTGGTTTTCAAGACATTGGTCAGGAACAGTGATGCACACCTGTTACCCCAACTACTTGGGAGGTTGAGGCAGGAAAATCAGAAGTTTGAGACCAGCACAGGCAAGCAAGACCCTGTCTCAAAATAAACTTTTTCAAAAGGGTTGGGGATATAGCTCAATGGCAGAGAGTCTGCCTAGCATGTGAGGCCCTGCAGTTCAATTCCCAGTATGAAAAAAAAAAAGTAAGAAAGAAAGAAAGAAAAGAAAAAGACACTGTAGGTCAGACAACAAAGCACAGTGATTCCTGAGAGATAGGAAACAAATGAGCTAAGCCCTGGATCGCCCATTTACCGCCTTGAGAGAGGTTCCAAGCTGTGGTGTAAGGAAGTACTAGTGTTTTCTTTTGGCAGTACTACGGATTGAACCCAGTGAAACTCTCTACTGATCTACATCCCCAGCCCTTTTTTATTTATTTATATATTTATAAAACGCTTCAAGTTGAGAAGACACAACTAAGAGTCCACAAAAACCAAGGCAATTAGAGTTTGAGCACAGAGTAAGGAGTAGAGACAGCTACACAGTAAAAGAATTCTAGAGATCTGCAAGGTTCCCCTCAATTCACATTTAAGTGCTGATCAGCATAAGTATGAAGAAATTACTACAAGATGTGAAAGCAGGACCAAAAAAGATTAGAGATAACTATGCCTGGTATTCACACAGGTTTAAAAATGATGTTTGTTGGCTGGGGTTGTGGCTCAGTGGTAGAGTGCTTGCCTAGCACATGTGAGGCACTGGTTTCAATTCTCAGTACCATATAAAAATAAATAAAATACAGGTATTGTGTCCATCTACAACTACAAAGAAAAAAAGAAATGTCTGTTCCCACCAGCCAAGGTGTATAAACTCATAATTATGGTGCACTGGATATAGTGTACAAGTACATCATTATGTTAGTAATGGGGAACAATTAGACCTAAACTGAGCACTTGTTTCAGTCCCACTCAAATTTTAAAAATAAGACTCGGATCAAATTTTTTCAAAGTAACTTTGACAAAATATATGAAACTATGGTTTTCAAGACACAGGAGTACAGCAATCCCCTGAAATGGGTCCCCAGATTATTGCCTTGAATACGCCCTAGAATGTTTAACAAAAACAGCCAACAACCAACAAGGTGAAATACACAATGTCTTGCATTCAATCAAAACTCATCAGGCATGCACAGAATGAGTCAGGAAAACATGACCAATAAGGAGGACACCTAAATTATAACTAGTAGAAAGGACATTCAAACAGTTATAACTGTATTCCATGTATTCAAAAAGTTAGATATGGAAGATCTAAAACTGACCCAAACTATGTTTTGTTTTGGCAGTACTAGGGATTGAACCAAGTGAAGCTCTACTACTGACCTATATCCCTAGCCCTTTTTTATTTATTTATATATTTATTTTAAATTTTGAGACAAGGTCTTGCTAAGTTGCCCAGGCTGACTTTGAACTTACTATCCTCCTGCCTCAGCCTCCCTAATGGGATTACAGGCGTGAACCACCAAACCCAGTTCATATTCAATTTCTAGAGATAAAAACTACAACATATGAGATGAAAAAATGCACTAAATGGGACTAACAGTAGGTTAATATTACAGAAGAAGAGAATAGTGAACTTGAAGATATAACAACAAAACTATCTAAGATGAGATAGAGAGAAAACTCGAAAGCAAAACAAAACAGCACCACTGACATGTGGTATAACTTCATGAAGCCTAAGAGATTGGTAATTAGAATCTCCAAGCAAGGAAGATGAAGCAGGAAAAATTATCTGAAAGGATGATCAAAAACTTCCTAAATCTGGGTTGGGAGTGAAGATCAGTGCCAGGCATATGTGAGGCCCAGAGTTCAATCCCCAGCACCGCAAAAAACAAAAACTTTCTAAAGGTGATGAAAACTATGAATGTATAGGTACACAAGCTCAACCCTAGCATGAAAAACAAGAAGAAAACTAAGACACATCATATATGAATAGTTCAAAAGTAATGATAAAGAACACATCTTAAAAGAAGACACAAACACACATAAATTTCAGAAAAAACAAACATTAGAATGGCAGATTTCTTGTCAGAAACAACGCAAATGATTAGAGAGTAGAATAATATTTTTTAACTGCTGAAAAAAAATGAACCTAGAATTGTATTTTCAGAGACTATTTCAAAAATCAAGGAAAAAAAGATTTTTTAGACATTACAAATATTGAAAGAACTCATCCCCAGCAGATCTGCACTACTAGAAATGTTAAAAGTCATTCAGACAAAAAAGAAAGTGATGCCAGACAGAAACATGAATCTATACCAAGGAATAGAGAACATGATAAAAGACAACTACCCGCATTAAGTGATAAAGGTCTAATAATCATCTTATTTTTATTATTTTTTATACTGGGGATTGAACCAAGGGGTGCTTTACCACTGAGCTCCATCTCTAAGTCCTTTTTCTACTTTTATTTTGAGACAGGGTCTCACTAAGTTGCTGAGGTTGGCCTCAAACTTGTGCTCCTCCTGCCTGAGGCTCCAGAGCTACTGGGATTACTGACTGGCATGCACCACTTTGCCAGGTTTAATGATCATCTCAACAGATGCAGATATTTTTTAATGAAGAATTTTAATAAACATCTCGAGACGAATTAATACCAATCCTGCACAAGAGCTTCCAGGAAACAGAAAAAGAAGGAACAATTCCCACCAAAACCAGAAGATACAGTACAAAAAAAAAAAGTATGTATGTATATATACATGTGTATATATATATATACATATAGTACAGACCAATGTCCTTCACAAAAATCCTTAACAAAATATTAGAAAAACAGAACTCAACAATATTTACCATGACCAAGTAGGGTTTATTCCAGGGATACAAGGCTGGGTCAATATTTGAAAAACCAATATAATCTACCATGTTACTAGGCTAAAGAAAAATCATAATTATAAAACTGATGCAGAAAAAAGCTTTTGACAAAATTTTTGCACCCATTCATAACTCAGAAAATTCAAGCTGGTGGTGTAGTTCAATAGTAGAGTGCTTGCCTAACATGTGCAAGGTCCTGGTTTTGATCCCAGAACAGCAAAAAAAGAAAGAAAGAAAAATCAAACCTCATAAAACTTAAAAAAAAATGGTAATTTTCTTTTCTTCAACTTGATAAAGAACACCTATTTAAAACCTACAGTTAACATTACACTTAATAGTGACAGAATAAATACATTCCTTCTAAGACTGGAAACAAGGCAAAGAAAATCACTACTGCTCCATTACCTGAGAGTTTATCCAGAGAAATAAGAACAAAAAAACATATGGACTAAAAAGCAAGAAATAAAATTGTTTCTATTTACAGACAATATGATCACCTATCTCAACTTTGAAATTAAAATTGAGGTTATTTCATTTTTTTTTCATTTGTCTATAGTTCTTCCATTTCCATATAATCTCTTGTCTGGGAGTTGCTGTTTGCATTCCCTCCCTAATGGTGTCCAAAGCCTAAACCATCATCTGATTGGTGGACATACAGGAGACCTCAAAAGCACAAGTTGTAATGTGAAAAACTGATGGACATCAAAATTAAAAAATTTCTTTTCAACAAAGGAAAACATTAACCTAAAATTCAAACATTCTGTATATTTACTTATTTTTTTCACTGACTGGGGGCAAACTATCCAGCACTACTCAACATAAACTCATGCAACACCAATCTGGGAAGAGTTTGGGGAGGAAAAAAAATATATATATACACACACACACACACACACACACACAGACATCTGACAAACGGAGTCAGTCATATTTTCTCTCCCCAGAGTTTCAAAGCAAGTTATAGGATCAGTTCAAAGTTCAGGGCAATGATTTGTTTCATCAAAATCACCTGAGATACTTTTTTTTTTTTCCCCTCAAATTCCTAGTTACCAGAGAATCTGATTCAGGGGTCTGGAATGAGGCTCAGAGAAAAATTTGAGTTCCCCAGGTGATTCAGGTGCATAACCAAACCAGGTTTGCATCTCACTTGCTAAACAACAATGCATATAACTGAAAGGGGATGATGTTAGGCCACGAGAGGTAGGAAGTGTCCACTGAGTCTAGAGGAAGATGTGAAAGCCAGACCAGAAGAGCCTAGACCTTGAAAACTCCACTGCTGAGCATGCAGGCCCAGGCTCTAGATGACCTGCCACAGATACTCAAGTATCTACTATCTCAATATAAAGATTATTAGCAAACAGGAAAACACAATCTTAATTTCCCATAAAATTTTCAGCCCTGGAAGTTATAAAATGCATTTTTAACTCAGAATATCTTTACTTTTCATCTAATTACCTGCTCTGGGTTTACCGCTATTCAAACTATCCATATGAGAAAAAACATCTTGGAATATCTGTCCAAGTTCAGACCCTCAAGTGCTCTCAGAGAGCATCAAGTCCAAATGGAGAACAAAAAACAATCTACAAACTCACCAAATAATCTTTCAGAGTTGAGCCAAGAACACATACTGTAAAACAGCAAGAGTTGCAGTTGAAGAAACATAGGCCTGGAATAGTGAAAGTCTGCTTGCCCTTCATTCTGGCACAGAATTGGCTGGGCAGCTTCAAGTAGGCTGTGAGGTCTGAAAAGGTGAGCAGGTGCCGACTGTCCAGAGCATTACCTTAAAAACTTTCTTCTCTAGTACCCAATTTCCTTGTCTCTAAACAAGGCACTTAGATCTTTCCAGTTCTGACATTCTTTTTTTTTTTTTTTTTTAACTTTTTTGTTTGTTTGTTTGTTTTTAAGAGAGAAAGAGAGAGAGAGAGAGAGAGAGAGAGAGAGAGAGAGAGAGAGAGAGAGAGAGAGAGAGGAGAGAGAGAGAATTTTTTAGTTTTCGACGGACACAACATCTTTGTATGTGGTGTAAGGATTGAACCTGGGGCCGCACGCATGCCAGGCAAGCGCGCTACCGCTTGAGCCACATCCCCAGCCCTCCAGTTCTGACATTCTATGGCTCTATCAATCTAAATCATTTCCCTACTTGTGAAATACTAAGTCATAGTTTAGGTGTTAATATGAAGAGTCATGATTTCTGCATCAAAACGTTCAGTTAGATCAATACAAATGTTAAGTTTCCAAGTTCCCAACTGGGAAAAGTCCTTTGTCCAAATATCAATTCAACAAATAACATAAATGAGAGTCAGCTGGTTTAGGAAAATGGCATTTTGTGTGAAGCACATGTTTCAGAGGCCTTAGCAAGATGGGAAAGGATAGACCCGCTTTTACTCTTTTGTATGTCAAATAATTTCCAATAAGATTTCCTCGACAAAAGGTTCCACAGCTTTAAAAATAAGAGGTTCAAAGAACCTACATGCAGACAAAACAAAGCAAATATATAGGAATTTTTATTATCCAGTTTACCAATGAAGAAACTAAGGTACATATATGTACTTAAAGTAGTTGCCTGAAGTCAGGCATAAGTAGAAAGTGAGGCAGCTGGGACAAGAACCCACACAGTTGAGCTCCAGAGTCCAGGCTCCTAACCACATGCTAGAGCTCAGTATGCCACTATGTAGTAACAAAAACAGAAGAAATCTCCAAGTCTCCACCAATGCATTCAGAAAAAAAAAAAAAACATTAGGGGCTGGAGTTGTGGCTCAGTGGTAGAGCACTCACCTAGCACATGTGAGGCCCTGGGTTCGATCCTCAGCACCACATAAAAATAAATAAATAAAATAAAGCTATTTAAAAAAAAATCACTGGGGCTGGGGATGTGGCTCAAGCGGTAGCGCGCTCGCCTGGCATGCGTGCGGCCCCAGGTTCAATCCTCAGCACCACATACCAACAAAGATGTTGTGTCCGCCGAGAACTAAAAAATAAATATTAAAAATTCTCTTGGGCTGGGGATGTGGCTCAAGCAGTAGCGCGCTCACCTGGCATGCATGCGGCCCGGGTTCGATCCTCAGCACCACATACCAACAAAGATGTTGTGTCCGCCGAGAACTAAAAAATAAATATTAAAAAATTCTCTCTCTCTCTCTCTCTCTCTCTCTCTCCTCTCTCACTCTTTAAAAAAAAAATTCTCATTCTCTCTCTCTCTCTCTCTCTCCTCTCTCACTCTCTTAAAAAAAAAAAAAAATCACTAGCATGTCAGGCAAGGCTATTTGCAGTTCCAGAAAACCCTTCAGCCTCATCTGTGCACCAACCCTACCAACATCCACTCTCCCCATCATTATAGTCAGCTGAGCCATCAGACCTCACCCACTTATATGCCTATTTATATACATTTACCATTTATTGAGCTACTTCAGAAGGGCCAAGTTTAACTTTATATACTGCACCCTCAATTTATCCACATTGCAATGAGGTAGGGAGTTTCTGCAGCATTTAACAAAATTGTCCTGTAGAATTAAAATAGCTTAGTCTGGTGCAATGGTGCATGCCTGTACTCCCAGCCATTCTGGAGGCTGAGGGCAGGAAGATCATGAGTTCAAAGCCAGCCTCAGCAAAAAGCAAGGCATTAAGTAACTCAGAGAGACCCTGTCTCTAAATAGAATACAAAATGGGGCTGGGGATGTGACTCAGTGGTTGAGTGCCCCTAAGTTCAATACCCAGTACCAAAAAAAATCAAATAGCTTACCCAAAGACAAACATCTAGAGTGGCTGTGTATGAACTCAACCCAAGATTGTTCTTACTTCAAAGGGGATGATCTTGATCACAATTTCCCTGCCTAAAATGTGTTCTATCTTTTAATAGTGCCTGATTCATTCAAGGTGCATCTAAACCAGCACTTGGCAAGTAGCAGGCACTTAAGAGAGATTTGTCAAATGAGTGGATAAGTGAATGAACAAATGTGTTCTCTCCAGAGGCTTCTTTTATAAAATTCAGTTCTCCACATTAGCACAAGACTTGTTTCAAAGTTCTATTATAAGGCTTCCCAAGTGGTATGCTATGCCTCCTACTTACATTTTCATGTTGCCCACTAAACTGGCAACCTTGTTTCACTTTACTTCTGTATTCCCATGCCCCTAACAAAAGACCTGGCTTTTAACTAGTGGCTAGGTAAGTTTATTAACTAAATGAAATTCCCTAAGAAGAAAGATGAGTAAGCAACTTAGGAATCTTATTAAACTTTTTTTTTCCTGGAGAAATAAACAACATTCTGAGCTGTGATACACTCAAATGAGTGCTCTATAAATACTTGTAGGTTTCAACTATTATATGAGGCATCTAAATTTAACTCATTCAACACATATTTATGAATAATCTTAATACATACAGATAATGGCTCTTGAGCTTACAACCTAGTCAAGGAGATAAAACATAATAAAATGTAAAGGTAAATATGCAAATATGAGCAGTCATAAGAAAATAAATGACAAGATCCAGGTAACTGGTAAAACAAAATGCTGTATGTTTGCAAAATGAAGACATCATTCCAAGCTAAAGCCCTGGTCCAGACCATCTGTGTACAGTCTGCAATGAGGCATTGTCCAGTCAGTAGCAAAATGAAAAAAAAAAAAAAAATAGGGACAGTACGGTGTGTTTTCCACATAAAGGCATTTAATTCAATTATAAATATCTGTCCAAATCTGACATGTTTCTCCTGCCCCCCATCCCATACTGGGGATTGAACTCAAGACTTTACATATGCAAGGCAAAAGTGATCTACCACCGAGCGGACATCCCAGCTCTCCCCCGCCTTTTTGATATAAAAACAATTTCTTTTTAAAAATTAAAGGTGACAAGAGATAATCATTTTAATGTAAGGACACAAAATGTGTTTTGTTTTGTTTTGTTTCAGTTTCTATTGACACAAATGTTCCAAACATTTGGGAACCAGTTAGCTACAGCACTCAAGACAAGCATCAAGAAGAGGTAGAACATGAAATGAATACTGTGGATGAAAAGGATGTAGTTGGATGGAGAGGAGAGAAGGGACTACAGGCAGGGATTAGAGCATGAACCAAGCACAGTGCTAGGAATGATCATGCAGAGTGTGAAGAACAGCACAAAAATCAGTCTGACAAACTTGGAAAAAGTGCAGCTGCAAACTCCATTCTGGCAATATGCCAGGCTAAGTATGTTTCTGATCCTCCATTGAAAACAACTATAAATAATGGATTTTTTCCATCTTCTCAAATACATTGATGAGCTTGCAAAAAATAAATAAATAAATAAGGAAGATTCAGAAGAACAACTAAGTGAAGACAGGAAGCTAACTAGCCTTCTCCTGGAAGGCATTTAGAGTCCCACGTAAATGTCATTCTTTAATCTGCTGGAGCTCAAGGAATTCAGATAAAATTAAGAGTCAGCCTACGGTGGAAAATCTAATAGAAGATCTCGCTCCACTATTTAAACTGGGACCACTAAGGTGATCAAGAAAGAAATCTATCCACACACATCTTAGGAACTGTAATAAAAACCACTAGTCTCCATATTTAGCAAAGAGAGGGAAAGGGAAATATTCCCCCAAGTTCAACCACAAGCTGACCCTCACAAGGATTGCTACTGAGTGGTCAAAAAAAAACTCAACCCAAGAATTTAAGTTGAAATGGTCCCAAACTAAAAGTGGCCACAGGGGCACTAACAAAGGAAAGTGTAAATCTTCTCTGGAAAAATTCACTTCAATCTTAGCCTCAAAAATTCACTCATGAAACATGAGCTCATGGGCAAAAACTAGAAGACTGTTAGCCAGGCATGGTGGTGCATGTAATCCTAGCAACTTGGGGGCTGAGGCAGTACGACTGCAAGTTTCAGGCCAGCCTCTGCAAAATAAAAAAGGATGAGGATGTAGCTCAGTACTAGAGCTTCCATAGGTTTACCTAGTACCAAAAAAAGGAAGGAAGGAAGGAAGGAAACCTTTGAAGAAACAAGACAATAAATAAGAACTTTAGTAAGATGTTCTTTGAATCAGACCTTCAAAGGTCTTCAAAGACTTTAGATACTAGAATTATCAGAGACAGGATATGAGATAAATACTTAAAAAAGAAATAAAAGTCACTAAAAATCAGTAAAGAATAAGAAACTATGACATGACTAAGCAAAATTTTAAAAGAACAAAATACTTTTCAAAATAAGAATGGATAACTCAATGAATGGCTTAAAAGTAAAAAAGATACAACCATAAAAATAATAAGTAGGCTTAAAGGAATTCTACAAAATAGGGTTCAGAAAAGGTATAAAAATAAAACCAAAACAAAAAAATGAAAAATAAACAAAAGTCACAGATGCAGAAAGTATAGCATAAATCTAATCAATATTCCAGAACAGATAAGAGAATGGGGCATAATAACCAACAGCTGGTTTTAGAAAGTTGCTTTTAATTCTCTATTTACCTTTTGGAATTCCTACCTTCTTACAGTTATTGGTCTGAAAATAGATGAGAAATTTAAAAAAAAAAAAGAACACATTTACACATTCAAGCTATCCAATAAACAAATAGCAAGATAAATTTTTTTTAAATCTAGAAGTTCTGGTTCCAAGTAAAATGTAGTAGGCATACTCCACCCTGTCTCTCCACAGCTATAAAACACATCTATAAAAAACTAGGGCAGAATTCATGGAACAGCTTATTTGAAAAACTTAGAAAATAAACAACAGCAGGTAGATTAGAGTAGAAAGCTACAATTCAAAGTACCACCAAGCCAGTGGTGAGTTTACCATTTTTTTCCTCCATTATCACTCAGCACAAAGTTGAAATTGGGAATAGCATAAACAGGGTTTCAGGAGAAGTCATCTGGTTCAGGCCACAAGCTGCTAAAGCACTGAGAGAAGGATTCTTCTCCAGAGGAAGCACGTTCTTAAGAGGATGGAAAATTCTCTCTCATAGTCCCTGCTTCCTGTACATGCATGTTCTACCACTGAGCTACATCCCCAGCTCCCACTACCCATCTTTTTTTTTTTTTTTTTTTTGAGAAAGGGTCGTGTTAAGTTGCCCAGGCTGGCCTCAAACTTGCAATCCTCTTGCCTCAGCTTCCCAAGTAGCTGGGATTACAGGCCTGTGCCAAGACAACCAGCTGCCCTATTAATTTCTTTTCCTCTCTGCCCTCCCACTGTTAGGCCTGGACCACAAATGTAGTCATGGGAATTGTGCAGCAGAGAAGGGCTGAAACCCCAACATTCTACATGCCAGAACAAAAAAAAAAAAGAAGAAGAACCCCAGGGAACTGAGGAGGGATTAGAGAGAGAAGAGCTTAGGAAAATAACCAGAGTTAGTTTTGAACTCTCCTCTGAGCCCGCTGGCAATGAACTTTTTCCCCAAGGTTCAAGTCTTGAACCTCCTAAAATAATTCTCATAGCTTTATCTTTCTTATCCAAGGCAACAATCTCTACCTTCTCTTCCTGGTAATAGTAGAAGCTGACATTTATTGTCAGCTTTGCTGTGTGACAGGCACTAAGCCTATCTCCTAACTTCCTGCTGTATATTTCTCCTCAGCCTATCATTAGTTTACACTCAACCAAATTCATCCTTCTTCACCTCAAGGCCAGTTTTCCTCCAGACTCTCCAGTTTCTATGAATGCTACTTTAACGCTTCCAAACTGGAAATTGTGATATAATCATTATCTTTCACAGCAGCTTCTCTTCTGTCCTGCATATTCAATTAATTTAATGGTTCTCCAATTATGCTACTTGAAATGCAGGAGCTTTAGGAGCTAGACTAAGGTCCAAAAATGGCCTTTTCCCAATTTGCATGAAAAAAATTAGGTAATATAAGTTTTCCTACCATAAGTTTTTCTTAAATATTCCCTCACCTGCTACTCTCTATTCTAGAATGCAATATAAAATAGTCTTGGATTTAGGGAGGGAAAATGTAGTTTGAAGTTTAATATATAAATATTTCATAGTATTCCACAGAATACCATGACTTTAAGGTATTCCATCACCTGAATATGTTTAAGCAGCACTAAAATAACAATTTGCAACTTAAATTTCTGCTAAATTGTTCTTTCCTATGCACTGTGAAACTTTTCCTATGAGGAAGTCAGACCAAGGTGGGAAAGGTCAGACCAATTTACCCAAGAAAATATTAAGAAGTGAACCATCAGACACTATAAATTCTTCCTCCTGAATTCCAGGCTGTAACTACCTATCCTGTGGCACCAAAGAAAATAACCAGCTTACACACAGAGCAAAAACGACTTTCAATGATGAGTGTAAGAATGACTTTGGATTCTAGTCACAGTAAGTGAGATACCCTAGGTTGCATTCTCCAGTTAAACCAGCAGCACATCTTGATGACAATTATCTCTGTTAATTATCAGTATTTACTGGACAGATAAAGCATAACAAATAACAACATTGGCTTAAAAAAATAAACCAGAAATATATATATTTATATTCCCAAAAGGGGTTGCTAAAACCACCCAATTTGGGGATTATCGATTATATGGAACAACCACAAATATAAATAGAGAAAGTGAAATATATGAATGAAACCCAGTCAACATCAAACTTACTGAGTTGAACATTCATTTAGTTATTTAACATGTCATGTATTATGCTATGCGCCTACTATGTGCCACATATATAAGTCACTCAAGGTTTTATAGGGGGCAAGACTCTCACAGCACCTCTCATGTCATGAAGCTCAGGCTATGGAAAAGACAATCAAAGAACAATAACAGCCAGGGCTCATTGGCAAAGTGCCTCCAAGTGCAGCAGGAGGAGTAAAGGGGATGTTCAGGGAAGGTTTCCAGCCAGAGGTCTATTTAAACTTAAACCAAACGAATGAGAAGTCACCATGTGCATATGTACTCAGGGGTGGGAGGTGAGGGATGCTATGGCTGAGGATGGGGTCATACCAGACCAGAGGAGAGAGCACACTCAGAGGGACATAGATCTGGGCTCTAATCCCCACTCCCCATACATATCCTGTGTGCTCCTGGGCAAATAACCTAACATCTCTGACTTTAACTACTTCATTTGTAAAAGGCAGAAATAACAACTCATCTCATATGACTTTGGTGAAAGTTAAATAATATTATGCATGTAAAAGTATGTGCTTCCCACTTGTTAGCTCTGCAACTTTGGGTAACTAGAAACCTCTCAGTGTCTTTCTCATCTGCAAAATGGAGATTATAACAATACCTTCCCCCACAGGGTTATTAATGAGGGTAAACTGAAAAGAATGCAAAGATTTAATGAGAATAATAAAAGTAAAGTACTTAGAATAAGTATTAATGTTCAAAAAATACAATAAATGTTAGTTATTATTTTTATATGAATAGGCAAAATTGAAGTCTCAAAGGGTCTAGGGGATAGGGGTATGGCTCAGTAGTAGAGCAAGTGTTCAAATGTACAAGCCCAAGGTTCAATCACCAGCACCAAAGAATAAAAATTTTAAAAGGGCCCTATGTGTCACATTAGGTATGTGAAGTTACCTGCAAGAGTGGAGTGCGACTGAAGGATTTTTAAGCAGTGAACTAACATGGTCAGATTTGTCCTTTGGAAGGCTCATACTGGCTACTGTACACAGACTAAACTGAAGAGAGACAAAAATGGCAGAAAGAACCCACTCAGGAGGAATGTCAACCATTAAGATAGAAAAGGATGGTGACATGGACCAACTGGACAGCAGTGGAGGAGGAAGAGACAAATGCACCAACTAACAAGACTTGATGTTTGTATTAGAATGTGATCTCCCTCTGACTAAAGATTCATGAAGTTTCTATTTAGTTACCACTACTCACCACTCTAATTCTCAAACTGTACTGTTAGCTACCACCTCTTTCATGAGCTTCAGTTTCAAATTAAAACTGCCCCTGGAAGTCCCCCATGAATAATAACCACACACTTGTTATATCCCAAAGCAAACCAATAGTTTATTTCCCAGAAAACCTGAGTTTCCTAATTTTTCATCCTAACTCTGACATGTTTCTCTTAGTCTACAATTCTGGAGTCATCATCCACCTGGTTGTGAAGACAAGACCTTTGAATTTTCTAATAGTACTTTTTGGCAATTCTCACTAACTGGATTCTTGAAATAAAGACAATTCATGCAAAGCAAAAGAAAATGCCCAAATCTCAGCCCTCATTACCTCTGTTCTATTATATCAAGCTAATTCTCTTCCAGCTTCAGTTATTTCCCCCCTTCAATCCTGCCTACATTTTAACAGGTAGGAGGAACTATCTAATCTCTTGAATTACTTTTAAAATTAGTTACATTGGTTATAATAATTACAGAGTGTAGTGAAACTTGGAGATGAGAATAACTGATAGAGTATATTCCATCAGAGAAATTCCAATTTGTATGTCATTAGTTCAAAATATGATCATATCATCAAGCAATGAGAAAATGAAATTTTACCTCAGTAGTACATATATCTCCTAGTCACTCAGAACTCAACTGGGAACAATGAAACTGAACCAGTTCTTCAGCTGCAGTCTGAAAAGGGGATCCAACTCTCACCCACAGGCTCAAAGAACAGTGCCCGTACCACCACCACCACCACCACAGCAAACAACATATGTACACAGAGCTGTCCTTGTTCCAGGGCATATGAAAAATAAAAGACCTAAGAATAGTGCAAATGGGAAAGGGACTTCATCTCTTGGAAGAAGAATATATCTCTGAAAAAGATTAAGAAAGGTGATTGAGAAAACTGACATCATTTAATAGAACAGAAAACAACACAGCCACTACAAAACTGGAACAGAAAGCTACAAGGGCCAGTAAAGAAGAAAATAAGACAACAGGAGGTTTTTTTTAAAAAAAAAAAAGAAAGAAAGAAAAAACCAGCATTACCTTATGCCAAAATATGACAAGAACATTACGAGAAAGGAAAATTACAGTCAGAATTTCTAATATATATACTTATGTATAGAGATACAAACAAAAATAAACAAAATATTAGTAAATTAAACATAGCAATACCCAAAAAGGGATAACATGACCAAATGCAGTTATTGCAGGAATGCAAGGTTTATTTAATATTTAAAAATAAATGTAATCTACTACTTCATGGGGGGGGGGCGGGGAGAAAAAAATTTCATACAATCATTTCAACTACAGAAAAAGGATTTGATAAAATTCAACATTCATTCATGACAAAAACTCTCAGCAACCTAGGAATGGCAGCAAATTTTCAACCTGATAAAGGCATCTTAAGAAAAACTTACAGCTTAGCACTTTCCCTGAATTCAGATATAGAACCATTATATCTGTGCTCATTAGGCCTATCAGTCATCACATCAGAAGTCTTACCCAGAAAAATGAGGCAAGAAATAAAAGATCTAATACCTGGAACTGGGTACAGTGGCACATGCCTATAATCCTAGTTACTCACCAGACTGAAACAGGAGGATAGCAAGTTCTAGGCTAGCCTGGGCAACTTAGCAAGACACTGTCTCAAAATAAGATTTACAAAAGTGGGGGAATGGGGAGAAGAAAAAAGGCTGGAGATATAGTTCAGTGGTAGGACACTTGCCTAGCATGTGTGATGTTCTGGGTTTAATGCCTAGTACTACAGAATTTAAAAAAAAAAAAAAAGATTTATTCACAGAAAATATGACTGTGTACACAGAAAGTACAAGAGTCTACAAATACATTATTAAAATTAACAAATTTATCAAGGTCACAGGATACAAAGGTCAATATACAAACAACAATTATTTCCATAAACTGGTCAATTTTTTTAAGTTTTATTTTTTGGTACTGGGATTAAACCCAGAGACACTTTACCATTGAGCTACATCCCCAGCTCTGGATCTCGTCAAGTTGCTTAGGGGCTTGCTAAATTGCTGATGCCAGCCTCAAACTTGCAATCCTTCCTCAGCTTCTCAAGTACTGGGATTACAGGGGTGCGAAACTGCACCCAGTTATATTAATAACAATTAAAAGATAAATTTAAAAAGCAATACCATTTATAATAGCTTTTAAAAAATCAAATATCTATGAATGAAACAAAAAATGTTCAAGACCCTATATTAAAAACTACAAGACATTCATGAAAGAAGATATGTAAGAAGAGAGATGCCAACTTAAAGGACTAGAAGACTCAAAATTGTTAATATCAGCTCTCTACAAATTATTCTACAGATGCAATGCAATTGCACTCAAAATGCAAATTTACAAGCTGATTCTAATATTCACATGGTGCTGCAAAGGATTTAGAATAGTCCAAAGAATCTGGTGAACAACAAAAGTGAAGAACTTATCGATATAGTAATTAAGATAATGTGGTACTGGTGTAATGGGGGAAAAAAAAAGTCCAGAGACAGACAAGACACTCTCACACACAAACCCCCGATTCATAAGAAAGATGCCATGAAAATGAATGGGGAAAGGATCATCTTTTCAAAAAATGGTGCTAAGTTAATTGGACAATCACATAGGAAATTTTAAAAAAGGAATTAACAATGACCCACAACTTAATCATACATAAAAATTTAAAATGTAAAAATTTACAGAACAAGGAACAGTATACTCATGTCCTTAGGTTAAGCAGATTTCTTGAATTTCTTAGAATATATTAAAAAGGGGAAAAGAAAAAGGTTTATTAAAGAACTTCTGTCAATCAAAAGACACCATTAAATAAACAAAATGGCATGATGAAGATTGGCAAATATTTTTCTTTTTTTGGTGGAGTGGGGTTTTCCAGGGATTGAGCTCAGAGGCACTCAACCACTGAGCCACATCCCAGCCCTTTTCTGTATTTTATTAGAGACAGGATCTCACCAAGTTGCTCAGTGCCTCACCATTGTTGAGGGTGGCTTCGAATTCCCAATCATCCTGTCTCAGCCTCTGGAGCCACTGGGATTATAGGCGTACACTACTGCACCTGGCTGATTTTTCTAAAACATTTTGCAAAGTACTCATCTCCAGTTATATAACAGATATCTGCCAATTATTGAGAAAAGGCCAATCCAGTTAAAAATAGGCAAAGATTTGAACAAGGTCTTCACAAAAGAAGATACCTGCTCTAGGTGCAGTGGAGGCTGAGGATCAGGAGTTCAAAGCCAGCCTCAGCAACTCAGAGTGGCCCTAAGCAACTAGTGAGACTTTGTCTCTAAATAAAATATTAAAAGGGCTGGGAATGTGACTCAATGGTTAAGCACCCCTGGGTTCAATTCCCGGTATCAAAAAAAAAAAAAAAAAAAGATATCTTCATGGCCGAGAAGTTTATGACAAAGTGCTCAACATCAGTAATCACCAGGGAAATGGAGATTAAAACCAAGTTAAGTTGTTAATGCATACCATTAATGGCAGACATGGCTAAAAATAAAAGGACTGACAAAATGAAGTGTTGCATATGAAACAAGTGGAACTGCCATTGTTTAGCTGATGGAATGTTAACTGCTACACCATTTTGGAAAACTTAGCATCTACTAAAGCTAAATATATTCATAAATTCTAAATAAACAATTTCAATCCTAAATATATACCATGTACAAAGGAACTCTTTGTTAACAGTCAGATATGCATAAGAATGTTCATAGTAATTTTATTCATAATAGCCAAAAACGGGAGCCAACCTAAATGCCTGTGGAAATACAAGGGATAAATAAATTGTGGTTATTAATATAATAGAGTACTACATAGCAATAAAAAAGAATGAATCATAGTAATGAGCAAGAATGCAGACGAATTCTAGACATAATGTTGATCAAAAGAAGTCAGATATTTGAGTATAAACTGTTAGACTTATATGAAGTTTAAGAATGGGCAAAATGGCTATAGTGACAGAATTCAAAGCAGTGATTTTTTTGAATAGGTACTGAGTGAAGTAGGTAAGAAGAGCTTTACAATGTACTAGAGATAACCTAGACCTTGATCTGGGTGATTACATGGGTATACAATTATAAAAAATTCATCAACTGGTATCCTTAAAATCTGTGTACTTTACTAATGTAAGTTAATAAAACAAAAATGCAAATTTTAAAAATATATAATGGCAGAATGGAAGCTAAAGAAGGTGGCAATCTAGAAACACCAATTGATATAGTCTCCACAAAAGCTACAACAAAAGCCTGCTGACACTAGCCAAAGACCAGAAAAAAAGCCAGCCCATAAGCAGAAAACTTTGGTGGAAATACCACAGAAAACCCTGCAGTCCCAACTCTCACCCACATCCAAAAAGGACAAACTCAGAGCCTAGATTTCCAGGCTACCATAAGGTATTTTATCTACCACCTCCTACAAAGATGGTACTATAGAAAACTGAGAGTCTAGACTTTCAGTCATCCCTACCAGGCAGTAAGATGACATCAACATGTGATTTCAGTGTAGACTCTGGAGCACCCAGACTTCTACCCTCACCTGGCGTAATGGGGCCTCCCTCTCCATATCCACTGGGATGATGTCAAGGAGGCCTGGTGAAGACAGAACTTTCATCACTTCCACAAACACTCCCCTCCATCCCATGCCCCCCCACCACTACAATTGAGGCCATGGTGAGAACAGTAAGAATGTTCTATCCTACCCAGCCAAGGAAGTGGAGGCCCACAGCGAGCCAGAGCTCCCACCCCCACCTGTAGTAACTGGAAATCCCCCACCTTGGATATCAGTGGAGGCTGAGTAGGGAACCTGATTGGACAAAAAGGCCCAACTTGGCAATAACAAGACACAGCACATCTCTTTCCTTCCAAAGTTCAGAGGAAGTCAGCTAAAAGAGAGTAAAGAAAACAGCCTCAAAGTTCAGTGAGAGGGAGACAAAAGCAGAGCGGGATGGGCTGGGGATGTGGCTCCAGCGGTATCGCGCTCCTCTGGCATGCATGCTGCCCTGGTTCGATCCTCAGCACCACATACCAACAAAGATGTTGTGTCCGCCGAGAACTAAGAAATAAATATTAAAAAATTTCTAAAAAAAAAAAAAGTTCAGTGAGAAATGTTGTCAACCTAAAACTCTGTGTCCATACAACCTACTGATCAAAGATGGAAAAGTAGACATTTTTCAGACATGATCAAGAACTCAGTTTACTTTTTAGGCAATCCTTCTTCCAAGTCCACTGTTGTGATTGTTTCCTGTGAGAACCTGAAATAAAGCATTCCAACAAATTGTATAGTCTAGTATAGGAAAGTGGGAGGGAACCATCAGGGGAGGAAAAAGGAGTTTCAATAAAACCAGAAGTATTATTTCAAGTTTGGAAAAAACTAAGGATATAATAAAGCAAACAACAGAAGGAGAAAAAAGATTTAGAGTCAGCAGGGTATTCACACAACTATAATTCCAGCTACTCAGGAGGCTGAAGCAGGAGGATCCTAAGTTCAAAGCCAACCTAAACAGTTTAACAAGACTGTCTCAAAATACAATTTAAAAAAGAGGATCTAACTCAGTGGTAGAACACTTGCCTGATGCCATGGCCTGGGTTCAATTTCTAACGTCAAAATTTTAAAAATAAATAAATAAAGTTAAACTGAAACTCAGGAAGAGAAAGAATACTTTTCCCCCCATTACAGTGGATTAAACCCAGGGCACTCTACCACTAAGCTACACTACTATCACTTTTTTTTTTTTTTTGGGGGGGGGGGGGTACCAGGGATTGAACTAAGGGGCACTCGATCACTGAGCCCTATTTTGTATTTTATTTAGAGACAGGGTCTCACTAAGTTGCTTAGCATCTCACCATTGTTGAGGCTGGCTTTGAACTCACAATCCTTCTGTCTCAGCCTCCTGAGCTGCTGGGATTACAAGTATGTGCCTCCTCACCTGGCCCTTTTTATTTTTTTATTTGGAGACAGGTTCTCACTAAATTTCCCAGGCTAGTCTTGAATTTGCACTCCTTCTGCCTAAGCCTCCCAAGTATCTGGGGTCACAGGTGTACATAATCAAGCCCAGCTAAGAATATTATTTAAAAAAAAACAATCCAGAGGTGGCTCTTTCTTTTCTAGTTTCAAGTGCTTTCAGAATTGTAGGCAGCACAGCAGATATGACCAAGTCTAAGAACCACATGAAATATAACCAATTCCAAGATGGCACCAATAAGCCCTGATTGTAAAGACATTTTTTAAGGAAGCAGAATGTAAGTTTCTAAGGACCAAGCCCAGATATAGGCTGATAAAGATGCCCAGGCTCCCATAATGGTGGCAAAATAGGTTTTTATCTGCCAACATAAGAAAAGAAATACCTTACTGAGGCTGTCTCTATA
The DNA here is from genome assembly GCF_045843805.1 of Urocitellus parryii. Lineage (NCBI taxonomy): Eukaryota > Metazoa > Chordata > Mammalia > Rodentia > Sciuridae > Urocitellus > Urocitellus parryii. The sequence goes on from NC_135534.1 coordinate 200,786,712, forward strand.
CAGAGACGGTATCCTCCTTTGCTATACAAATAAATGAGAAATAAAAAATGCTTTTTTTATAAAAGTATTTTTATAATCTAAATATGAAAGAAAGCAAAATTTTAAAATCTGGGTAGATTGTAAGAAAAAAGTTCATTCTCCTTCAAATGGGAATAAATTGTTATTTTAGCACACTATCTGGTCTAGAGGAATTGAATACTTATATTTAATTATTCATAATAACATTCCATTTGTAGAGTCAACCTAAAGATAAATGACTTGGTTCTAGTCATTGATCAAAATTAAAATAACCTCATTTAAAAAAAAAAAAAGTATAGATGGACACAGCAGCACACATCTATAATACCCCAGCAACTCAGGAGGCTGGGGCAGGAGGATAGCAAGTTCAAGCCCAGCTTCAGCCACTCAGTGAGAGCATCTCAATAAATGGGCCAAGGATCTGAAGAGACACTTCTCAGAAGATGATGTACAATCAATCAACAAATACATGAAAAAAATGTTCATCACCACTAGCAATTAGAGAAATGCAAATCAAAACCATTCTAAGATTTCATCTCATTTCAGTCAGAATGGCAGCTATTATGCATACAAACAATAATAAGTGTTGGCGAGGATGGGGGTGGGTTACACTCATACACTGCTGGTGGGGCTGCAAATTGGTGCAGCCAATATGGAAAGCAGTATGGAGATTTCTTGGAAAATTGGGAATGAAACCACCATTTGACCCAGCTGTCCCTCTCCTCAGTCTATACCCAAAGGACTTAAAAACAGCACACTACAGGAACACAGCCACATCAATGTTTATAGTAGCACAATTCACAACAGCTAAACTGTAAAACGAACCTAGATGCCCTTCAATAGATGAATGGATAAAACAAAATGTGGCATGTATACACAATAGAATATTACTCAGCAATAAAAGAGAATAAAACCCTGGCATTTGCAGGTAAATGGATGGAGTTAAAGAAGATAATGCTAAGTGAAGTTAGCCAATCCCCAAAAAACAAATGCTGAATGTTTTCTTTTATATAAGGAGGCTGATTCATAGTGGGATAGGGAGAGGGAGCATGGGAGGAATAGACGAACTCTAGATAGGGCAGAGGGGTTGAAGGGGAAGGGAGGGGGCATGGGGTTATTAATGATGGTGGAATGTGATGATCATTATTAGCCAAATAATGAAGGTATGAAGGTATGAAGACACGAATTGGTGTGAATAGACTTTGTATACAACTAGAGATATGAAAAATTGTGCTCTATATATGTAATAAGAATTATAATGCATTCTGCTGTCATATATACATTTTAAAAATTAAAAATAAATAAAAAATTAAAATTAAAATTATAATAAGAAAGACTGGGAATGAGCCGGGATTGTAGCTCAGTAGTAGAGCACTTGCCTAGCATGTGTGAGGCACTGGGTTCAATTCTCAGCACCACATATAAATAAAATAAAGGTCTATTGACAAGTTAAAAAAAATTTAAAGACTATGAATGTAATTCAGTGGTAAAGCATCCTGGGGGTTGGGGGGAGCCAGAGTGGAGAGTAGAGAACGGAGAGCAAGAGGTATAGCTTTTACTATAAAGAAAATAGAAGAAAAAGAGACATTGTTAAAAGTTAAAGGATCAATAAAAAAGTTTAAATATAAATTGAAGAATAATCATTATGAGAATTAAAGTAATATAAATAAGTCCTAAACAGGGGCTAAGGATGTAGTTCAATGATAGAGCACTTACCTAGTTTATGCAAAGCCTTGAAATTTGCCAAAAAAAAAAAAAAAAAAAAAAAAAATTCCACTGGACAAAGATAAGAGAGAAATACTATAAAGGTACTCATATTTCAGTCCAGTGACTCAATGGATACCATCTAAAATTAGTTAACACAAATTTACCTAGGGTTATAAGTGAACCACCAAAAGAACTAAAACTAGCATCAGTTAACGGAGTGAATCTCGAAATGGTAGGATTCAGAAAGAGCTGGGTAGAGTACTGTTGCTCTTCATCATGGACTCTTAAGATCTATTTGATTTGTTAACGTGTTTATGACTTTGATTAAAATAGTTTTTACAGTTTTCCAAACTCTTTTGATGAAACTGTAAGGCAACAAGCACTCTCATATATGGGAATATGAACTGGATGGAATTTAATGACATCCAGCAAAATTACAAAAAAAAACTTACCCTTTTATCCCAACAATCCCACTTCTAGGAATCTATCTCAATGATATAATAGTAAAATACAAAGAACACATACACAACACTATTCATTACCACACCATTTGTAATAAGAGACTAAATGTCCATCAATAGGAGATTAGTTGAAATTAAATCATGATCCACCCATCCAAAAGAGTACTATGTTGTCCTATAAAGAAATTATGATGATCTCTTCATATTATAGGATTAATTTCAAAAATGAGGAAAGTCAAGGGGGGAAAAAGTACACCTAGAACACTACCACTTACCTGAAGGCCTGAAAAGTAGGGGTGTGAATATACCTATATATTTGCCTTTTGTTTTGTTTTCAGTGGATTGACACATGAAAATCTAAAATAAACTAGTTACCTATGGAGGAGGGAAAGGATAAGGTTATAGGCTGGGACAGAAGTTAGACTTATGAATATACTTGTTTTGTAGATTTGATATTGAAACCATATAGATATTTTATGTAATTATAAAATGAACTTTGAAAGAGCAATCCCAAAAGATACACACACACAAACACATATGTATGCGCACATGCACACACACACACAAACCTATTACTGAGTTGGTAACAGCCACAGAAAAACTATTTCTAGTAGTTTTATTTATTTTTTAATTTGTGGTACTGGGAATTTAACTTAAGAGCACTCTAACACTGAGTTACGCACCTAGCCCTTTTTTATTTTTATTTTGAGACACAGTCTCACTAAGCTGCTAAGTTTGGTTAAACTTGAGATCCTCCTACCTCAGCCTCCCAAACTGCTGGGATATAGGCATGCACCACCACACCTGGCTTTTCTAGTTGTTTTAAAACGGTAATTTGATTATACATTCATAGTGATACAAAAAGAACTACCAAATTAAAATAATAAATAAGGAACTATTTTCATTAACCATGTTGTTGATGGCTTTGTTAGTATTGCTGTTGAACTGTCTAGACTTTATGAAATAAAGCAAAAATGTTGGTGTTGTTGAAAAAATCAAGACTGTTAGTATAGATGTGAGAGATTCAGATATAAGGGTGATGAGGTTAAATAAAACTGCTATAGTCTGGAATTATAACTATCAATAGAAAGATGTGATATAACTTACCTTTAAATACACACACAAAAAATCACTAATATCATTTCCCACCAAAAAGAAAAAAGACTCCTAAGAAACAGTGAAATATTAAGTCTGGAATAGGAAACATAAGATGACCCTGGAACATCTTGTATACCAAAAGGCAAAGGAGCTATTAGGAACTACTGGAATTCAGGCTCAGGCTGCAGCTCAGAGGTAGAGCACTTGCCTACAATGTGTCAAGACCCTGAGTTCAATCCCCAGCACCAGAAAAATAAACTAACAAATAAGAAACTAAGTATCCTGTCAAAAGGACTTCAGAAGTTCACTTCAAACAGTTTTCACTAAACAAGGAGAACAAATTAATTGATGAAGATCAAAAACAGCATATAGAATTAAATATATGCTTTTAAAGTGACCTTCTATCCAAAAAGATCAGTTAGTCACCTTTGAAAATTACTAGAAAATTGTTTGAAACTAATAAAGGAAATCAAGCATTTACTCTGCCTTTACTGGATAAACTGTACCTCAGGGTAATCAAATGTTTGATACGCAAAAGTTTTCCTGTATACAAGTATTCCAGCTAATATAAAGAGAGGACAGAAGCAAAATATTACTATTTTATTATCTCTAATAATTAATAGATCCAAAAAAGAGATAACCACACATAATGTGCCTCCTGACTGAAGTACCTATTACCATTTTTCAGTACTCTTGCCAAGAAAATAAAATTAAATCTGATCAAGTTACTTAATCTAATTACCAATTTATAGAAATTAAGAGATAAAACATATTAAATAAAAATGAGGATGCAATGAAGTTATATAAAAAACAAATTACAGGGCTGGGGCTCAGTGGTAGAGCATTTGCCTAGCATGTTGTGAGACATTGCGTTTGATCCTCAACACCACGTAAAAAATAAACAAACAAAATAAAGCTATTGTGTCCATTTACAACTTAAAAAAACAAAATCTTAAAAAAAAAATTACAGGGCTGGGATTGTGGCTCAGTGTTAAGAGTGCTTGCCTAGCACATGTGAGGCACTGGGTTCTATTCTCAGCACCACGTAGAAAAATAAATTTGTGTCTACAACTAAAAATATTTAGAAAAAAAAATTACAAGGAGAGAAAAAGAGATTTACAATGTACATATCAACCAACTACAATGTATGACCTGATTGATTCAAACAAATCTTATTTTTAAAAACATTGTAAAACTAAAAAACTTAAAACAGTAATTATATGTTTGATATTATTAAGGACTTTTTGTTAATTTCTTCGGTATGATAAAGTTATTATTGTATTTTCTTTAAGGAATATTTTTTTAGAGAGACACATAGAAATACTTAAGAATGAGATATGCCATTTGGGATTTGCTTCAAAATAATCCAGGATTGGAGAGTAGAAGAGGAAGTTACAATCAGTTACCTACAAATGAAACTAGGTAAGCCATAAATTAATAAGTGTTGTAACTGGGTGACAGTTACTGGGCTCACTATTCTATTCTATTTTTATAGATGCTTAAATTTTTCTAATACAAAATAGTTTAAAAATAATAATTCTAAGTATTACAGAAAAAGAAATAAAAAATTATGTTAAAAAGGCCAAAAGTAAACAGTGGTACGAACTAAACAAATAAATACATTGTTGTAAATCTTTTATAAAACTAAATAAAATTTTCCAATATATATGAAAGGGAGTATAAAATGTTTTTAAATATTATAATTCTAATTATTTGCATGCTTATCCTCTCTATTTTCCTTTCTCCCCAACCAACAAGAGGAATAGTATTTTTCACATATAAGGATCTCAATCTGGAGCTGGGATTGTGGCTCAGCTGTAGAGTGCTTGCCTAGTACATGCGGGGCCCTGGGTTTGATCCTCAGCACCACATAAAAATAAATAAAAGGATTTTATTTACAACTAAAAAAATAAAATAAAAAATAAAGGATCTCAAATCTTCAAATGAATTCAGCAAAATATACTACACATCATCCTAACATTCTCACTAAAAAGAAGCAGTTTATATTAAAGAAAACTACAACAATATTAAAGCAAACCACAAATGCTTTTGTGCCAGGTATGGCAGTGCAAGGCTGAAATCCCACATCTTAGGAGGTTCAGGCAGGAGGATCATCAGTTCAAGGACAGCAACAATGTAGTGAGACCCGGTCTCAAAAAATAAAAAGGGGTGAGATGTATTTCAGTGGTAGAGCACCCCTAGATTCAATCACTAGTACAAAAAAAAAAAATGCTTTCTTGATTTAAAAAAAAAAAAAAAAAAACAACCTTCAGGTCTTAAGAAAACTGCATGCTAGGGCTGGGGTTCAGTGGTAGCACACTTGCCTGGCATGTGTGAGGCACTGGGTTCGATTCTCAGTACCACATATAAATACACAAATAAAATAAAGGTCTATCAACAACTAAAAAGATATTTTTTTAAGAAAGGCTGTCTTTAAAAAAAAAGAAAAAGAAAAAGAAAGAAAACTGCATGCTTCATCCTTTGCAAGCAATAGTCATGATAGCTGCCATTTAGCAGTCACAACTCTGCTGAGGATTAGACACAAGATCTGTTTTAATCCTCACAACCACCTTTTAAGTAACTTTATTTGCTTCCTTTTATAATTTTTTAAAAAATGAGGCTCAAATTGAAAACTCTAAGTGGAGTTACATGTAATTCTAAAGACTCAAAACTTTTAAAACCCACATCCCCATCCTAGCTCTTCTCAAGCCCTGGAGTACATGAACTGCCTGCTTGGAATCAAACAGCATCTTCTCTAGATTAATTTCCTTCCTTCCATTTATTCATACAGCTGGGGCAAGATCAATGCAACAACCCTGAAACCTTTCCTGTGGCTAAAGTGAGTTCAAAAGTTGTTTTGTCTTGTTTTGTCTCACTCACTCCCTTTCTAAATCTACCATGAACAGATTTCCCCTCAGCAATTTGATCCAGCCCACCTTAGTCTTACTTATCTAACAACACACACATTCACCATGGATCCCTTAAAGATTTTTTCCTTTCTCATTGAATACCAAAATGCCTTCTTCCAATTTTCACTTGTCTTCAGAAAAGCAAACAGATTGCACCACCAGTCCTCACTTTACACATACCCCCTTTACAATATAACTTTGCTAAGTTTGGGAGGTCATCTTTGATTGTTTCTCTTGCCTCTTACATGTAATTTGTAATCAAGTTTTGTCAATTCTACCTAAAATCTCGCTCCATCCATCCCTTTTCTTTTTACCGCTAATACCTTACTTTGAGCCTTGATCTCCCACAGTATACATCTGATATGTATCGTATAAAGACATGCCTTACTATACTAATACAGACATTAGAAAACACAAAAACAAACTTTTTTTTCGTGTGTGTGTGTATGTGTGTGTGTGGTGCTGGAGATTGAATTAGGGCTTCACTCATGAAGCACCCTACCACTGGCTTACATCCCCAGTACCTAAAAACAAAATTTTAAAGGTTGACTATAAAAATAAATGTAAGCTCTAATATATACTTCTCATGCTGTAATGGATCATCTTACACAAGGCAGGGATATCACTGATCCAAACTATTGATACCCAGGTAATCTACCTAAAAACCCAAATATGACTGTAGTACTTCTCATACTTAACTATTCAACAGTGTCATGTCCCAATGGCACAAACCCATAATCTGAATCCATGTATACTATATTTCAGCTATACCTTTTATCTTATGACTTTTGCAGGGTTCCCTCTTCCTGGAATATCCTTGCTCTTGAGAGTTACTGATTTGTATTTAACAGAATCTTTAAAAGCAAAGTACATTCTAAATACCATAACCAGGGCTGGGGTTGTGGCTCAGTGGTAGAGTGCTTACCTAGTGCATATGAGGCACTGGGTTTGATCCTCAGCACCACGTAAAAACAAACAAACAAATAAATAAATAAAGTAGCTGACTCTGGGCACTAATATTGGAGTGTCTATTCTCGAAGGACACTTTTATTCCTCCATCCTGGGTCTTTCTGCAGACTCCTGTGGGGACTGGGATGCTGGAAAGAGGAGAAATGGCAGTAGAGGGAGAAGAACTGAAGAGGAAATCACATTTCCACTCCTAGTCTCATCACAAGCAGATATTGGTCTTCTGTCCTACAGGACAGGCTGCAAGAAATATGTCTACCCTGCACTTTGGTAATGGGAGCCATCCAAAAAACACTGGAGCAGTGTTAAGAAGTCAAAGACTGGGCTGGGCGTGGTGGTGCATGCCTGTAATCCTAACAGCCTGGAAGGCTGAAGCAGGATGACCACAAGTTCAAAGCCAGTCTTAGCAACTTAGAAAGACCCCATCTCAAAATAAGAAAGGGCTAGGGATGTGACTCGGTGGTAAAGCACCCGTAGGTCCAATCTTCATTACCACACACACACAAAAAGAAGAAGTCAATGTTGCTTCTCTGTACTTGAAAACAATTAGATGGGTGTGTCTCCATTTTCAAGCCATATATAATTCCTATTATTCTTCCTTTGGGACTCCATCCTCCCTTCTCCAAGTCTCCCCTTTCCTTCAGTTTGAGTCCAAACATCTTCTGAGAAGCCTGACTAACTCCGTCTACTCTGATTTTATATTTTCTACACAGTTTATTCAAGCCATTTCTACACAATTTATTCACAGTAAAATATCACTTTACACAGAGTAGTGCAGCTGCTTCAGAAAACAATTTTAACAGTTCCTCAAAATCTTAAACAGTGTTACCATATGATCCTGCAATTCCACTCTTAGGTATGTAAGCAAGAGAAGTGAAAGCACGTGTTCACACAAAATTTTCAGAGCAACATTATTCATACCAGTGAAAAAGAGGAAAAAATTCAAATACCTACAACTCATGGAGGAGTAAAATGGGTATATCCATGATGAAATATTAATCAGCAATGAAAAGTAACAAAACACTCATATATGCTACAATATGGATACGCCTTGAAACAATTATGCTAAGTGAAAGCAGCTAGACACATAAAGGGTTATATATGATTCCATTTATATGAAATACCCAGAACAGGCAAATCCACAGCAACTGAAACTATTAGTAATTACTAGGATTGAGAAGGCTTGGAGATGTGGGGAGTGACTGCCAACAGGTATGGGAGGTTTCTTTCTGGGATGAGGAATATGCTCTGGAATTAATAGTAATAGTCAATCACACTTTTGTGAATATACTAAAAGCCATTTACTTTAAAAGAGTAAAAATTTTAGTATGTAAATCACATCTTAATAAGATATTTTTCAGATTATCATGACCTATAAGGCCCTGCTCTCTCCCTGACCTCACCTCAAGTCTCTTTGCCATCATTTACTACTCAAACCCACTGGCTTACTGTCAGTTCCTGAACATGTCCAGGGTTCTCTTGTCTCCAGGCCCTTATGTATGTACTACCTTCTGCCTCAAATAAAGTCTTATCCAATCTCTTTTTTTTTTTTTTTTTTTTTTTGAATTTTTTAATATTTATTTTTTAGTTCTCGGCGGACACAACATCTTTGTTGGTATGTGGTGCTGAGGATCGAACCCGGGCCGCACGCATGCCAGGCGAGCGCGCTACCGCTGAGCCACATCTCCAGCCCTTATCCAATCTCTTGACAAGACTAATCACTCTACATCCTTTAAGTTTCAGTTCAAATGCCAAATCCACAGTGAATCCCTCACCACTCTAAAATAGGACAGCCACTCCCACTATTTTCTCTTAGCATCTTTTTTCATTTATAACACATTTACATAGCTTTATGTAAAGGTACTTGGTTTATCTGTCAGGCCTACCACACTGTAAGCATTATTATAAGGAACCCATCATCAGTACTGCTCACCATTAAAATCCCTGCCTAACATAATTCCTAGCACTTAATAAAAGGTAACATTCTTGTTTTCCTAATATGCCATGTCCTCATATGTACTGCTCCCTCTGTTGATACCACCTTCACCACCTCTACTCTCTCTGACCCTACCCTCACCCTTTCACACCCTTACTCATCTCTCAGCTTAGAAATCCTTCCTTTCTTGAACACCTCCTGCAAGGTACACAGTCTCTCCTTCCCTTCCTCACCTGTTCATCCTGGTTACAGTACCGCCATAGCAAGTATCTTCTTATACTTGGGTTTTTTAGTAGGGAGGAAGTCTAGAGGGAATGTTTCTGTGTTGCATTTGTGTCTAGTACTTTAGAAAACTTTAAAGCATTTTTGTGACCCTAGAACTTACACAATGCTAGGCACACCAATTCTACTAATTTTGGTATTAATGGCTAACATTTATCAAGTATTTAATATGTGCTTGACACTCATTCTATAGAAAGGGTATGAATGAATATTAAATGATACATTTCTTGGACACTAACCTCAAAGAGATCAGTCTGACAGGGACAGAAGACAAGTAGGTATATAGGATAATGCAGAATAAACACCACAAGGCCAAATCAGTTGCCCTGTATTGTCCCTAAGCCTTCAAATCTTAAAAGTATGCATTTCTTTGAGACCATAAATGTCAGGTCTCTTCAAACTCACTTAGAAATTTCCTTCGATTACTTGCAACCCACTTCCTGTACTTGCTGCCTAAAAGCAATTTCTAGGATGTCACCACAAGCAATATTAAACTGCCACAGTTTCCTGCTGTGTGTCTACATTATCGGTTAAATTGCTTCATATTAGCCACATTCCAGTCCACCAAGATCACTCAAACACTAAATAAGATTTAAACATACTTGTCAAAGACTGTCAGTTGTAACTGTTCCTTTGATCCCCCTAGATAAAGGTCTGCTCTGACTTAAGTTTCCTCAAAATCTTAGTTTAGGGTGCTACCTCTGTACTGATGACCCTGTCTTTCCTTTGTCAATTAGATATCTGGTTTAATATTCCTCATTAAAATAAACAAGCTATAAATACACTCTAGTAAAAGTAAGGAATGTTCTGCACTGACCAGGGCAATAGGGTTTAAAATTATGAAATATAAAAAAAATTATTCTTCCTCAAAGGTTCAAATAGCAAATTGTTCTTTTAACTCCATGTACATTCAAATCAGAGAACTCAGAGTCTTGGTAAGGATCTGCATTAAGAGCCAAGGCTGGGGCTAGGGTTGTGGCTCAGTAGTGGAGCACTCGCCTCGAAAGTGTGAGATACTGGGTTTGATCCTCAGCACCACATAAAAGTAAATAAAATAAAGGTATTTAAAAAAAAAAAAAAAAAAAGATCCAAGGCTGCTTCTCTGTACTCGATGAGATGTGTTTATCACCACTTTCAAACTGTATAACTTCTATTTTGGGGACTCCCTCCTCCCTTTTCCAAGTCTCCAGTTTAAGTTCCAATCTCTTCTGAGAAGCCTGTCAACTGTTGTGGTTTTTTTTTCCACAAAATTCATTTGGTTATGCATTTCTTAAACACTTAAATGTATTTCATAAACTCTTCCTAAACAACCAGGTTCCAGTCACTGAGTTTGACACAGGGAACTCTCAAGCAGTTTGTGTCTGGCTTAGATGAGACACACACAAGGAACTAGATTTGGCACTGTGACAGTGTTAAATGCAAGAAGCCAAAGAAAGGCAGGAGAGGGGCATGCAGCCCAGGCCTGGAGTAGAGATACAGATGGGTACTCAGGTAATGGGGAAATGGCATCAAGGCAAGTCTCCTAGGGATGATACCTAATTTTAAGCATTACAGACTCCCATTCTCTCATTTGAAAAATGTGGTTAATAAACAGTACCATTAGACAGTGGTGGGGATTTGATGAAATGGTTCATGTTAAGCTTATGGTGTCTGACACAGAGCTTGTGCTGATCAAGTCTGATCAAGCACTAAAACTTAACATGTGTGCCTAGCATCTCACATGCTTTAAGCACTGACTATATAACAGACACCAGCTTCACAATTATACAAAGCATTGTGTTTAATCAACTTTTATTTAATAAGGGCAACAATGTTAAGTCATACTCTGCACATTGACAGCCTAATTTCTTGATCATTGAAATTTTCTTCTCCATTACCTGAAACATACCTTTCTCTAACATTTCTGGTATAAGATAGACCATATGTTTAGTCCTTTGATAAGGTGTATAAGAAAATTAACAATTACCAAGTTGTTAACATGGGCCTGGCATTCGAGTTAATACTACATTTATTGTTCACAATGATCCTGCAACCTAGACAAAGTTGATTCCCTTGTTCCCAGGGAAACACAAGTTGCTAGGGGTACTCTGTGCAAAGTTTCATATTAGCGTGAAAAAGCTGCAATTTGAACCCAGATCTGGGTCCATATTGTCCTTGTAATGCCACAGGGCATTAGAGATAAACAAGAGAAAACACAGGCAGCCATTGTGTTCTACTGCTTGGGGGGCCTCTGTCTGTCCCCTTCCCATTGTCCTATACAAGGGAGCCTGCACATTTAGCTTCACACACACACACACAAAAGTAAATACCTAAAGTCTGTTCTACCCTGCCAGGATGAAATGACATGTAGTAGTCAAAGCTCTATTTTTTCCAACTAGGGCAGCACCTAAGTAGATGTTTTCCTCACCATTTGTCCATCCTTATTCCTTGCTGTATGCGGAAGTTGCGTAATCAACAGTCACTATAAATCACAACTACTTTTAATAACTTCTCTTTTCATATTCTTTCAGTCTCACCACAAATTAACGTACTTCCCAAGCCTAAGTTTTTACCACAGAGCAGACTAGCTTTAAGATCAATAAGGCTATTAGTCTTCATACTAATTTCACGCTTAATACAATTTCATGCCTTAGTAAATTCTCTTGCCCAAATGCTCAGATGGTACGGTGACAGGTTCCACAAAACATACTTGAAAAATATATTTGTCAACATGCCACTGTTGAGAGCAAGAGAGACCTAATGACCAGTCATAAGCACTTCTGCTTGTTGGATTTTAATGTTAGTTCTGACACTTGCTGCCTCATGTCAGGCAAGTTTCTGAAATTTTCTGTAACAAGAAAGGTAAGCATCCTCATGCATACTCTGAGACTCCAAGGTGGCTCTTGAAAAGTGTTTTAAGTGCTATTGAATGAAGTTTACAACTCTTACTTAGAAACAGGAACTAAACTTGAAGTGTCTTAATCCTAGTACTTCACAAACTACGTTTTTTTAACCTCCCCATCCTCTCAAGCTCTTGTTCAGAGCATGCTTCTAACTTTTTTCCTCATTTCCACAAAAATTAACAGTATGTTCATCTAATGATTCCATGTTATCATTTTAAAAAAAAAAAAAAAACAAAAACTTTTGTTTCAGGGGCTGGGGATGTGGCTCAAGCAGTAGCCTGCTCGCCTGGCATGTGTGCGCCCCGGTTCGATCCTCAGCACCACATACCAACAAAACATGTTGTGTCCACCGAGAACTAAAAAAAAATAAATAAATATTAAAAAAAAATTCTCTCTCTCTCTCTCACTCTCTCTTTAAAAAAAATTATTAAAAAAAAATCTTTTGTTTCATTTAGCAAACGTATCAAGGCTGCTGTGGCATGTATTAAACATTTTGTAAACGAAAAGCCTGACCACTCAAGGGACTGCAAAGCTGGGCAAGGGTCACACTACATGGACATCACCTGGACATGATATGCAACATTTATGCAACATCTGAATAATTATCTTTTTGCCCTTGAGGCCCTTCACTTCCAAACATCCCTATTAAAGTTCTCAATATACTAAATAAACACATTCCACAGACTTTCCTATAAGAGTTTAAAGTGTCCTGTGAAAGCTATTTTACAGAAAAGCATATGCTGTCAACTTTGTTATTAAATGCCCTTAAACAATTCTATTAGTCACAGAGTAGAAGTGAACATTTGTTAGTGATTAGAGATAAAGCATCTCACATTCTGGGGCTGAGGAAGGGAGAGGCCAGAAGAGAACTTGGCTGGGAGGGGAGATAGAGTCCAAAGCAACACACCCAAATTGGACCATATAAAAGTTGCACTTTCCAAAGTCAACTTTATGTCTAGAAGAAGGGCAACAATGTTTCAATGGGTTCTGAAGTTAGAGGATCAACAATTTCCCCAGAAAACTAAGCCCCCATTGGGGACTCCAGGTGGATGAATGAGCGAAGGAATGTCAGATTGGATTACAGGGCCTTTCCAACATTATCAAGATCAGGTGCTCAGTTACAACACAGAGGTATCTTTCTTCATAGCCTTTGGCCCCTGCTGTGTGGAGACTTTCGAGATAAAGAGGGTGAAACAGGAGGAGAGAGAAGGGCCTCCCCCACCCCACGCCATCCAGACCTTCAATCCACTAGGGGCCCCTCCCTTTAAGAAGCTCACACGACTTCTGGGGGGCCCCGCAGGCCTCAAGCAGCCAAGCGGCAACCTCTCCCGGACCTGCCAACTCTCGGGGGCGCCCCAAACACACCCATTTGGGGACTTACTTCCGGATTTTCCGCTCGCCCTCCCAACACTAGCCTGACCATTTTCAGGGGCCCTCTGTACACCCGCGGAAGGGGCCACCTCAACCGTAATCTCAGTCGTTCCCGCCCTCAGGTGAGGAGGGGACACCTGACCACCCGCGCCCCTCCACCCCGCGTACACCCCGCCCCCGCGCCTCAGAGCATCGCCATGGCAACCGTCCCCCACCCCGCGTGACGCCGGCACGCGGAGCGCCCCTCGGGTCCCGGCAACAAGTCCCCGCGCGGCCCGAGGCCTGCAGCCCTTGCCCGGCCTCGCCGCCCCGCGCCCGGCTCGGCTCCGCCCGGCCGCACTCACTTGATCCTGGAGCCCATGGTCCCGGGGCCTCCTCATGGGCCCGCGGGCCCCGCTCGGCGCTGCGCTGCCCGCCCGCCCGCGGCCGACCGGCCTCCCTCTGGCGCTCTCCCCGCCCCTTCCTCCCTTCCCTCAGGCTGAGGCCCGCCCGCTTGAGGCTCGCTCCCTCGCCGTCGCCGCCGCCTCCCGGGGTTAATGTACTCGCGCCAGCCGAGCGAACGCCATGGTCGCCGGCGCGCGTGCCCGGCGCGCGCCGCCCCCTCCGCCTCTCACACCGCCGCCCTCTCCCGCCCGCGCCGCCGCCGCCGCCCGTGGCTGCTGGGAAGTGTAGTCCGCTCCGGCGGGGGGGGGGGGGGCGGGGGCCGGGAACCTCGCATCCGTCCGCGCGTCTCCCGGGGCTCGTGCCCGCGCACACTCTGGCTTTCCGGTGCAGGCCCCGTGGCTCTGCAGCTCTGCCCTTCTCCAGAAACCTCCTCCTACAGAACCGTGAGACTCTGATCCTATCGTGGGGACCCCCGAGGCCACCCAAAAGAACCTTCATCCAGGCCTCCCCTGTGGAGTCCTTTCACCCAGTAGCTTTGACGTAGAGATAATGTCCCCCACTCAGGTCTCATGAAAACACAAGTTTTTCCTTTGAAACTCCCATACCTTCCAGTAAATTCCTTCCAGACACTCTTCTCCCTCACACCATCCACTTCTCCCAAATGATCCTAGAGGAAGGCCTCTTCCTCTTTTCTTAGACCTTTAAGGAGACTGACTCCACACACCCACAGGAAAACCAACTGTGGACATCACAGGACCCATAAGGTGGCCGAGCTCTGCCCTACCCTTGAGGACCTCTGCTTCTTTTATCAGTCATTGTGAGGGCTCCAATACTGAAACTTCATGTGACCCTAACAGCCCCTGACAGATTCACTCAAGGCAAATAAAGGTGATTGAGAGCCACATCAGCAACCTGCTACTACCTCTGCTTCCCCTTTGATCCACTTCATCCTGACCAGGCCTAGAAGGATCACAAAGGAAGCAATGAGGATAACTATCATTTGACAACTCTTCAGCTACCGTTTATGAGGGGTCAATGAATGCTCTCTTTGGAACTAGGCCTGGAAGGTGCCAGTCCTCACAATGTTCCTGAGAGTTTGTCCTCTGTACAAACAAAGGTGAAATAACTAGCAGTTGGTGAAGCCAAGATTAACATTCAGGCCAAACAATTTCAGGCACATGTGAGAGACAGTCATACTTAAGGATGACACCTTTGACCACAAGTCAGAAGATACTATAGTCTCCTGAGGTCACTATCTTATTAGGCTTCTCTTTTCTTCACCTTTCTTTTCTTTTTTCTTATTCCCCCCCCCCCACCAATTTCTGAAATGGCATTCATCCCTACTGCTGTGTTACCTCATAAGTTCATGGCGTGTCTCCTCGCCCTACTCCCATCCCATGGTCACTACAGAAATTTGTCCTAGGCCCCCAGCCAGGCAGGGAGAAAAGAAAGCAAGAATGTAAAAAGTAGAAGAGACTTCTCCTTTTGGAGTTAACTTCTGGATAAAGATAATTTTTGTCTTTCACCTATGCCTTGGGGTGTTGAAGGCAAAGGGTGAACTTTTTTGAATTAAAAAAAAAAGAAAGTGAAAATGTTCAAACCGCCATTTTGAATTCAAAGTTTTTTTGCACCCAGACACCAACACCAATGTATAAACACCCCCAGGAGCAAAGCTCTGCTAGACAGGCAGGGGCTCTGTGGTGTTTATTCACCTTGTTTCCTATGAACCCACTCCAAGGAACAGTTGTTATCAAGATCTTCCCTGGAATGAGCAGCCAGTTCAAAAGCTCTGAGCCGGAGACTATAAATAAAACAAAATTACTTGGTGGAGGGCAAAGTGCTGGCTGCTTTTCAAAGGAGGTTGTAGCCATCCTGGCCACAAAAATGTCTGGGTGCCTGCTGGGTGGTGTGTGTGTGTGTGTGTGTGTGTGTGTTTGTGTGTGTGTGTGTGTGTGTGTGTGTGTTTGTGTTTGGGAGGAGGAAGCAGAAGGTGGGGGTTATGTGTCTGCCCAGGTGGCCTCTGAGACAGCAGGGTGGTCTCGGGAGAGAGCACAGACTGGGATCTAGTCTGTCTTCTAATGCTGGCTGCAGTACTGACTAGCAGAGTGATTTTAAACAAATGATTAGACAATTGTCTGCTTCCGTTTCCTCCTCTGTAAAATGGGTTCAAAGGATGGTGAGAAGCTCACATCATAAGACAGAGAGAATATAATATAGGTGCTCAGAGTGCAGGCTGTGGAATCAAATTGCCTGTGTTCAAATTTCACCTCTCCCTCTTACTACATATATGACTTTGGGCAAGTTATTCACTCTCTCTGGGCCTGAGGTGGTTTGTCGGTAAAATGGAAATGATGATGATAATAGGCCTATTTTACTGAGCTGACATGGTAATTAAGTAAGTTAATGACATTTTTAAAGTAGTGGCAGCATATAGCAAACACTCAAAAATTGATGGCAACCGGGCTGGAGATGTGGCTCAGTGGTAAAGGGCTTGCCTAGCACGTGTGAGGTATTGGGTTCGATCCCCAGCACCACATTAAAAAAAAACAAATAAACAAAATAAAGGTATTGTGTCCATAGACAACTAAAAAATAAAAAATTAAAAAATTGATGGCAACTATTCTATACAAAGCCTTTAGCACAGTTTGATGATGATGATGATGATGATGATGATGATGATGATTTGTTGTTGTTGTTTGCATTGCTAGAAATCAAATTCAGGACCTCTCACTTGCAAGTGCTCTATCATGAACTATACCAGTAACACTGACATTTATTATTAATGGTAATAAGCATAATAAAATATAGTTCTGTGCTTGGGATCTAGGAGATTTGAGTTCCTAACCCAACTCTAATGTTTACATTCTGTGTCATTTAAAATTCAATTGAACTATAAAAGATAGAAGACTGAAATAAAAGTGGCCAAACAAAATAGAAGTTCATTTCTCTTTCACATAAGCATTCCAGAGCTGTAATGACAATTCCATAATTATCAGAGACCCAGAATTCTGCATTATTGCTTTCCTATCCTACAAATGCAGCTTCCCCTTCATGATCCAGGATGGCTGCTTGAACTCCATTGCTCTAATCTACAATCTGAACAACAGGAAGAAAGAAGCACATGTCCCACCCAACCTCTGACCTCAAAGTATACTTCCCAGAAGTTGCTCACACCACTTCCCTGTTCATCCTACTAGTCAGAACTTAGTCATGCAGCCACTTTTCACTAGAAAATATGGTCTTTATTCCAGATAATCATGTGCACAGCTGAAGGGAGAGGTGGCATTTCCAGGAAAAAAAGGAGAGGACAGATATTGCAAGACAGCCAGCTGTCTCAGTCATGCTTGGCTCTGTGACCTAGGGCAGGACACTACATGTCTCTTGGCCTCAGTTTCCCCATAATCAAAGTAAGAGAATCAGACCAGATTGTTTCTCTCCAAAGTCCTTCAAGTTCTAAAATCCCATAATTCAATGACTCATCTGTTTTGTTAGTCCTTTAAACCTAGGTGAATCTGATGTCAAACAAATAAAAGGAGACCTCTGTGCCAAGTACATGGTATAATCAATTGTTGGAACTGAAGACTTCTGGTGAAAAAGGGGTTTAGGAATTTGGCCTTTCTTGATTGATGTCAAAATAGACCAAGCTGGGCTGGGGTTGTAGCTCAGTGGTAGAGCTCTTGCCTTGCACGTGTGAGGCCCTGGGTTTGATCCCTAGCACCACATAAAAATAAACAAATAAAAGCAAAGATATTGTATCCATCTACAATTTTAAAAAAAAATTAGTCCAAGAAGATTAAACAGGAAAAAAAATGTCCCACAGAGCGTATGACACCACCTCATCTGACAGTTTGATGCTCCTCAGTTTCCAAGCTTGTCTTCCCATCTGGGTTTCCTACTTAGGATTGAGGGGGCTGTGTTAAAAAGAGAGGAAAGCACCCCCAGACAGTTCTGATGCCCCCTAATTATTCAGTATAAAGTGGGAGAACACATGATCTGGGCCAAGATCAGTGATCTGTTTTTCCTAATCCACTAAATTGTCATCATAGTCTTTTTTTTTAAGTTGAGGTATAGTTCCCATGCCATAAAATTCACCACTTTAATGTGTGCATTTCAGTGGTTTTTACTATAGTCTCATCACTGCTACCTAATTCCAAAACAGTTTCATCATGGCAAAGATGGCACCTATTAGCAGTTGCTCACCTTTCCTCCTATCTCCCCAATCCCTGGCAACCATGAACTACTTCCTTTCTCTATGGATTAGCCTTTCCTAGAGACCTCGTATAAGTGAAATCATAAACCTTTACCTCTGACTTCTTTCACTTAGCATGTTTTCAAGGTCTATCTAAGTTGTAGCAAGTATGAGTTCTTTATTCTTTTTTTTTGTTGCCAAATAATATTCTTTTGGATGGCTAGACCATGTTTTGTGGATCAACATATTGTTGATGGACATTTGGGTTGTTTTCTCTTTGGAGCTATTATGAGTAATTAATGCTGCTGTGAACATTTGTGTACAAATTTTTGTGTGGACATATGTTTTCAATTCTCTTGGGTATTGTGGTTATATTCTGCAGAAAGAAGCCACAGCTCATTAATAAGGGCACTGTTCCCCTTCCCCAAGAAAGGAGGGGTTGTGCAATTAAATAAGTTTAGGATATGCAGAATCCTAACAAATTAAATAGATTTCTTAACAGTAAAACTTACTGCCTTTTTTTTTTTTTTTTTTTTTTTTTTGAGACAGGTTCTCACTAAGTTGTCCAGACTAGTCCCAAACAGCTGTGCTTGGGTCTGTGACCTCCTGCTTCAGCTTCCTGGGTATCTGGGATCACAGTCCTGTGTCACCAAGCCTGGCTAACTTACTGCCTTTCATATTTAACAAAGTGCATTGTGGGTCTCCTTCGAGGAGAATACAGATAGGCAGACCCAGGTTGAGTGAACTTAGAGAACATTAAAACTCTCTGAGCCTTAGTTTCTTCTTTAATAAGGAGATGCTAATACCTCCTAAAGATAAAAGGAAATAAAGAATGTAAACATTTGCTATATATTTAGTATTCAGTAAATAGTTATTCCTTCCTCTTTGCCAGGTCCTGTGCTTAGGACTCCTTCTTGTTCCCTGAGGAGGCCCATTTCCTCTCCTGGCCCTGCAGTGTAGCATTCAACAAGCATTTCCCATGGGCTTACTGTGTGTTTGGTGCTCTATGTTTGGTGCTGGATGTAATAAGAAGTGTGTGTAAATTAAACAGCACAGAATCTGGCCTGGTACATCCTCTTCAATTTTCCTCTGATGGCTTATGCTGGACACTTTGTAAAAGGACCTCTGTGTTCTTGAACTTGCTCCCTGGCCCCCTGCTTTTCCCCATCTTCAAATGGGGATGGCCTCTGCTGCTCATCACCTTGCCATTCCTTCCTGCACATGTTTTCTCCTTTCAAACGAATAGCAGGGCCGAGGATGCAAGTCAGTGGTGGGGCACTTGCCTAGCATTGTGCAAAGCCCTGGGTTCCATCCCCAGCACTGCAAAAACAGAAAACAATCAAGTGAATAGTAAACCATTTCAACAACCACCTCAGATACATGCGTTGTATTCCCAGCTGAATTGAATTTGACCTTTCTTCACCCACTTTGGATAATAACTCTACTTGTCAGGACATTTTGGGGAAAAAAAATATATATATATATATGTGTGTGTGTGTGTGTGTGTACACATGCACACATGTACCATATAAAATTATTTTTTCTCATTTATTTGGACTACCCCTTCTCTTAAGCAGGTAGCCATTTTTGTTTTAGTTGTTAGAAAACTTAATTGTTTGAATGCTAAAGTTTTAGTCAAGTATTTCTCTCACTTGGCCAATCCAGACACACATCATGAATGATGGCAGTGGACTCAACATCTGAGTAGAGACTGAGATCCCAGCAATCTGACTTCTTGCTCTGGGCAGAGTTTTTACTGATCAGCCAGAGTGGCCATGACATTGAGGGAAAAGATTCTGACCCAGTTTGATGACAGAGTTGTTTTTAATTTGTAAGTGGCTTACTGAGGTTCTCAAGGGAGATCCTGGCTCCTAAAAATAATGATTCAACTCCCTGTGAGCTCTGCCTTCTGCTGGAAAAAGTCAAATTTCTCCAGGTACAGTAGAGGCAACCTCACCTGGTGGCTAGGGATACTGCCTGCCAGACATTGAATCCTGGTCCCATTAGAACAAAGTATCTGCCCTTAATTTAATGTCTTCATGTGGACAGGGCGCTACTGCTAATACTTACTTCATAGGATAGTAATGAGGATAAAATAATTATAGCTGTAGATACTAAGGACCCAGAGATAATAAATATGTGATAAATGCATAATCATCACAATTGGTGATGACTGGTTGTATTTTATTCATGTTATCAATTTTTTCTTTTCTTTTATTTATTTTATGCTGAATTTTTACATGTTATTTGTTTCTTCAGTCTGTCCTCTATGACCTCCTCTTCTGAGTTAGGAACAATTCATTCCTTTTCAGAGAGGATCACCTCCATGTGGCTGGGGGATCTCATGTGTGGGGTAATCCTACGGTGAGCTCTAAGAGCACAGGCGTGCAATGTTGGTTGCTTTGCTCACCTGGATAATTTCTATAGCCTGATAATATAATTTAAACCCTTAAGCTCAGCATTATTGTCTGCATTGTTCAGCACATGCAGCCAAAAATCAGCACCTTTTGGGGGCCACCAACTTTGTGTCCAGCTTTATTGTTTAGCCTGCACATATCCCCAGATGGACCATTTTAAGGCCAGAATGGCACACATTGCTTCTTTAAAATAACATCTTTCAGATACTTTGTGACTTTTCAGATATGCATAGCCTTGATGGCCTAGGCAGTTTCACAGGCATTCTTAAAATGACCACAAAGATTTGAACCTCTTGATTTTCATGATCATGTAGGGTTTTCTGGGTCAAGTGAATAGTGAACCATTTTCACAAATCCCTGCAGGCAGCTTACAGGAAGAGCTATTTTCAATCTTGGCAACACCCCTGAAAGGTCCAGAACTATATACACACTTTCAAAGAGGGAGGTGATTTGTGCGCCCGCGCACACACAAGCGCACCATAACCCAGCCTAAAGCGGTAAAAGCTGGGGCTTATTATGCTAAGGACTATCTGATTCCCAAGCTGCCTCTTCCAAAACAATTTATACCAAGCTCTCCATATTCCCCCACCCCACCCCCGAGCTAAAAATATCATGAACAGCATCCTCATTAGCTAATATGCATAACTTTTTTTGTGGTTTTTGAACATAATTGGTTCATTCAAAGGAAAGACTTCCACCTACATGAAAGAAGCTGAGCTGCTCAGTGGAGACGCTTCTGAACTCAGCGAAGGCGCTGCTCATGGGTGCTCCTCTGCTTCTGAGCTTGTGTCGCTAGCTGGATGGCAGCGTAGCAGAACAGAAAAACCCCCTTCATTCACACACACTGGGCACATTGGAGCCAGAGGGACTTTGGGCAAGTCCCTTCCTGTTCCCCTCCAAGCAACAATCTCCTTAGCTGTTAAACCAAGATAGTAGAAGCTTTCTTGCCCTAGAGGGATGTGATGAGGACAAAGTGAAATCATCCACAGGGCCTGACACAGAGGCCCCTCAGAAACAGGTAGTCTCCATGATGTAGGTCCTGCACAGGAGGGCAGGGTAGCCTGGTGGTTAGGTGCATAGGATTTGGAGCCAGAGGGATCATGGTTCAAATCCCAGCATGAACTATGCTCACTTCTGTGATAGTTTTTTTTTTTTTCCTCTCCAGGCTCAGTTTTCTTGTAGTAAAAAAGAAATAATACATGTAAAGAGTTCAATAATGAATGGGGGCTGCATTCACAGCAAGCCTCTCCAACTAGATCGTCTCTTTAATAGCAGTCAGAGTCATTGATTTCTGCTTCTAGGGCAAAATGCACAGAGACACCATACAGTGTTCATCTGGGGGCAGAGCATGTGTGCTCTGGGCAGCTAAAACCAAGCTGTCTGTCCCAACTTCTCCTGCTGGTTATGTGGCCAATGACAGTTTAATGGACTCTTTACTCTTGAATGCTAAGGTGGACATAACTCATGGCATTCTAATATTGTGGCCCTGTCTTCATGGGGGACAGATTTAGCCATTGCAATTACCCAAACCATTTGCGTTTGTCAGATGCAGCCCTATCCATTTGTATTGGGGGTGGGGTTTATGTTGTCCTGCGTGGTCTGAGGCTAACAAAACAGAATGTGTGGTGTGTAGTCAGTTTATGATGAGAGGATTATAAATGCTCCTAAGGGTTTTTTTTTTTTTTTGGTTTTTATTTAGTTTTTTTATTAGTTGTTCAAGACAATACAATGATCTTGACATATCATACCTTTGATTCAAATGGTTATGAATTCTCATTTTTCCACGTGTACAGATTGCCCCTAAGTTTTTGATTTCCAAGGAAAAGTCAGTTCCTCTTGGTTTACTAGGTAGATGCATGCACGTGCGCACGCGCGCACACACACACACACACACATACACACACACACATGCACATGCACACACACAGTTTTGTTGTTATAGAGAAGCTGGTCAAAGATCTACCTGTACAACTGTTAGAAAACTGCATCACCCTATCACCCTGACCAAAGAGGAAAGAAGTCCAAATTCTCCTCAACCATGTAGTGAGGGAGGAAGTGGCGAGTGGCAGCCACAGACACTCCATTAGATAGTGAGGTGCTGAGGCGCGGGGAGGCGGGCAGAGAGGACTCTGCGGGTTAGTGATGAGACCATGAAGTTGAAGAGTCAGGGTGACCTGGGTTCAAGTTCACCATCCTGACTTTGGGCAAGCCTCTCCCTATTTTAGAGCCTCAGTTTCCCCAGTTCTGACATGCACTACATGGGGCTATGAGAACCCAGCATAAAGCAGACAAAAATTGGGTAGGACATGAGGCACAGTGCCAGACTCAGGGTGATGCTGGGCACAAGGTAGCTCTTCTCCAGGCTAGGCAGGTGTGCACAGTCCCAGCTCCCTAGCAGCACGGGAATGCCCCTTCCAGCCACCCAGAGCCTCCCGAATAGGAAACACGTGGAAGTGTGCGGCTCTCCATCTGGCTAATGTTGGCTTGTGTTTCCTGCTGGAGAGCATCACTTTTTTCACCTCACCTGGTTTGTTTACCCAAACAAGCTGCTCATTAACAACATGAATTGCATTTTCTGCAATTCTGTTGACAGCACAAATGTCTGCAGTCAGCTTGGGAGTTTGGTGGGAACTATCATAGGATCCCACCAGGCCCAGCCAGTGCAGGTTCTGGAAAAAGAAGTCAAAGCCATACTGGGGTCTAGGACAGGAGGTTTAGGGGCCTAGTAGGGGCCTGCTACCAATTCAGCCCAAGATCTCCAGCAGCTGAGTGGAGACAAGTCTCTGGGCCCTTCTGGGAGAGATGATGCACTTTGTACAAAACCAAGGTAGACAGAAAAGGATTCTCAAGTGTCAAGTCAGGGATGGGGGGACCCAGATATGAGAGGGTGAATAAAACCCCAGACAGTAGTACAGAACTATGGGGGCCCAGGCCACAGCAGAGACATATTGAGAGGTGTCCTTCCTGGGCCCAGCAGGAAAGTGCTGCTGCCTTTAGCACCCCGAGCAACAAGTAGGGGAGAAAAAATAATCACCCTCCCTCTCCTTGGTTTGGCCCCAGAAAGGTTGAGCTAACCTGGTTTGCCAAAGCTCTGCTCTCATCTCAGCTACCCAAGAAGAAAGGCAAGATTCTTAGTGTATGTGAATTTTTCCCCGCAGAATGCTTTCTTTTCTGCCATTTCCTCATTCAGTGTTTCCATTGGAGGCTTTCTAATGGCATGGCATTTGGAGATGGGGGTATAAAAGTGAAAAGAGACACAACCCCTGCTCTCATGGCATTTGCAGTCCAGTGGAAGGAATGATTCCAAAAATCACAATGACCACAAAGCATGAAGAGCTAGAGGAGGGAGAAATTCAGGACACTGAGCAAACACAGGAGAGGGGCTCTGACTTCTGGAAGGGACTGTCAATGGAGTCATAAAGAAATTGATATGTCTTTCCTTCTCATCCCCAGGTTCATGGCGAGGCATCTGGAATGAAAGAGATTAACAAGAGAAAAGAATACAGGCGTGCTATGTTTATGGGACACACTCCCTCTGTAAGAGAATGGAGACACAAAGAAACAGGGAAATGTGGGGATATTTTTGTTTTTTGCTTAGACTTTGGGATGGGGTCTCACTATGTTGCCCAGGTTGGTCTAGTACTCCTGGGCTTAGTGGTCTTCCTGCCTCAGCCTCCCGTGTAGCTGGGACAACAGGCACATTGCCACTGTGTCTGGCTAGGAACTATGTATTTTTATGCCTAGGTTTCATGAAGAGTGGACAGTCATGAAGATGTGTATCTGGAGGACAAAAGAGGACAATCTGATGGTAATAAACTAGGGGGAATGTAGCAAGGCCGGTCTGTTCAGTCCCTGCAATTTCTGTGTCCTGGGAGATAAGGATACTCCTTTCTTCTGGGCATAGGGAGGTAATCTCTTGGTTAAGGAACCTGTTACCTGCCTCAGGGTAGGATGACAAGAGGGAGGAAAGAGTGACCTTCCTGCTTCTGCTATTCTCTCAAATGTCAAGGTGCCATATTTTAGGGTAACACATCCTGAACCCCATTAGTGTCTTCTAGAAAATCTGAAGTTGAAGCTGATACCCCCAGTGAAGCAGAGTAATGAGCCACTGTGGGTCAGGGCAAGGTTCCTCTGTGTTTGGTTTCAGATTTCAACAGGACACCAAAGAAAATCTGTTTCTCTTCTGTCCACAGGACAATGTTCAAGAACCTGAGAAGCAGATGGCGCCTGCTTTGTTTTTTCAGACAGGCTCCTGGTACCCAGCCACCATCAAGGTGCCTGGCATGGAGTAGAAGTGCAATATGTATATTGCCAATTGGAAAGGAAAAGAACAGGGATTAGGGGTGGGGATTCCTTGTAGGGAACAGCAAAGGCTCAGGGATGGTGCCCATTCCTCTCCTTCCCAGAAAACAGTGGGGGCCCAAGGGCCAAGGTATCCTTCCTCTGCTTGCTGCAGCATCAAACATTTCTCACTGTGACTACTTTTCCCACTCCTCTAAGGGCTGATTCACTCTGCAGAGCCTCTGGGTTCAACTCAAAGGCAAAAGGGGTAAGGAACTAATAATGGCAGAGACATATTGAGAATTGAGAGCTAAACCTGTGTTGGGCACTGTTAAAAACTCGTTACTTATACTAACTCATTTAATCCTCACACCTCACAAGGAAGACAATTAATCATCTCCCTTGCACAGATGAGGAAACGGAGGCACTGAAATGTTAAATGACTATGGATAAAAACACCAATCATGCCTCTACCTTCAGTTGTCCCTCCCTCCTCAACACTTTCTGGTGGTGGATCAGCAACTCTTGCTCCATTCTAGGCACCAGACACTGTACATGCATTGCTTCATTTAATCTTGACATGGACCATCAGGGGGGAAGTGGTTCTTGTGCTCATTTTGCAGAGAAAAAAACAGTGGCTCAGAGAAGAGGGACTCATTCTGGGCTTATGCAACGGAGAACTTGAACCCAGGACTACTCAATTCCAAAGCCCAAACTCCCAAAGTATTCACCCCAAACTCCCAAGTCAGACAAGATTCTAGAGAAAAAGAGTAAAGAATACATGGCCAAATTCCCAGCTCCTCTTTCCAACCCCCCATTTGCCCATTCTCTGTTTCCTGCAATCCTCTGCCAGGTAATATGCCCAGGTATAGTATGCCCTCAGTGGTAGCATCCTTCTCACAGCTAGGAAATATTCAGTAAATGCAGGAGAAATTGCACTGAGCCTAGATCTCAACCCCTTCACTTGGAAGTAGAGATAAAAATCTATACACCCTAGGATTCTTCAGCAGATTGAATGATATCTGTGTAATACTGGGCACATGGAGGCCCCTCAAAAGTCCCTTGCAAGCCAGGCATGGTGGCATAATCCTATAATCCCAATGACTCAGGAGGCTGAGACAGAAGGATCATAAGTTGGAGGCCAGCCTCAGCAATTTAGCAAGACCATATCTCTAAATACAAAAATAAAAGGGACTGGGGATGGGTACCAAAAAGAAAATGAAAAAAGAAATCTTTATCTGCCCCTTTCTCCCACCTCACTCTTCCCAGTCAGGCCTTCTTGGTTTGTGTGAGTCCCTCTAATTCCCATGTGTGCCTGTTCCCATCTGCAGCCAAGAAGGGATGTCCCTTGAGGGTAGAAACATTGCCTTGTACTCTAGCTTCCTCTGGGCATTGTGAGGTGCTGTGTACACCTATGGCCCCATACAAATAATCACTAATGATCAAGGACCTAGGAATTAGACCAGAGACCCTACACCTAATAGAAGAAAAAGCAGGCCCAAATCTTCATCATGTCAGATTAAGCCCTGACTTCCTTATCAAGACCCCTAAAGTATAAGAAATAAAATCAAGAATCAATAAATGGGATGGATTCAAACTAAAAAGCTTCTTCTTAGCAAAAGAAACAATCAATGAGGTGAACATAGAACTTACATTTGGGGAGCAAATTTTTGCCACACACACGTCAGATAAAGCATTAATCTCCAGGATACATAAAGAACTCAAAAAAATTAACACAAAAAAACCCAAACAACCCAATCAATAAATGGGCTAAGGAACTGAACAGACACTTCACAGAAGAAGATACACAGTCGATCAACAAATATATGAAAAAATGTTCAACATCTCTAGTTATTAGAGAAATGCAAATCAAATCTACTCTAAAATTTCATCTCACGCCAGTCAGAATGGAAGTTATCAAGAATACCAACAAGAATAATACTTGCTCATTCATTCTACAAACATGTAAATATGTAAATATGGAATTATCATATGACCTAGCAATTCTACTCCTACATATATACCCAAAATAATTGAAAACAGGTACTCAAACAAATACTTATACATAATGTTCTTAATAACCAAAAGATAAAAACACCATGTCCATCAACAAATGAGTGGAAGCCTGGTAGTGGTGTGTACCTGAAGCCCCCGCCACTTGGGAGGCCAAGGTGGAAGGATCACTTTAACTCAGGAGTTCAAGACCAGCTTGAGCAATGAAGTGAAAGTCATAAATAAATAGATGACAAAATACTGTGTCTGTATATATATTCGGTCATAAAAAAGGAATGAAGTACTGATACATAACACAGCATGACTGTGCTTCAACCATGTTATGCTATATGAAAGAAAGGTCACATATGGTCTGAATCCATTTATAGGGATGTCCAGTATAGGTAAGTTCAAAGAAAAAGCAAATTGGTGGTTACTAGGAGATGGGGAATGACTTTTTCAATAAGTAGAAGATGATGGAAGTATTTTAGAACTGAATAGAGACAGCTATTGCACAACATTGTGAACATACTAATATCACTGAATAGTACACTTTAAAATGGTTAAAAACATTTTTTTTAAAGTGCTGGGAGTGAACCTGGGGCATTTTACCATCACCAATCCTTTTGATTTTGAGACAGGGTCTCACTAAGTTGCTGAGTCTGCCTTGAACTTCAAATTCTTCTGCCTCAGTCTTTCAAGTTACTAGGATTATAGTTGATCATTACTGCACCCAGAAAAATGGGTCAACTATATTACCTAACATAAAAAAAACATTTTATGTTAGGTAAATTTCATCTCATCTAAAAACCAAACCAAACCAAACTAACCATAACCATGTGCTATGCACTTGTTCTAAGACTGAGACAAAATCCTGGCAGTCAACAAATAAACAAACAAGCAAAACAAAAACAAGATCATTTCAGCTTGTGTTAAAAACAAAGCAGGGTAAGGAAGCGGAAGGGTTGGTTGGGAAGGGGTATTTCAGGTCGGGTGCTTAGGGGAGGGCTCTCTGAAGAGGTGGCATTTAATAAAGATCTAAGGCATGAATGGTGTGGATGTCTGGAGGGGAGATCATTCCAGACAGAGGGAAGAGCAGCCCTGTGGGTGCTAGAGTAAGGAGTTGGACAAGTTTTATTGGATCAAGGAGGCCGCAGGGAAGCAGAGGGATGAGGGAGGCCTGAGAGGGAAGAGTCTGCAGCCTGCCCAGGACGCTTTCTCTGAACTGAGTCTGCATTTGTAACAATAGAACCAAAGGGGCTGAGGCTGGGGCTCAGAGGTAGAGTGCTTGCCTAGCATGTGGGAGGCACTGGGTTCGATCCTTGACACCACACAAAAAATATATAAATAAATAAAATAAAAGTATTGTGTCCATCTACAACTAAAATGTATTTTTAATTATTTTTTTAAATATAACCAGAGCCCCAATCCTGAAGTTCAGCTGCAAGGATGAGAAGAGGTCCCAGGCTTCACCCACCAATGAGAACAAGTGCATTGGTTCCAAAGGCATGGTGGTTTTGAGTCTCCTCTTTCTTGAGTCAAGAAATCCAGCCTTCTGCAGTCACAGGCAATAGTTGTGGGATTCCCCAGGGAGGGGAATGTGTCCCCTTGCCTGTGTCCATGTGACAGACCTGGACCTTCCCAACTCTATCATGAGGAAGGGTAAGGCCAACAGGGCCCACACCTGCACAGAGAGGCACTTCAGGTGGGCCTCAGGGCCTACAGCTCAGGCCACCATCTAGGGGCCGGTGGAGCTAGAAAGCTAGAAGCGGTCTTCATCAACCCAGTGAAGCAAGGAGAGCGCACCCCCTGTTATGCTTGGTTGGTGCAGGTGGGTCCCCACAGCAAGGCTGTTTGTGTCTGGCTATCACAGAATTCAGTGTTGTACTTGGGTTTTTCCGATTCAAGGACATAGCCCTCCATTCCCTGGGGCACACAAACCTCACTAGGACCGTGGGGTCCCAGCACAAGTTCATTTTGTAAATCTTCCTCATTATTCCTGATGGCTTTCTGGCAAATTCTACTGGGGTCTCCCTCCCTATCCATGCAGCATAGCTTTCACCAGGTCTCTACCATCCTGAGTGGGTCTTGCCTGGATGTGTCCACCCCCTTGGTGATAGGACTTCAGTGTGTGCTAGATGTCCTCCACTGACTCCCCACATCTACTCTTCTTTCCCAGACACTGCTCTGTACCCCAGAAAGCCGAGCACTACTGAGGGGCTCAGCCAGGTTCCCTAACCCTCAGACTTCCGGTTGAGTTCCACCAATCAGAAGCACCAGCAGAAGAGGAGAAGGAGGAGGGCACTACTCCCATCCACTGTGGCTGAAGCTGCCTGCTTCCCTCTGTGGCCACACCACAGGTCATATTGGTGGCACCTGTGCTGGGCTGTGACACTCAATCCAGTTCCAGTAATGTCTCCTCCTTACTTCTCACACCTAAGGGTAACAATGGCTCTCTGCTGCTAGTCCTGGGATGCTTGCTTATCCTTTAACCCTGCCCACACACAAAATTAGTCCTTTCCTTAAACAACATTTTTTTGGGGGGGGAACACTGGAGATTGAATCAGAGCCCAGCACGGGTTAGGCAAGCTCTCTAGCACTGGGTTACATCCCCAGTTCTATATTTTTTTGTTTTGAGATAGGGTTACACTAAGTTGTAGAGGCTGGCCTCAAACTTGTGATCTTCCTCCTGTCTCAGCCTCTTGATCACTGGTGTGTGTCACTGCACCCCGCTCTAAACTCCCTTTTATGTCCTATTTTCAAGCATCACCTCTCTCTGCCTGGACTAAGTGACACAGTCTCTCTTCCCAGGAGTCCCTCAGCTCCCATGCAGGCAGTGGGTAGGCAAGCAACATCAATTCAACCCCCTTTCCAGTCCAGACAAGCAGCTTTATTGCTTGTAGGAATGAAGAGTGAGCTCTTTCAGAACCAGGTTAGAAATGAAGAAAGGCTAAGAACAGGCATTGGAGAGCCAGCAGAGGGGGGCTCCCTACCAGGCAAACAGAGCTTTGGAACAGTGACAAGTTTAGTTGACTAGTGAAGCAGGGCTGGGTTCCAGCTAACAGACATGTCAGGCTGTCTCCTTGGTCCCAAGGTTCCAACCTACACCTGGAGCAGACATCCTTGAACAGAGGAGGGGGAGGGGCTAGATTCCAGCTAAAACCCAGATATGCTGGGGGGTGGGGGGTGATGGGTTACTCAATTGTTGGAAAGTCCCAAGTTAAACAGTTCGATTTCTTTCAGCTTTTCACAGAGGAAAAGAAGCAAAGGTGAGATGTTTATTTTCAAAGCAAGCAACATATTTCTTATGACAATATCTCCACTTAATGGCCCTGTCGTGTCTAATAACTTAGGAGATAAAATACGTTTCTTTGATCTGAGCTAGTCAAGAAGAATGACAGCTGGCAGTCTGCACAAAAATTTAGTGCCTTGTCTAATTATGTTGACTTCTCATTACTGGGAAGTCTCGAAACCAGTAGAGGATTTTTTTTTTTTAACTTTATCAAATTGTTAACCATTTCCTTCCTCCCCCACCCCACAACACCCACTTGGAGTGGTTATACCCATCTGAACTTGATAAATCACCTGGGCTGATTCTTAATCAATGTTTATGATTTTTATCCAGGAAGCAGGGATCATAGAGCACTTGATATGTCAGAATTTCTACTAAACGGTGGAAAATAAAAACATACTAATCTCTGTCCCTGTAGAGAAGGATCCAGCATCCAGTAGGAGGGACAGTCACACAAACAGTTGTGCTACTATAAGGACTGTGTTAGGATCTTGAAATCTTGGAAATGTCACTTTCTGTCTTTGAGCCTCAGTTTCCCCAGAGGCAAAGTAGTGCCATTTTGCCAAATGGCAGTGGATGGAAAACCTGAGAGGATATAAGGTTCACCTGGAGGTCTTGGTGACTACAAGGCTACTGAATCCCTGAGATTGATCCAGTAGGTCTGGGGTGAAGCCTGAGAATCTGCTTCTCAACAAGCTTCCAGGGGATGCTGATGCTATAGAGGGACCTCACTGAGAAGCTCCTTTATATGTTGACGGGGAGGACTGTGTAAGTTCAAGTGTGTAAAGGACCCAGGGCAGTGCCCGTCTGGGCTCTGTTCAATGAGCTCCCCATATAAACCACAGACCTATGAGGCACTGTGCAAGCCTGTGGGGCTGGGTGGGAGGGAAGGCTTCAAAGCGGGCTGAAGAAAGAAGTAGACTGCACAGCTCATCTGGGAGCTAGCCAGCCCCTTCCTCTGCTGAGGAAGACTGTTCAGCATTCCCCCTTGGAGCAGGGCTTTCAAACCACTGCGACTCCCTGGAGGAACTGTATTTCACATCACAACCCTGAATTCACGCATGCATGTGTTCTAATGGAAACATGAAACAACCTGTTCCTTATCCTCTGTGATGTACTCTAAGACCTTCTGTGTTATTTGGCTTTAAAAATATCGATTGCACAACTCGTTGATATTAGCTAACTTGCATAGATTCTGTAATAGATTACACACAGCGTGCATATAAGTCTGATTTACAGAGACATTTACATTAGAATTGTGGCTGGGGAGGGAAGAGGCAGGGACATTTTCTTATAATGACCAACCATATGAGGTGCCTGCTATGGGATCAGACTCAATTATAAGATCAAGCCCAACTGCAGATGAATAGATTAAAACACACACACATTTGTGCATTAGACTCATGTCATTCTCATACCAATTCTCTGAATTTTTTTTCATTTAATCTTCCTACTAACTGTCTGAAGCAGATAACACTGCCATTATCTTCATACCTATTATACTGATTAAGTTAAGGAACCTGCCCAAGATCAGACAGTCAGTAGGTGGTGGGCTGGGACTCAAGCCTAAACACCTCAGCCCCAGGTTCTCTACCGCAAGCCACTGTGGTGAACTGCTGCAACCACAGACTAGAAATATCTCCCGGGAGAACCTTCTAGAGCCCATCCATCAGATCAACAAGTGATGGTCCTGAGTCCTACATTTTTTTGGGCAAATCTAAATAAATTGATTAGTTTCTTACTGGAGTAGATGCAAATTAGTTAAATTAGTTCATTCTCTTGTGCACAAACTTCACATATGGTCATTACCACCTGCTACATGCCCAACCTTGTCCTACAACAGCCATGCCTGGGCCAGACTCCCAGGACTTGGGGGGCCAAGTAGACTCAGGGGCCCCTCCTCTGTTTTACATGCACCCAGCTAGATCCCTTATTTTTTCCCTTAAGCAATAAACACCACGATTCTATTTCTTGTTTCTCTCTCTATAGAGCTTGGACACATAAAATGTCAGGCAAGGGCTGGGGTTGTGGCTCAGTGGAAGAGTGCTAGCCTAGCACACCTGAGGCACTGAGTTTGATCCTTAGCTCCACATAAAAATAAAGGTATTATGTCCACCTGCAGCTAATATATACATATAATATATATATATATATATTACATATATATATTTTTTTAATTTAGTTATAGATGAACACAATATCTTTTTTTTAATTCTTTTTTTTTTTTAAAGAGAGAGTGAGAGAGGGGAGAGAGAGAGAGAGAATTTTTAATATTTATTTTTTTTAGTTCTCGGCGGACACAACATCTTTGTTGGTATGTGGTGCTGAGGATCGAACCCGGGCCGCACGCATGCCAGGCGAGCGCGCTACCGCTTGAGCCACATCCCCAGCCCCTGAACACAATATCTTTATTTTGTTTAATCATTTTTATGTAGTGCTGAGGATCAAACCCAGTGCATCGCATGGGCAAGACAAGTGTTCTGCCAGTGAGCCACAACCCCTGCCCTAAAATATATATATATATATATATATATATATATATATATATATATATATATATTTTTTTTTTTTTTTTTTTTTAAAGATGTCAGGCAAACACGTAGGCTTTGGGTGGTGAATAAGGCCCAAAATTTGCTGTCTGATTTGATTGTAGCCACTCCACTGTGTGCTCTGGGCATAGGGAGCTGCCAGGAAACCCCAGTTAAGCAAATTCCAACCCTGTGTTTGGCCCTCATCCTTCTGATTCCCTGCCTGCCCTGGGCTCTGCTGCCAGGGAGCAGCCAGCCTAGCCGGACCCTTTGGAGAACCTCTTCTGCCAGCGTCTAATCCAGAGCTTAGCTTGGTTCCTTCACATGACTCCCAGGTGCGCCTTCGCCAGTCCAAGTCTCTTCCCACTGAACAGATTACCTGGGCTTGCTCTGTGGTTCCAGCAGATCCTGCTGAGTCTGTATTCTAAAGCTGTAAAGCCAGTTCTCTCTGCTTTCGTCGTTCACCCCCTGAGCTGCTTATTCTGTGTGTGCTGATCTTATTCAGAACACTGGATTTCTTTCTGATAATTTCTTCATGAATGGTAAAGTCTTGGGCTTTAAATCAGACAGACCTGGAGTTGAATTCTAACTCTACTACCTACTGGCTGTGTGACCTTGACCAGTGACATCATCACCTGATCCACTCTTTTCTCAAGGGGAAATGGAGATAAAAGAATGCATGTGAAGATCAGCAGAGGGGCCGGGAGGTAGCTCTGTGGTAGATGCTTGCCTAGCATGTGGGGTGGGTGGGGGGGCCTAAGTTCCATCCCCAGCACCAAAATAAATGAATAATAAATAAATAAAATCAGGGAGACTAAGGGTTCATGAGGACTAAATGCAATATTGCAACTAGGATTGAATCACAGGACAGAAAAAGGACATGAGTGGAAAAATGGATTCAATATAAATATATAGTTCGATTATAATTATCATGCCAATTAATTTCTTTTGACAAGTGTACTTTGGTTATTATGCCAGGTCTAACCTTAGGGAAAACTGGGCTACACAGGAGCTCTTTGTGCTATCTTTGCAACTTTCCTGTAAACCTAAAATTATTGCAAAATAAGAAGGTTTTTTTTTTGTTTGTTTGTTTTGTTTTGTTTTGTTTTAAAGAAAGAAAAAAAGGAAGTATGTAAAGCTCTGAGGCCAGCTCAGTGTCTGTACCTAGCAAATCCCTGAAAAATGTGTTATTATTTCCATCACAATTATGGCCTCATTTATTTCTCACAACAACCCCATGAGATAGTTGTCAGCCCTCTGTTGCAGATTTAGAAACTGAGACACAGAGAAGTAGAATACTTACCCAAGGTCACACAGGTAGGAAGTAGCAGAGCCCAAATTCAAACCCAGCTTTACTGTAGCTCTGATAATGATTCTCTTACCCCCTGATGCCCCCACTTCAGTGCTATCTTTATCACTATAAAAATTATAATTAAAAAATAAGGAGGAGGGGGGCAGAAAGGTATAGGAAAAAAATAGTGTTTAGATCCAGAAACACTTGAGTTCAAGAACAACCTCTGCTGCGGACCCTGGGCAAGTTATTAACTTCTCTGAGCCTCAGATCCTTTATCATTAACATGGAAATTAACTCATGCATAACTGAGATGGTAAAGGGACAGATGCAAAAATTTTCTTCCACCAATGTATTTGATCACCTCATTTGACAACTACTTTACTGCATGAGAACACAGCCCACAGGAACAAGTTGGGCCTCTTACGTGGCTCTCAGCTCTCCCCAGGTGTATACTCATTGCACAGCAGTGAACAAGTTGCTTTGCATCTTTGAGTGTCAGGTAAGCTGAGCATCAGGTTGTTCAAGTAAAAAACTGAGGATAAAAGTCCTTGCCTCAGGAGGTTATTGAGGGTATGAAGGGATACACCTGAAAAACTCTCCATAAGACACCTGGCATGTGATAAGTGCTCAAAGAATGACAGATACCATTCAGCAAATGTTTTTGAATCTCTCGCCTTTCAGACACACAGGAGGTTTGCACCTCTTGGCCCCCTAGTGATTGGAAGGGTCATGACATGCTCTAGTCCACAAATTATAATCAAAAAGTGACACGTGTCACTTGTAGACTAGAAGATGTAATATCACTGGGACACCATCCAAATTCCTCTTTCCCAATGGACACAATAACCATAAACAAGATGGTAGCTGCTTCCCCAGCCTGAGTCCCTTTGTGACCACAACAAACAGCATTCCCCTGTTAATTCATGATGGACATGAATCATGAGTGAGAAGTAAACCCTTTTTGTTAAACCACTGAAGTTACAGATGGCTTTATTATTATAGCAAAAGTTTGCTTACTCTGTCTGGCCTGAATAGCAGTTATATTTAACAACTCTTATAAGTTTTACTTCCTATGGTTGTAAAAAGGAGGTTCAAAAGTAACATGTTCATCATTCCAACAAGCCTGTGGTTTATCTCCATTTTACAAATACAGACAATGAGGTCAAGGACACTCATCCAAGGTCACATCATGGGAATGTACCTGAGCCTGGAGTTGAACTTGGCTTCAAATCTCCAAATCTGCCTGTTTATAGCATGAATCCCAGCCACAAGCTACACCATTCAAGATGAGGTCAGGTTGGGATGTTGGACCCTTGAGAGACTTCTAGGAAGGGAACTGTGTACTCAAGAGAAGTGGTGACAAAATTGAACTTACTTTGTTCTCTTTCCATCTCTGTATCTCACATCTTGCTTTGCTTTTTCATAATTTTAATGTCTGAAACCTCACACCCACCGTGTTAAATGATGTGAATGTTTTCAGAAAAACATGTGCTGGGCATATGATCTTGGCCTAAGCACTAGTGCTTTGGAGTATCCGTATTTTTTTTCAACCAGAGAGACACTCCTCAGCCCTGCAGCTCCATATTGTGTGTTTCTTCTCTGGGAGGTTATTTTAGAGTCAAATCCAAGTGCTGCATCTTATTCTTTCCATAGCCCCAAATAAGTTATTTATCTTGGCAAGTTTCATCTGTGAGATGGAAACATAAAACCTACATCCCACACCTAACTCAAAAGAAAGTCAGAGGTGAAAAATCATCTTGCAAACCCTGTGGAGTACTATATTAGCAAATATCTAGCACTTCACTTATGCATCCAATGGCAGACATTTATTGAGCACCTACTGGAGACTATGCTGGGGGCTGAAGATAAGACGTGAATGAGATACTGTGCATGTCCTCAAGGAGGCAGTATATTGTCATGTTTAAGAGCCTAGGAAGTTGAGTCCGAAAAATTTGGGTTCTGTTCTGTCTTCTGGCACTTGTTTGCATCCTGAGTCTTTTTCATCAATTGTATAATGATGGTGGTATTAATATTTACATCAAAGCACTGTTGTAAGTTTTGATGATGGAGATGATGCTTGGAAAGTTCAGGACCTGATGGGTGGTAAACATCAACTGGGCCACTGTGATTCACCTGCATTCAAAAATATAGTAGGTGCTCTGTAAATGCTTGTTGAAAGAAAGGGTGGAAAGATGTGAATGAATGAGTAGAGGTCCTGGCTTCCAGGAGGGATCTAGCCAGGCTGACCTTGAAAGCAGTGAAGGTGAGGCTCCTGAGCCTTGACCTAGGGAAAGGCTCCACAGCCCTGAGCCCCTCCAACTGTAGAAGGTCAGAAGCCTGCGAAGCCACCAGGACATTTTTGGCCCCACCGTGCAGCCAGCACTCCCTAAGTGGGCAAGCTAGTGTTAACATGAGGAAATGAGAAGCAAACATATGGAATGCCAACGGCTCCGGGCACAGGGGCAGCCTCGACCCAGCAACAATGCTCTACCGGGCATCTTTCTCTCTCTGCCTACACTGGGACTTACTGCAGGTTCCAGTTTTAGAAAACAAGCTTCAGGCAGTGAGTGTGGCTCCATGACCTAGTGTGTGCTTAGCCCTGGGTGAGGCCCTGGGTTCCATTCCCAGCACCAAAACATAAAAATAAATAAATGAAAACAGCTTCTATCCAAGGTCCAAGGCTGAGGCCACCTGTGGGTGACCAGGATCAGGCAGATGCATATCCGAATCGTGGCACATCACCTTCCTTCTGAAAGATCATGGCAAGACATGTCACCTCTCTATACTTGGAGTTCTTATTTGTCAAGTAGGGATTGTTCCCCAACGGGGTTGCTATTACCCCCAGTCCCCAGTGGACAGATCGGGAAACCCAGGCCCAAAGCGATAACATAACTTGCCCATAGCTGGTGAGGGGTTGAGCTCCCATCTGACCCTGTGTCCCCCTGATACCCACATCCATACTTTTCCCACTCTGCCGTTAGAAGACATTTGGCTCCTGTTGCCTCCACTTCAAATACCTCTAAATCTGGGAAGACATGGGGTTGGGGGGAAGGGAAGAAACCCAATTTTAAAAACCAATTTGAATAATTAAACTTGGCAGCAAAAAGCTCAGTACCGGAAACACATTTCACCACCCCATTGCTGAATCTGTTTAATGTATTTTGAACCAGCTTAGCTCAGCTAGTTAGGGAATAGAGCAGGAGTTTAAATTTTAAAACTAGCAGCAAGGAGTCACATGTCTCTGTGTTGTTCAAGGAAGTCTGCGCTAAGCCTTTGCTTCCCACAAGAGTCGCCAGGAGGTCACCCTCACCTCTGAACTCATCCGGGGTCCTTGGAAGTCAAGAACAGCAGAGCCAAGGCAGGAAGGCAGAGAAGGCTTGAAGAAAGCTTTGCGTCTCCAGTCATTTATTTCCATAACAAGCACTTTTCATCTTCAAAGCCCTTTACAAGCCATAATTAATCTTCACAACACCTTAGCGAGCTGGGTGCACAGCATTACCCGTGTTTTATAGGCCAAGGTGGCTCAGGGAAGGCTTTTGGATGATGAGTGACCCTGGACACCCGTCTTAAAAGGAACAATTAGGCTTCCCCACCTTGGCCAGGCGGGCTAGTCCCATGTTTCCCAATCCCAAGCCAGATCCACTCTATTAATCTTCAGAAAGCATTTCCTGATGTGAAGGAAGGCAGGTAGAGGGAGAAGAACTTGGTACACGTGCAGAATGCCAGCTCTGGTATTATTGTCATTGAAATACATTCAACTGTTGGCATTATAAATTGTTAATTTTATTTAAATAATGTCAAATAAGGGCAACTCACATTTGCATCTACACATTTAGCATTTCCCAGTCTCTTTTCTATGCAGAATCTCAAATGATCCTTAAACTAGTTGTTTTGCTCCTGACATATTTATTGAGCACCTACGTTGTGCCAGGCTAGGGACAGAACAGCAAAGAAGGCAGACATGGGTCTGCTGTCACTGGGCATGCAGTGTAGTGAGAAGTCCCTGCTAATAAGAAAAAGTTGTTATTCCCAATACCCTATCTTTTTTTTTTTTTTTTAACAGATGTTGGAGCAGAAGTTTAAGACCACACAGAGAACAGGTGTCAGAAGCAGAAGTCAACTCCATGGTCCATGGATGGTAGGGCTTATGTTCCAGCCAAGGACAGGATGTTTGTTGCAGCATTGTTTAAAATGACAAAGAAGTGGAAGCAGACCTGTAGATCCATTGGTAAGGAAACTGATAAATAAAATATGGGCAATGCATGAGATGAAATAGTGTACCAATCAAAGGGAATGACTTCCTTCTACTTATAACATCAAAAGTGAGAAGAATTGGGCTGGGGATGTGGCTCAAGCGGTAGCGCGCTCGCCTAGTGTGCGTGCGGCCCGGGTTCGATCCTCAGCACCACATACAAACGAAGATGTTGTGTCCGCCGAGAACTAAGAAAAAATAAATAAATGTTAAAATTCTCTCTCTCTCTGTCCCCTGCTCTCTCACTCTCTCTTTAAAAAAAAAAAGTGAGAAGAATTGGATGTAGAACATGACATCACTTCCACAAATGTTAAAAAGCACACTTGAAGTGATGCTATATGCTGTATTTACAGAATAAAGATGTAGAAGATGGATCAAAGGCACACATTACACACACAGAGTAGATGCCTTGGAGGTAGGGCCTGGGTTATGGACTAAGAGTGGGAGACCCAAAACGGGGAGCCATGCAGGATGGAGACAGTGGGATGCCACAAGCCATAAACCAAGGACCTGACTGATAGACTCAATTCGTGGATGTGCCTTCCCAGGGCCTCTCTAAAACGAACACCACCACAATACACGCCCATCCTCTGCTCTTTTACAGGCTGTGTTCTCTCCCTTCAATCTCAGTGTTGAAATTGCCTGTCGAACTTGAACCAGCCAAAAAATCTAAATGAAAAACAGGAATAAAAAGAGCAAAATTTGAAACCAACTCGAGAAGTGAACAGTGTCTGTTTGGGCTGCACATGGGTGCTGTCGAGCGCGTGTGACAGCCGTCGTGGAGCGGAGACCAGGAGCAGCTGAGCTGTGAGCCCCTCCGTGGCCAGGCCCGACTCTTGGGCCAGCTCAGCCACAATGCCACGGGAGCTGAGGGACAGCAGCAGGAATTGTGGTTGGAGGTTGCCCACAGAACCTTGTTTACCGACTCCTCAAAGCCATACTTGCCTGCTTCCTTGTTGGTTTCCTGCCACAACACGATCGATTCTTACAGATACATTTTTCTAGAAGTTGAGTTGTGCCAGGCAAGCCATGCCAAAGCAGCCTCATTTCCATGTGTGGTCTGGGTGGATTGGGGGAGGCTATAGGCAGAGTGATTCTGGATTTCAGCAAGGCACTTGGAAGAGTACCTAGCCCACCTGGGTCTCCCTAAAACACACACCTGACCTTGTCTTTCCCTTGCTAGAACCGACAGCTCCATGTTGCTTGCAGGATGGACTGGCAACTCCTCAGCTGTACACACAAGGCCTCAGTAATCCAGCCTCTGCAAAACCTCCCAGCCTCCTCCCCACTCCAGTTATACAGTTCTGAAATTCAGTCCTTGGTTTCTTTCCTCTTCCTCCTCCTCCTCCTCTTCTTCTTCTTTTCTTTTTCTTCTTTTATAGTGCTAGGGAATAAACTCACAGCCTCAAGCACCCTAAGCAAGTACTCTGCCATTCTCCACCCTTTTTGTTTTCACTTTTTATCTTTTCTTTTTTTTTTTTTCCTTCATCTTTATTCTCTCAAATTCTACATAGGCTGTTGCAGCCAACCAAAATGCTTCTCCTGCCTCACTCCTATGGTTAATCTTTACTCAGGTTCAAGACTCAGCTGGACTGCCCCCTCCCCACAGAACTTCCCCTCCTCCTGCTCCACCCACCAGGAAGAAGAAACACCTGGATTGAATGAGTCTCTACCCACAAGTGCTGCAGACAGTAGCTTAGGGCTAGATTTGCCCTGAAATTCAGAATTTTTCAGAGTTTATAAAAGATAAAAAGTTCATAGACCATATTTTATAAAAAAGCTTGAGCAGAACATGAAGCAGTTCCTCACAATAAAACCCATAAATGATTCTCCAGGAAAGGTATGATTAGTCACACGTTGAATGAAGATTATAAATAGTTTCACATCAGGTCAGGTGAGGTTTTGCCTCTGAATGAAAATGTTGGTGTTGCTTTATAAGGAGTTTAGGTTTTAGTGTTTTTTTTTTCTTTTTATGCATGTGTATGGTGCTGGAGAATTAAACTCAGGGCCTTGGGCATGTAAGCAAGTGCTACATCCCCAGCCCTAGGGTTCTGAAATCATGGACTTCTATTATTATTATTATTATTATTATTATTATTATTTCCATCCTTTGTTCTACTGATGTAATAATAATAACAATCCTTAGGAATAATACTATAACTTACCATTCATTAGCATTATGCAAAGAATTAGAATAAAAGATCCCATTCTTATGCTACCATAAGGCACAAAGCAGTTCATCAATTTGCCTAAGTAAGTGGGAGAGCTGGAACTTGAGCTTATAGCTTTTCTGATGCCAAAGTCCACACTGGCAATCCCAACACTACTCTGCAGTTCCATGCTATACATCCAAGAACTTACCTCCTTTGGCTGCAATTCATTCTTTATGAATTGAGCTATGAGCTCCCCAACTATAGGATCCATCTCTGCCTGTGAATGAACAAATGAAATTCAAGTGCACAGGGTGGTAAAATGCTGTGTGCATCCCATGTCAGTGGGTGTATTGATACCACCGCATGTCCAGGCACAAACGCTGATTACCAACATGACTGCCTATCGAGGGTCCTAGAGTCAGGTAAAGAAAGCAAACCAGGTCTTCTGCTCTGAAGGATTCCCCGTCTAGGAGAAGAGATATGATTGATCTTCATGCCATGATAACACGAGGTTGAGATAAATGAGAGATTACCTACAGAGTGCTTGGGAACAGGAGGGAGGAAAGTTGATCCCCTGGAGATCATAGAGTGTTTTGTGGCTAAATCCATCAGCCCTTGTTGTGAAACACTATCCCAAAATTTAGCAGCTTAAAACAACAACTTTTTAAAGCTCATGAGTATGTGCCAGTAGTGTTTTCTGCCCATCTGAGCCTGGTTGGCTGACCTGTGCTAGACTTGCTGATGTATCTGTAGTCAACTTGTAGATGGGTCAGGCACTGGCTAGTTTAGGATGGTGTTGGCTGGACAAACCAGCAGTTCTCCATATTGATGGCTCCTTCTCTAGCAGGTGACCAGTCTATTCATGTGGCAAGGGGTACGGGGAGAGAGGAATAGAGACTATGGAAGTATGTAGGCAACTTGAGGCCTGAATTCCCACCTCACAGGTCAGTTGGGAGGACTAACTGAGCTGATGTAGAAAAGGTATGAGGCACACTATAGGACCTCAGTGGGCACAAGGGACATGATGACCCTTGGCAAGATGGTTATTTTTATCTTCTTTTTTGAAGAAAAATAACAAGTTTTTGATTGGAAGAGTCAATATTATAAACATATCAATTTTCTCCAAAATAGTCTATTAATTAAATGAAATCACAATAAAAGGGGCTGGGGTTGTGGCTCAGAGGTAGAGTGCTCGCCTCGCATGTGCAAGTCTCTGGGTTCGATCCTCAGCACCACATAAAAATAAAAGTTATTATGTACAACTACAAAAAATAAATATAAAAAAAGAAATCACAATAAAAATATAATAGTTTAAGTTGTTGATTCTTAAGTGTATGTGGAATTGGAAAGGGCCAAGAAAACTGAGACCCCTTTTCTTTTTTTTAAATCAGGGTAAAATACATATACATACAAAGTACTACAATCATCTTTTTTTTTTTTCATGCTGGAGATGAACTTTTGGCCTCAAACATAGCTTGGCTCCACTACTAAGCTATGCCTCCATCCCCTATAACCAGTTATTTTGGTACCGGGGATTGACCCCAGGGGTGCTGAGCCACTTCCCAGCCCTTTTTATTATTATTATTATTATTTATTTAGAGACAAGGTCTGGCTGAGTTTCTTAGGGCCTCACTAAGTTTTTGAAACTGGCTTTGAACTTTCGATCCTCTTGCCTCAGCCTCCCGAGCCACTGGGATTATAGGCGTGCACCATCGCGCCTGGCTCCCCATAACCATTTTAGAATGTGTAGTCTGGTGACACTTAATTATGTGCATATTGCTGTATAACTAATTTCCACAGCTCTTTCATCTTACAAAACTGAAACTCTATACTGATGAAGTAATAGTTCTCCATTTCTCTCCTCCTCCCAACTCTTACCAGCAACCACAATTCTGCTTTTTGTGTCTCTGAACTTGAGCACTCTGGAAATCTCTTGAGTAGAATCATTCAGTCTTTGTCTTTTTGTGGCTAGTTTATTGCACTTAGCTTGAGGCCCTCCAGTTTCACTCATGTTGAAGCATGTGCTAGAATTTCCTTCTGTTTAAGGCTGAATAATATTCTATTGTATGTGTACTTCACATTCTGTTTATTCATTCATCTCTCCACCTATTGGCTGTTGTAAACAGGGATGCCATGAATGTGGGTATACCAATATCTCTCCAAGAGCCTACTTTCAGTTCTTTTGGTTATATACCTCAAAGTGGATCACATGGTAATTCTACTTTTAATCTTTTTGAGGACCACTGTGCATTCCTATCATTGGGGTACAAGGGTTCCAATTTCTCCACATCCCCACTGACACTTTTATTCTCTGTTTTTCGATAGGTGCCATTGTAATGGGTGGGAGGCAATATCTCATTGTGGTTTTGATTTGCAATTTCCTAACAATTAGTGATGTTGAGCATCTTTTCATGTGCTTGCTGACCATTTGTATATCTTCTTTGGAGAAATGTTTATTCAGTTTCTTTGCTCAATTTTAAATCAGGTTGGCTTTAAAAAATTTTTTTTTCTAAACTCTTTATTGAAGTATAACATACAGATGGGAAAATGCACAAATCACAGTGATAAGCCCAATGACTTTCTCATAGTGAGTACATTTGTGTGACCAATGCCCACATCAAGATAATGGAACATTTTAGAACATCGAAATCCTCACTGTTCTTTACTTCTTCCCCCAAGGCAATCACTTTTCTGGCTTCTAGCATCATTGACTCATTTTGCTTGTTTTTGAATCTTATATAAATGGAAGCATTGTGTCTGGCTTCTTTCATTCAGCATTGTACTTGTAAGATTTATTATGTTGCTGCTTACAGCAATGATTTCTTATTTTCTCATTGCAATATAATAGTCCATTATATGAATTTAACACAACTTATTGATCCATTCCATTCCATTCTTTTTTTTTTTTTTTGGTTCCAAGAATTGAATCTAGGGGCACTTAACCACTGAATCACATTCCCAGCCCTTTTTTAATATTTATTTTTTAGTTGTAGGTGGACACAATATCTTTATTTTATTTTATGTGGTGCTGAGGATTGAACCCAGTGCCTCATGCATGCTAGGTGAGCACTCTACCACTGAGCCACAATCCCAGCCCTCCCCAGCCCTTTTTTATATTTTATTTTGAGACAGGTTCTCACTGAGTTGCTTCACTAAGTTGTAGAGGCTGGCTTTGAACTCACAATCCTCCTGTTTCAGACGACTCCCAAGCTGCTGAGATTATAGGCATGTGCCACCAGGCCCAGCTTATTGATCCATTCTACCCTTAATGGATATTTGGATCATTTCTAGTTGGGCAAATAGAAAAAATGTTACTATGGACACTTTTAAATTTTATTGTAATGAAATATATACATTATAAAATATACCACTTTAACACTTTAAATTTTATTTATTTATTTATTTATTCATTCACTTTTTTGTACTGGGGATTGAACCCAGGGATGCTTAACCACTGAGCCACATCCCCAGTCTTTTTTTGTATTTTGTTAGGAGATAGAGTCTCACTGAGTTTCTTAAGGATTCACTAATTTGCTGAAGCTGGCTTGGAATTCGCAACCCTCTGGCCTTGGCCTCCTGAGCCACTGGGATTACAGGCATGTGCCACTGCACCCAGCAAATTTTTTTATTTATTTTATTTTTTAAGCTTTATTTTATTCATATATTTTTATGTGGTGCTGAGGACTGAACCCACGGTCTCATAGGTGCGAGGTGAGTGCCCTACCACTGAGCCACAACCCCAGCCTAATTTTTTTAAAATTTTAAATGAAATATAATATTTGTACATATGTATGGAGTCCAGTGTTGTATTTCAATACATGAAGATAACGTGTAATGATCAAATCAAGGTAACTAGCATTTTCATCACTTCAAACATTTACCATTTCTTTGTGTTGGAAACATTACAAATCTTCTCTTTAGCTATTTTGAAATACACAGTGAAATTGTTGTTACCCTTCTGTGCTGTAAAGCGTGGGGACTTACTCTTCCAATCTGAATGTGTTTTAGTACCCATCCTCCATCATCTGTCCTTCCCAACCTTTTAGCCTCTGGTGACTGATTCTGCTCTACTACAAGATCAATTATTTTAGCTTCCACTTGTAAGTGAGAACAGGCCCTGTTTGTCTTCTGCACTTGGCTTATTTCACTTAACATAATGTCCTCCAGGCTCCCATCCACTCTAACCACTTTTAAGTATATAGTTCAGTGGCATTAAGTCCCTTTGAACTGCACTACTGTCACCACGACCCATCTCTAGACATACTCATCATCCCAACCAAACTTGTACCACTTTTCTGT
Source organism: Urocitellus parryii (assembly GCF_045843805.1). NCBI lineage: Eukaryota > Metazoa > Chordata > Mammalia > Rodentia > Sciuridae > Urocitellus > Urocitellus parryii. Next base: position 200,831,423 of record NC_135534.1, read on the forward strand.
TGGGTGAATACTTAGAAATGGAAAGGCTGTGACAGGAGCGCATCTATCAACCTTTCAAAATAATGCCAAGCATTTTTCTAAAATGTTTATACTAATTTACTCACGCACAGCAAAACGTAAGTGATTCGTTGTTCCACACCTCACTGAGACACAGTATCGCCAGATTTTTAAATCTCAGCCACCCAGGTGGGTGTGAGGTATATCTCACTATGGGTGTGACTCCCATCTTCATGTTCCCTAATGATGTTGGGGACCTTTTCATATGCTTATTGGCCACTTGGATTTTTTATTTTGTCAAGTGCTGGGTGAAGGTTTGGCACAGTTTTTGATTGCATTGTCTTTTTATTACTGCTTGGTTGAATTCTTTGAATATCGGGTATGAGTCCTTGTTGGATAAATGCATTCCCAGAATTCCCTTGGTGGCTTACTATCTTACTTTCTTCATGAGATCTTCTGATGAGTGAAAATTCTTGATTTAAATGAAGTTGAATTTGTCAACCTTTTTTCTTTATGGTTAAAGTTTTTGTGCCCTATTTAAGAAATCTTTGCTTATTCCAAGTCACATTTTCTTCTAGAAGCTTCAATATTTTCTCTTTTACATTTAGATCTGATTAAGACCTCCTTCCCTGTGAATTTACTAATACCCCTGGGTCTAGCTCCCCTCCCTTTTCTCCCAGATACAAAGCAAAATGGTGCCCCTTCACCTTTCCTCCCTACACTACCCAGATGATGAGGAGCAAGGTCCACCTTCTTCTCAGAACTCGGGTTGATGGGCAAGGTAAGGAGGGAGACATTGCTGGTCTGGCAGCCACAAGGCTACACCCACAGCCAACTTCTCCATGGAGAGGCCAAGGTTGTTTTACCTAGAGACACCCCTTCCCCACTCCAACCTGGATTATCTGAAGCTGTGGTCAGGGCTCCTTATGGGCAATGCAAGGCCTGGGGGAGTTTTTTGGTTTTTTGGTTTTTTTTTTTTTGCAGGCTCCTTGTTCATGTAAACAATTTGAATCACACAGCCTTAGCAATTCAGCAGCATTCTGGCAGTCCAATCTCACAAAATTCTGCAAAAGAAATAGCACATTGGCCAGCAGACCTTCTTGGAACTGGAGTCCCTCTGGTCCACATAGATACAAATCTTGAAGCTCCTGAGGGCATCTGGTTAGGGGAGAAATAAGGTTCTATGGAGATCAATTTTGAGCTCCCTACACAGCCATCCTGGCCACCAGAAGGGGACTTGGAACATGTGCAGAACCCCCAAAGCATGAGAGTAACTAGAGATCAGGGTCTAAGGGTAAATCTGGGTTCCGTTACTAGGGTGTGATCAGGGTTCCCTAGGAAGCCCTCTCTGATCAAGCCTCAGGCTCCAATTTTCTAGCCAGTTCCTTTCCCTGCTCTCTCTTCTTTGGACGCTGTGAGGCCTGGAAGTGCCATGGTCTTACTGAACTCAGGTCTCCAGGCTTCCAACTCTTAGCTGTCCTGGAAATCATAGCCCCACTTCCATTTCTCCTCTAGTAAATGGTACATCTGGTCCTCTCCTCCTCGCTCTCCCCTTCACCCCAGTCCCTCGCCTTCTCTGCCTTCCTTTTTCTTTCATTCTCTGTCACTCTTTCTCCTCCCTCCTTTCTCTTCTCCCTTATCTCTCTTGCTTTGCCTCTTCTCCTCCCCCGCTGGCCCACCAGACACACCCACACACACTCACACACACACACACACACACACACACACACAGACACACACACACCCTTTGAGCTCTGCAGCCCCTCAAGCGCTCTCGGCTCAGCCTTTCTCCCAGCCAGGCAGGCGGGCGTGCAGACCATATGTGGTGCCAAGAACAGGCAGGAGCCTGGCGGATGTGGTGTGGCAGCCCGGGAACCATTTGTTTTCACCTGGTCCTCACGCTGCTAACATGTTAGAGCATCTCCATGCTTTAACCCTCTAGCTGCCAGTTGCACAGTCCTTAGGGAAGAGAGAGAAGGGAGAAGTGAAGAATGGAGAATGCTTGGGATTCCCTACTCATCCATCCGTCACTCAGCAATGATTGACTGTTCCCTGACCTGCCGTCCTCCTCAAGGCCTGGCTGGCCCCAGGGGAGGCAGAGGTAAGGCAGGCACAGCCTGAGGAATAAGCTCATCGTCTGAGGAGGGCAATACACAGCAAGACAGCTCCAATCCAGCCTGATGTGTGTCGTGATGGGGATGGAAGCAGAGCCATAAATAGGGCACCTAGCCCAGCCTGGGTGTCGGAGGAGCTTTGGCCAGGAGATGTTGCCAGAGCTGAGTTGTGAAGGTCAACATGAAGGTCAAGTAGGGGCAGACTAGGCCAAGAAGAGGGATAGAACAGTCTAGGCAAAGGGAACAACAGGTGGAAAGATACAGATGCTTAAGAGAGCCTAGGGTAGCCAGGAAATTCTTTTTTTTTTTTTTAAGAAAGAGAAAGAGAGAGAGAATTTTTAATATTTATTTTTTAGTTCTCGGCTGACATAACATCTTTGTTTGTATGTGGTGCTGAGGATCGAACCCGGGCCGCACGCATGCCAGGTGAGCGTGCTACCGCTTGAGCCACATCCCCAGCCCAGGAAATTCTTCAAAATGGCTGTGACTGTGTGTGTGTGTCTGTGTGTATTGTGTGTGTGTGTGTATGTGTATGTGCATGCGCGCGCGCACACACACGTAATGGGGATGGAAGATATGGTAGGAAATGAGTCTAGAGAGGAAGACAAGAGCCATATCACACTCAGGGCCTCGAATACCAGTATTATATCTTTCCTACAGCCAGGGCCTTATCCTGCTGCTGTGAGGAGCCTTAGCTAGATTGGAGAGTCTGATTTGTGTTTCAGGAAGACTCCTGGCTTCAGGGTAGAAAAGGAGTACAAAGGGGTGAAGTGGGTGACAGGGGGACCACAAGGCAGGACTGCCTCTCTCTAGTGCCCCTGCTCACTCCAGCAGGGACAATGTCCCCCTTTCCTTTAGCCTCTGCCTCCAATTCAGGCTTCACGTGTGAGGGCCAGTCAGACGCTGGGTACATACGTTCCCTGCCCTATGAAGACCTTCAGGGCTGGGTGAGGAGGGGCAGCACCAAGCTGGCTTCCTGGCCCCTCCCTGCAGCTTCAGCTGCCAGGTGTCTGGGCCTGACCTGACCAGGGTGGGAAGGTAGGAGTGGACAAGTGGGCCCCAGGAATAGTCTTGCCATCAGCCATCTGGTGTCCATGTGTCCTGGGAGCAGTTCTGGGGCTCTGGGCAGCCCTCTGCTCAGCTTTTGAGCTGCTGTCAGCTTGGTAGGAGAGCCTCAACACCTGGATTCCGACTCACAGCAGGACCAGGGCTCCTGTACTGCACTATCAACTTTTGTCTGTGTGCTTGGGCATAGTACTGCCCCTCTAGGCCACTTTCCTCACCTACAAGATGAGATTCTGACATGTACCCAGGAGGCTTGGGAGTTTCATATGATGATTTCAGCATTTAACAAAGTCAGACTCTTGTGAGCCCTGAGTCATCTTCATATTCTCTGATAGGCCTGATTGGAGTCCTTACTGGTTGTTCGACCTTGGGCAAGTTTCCTCCCTTGTTAGATGGGAATCATGCTGGCACGTGGTTAACCCAGGTAAAGGGCTTGCAACAGTGCATTGGCGTGAGAGTATAAACCCATGGTAGTATTTTCCTACTTGAATATCTCAGAAGAACTCTATTTTTACTCTCATTACTAATGGTACCCTGGGGACCAGGTCCATATAGTACAATAATCTGCTCTCTTTCCTCCCCGCTGCCCACTGATGCCAGTTAGAATCAAGCTAAAGCTCGTTGCACCATATTGGGCACTGGGCATTGTGCCTCAGGACACCCCAGGGGTGTCTTAGGCCTCTTACCTTTCCACTGTCCCTGTACTGAGATGCCAGCATGCATTGACCCAAGTCCCAATGTGTCTTGGAAAGAGCCTGAGGACTGAGGACATCCGTGCCCACTTAATGGTCCCATCTCTGCACCTCAAAGCCAGAGATTTCTCCAGCTTTCATTTTCTGCCCTGTTCCTCATGCCCCAGCTCTGGACACCATCATAACCAGTTTTAACTGGTCTGTGCTTGGGCCAACCCCTCTGCCTTTCCCCTTAGCACAGGTATTAGCTATGGGAGTGTGCCTGCTAGCATTTCAGTCTGTTCCACCAAGTCTGTTGAGGAATGAGATGAGGATTGTGTTCAGTGAATTGCTCAGCTGAGCCTTATACCTGGTGAGAGCCATGGGTCACTGTGGGTTGGAGTAGGCCATTTATTTATTCAGTCAACAAACATGGAATACCTTCTCTGTGCCAGAGGGGGCTGCTGAGGGAAGCCTGCCGAAATCACGGCTGCTTATCGACAAGCAGACGTGTTACTGGGTTTTCTTAGGTAGATGATGTCAGCAAACTCTTCTCTGCAAGAAGAGCCAAGAGTGAAATTATTTCTCCTCTTCCAGAAATTCCATATGATGCTTCCAGGTCTGGCAAAAGCACTCCCTCTGTTTAGAACCACCGAGCAGTAGCTTTCCAAGAGAATTCGAATGTAACATTTTAGTTAATCTGCAAACAACCCCGTGAGGAAGAGAGTATTAGATCCTTCCTACAGGCAAGGACATGGAGGCCTGTTGACCTACCCAGGATGGCAGAACTGGGATTAGCCCAGCCCTCCCCACGGATGCTGACCTCCCCCAAACCCTCCAGCCCCTAATCACTGTGATTCTTTTTCTCTTGAGACTCTAGTCCCTGGTGGAAAGAAACTTGTCTTCAAGAAAGAAGATTCCCCTAGCTGAGTGGTGTGCACCTGTAGTCCCAGCTACTTGGAGGCTGAAGGTTTGAGGTCAGCCTCAGCAACTTGGCAAGATCCTGTCTCAGAATAAAATTAAAAATTTAAAAAAAAAAATCCCACTCTCTGACCACTCCTCATCCCAGATAGTTGGAGAGCCTCCAAACTGATCCACACAGGGCTGGGGAGGTGGCTCAATGGTAGAGCACTTGTCTAGCATGTGAAAGGTCCTGGGTTTGATCCTTAGCACCACACACATGCAACACACACACACACACACACACACACACACACCAAAAAAAATCAGCATTCATTTTCCCCCAAAACCTTTTATTTTTTTCTTTTTACCAAGGTAGTGCAGGTCTAATTTTAACAATTCAAACATTATTGGAATGTTTAAAAAATAAAAGTCACAGGTATTGCCCTCCCCCCGTCAAATAACAGCTGTTAACAATATGGGACATATTCTTCCAGTCTTTTCCTATGCAAATATTAATAACACACACACAAACCAGAATACTTGTTAGTATTCAAGCATGCCATACACCTTTTTAAAAAATTTAACACTATATTGAGGACGTCTTTCACTGCGGATTCATATGGCCTGCCTCATTTTTTCTAACAGGTACTCTGTTATGGATGCACTATAGTCCACAGTCCTTCCCTTTACTCCCCTTTGAATGGATATTTGAACTGCTGCTTTTCCCTCTGGCAAAAACAAATAAACAAACAAAAAAAATTTTTTTGCTAGAAGGATTCCTGACCCTTGTCTTCCACACTGCATACTTCTTTATTGAAGTGCTTAATATGATTTCCACTGTGGATTTTCATAAATGACCATTCAATGTCTCTCTCCCCTACTAAACTCTGTAATTCTAAGGGAACCCAGGAGATACATCTGTGTGTTCATGAGAATATCTCAGAGCCTGGTTCTGTGCCTGGCATTCACTAGATTTCAATAGATCACTTTTCATGCATGATCAAAGGAACTGAATGGATCTGTCCATACTCATTTTCCTGTCTGGAGGGCATGTTCCTAAAAGGAGAAATGTTATGTCAAAGGGTGTGCATATTGGAGGTGTTTATTATGGCCTACAAAGTTGCCATCTGAAAACAGTGAACTAATGTGAGGGGACAAAAGGGCTGATTTCCTCACACTGCAAGAAAGACACTTTGGGAGGACATGAAAGTCCAGAGTTCTATTCAATTTTAGTCCCATGTAATGTGCTAGGAACCCAGGACTCTGCCCTTGAGGACCTGCCACTGAGAGAAAAGGGGAAGCTAAGGCTGCTTTGCCCCATCTGGTGAAACAGCCTCTTCACAAGTCCAGCATAGGCAGCCCCTTAGCCTCCCAGCTGCCTGGCAACCATCAGGTAAAGACCAAGCCTTTGAAGTCTCTGTCTTCCCTGCTAGCTCTATCTGGCTGTCATAATCTCTGAAAGGCAGGGCAGGGACAACGCCCAGACTAGTTTATATAGCTGTGATTATACAGTGCCAGGGCTTGTGCTGTGAGCAGAGTTAAGTGAACAAGGAGATGGCCCTGCACATCCTCTCTGCTTTGTCACCTAAAGAATGGCTTCATGGGATTTCTTATGTATGTAGGTATGTGGGATGGAAATATTCTAGATGCACAAGTATCTCATAGCCTGCTTTGTAAGCGTCTACCTGCAATGAATGGATGTGTGATGGGCACTATTCAGAGTTCCAGCAATGGCCAGCTAAGATCTATATCTAAAGAGATCCTGAACTTTATATTTTAGAAGGAATTGGCAGATTACAGGAATATAAGCAAATAATTAAGTTAAGTAGCATCTCTGGAAAATACTTTGAGCAGAATAAAATAGATAATGGGATAGAGAGGGCCATGGGAGTTCCTTTAGATGGAGCTGGCCATCCTGAGAAGGTAGCATCTGAACTGAGGTTAGAATGAGAAGAGGGAGCCAGCCCAGCAATGAACTGGCACTAGAATGGTCCAGGAGGAGGCAGGACAGCTGCACAGGTCCTGATGCAAGAATGAATTTGGTATGCTTGGTGAGCTAAAGGATCAGACCTGGAGAGGGTGACAAGGGCCAGCTGAGGCAGGGCTGTAAGCTTGGGAAAGGGTATGGATTTCCCCACCTCGTGTTGTCCAATTTGTGAGCAAGTTATTGTTGAACCACTTAGTCACTCAGTTGGCCAGTTAGCACTCCTTTTCTGCAGGGACTGGGGATACAGAGATGAATGAGACACAACTCCCACCTCACAAGGCTCATAGCCTAGTGGCCAAAATCATTGTAGATGTACATACTTAAAAGCCAAAGCAACAAGCAGACGGTTGTTCAAGGTGCTGGGAACCAAAGCAGGGAGGTGTTTTGTTTTTTTCCCCCTAAGTGGGAGGATCAGGAAAGATCTTCAAAATGCATAGTGTTTAAGTTGATCTTGAAATGCCAAACACAGTGCTGGCAGATGGAGGTGCTTAGTGTATATTTGTTAAATAAAGAAAGGGAGAGGAGAAGGAAGAAGGAAGGATGGGAATTTGCAAATGCTAAAGAGACAGGGCATTTCAAGCAGAAGAAGTGGTAAATGCAGAGCTCTGTCCACCTGAAGCAGTGTGAAGGGTTGACTGGGCCTTCCAGGAGTTACAGGAGACTTCCCAGAGGTGACATGTGAGCAGAAGATATCCCACCTCCCATTCTGGAAGTATGAGACACCCATAGTAGATGCACAGTCAATGTTGAATTGATGGGTGTGGTGGTATTGAATGATATTTGCCAATAACTTCAGTCTCTGTGCTTTCCAGGCACAAGCTCAATTATACTTCTCTGCCACCTATAAAGTTAGGTGTGGTCATATGACTTGCCTTTGCCAGTATCATGGAACACACATGATGTGAGTCAGCTGTGAGCAGAAATTTTAAGAGCTAGTGAATGATTTTATACCACATCCCTTTTCTCTACCTCAGCATCATAGAAATACAAAGAAGGAGCCTCCTTCAGCTTAGATCCCTGAGGGAGGATGATATAATGTTAAGATCTCCAGCCACCCATCATTGTGTATACAGGAAGAGTCACCGAGTTCTGGGATGGTTGTTATTGCAGCAGCATAGGTCCTATCCTGACTTATAGAACAAGTGAGTGGATGGTACCCAGGGAAGATTTCTGAGTTAAGGCAGAAGCATGAGGCCCCTTTAGAAGTCACAGGTGTGGTGAGGCTGTCAAGGAATGAGTCATCCTGAAGCTCATTAAAAATATTTCTTGAGAAAAGAATATTGGGGCATGTTCTTAATTCAACCAGTCACAGGGAGCTGGCGTATCTCTCCAGCACACTGGTTTCTTCCACTGGCTTGAACTTCTCTTCTTTCCCAGGGACAGCACTTGGAGTTTCCTTTTATCACATCTATAGCCTTTGTTCATGCCACTGGGTCATTCATTCAGTCCCAAACATATCTTGAGACCTACTCTGGGCTGGATCTTGAGCTCAAGACAGGGGAGATCAAGATGAGTGGGATTTGGCACCTGGTCTCAGGAATAACAGACATGTAAATAAATGCAAATACACCCCACCACACACACACACACACACACACACACACACACACACACACACCTGAGCACCCTAAGTAGGAAATATTGAGCTGGCATCTCTGATGTTGAGCTAGGAGCTGAAGAGTAGGCAAAAATTCATCAAATGAAAAAGACAGGAAGAATATTGTGCATGGCAGGATCAACATGTGCAATGCCACAGGTTTATCTCAAGTGATCTGAGTGGCAGGGGTGGGGCTGGTGTTAGACATGGAGAGCTGGTGAAGGGCCTGCAGTGCCACACTGAAGGGCTATGTTCTAATGTGCACAAAAAGCCAGCAAAAGTGTTTGGTGGAGGAGGGGTTGGGAGCTGAGTTTTGCCTATGGAAAGTATCAGGTTCCCAGTTTCCAGCTGGATGACTTTAGTTAAATGATGTGACCTCTATGAACCTCAGTTTCTTCATTTTGTAAAATGGGACTGACAATTGAGCACACTTCACAATGCCCTAAAGAGAAATATTCTAAGGAAAGCACTTAGCAAGCCTGGTGCCTAGTAAGTCTCAGCAAATGATAGGTATGATCATTAGTGTGACTTCATAAGGAACAAGAATGATGTGTATACAGCCCTGGAAAGGAGGGAAGAATGTTACATTTTCCTAGCTATGTTGTAAACTCTTCGGATTCCCAGTGGGTCTTGAATCTTCTCAAAGACCTTCATCTCCCTGGGTGCTGGAGGGTGGACCAGCAAAGTGGACGGAAGGTTTGCTGCAAGCACGTCTCCCTGAGCACAGTTCTCAGCTCTGCCTCATTCTGGCCATAAACCCGGGAACCAGGGATGGGCAGCTTTGATGTGCAGCTACAAAGGTCTGGCTGCCCCTGCCTGGATCAGCCAGGTCTCCCTAGGTGACGACACCCCAGCCATTTCCAAGGATGTCTTTAATAAAGGTTAATGGAGATGCCTGATTGTACTCTGAAAAGGCTCAAGAGCCACTTCTGGGATGAGTCTGGTTAATGTGGCCACAAAACAGACAGAACTTTGATCACATCCAAGTCAGGGGAGGATTTTCAGAAAGAGGGACATTTAAGCTGAGACCTGAGGCACGCATAGTGGTTTTGTCAGTAGGTGGGGCTCAGAGAGGGGGAAGCAGAGGCAAAGGCCTGAGTGACAGCATATGGCTCAGAGGAGCTGGAGGCGGAGGAGCACGGAAGACAGAGGGTGGCAAGGCTGACGAGGAGTCAGGGGTCTAGTCACCTTCCCGAGAAGGAGTGCCTACCTAGATTGTTTTTAATTAGAGCATTATAATTATGCATAGTATTTGGGTTCCTTTTGACAAGATTATACATAGAAGGAATTTGATTTCAATCCCCTGTCCGTTTCTCTTTCCTTCCCTCCTCCATCCCTCTTTTCTCACTAGTCTACTGATCTTCCCTTCATTTCTTATTGATTTTTGATTGGTACTTTCTACATATACATAAAGGAGCTATTCCCTTTGGTATATTTATATATGTATATAGCATGATTCTATTCGATTCATTCCGTATTTCTTTTCCTTTCCTCTCTCCTTCTCTTTCTCCTTCTTCTACTCCACTGATCTCCCCTATATCTTTTTTTTTTTTAAAGAGAGAGTGAGAGAGGGGAGAGAGAGAGAGAGAGAATTTTTAATATTTATTTTTTAGTTCTTGGCGGACACAACATCTTTGTTGGTATGTGGTGCTGAGGATCGAACCCGGGCTGTACGAATGCCAGGCGAGCGCACTACCGCTTGAGCCACATCCCCAGCCCTCCCCTATATCTTTAGGATATCTGATCCCCCCACACTGCCTTCTCTCCCTTATTTTGCTTTAGCACTTGATTTTTGACACTTGATTTTCTGAGTCTGACTTATTTCTCTTAGCATGATCCCACCTAGATGTTCTTTAGCTGTAGATGGGCATAATACCTTTTATTCTATTTATTTTTATGTGGTGCTGAGGCTCAAACCCAGGGTCTTGGGAGTGCTAGGCAAGCTCTCTACCACTAAGCTACGACCCCAGGCCCCACCAGGATTTTTTAATGACTCAGAGTCCCAAATGTCCTTCCCGGCAGGGAAGAGGATTTCTGTAGATTTGATATCATAGGGATTTCTGTACCCCCAGCCCTCCTGAGTAGTTTACCATTAGAAGACCAGAAAGGGGGAACTCTGAGGCTGAGAGGGAGGCAGCCCCAACTCTTAGAAAGCTCCAGAGTGAAACCAGATGTGGTCACATGTATTGGTAATCCCAGATAGCTGGATGACTGGGACAGGAGGGCTCCAAGTTTGAGGCTAGCCTTGACAATTTAACAAGACTCCCTGTCTCTAAATAAATAAATAAAAGGGCTGGGGATGAAGCTCTTTGGTAGAGTGCCCCTAAGTTCAATCTCCAGTATCATAGAGAAGAATAAGAAAAGGGCGGGGGGGAGAAGAAAGCAAGCTCCAGAGGGAGGTAGAGTATCCGCTGGGTCCTGGGCTGGAGCCAGGGCTGGACAAAATGCTTTGCCTCTCTGAGCCAAAGGTTATTTTGTTTGAATGAAAAAAACGTCACATGTAAGTGCCCTGGAAATGCTTACACTTTTATTTTCTCCTGGAAAAAGGAGCTTATTTTGCCCAAAAGGGCCCACTCAGGATGGAATAAAACATTGATTGGACATGCTCAGATTCCACACAACTCCCAGCAGGCAGTTAAACACAGGGCGGAGAAGCTGTCCCAGGGACTTGCTAAGATGAAAGGGTGTCCTCGGTGAGGATGGCTCCCCATGGCGCAGGCTCCCTGCCTGCCTCTGGCTGCCTCTCCACTCTGCCCAGAGGTCAAGCGTGCCAAGGGCTTCAGCTCTTCCCACTTCTCCACTCCACCTCTACACCAAGGAGAGTTTAAGAAGCCAGGCGCTGTCACCCCTGGGCTGAGTGTTCCTTGACAAATTCACCTCCCCATCTAAGTATGTAAGTTCAGGGCCTGGGTTTGAGCTACTTTCTAGCCGTACAGCCTGGGGAAGGCTCAGTTTCCTCACCTGGAAAATGGAATGATTCCACTGTGGCTGTTGCAGAGGACCCTATGATGACAAGCGGGCTGTGTTCTGCAAGTGGCCTGAGGCCCCATGAGCACACCGTGAAGATTGTGGACCACTGTTTTTCATTTTTGTTTTGTAGTGTAGGAAAATTTTTTATTAGAATTAGGCAAAAATGTTAGCTTTGGCTTTTTGTGATTAAAATACATATAACATAACATTTACCTTTTAATCACTTTTAAATGTACAGTCCAATGGCATCCTTCCCTCTCTCACCATGCATCCCACTATTTTTTTTTTTTAATCCTCCCAAATGGAAACTCTGCATCCATTGAACAGAGGCTCCTCAGTCCTCCCTCTCTGTGGCCCCTGGTGACCACCACTCTGCTTTCTCCATGAACTTGACTCCTCTCTGTACCCCACATAAGTGGAATCAGAGCATTTGTCTTTTCATGACAAGTTTATTTCACTTAGCATAAAGTCTGCAAGATTAACCCATGCATATGTCAGAATTCCCTTCCTGTTTCCACTGGAATAATATTTTATTGTATTGTAAACCACATTTTGTTTATCCATTCATCTATCAGTGGACACAGTATTCTTCTACCTTTGGCTCTTGAGAGCAATCCCAATAGGGACAGGTATGCAAATACCTGTTTGAATCTCTGCATTCAATTATTTGGTATATATATCTGAGAATGGAATTATCTTTTTGGTACCGGGGATTGAACTCAGGGGCACTCCACCACTGAGCCACATCCCTAGCCCTATTTTGTATTTTATTTAGAGACAGGGTCTCACTGAGTTGCTTAGTGCCTCGCCGATGCTAAAGCTGGCTTTGAACTCATGATCCTCCTGCCTCAGCCTCCCCAGCTGTTTAGGGGATTACAGGCATGAGCCTGGCTGTACAGTAAGTCTTAAAGCCTCCATTTCTTCATCTTAAAAAGGGGTACCACGGGTAGGTGAGGGGCTCTTCTTTTACCCCTCCTCCCTCACCCAGACTCTGGCCATTGCCTTCTTGGTCACCCAACCCAAGGCTCCTCTGAATAGCACTGGCCTTCACTGTGGTAGTCCTACTTGGGTGTGCTCCTGGCCCTTCATGGACACAGGCATCCATTCATCCTTAGTGGGGCAGCTCTTACTTCTAGTTCTTATTTCAGAGAGGAATTTGGAGGTGACTTCCTGCTTCCTGGAAGTCCTAGATGAAGCAGAAGCACTGGCACCTTGGAGTACTACCATCAGGGAGGACACTGCCAGTCCTGGAGATTCCAGCCCAAGGGTGTCTTCCCAGCTCCACTGCTCCATCCCCAAGGGTCTGCATCCAGGCAGACTAGTGTCCTGGTTACAAGCATGAGCTTTGAGATCAGATAGATGTGGGCTTGGGTCCTGGCACTGGCAATAACTAGGTGTGTGCTTCAGGAGGACATTCCTTTCCTCTGAGCCTCAGTTTCCTCATTTATGGAAGGGGATAGTAACAAACTCTGTTAATGGAAGAATCGAGCTACCACATGACATCCTCAAGCCTTTTCCCTGGTACAGAGTCATGGTCACCCAAAGGGTTGACATGACCATGGTCATCACCTGGCCTGGCACAGGACTGAAGGAAATGGAACTCCCATATCCCAGGGTAGAGGCACAGTGAGGTAATTATGAGCAGAGTCCTCAGGGTCCCAGGTGAAGACACTCGGGAAGAGATTCCAGGTTGGCCAACCAGCCTTCCCTTCCTCATGGGTTTATTATCATTTGAATTTCCTTTCCTTATTATGCACCCCAGGAAGGAAAATCAGCACATATTTATAGAATACAATTACACAGGTGTTTTTGGTCTGGTGGTTATTTCCCTTGCTAGTTGTGGAGGATTGAATGGTGATCTGTGTCCTGAAACTTGTGAATGAGACCTCATTAGGAATAAGGATCTCTGCATACATAATTGAGGATCTTGAGATGGGATTTCCCAGATGGATCCTAAATCCTTATAAGAGACAGATGAGGAGATGATGAAGACACAAAGGAGGAGAAAGCTATGTGAACCTGGAGGCAGATATTGGAGTTGTGCGGCTCCAAAGCAAGGGACACCTGAACTCACCTAAAGGAGAATTCTTCAAGAACCCTCCCTTGGGGCTGGGGATGCTGCTCAGTGGTAGAGCATATGCAAGGATTCCATCCTCAGCATGGGGAGGGGAAAGAAATCACCCTTAAATCTTTTAGAGGGAACACAGCCCTGCTGATACCCTAATATTGGACCCCTGGCCTCCAGAACTGTGATAGAATCAACTTTTGCAGTTTTAAGCCCCCAAGTTTGTGGCAATATGTTGTGACAACCCTAGAAAATGAATCTACAGGTGGAGGCCCTCAGTTCTGCTCTTCGCCATAAGCCCTCTTAAGGACAGCCAGGCCCGCCTCCCCACTGGCCTCACTGCCTTTAGGCTCACTCCCTCTAGCCCCTCTGCTGCCAGAGTGATGTTACTAAAACGCGTGACAGTGTCACATTACTGTTTGAAGCCTTTACCAGTTAGAACTCTTTCCAAGTGACAGAAAACCTAGCTCAAACTGGCTTAAACAAAAAGGAATTTATTGGCTCATGAAATCCAAAAGGCCAGGGGCTAGGGCTGGCTCCGTCTTGGCTGGATTTGGGGCTCATATGATGTCACTGGAACTCATTTTGCTCCATCGTGCTGCCTTCTGCTGTGTTGGCTTTGGTCTCAGAATCCCCACGGTAGTGAGATAGTGACAGAAGCCCCAGCTCCTGCATCCTGTCAGATTAGAGACCAGCAGAAAGGAGTAAAGACCTTTCCCCGTCCTCCAGCCAAAGCCTGGACTGGCTCCCATTGGGCAGGATTGTCCATCCCTCAACCAATCACTTGACCACAGGAGCGAAATGCACTGATTGGCTTAGGAATGGGTCATGTGCTCCAGTCCCTGGAGTCATGGGTGAGTAGCCCCTACCAGAACCATGTGGTCAGAGAGGGAAGAAGGAGAAAAGTGATAAGATACAATCCAAAAAGAAAAGTCCCACCTCCCCAATTCCCTAAGCATAACAAAACATTGGGAGCAGCAAAATAATAATAATAATAACAACTACTATTATTATTAAATGTAATTTAAGAATCAATGTGTTTACCCAAATGTTCTCCAATGGACCCAGATGTAATTTGAATTTCAGCCTCACCTTGATCCCAACTTGCTTGATATCCCCAGGTGTATCCTGCCATTTTTTGCCAATGCACCTTTGCTCATGGAGGTCCACTCTGCCTAGAACATTCTTTTCTTCTCCCCCTCCTCATTATGTCACTTATTTCCAGTTCTCCTTCAGGCCTGGAGATGTAGCATAGTGGTAGAGCTCTTGCTTAGCAAATTGATACCCAGGTTCTAATCCCCAGCACTGCAAAACTGCAAAAACAAACAAACAAACAAAAACTTTGCTCAGTAAAAGGTTTTGGTTTTGTCTCCACCCTGGGTCTGAAAGCATCCTCAAGTTCATTATCATGGCCTTTAACCCCTTGGATTGAACTTGACTGTTAATGAGTCTGTTTCCTCTACTGAATTTGGTGCACATCATAAGAGCAGGGGGTTATTCTGGTTTTACTTAACAAACACATAAAGCCTTTTCCAAGGTCCAACCACCATTCTAAGCTCTTTACAAATATTAACTCATAAAAAACATGATGGAGAAACAAAGGCACAAAGATGTCATATCTTTTTAAAATTTTTTAAAATATTTATGTTTTAGTTTTCGGCGGACACAACATCTTTTGTTTTTGTATGTGGTGTTGAGGATCGAACCCCGGGCT
Source organism: Urocitellus parryii (assembly GCF_045843805.1). Lineage (NCBI taxonomy): Eukaryota > Metazoa > Chordata > Mammalia > Rodentia > Sciuridae > Urocitellus > Urocitellus parryii. The sequence goes on from NC_135534.1 coordinate 200,846,506, forward strand.
GCACGCATGCCAGGCGAGCACGCTACTACCCGAGCCACATCCCCAGCCCACAAAGATGTCATATCTAATTCAACCACATATTTGCCAAGCCAAACCCAGGCCTAAGCTCAGGGTGGGTATTCAATGGTAGGGCTGGGGCTCAATGGTAAAGTGCTTGCCTAGCATGTGCAAGGTCCTGGGTTCCAACCCCAGCACCAAAAAGAAGAAAAACAAAAATGTGTCTTTCAGGTTGTTTCCCGTAGTCTCTGTTCCCAACTCACCAAGAGGCCATATCTTCAGATTTTCCCATTTCCCAAAGTGGCCTGCATTCTGGGCCTTCTGAGTTGGGAGCGGGTGTGCTGAGGTGGCTGCCGCCAGAGCAACCCGAGCTGGCCTCCCTTTGTCTTTGCAGTTGATGTCCAGGGTGCCATGATGAAAGGTCCCAATCTAGACCCTTTAAGCCTATGAAATCCTTGTGGATGGAGGATGAGCCAGGGAGACCCCAGGTGGCCTCCCTTATCAGCCTTGTGTTCCCAGAGCCCAGTCCAGGGCCCATCCTCATGGTCATTAACCTGCCTGTGCTCCTGAGGAGCCCAGAATCCTAACTAAACTTCCTGGCTTTTAAAAAATGTGGTCAGTCCTCACAGGAGGGAGTCGCTCACTAAGAATGACCAGCTTCTACTTCCGTGGCTCTGCCGCATTCGCCCATCTGCCTCTCTCCTTCCTCCATTGCCCTGCCAGGGCTGCCCGCTTTCTCTGTCTCAGAGGCTCTCGCTTGGTCTCACCCCATCTCACCCTCTCTGCCTCAGTTGGCTTCCTTTCCTTGTTCCTGTTCTGGGTCTTTTCTCTGTTTCTTCCTGCTGAACTCTTCTCTACTGTATCCCCTGGGGTGTGTATACCTGTCATGTCCCTTCATGTTCCCTGGATAGCTGTCTGTTTTTCAGTCTATTTCACCCCATCTTTGGTTACCTGGGCTGTCCAGCAATGGGCCTGGGACCTCTCGTTTTCTCAACACCTTGAGAGAAGCCCTCTGTAGCAGGGCAGCCCCAGCAACCCCCGCCCCATGACTCCTCCCATCCTCTGAGCCTCCGGTTGGCTCTTCTTGATCCAGAGGGCCCCTCTATCCAGCCCAGGGAGCAGGAACCCTCAGAGCCACACAGGCAGGGTTGCTGGCTGCTGCCCCAAGGACCAGGTCTCCATAGTTTCTCTTAATGACTGTGCCTTCAGTGACACATTCATTATTCCTGTTTGGTCGCTTCTAGTCAAAACTGATTAGTTACACTTACCACTGCAAAGATGTAATGATTTTATTGTTTATCTTCAATTTATTTTGATTAACATCTCCGTTCTTTTCATTGCAAGTGCAATTAGGTGCAATCTAACAGCGACTACTTTAATTTTGTTGAAATTAAGATGAATAAGTGACGGCTTATGGTGCTTTGTTTAACAAATAAATCATAGTTAAGAGGAGTGTATTAGTAATAAATGAAAAAAGACAGCTTAATTAAAATGCACAGAGCCAGCCTCTTGATGTACATCCAAAAACCAAATCTAAATTCCAAAAATCAGAGAGAGCTGAGGATTAGGAAGACCCTCGCTGCCTCTCGAAATAGTGATCAGAGAATGATAGACGGTGTGGTTTGGTTTTGAGGATGCTCTGTGGACGACAAGAACAAGGAGCATGTTATGATCCTTGTGAGAGGGTCGCACCTTGTTAGCAAAAGCCACCACCAGGGGAACCCAGGTAGAAGCAGATGTGGGAGAACACAGGAGGAGAGGCCTCATTCCCTGAGGAGGATGCTTGTACCATAAATTCACCCTGGGAACCACCGGAAGCAGGGGACAGGTCCCTCCACCACTGAATCTGGGGAGGAGCAGGTTGCCCTGCTGGGGAGCCCCTCACGAAGCCTAGGACCCCAGGGCAAGTGTCTCAGTGAGATCTCCTCCCCGCTGGGCTGAGAGGGACTTCCCCATCTCTTGATTTGGAAACAAAGTGCAAAAAGTCAGCCCTGGAAAGTTTCCCGTGTGAAGTTTAAAAGCGCCTGTGCTGGAGAGGCTGGCTTTGAAGCAGCTTGCTGGGCCCCTCAGCAGGCTCCTGCGAGTCAGAAGACTGGCCTCGTCTCAGATCCACCGCGCCTGCCTCCGCAGGGCTGGGAAATGGGAATTGTTTTTAAGTTGAAAAATTACTCATGGAGCTCACTCCTTTGCCACCGCACTTCTTTTGTTCTCAGTCATCTCCTTCCTCTGCCTTCTCCTCCTCTTTTGCTTCCTTCTTCTAGTGAAGAGCAGGCAGACCTGAGTTCAAACCTGAGTTCAGGCTCTTACCAGCTGTGTGACCTCAGGCCAGTGACTTAACCTACAGGACTTCCTCAGAAAAGGGTGGGTAATGATACCCATGAGGGTTGGTGCTATGAAGGTTGACGGAGGTAACTGCACCAGCCTGGCTCAGAGGAGCAGCTCAGGAAACATTCAGACCCTCCCTCTCTCCAGACCCTTCCCAGCTCTTCCTGGCTAGATCTTCTTAGGCCAAGATCCTCTTTGGCTTCCTTCACTCCTACTCACCCTTCAGCCTTCTGCACTCTAACTTCACTTTTCCTTTTCATTCTCTCAATATGTATTACTGAGTACCTGCCTTGGGCCAGGCAAACCTTAGGGACCATGTGCTAGGTAAGTGAACTCAGGACGAACCTGACCTGCCCTCAGAGTTTTTAGTCTCATGCCTCAAGTCCCCTGTGGGTGACTCCCTCTTAATGGTCATCATCATCCTATGTGTTCTAAGGTGTCTTCCCCACAAATTGAGTGCTGTGTGACAGCAGGGGTGAGTTGCCAAGGTAGGCAATGCCACTTCAGGGTGGGCAGTTCTGGACCAGAGATGGGGAGAGGGACAAGAGATGGCAACCCCCAAGATGGATCAAAAAGAAATGACATGTCTAGGGATTCGAACCTGGCTTCTTCTGTCCAGTTCAGAAAAGGACAAATCAGGCCCCATGTGGTTGAAGGTTAAGAAGAGCTGTTCCTATGACTGAGACCCAGATTCTTCCACTTGGTCTAGAAGAACCACCCCTTCCAGGTTTGGCCCTGCCTACTTTCCCAGCCTCTCCCATGTCCCCAGCCATATTCGCCTTCCTACTGGTCATGCTCCCCACTTCCTCTGCCAGGAACACTCTATCCACCACCCCTTTTAGCAGTCCCTTCTACTTCCTGCTAACTACAGCCCTATGCCCATACATGACTTCAGTTCTCAGTTTTTGTTTTTGTTTTTTTTAAAGAGAGAGGGAGAGAGAGAGAGAGAGAATTTTTATTTTTTAGTTTTCTGCGGAACCAACATCTTTGTTTGTATGTGGTGCTGAGAATTGAACCCAGGGCCACACCCATGCCAGGTGAGTGCACTACCGCTTGAGCCACATCCCCAGCCCAGGTCTCAGCTTTGATGACAACACATCTTGAGAAAAGATCTTCCAGGGCTGGGGTGGTGGCTCAGAGGTAGAGTGCTTGCCTGGCATGTGTGAGGCCCTGGGTTCAATTCTCAGCACCACATACAAATAAATAAATTAAATAAAGGTCCATCAATGACTAAAAAATATTTTTTTTAAAAAAAAGAGAGGGGCTGGGGATGTGGCTCAAGCGGTAGGGCGCTCGCCTGGCATGCGTGCGGCCTGGGTTCGATCCTCAGCACCACATACAAAACAAAGATGTTGTGTCCGCCGAGAACTAAAATAAATAAATATTTTTTTAAAAAAATTAAAAAAAAGAGAAAAGATCTTCCAGGGAATAGGGCAGCTTCCCTGGATTGATCTCATCATGGCACTAATCCTTCATGGCACTTGTACAACTGTCATGAAATAGTATGTCATTGTAGTTTAGTTTGCCTCCCCAACTACAATGTAAGTTGCATGAAGGCAGAGAGCAGACGTGCCTGCCTTGTGAACTGCTCTCTCTTCCTCAATGCCAAGCAAAGAACCTTAATAGAAACTAGACAGAATAAATAACCTTCTACAAGCTGGGCACGTTATACACACCAAGGATGATCCAAACCACAGTCCTTGGAAGGTGATCATTGTTTCCACTTCACAGATGAGGAAACTTAAGTTTAGAATGGTGTGACTCACTCAAGTAGGTGGTCTTGAACTCACATGTTTGACTCTGAAGCCACACTCCGTTCAGGAGCTTAAAAGCCAATCCTAGTGTGGTGGTGGGAGGAGGAACAGAATTTCTCCTGCTTGGGTCTAAGGACAGAAGAGAGCATTGCCCCTCTGCTTAGTGTCAGCCAGGAAGGAACCAGCAAGTGACAGGGCCTGAGGTGTTAGATCCAGTTCTGGGGTGTGGCCACCTACAACCTGGGGAGAGGTCAACCACAGACACTTCTCAGGAGGGGCTTTGGGGACCCCAGAAGGAATCACCCTGATTCTCCCTGCAGAGTTGGCCTTTGGTCCTTGCCCTCTGGGCTGAAGACAGCGGTCATGTGGAGGACCCATGGCACCCAGTATGCCCTGGTCGCCAGGCAGCTGCCACATCTGACCGCTGCATTTGAGTCATGTGCAAGCTTCAAGAGGGGGGACCAGAGTCACTGAGCGCCTCCTGAGCCCCCTCCTCCACGCTCGTTACAACCATCCCACCAAGAGCTGCTTATTAGCTCTTCTTAAAGATAAGGAAACTGCAGCCTGGAGGGAAGAAGTGACTCCTTCGAGGTCCCAGAGCAGGGAAATGGCTTATGCGGGCTGTTCAGAATAGGGACAGAGGAAGCGAAAGCGAGTCCTCTTGAGCAAAAGGGGGAAAGGGTGGCAAGTGAGGGGAGATAGAAAGAAATGAGAGGAGGGAGAAAATGGTGAGAGCGAGGAGCCCGGGGTAGGAGAATCCGCCCTACACAGAGAAAGAGAAGCGCAGTGAGGAAGAGCTGAGGATCCGGGAGAGACTGAGGCGGGAGAGGAGACCGAGAGCGCCACAGAGACAGGGGATGGAGAGGCTCCGAGGGAGGCGGGCAGAGCCGGCAGGAGAGCCCCGCGGCCGGAGCCAGTGACAGTCACAGGCGGGGGCGGGGGGCGGCGAAGAGCACGGAGCGGGCGCGGGACGGCGGCAGGCGGGCGGGGCGGGGAGGCCGAGGGACGCGGCGCCGCGCGGCCGCCTCCTCCCGGCTCCGCCGCCGCCGCCCCCGCCCCGGCCGCCCGCGCCCGCCCGCAGCCGAATGACCGCGGCGCAGCCTGCGCCCCGGCCCGCGCCCACTCGAGGCGGCCGTCAGCTGGCAGCGCCGGGCGAGCAGGGACAGCGCGCCGCAGCCGGGGTGGCAGCTCCCCCGGCTCGGCGGGCCCTGATTGATTTGTCAGCGGAGGCGAGAAAACAGCCCCTCTGATCCGCGCGCCTCTCCGGCTCCCGGGCCGGCCCTGCAGGCTGGAGCGCCCCGCCGGCCCCGGGAGGGAGCTCCCTGTCCCCCGGCCCGGGCCCCGGCGTCCGTCCCCGGCCCCCCACAGCCCGCGCCTCCGCCGGCTCGGCCCGGCCCGCCCGCAGGCCCTGGGGCTGCCAACTGCCCCGTCGCCCCCCCTGGGCACCGTGCCAGCGCCCCCGGCCCTCACCCTGCCGCTCCCCCCGAGCCCGGCGCCCCCGCCCCCCGCCCCCCGGCCCTGGCCCGGGGCCGCCCGCAGAGCCGGCCACACCCGCTACAGAGGGCTCGGAAAGGTAAGCAGGCGCCTCGCGCGCCCCGGGGCCGCGAGGGCTGCGCGGGGGACGCGGTAGGGCCACCGCGGGCACCCGCGGACCCGCACCGGGGTCTGCTTCTGCCACGGAGCCGGGAACCCGCGAGGGCCCGCCGGGGCCGGGAGGGCTTCGGGCGAGTTGGAATTGTGTAGCGAGGACTGGTGGGAATTGGGTGATAGTTACCAGTCTTCCTGTCCTGGGAGTGGGGGGTTCGCTCTTGGGTTAAGAGATCTTCTGTCCGTATGTTTTATCTTCTAAGGAATTCTCTTCCTCTCTCGCCATCCTCTCTGGCTCTGAAGGCATCATTTTCCTGTCTCTTTTGAGGGGTTACGTCTTTGCTTTGCTTTTCCCTCAAGCAGGGAGACTCTTTGCATTCCTCCCCCCAGTTAGCTATATTCTCTCTCTCCCCCATTTAGAAAGATTTTCTCCCTCTTTCTCACTCCCCAATTTAGAAAGAAATTCTCTCCCCACAATTTACAACCATCTTATTCTGGCTCACTCTCCCATGCTGAAGACTAGACCCACTTCTCTGTTGCCCTTTTACCCCCACTTAATGCTAGGTGTGCAGATTCGATTTGAGTCTTGCACTGGGAAGGGGGACCTGGTGTTTTTCTGGTGCAGGGGCCAGCTGGGGGCACGGGGTCCTCACCCAAAGCAGAGTACCAGCAATCCATCTCTGCCTCTGAGAGCACCTGCCCAGTCTCAGCCCAGGTGTGGGGGGCATCTGTTTCCAAGGGGCAAGAAGAGAAGAATTTACCCTGAAACAAAGAATTAAAGCCTACCGAGACTGTCCCAGCCTCTTCCAAGGGAGAAGAATCCCAGTTTCTGGGCTGAGGGGCCATATCTAGCCCCCCTCCCCCACCCTTTTAACTTTAAAATAGTTTAATGAACACACAGAGAGAAATCATTTTTTTTTCCTGCGTGGTGAGCAGTCTACAAAGAGAAATGGGAAAGGAGGGAGAGAGCTTTAACTCTGATCCCCGCAATTAGTTCCCTGGGATTGGGGGGGGGGGACGGGGAGCCTCAGTTCTTCAGATACAAAAGCATTTAGATCGCTTTAGACCGGTTAATCCTGAGTCTGGCTCGGGTCTCTTTTGTTTCCCAACTCCATTGTGGGTTTTGTGCAGTTTCTCTCTGTTCGCGTGATTGACTAGCCAATGGATGGTAATTATCCAAATGTCCCCTCTGTCCTTTGACTGACTTCTCTGTATTATGGGCAACTGTCATGCATTCTGTCATTCCATATCATATTACACATATTATCATATGAAGTCGCCCCTTAAAAGGAGGGAGCTTCAGCCCAGATGCTGCTGCTTTTAGAAGGAAGGGCCCCCCGAATAATTTGTTCCTGCACAGTTAGGAATACAGAACAGGGGACGCCCAAGATGGGAGGTTCTGCAGGTAATTTGTTTTTCTGACTCAGGTGGGGGTGGTCTCTAGGGTTGGGGTTATAAGAACTTCTGTGAGGAGCTTGGCATAGATTTGCCAATTGTATTCTGGTCAGACCCTTGGAGTGGTTCTGAATAGATCTGGGGTACCTTATGGAGAAAGTTGAATTGGTATTTTGACCTCAGCATATCAGAAAAAAAATGCAGGATTGGTGCCTTTTGGGGGTACAAAATCTTAATGGCACATGCTCAATGTACCAGTCCTTGGGATCCCAAAATACACCTCCTGTATCTGTGGCCCTTCACAGAATAAGTCCTCTGGACCCTTACCCCAGTTTGCTGCCAAGCAGACTTGGGATGGAAATGCCAGCTGGGTCAATTTCAACAGCCCACCCCCACCCCCGAGCAAGCTAATACTAAAGCTCTGAGAAGGGACAAGCTTTCCGGTGATGCTTTTGCACAGATAAACTTAGTGCCCCTTGGTGCAATTGTGCATGCCATCACTTAAGAGGGAAGCAGGATTTATAACAAGGAGGCTTTGCAGACAGAGACTCTGGGGTCCTCTGAATCTGTGGGCAGGACTAGCCTTTCTTCTGCTAAAATGTGAAAAAAGTGTTTTATTATTGCAATGGATATGAAGTGCCACCCAGATGTATAGCCTCGCAGTTAATTACCTTGTTCTTCATCAAATATATGAGCAATAAATTCTCTAGGTAGAGAGGTGTGTGTGTGTGTGTGTGTGTGTGTGTGTGTGTGTGTGTAGATAAATGGATGGATAGATGAATTCAGGGGAGAGAGAAACTCACTCTTTTTAAGACCACAGAAAGAGACAGACTGTTTTATGAAAAGCTTGATATACTGCTGCAAGATGCTTTGAATTTTTCAATGATCAAATATACATGATCAAGCTGAGCATGTTAGGGTGTGAGGTGCACTGCCGGTCAATGGCTATTGATCAGGCTGTTAAGTATTTCTGCTCAGTTTTATAAATATAGATAGATCCCAGATGACTTAAAGAATTAGATAGCTAAGAATCTAGCATTCTGTGTTTCTTTGGAGAAGGGGAAATGGCTGGTCAGTTACACAACACCCCAACCATTGTTTACCCCATTAGTCTCCCTACCCCCCCCCCCCGAAAAATTCCTTGGAAAATGTGAACTTCATTAGCAGAAGTGTTTAAGAATAAAAATATTCCAGATGTTTTGCTTGGGGTTTGCCCAGAACAATCATTTTACCTGAGTCTAGCCTTGTTGATAGAGAGTTTACTCCTATCTCTCTCTCTCTCTCTCTCTCTCTCTCTCTCTCTCTCTCTCTCTCTCTCTCACACACACACACACACACACACACACACACACACACAATTTTGCAATCACAAATTTGACCCAGACTGACATGCTGCTGAAGAGATGGAGAGGCAGCATTTATGGGAGTGGGATCTAAGGTTCTTAAAACCCTTCTGGTTAGGAACTGGGTGAACCAGCCACATGGCTTTCCCCAATTAACTAATTTCTCACTAATCTAAAGATCTATTTAGAAAGGTGTGGAGGGGGTGGAAGATGGAGATTTAAAGATAACCTCTAATTGGTCTTGAGAAATTTCATCCATGACACCTAGAAAACCTTTTTCTCTTTCATTCTCTCTCTCCTCTTTCCCTACCCCCTTTCCTATCTCTTTCTTTCATTTTGTCTTCTGGAAATTAAAAGTGGGCTTGAAAGAAAGGAGTCCTGAGAAACACTTGGGAGGGGGAAGGAGCAAAAGTGAACTTTTAATTTTTACTGTGCTGCATAGCAATCTTATTTTTAATCATCCAACTAGCTATTTTGTGAAAGAATCATATTCAAGAAGATCAGCCTTCACCCTGATTGGGAAAACTTAGGCACACAGAAAATTGATAGTTATGATTTGTTTTCATATCTTGAAAATACAAGAATGTAGATTTTTAGATGTTTTTGTCTGCAGAAAAAATTTTTCAATCTGAGTGTTCCTTATTGGAGTGGCTCAGGCAGGCACCCCTATTGATAAATTCCCCTCGAAATGGAACCAAAATTGGCATCCTTCAAAAAAGTTGATCTACCTAGAAATGGATGGATCAGCCCTGATTGGGTGGACATGCCCTTTCACCTCATTGTGTCTGACCTATCACTTAATTAATCTCTCCCAGATGCAGAGCTGTTGACAATGCCAAAGATAAGCAGTATTTTGAACAAAGCAGGAAGCTTTTAAAAGAACAAGCCACCGTTTGAGGCTCTTAAAAATGTGTAAATCATCAGCATTTGGATGCACAGACTTTGCTATAACAGCTGAGTCTAAGAGATGGTCCCATCTTTTCTAGAAACTTTCGTGCCTTTCTTTAACCACTGATGTCTATGTGCATTCATGTTCAGCCTTTTGCCTCTGTGCCTCTGGTTCCCTTTCTTCTGCCTCTCCCTCTTTCCAAATTCAGACTACCCATGGCCAGCTTCCTGAAAATTGTCCTCTGCTTTCCAGTCTTGTCTTTGGCTCTTGAGACCCCCCTTTTTAAATAGTATTAGGGTTATCGAGGTGGTCAGTTTGAAAGCTTTGGGTGACAAAATATTGACTGCATTTGCTAGTACCTATGGAGGAGGACATTTGTGCTGGAGGCATCTTGGTGACATACAGGGAATAGTTAATTAATTAAAAGACTTGCTAATTGCTGCTTGAATTACTGTACAGAGCAAATGAAACAGAGAGTTTATAAAAGATGACAATTTGAAGAATGATTTTTTTCTTAAAATATTTATATAAACAGGTCCTAAAAAATGTGTTGCCTTTACTCATGCCTCTATCGTCAACTATTCAATTGAGCTTCAATTAATGATAATATATGGCTTGGGATCCTTAGCTGGGCCTGACTGATGGAAGAGCTTTGTTGAATTTGGTGCAGGTGGCACTGTTTAATAAGCACAGGAAAGAGTGAATAATGTAGTGCTTGCTAAGAGAAGTAAATGCAAAATAGATCGCTCTAATTATGGCAGCCCCCAGAAATGAAGACGCAAGCTGAAATGGCCAACTAACTGGGAAATTCCAAATAGAACTGATTGTCCGCTGCCTTTTTACTTTCAAGGGCTGACACGTTAGCTTAGAAGTAAATGTGGATGAGCTCATCTGACTCAACACAAGCACAAATTCAAAACCTGAGTCTGATGACCTATCAGTGTTTGCCTTAACCGTCTAGAATCCTTTACGCAGTTCTAGCATAGGGCTATCTGAACATCTCTACAAAAGATCCAAAAGATCGGCACAAGCTCATTACAACTAGTCTTCATGTTTTATTGCCAAGTGTCAGGAGATTTTGGTTTTGTTTTGTTTGAATTTCTTTATGCTTGAGAAAATGAGTCTATAGGAAATCAAAGTGTGAATACTTAAGCAAACAGAATTTCCCATATACCTGCAAGGCCTCATAATGATTTTCATTCATGCAGAGATAATCGATGGGACATTAGTTGTTTTAATTAATGGAAGAATAAAAATGGTGAGGGAGGGGGTGCCAAGAGGCTGGGCTTTGGCTAAAGCCTATATGGGAAAACTGTTCTACACCTGAAGAGACAATGCCAACTTCCCAAAGACCAGTAGAGATTTGCTAATAAGATCAGTGGAAAGTTAGGCCAGGCTAGAGGCAGGGTCTTGGTCTTGCAGAAAGCACAGGTGGAGAGATGGTAGCCGTTCGGGACATTTTCCCTTCTCTGCAACTTCCCTATTCCCCTAGGAAAAGTACCGAGTCCTACATCACCTCATTGATTACTTTCAAAGAAGGTGCACTTTGTTCTAGGAGCCTAGTATGCTTTGTGTCAACAGCCGGGAAGGCAAAATTATCTTGGATTATGGAAGGCTAGGGCTGAATGGTTTGTTAGGTATGGGATGATCTGTGTGGCAGTGGCTCCAGCAAGTGGGTACAGACTCTTGTCCACTCTTGTCCAGGGAGGAACCAAGTCCAGTATCTTTAGACCAAACCCCGTTTTTTGTTCTTTGGAAATATCTACCAAACCCACCTTTAATCTAGTGAGCACTGGCTGGGCACCCGAGTCCATTAGTGCCAGTGTATGTGAAGCTCATAAAAGGTTTATGAGGAAACTTGTGTTTCATAATGGAGTTTAGGGGTGTCCTGCAGTCAGAAAGGGATAGCAGAGATGCCTTTGAAAGAAAAAAAGACCGTGGAAGGAAATTTTTCTAGTATCAAGTGTGTTCGAAGGTATCAAAACTATTAGCTAGTCAATCTCCCTCCCCTACCCCATCCCCACTTTTTCTTATAAAATCTTTCTTGGTTCTCTTTTAAGACAGTGTGGCCTCCTGTGTAAGGAAATTTATTGCTGTTGTTTTTTGTGCTTCAACCTGGAAGACTTGCAGAGCAGAGGCTAGCAAAATGGCCTTTCCAGGACTGGCTATAATTCTGGGCTAGATTAAAAAGAAATTATCTTCCAGGTACAAGGTATAGCTATAGTTACACCAGTTGGGGAAAAAAATGACTTCTTGTTGAAATATTTACTTTTTTTTCTTCCAAGACAGTTTATATCTTTTGTGAAAATTAGGTGTGGGGAGATGTAGTTATCTATTGTGTGTTTTGTTGCAGTTGTTCTTTGAGAATGATCTGATCTGATGGATTTATATTGTTACCAGTGTGATTTGAGCAGGGGCCCAGGTACAAACTTTCTGCACCCTAATTGATAATGGTAAATCCTTTTGCTGAGGTGAACAATCTCTGACCTGGTATTCGTATTTCTTTTACCAATTCCCTGTAATAAAATTGAACATTTTGTCACCACTTTGAGAAACACTGCCAAACACCTTAAAACACATGTCACATGCCAGCAACCCCTCATTTCCCTCCTCCGGGGAGCTTCTACATCTGGAATCATAATCACAGATAAAAACCTTGACAAAATTGCATCTGAGCACATTCTCTCTGCAGCCCTTACTTTCTCATAACATTTAATACAATATTAATACCTGCTACCGAAAGACAGGAGGGAGGAAAAGGGCTGCCAACCTCCACGTTTCCTGATGCATCATGTTCAAACCTGAAATTCACACTTCGTGTTTCATTTTAAGTTCAGTGCATTTAACAGGGCCCTAGAGAGAGAGCCCTGGTTAGTTCCCCAACCTGCTCAGCTGACGCCCAGGGAGGCGGTTTCAGAATTGTTCAGATCGCTGCAGGGAGAAGAGGAGGAGGAATTGGGCTACACTTTGCCAGCAATGGGCCAAGCCATATCTCTATTCTAGTGTCACAGACTCGAGGCTCCCCTTGGAAATAACTAAGACCCCACTGATTTTTGCTGTCGATAGTGGTGATCAGCAGATTTTCTGTATGGTGTGACCAAGGCAATGAGTTAATTTCATAAAGAAAGATAGCCATGCCTGAGCACTTACTGCTGACTGACGGCCTCTCACATCAATATAAAACAATTTCCCCTTTGCTGAATGAAGCCCACAAGCCTGTGAAAGGGGGTTCTTGTTGAAAATATGGGATTTCTGCCATGCCTAGAACTAACCCTCACCCCACCTTTTCTTGGAGATGATGCCCACAACCCCACATTCCTACACAGTGGGAAGGAATCACCATCCCTCTGCTATACGAACTGGAGACAGAGGTTAGAGAGAAGGGGAAAGTGCAGGAAGCATACCCCACTGGGGGTATTTCCTGGGGACACAGGTGATACCCTGGAAATGGACTTTCACAGGTCAATAGCTTTGTTCAATCTCTGCCTTCTCTAACCAGAATTAGGGTTAAAGCAGACGAGGTGTGGACTCTTCCTTTTTAAAAATTAAGTCCAGGTTTCTGGAATAAATAACCAGCATCCCTAAGAGAAACCTCAATGTAGAGGGGGAAACACATACACACACACACACACACACACACACACACACACACACACATTTCCCTGAGCAAGACCCACTTTTGTAAGCAAGAAGTGTAATTTGCTGAATGGTGCAAGCAAGCTCCAGGCACAGGAAACGTTATACTTTACTCAGGGAATCAAGGCGGGCAACTAGCCCTGTGACTGCAGCCAACAGCTTCAAGAACACTGTCCTTTCTGCTTCAAGGCGTGGAGGAAACGTTGATTTTGCCTCTTTCTTCTTTGCAGTTATTATTCAGGAGGTTTCCCTGTCCCCAACCCCAGCAACCATCCTCAGAGTTTGAGGTCATCCATTGGCTGTACCCAAAGGGGGGCCCCAGGCAGGAGATTCTGGGGCCAAAGAGGGCGGCTCCCCTGCGTGGAACCCTTCCCTGGTGGCTCCCAAATCCGGCATTTTCTCTGCCTGCTTTTCCCTCGTGGGAGACTCAGGAAGGCTGCAGAAATCTGGGCGCCCGCTCGCTCGCTTGTCAAGAAGCAAACTGTCTTCACATTCTCCAAGAGCAACATCCCTGCCTAGGAAGAGGAAGGAAGAGGCAAAATAAATAAAACCAGTTAATGTTGTAGTTAACTTGCAAATCAAGTAAATCTGTTGGTGCCGTATTTGAGAAATAAACCATCAGAGCGTCACAGCAAACACACACTTCTGAACGTCTTCATTTTGATTTAATGGTATATCAGCGTCAACTATCGCTTCCTCTGCTGGTACACACGGCCTGATGCCGCGGGAGGAGGGTGCCCATGTTTATCACCGAGTGAGATGACTAATTACACCTTGTCAATCACCGGCTATGAAGACATAAAACCAGCGCGCACAATGAAGTAGTTGCCTGCAGCGTCAATTAGTTGGCGATTCCGAGGTTATTGCGTGGCCCTGCTTTGGCCGCCTCTAATAACGGGACAGAGCGCCGGGAACAGCGCGCTGATCAATCACCCTCCTTCCGCGGCTCCCCCGCGCCCTCCCCCTCTCCCCCCGCCCGGCCTGGCCTCACTTTCTCCGGGCGGCTTGCGCTTCCTCCCTTCGCGGCCCCGGCTCCGTGGCGCCGGCAGCCCCGGGAGCCCCGAGAAGTTTGCGCGCGGCAGCTCCGCAGCCGGTAGCCGGGAGACCCGCAGCCTTCGGGGAGCGCCGGGGCTGGTGGCCCCTTTGTTGGAGGAGGCGTGGAGGGAGCGCTTTTGTTCTGAGTTAGTCACGGTGGCCGGCTGGAGGCTGCTACCTCATTATGCGCCGGGTCTGCTTCTCTGCAAGGAAGCAGATGGTGGGGAGGTAGGCAGCGGCAACAGTGGCCAGACCTGAAAAACGTTCACCTGTCACCTCCCACAAAAGGCAGGTTCGGGGGGCTTAGGGATTCTTTCCCCTTATTAGGGGGAGGGGGCGAGGGCCGCGGTTTCCGGCGCCTGCGAAATGTTCCGTTTACCTGTCTGTGCCCGTCCTCCCCACCCCCTGCTTTCCCTTGGCTGCGGCTTCTCGCACGGTGTAAATGTCATTCACGTGTCAGGATATGTGTTTACAGCCCGTTCCTCTCCTTATTTAGTCTCTGAGGACAGGGTTCAGCGGTTGCGCGACGTCCCCTTGCCGCTGGGGGAGATTAGCAAAGTTAAGGGCCTCTGAACCCAGGAGCCAAGGTGCCCAGCGGCGGGAGAGGAGCTAGAGCTTCTTACAGCCCCGAGCGCTTCCCAGCCTGTAGAAGAGGGATAGAGAAGCACACGCGCCGGGGATCTTGACTGCCCGGGAATCTAGGGTCAGTCCAGGGATGGAGGGCAGCTGCTGGTCCGAGAGGTGGAGAGGGAATCTTGTATGTACTGGGGGGAAGTGAAGAGCTGCAAGGTGTGTTTCAGCCCTCGGCAAGAGTTACTATGGACAACCCCTCCAGCTCCTAAGACAGTCCTTGGAGCTCTCAAAAATGTATTGTATCCATCCAGCACCAAACACAAAAACTCCAGCACCGTTATAATTTTTTTCTCCCCCTTGGACGACCTCCAGATGAACCCTGGTGACTCCCAGATTAGATTTTTATTCCCCACTTTCTTTGAAAGAAATTGTCCCAGATGCTTCAGTACAACATGTCTGTGTATTCGTGTAGGCGTCCGCGTGCCTGGGCGCGGGCCGTGTGCAGGCGCTGAAGCACAGTCTGTGTGAACTCGCGCGCACGCGCGCCTTTGGATTTATGGTCCTTCCCTCGCGCTGGGGCATCTGTGCACGTGCAGCCTGTACACACATACTTGTAACTTCAAGAGTTTTTGCAAATACGAAAAACATAACCTCCTGGGAGCGCACTTAGGGACTTAAGTGGGATTGCCCAAGCAGGCAAGTGTAGTTTTAACTTATCGCCTTCCAGAAGCCCTCTCCTGCTCAGCCCTGGACACTTGTACATGATAAGCACGCATAGACCTTAGGTCTACATTAGTGCTGGCCGTGGTTTTGCCATCAAAAAGAAATGCATGCTGGCTGTTTTTTTTTTTTTTTTTGCCAAAAGAAATGATCATGTACATTTGCACACATGTGCATGTGCTTGGGCATTACAAGCAGTGTGTATTTATGTGTGAAACTTTTGTATGTAGGAAGTATGATTTCAGTGCTGTTTCAACTCTGTGTCCTCAGAGATCCTGGCTTTCCGTTTACTCTTCTGGCAAGCAGGTCGCCTCAGCCTGAAACCCTTAACTCCATTACATGGAGTGAACTCACCTCCAAAACAAATGGACTCAGGGGGATAGGACTCAGTAACAGACTTGCTTATTCAGTGTTTCTCTACAATCACTTTTTATTTCCTAATTCCCACTTCACCAGGTACCTGGGTGTTACCCTCAATTGCCCAAGAGACTTTAGGTTGAGCCAGAAGTCTAAAGACTGGGACTGGCACTGGGATTTATCCCACAGTCTAGGCTGTTAGTCCTTGGTGAAATGGTGTAGCCAGGTGACTCTGATGTTACCAGGGTGGGTAGCCTGGCATGCCCAAAGGTCAGAGCATGGGTCTGTGGTCTTTAAGAACCTCACTGATGCCAAATGTATCTCAGAGTGAGAAAGTTTTTAATAGGAGAGGGGAAAGAGGGAATGAATGTTTAAAGAATGTGTGGAGTGCCTACTATGTTCCAGACATTTTATGTCCATAATCTCTTTCCTTTGTCACATCTACATGGAGGGGCCTTCTTGTGTCTCATTGAAAAGGTCAGAAACAAGCTAAGGGAAGTTAAGTCACTTGCCTAAGATTACACTGCATGTAAATGGCAGAGTTTGGATTCGAACTCCTTGCTTCTCTGAGTTCTTAAACCATGCTCGCCCCACTCTTCCAGGCTGGAGAGAGACGGGAAAGAGCAAGAAAGAATTACGCGCTTGGCCGTAAATTGGGCCCTAGCTCCCCGGGAGTCACAGCTCGGTGCTTTTCCGGCCTTTGGGGCTCAGCTGGGTCCCCAGGAGGCCTGAACCGCCGGCCGCCCGCGGCAGGGAGCCCCGAACGAAGGCGGACCTCAGCGGGAAGCGGCCAAAGGCTCTTGCAACTCTGCCTCAGGCCTGCCTTCTCCAGCCTCCCCAGACGGTGCCTGAGGCCAAGGGGAGATCGGAGTGAGAACTCCTCGAGCATC
This sequence comes from Urocitellus parryii, assembly GCF_045843805.1. Classification (NCBI taxonomy): domain Eukaryota; kingdom Metazoa; phylum Chordata; class Mammalia; order Rodentia; family Sciuridae; genus Urocitellus; species Urocitellus parryii. The sequence goes on from NC_135534.1 coordinate 200,863,007, forward strand.
CTCAGGCTGCGCCTTCTTAGGATGGAGACAGCGAGGGGAAAGGGTTTAATTTTCCTTCCCGAAGAAATCGCAGGAAACTGTTCGTAGCTTAAAAATTCCAAACCCCGCGCTCTCCCTCCTCCCTTCCTCCCGCCTCCTCCTCCAGCCTCGCCCACCAGCTCCCACCATCTCCTCTCAGCTCTCCTCCTTTCGCCTCACCCCTCCCTCTCGGGTCTCCCGCCTTCCCGGAGCACGCGCTGCCAAGGCCTGGGGCGCCCAGCGGCCAATGGCACGGCAGCAGGACGTGATGTCAGGCGCGGCTGTAGAAAAGGCGCGGAGGCTTGCGCTGGCGCGGACTGCAGAGCCGGGGCTGGGCTCGGCGCGCGCTTGGAGAGCATTGCGCGCGGCTGGGCCCGCGGCCGGCGGCTCCTCCTCCCACTCTGCTCCTCCTCCTTTTTCTCCTCCTCCACCTCCTCCTCCGCCTCCTCCTCCTCTTCCTCCTCCTCCTCTTCAATTCTCCGGGTGGCTCGGCTCGGCTCGCTGGCTTCCGAGAAACCCCTTCTCCAGTTGCCGACTCAGCGCCCAAGAGGGTCGCCTTGGGCAGGGGGCGCACCCCAGGGAGAGAAGGGGTTCAGGCAGCTTGGCCGCCGCGGGCACCTACCCCTTCCTGGGTGAACCCGGACTGCAGCCGTCGCCGCCCGGGCAGAGTTTGCGCCCCTGTTTTGCGCCCTGGGCGCGGAAGACGGGCGGGCGATGCCCGCGGCGTGAAAGCGCCCGCGGCGGGCGCCGACCTCTGCCCTCGTCTCCCGCCACCCCCCCTCTCCCGGTGCCCTTGTGACCCTGGCTTTGGCGCCGCCGCCCAGGCGCCCCGCGATGTAGCTGCCCCCACGCCTCGGCGGGAGGCGTCCTGGCCCGCGGGCGCCCGGGGCCCGGAGCCCGGCCTGGGGGCGCAGCCGAGCTCGGGCGGGGCCGGGGCCGCGGTGGCGATGCATAGGGCCCGTTAGCGCCGGGAGCGCCAGGCAGCTGAGGCGGGGGGCAAGCCCTTCCTCTGAGGAGCCGCGCCCCCGGCCCCGCCGGTCCCGCCGCGATGCTGTTCCACAGTTTGTCGGGCCCCGAGGTGCACGGGGTCATCGACGAGATGGACCGCAGGGCCAAGAGTGAGGCTCCCGCCATCAGCTCCGCCATCGACCGCGGCGACACGGAGACGGTAGGCGCGCGGCTGTGGAGTCGGGGCTGAGAGCTGGGACCGGGCCGGGCCCGTCAGCGCCTCTGCTCCCCGAAGTTTGGGGAGAGTCCTTCGTGCCGCACGGGACTGAGCGCTGGGGATCCTCGGACAGGATGCAAGGCCGGTAGCTCCAGGCTCGGGGGAAACCCGGCTGCTGGGGCGGAGGAGGGAAACAAAATCTCCGACCCGGAGGGTGGAGGAGAGTGTTTCTCCCGAAGTGAAGCGAGGTCCCACCCGCGGCCGGGCGGCTCCTTTCTCCCCTACGCCAGGCGCTCCAGCCCCGGCTCTCCTCCACCACTCCGCTCCGGCTGCTGGCGCCGCCGCCCGCGCCTCCCGAGAAGGGCGAACCAGCCGGGAGGAAGCCCTGGGGCTCCAGCCGCTTTGAGTCACTTCTAGTCTCCCAGCAGCTGGGGCTCCCTTCCTAGAGCAGTTTCAGGGGCCGAAGTCTTCTGGGCCAGCACTTTTCGTTGGTGGTGTCCTCGCCTCGCTGGCTGGCCCGACTTGCCCAGGCCAGGGCTGGGAGTTCAGGCTCTGGCCTGGCTCTCGCGGAAGGAGACTACATTTGGATCTCTACACCTGGCTCCGCCGGCCCAGCCCCAAATAGCCAGTTCTTGGCCTCAGACCTCCCCGGGGGCCAGACAACCAAACGCTGCCCAAGAAGCGGGCCCAGAAGTGACCTTTAGAGGCCGAGGAGGTGGGGAGCATTGGCGAAGCTTTTCAGCTCCGAGAGCAAGAGCGGCAGCCCAGTGGCTTCCCGGTCTCCGAGACCTTTTCCCCCTCATTAAACATTCCTTACTCCTCAGTTTGGTTAGGGATGAATTTGGTTTGGGCCTGTTCTGCATGCAGAGACTTTGAGGGTCCCCTTGTACTCTACTCACCATCTCCCAAGACTCAAGAGGGTCCAGCTAGTGTGGCAAAGGAGACAGAAGTTAGTTGCCCGACCTGTCCTGGCCTAAACCTTTCATCTGAAGATCCAGAGATCACTGGGGCTGGGGGCCAGGAACTCTACTGTCTCTCTGAAGTGAAGTCTGTGTGGACCGTGACCTTTAATGGTCACTTTACCCCATTTCTGGGGCCCAGACGGTGGTTTCTTTAAGAAACAGTTTGGAGAAAGCTCTTGGAGGGCTTGACTGAAATATAGTTATGGCTGTCCCAGACCCTAACCAGCGGGAGTATTTCTGGGGAAAGGGCATAGGGTCAGGAAGCAGGAGACATAAGGCTGGAGAATCACCTAGACCAGGAGCCTGGGGCTTGGGCCCTTGGCAGCCTAGAACTGGACCGTTGGGTCTGACCCTTAGCCACCGGGATTTGGGCCCTTTTGGGTGGAGGAAGCTGCTTCTCTCTCAGGCAGCCCTCTCTATGCGTTCAGGGCCGGCTGGGGCCACGGAGGGAGATGCGGGTACTGGATTTTTGGTGGCGGCGCGGCCACAGGCTGACGCAGGCGCGGCGGTCTCCCGCCTTCCTCCCTTCGCAGACCATGCCGTCCATCAGCAGTGACCGCGCCGCGCTGTGCGCCGGCTGCGGGGGCAAGATCTCTGACCGCTACTACCTGCTGGCGGTGGACAAGCAGTGGCACATGCGCTGCCTCAAGTGCTGTGAGTGCAAACTCAACCTGGAGTCGGAGCTCACCTGTTTCAGCAAGGATGGGAGCATCTACTGCAAAGAAGACTACTACAGGTAGCCCCCCACCAGGACCCGCTGGCCGTCAGGCCCCTCCCTATCTCAGGCACAATCTTGTCCCTCTTTTCTCCCTGTAGTCTCTGTAGAGGTTACTCTTCTCAGGACCCCCCTTCTCCAACCCAGCAAGAACCTGGTGACATTTTAAAGTAGTAATTTGGGTGGCTCTTGGGAAGGTTCATGAAGTGTAGAGACTAGAAAAAGTCAGAAACTGCCCTCCCCTCTGAGCTTAGATCACGAATAAGTTTGGGTGGGGGTCCTTGCGTTCCTTCCATGTGAAGTTTCTTGGGCCTGCCAGAAGGGATAGAAATAGATACCCTCAAACCCAGACAGCCTAGGCTTGCTGGAACAAAGTTGGAGGGAGAACTTGGGGAGTGAGTGTGCTTCTGGGTCTTTTGGAGAGATGGGAGCTAAGGCTGGCCAGTATTAAAGAGCCATAATTATGAAGAGGCCCCAAGGTCCCTTCTTCTCCTCTAGGAGCTTAGGGTTAGGGTCTGTTTATATTCTCTCTCTGTGTCTCTGTCTCTCTTTCCCTGTCTCTCCATTTCTTCCAAATTACCAAGGTCTGTAGGATTCCCAGGCGCTGGTCTGGAGGGCAGGGGCAAAGGTTGAGGAAGGAGTAAGTGGGGGGGTTTCTCCTAGCTTGCAAGTGAAGGCTGTCCTAGGGCTTGCTCAGACTCTGGGTAAAATAGAAGCTCTTGTAGGATGAAAATGGTTAAGGGAAACTACTTCAGGGTAGGACTAGGTAGGCCTGGGTCAAAATCTAGTTCCCTCTCCCCCCTCCCCCCATCCTCCAAATGAAGGCTGGATTGTTGTTCTTGAGGAGGGGATTTTCCCCAGCAGCGGCAGCGGCGGCACCTGGAGGAGGGATATGGGGTGGGGGGGTTACCCAACCATTTGTCCCCACAGCCCCTCCTTCCATGGTCCCTACAGGCGGTTCTCTGTGCAGCGCTGTGCCCGCTGCCACCTGGGCATCTCGGCCTCGGAGATGGTCATGCGTGCTCGGGACTTGGTTTACCATCTCAACTGCTTCACGTGCACCACGTGTAACAAGATGTTGACCACCGGCGACCACTTCGGTATGAAGGACAGCCTGGTCTACTGCCGCTTGCACTTCGAGGCGCTGCTGCAGGGCGAGTACCCTGCGCACTTCAACCACGCCGATGTGGCGGCGGCAGCGGCTGCAGCAGCAGCCGCCAAGAGTGCGGGGCTGGGCGCCGCAGGGGCCAACCCTTTGGGTCTTCCTTACTACAATGGCGTGGGCACCGTACAGAAGGGGCGACCTAGGAAGCGCAAGAGCCCTGGTCCTGGGGCGGATCTGGCAGCCTACAATGCTGGTGAGTGCAAGGCGTACGGAGCGCCCCCGTCGGGTTGGGGGAAAGTGCGGCGACGACAGCCAGGAGCTGGAGTGAATGAATCATTGTGTTAGGCCTACAGAAGCTACCTTGGCCCTTAGCTTCCCAGGCCCTAAGCACCAGACGTCCTGAGAAGAGATAATAGCTTCCCTGGGATTCGGCCGGTGCGCCCTGGGCTGGAGAGGTAGGAGAGGGTGCATTAGTACCTTGCCGCCCGAGGTGCAGGACCACGTCGCGAAGAAATTGTTTTTTGGAGGCGGCTTTTTTAGTTGGACTTTCCCCAGCTTTGCTGGGCAGAAAGTAGGAATAGAGAAAGCCAGGCGGCGCCGACACCAAACAGGCTCTGGGTTGGCCCGGCCGAGGGCGGGGAGCAGGGGCAGCCGGAAAGCGAGGCAGGGCAGCTAGGGTCCCAAGAGAAAGGGTAGGCGGTGGCCGGGGGCGCCAAGCGGGGCCTGGCCTGCGGCCGGATCGCGTGAAATGTCCCGAGTGCGGCAGGCTTAGGAACTCAGGCTCTGGATCCTTTATTGAGGGCCGCGGGTCCTTGTGCCGGCCTGATCCTTCTGCATGGCCAGGTCTCAGAGGTTTTCCCGGGCTCCTTCCTCCGAGTTCCCCGGCGCCTGCTGGGGTGAGGGCGCCGACCCTCGGAAGCTGGCGCCGGGGGATGGGACCCGAGGCAGGCCTGGCCTCGCGCGGGGGGGGGGGGGGGTGGAGTGCGGGACTCGTTTCGCATTTCCGGCATCTTTGAACCTTGGGCCTTTCCCGGAGGAGCTCTGCACCCTCCCGCGTCCTCCCAGCTCTGGACAGCTGCGGATGTTCTGAGACCCGACAAATTGAACCGTCAACATCTGCGCGAAGTCTGCAGGGCCGACAAAGGTTTATGACTCTCCGGGCTTCCGAACTAGAGTTTATTTGCAATTATTTTCTTTCTTTCGTTTGCGACAGAATCGGTTTTGGAGATTTTTGTTTTCTTCCTCCTTTTTCCCTTAATCTAATACACAAATGTGTGTGTGTTGGGGCGGGGGAACCAAAACCTAAACAAACCCAAGACTGTGTAGAAGGCCGCGGTGGGGAAGGAGACAAGGTTATTTTGATTGTTAAGAATCTGAACCAGCTAGCAAGAGAATAAGGGGCAAGTGGAGTGAGTCCCTTTTCGCTCCAACGAAATTGCCTGTTAGAGGATCCTGGTGCCGAGCTGGGGGTAGAGGATGCAGCCCCCGATTTGGTAAATGGTGAAGAGGCGGTAGGTTCAGCGGGTTTAAGATTTCTTGAAGTCACTACTAAAGACGCCATTCTTAGAACTTTCATCCCTCATCTCCCACCATCCGGAAAATAAAGACCAAATCCAGTCCAGGCCATGTCTCCTAAAAACAAGCTGCCTCTAGTTATCAAGTGGGGTCAGCTTCCTTGGGAAGTAGCCTGGAGAACTGGGCTCCAGGGCACCTGGTGGGTGGGAAGTGGTTTAATGTTTTTCTGGGCTTGCAGGTTCTGCACCCTGCATGGAATTGTGCAGAAACAGGGTGGAGGTTTAGAGATTTATTTTTGCTTTTCACTGCTCAGTCTTTGCCTTCCCCAGGGAGGCCGCAGGGAGATACGGCTGGAGGCTGAATTTCAGAGAAGTTGGCACCTTTCTAGAAGAGATCCCTCACTCAGCTTTCGCATTTTCTCTTTGGCTCCTCTCTTTTCTTTCTGTTCTCTCAGTCCCCCTTCCCCCTCTGTCTCTCTCTGTGTCTGTCAGTCTCTCTGTCCTTGTTTCTCCGTTCCCTTGCGCGGGTCTCTGGCCTTGGCTTGGCCTCCCAGTTCTGAGAGGAACCGCGTTGTGCGCGCCGGCAGTGGCGGTGCGGTGCGGCTAGCTTAATTGGGGATAAAGGGTGACTCCTGGTCCTCTCAGGACACAGCCAGGCCTCCTGAGGTCTGGTTTCTGCCCCCCTTTCATTCTTCCCTGTGCCGGCAGAAGAGAAATGGCCGCAGTCTGGGCCAGGGGCAGCTGGGATTGGAAAGCGGGGACCCTGGAGGGTGCGGCAAGTGTCTGCGTGCGTGTGAGTGCTTGCTTCTGACTGTGAGGACACCAGCTTGTTTGTGTGTGTCCCACATCCAGGGGCCCAGTCCCAAGGATTCCTTGCAAACCTGTAGTTCTGAGGGACGTCCCGCCGAGGGCAGTGAGCTGGGGGCCCAGTGGGTCAGGGGCTCCATGGGTGCGCCCGCCTGGCCCTGGGCTTAGGGACCGGCAGCTGGGGCCGCAGCCGCAGGGTCCCGGAAAGTCCTTCCGGGGCGGGGGCCACGACCGACCGCCCTCCTCCTGCGGCCCCTCTGGTCGGAGCGCTGCCCCTGCCCCTGCCCCGAGGCCGAGGCGGAACTGAAACCTCCCCCAAGCCCGAGCGGGGGCGCCGGGACGAGGCCCGAGCCGGCCAGGGGCCCAGGCCGAGCGCTTTGCGCGCGGGGTTCGCTAGCCATGGCGACGGGAGTCCGGTACGGACCGGCCGGACGCCCGGCGTCCCCCAGCCCCAGCTTTTTGTGTGTGTGTGCCTGGCGGCGTAATTACTGATTTGATTCCAATCCATTATTTAGACAATTGAACCTACAATCTTGTCTTTAGTAAAATGAGGCGAAGTCAGATTTGATTACAGGTTCAGTCCCAGCGACAAGAGCTCGAAACCCGATGGGTTAATAACAGATCACGAGTAAATTATTCATGATTTTACGAGCTCTTTAGCTCCATTGAATCGGCCTAATTGAGAGGAAAAAAAAAAAAGGAGAGCGAAAGCCCGAGTCCTCCCCCTCCCCTCAGCCCCTCGCTCCTCCCCGGATCCGATCTTGGGGCGTCTCAAGCTGGCCCTGGGCTTTGGGGACGCCGGCGAGGGATCAGGGGCTCCGGCCAAGCCTGGCCCCACAGCCGGCTCCCTGGCCACCCTCCCTTCCCCAGCGCAGCCCCTCCCCCACCGCTGGCCGGCCTCGCCTCGCCACCTTGGGCCACTCCTTCCCTCCCCTCGGCTCTTCCCTGGGTCCCCTTCGCTCACTCCCAGCTAGTAACGGTTTGGCTTCCTAAAAGTCCTTCCTCGCAGAACCCGGTCTCTTTGAGTTCTGGGATTGGATTCAGTCATCCCCATCCTGCACCACACATTTCCCCTTATTTCCTGGACTCGCTTTACCCCCTCTGGCTCCGTGTCTCTCTTTTTTCTTTCTTTCTTTCTTTTTTTTTTTTTCTTTGTAGCTGTCCCTCTTTGGTTCTCCCATCTCCATTGCTTTTCCCTCTCTCTTTCCTCTCTGTCCATCTTCCCTCTGTACCCCCTCTTCTTTTCTCTCTCTCTTTTCTGTCTTTCCACCTCTGTTTTTTTCCTCTCTTTACTCTGCTCTTTCTGTCTCCCTCCCTCGCACCACCTTCCCCCACATAGGCCGCACTCCGGGCACATCCCTTGGGCCCACAGGGCGCCGGGTTCCCCACGGAGCTCATTAACAGCAGAGAGGCCCTGGTGGGGGCTGGGCGGTGGGATGGGCCCAGAGATCCCCCCCCCCCCCCGTGGGGAGGCCTGGCTCACCCCGGTGGAGCTGGGGACTGGGAGAAAGAGAAGGGTTGATCCCCTTAGCCGGTTCATCCCACAATTTCCACAGATGGATTCCGAGTCATGCTCTGATCCCCTTTAAATTCTTCACTTGGTGCCACTGATGGAAACACAGGACTCTTGGGCAGTTGGAGAACCTGGTTGCCTAGGTTCATGTGGAAAGGGACCCTGAGGTGGTGTCCCCTCTAGCAGACAACTCCAACATTAGGGGCAAGACCTTTATTCTGAAAATTCTTTCTGCAAGAGGCTATCCCTCACCTATATGGGGAGGGGGAGGTCACCAAGGGTGCAAGAGTACTTCTCAGGTAGTGTTGTCTGATGAAACACAGGACCTCCAGTTAAATTTGAATTTTGAGTAAACAGTGGATACATTTTTTTTAATGTAAGTATACCCCATGCAATATTTGAAATTTAGATAACGAATAATTTTTATCATATGTGTATCCCATGAAACATTTGCATGTTAGGTAAACAACATATACATTTTGAGTACAGATGTGTCATGTGCAATATTTGAACTTTAGATAAATAGCAAATAAAATTCTTGTATAGGTATGTACCATACATTTGGGCCATTTTTTCAGTAAACAAGAATTGGGCAATTTGTACATTTATTTGCTAAATATGGCCCTTCTATTATGGGCATGTAATAAATATTCTAATGGACAGAGCACAAGATATCTTCCCAGATCCCTACTTTAGCAGGACTGAATTTGAACCTCCTAGGAGGCTTTCCTTAAAGCAAGACCCTAAAGGTGGGATGACTTGATATGTGATGAGACAATCTTGAGACAGCTCTCCAGTGTCCCCATCAGCTGCTAGGTTCATGGTTCTACTCAGGCCCCTCACCCTAGCTAGGGTCCCAGCCAAGAGAGTCAAGGTTTATCTTGCCTCCCTTTGTGGTGTGGTGCTAGGAAGCCGGGAGGACAATGTTGAACCTGGGCTATCATTACCAGAGCAAGTGGTTTCATTTCCCTTGTGGTTGGTTTCTTCATCTCTAAAATGGGAACAGTAGTAGCTACCTCTCTTAACAGTAGTGATGGCACAATGATGTATGTAAAGCCAAAGTGCAAGGTAGGTGTCTAACACATGTTAATTTCTTCCTTCATCTTCTTTTCCTTTTCATTAAGATCCCTACCGCTCTTTGTGAGACAGCCACGGGTCCCTTAACTTCCCTGAGCCTCATTGGCTCCATTTGTAAAACTAGGAAATAACCACCTCATTGGGCAGTGGTAAAGATTAAACTATAAAATACAAAGATTAAAGATTAAACTATAAAATACAATTTCCAATCTTAGGCCCAGTGCCGGAGGCCCAGGGTGGCTTAGTACTTTGGGGTGTGGGAACTGATGAAAGAAAATGAAAGCGAGTCTGTCATTAGTGACTCCTGGGTGCCAGTGCCAGACACTGTAGGGGGAGAATGGTGATAGCCTCTCTCTCTCTCTCTCTCTCTCTCTCTCTCTCTCTCTCTCTCTCTCTCTCCCCCTTGAAGAGTACCCGGGAAACGGGAGAGAGTGGGCCCATGGTCTGCACTCTGTACTGCTGCATCCACAGATAAGTGACTTTCCTTTCTGAGTCTCACTTTCAACATCTGTAAAAGTGAAAAATAATACCTATGGCTTATAGGACTGTTTTAAGGATCCAATGGAAAGGCGTGTGTAGAGCTCTTTAGCACATCATCTGGAGTCCAATAAGCCATCAACAAGTGGTAGCTGTTGCTGCTGCTGCAGCTATTCCTATAACACGATGGCTCAGAATGGTTTTGGATTCTCCCAGAGTTGGGAATGGAATCTTGCATTTCTTAGCTCAGTGATCCTGGACAGGTTACGCTCCCAAAGCTTCATTTCTCCATCCATAAAATAGGGTTCATATCCTCATCTCAGTGTGGTGCGTGCATACAGGGCGGATCCGAGGATAGAAACATTTGGCAACGGTTCGGGAGGGTGTGGACTTGGCATTGGCCATGTGAGCAGGGTCATGAAATTCACCTGCCACCTCTGCGTCCCTTCCCCAGCGCTGAGCTGCAATGAGAACGACGCAGAGCACCTGGACCGAGACCAGCCATACCCGAGCAGCCAGAAGACAAAGCGCATGCGCACCTCCTTCAAGCACCACCAGCTTCGGACCATGAAGTCTTACTTTGCCATTAACCACAACCCCGACGCTAAGGACTTGAAGCAGCTCGCGCAAAAGACTGGCCTCACCAAGCGGGTCCTCCAGGTCAGCCTGGGTGGGGTCGAGGGCGTCTGCAGCCGCCACAGCCTTGGGTGGAAACTCACGGGGGCCATGGACCTTGAGCCTTCCACACTTCTGTCGGCTTCTTTCTCTTTCATCATCTCTTCAGTCTGACTCCGAATTTAAATCTTTTCCCCCCCTAACTTTACCGCCTTCTATTTTCACCTCTCCATTCTGTGTGTGTGGTCCTCTGTCCTGTCTCCATACTTGGTCTCTTTTCTTTCTTGTAAACAATTTGTAGTTGTTTTTATTATCAAGCAACACTCAGATATGCTCACCTTATAAAAGGCTCTCGTTTTAAATCAATCCGGAGCCTCCTTTGTCCCAAGGAGATAGCTCCTAGCTTGCTCCCACCAGCCGTTCCTCTCTTTTCTTTTTGCCTCTGTCTCATTCACCTCTTCCTCTTTTTTCTTCTGGCATCTCTCTTGGCTTATCTCCTGCCCTTTTTGGCTGTCTCCCAGACTCTCCCAAAAGGTCTGGTGTGGTCCTGGTGTGTGGGCAGATTCCCTGGGTGACTGGGAGGCCTGCCTGCTGGGGTCTGCTGGGGGATTGGATAAATGGCTGGGTGCCCCACTGAGCCCAATTGCACGTGTATGTGAAGGCACTTTCTTGATAGACAGGATCTAGAATTTTCACCAAAGATGTTAAGAACACTAGTCTGGGGGCGGGTCCTCTCCGGTTCCTGGACAACCCAAACTTGTGACACAGCTTTGGCCTCACCAATTCTCAATTCTTCTACTTCTCAGCTCACTCATTTCATGGTCCTGAGCCAGTTGCTTAACTTTTCTGAGCCTCAGTTTCCTCATATGCATGATGGATTCAAGAAATCATGCTAAGGGATTATTGGAGGAGCCGTGGAGATCATGTGGGTGTCCACAGCAATGCCTGACACTGTCGTTCAGTGGATGGTAGCTAATAATCTCATTAAGTAGATTAATTAACTGATATTAATTAACTTGTAAGAATGATCCTTCTGGTTGCTAGACTTGGGTTTCCCATCTGGAAGGAAGGAGAATACCCCCTTTTCTAGCAAGTTTAACCAATTTATTCTTCAGGAAATGCGTTTCTAGTGCTAGCTATGTAAGAGGCATGTAAGCTGACCCCTGTCACAGAAAAGGAGAGGCACTGGAATTCCAGTTCTGGCCAGTCTGACCCATCTTCCAACCCCTGGTTTTGGGCTTAGGGCTGGGAGGTGACGTTGAGGGAGTGACAGTGCCTGATAAATCTGCAGGGTTGCAACCCTAAGAAAGTTCCTGTGAGTCTGTCAGCAAAACAAAACTTTTGTGGGAAGATGGCCGTCCGTGGTGGGTTGGGACTCTGAGCCCGGAGTCCAGAAGCTGGGGTCCTGTTCTCCGGAGGATTGGGGGCAGCTGGACTGGTGGGCCTGGGTGAGGTAGCGAGAGAGGCAAGGGCCAGCCAATGGGAGGTTGATGCGCCTCTCTGGGCCCGCCCTTCGCGCTGGGTGTGGGTTTTTTTTTGCTTTTAGTTCCATTGCCTGGGCTCTTCAGCAGGTGGCGGTCTTGGGTCCCCACCTCGTGCGTTTCCTTTGGACTTTACCTTCTTGGGGTTAGGTCAGAGACCCTCGTTGGCGCCCCTGACCTTCAGCCCTGGTCGAGTTTGGACTGAAGACCCGGGGCTGCCGCCTTTTCTCAGGTTAGTAGGCTACTTCTTGTCTCCCCCATCCAGATGTCTTGTGAAGGGTTTGGCGGGGTGGGATGGAGGTGGGAGGGACTTGGACTCAGGCAGAGCTAGATTCAGGAAGATGTGAACTCAGTTCACTGGCTGTGTGTCTTGAGTAAATGAGTTACCCTCTCTGAGCCATAACTATCTCATCTGTAAAAAGAGCACCCAACCTCTGCCCAGCTATCTAGACCTAAGTGAAATAGTCAGTACCCACAGTTGAGTGAGGAACCAGTTTATGTTGGTCTTGGGGAGGCAAGAGACTTGATTCCCTTGGCCTATAAGCAAATTAGATTTTTATCATAGTTATCTCTTATTCTTTCATCTGACTAAACATCTATTGGCTCTGGGAATGAACTGCTTCTGGCTCTGAAGAAATTCACCTATTAAGCATAGAGAGACTCACATAAATCAGTTTTCTCTTATTGTGATTGGTTGTGTGAGGTGGGGCAGATCTTGGGGGAGGGCAGAGGAGAGACCAACCACCTACATGTCAAGAATCATGCTCCCCCTTTCCCCACTGTAGAGATGAGAACATTGAGGCCAGAAGGAATTCTATTTGCCCAGTGTTACTTTGCTAGTAAGTAGCTGAGCTGGAGCCAGGCTTGTCTGACCAATGGTCATAGTTCTTTCTCCTCTGAGTAGTGAACTGATATCATCCTAGCCTGTGTGTTCCAGGGAAGGGGCATAGCCATAACCCTGCCCTCCCCTCTTTCTAGACCTTCAAGTCTCCTGCACACATCCTCAGTGCTCCCTAGCAGCATAACTGCTTGGGGTTATGCATCAGTTTGCAAAGCATCTTTCTCCCCACGCACCTGCCTCACCTTAATGTTTTCCTGCCTCTTTTACAGCTGAGAAGCTTAAGACCTAGCAGGGGGAAGTGACTTGCTCTAGGTTACAGGAACCAGGCATTGGCAGGGTGGGGCTTATTCCAGTGTCCTGATTGCTGCTGGGACATCTGGGGGATCTGGGACAGGAGCTCTTTGGGGTGAGGCACCTGGCAGCCAGGCTTTGGAAAGCAAAGGACTGGTTCAAATCCTCTCTGATTACCAGCAACACAATTTGGGTGCTTCCGTTTTTCTTCTCTGAACCTGATTCCTTATTTGTGAAATTAGTTTCTACCTTGAGGAGTCTGACAATGAGTAGAGAAGATCCCGGTGTGGTGCCAGCTGGAACACACTAGGTGTTCTTTCACAGGGTGGGGGTGGTTCTAGGCTATTACTGGATCTAATGCATGAGCACCATCAGGATGATAGACCATGTCTTGGTGGGAAAGAAGGAACAGGTGGCAAAGATCTCACTGCATAAAGAGTGCTCAAATTTGTCATCAGCAGCATGACAGCCACAACCCTTACTCTCCAACAGTGGGTAAGGTGACAGGGAGACAGAATGGCCCCTGGACAGAGTTCTGTTAGGAAGTTAAACCTTGCAAATGTGTCTAGATTGTTCCTCAGCACACAGATGCCAGTAAGATGTCTTTGGCTTGGGGGAGGGGTGATGAGCTAATTGATTTGGGTGGGTAGGATCTCTTTGGGGATTCCTGGTGTGGCTTTGAAAAGAAATATATTTTTACCAAGGATAGTTCTTTATGCTGGGCATGGTGGTGCATACCTGTAATCCTTGCTACTAGGGAGGCTGAGGCAGAAGGATCGCAAGTTCAAAGCCAACTTCAGAAACTTAGGAAACTGTCTCGAACAAAACAAAACAAACTTGTTTAGTATTCTGGGTTTCAATCCCCAGAACAACAAAACAAAACAAAACAAAAAACATTCTTCAGGAGCTGGGGGTATAGCTCATGGTAGAGCATGTATTTAGTACTTGTGAGGTACTGCCAGCACCAGAAAGTTGACATATACACATAAATAAATAAAACTCCCCAGATGACTGGTTGGTCATCATTAACCTATGAGAGAACTCGGGAGCTGAGAACACTTAGTTCTCTCTTCACTCACGTGTATCACACAGATAGACTTTCCTGCCACATGCTTGGCACCGAGGCACTGAGAATTCAGCAGTAACAAGTGAACAGTCCCTGTTGTAATCTACGACTAGACGGGATGTGTAGCAAGGCATATAAATAATTGAAATGGTGACCAGACTAAACTCTTTAGTTTGGAATATCTTATACTAAAAGCATCTTTTAAATTATTCCAGAATCAAATAAGTCTGAGAAATGCTAAAAATTGACTGTGTCTTTCTTTTGGAGCATGTTAGCATCAACACAGACATTGAGAAATCTTGAAAAGACTCAATTTTGATACTAGAACCCAAGGGTGCTTTACCACTGAGCTACAGCCCTAGGTTGTTTTTTTTTTTTTTAATATTTTAAAGCAAGGTCACTCTAAGTTGCTGAGGGTCCTGCTAATTTGCTGAGGCTGGCATTGAACTTGTGATTCTCTTACCTTGACCTCCTGAGTTGCTGGGGATATAGGCATATGCCATTGCACCTGACAAGACTTGATTTTGTCTAATATTTCCCAAAATTTATATGGCCACAGAACTCTTTTTATTTTGTATTATTTATTGGGGCTGGGATTGAATATATAACTCTTGGGGGAAAAAATTGAAGAAGTCCTAGGAAAAAAAAAAAGTGTGTGTTGCAGGGACCTGAGCCAGTGATGGCAATAGGGAAGGCTTCCTTGAGGAGGAGGTGAGTTTTCAACTATGGCCAGTTACTTCATCTCTTTGAGCCTCAGTTTTCCCACCTGTAAAAAGGTCATTGTCCTTCCTGTCAAATATGCAGGACAGCAATGAGTGGCAGATGTAGTCATGGCCGGCTGGCATGAGTAGAGAGGGCTGTGAGTTTAAGAAGATGGGTGGGTGGAGCAGAGTGGATCATCTCCTTGTTCCTTGCAGCTACCCCAGAAGCCACAGAAATCATGTGTCATGGTCCAATCTTCTTTCTGTTCAAGTGGAGAAACTGAGGCAGAACCAGAGGCAAGGGACCAGCCAACTTTCATGTTGCTAGTCACTGGCTGAGCCAGGACTGGAAGCTACATCCCGTGCTCTTTCCACTGCCCATTACTGCTTTTCAGAAGTTCATTCATTTACTTGTAGGCTTACTCAGGGCTACGAGGCAGAAAGGACAGGTACTTTTTATGGCAAACAGTCTTGGATTCCAAGCTCAGCTTGGCCTCGGTGTGGCCTTTGACTTTACCTCTCTGAACCTCTCTGGACTTTAAATCTTTAAATTGGGATTCATAACAGAACTCACTACTTGGTTGATCAGAGGGGTAAGCTGTGATGTGTACAGGGATACCGTGCCTGATGCAGAGTGAAAGGCACACAAGTTAGCACTACTATTCACTCAACCCATAGTGCTGATTCTTA
Organism: Urocitellus parryii; assembly: GCF_045843805.1. Lineage (NCBI taxonomy): Eukaryota > Metazoa > Chordata > Mammalia > Rodentia > Sciuridae > Urocitellus > Urocitellus parryii. Next base: position 200,878,045 of record NC_135534.1, read on the forward strand.
ATCTTTATCACTCTCTGCCATTGTCATGAAGAGGATGTGGATAGGGCCCTGAACCATCAACCTCTTGGGAAGGGACTTTTTTGATGTGTCACTGGGGATTGAACCAAGGGGCCCTCTGTCACTGAGCCACACCCCCAGCCCCCTCCCCACTTTTTTTTTTTTTTTTAACTTATTTTGAGATAGGTCTGGCTAAGTTCCTGAGGCTGGCCTTAAACTTGTCATTCTCCTATCTCAGCTTCTCAAGTTGCTGAGATTACAGGCATACGTTGCCACACCAAGCTGGGAGGGGATTATTTGAAATATCTAGGAGAGAAAGCTAGCCAAGCTCTGCTTAAGGAGGGAAAAAAACCCCACACGAAACCCCAGGGTAACCTGACTTTTAGTTGAGTTTCTGAATTTTCTTCTACCAGATTTCCAGTGCCTCAGATCCTGTAAAGCAGAGCAGGCAGTTGTGGAAGATGGTGGCATTGTTTACAGATGCATTGTTACAGGCAATGCCTGAGAAATAGCCAACAGCTGGCAGCTAACTGGTTCCAGACCTTCCCAAGGCCTTAGAGCCCCTGAAGGACGAGCTAAGTACCATCCCCGGCCCCCAGGTCACCTGCTCCTACTCACAGATCCCTTGTACACATGAAGATGGCCAGGGTGGTACCAAGACTGCAGCCTTTCTTGGAAAGCCACTGGGAGCCTTCTCTGTGTGTTTTTTCTATCAGCTAGTCCCTGGGTCAGACAGATATAGTCCCTGAAGATTGTACAGCCTGCCGGGGAAGGACCTCTCCACCCCCGGAAGAGCACGTAGGGTGATTCTAGAAGCAATGGGCTGGTTGGCAAGCCCCTGGGAGGGGCGATGAGCTTCCTTTGGGCAGAGAGCCAGAGAAAGGTTGCTTTTCCCTGGGAAGATCCAGCCTATGGGACAGGAGCTGACTTTCCTCACTTCACAGGGTCCGCATTTCTCTCTTTAAGACTTGTGGCTGTGCTTCTAAATTGAGCCCAAATTGTGTCAGAGGACCAGAAAGGAAGGCTTGAGGCCACAGGCCCCTGCAACGGGGGTGGTCCCAAAGGAAGCTGAGAGCTAGGAGTCAGCCCAGCCCATCCCTGCCTGAGACACTGGGAAGACAGACTGATGCAGACACATCTGGAAATACGTAACTGGACACCCTAGAGTCTGTAGAATTCCCCAAAGCCCTTTGTTTTATGGGGAGGCTCCTGGCAGGGAAGTTCGGGGGCCCTGCCTTCCAGGCTCCTTTTCTTTGGGAGGCATAACCTTCGCCTCCCAGCAGCCTGGATTTCCTGGGCTTCTCCCAAAGCACTGTACTGTCCTCAAGGTATAGTGTGTGTGTGTGTGTGTATGTGTGTGTGTATGCACTTTCAAATGATTGAGGGGTCTATGTAGGTGTCTGTGTACGTCTCCATGAGTGTGCACAGGAACGTGTGTGAAGGTGTGCGGATGGACGTGCCCTTGGAGATATGAAAGTCAGTCCATGCTCTGTCTCTCCGCTGTTCACATTCACACCACGCTCAGTTCTCACTCTGTACCCTTCCCCACCTCCCTCATACACGGATGTGGCAGGATGGGAGAGGGAATCTCCACCTTACAGTCTCCATGGTCTTGCTGTAATCCAACAACCATTTCTGCTCTGCCCCAGGGACCCAGGATACCTGGTGGCTTCTCCACCTGAGGGTAGGGGATAGAATGGGTGCCTTTTTTTTTCTTTTTAATGACTTCTCATTATTATTGGCTACTTCCTACATTTTTTTTTGTCTCATTCCCAGACTGACTGACCACGAGTCACTTAAAACATTATGCCCATAAGAACCCATGGGATCTATTGTCTGTTTAAAAGAGGCTGCCAAAAAGAAAAAAAAAAAAATCAATTTGTTTGATGTGTCCAATAGAAATGCAACATAAACCACATATTTAAAGTTGCTAGCAGTTACACTGAAGAAGTCAAAAGAAAGTGATAAAATTGATTTAATACTATATGTTGTCTAACTCTTTGTGTTCAAAATATTATCATTTTGACATGAAATCAATAAATTATTCCTGAGATATTCCACCTTTTTTCCTTTCTTTCTTTCTTTTTTTTTTTTTTTAATTCTAAATCTTCCTATCTGTTGTGTTTTTACGTACAAATGGGCCACATTTGGCTAGTGATGGTTCAAGGTCTCAAGTATCAGTCTTGTGGCCAGCAGCTCAGTCCTGACACCTATCTAACAGACACAGAAACCAGTAAAAGCCCATGGAGAAAAATGGAATTTATTCTTTTATTAAGGACAAAATATTCCCTCCCTTCCCAAAAGGGAGATGAGGATCGCACAGCAGCGGGAGAGCTGAGCCAGGCGGGCCCCTGGGCCCAGCTCCCGGCCGCCCTCCCCTAACCAGCGCTTCCCTGTCCCCACGCAGGTCTGGTTTCAGAACGCCCGGGCCAAGTTCAGGCGCAACCTCTTACGGCAGGAAAACACGGGTGTGGACAAGAGCGCGGACGCGGCGCTGCAGACCGGGACGCCGTCGGGGCCAGCCTCGGAGCTGTCCAACGCGTCGCTCAGCCCGTCCAGCACGCCCACCACCCTCACAGACTTGACTAGCCCCACCCTGCCGACTGTGACGTCCGTCTTAACTTCTGTGCCTGGCAACCTGGAGGGCCACGAGCCTCACAGCCCCTCACAAACGACTCTTACCAACCTTTTCTAAAGACTCGAGGCCCCCCAAGCCCCACGATTTCTTTAAAAAAGAAATTATCTTTAGTTGAATTCCAAGTGTATTTTAAAATAGAGGCTTTGAGCAACTAACTAACCACATTTTAGGATCTCGCCTGGAAACAGAGGAAAAAAAAAAAAAAAAGAGAGAGATTGCGTCGGCTGAAGCAGTGGTGTGCACTGAGGAATTACTTGGAAGATCTATCCGCAACACAACATTTGTGTCCCTGTACAGTTTTGTGGACTGAGCGAGGAAAAACAACAAATAATTTAAGTTGGCTAGAGCTTCTGTATTTTCAAAGACTGCCACGTGCCTTAGGAATACTGTTTTATCTCCATACTTTGAATGACTTGTTCATTTTTCTCTCCCTCTTTTTCTCTCTGTATATTTATGACCAGAGCAAACATGTAAAAAACAAAAAGCGAAAAAACAAAAAACAACAAAAAAAAAGTTTGTTACTTTGAATAGTCCTAAAAAGAAAGAAAAAAAAAAAAAAGGAAAAAAATCAAATCCCCTCCAACGGTCGCTTTGTTGTTTTAGAATTTTAAGGTGGAAGTCTGTTCGAATATCAGAATTTGTAAAATCTAACCAGTAATAAAACCACTTATCGAAACTATTTGGTACTGCTGCCATTGAGTGGGTGACATTCACAGGACTGAAGAGTTTTACTGAAGCCCAAAGATAAATTCTAGGTCTTATTTATCCAATATTCTTGGTCCCTCTCTCTCTGCCAGGTTTTGGACTGGTTGTCACCATCCAGAGACATCCTGTTCCCACTCTCAAGGAATTCAGAGCAGTGACAGAGATCAGAGATAATATTGACACGTTGTGAGAGGTGCTCAGGTGGAAGATGTGTCAACAAAGTGCCATTCAGTTATTTGCTTGTTCTTTCCAATATTCGATGAGCACATGCATGCCTTCCCTGCGGAGGTCCGAGGCCCTCGCCTGGCTCCTGGCTGGGCTGGAAGGTGTGTCAGGCCGTTACAGAGGCCTTCTGAAAAAATGTGCCTGAGCAGGGCTGCCATCACCAAGGGCAGCCTAGGCCCCACTTTTCCTAATGTCACAAATTCTAAAATTTCCCGAGAGCAAAAGCAAATGGATTTGGTTCCTTTACTAAGGCTTCCAGGGAACCTCTGAAACCCAAAGAGAAGAATGACCCACAGAGGACGGCAGTTCAGAGCCAGGCAGGGGAGCGCGCAGTTTCCGTGGTTGAGCAGTGTGAGCTGAGGGAGGTCGTTCCACCTTTTGGGCCTCAGTTTCCTCAGCTTGAAGATGAAGATGGTGGCCTTAATGGCAGTTGTAATGAGGGCAAAGTAAGGGCCTAGCCAAGGGGGTGGCATATGGTAGTGGCTCCGTGCATTTTATTGAATGACAGGTGATAGGAGGTAAGGACTTTGCAGGTGGAGAGCAGGCAGGTGTGCATCCAGGCCTTGTTGGCACTGCTGGATGCCTTAGGCAGGTGGGTGGGGGGGTCAAGACATCTTCCACCCCTCATTTCCTACTCTGAGCTCTTCTGTAGAGTACTCATGGGATGCCAGCAGTTACCCACCATCTTACCTCAGTGGTCCACAAAATCCAGAGGAAAATTCATGGCCACCTTGAGGGAGAAAGGGGCAGGCAAGATGGAACAGGAGGACAATCCAGCCCAGGACTGGGGTCTCTCTCTCCCTCCGCCCTCTGCCATCATGGCTTGGACAGGGAAGAAGGGAATGGGGTGTGGATGGGCTAAGGATGTTAAAAGCCTAGACTGAATCATTTTTTGAAAAAAAATTTTTTTAAAGCCTGCGTGCATGCACACACACACACACACACACACACACACACACACACACTGGTGAATTTATATAGTGACATGCACACATCCAAAATACACAGGCTGGTTAATGTTTTCCAAAGTAATGCATGAATGAAACTATCACCCAAATCAAGATAGAGGACATTATAGCACTTGGAAGTTTCCCTTGGTCCCCTTCCCTGTCAATCTTTTCCGAGATATCCCCTAGACTAACTTCTCATATTAGAGATTGGTTTTATCTAGTTTTGATCAATATATTTTTGCTGAATGGATTCAGGAGACTTAGCAAGATGAGCTAACTTGCCTGGAGTCCCATGGCTAGCTGCCCAGATCCCGGATCTCAACCTCCAGCAGAAGATTACATCCGTGGTCATACATTCAAGCCAAGGGGTTAAAAACCTCAACTTCTCTACCTGTCCAATGGGGTAGTGGGATCCTATCTCCTTCATGACCACAAGAAGATGTAAGCAGATGGCCTGGCCAATGGATGGCCCCATGGACACACAGTGACTTCATGTGTCCCGGACACACACATGTGGGCTTTCTCAAGGCACCCATGGAGAGAGAGACCACAGGCTAAGGTGCTCACATCCAGACAGCACCTCACAAAGACACACAGACCAGATGCTGCCAACAGATGTAAACAGGCTCAGACGCTCACAAATAGACCCAGACACACACCCAGACCACCCCACATGGGGAGACCTGCGCACAAACCCAGACGTGCAGCCTGCAAACGTTGCAGGCACCCAGACGCCCCCACATAGCCTGGCTGTGCCCCTTGCTCAGGCCCAGACAGAGCTGAGCCTGATCACTATCTCATCTGTCAGCACTGCCACCCAGATGGAGAGGGCCCGGAATGATGCCCGGGGGTCCCCCGCCCCCTGCATGCTTCGAAGGCAGGCCTGTTGTTGGGCCAGAGATGGGGACACCTCAGGGGAGGTGCTCCTCTCCCCAGGTCCAGAAACAGACACACAGAGATGCCAAAAGATGGAGACGGGGGACGGGGGCCGCAGGAGAAAAAGAGAGAGAGCCTGGGAGACCCAGAAAGAAAGACAGTGACAGAGATACAGAGGCAGAGACGAGATGAAGGGATGGAGAGACAGACAATAGACAGAGACGGGGGAGGGACAGCGAGGCAGAGAGCCAGATTGAGAAGGAAAGCCTCAGAGATCCTGGGACGTTCTCAGAGGCTGAGAGAGGTCCAGACCAAGGGATGGAGCAAGAGGGGTGGAGTCCCCCAGGAACTGGTGAGGAGATCCAGAGAGGGAAAAGGTGGAAGGGGACCAGGAAAGAGATTGGAAAGGCAGGCTGTCCACCTGGTGGCATGCAGGGAGATGCTGCCCTCACCACTGTCCTCTGCAGCTCCAGGGACCCAGCTGAGCCACCTGCACATGACTGTGAGCTCTGTGGACCTGGGGATCCTCCTGTTCTCTGGACCCACGGCCAGGCTGAGCATTAGGCAGTCAGCAGGGACTGGGTCTTCACCAGGGCCCTCCCTCACCATGCCAGGGTCCCTTTTGCTGGAGTGGTGGGATCTAGAGCAGCTGGAAGAGATCTTACCCAGTCTTCTCCACCCTGACTGGTTTGGGTGAGGTACTTAGCCACTCTGAACTCAGTATCTTTTTTAATTTAATTTTATTTTTTTTAGTGGTAGAAGGACACATATCTTTATTTATTTTTATGTGGTGCTGAGGATTGAACCCAGTGCCTCATGCATGTGAGGCATGCGCTCTACCACTGAGCCACAACCCCAGCCCTGAACCTCAGTATCTTAACCTGTAAAATGGGGCCAAAGGGTATTGCTAAGATCCCATGAGCCAATATGTACCTGCTTTATTTGTGGTTGGACTAAACCCCAGGCGATCCACAGGGGAGGTTTGAGCAGTTGTCTGGAGAAGGTGAGAGACTCGAAGGTGATATCTGGGGGACTCATGAATGAACAAAAGGCTGCTGGGCGGAGAGGGGCAGCCAGGGGAAGAGGAAGGAGGCAGCAGGCAGGAGGTGCTAGAGGCAGGGTGCCCCTGCAGAGGCGGGTGTTCAGCTCATGGGGGCACAAACTGGGGCATCTTGGGGAGCTTTCTCCAAAGGGTTGGGGTGGGGAGAGAGGGAGCAGGAGACCTCTTAGAGGCTGGGGCAGCCATGCAGGGGAGGTGGTGAGGCCTGGGGTGGTCTAGCAGGGCTCCCCTGCTCTTTCCTGGGCCTCTGGCCCAGGACACTGCTGAGCAGCTCTGTTCCACCCCTGCGTGCATGCTGGAGTCCTGGCCTGTGTGTCTCGCTGGCAGGAATGGACACCTCTAGGCTGCGTCTGCCAGCTGACCCCCGAGAGGGCCTGTCTGTGCTCTGCAGGCCCTGGGAGTGCCAACAGGCCCTGCAGACCGTTTCCATCAGCTCCCATCCACCTTCCCTCTCCTTGGCCCAATGCTGGGTCCTGGGGACTGGGGTCGTGGAGATGATGTGGCCAATAGCATCTCCTCTTGAGCTCCCTGGGAGACAGACGTAATAATAGGCCATCACTGTCCAGCATGAGAGAGGCCGGGGGTTCGGGTGCCCCTGGGAAGACAGTGGGCTCGGCATAGGGTGAGTCTTGGTGATACTCCACAACTTGCAGTGCCTTTTTAAATTTGTGGTCTCTCGGGTCCTTCCCAGGCCTGGGAGGTGAGATTTATCACTTCCATTCAGAGAAGGAAGCCAAGGAGAAGCCACCTGCCCCGTGCCACACAGCTTGGGGGCCACCAAGGTATTTTCATGATGATTCAGTTCAATGTGGCTTGCATGGATCCGTCCCCCGTTGGGCCAGGCACTGTGACTGGGGGCGCCTCATCAGTGCAGACCCATTCTGGGGTCCTGCAGAGCAGACCAGGTGCGAGGCAGTGGGGGCTGGGCACTTGAGAAGTGGGGAGCCTGGAAGATGCGGGTGGTGTTGGGGGACTTGAGTTGGGAGATCAGGCAATTGACCCCGAAGTGCTCCAGACGGCAGCGGGACTGCGGGGAGGGCAGAGGCACATGCTCGGGGTGTGACATTTTTCACCAGCACCCACGAGCTGGAAGGAGCCAGGGAGATCCTCCCCAGGGCTGCTCATGACAACATCCCGTGGCTTCCCGGCTCCCCTCTGGCTCTCCTTCACTGGCCCAACCCGGTGGATCTTATAAACACTTTTATTGTGGAAAAGTTTAGCATATATGAAGTGAACCAAACCATAACGAGCCCCAGGTACTCGCTGGCCAGTTTCCATGTTGTCAACATCCACTCACTCCTGTCAGTGTCTGTCCCTCTAGCCACTCCCCACCCAGCCTCAGTGACGACGTGACAATATGTGCACTTAAAATGTTCCTCTGGGATTCTGATACAAAGCCCTGGTGGGGACTCCCTCCAGCCCCTTCATTTTACAGAGACCTGTGTAAACTCAAAGAGGGGAAGGGACATACCAGGCATCCCACCGAGCAACAGCAGAACTGGGGGAATCTGGCCAAAGACACTTATTGAGCGCCAGGTCCTGTGCCTGGCATTGCGGGTACCAGGGAATATGGTGGTCTGTATCTTCATGGAGTGCAGCATCTAGCAAGGGAGACTGATGTCAGACAGCCTCCATGTAACTACTGAACAATGTCTGGATGATGTCATGAGGCATATGCAGGACCACGACACAGACAGGGGAGGGAAAGGACAGCCTTCTGAAGAGGGTATAATTCAAAGGGAGTGGGAATTAATTCTGCAAGTGGGAGGGAGGTGAGATTAAAATAGTATCAGCATGTACAAAGGCCCTGAGGCCCAGAAGATCCAAGTCACTAAAGGGTAGCCAGTGTGGCTGGAGCTCTGGAGCAAGGGACAGCACGGTGGGAGGTGCGCTGGAAGAACTGGTAGCATGCTTGGGTCTTAATTCCAAGAGTACCGGAAGCTAGGGATGATGAGCCTGGGCAAGAGGACAAAGGTGGATATGGAGGTAGATGGGGGAGGCGGGTAAGGGACCTGGGGACACCTCTGCATTGCTTCTCTTCTTGGAGTCACCAACCTTCCTGAGCAAGCTGGGCCTTACTCTGGCATTCGAGGCCCAGTCACCAGTGGGTCCCTGTTCCCGTCTCTGATGCAGGACTTGGGACATGCCCATCTCTGGGCTTAAAGTCACGAACCCCTCAATGCTTTGCACTCTGGGGGGATTCTCTGCCTGGGGGTCCTGCCCTTCCTTTTCTATTCACAGACTCCTCCCACGCCCCTTGCTCCCTGAAGCCCTCCGCCTTCCTGCAGCATCTGCCCCTCAACTCAGGGCTGAGGTCGCCCATCTCACCCACCTTCCCTGCTCCAAGGGGGCAGCCTGGGGCCAGCCTGTGCCTGAAGGCATCAGAGGCCAGCACAGTGCTGGGCACAGAGTTCCTAGTAACATCTTTAGTAAGAGCATGTTGAGGGCGACTCTGGGGAACGTGTTTTAATAGTATTTTACCCCCCTTCCTTCTGCTGCAAGCCCCTGACCCACTGTCTCTGTCTTTGTCTTTCAATTTCACCCAGCACAGTGCCTGTCACATGGCAGGTCCCTTAAAAAATATTTCCTAAGTCCTGGAGAGAATAAATATCAGCATGGGCTTTCACTATGGTTGGGAATGTAGTCCTAAGAGCTTTGGCACTAGACTCTGTCTTGCCACTTACTGCTGTGGACTCCTGGGCAAATTACTTAACCTCTCTGAGCTTCTAGTGTTTGTGATGTGTAAAACCGGGTAATAATAGCTACTTCATGGAGTTTTGTGGACTTTGAATGGTTTAACTCAAGCATTGAGTGCCTGGCACATAGAAGGGCTCTGTTCCTGGGAGCTGTTGCTATTTATTCATCTTTCAATGCGGCCACCTTTATGAGGCTTGGCTTCATGAAAAGAGGAGAGGGAGGGGCCCGCTCGGGGATGGCCTCGGTGGTTCTCAGAGCCTGGGCCAGGGTAGGCTTTGGGGAGGTTCCGGGCAGAGGGGGCGGCTGCGGGCCTGGAGCCGTTGGAGGAGGCCGGGCCCTGGGGACTGGGGAGGGGGCGGAAGCCGCAGCCGAGCTCGGATCCGGCAGTGCGCGGAGCGGAGACATCCTGCGGGGGCGCCCGCCGCCGGACCTAGGCAAGCTGGGGGCAGCCGGCCGTGCCTCGCGGGCACTGGAGGGGCCACCGGGTCGGAGGCGCGGAGCCCCCGCTGGCCGGGCGGAGGGCGCCCCCTGGCGGTGCACCGTGGCATTGCCCCGGGCCTCCCACTCGGCCCTCCTCTCAGTCTGGGGTCTGCATGGAAATTTCTTGGGGGACATCAGAGACAGAGGGGAATCTATTCCGGGCGCGGGACACTATCCTCAGCAAAATCGGGAGTGGTGAATTTGGGTGCCTGGTGTGTCAGCTCCTGCGTTAGGACGAGTGGAAAGGCCGTGACAGGAAGAAAGGACCCCCACCGCCACCGCACAGGGACTGGCGCCCAGGAGGTCCGCCAATGCCTTCCTTTCGTCTAGGCTCACTCGTCGGGCCTCTGGCCTCTGCTGGGCTCAAACCTGAGGGCTGCCCAAGAGCTGCAGGCCCAGGCTACCAACCTGGGCGCTCCCTCCGTCCCCCAGTGGCCTCCCCAAGGATTGGAGTCTGGGGGGGGGCGTCCTGGTGGCGAGTGGTTGTCATTGGTGAGTGTAAGTCATTGGTGTGTAAGTGTGGTTGTGTTGGTGTGTGTGTGTGTGTGTGTCCATATTCAGGGGTGTGTGTACCAATGTGTCTATGACTGGGAGCCTGTGTCTGTGATCAAGGGTGTGTGTATGTGCATGTGTGTGTGTTTAGGGCAGAGTGTCCATGTGTTTCAGAGGTCAACAGTTTGTGTTATCTGTTCACACAACACGAGAGTCCAGGCATGCATGTGTCTTAAGGGAGACCTGCTCATGTGGTGCAGGTTGGTGTGTGTATGTGTGTTGAGGCCAAGGGGTGATTTGGGCCTGTCCAAAGAAACAGTGACAACACTAATCACCTTTCCTTTTAAATTTATTTTAAATTGTTTGGTACTGGGGATTGAACCCCCACAGGCTGAACTGGGGACTGAACCAAGCAACATCCCCATTTATTTATTTACTTATTCATTCATTCACTTATTTTTGAGACAGGGTCTAAGTTGCTGAGGCTGGCCTCAAACTTGAGCAGTGAATCCAAACTTGAAGTCCTCTTGTCTCCGTCTCCTGAGCTGCTGGGTTTGCAGGTGTAGGCCACGTCGCTCAGCTCTCTAAATCATCTTTTCACCCGACAGAGGGCTGGCTGAGCCCCTGTCTTGTCCCTGAGTCTAGTCCCCTTAGGACCAATATTTTCCCTCCTCTCCCTTCCCTGTCCCCTAGCTGCACCCGAGTCCAGCACTCTGCTTCATTTGGGAGATGAGAAAACAAGATCTAAATCCAAGAGGTACCGGCTCAAGGACACTTGGCCAGAAAGCACAGAGCTAGGGACTGGCATGACTCCCAACTCCAGCCAGAATTCTTTCCTCTCCCAGGAGGGCTCTGGGTGCTCTTTGCCCAGCCTGGGGCGGGGGTGGGACAGGTTTCTGGGCTGGGCCGAGCTGTGCGGGGAGCAGGACACAAAAGGCCCAGTGTTTGCCCCTGCCTCACCCTCCTGGCCCTGCCCTGCTCCAGGAGCCCAGGGGGTGTCCAGCGCCAGACTAGTCAAAGAGAGGCATGTGACACGCTCAACCAGGGGCCTGGTCCCAGCAGTGGACGCACCTGCCTGTCCTGGCCCATGGGCTGACTTGCTGGGTGGGACAAGGAAGCTCTGCCTGAATTTGGGGCTCCTGGCGCCAGCTCATATTTGGCACCTGCCCAGGCCCAAAGCGCTTCAGCTTGCCTACTGAGAAGGGATTGATGAGTAATTAAGATCATGATGATATCAACACACCGTATTAACAGAAGCATAATAATGGCTACTGTTGGCTAAAGCCTGACTATGTGCGGTTACTACTCTCTTTATTCCTGTTCTGATAAGGCAGTGAATCCAAATGGTTAGGGCCTTGGGCTGCAATGCAGCCAGACCACCAGGATTATTTCCTGGCAAGACTTTCCAGCTGTATGACCTTGGACAAGTTGCTTAACATCTCTCCACCTCAATAACACCAGCTGTAGAATGACAGATGACTTATACAGAAAACAGTGAAAGCCCCTGCCCGACAGTGAGAAAGTGTGCATCAAGGACCAACTCTTATTTTTGTGATCTCCTTGATAAAGAGAGGCTCCCCCTTTACAGATGAGGCAATTAAGACCAAGCCTTTTTTTTAAATATTTTTTTTCTTAGTTGTTGAAGGACCTTTTAATTTATTTATATGCAGTGCAGAAAATCGAACCCAGAACCTCACACATGGTAGGCAAGTGTTCTACCACAGAGCTACAACCAGCCCCAAGACTGAGCCATTTTTTTATAGATCACAAAACTAGAGAATGTCCATGCTGGGTCCTGACCCCAGGCCTGATACCTAAGCCTGTGTCTCAGGACAGATTTGTCCACAGCTGATAGGATTAACCCTCTGATAGTCCAGAAAAAGCTTCAACATGAATCAGCTTGACTCTGACAAGAGCCTTAAGAAAGGTATCTAGCAGCATCTCCTCTAGATAAACAGGGAAATTGTGGCCCAGCGATGGTTCTGTGCCCAAGGTTATATAGCAAGTAAGTGGCAGAGCCAACATTTGATTTTTTTCTACTAATAAAATGAATCATTTATGTAATTTTGGTTTTGGGGTGTACCTACTGTGTCAGGCTGATGCTAACACCGTACCCACATGATCCTTTTGTAATTTGGATCACTTTGTCACAGTGATTCCAATTCCCTGGGTTTCTTCACTGATCCTTACTCTGGCTATTCATCTATCTCCACCCTTCCAGGCTGGAACTCTTAGAGAACAGGCCCTCCAAGTAATTTACCTCTGGGTATCCAGGGCCAGCACCAGGTCTGGCATGTGGTGGGTGCGCAGTGTGGCCGGGAAGACCTGGTTTTGCCAGAGAGGGTAGCTCCCAAAGAGAAGTGGATGATGGGAACTCCTGAGGAAACATAACTGGACACCTGATTCAAGATGGAAGTTTTGGGAGAGCACCCTGAAGAACAGATGTCTGAGCCGAGAAGGAAAGAGCAAGTGAGAATAATAAATATATACATATATAATTTACATGGATGGTGACACGGCCCGGTGTGCCAGACATCGCACTGGCTATGATTCAGGGTTTTGTATTTATTTCTTTTAGTCCTCATAAGGTCTCCTGAATTCTCAAAACTTGAATTGGGTCAAGTGTTAGTCCCCTTTTATAGAAGAAGAGCTTTGGGCAAAAGTTCTAGAGGTTATGCAACTGGCTGAGTTTGGATCTGCACGCTGGTCATCCAGGCACTGATGGCGGGAGATCCGCGGTCAGTTGTCCCATTTCCTCCTCCAGCAACTCCGAAGGTCTGCCCTGGCTCCCCTTCAGTGCTCAAATCAGGAATCTCCACGGGGAGAGTGCCCCCTAATTTCCTCTTGGCAGATGTCGGGTGCGCGGTTCTTTCCTGGTTCCCATACCTCCATCACCCCCGCTGCCCCGAGCAGGGCCGGGCATGCAGCAGCCACTCACCGAGCGGTGCTGATGGATGCCTGGGTCGGGCCCTCCTGCGCTCTGGGCCGGGCCGGGCGGGGCGAGGCAGGGCCGCGGGAGGGGGCTCGGGAGCAGCCTTCGCGCCTGCCTCCTGCAGCTGGGCCCACCTGCAGGGTGGCCTGGGCTGGGGGGGGGGCGGGGGGGACTCTGGGTGGCCCCCTGAGAGCCGATCTTCCCGCACAGGGGACCCCCCGAGTCAGCCCGAGCCCGGGAGCCGTCGGGACGGAGCGTCTCCGGGGTGAGCCAGCGTCTGGGGCCCGCGGCTCCCTGGGAGCAGGCCAGGAAACGCCTGGTGGTGCATTTGTTTTTCCATCAACAAGCGGCTTACGTAAACTCCTCGCCCGACTTCGAGGCTGCCAGCGCGGGGGAGGCGGCTTATCTGATGGGGGCTGCTCCAGGCCGGGGTTCCCTGCGTGTCCCGGCACAGGCCCCTTGGAGGGAGCCCGGGGTGGGTGGGGGGCGGGGGCGGGGCTCGGCGCCCCGGCTCTGTCGCCCCCCGCGGTGCGGAACCTCCCGGCTGGGGCCTCCTCTCCCAAGACTGGTCTGCAGCTCCGACCTCGACCTCGGGTTCCCAGTGCCGGGTCGGTGCGTGCCCGCCAGGCAAAGGCGCACAGGCGAAGGGAAGGGGCCTGCAGAGAGAGGCCGGGGTGGCCCAGTCCCCAGAGTCCCTTGGTTCCTAAACGCAGTCTTGTGCTGGTCCAGTGGAGCTCAGAGCGCAGTGTGCTTGAGCTAAAGATGGCTCACCAGCCTCAGCTGGGGTGGGGTCCAGGAACCAGCAATCGGAAAAACAACAACGAAAGCCACTTGGTAATTTTGAAAACTTTAAAATCACAGAAAAGGTCCAATAGTAAAATAAACTCCCATAACACCCTTTCTAGACTCACCAGTTTGTTAATCTTTTACCACTTTTGCACTCCCGGAAAAGGTTCTTGAAGTGGGCGATATTATTATTATTCCCATTTTACAGACAGGGGAAGTAGATTTAGGGAAATAACTTGTCCAAGAAGGTGTTAGGGCTGACATTTAAACTCTGATCTAAGAGGAAAACTTTTTTACTTCTTTTTTCTTTCTATGCAAATTTATTTTTCAGTTAAACATACTGCCTCCTAGTATATGTGGTATGAAGCTCAAGTTTCCCCACCAGGGCATCCTTACTAAGGAAGTTCCTTGTATATCTTTCCAGAGATATTCTATGCCTGTGAAAGCAGGTCCATACGGTAGTTTTTACATGAATGGTTTTGTATTGTACACATTGTTCTGCACTTTGCTTCCACTCCCTCTGTTCCTTAACTACATATCACAGAGATTTTTCCACATTGGAAATACAAAAGCTCACCATTCTTTTAAACCAGTGTGTAGTATTCCACTGAACAGATGTTCTGGAATTGATTTCTCTAGTCCCCTGCAAATGTGAAATTAGGCTTTTCCAGTCTATTGCTATCATGAGCAAAGCTGAGATAAATATACACATTCATTCATCCATTTGCTCACGTGCAAGTGCATTTAAATGGCAAATTCCTAGAAATGAAAATTCTGGGTTAAAGGGTATGTGGATTTTTAATTTACTCAGATATTGCCAAATCATTCCTCAGGGAGGTTATACCAATTTGCCCTCCCACTTGTGATGACTGAGAATGCCTGTTTCCCACACCCTTGCCAACACAGCATGTTATCAAACTTTTTGATCTTTGTCAATCTGTTAGATATAAAATGGTATCTAGTAGCTGTAATTTCATTTCTCCTGCTACAAGGGAGGTTGACCATGTTTTCATATGACTAAGAATCATTTACATTTCCTTTCCTGGGAACTGTTTGTTTATATCCTTTGCCTATCTTTTAATTAGGTTGTTTTTTTTCTTCCTAATATGTAGGAGCTCTTAAAATAACAAGGATATCAGCCCTTTGTCGATAACATATGTCTATAATATATGTCTTTTGACTTTGTTTATGTTATTAATTTTTGTGCAGAATTAAAAATAATTTCATGTGGCTAAACTTATCCATCATTTACAGATTCAACTTTTTAAATTTTATACTTTAAAAGGCCTTCTTTACTGTCAGGATACTTTTTTGTTTTTGTTTTTGTTTTTTTAGTTTTTAGTTTTCAGTAGACACAACATCTTTGTTTGTATGTGGTGCTGAGGATCGAACCCGGGCCAAACACATGCCAGGCGAGTGCGCTACCACTTGAGCCACATCCCCAGCCCCACTGTCAGGATACTTTAAAAAAATATATTTTTATTAGTTGTTGATGGACCTTTATTTTATTTATTTATATGCAGTGCTGAGAATCAAACCCAGTGCCTCACACATGCAAGGCAAGTGCTCTACCACTGACCTACAATCCCAACCCAGTCAGGATACTTTTGAAAATACTCTCAGGTTTTCTTTTCTTTCTTTCTTTTTTTGGTACTGGTGATTGAACCCAGGGGTGCCTAACCACTGAGCAACATCCCCAGCCCTTTTTACTTTTTATTTTGAGGCAGGGTCTCCTTAAGTTGCTTAGGGTCTCCTCAGTTGCTGAGGCTGGCTTGGAACTTGCAATCCTCCTGCCTCAGCCTCTGGAGTCTGTGGGATTACAGGTGTGCACCACTGCACCCAGCTACTCTCAGGTTTTCTTCATTCCAGAATTTGTTTTGGTATAAGATGTGAGGTAGGGATCCAGCTGTTTCTCAATGGGACTCTGTCTAGTTGTCCCAGCACTGTTTCTTGAACAGTGCATCTTTTTGTTATTGATTAGCAATGTCACTTTTGTCATTCCTGTGGGTATTTGGTTAATCTATCAGTTTTCCAGGGCCATCCCAAAGAATACACTCATTCCCCCAAATCCTTGGGAGACATGTTTCAAGACCCTCACTGATGCCTGACACCACAGATTTTATTAAACCGGGTATATAACATGTATAATGTTTTTTCCTGTACATGCCAACCTATGATAGGGTTCAATTTAGAAATTAGGCACAGTAAGAGATTAATAAAAACTAATAATAAAATTGAACAAGCACAACAATATACTATAATAAAAGCTGTTGACAAGTTATGAGTTTTTATTTCTGAATTTTCCATTTAATATTTCAGACCTCGGTTGACCATGGGTAACTGAAATCATGGAAAGCAAACCTCAGATAAAGGGGAACCACCATCCAACAAATTGGGTAACTTAAAGCAAGAGAAGTCTCAAAGTTCTGAAGGCTAGAAATCTGAAATCAAGTGTCAGCAGGGACAGGCTCCTCTGGTGATAAACTATTGCATGCATCTCTCCTAGCTCCTGGGGGTGTCTCAGTCCCGACATTCCTTAGTTAGTGACAGTTTACCATTGATCAGTGCTTCTGTCTTCACGTGGCTTTTTCCTCTCTATGCTTATGTCTGTGTCCAAATTACACTCATAAAGACACAAACCACTGGGATAGGGCCAATCCGGTATGACTTGATCTTAATTTTATCTGCAAAGACTGTTTCCAGCTAAGACACCAGTATCCAGGAAAGACCTTGAGCAGATCTTTTTGGAGTGAGTGCACAATTCGAACACCAGAAGTACACTTTCTCATATGTTATTCTGTTCTATTGATCCATCTGCCTAAAATGCACCAGGCATTTAAAATATTATAGATTTACACTGTGTTCTAATTTCTAATAAGACTAGTTCCCTCTTGCTCCTTTTTTTTTTTTTTTAACTTGAACTTTCTTGTTTACATTGCCATATGGATTTTGGAATTAGCTTATTATTTTAAAAAACTCTGTTGATATTTTTCTTAACACACACACACACAAACACAGACTAGGAGAAAATTAACATATTTATGATGTTGAGACATCCTATCCAAAACCACTTTCCAAGCTGAGGTCTCCTTTTGTGCCCTTCAGCAATTTATTAAATTGCATTTCCAATAAATCTTATACATTTCATTTCTACTGACGTGATTTCTAAATTTTTAATTTTTTTGCTATTGTAAATAAGAGAAATTTCATTCTAACTGGCTGTTTATATTAATGAATATTATTAAATTTTGGCATATTAATTTTTTACCCACTGTACTGAGTTCTTATTTATAGTGGCTTTTTAGTTAATTCTATAAAAGAGGTCAGTTTTCCTCTTCCCTTTTGAGTTTAATTTTTCTTATTTCTTTTTTGTATCCAATTAAGTGGGCTGGTACTTCCACAACAATGCTAAATAATAGTATAAAAACAGAATGCTCTTTTATTCTTTATCACCGTAGAGGTGCCTGTAGTATTTCCCCTTTAAGCACGGGGCTGGCCTTGGGTTGAAATAAATACATTCTTCTGTGTTTAAACATCTTGCTATTTTATTACAAAGAAAGTTCTCTCTTTTTTTAATATTTATTTTTTTATTTTTTAGTTCTCGGCGGACACAACATCTTTGTTGGTATGTGGTGCTGAGGATCGAACCCGGGCCGCACGCATGCCAGGCGAGCGCGCTACCGCTTGAGCCACATCCCTAGCCTAAAGAAAGTTCTTTTAACACTGTCTCCTCGGGCCTTCTCCATCTACATCCCAGACCTGGTGAGGACATGAATGGATCGTGCTCATGCTCCCTACCCCTGGCCCATGCTGGTCCCTCTTCATGGAACACCCTCTTCCTGGCTTCTTTCAGGAAAGGCCCAAGAACTGTCATCTCCTCTGGGAACCTTCCCGGGCAGTCATTCCTGGAGACAAACTGAAGGCCCAGTTGCTGTTTGGTGGCAGAAGGACCCTCTGAATGGCTTAGGAGGTGTGAGTGGACAGAGTCGATGTTTCCAGTCATGTGGCTGGGAAGCCCAGCAGCTCCTCCCAACAGCCCTCCTGGGAAACAGGCCCCAGGAAAGAGGGACAATGATATTATAGAAATATGCCATAACTCATTTATTCACTCTCTTGTCAGTGGGCCTTTGGGTTGTTTCCAGTTTTAGGAACAAGACTTTGGTGACCATGTGGGCCAGGTCTTTTGGTGGCCAGATGCACTCATGCCTTAACATATATCTAGGAGTAGAATTGCTGGGTTGTAGGGCAGGTGTATTTTTAGCAACGGTATACTTATTACCTTTGTTATAAAAGAAACTTGGAAAAACTGACAAGTGATTTTTTATAACTCTAAAATGAATACATGGAAAGTTCTATGGGAAACAAGCATAGAGCTCTCTGGGGCCCCAGTCCTAGCTTCTGGAGTGTGTTCCTTGGATGCCAGAGGGGAAGGTCAAGCTCAGGCCTTGGGGGTTGGGGCATGGAGGGTAGGATTGTGCCCGGGCTCTCTCAAGACCCCTCCCAGGTAAGGGAGCCTAAGTTCTACCATAAGGCCGTCTCCAGGGGCAGACCTGGTAGGCAGTCCTGTGAAGAGTTCGATTTGGGTCCTCACTTTCCCCACCTGTGCATGGGCCAGAGCATGGGGGACTCAATGGTCCCCAGCCTCTAGGTGTCTTTGGGCATCTGCCTGGGAGCCTCCTCTTTCAGCCCCTCCCCTGAGCCCAACAGAATTTTCTGTGGCAATATGGATTCTGGCAGGTTTTAAGGAGTGGAGGAAGTTCCCTGAGCCCCCAAATTTCTGCCAGGGTGAGCTCTGTGCTTAGTGCCCCAGAGGCCTCCCCCCACCCCCATGCTGGTCCCAGCTGTGCCTCGGGCTCCCTGGGAACAGCGGAGGGTGGGGGAGGGTTGCAACAGTCTGGCTATTTCCATGAAGTCAGAGCAGCTGCTGCCTGGAGTTGGGGAAGTTGCTGAGCTGCCAGTGGGGGCCTCGAGGGACATGCCAGAGCCAGGGCTGGGTGATCCAGTCAGCCCCCAGATGAGCTCAGGACCTGCCCCGGTGCCCAGCAGCTGAGCAGCAGCCCTGACCAGCTAATTCACTAATTCCTAGCAGTGGCTGAAATGAGTCAGCAGCCCAGGGGCAGTACGCACCCGGGCAGCTGAAGTCCTCTGAAACCTGGAGCCGCGCTAACCAGCCTATGGTAGCAGCCATTCATTTGGAGAAACGCACGCACACACACACACACACACACACACACACACACACATACACACACACAACTAATTGAAAAAATCTCAAAACGGTTCTGGATTCATAGCCTGGCCCTGCCCCTCCCTTTGCTGTGGTCTCCTCTCTAGGGTTGTCCATTCCCTCCAGGTTTTGCTGGGAGAATCCAATGGGTAGTGTTTACAAGGTGCTTCTTGTGGTGGCTGGCACATGGTGGGCTTCCAGCAATATTTATGGAGGGTCAGTTATACACCAGACCTTGCTGCAATCACTATGGCCCTTGGAGAGGCAGCCCTGGGACAGTGCTCTGGCCAGGGATGGCATCTATGGAAAAAAAATGCACAAACTTTACTCACAGCTTGGGATATTGCCTGAGTCTTCAGAATTCTCTTCTAGGATATTTTCTGGTCCTCCTTTGGCCTGTAACTTTAAAAAGCTCTGACCCACACCCAGATCCCTTCCTCCTGCCTTCCCACTGTCTCTTTATCGACCACGCCCACTGTTCGGTTCTCTTTGGGACACTGGACTTGGGCCTTATGTAAACAAGTGATTAGCATGTGTTTGGAATGGTGGTGAAACTGCTTATAATATAAATACAATTAGGTCTCTGTCTGCCTGTTTGTTTCCACATCATGAACAAGTAGCTGTATGAATTGTCTGGAAAGTATGCTCAGTACAGTCCAACTCGGGGTCCTCTGCATTCCTTGGAGTGGCTTGGGATGTGGGGGCAGAGGGCAGGTCTAAGACATGGGGAGGTGTCTCCCAGTGTTTCTCAAACCAGGAGTCAATCACTGGCTATTGCTTACTGATTGGGAGGCCATCTGTGTTAAAATGGCATGGGCAGAGAAAACAAGTGGATTTTAAATGTGAGCTCCAAATTGGCAGTCACCCGGGCAGATACTTAACATGGGTGTTAATTGTGATCAAGCTGCTCCGAGCACCGCCGACAGCTCTGCCTAGCTTCTACATGATACACAGAAGGAAGCAGGAATTGATCCCTTTTGCTATGGGTAATTATCTCCCCAGTTATGCAGGAGAGGCCAGTTAATAATAAATCAAACTTCCTCAGTGGCAGGCACTTGAATGCCTTGCATCTCTTTTACTCCTCACAATAACCTGGGTTCTGGGGTGAACTAATCTAGAGAGGGTAAGTAACTTACCCAGCTAGTAAGTGGCAGATGCAGGATTAAAACCCAGGTTTACCTGGCAGATGGCAAAACCCGAGCTTTATATACTTAGCTTACACTACATCTTGCCTTGAGATCCTGCAAACTCATTCAGTTCTAAGCTCCCCCTTCTTCTGGTAAAACTAGAAAGTGAGAAAATTGAGTTTGCTAGATATGAGATCAATATAGAAAATCCAGAATGTTCTTATCTACCAGCAGAAGGAATACCAATTAGGAAACATAAATGACCAAAGAAACAAACAAAAAAGGTTTATATGATTTCAAAACTATAAGGGCCTAGTAGTGAACGAACAAAAATATGTAATTTAGCTGGGCAGGTATCGTGGCACACATCTGTAAAAATCCCAGAAACTCCGGACGCTGAGGCAGGAGAATCACAAGTTTGAAGCCAGCCTCAACAGCTTAGGCACTCTCTCAAAATAAAAAATAAAAAGAGCTAGGGATGTGGTTCAGTAGTATAGCACCTGCACCCCTGGGTTCAATCCCCAGTACCACACACACACAATACACACACACACACACACACACACACACACACACAGAGGAGAAAATGCAAAATACTATTGAAAATCATACAAACATACACAAGTAAATGTAAAGACATATACCATGTTCATGGAAAATAAGGTTCAAAATCATAAATAAATTTTCCCAAATTAATTCATAAAACTGGTAAAATTATAATAAAGATTCCAGTGAGAGGGGCTGGAGTTGTGGCTCAGTAGTAGAGCACTTGCCTGGCATGCATGAAGCCCTAGGTTTGATTCTCAGCACCACATATAAATAAATAAGTAAATAAAATAAATAAAAGATTCATTTACAACTAAAAATTTTTTTTTAAAAAAAGATTCCAATGAGATTTCCCACTCAATTTGTTAAACAAATTCTAAAACTTGCACAGAAGAGTAAAGGTACAAGAGTAGATAAGACACACTTGAGTTTGAACAAAGTAGGGATCTTGCTCTAGTAAATATCCCAATTTATTATAAAGCTTCAATAATGAAAATATAGTGATTATTCACAGAGGGATGGGAAAATACATAACTGGAAGATAAAGGAGAGCCTAGACATAGACCTAAGTTACGTGGGAGGTTGGTGTGTGATCAAAGGCATCACCAGTCTGTTGGAGAGGCAGGTAGGCAGGTGCGGTGTGTGTGCCTGTGGTCCCAGCTACTTGGAGGCAGCCTGGGCAACACAGAGAGATCTTACCTCAAAAAAAAAAAAATGCTTTTGGGGGGAGGATGGACTATTAAAAAATGGTGTTTGGACAATTAGCTTTCTTTATCAGAAAAAAAATACAATTAGACCCCATCTCACACCATACCTTCAAATAAACTTCAGATGAACTAATGAACTAAATGGGAACAACAGCCTTAAAAGCTTGTAGAAAAAAAAGAGAATTCTAGGGCTGGGGCTGTAGCTCAGTGGTAGAGCACTTTGAGGCCCTGGGTCAATCCTCAGTACCACATAAAAACAAATAAATAAAAATGAAAATATTGTGTTCATCTACAACTAAAAATCTATTTTTTAAAAAAGTAGAATTACATTATGGTTTGGGAGAGGGAATGAATCCTTAAACAAGCCAGAAAAATGATAGATCATAAAGAAAAATATTAAGTTCAAGCTCAACAAAGTCAAATATATGATAAAATATATCATTTGTCAAGTTATTATTTCAGCAAGAGTCTATGGGAAAGCATTTACAGCATATGTAACAGATATAAGATTACTGTCCAAAATATATAATGTCAGCAAATTCATAAGAAAAAGAACCCAATAGAAAAACAGGCATAGAATATCAACTATTCACACAAGAGAAGAAACAGAAATAGTAAGGAAGCATCAAAAAAGATGCTTAACCTCACAACATATCCAAGAAATGCAAAGTAACCAGCACTTTCCATTTCACAGCCAGGCTGGCGAACGTTGGAAGATTTGACACCATTAAGTGTGGGTGAGGAAGCTGGCAAATGTGAAGTCTCAGATACTGCAGTTTGGCCATGGCTGAAAGTTGGAAATATCATAGAAACCCTTCACACTAGCCAAGGAAACACTGTGGATGTTAAACTTGAAAATGATCCACATGTCTACCAGAATAGTCATTTCGTCAACTAGTATTACCTATTTCTAAAGCAGAGTAGCATACAATAAGTTAAATGGCCTTAAGTTACATTTGTGAACATTGGGTAAATGTAAAAAAAGTATGGTTTTTATTTTAAAAAGTACTTTTTTGTTGAGCTGTGTCCTCCAAAAAAGTCATGTTGAAGTCCTAACCTGAGGTACCTATGAATGTGGCTTTATTTCGCAATAGAGTCTTTGCTGATGTGGTCAAGAGGAAGTCCTTAAGGGAGGACCTGATTCAATATATATCCTTATAAGCTGGGTGTGGTGGTGCATGCCTATACTCCCAGCAACTTGGGAGGCTGAGGCAAGAGGCTTGCAAGTTGGAGGTCAGCCTCACTAATTTAGCAAGATGTTGTCTGAAAATAAAAATGGCTGAGAGTGTAGTTCAGTGGGTTCAATCCCCAGTACCAAACAAAACAAAACAAAATTCCACACAAAAACAAAAAACTGGAGGGGAAAAAAAAGGCAGGGAGAAAAGTAAAAAAAGAAAAATGATATGTGAACACAGACTTAGACAGTGACACAGGCAGAGACGTGTTAATGCAGATGCCAGCCAAGGGACACCAGGCATGGATGGCCACCACCAATTGGGAGAAGAGGTCAGGAAGGGCTCATTACAGAATCAGAGAGGGAGCTTGGCCCTTGATGTTAGATTTCTGGCTCCCAGAATGGAGAGAATCAATTTCTGTTGTGGAAGCTGCCTAGTTAATGGGACTTTGTAGGGCAGCCCTAGGCACCTAATATTAAAGTTGAAAATTTTTAAGAACAATGTAACACTATGTAAAATTTCAAAGCACACAAAGGCAATACTTTACGTTGTTTATGGATTTTAAAAAGTAAGCAGGGAGGATACTGTTGCTTCTGGGTAAGGAAGAGAGGGTATAAAAGGGACTTCCATGTAGACTCTTCAACATTTGTCTTCTTTTCTTTTGTTGGGGTACCAGGGATTGAACTCAGGGGCACTCGACCACTGAGACACATCCCAGCCCTCTTTTGTATTTTATTTAGAGACAGAGTCTCACTGAGTTGCTTAGCGCCTCACTTTTGCTGAGGCTGGCTTTGAACTCAAAATCCCTCTGCCTCAGCCTCCTGAATTGCTGGATTATAGGCGTGCACCACTGCTCCAGCCTCAAACATTTTTTTTTTCTTTTATAAAAAATGCCTACAGAATGGGAGAAAAATTTTCACCACGTGCAACGCAGATAGAGCATTAATCTCCAGTATATATAAAGAACTCAGAAAACTTAACACCAAAAATCCCCACAAATAACCCAATCAATAAATGGGCCAAGGAACTGAACAGTCACTTCTCAGAAGAAGATATACAATCAATCAACAATATATGAAAAAAAAATGTTCATCATCTCTAGTAAATCAAAACTACTCTAAGATTTCATCTCACTCCAATCAGAATGGCAATTATCAAGAAGACAAGCATCAATAAATGTTGATGAGGATGTGGGGGAAAGGTACACTCATACACTGCTGGAGGGACTGCAAACTGGTGCAACCATTATGGAAAGAGTATGAAGATTTCTCAGAAAACTTGGAATGGAACCACCATTTGACCCAGTTATTCCACTCCTTGGTTTATACACAAATGACTTAAAATCAACATACTACAGTGATGCAGCCACATCAATGTTCATAGCAGCACAATTCATAAGAGCTAAACTATGGAACCAACCTGAGTACCCTTCAACAGATAAATGGATAAAGAAAATGTGGTATATATACACAATGGAATATTACTCAGCCTTAAAGAATAAAATTATGGCATTTGCCAGTAAGTGTATGGAGCTGGAGAATATCATGCTTAGTGAAATAAGCCAATCCCCAAAAAACCAAAGGCCAACGTTTTCTCTGATATGCAGATGCTAATTCACAATAAGGGTGTGTGGGGGGGGGTAGGGAAGAATAGAGTACTTTGGATTAGGCAGAGGGGAGTGAAGGGAGGGGAGAGAGTGGGGGTAGGAAGGACAGTAGAATGAATCTGACATTATTACCCTGTGCACATATGTGATTACACAACCCGTGGGATTCTACATTATGTACAACCAGAAGAATGAGAAATTACACTCCATTTATGTATGATGTGTCAAAATGCACTCTACTGTCATGTGTAACTAATCAGAACAAATAAAAAACAATGTGTAAAGGCAAAAACAACAAATCGGCAACATTGTATCCCCTGGATTCCGTGGCTGTGCGCTGCTTCTGTGACTGTGAGGCACCTGCGCATTGGGGGCTCCAAGGGCGCACTCAGTGGGGTGGGTCCTGTGTTTCTGGGGTTCCTGCTCTTTCCAGCCGCCTCCCAGCATCTGCTGCTGGGTCAACTCTGACGGGTTCCCCAGCGACCCTGCACCCAGTGACATGGGTACAGCTCCAGGGTGACGCGGAGCCCAGCCTTCTCCCGGGCAGCTCTGGGTAACGCAGACACTTCCCGGGCTGGCCCTGGCAGGGTGGTGGCCGGGCCAGGGGCTGCCCTCGGGAGCGCCTCGGTGCACTCTGAATAACTTGCTTCTGAGGATCCAGACCCACACCAGGCGGAGGCACCGAGTCATGTCGCCCCCAGAAAGAAGAAACCATCCAGCGCCAGAAGGGCAGACGGGGCCCGCAGGGTCTCCCAGCTTGGCACAGTCTCCTCCGAGCCGCCAGCCCGGGCGCCCTCTAAGCCGCACACTGTGAGGGGCGGGGGTGGGAGCAGTAACTGACCTCTCGCTCTGGCCTCCCTGGACCTTGTGACCAATCACAACACCCTCAGCAGGACTCCCGAAGGACACCCCTGGGTGGCAGTAAAACACCCTGGAAGCTCCCAGTAGCCTCATCTGGAAAATGGGGATGAGAGTCTCTGTCCCCCTCCGAGGTCCAGGCCAGCCGTTGGACCAGAAGATGTCGGAGACCTGAAATGCCTCTCCAGGGTCGGTACTGAGCACGGGCGGGAATGCAGAGGCTGTTGGTGGCAGGAGAGTCCCGGGCCCTCCCCGCGGCCCCTGCCCTCGCCTGCCCCCAAGCTGAGAGGGGCTGCCAGGAGGAGCGCCAGCAGACACTCTGCCCACCACAATCACTCCATACCACCCTAACCCCAAAATGTTAAAAAAAATAAGGATCATAATAAAAAGCATGAAGCACACTCTGCCTCTTGTGGGCTGTGTTCTCAGCGGTGTGCTCGGTTCATTTAATGCTCATAAGCGCCCTGTGAGAGAGGTACTGTGAAGCACATGATGGTCAAGTCACCTGCCCAAGCACACACAGCTAGCAAGTGTCCGAAAAAGGGTTTGGACCCAGGTACTCCTGAGGGTGAGTCTTTCTGGCTTTTTTTTCCAATGTGGGTGATGCCACTTGTATTTCACAGATGAGCGGATGGAGACTTGGAGGGGACAGGTGCCCAAGCTGGTAGACCTCTGCATGAGCAGGGCGCTTTCAGCGCAGCCTGCCGGCCTTCTCCGGGCACCATCCCAATTGGCCCTGGTCCTTCACACTCTAGGGAGGCACTGCAGAGTGCAGGGGCTCCAGGTGGCAGGAGTCCCAGGCAGAACAGACCGCTGACCCTGGGAAAGGGTGAGGCTGCCACCAGAAGGTTGAGGGTGTGTGGTGGGCCCAGCTGGCAGCTCTTCCAGCTGGGGAGGAGGCAAGGTCTGAGGTCCTTGGTGTGGCTGGCCCCACTTAGTGTTTAGATCCGGGTGGACGCTGAGCCCTTGCACCCCTCCCAGACTCACTTGCTGCCTCCCACAGACACTCAGTCACCACTGACCTACTCACACCCAACCCACACCCTGCACTGATGCGCCAAGTAGACCAAGAGGGGCCACCCAGGCCCGAGTTCAATGCCAGAACTCCTCACTGCGTGACCTTGAACAACACACTTCTCTCTTGGCCTTACTCTCCTCATCTGCAGAATGGGTGTGACAACCCAGTGGACACATCTCAGCTGATCTGACTGGTTCCAGGGAGTTGATCAGCTCATCAAAGCGTTGGCTAAGCAAGGAACTCATAAAAATAGAGGCACGAATTCCTGAGGCATTTAGTCTACCTATACTGTCAGGTAGACCCGAGCCCGGCTGGAGGCCTGTGCCGCTGTTTTGACCGCACCCACACAACATTGCTAATGATCGCAGGGCCTTTTTTATTTTAAGTGGAACGCAAGGGCCTTTTTTGTTTTAAGTGGAAGGCAAGGGCATTTGTGAAGCAACTTGGAATTCTACATTGTTGTTATCCCATCTTGCCCCAAATCTCTCCTCAAACCAAATCAACAGATTTATTTTTAGCAATTCATTTTTATTATGTATTTCCAAAGCCTTCAGCTTATTTTTTTCTCAAAATATTACTTTGCTTTTTGTAGATTTCTTTCTTTCTTTTTATTTAACTAAACTTTATCATTACAGTAATAACTGCACAATAACCAGAGCTTCCCGGTGCAGCCTCCCCTGATGCTGTAGCTACAGCGGGTCTGGGATGTGGGGGTGGGGTGGGGGGTGGGAAGCACAGGCAGGGCGGAGGTGCTCCAGGACTCGGAGCTGGGCAGCACAGTATGTTTTGGCCAGAGGACGGAGGGAAGCCCTCATCCAGTAAGTCGGTTAAGGTGATCTCTAATGGAACCTGACGCAGGCCACTGGGAGGATCAGAAACAACCCGTGTCTCTGGCCCAGCACACACGGCCCTGGATGAACTGGAGCTGTGACAGCTGCCCTGCGCCCCCGGCACGTCATCGCACTGGCAGCCTGGGCTCTGGGGTCAGTGCCTGACTCCCTTCACTATGGGGGCTTCTTGAGGACAGGGACAGTGTCTTTTAATTTTGGGGTACTGGGGATTGAGCTCAGGGGCACTCAACCACTGAGCCACCTCCCCAGCCCCACTTTGTATTCTCTTTAGAGACAGGGTCTCACTGAGTTGTTTAGCGCCTCGTCATTGCTGAGGCTGGCTTTGAACTCGTGATCCTCCCCTGAGCTGCTGAGATTACAGCATGTGCCACTGTGGCCAGCGGCAGTGTCTCTGTGACTTCAGGCCCAGGCTTGGGTGGATATGAGGTCTAGCTTTGAAGTCTCGGCTGTTTGTCATTACGTCACCTGCTGTACTCAGACTGTGCAGGCACAGGGCTGGGGGCGACACTGACCAAAGCCAGGCTGCCTTTTGGACACCAGGCAGGGACCTTGCCTTTAACTGTCCCCTCATGTTTGCCTGTTGGCGAGCCCCACAGCTCAGGTTGGGCTTGGGCAGTGGCAGGCTGAGCCAGCGTCACATCCAGAGCTGTGTTCTCACCCTGAATGGGGGAGAGGAGGCAGGTGGGCCAAACCCTCCATCCAGGCACCCCCCACAGGGGTCCCTGAGGCTCATACCCTTCCTGCAGCCTTTCAAGATGGCATACCCTGGGCTCCCCCAGAGTATCCCTGAAAGGGTGCCAGGAGCAGGAGCAGTCTGGGGCAGGGCAGAGGGGTCCACTATATTCAAGAACCCAGCTTCGGGGTTCCTTTCCTGGGGAGCGGGTGCTACCCTGACTTCCTCCCCTAGGCTGATGGGGTGTTGGCCCATGTTGGGGTGGAGCAGGGAGAGGGGGGCAGGAGAAGGGCAGGGAGAGCTTTCAGTCAGAGAGGATGGCAGTTCATTTGACCCCTAATTACATAAATATATACATACATATGATTATAAAAATAAATGCACTTGATAAGTACATGAAAAGATGCTCAGTATCATTAGTCATTAGGGACATGCAAATCAAACCACAATGAGAAATCATTTCACACCCACTAGAATGGCTGCCATAAATAATTCAGTTAATAACAAGTGCTAGGGGAGTGTAGAGAGGCAGGAACCTTCATAGGTTGCTGGTGGGGACATAAACAGTGCCACTGGAGAAAATAGTTTGACAGTTTCTCAAAAAGTTAAACAAAAAGTTACCATACAATCCAGCAAATCGACTCCTAAGTGTCTTCTACCCAGAGCATTGAAAGCTCACATCCACATAGAGACTTGCAAGGCAACAGTCATGGCAGCATGGTTCTGGAATGATCTAAATGCCCATCACGGCGAATGGAGGGAGAGACTGTGGTATATCCATGTAATGGAATATTACTTAACAATGAAAAGGCAAACTTCTGACTCAAGCAACTTCATGGACAAACCTCAAAGACATCATGGGAAGTAAAAGATGTCAGTTACTGTATGGTTCCATTTTAATAAAGTGTCCAGAAAAGAGAGAAATACTGAGACAAATTAGTGGTCATCTCTGGCTCAGGGAGGTGGGATCATGGATTAAAGGAAATACACCTGAGGAATCTTATACAGAGAATGAAAATGTTCTAAAACTGATTTAGGGTGATGGTTGTACTTGGCAAAGTCACTAAAAATCATTAGTTGCACACTTGGAATATGTGAATTTTTAGGTATGCAAAATATATCCAGTAAGTTATTTTAAAAGATAAAAACACATATTGATAATAGAAAGTGCAAGCATCATATAACCATGTGTTGACTATCACTTGTTGGCACCTACTGAATGCTGGGCCACACGTCCAGGGCGGTTGCACTAATCAGTAGTTATACAAGGCAGTTGCATTAATTTTACGGATGATGGACTGAGGTACAGAGAGGCTAAGCACCTCACCCAAGCTGCTGAGTGGCAGAACAGGGAACCCAGCTATTGGGTCTCCCAGTGTCCTAGGAGTACCAATGACCAGCAGGGTGGCTTTGGCAAGCCATTTGACAATAGTCTGTCTTCATATCCCCCTACATAAAATGGGAATAATGGATCCCAGGGAATGATGGGGGTTCAGCGAGAAGGTGGGAGGAGGTCATGGGGTACAGAGGAGCCCCTCATGCTCGCCCAGCTGCCAGGAATAGCATGATGGTCCTTCACTGTCCCCTGCGCCAGGAACCCCCAAGGTGTCCAAACTACACTCTAATCTGTGGAGCATAATGGGACCGGGAAAGGGGAGCAGGCTGTATCCTTTCCAGTGTCTGGGACTCTGGGTCCCTCTTGTCACTGGGCCTGGAATCCAACAGGACTCTGTGCAGAATGGGTTCAAAGGTATTTTGGGTGGTGACTGAGTGAATGGCAGACGCCTGGGAGGTGGGTGGAAGATGGACATGTGAAGGTAGGGGCGGGAAGAGGAAGAGGAAGAGTGGAAAAGGAGCCTGGAAGAGAAGAGGGGTGTCGAGATTCTACTCAAGGGGCTCCAAGGCAGTGCCTCTTGGGAGCCCCCTGCTTCCTAGGAACCTCCACACTAGACCCCTTCTCTTGAGATTCACCTCCCTGCCCAGAGCTGCCGGCCAGGGGGAAAGGACCCCGAGCCCCGCTGTCTGTCTGCTTGCCCAGCTGCACTCTCTGGCAAAGCCACCCATCAGAGCAAGGCACCCTTCCCTTCATGTGAACGTGGCCGAGCTCAGAGGCCTGTGTGGCTCAGAGGGTGCCTTTCCCTCATTTGGATGAAGACCCCGCGGTGCTAATTGGTGGCCCCCACCCCCCAGTTCTGCCTTTCTGCCTTCATTCCTCCTCTTCCTCCCCTTCCTCCCACTCCTGTCCATTTCTTCTATCCCCTCATCACCTCTCCCTCCACCATGTTTTGGTGGGCAGCGCCAGGACTTTTGATTTAGACGGACTTGGACTTGAAGCTGGCTGTGTCTCTGATCACGTCACCGCACCTCTCTGAGCCTCAGTTTCCCCAACTGCAGAATGGCACGAACTGTTCCCAACCATCAGGGGTGTGTGAATCAAGTGACCCCATGTGTTCAAAGTGCCTGCCCCAAACAGAGGCAGCCAAAAAGCACCCGTGGCTTTATCGACAGCCTTGTCACCCAGCTTGCCTCCATTGACAAAACACCACAGAGCCAAGACACGAAAACGAAAACAGAAAACCAAGCTGTGTACATGACACCAAATAGGCACCGATGACGTCCTCTCTGCTCTGGAGCCCTCCCCCTCCTCCTCCTCCTCCTTCGTCTTTTTGTCATTGATCTTTAATCTTTGACAAGTGTCTTTTAAATCAAATGCCAGGCGCAGGCCCAGGCATCACATCCTCCCCCTGCCTCGCTTCTCTGTTTCTCACCATGTGCCTTGGAATTATCTCCTGAAGAAACTATTCACACCCAAATCATGATCTTGGGGAACAAAACTGAGACCAATGAGAGGGAGCTTCTGTTCTTCAGCAGACGAGTCAGCCGGCGTAGGAAAGTACGTTTGTCTGCGCGATTGTGCATCCACCCATTGTTCTAGAGGACAACCCGAGTCACGGTGTTTAATCCGAGGTAGGTTATCTCCCCACCCTCTAAGGGCACCAGCACTTTTCTGTATGTAAGCTATCGGAACTGGCCTGACAGATTATAAAGGACGTTTCAAGTAGGTGTCACAGGATGACTTGAAACAGCCCAAATACAGTATCTTCAGCACGGTTTCCTATGAGGAACTGTGCGCTCAGGTGTCTACAACAGGCCACCGGAGGACGGTGGGAAGAAGGCAGATTCCACACTCAGATCAGCCTGAAGCGAATCCCAGCTCTGCACCTACCCACTGGGGCTTTGGGCAGAGATATCCTGCCTCTTGGAGCCTCAGGACCCCTGTTTGATCAGAGGATGTAAATAATTCCAGCCGCCCCCAGGCTGTTGTGGTAACCAGGGCAGACGTGGACGTAAAAGCTCTTTATAAACTGCACAGCCAGGTTTCTATGTTTGTTGCATGATGATTTATATCCAGGCAATAGAGAGTGGTGGCGGAGGACCTCTTGGAATCATGCAGACAAGCTCCAATCTGGGCTTACCACCTAATGGTTGGGTGACTGTGGGACGGCTCTTGGTCTCCACGAGCCTCAGTGTCCCTGCCTGTGAAGGGGAGGTAATTGTTTTTTGGGGGGATACCAGGGATCGAACTCAGCCACTGAGACACATCCTTAGCCTAATTTTGTATTTTATTTAGAGACAGGGTTTCACTGAGTTGTCTGCTGCTGAGGCTGGCTTTGAACTCGTGATCCTCCAGTCTCGTCCTCTGGAGCTGCTGGGATTACAGGCACACACCACCACACTCAGCAAGGAAGTGGAGATAATGACTCTTCTCAGTAGGTCTCACAGGTTTGGTCTTTATATCCCTTTATTTTCTTAAAAAATTATTATAAATTGCTGAGTTTAGTGGTAAATGCCTGTAATCCCAGTGACTTGGGAGGCTGAGGCAGGAGGATTGTGAATTCAAGGACAGCCTTAGCAATTTAGTGAGTCCCTAAGCAACTTAGTGAGACCCTGTCTCAAAATAAAAAATAAAGAGGGTTGGAGAGGTAGCTCAGGAGTAGAATGCCCCTGGGTTCCTCCCCGAGTACCACAAAATAAATAATTTAATAAATAAACCCAAGAGTTTCATTAACATCATGCATTTATCATCATTTTATTGATAGGTACTATATTCACATTAAAGCTAAAGCTTTAAAAAACATTAATTTGAAAAATAACAGTAATAAATCCATTACCCGTTCACATAGAAAGCATGATTCTGATGAAAAAAAAAAATCACAATTTTTTTTCCCAAAAGTTTAGTGAGAAGGTGTGGCATGGCTTTGCATTTTTGTAACTCTCTCCAGTGTTTGGCTTCCCAGAAGAAAACTAGACTCTCGTACTTGCCTTGGCATCCTGCCTGTTAAGAAATGTTGTTTTGCTTGAAATATATGGAAAAATAATCTGGTCTCATGCAAATATGTAGTTGGAAAAGATAGGACTATATTTGAATGATTTTTTAGATAATTATGCACATTATTTGATTCCGTGTCAAACTTGACTTGACAAGTAGCGATCTTTTAAAAGTGAGTTGGATTACAGACTTTGAACAGTGTCAGTGAACTCTCCATATTGTTTCATGAAATCCATTGGTTCATCTTGCCCTTTTTTTTTTTTTTTCTTTTTTGCAGTGAATTGAACCCAGGGCCTCCTGCCAGCTGGGCAAGCCCTCTACCCCTGAACCGCTCTGGCCCTTTGCATGTGACTTGGTGACATCATGCACTGTTATTTGGAAAATATCGATGGACTGGATTATGCAGATCCTCCAAATATTGACACATCTCATCACGGAATATCAAGAAATAATCACACTGGACAATATCGCATCACGCTTGAAGCATAAGGAAATGATCAGGCTCAGTTTTCCCTAAAAAGCTCCAGTTTTACTGGGGACCACAAATGCCTGCAGTTGTTCTGCTTAAAGTGACAGCCTCACTTCTTTCATTTTTGAGAAAATATCTCCCAACCCCTCCAAGTCTGGTTAACTCAATTCCTTTTTGGTTCTTTGAACGACAAATGGGGATCTATGGATGTGGATGTTCAGCTCACAACTCAGATGATGACACAGACACTTCTCCTGGTGATAACCATCACATTGAAATTTGTAGCAGAGCAGCACTATGTGCTCTTCTTATTTTTTTCCCACATAGAATATTAAAAAGATGTGCACCCCACAGTTGAGATACAACAATATTAGTAATATTTATCGATTCAT
This sequence comes from Urocitellus parryii, assembly GCF_045843805.1. Classification (NCBI taxonomy): domain Eukaryota; kingdom Metazoa; phylum Chordata; class Mammalia; order Rodentia; family Sciuridae; genus Urocitellus; species Urocitellus parryii. The sequence continues at coordinate 200,910,862 of NC_135534.1, forward strand.
CAGGGACATTTTTTTTTTAGTACAGTGTTAAGAGTGCAGGATCGTGAAAAGCATTAAGTTAAAAGGAACAGAACTGAGCTGGGGCTGGGGCTCAGCGGTAGAGTGCTTGCCTAGCACGTGTGAGGCCCTGGGTTTGATCCTCAGCACCACATGAAAATAAAGAAAGAAAACAAAGGTATTGTGTCCAACTAAAAAATAAATATTTTTTTAAAAAAGGAACAGAACTAAAATAATACATTTTCAATAAGTTAAGATGGGCACCTGAACCTTATATAACACAGAGGCTGGATTCTATGGGGTGCCACCAGCGATGACATTCTAAAGCAGCTAGTTATATGGAATGACACAGAGAGTCAAGGGACAGCTGGGGATTCTATAAATTTGTGGTCATTCAAAGCTTTTGTGGGTAGCAGGGAAGCACTCCTTTTGTTTGTTTGTTTGTTTTGCAGCACTGATGACTGCACCCAGGATTTCACCATGCGGGCCAAGTACTCTACCACTGAGCCGCAGCCAGCCCAGAAAGCCCTTCTTGTTTGAGTTCACTTCCAGTCCTGCCTTCTTGTCACATCTCACATCACTAACATCTCTCAACTCCTTCCTCCGTCCTTTCTTTGTTCGGACATCTCTGGGAAATCGGGCTGGCATGCTGGTCCTTCTTGTGTTAATACGTCCAATCAGATTGCTTTCCCGACATCCAAGGCAGTCATCTCAATGCGAGTGGAGGAATTTATTTGGAAGTCAAGGGAGAAAAAAGACGAAGTTATTTTAGAGACTTGGGCCACCAAGAAACAGAGAAAGTTCTGGTGGATGCTTTGGGTATCAGATAGGTAGCAGGACTTGGCATTGAGAGCAGAGTTGGCCCAGAAGAGGGTGGAGAACAGACTTCAAAGACAACTTGGCTGAATTTTATGAATTACTAGAGGTCTGCTTCTTAATTAGGCCTGTAACTCAATCCTTTCCTGGTGCCTTTCTTTCCCTTTGCTTCTCTGGGGACAGGCTGGCCTCTGGGCCAGGGACCATCAGTAAGTCACTCTGTAAGACATCGGTTCAATAAACATTTCTTCAACACCTTTTATGTTTCAACCTCTGAGCTGGGTGCTGGGGATACAGATGTTGCTAAGGCTCTCTTCTTGCCCTTTCATGAGTTCTTGATCTTGTAGGAGAATCAGATACTCAATTTAAACTCACTGTGTAAAGTTTAGGACTGGGGGATATCCAAGAGGCTGTAAGCCCAAATCAACTGCTCTGTTCCACAGAGGACCCCATGTTACGATGGGATCTTGAAGGATGAATAGGAGTTTGACAGGCAGAGGAAGGTCCTTCCTTCTAGGCAAAAGTGCATGCAAAAGTGTGGGACAGTGTGAAGCAGCGGCTTACTCAGGAAGAATGAGAAATTACAAGATCACAGTTAGTGGGAAGAGATGGCAGATGAGCATGAAAAAGTAGAAAGAGACCCGAGCGTGAGAAGCTTTGAATATCTCTGCAAGGAGTTTGGATGGGGTGGAGAGACCAGCAGTAAAGCATGGGTCAAACTCCAGCCTGGATTTGCTGACTACTCAAGGCAACAACTTAAGAGTAAAAAAGTTCCCTGCCCTGCCCTGATCCAGGAGCATCTTAGCTATTTCCTGCTGTTCCAAATGAACAAACAGAAAAACAATTCCAGAGTGTAGGAAGTGAAGGGCAGGGATGAGGACAGAATCTTCCATGCATTCCTGAGTCATTTAACACCTGCAGATGGTCCTCAACTTACTATGGGGGAATGTCCCATATATCTACTGTAAGTTAGAAATATTTTACTTGGGTTGAACTTGTGGCTCAGTGATAGAGTGCTTGCCTAGTATGTGTGAGGCACTGGGTTCGAGTCTCAGCACCACATATAAGCAATTAAATAAATAAAAAAAGTCCATTAATAACTACTAAAAATATTTAAAAAAAGAAATGTTGTACTAAATATTGTATTTAGTATCCCCAACTGCCTTACCTTTAACACACTCAGAATATTCATTGAGTCCGTGGCTGGGCAAAACTATCTAACACAAAGCCTGTTTTGTAATGGAGTGTTGAACAGCTCACGTAATTTAGTGAACACTTTATTGAAACTGCAAAACAGAGTGGTCATATGAGCGCACTTTCATGTCTCTGCAAAGTTGAAAAATCATAAACTGAACTCCTACTGTGTGCAAGATGGAGATTGTAGGTGTGCTCAGGCCACAAGTTCGAGACTGGGTTCCAACTCCAGCTCCGCTGCTGATTTTCTGCATGAACTTGGGCAAATCACTTCTGCTTTCTGGATCTAAATTTTTTCCCTGCTGGTACAATGTGGACGTTACACTGGAAGACTCTGTGACATCCGGCGCTCATGCTCGGTGAGCCTGACTTTCTTGACCTTGGGCTAGGCTTCAGTTTGCTCACCTGTAGAGTGGGAGGAGGGACATTTGGCTCCAGATCCACGGAGCCCAAGAGGCGGTCACCCAAGCCTCCCTTCCCCGCCCAGGTCCCAAGCCACCGCGCGGCACACTGCGCTTCCTGCACGCTTCTCATCAAGATGCAACATACTTTAAATAGCATCTGCATGACTGGCTGGTTTTTTTTTTTTTCTTCCCAGAGAAGCTTTCTACAAAGTGTGCCAAGTGGCAGCTGTCAGGGCCGAGGTGGCATTTCCCTCAGTGATGCTGACAGCAGCTGTCCCAGCGCAGGCTGAATGGAATGGAAATGACATCATGTTTATTCAGGAAAGACGTTCCCAGACCCAGATCAGTGTCAGCAAGATGCCGGGACGCTCTAGGAGGGAACGCACGCCCGAGACCAGTCACCGGCTCTCCTCTCCTGTTGCACACACTGTGCCACATGCCACACGACTCACAGTCACCGCCCCCACACACAGCACACACCACACTCAACACAAACACAAAACTCACCACCCCCAACAAACAGGGACCAATACGTGCCACGCTCTACACATACACCCCTCCCCACGCCACAAACACAGATCAACATGTGCCAAATGACAAACACAGATCAACATGTGCCAAATGACAACACACACACCACGTCCTCACAGACACATAAACACCCAGAGGGAGACACCCAGATGCTGATGGGCACCCCTGTTTTTCACACAGACAGCCCCGTGTCACAAGGACGTGTCACAGTGACACTCAAGTAGGACCCAGAAGCTGGGATGGGCTCCGGAAGCCATCGCTCCGTCTCCCTCGGCTCCCTGTAGGTCTGTTCTCTTCAGTCCCAGTGCTGTCTCCAGGGCTGGAGGGTTGAGGCCACGTCTTGTGCTTGAGAAAGTCACAGGCTCTGCCCTTGAACTGAATCCAGATTCCAGGAATTCCCGCTGTTTAACCATTCTCAGTCCGTTGCCACATCACCAGCATGCGGTGCCCCGGGGACCACTGCCACGTCACAGCCAGCCCCAACCCTGCAGCTTTAAAACAATAGCTATTCTTGCTTCTCAGGGTCCTGTGGGTTGACCAGGCAGTAGTCCTGCTCCACACAGTGTCCTCCAGGCCTCTGGGAGGCATGGAGTCCAAAAGTGCCTCCCTACAGAGGAGGCAGAACTGTCAGCAGTGTGGCCAGAGCTTCGGCCAGGGCGGCAGGACAGGGACCTTACTTTTCTTCCCCTCTCTGTGTGGCTCCGCACACACTGGGGACAGGCTCCAAGGAGAAGTGTTTCAACAGGTGGAGGAGGAGGTGGAGGAGGAGGTGGAGGAGGAGGTGGAGGAGGAGGTGGAGGAGGAGGTGGAAGCTATGGGTCTCTTAAGGCTCAGCCTGGAGATCACACTTTGTCACTTCTACCTGTTAGTCCAGGGACATCATGGGTCAGGCACATGGTGAAGGTCTCATTGATAGTCATTATTATTCCAGGGCCAGGGCTGAGATGGAGTCTAGAGGGGACACCCTGATTTCCCAGCACTGGGATGTCATGGCCACTGAGACCCTACAGAGGTGCAAGATCTCTTTTATTAAAGAGGCTCCACTCCAACCAAGTAGCGCTCCTCCCAGAAGGTGTGGCGCTGTCCCCCTGCCTGCCGACCACCCTGCTCCTGTGCTGGAATTTGCACTCAAGGTCAATATGACTTCCTTGCTGTTAAAACAGCCACCATTTGTAGAGCACCCGCCACATGCCAGGTGCTGGTACTGTTTGTGTCATTGAAGCTCCAGAGGGACCCTGTGACCGAGGGTCCGGGCAGACACATGGAGAACCTGCCCAAGGTCACAGTCAGCCATAGCAGGGCTCCTGCTTTGGACTCTGCAGCTTCCATCCTGCCCTGGCAGCTCTTAGCCTCTCTGGCTCAACACTCGTTCCAAGATGGGTCACCTGGTCCCGTCTTGGCAATGAGGGATGGCATAGGGTGGGGACTGGGGGCTGCTGGCGGGGATGTGGGGGCAAGCTCTGAGGCTTGTTGTGAGGATTCAACAAGATACGCTGTGTAAGCCTGGTGGTTAGTGCATGGTGGCGTCGGGTGTGTAAATGAAGCACATCAGCTGATGGAGCTCGGGCACGGGCTCGGCACACCTTCCCATCCCTGTGCATATCTGAAATGTCCCATAATAAAAACAGCTTTAAATGGGTCTGCCCTGCCTGCCATGGATGTTAGTTAGCTGTGACTGTAAGTGGAGCCTGTTCGAGGAAGATGGGGAGGGTGGGATGTTCCTGGAGAGACCTCATCCTGCCCCAGCCTGACGGGAGGAGGCCATGGTCACTAATGCCAGGTTTGCTGCCACTTTAGGACTGGTGGAGGCAGGATGAGGTGACTGTTCAAACAATCCTCTGGGTCTGGTCTACTCTTCGTGTCATTTACTCACATTCAGTCCATTTTATTTTTTATAAGGGTCTCACTAAGTTGCTTGGATCTCCTAAGTTGCTGAGGCTGGTCTTAAACCTGTGATCCTCCTGCCCATCCTCCCGAGTTGCTGGGATTATAGTTGTGTGTCACTGTGCCTGGATCTTTTTTTTTTTTTTTTTTTTTTTTTAAGAAATGTCTATTTAGATCCTTAGCCCAATTTTAAATTGAATTTTTGTCTTTTTATTATTGAATTATAAGTATTCTTTGCATTATTTGGGCACAGATCCCTTATTAGATGTACGATTTGTAAATTTTTTAAATAATATATTATTATTTTAATTGTACAAATTTATAGGGTACAGTGTGATAACTGAATATACACATACAACGTATAATTATGAAATCAGGATAGTTAGCACTTCCCTCTCCCTAAACATTGTTTTTTTTTTTTTTTTTTTGGTACTGGGAATTGAACCCAGGGTACTTTATCACTGAGCACATCCCTAACCCCCTTTATTTTTTATTTTCAGACAGGGTCTTGCTAATTTGCTGAGACTATTCTTGAACCTCCTGCCTCACCAGGTTTAAATATCATTTTAAAAACTTTTTTGGTTAACATACAATAACATATAATAATTTTACATACTTATGGGGTACATACAGGTCTATAAGGTACACTGATCAAATCAGAGTGACAGCACTTCCACCTCATTACCTTGACTTCATGGGCAGAGGCTGGGCACAGCTGTCCCCTGTTCTTCCTATCCCTGGCAAGTCAGCCCTCTGTGCTGTGGAGCACTAGAACTCACTGCTTCTGTGTTCTGATATCTGCTATCCAACCTCTCTCCCCTCCCCCACTTCCCAGCCTCTAGTAATCAATTATTCTACATTCCGACTGATGTTATTTTAGCTTCCAAACATGATCAAGAACATGCAGTATTTACCTTTCTGACTTATTTCACCTAACACAAGATCCTCTAGTTCCACTCATTGGCAGCAACGACAGGACTGCATTCCTTTATGGCGAGTGATGCTCCGTTGTGCATATACACCACATTTTCTTTATCCACTCACCCATCCGTGGGCATCTGGGTGGATTCCATATCTTAGTGATTGTGAATCTGGCAATGATAAACACAGGGATGCAGGTATCTCTTTGCTATGCTGACATCACTTCCTTTGGATATATGACTGAAAGTTGAGTTGCTGGCTGGTGTGATGGATGGAGGTTTAGCTTTTTGAAGACCCTCCCTACCATTCTCTGCAATGGCTATACCAGTTTGCATTCCCACCTACCACTTGAAAGCACTGTCCCACATGGTCATCCGCATTTGTTGTTCTTTTACGACAGCCATTCTAACGGTGATGAGGGGAGATCTCAACATGGGTTGTTTCGTTTTGTTTTTGATTTGTTCTTCTTAGTTCTGTTTTTGTGGTTCTGGGGATTGAACTCAGGGCCTCGTGCATTCTAGGCAAGTGCTCTGCCACTGAGCTTTATCCCTTTTCTTATTTTTTAAATCTTTAAAAATTTTGAGTTAGGGTTTCACGAAATTGCCGAGGCTGGCCTTGAACTTACAATCCTCCCACCTCAGCCTCTCAAGTAGCTGGGATTGCAGGCAGGTGCCACCTTGCCAGGCTCCATGTGGTTTTGATTTCCATTTCTCTAATGGCAGATGATTTGGGGCATTTCTTGGTATAAGTGTTTGCCATTTGTATTTCTTCTTTTGAGAGATGCGACCACATCACCACTTCCTCTTAAGTTGGAGTCTGTCCAAATTTCACCCTGATCTTAGCCCTGTTAAATCCTTGAAACTTCCCTGGGAAATGCCACTTCCTGACTGTGTGACCTTGAGCAAGTAACTCAACTTCTTTGAGTTTCAGTTTTCTCATCTGCAAAGAATAGGCAATATGTCAGCCGTCCTGGGTCACTGTGAAAGTGGCCACATTGAACAAATGAAAACCACCCATTAGGACCTTCTTCCATGCTATTTAAAAATTGTTAAGGTATTACCATTTAGTAGAAAGTCATTTACCTAATGTAAATTGCATGGCATTAAATTATCTTATACAAAATGACTTTAGTGTGAAGTCATTGCTATTTAAAATCTGTGAAATGTAGCAACTCCCCCCCACCCCCACCCTCCTGCTCCTTCACAGTTACTCCTGTTGGGACCCAGGCATTCAGCATCCCGAGTTCAGATGAACCAGAAGCACTCACCCTTGTCCCCTATGGCTCCTGTCGCATCACCAAAATAAAAGTGGAAATGATTATACAGGAATAAGTCCACAGTAACGAATGTGGGAGATGGCGGTTTCTCCATCCTTCTCTTGAAACAAGAGATTTCAGAAAATGTGTGAAAGGTAGAAACAGATGGGAGTGGGCTGATGGATGGGATGGGCCCAGCCTAGAATATGCTCCAAGAAGGTCACAGAGGAGGAGGAGAGAAGGCCCGGGGAAGACCCCACCCTGGAGCCAGTGGGCTTGGTGGAGCGCAGTGAGAAGAGGGGCTGAAGGCAGGACATTGCCTGTGGCTCTGTTTTGGGAGCACAGCTGGGTGCCTCCGCAGCCCAGGCCCACACCTGAGCGAGGAAGCAAGCCACAGCATCTGCTCCCAGGCCCCAAGCAGAAAGCTGTGTCTAAGAGAGCCAGGCATCATTTGGAAAAGCTCTTGGAATGCATTTTGGTGACCTACACTGAAGATCCCCTTCCTTTGGCATTTGGGGGACCTTGTACACACTGGCTCTTGGCATCCTTGCCTTGAAACAAAGTCTGCCAGTCACGTAGCTCATCCTGTCCCATGCAGACCACATAGTCAGAATTTTCAGTAGATGAGAGGCCTAGTAGAAAACCAATACTTCTTATTACAAAGTAGCAGAGGGCCCACATAACTACCCAGTCCATTTATAAACATGAACAGACACGTTCTGGTTTGGATATGTTAATGCAGGACTATTCAGAAATGCAATGATTAGATTATGAGAGCTCTAACCTAATCAGTCCATCCTAGTTTGAAGGGTCTAACTGGGTGGTAACTTTAGACAGTGCTGGAGCGGATGGGTCACTGGGGTGTGCCTTAGAAGGGTGCATCTTGCTTGGGAAACACCCGCTCCCATCCCTTTCCTGGCCACCAGGAGCTGAGCAACCTTCTTCTACCACACGCTTTGGCCATGACGCTCTACCTTAGGCCCAAAGCAATGGAGATGGCCAACCACGGACTGAATCTCTACAACTGAACTGAAGTAAACTTTTCCACTTCTAAATTGTTCTTGTCAATTATTTTGGTCACAGAGACACTAAGCTGACTATCACAAGACAGATTCTTCTTAAGATGGAGAGAATCAGGGGCTGGGGTTGAAGCTCAGTGGTAGAGCACTTGCCTCTCACGCATGAGGCACTGGGTTCGAGCCTCAGCACCACATAAAAATAAATAAAGAAAATGAAGATATTGTGTCCATCTAAAAATTAAAAAAAAAAAGATACAGAGAATCAGGCTGGGTGTGGTGGCACAGGCCTATAATCCCATCTAGTCAGAAAGTTGAGGCAGGAAGATCTCAAGTTCAATGCCAACTTAGGCAACTTAGCAAGAGCCTCTCTCAAAATAAAGACAAATTAAAGGGCTGGGGGTATAGTTCAGTTGTAGAGTGCTTACCTAGTATGCGTGAGGTCTTGAGTTTAATGTCAGCACAGAAGGAGGGGGAGGAGGAGAAGAATCAATTTCATTACAGAGAAAAATGAAGCTAAATAGAAAAGTTGAGCTGGGAGGAAGTAGGACTAATTCAAAAGATAGAAGATCAGATTAGAAAATAATATGGCCATAAAACAAAGACAGGTTTTTGTAAGAAATGAATAATTAGGAGAACAGAGATAATTCTAAAGAATGAAAACTGTCATTGAAAAAAGAAATTAGTCAGAAATCCTAGACCATAAAGAGGAAGATTTCTTCCTGTATATAGGACAAAATGTCAAAAGGTTAGAAAATTTACAAAAAGATGAGTTCTCTATGGATCCACTCAAGTCTCAGAAAGAGTAGAAAATAGTCAGAGAGAGAGAGCGGCAGGGAATTCTCCAGAACTGAAGGAGGACAGAGTATTTGCATTGAAAGGCACCCAGCATGAGAAAACACCTGTATCTAGACACTTTTTCATGAAATAGCTGGGTAAAGAGGAAATCCTAAAGATTTTCAGGGAGAAAAAGCAGTCTTAAAAAAATGGAAGCATAGTAAAAGATGAAGGACAAATAATTAGCATCCTGAAGGAAAAGTATTTTCAACTTCTCTTCTCATCACCAACAGTCAAATGTGAAGGGGAGAATATTAAACATTCAATAATTCACAAATTTCACTTTCTGTGTTTCCTTTTTTTAGGAGGTTATATTAACATTTATTTTAGCAAAATAAAGAAACAAATAACAAGAACAAGAATAAACCAAGAGAGAAGATGACATGGGACCCTGAAATGATGGGTCCCACCTAAAACTGCAATGATTAGAAGTCCTGGGAGACAGTGAGGCTGCAGAGTTGGAGAATAACCTGTCCAGAGGGAGTAAGAGAATGGATGTGTCAGGAAAGGAAGTTTATCAACAAACATGGAGTTTGATTGTCTAGTGGAGGAATAAAAATTTGAAAATACGATAAAGTGTAAGAGAGAAAAGAAAGGCAATTAAAAACTCCAGGAAATGCAAATAAAATAAAATAATAAAATAAAATGTGTCATCAAAGTCATGATCCAAAGACAAAACAAACTAAAATGTGGCAATGTTTTGACTGTTTGATAGAGTATTAGAAAAGAGAATCAAGTAGACCATGATGCCAGGTAGAGTGTCCTGCCAGGCATTCATGGATCTTAACGCTGGACTTTAAGAAACGGAATCCTAAGACTTCTAAGACTGAGCAATACATAATGTTTTCACAGACATGATAACAGAAATGCTATTTATTGATTTGCAACTTTTAGAAATGGAGAAAGCACAGAGAAATTGGTTGTAGTCAAAGGTCAGAACACAAATACTACTGAATTTCACAATGTAAAAAGAGATGTGGCTGGAAAATTCACAATAGCTAAACTGTGGATCCAACCTAGATGCCCTTCAGCAGATGAGTGGATAAAGAAAATGTGGTATATAAACACAATGAAATATTACTCAGCAATAAGAGAGAATAAAATCATGGCATTTGCAGACAAATGGACAGAGTTAGAGAATATGATGCTAAATGAAGTTAGCCAATCCCAAAAAAACAAATGCTGAAAGTTTTATCTGATATAAGGATGCTGATTCATAATGGAGATGTAGGGGCAGCATGGGAGGACTAGACAAACTTTAGATAGGGCAAAAGGGAGGGAAGAGAAAGGAGGGGGCATGGGGGTAGGAAAGACATGGAATGAGAGAGACAACATTACCCTAAGTGCATGTATGAAAATACGAACGGTGTGGGTATGACTCTACTTTGTGTACAATCAGAGAAGTGAAAAATTGTGCTGTATTTGTGTAATATGAATTGAGTTGCATTCTGCTGTCATATATAACAAATTAGAATAAAGAAGAGAGAGATGTGGCTGGAGGCAAGGATGAGCAGAGGAAAGGGGTGCAAAAAAACTCTCAATTTCAAAGTTGGGGAGGTCAAGAAAAATTTTTAAATGGTTAAAGGGTCACAAATATGAAGCAACGGTTTTAAGTAAATTATTTATATACCCCTTAAAGTTTCAAAACTAACAGATAGATTTAAAAGTAATTATTTAAATTTCATACATTGGGGGCAAAAAAAAAAAAAGATAGATAAACTGAGCTAAACTCCTATCATTTAGATCATGGAGTTGATGTTGTATAAAGATGATAAACCAAGAAAGAGAGAGAAAAGGAAATTAATAGAGATTTGGAGTTACCCACCTGAGAATTAGAAAGACATGTTAAAAAAAAATCCTTTTAGATGGGCCTGGATGGGGGAGGTAGGAGTGGCTGGGAAACTGCTGAGTTGTTGTCACCAACACTTGGGAACCGTTTGCGTTGTTGCCATGTACATAGAGCACTATGGTTCAAACAGGATTATTTAACAGGAAAAGGTACCCAAAGAAACAACTCAAGTGGACGTCAAGACCCTCTATCGGTCACAGCTGCCATTGGAGCAGTTTCCCCTGTGTTCAAGTCCCAGCTTTACCTCCTGACACAGCTTTGATGTGTGGCAGGTGGCTTCTCCCGGCCTCAGTTTGCCCCTGTGAACACCTGGCCAGGTGGTGATGACCTAGAGCTGATGATAACGTAGGAACATCCCCGGGCCTGCCTTCCTCCCTCCCTGCCTCTCTCCCCCTCCCTCTTTCCCTCCGTCCTAGGCGGGTGTTTGGAACCCGAGGTGTAAGACTGGCTTAAAAAATTCAATAGGAAAAAAAAAAAAAGACCTGGGTCCCTGACAAACATTCTTTGCGACACAGCGGTGAACGGATGTTTTGCCTTGGTGCTGCTCCTGCCTTCCAAGGAACGATCTGGACCAGCTGGTGTGTGTGCATGTGAGCCTGCATGTGCGTGCCTGTGTGTGTGTGTGTGTGTGTGTGTGTGTGTGTGAGCGCGTGCGTGCGCATCACAGTCTAGTGGTCCTATTTAATACTTGGGAAGGGGGTGTCAGCTGGAGGCTGCCATGCTGCTGAAAAACGGAGGGCAAGGGGTGCCTGCTTAATGACTAGATGTTAAATGTTCCAAACAATTTATACATTTAGAATCCTAAGTTTTCAAAACTCAGCCCGCCGCGAGGTTCTGCAGATCTTGTTTATAACACATTCGGCTAAAATTATCTCAGTGCATACTGCACCCCCTATAGCACAGATGCTCCGGAACCTGCAGCTCTGTTTTGATTCCAGATATTCCTGCCGAAGCTATTTGTGTTCGCCGTAAATGAAACACGAAACCGAGGAACAGCGGCTCTGGTGATTTTTATAAATATATGCCTAATCTTCGCAGCGGGCACCGGGGTTCAAGTTTTATTTATGTGTGTTTCTGCCTCCCAGGGCCCCAAGGGGCTTGTTTTTCCTTGTGCCTACAGGGGCTTCTGCCTGTTCAAAGAGGAGGAGCCAGGATGGAGCAGAGTTTGATTTCTGATGACTCTGTCCTTGTCCAGGGAGGCAGCTTAGAGCAGGCAGAGAACATGACTTTGACCCTGTTGCTTATTTTTATCAGTTCGCACTGTCCCGAGCCTTAATCTTCCTCATCTGAGAAGTGGGGACACTATTAGTTCATACCTCGCAGGGTTGTTGGAAAGATCATATGAAGTGCTCAATAAATGTTGCCTCATTCATTTAACAGGTGTTAGACCAGGGTTTTTAAGCCCTACTGTGCACTGGGTAGCAAACCACCCAGACAACAAGCCCCAGTCCACAGTAAAGCAATCAGACCCTCCCTGGGTGGAACTCAGGCATCAGGAGATTTTTAAACCCCACAGGTGACTTCAATGTGCAACCAAGTTTGAGAACCACTGACCTAGATAAGTGCTTCTTAGACTTTATGTGCACATAAGTCCCCTGGGAACTTGGAAAGTTCAGATCATGGCAGAGTAGGTGGGGGAATGGGGTTGCTAAAAGCTGCATCTCTAACAAACACCTGGCTGATACTGCTGCTGCTACTACTGCGGTGCAGAGCACACTTGGAAAAGCCAGGTCCTCTCTCTCTCCCTCCCATGGTACTCTGGCAGGTCCTGGGGCACCATGTTAGGTTGACCAGAGGCAGCTGCTGCCTACATAGATCTTAGGATGAGTATAGACAATTAAACAGGCAATGACAAAATGTTAGAGAGGTACATGGATCCATGAGAGCATGCAGGGGACCATTGGACCAGGTCCCCAGGGGTGGGTGTGGGAGGTGGCCAGGACCCACTTCCTGGAGCATTATCATTTAGAGGAACAGGGTGGGGAGTCAGGTGCAGGTAGAGGGAATAGTATGTGCAAAGGTCCACAGGCTAGTGGATCAGGGTGATGGGAGCTTCTGGTGAAGCTGGGGCTGTGGCAGGGCCTGAGTCAGGAGGCCTGACCTTTCCGGTTGGCTATGGACGGGGAGAACAGCAGGACATTTAAAGGGGGCGATGGCTTTCCTCATAGCCTCTGGCTCTTTCCATTTGCCCTTCCATCTTTCAGCAATGTGCACCAGCGGAATAAGACGGGTTACCAGTGATCAGTGAGACAGGCAATTAAGGCCCCTACTATGTGCAGAGCTCTAGGTCAGCTGCTGCCGGGAGACATGGAGACAACCCTGATCCATCCCAGTCCTCTGAAATCTCTTGGCTTCTGTGTGGTTGGGAGATGGAGACCAGACCCATCTGTGAGGGCTGCAGATCTGGTGGCATGAGGCAGTTTCTAGAGACTCAGAGAGTAGATTGGGGGGTGAGGGGAATAAATGGGGCAGAGGGAGGGGCCACACAGTTGGAGGGGTCTGAGAAGAAGAGGAATTGGGAGGCTGGAATGATTTAGCTGGACAGAGAAGACGAAGAAGTCACCCCAGAGGCAATGGTGTCACTCTGGCATGCCTGCCGAGAGAATGGTGACCCAACCGCACGGCTCCATGCAGGGATGGAGAGGGACCAGCTCTGCCTTCGACACCACTGCATCCTCAGTGCCTGGCACAGTGACGACATTTGTTGAGTGAATGTTGAAAGCAGGTGGTCTTACAAACGAATGTTTGTGTCCCCCAAAATTCATATATTGAAGTCCCCGATAGGATAGTGTTTGCAGCTGGGGCCTTTGGGGAGTCATTAGGATTGAATGAAGTCATGGCAGTGGGGCCATCACAGTGGGACTAATGCCCCAAGACAGCCAGGGCCCTCTCTGCCATGGGAGGGAGAGGGGAGAGCTCACAAGCTCTCTGTCATCAGACGAGGACACAGCAAGAAGGTGGACATCTGCAAGTCAGGAAGAGAGCCCTCACCAGGGGCTCCATGGACTGGCCCCTTGATTTTGGACTTCCTAGAACTGAGGATGAAGTTCTGTAGTTGAGGCCGCCCAGCCTCTGCCTTCTTTTTATGGCAGCTCAGGCTCCAGTTCTGGGGGAGTCCGGGCAGCACCCGTCTGGCTATACAGGCAGTTCTGCTGGTGATCAGGGTTTATTCCTAAGATAGCATATCACTCCGTTCAGTTGGTAAGTAGTTGCTGGCCACGCTGCACCCTTGATACCAGGCCACCCAGACCCTTCCCTGGAACATCTGGTCCTCTCTACTCTTCAGCAACCCAAAGGTTAATGTTCTGAACACCAGAGGCCCTATAAAACCCTATTCCAGGGTCAATATCACTGATGGTCACAACCCAGTTGTCAAATATTGAGGCTCTCCCTTTGGCTGCTAGTAACAGAACCTACCACTGGAAAACTCAAGTGCAAAAGTGAGGGTGGGCCAGAGGACCTAGCTGGCTGGTTGAGGGTGTGAGTTGGCCTAAAGGCCCCAGTAGCCACTCCAGGAGATGTTCCCTGTGTCCCATGCCCTATAAGTCTCTGTGCCTCTGCTCTGCTCCACCCTCTCTCTGACAAGTGACTTTTTCTTCTCCTGGATCCACATGACAAGGCATGGACAAAAAGGCCTCTTTCATTTACAAGTCCTAGGCTTCCAACATCCGAAGAGCCTGACTCCTCATTTCATTTCCAGGACTAAAATTCCAGGGAAGGCCTCTGATTGGTCCAGCTTGAGCACTTCCTTATCCCTGGAGCCAATCACCTGAGCTCAGGGTGAAGTCATGCTGACTAACATCATTCACACCATGATTCTGTGATTGTAATGTGTGTGTGTGTGTGTGTGTGTGTGTGTGTGTGTGTGTGTGTGGTTAAGGAGAAGTTTCCAGAAAGAGTACAGGAATCCCAGAAATGGGAGGAGCTGGGCAACCAAACAATAAATGTTCACTGCACTAAACTAAGGAGTGTGGGTTCCATAACGAGGCCACGAGGAGCCAGGGAAGGATTGGGAGGCCCAGCATGACCAGATCTAGGAAAGCTTAGCCAGGAGTGAAGAAGAGGAGGCAGGAGAGGCTGCTACCCTGGAGGGAAGTGATGAGGACCTGCAGGAACGGTAATGGAGCCGGCGGGAGGGGGACAGGTGCCAGATGATGATGAGCGAGTGACAGGGAGGAGTCCCCACAAACCCCATCAGTGGCCATGGTGACATGGGCCCATTCATCATCTAAGAATTATTGCTGTGGACAGTGATGGAAACTAAGCCTGGAGAGAGCCAGCACTTCTCATTGGGAGTCACCCGCATCCCTTCCCGGTCACTGAAGGGAGGTCCGAGCGTGCTCCCGTCTCAAGGCGGCAGCGGTTGGTGTGGTTTTGTGGGTTCTGCTGAGGCACCCTGGCCCTGATGTGTCACAGCTGTCCTCACAGCTATCTCAGGGCGCTCCGCAGAGCCTGGCCTGCCTTCCCCACCAGGGGTTGGCCAGCGAGGCCTGTCTTGTGAATATGGTTCTATTTGAATGAAGCCCCACCCATTAATGTGTGGATTGTTTTACTTGCCAAGCCTAAACTATTCACTAGGCGTTGCTCCCAAACAAAAGCTTGCTGTCTGTTCCCTATCAGTTGACCTCAGCTCCCTCCCACCGCCAGCATCGCCAGGCCCAGAGCCAGGGACTACAAATCTCTTCTTCCTCAGGTGTGACTCTGACAGCCTTTGTCTCTCTCTCTCTCTCTCTCTCTCTCTCTCTCTCTCTCTCTCTTAAAGAAAGGTATTTCTTTTTTTAAAAAAATTATTTATTTATTGTTTTAGTTGTAGTTGGCCACAGTACCTTTATTTATTTATTTATTTTTGTGTGGTGCTGAGGATTGAGCCCAGGGCCTCACACGTGCTAGGCAAGTGCTCTACCGCTGAGCCACAGCCCCAGCTCCGTCTCTGTTTTTAATTCAAACCATGAGTCCTGGTTTGCCCAGGCCCATCAGTCAGTTCCCAAACCTTTTCCAGGTGTATCCCAGGAGGGCTGGCCAGTAGGTAGGTTCCTGGGCGTCCCCCACATTACAGCATCCCCCCAGCAGCACCTGGATCCCACAGCTCGCATTTCCCTTGAGGAGTGGCTGTCAGAGAATTCACAAGGAAGCCGAGCCTGGTTATTAAGCAGCAGATTGGACAGGATGGCAGACGTGCAGAGAGGACATCCTGACAACACGACTGAGGGGCGGGTGACGAAGGGAGGTGCAGCGGGGACCTCAGCGCAAACACCCAGGGCCGCTACCAGAGCTCAGCCTTGGTGGAAGCAGCAGCGTAATTGGGAAGGATTCCAGAGACCTCAGAGGGGTCGGAACGTGAGCTGAAGGTTCGAAGGCTGGGAGCCGTCAAAGCTTGCGAAAAATGTTCAGAGCAAACCAAAGCTGCTGCAGGGATGAGTCGGTGGACAGAGAAACATGGAGACTATTACTTGGTGCAAGGATGATGCAAACAGAAGACAGAAGCTTCCTGGCCTCTCACCAAGGGGCACAGTCTTCAGAAAGCAGAAGAGCTAGTTTAACAGAGGGGCTGTTAGGTCCCAGGTGCCAGCCAGGCTTTAGGCATCCTCTTTGTTATCTTAAAGCTGGTTGTTGAAGTTAAGCAAATATACTGAAAAGTGAACCAAGTGGCCCGGCCAATGGCTTTGCACCAATTGAAAAAGCCCATATCCACACACATGCATACATATACACAGCTACATGCAGACGTGCGCACGGGTCCACACATACTTATGCAGAGACACATTTGCATACATATGCACACACTGTTACATACACACATCTACATACACATACACACAGGTGCACATATACATGAAAATGTATGCAGAGGTGCACACACTCTTATATACCACACATATACACACAATGCACATGCACACACACATACATGGCTCTGACTTGCTTGGATGAACTAGAGAAATTCTTGCCAGCTCTGCTGGGGGAGCCCACTGGGCAAGGAGCTGCTGGCAATCTTCAGACGACAAACAGCAAAAAGCTGGGGTGATCCAGCCCCAAAGAAAGTGCTTTGCCAACACTGGAAGGAGTCGGGAAAGGGATCCCCCAACAGAGGTCCAGATGGAGACGCCCTGGCTACATCTTGACTGCACACTCACCAGGCCCGAGCAGAGGACGTGGCTCAGCCAAGTGGGACTCCTGATCTACAAACGCTGTGAGATCACCAATGTGTCATTTTAAGCCACTAAGTTCATGGTGATTTGTTACACAGCAAGAGAAAGCCAACAGCTGGGGCACATGAGCTTGTGCAAGGTGTGTGGCTGCCTGGGATTGTCAGCCCATGTGGACTTGGATGGCTTGCATTTGAGTATGAGCCTGGGCGTGCGTGCATGCGTGCGTGCGTGCGTGCGTGCGTGCATGCGAGTGAGAGTGAGAGAGAGAGAGAGAGAGAGAGAGAGAGAGAGAGAGAGAGAGAGAGGAACGCATTTGTTGGAGGGCCAAGGGGTGTGAATGCATGTTACAGAGTATTGCTACATATGTGTGTCTATGCATGAGCAAGTGTCTATGCAAGAGCAAGTGTGTGTGCATATACACATGTGCAGTGCTCCTCCTCCCTCCTCGTTTATTACTTCCTCCCTAGGTTTGATGTTGTGGGTGAATAAAATTTAAAGAGCTCTAAATTTTTTTAAAAGAGCCCTAAAGGGAGTGGAGCTTTTGGTGCGTGAGTCATTACCAGGAACACCTGTGAACTGTTGATTTTAATTGGGCCACAGCTGTCAGGTTGTGGAGAGGGAGGGATGGGTCCCTTGGCTGGTCTGTCCCCAGCCCCCACCTCCTATCAGATCCTTGGTTAGGCAGCAGGGGCAGGATGGCAGGATGGCCCTTGAACCCTGGCGTGGCCTGGACCCTTGTGCCCCCAGGGAGGTAGAGGGAAGGGGCTCTGGTCCTTTGGGAGAGGAGCTGGCTTGTACAGCCTTGGCTTTTGGTTTCCTGCCTCCCTGCAGGACTTCGGGCTGCTAAGGATTGCCCACCTGAGACCTGGGCATGCCCACTCTCATGCAAGGGCACACACATGTGCATGTGCACACACACAGACACATGAATGCTCATATGTGCAAACCAACACTTTAGTAACAACAATAGCAAATGTGGACAGAATACTTAGTGTGTGACACACAGTCTCCTAAATACTCTACATGCATGACCCCATTGAATCCTCACTGCATCCCCACTTTATATATGAGGAAACTGGGGCACAGAGTGGTTCAATAACCTGCCCAAGGCCTCCCAGTTAGTCATGTGCAGTCCCAGGCACAGTCCCATGCACACGCAGACGTGTACATGCCTGCCCTCTCCACTTACACCCCCACACAGTCACACTTAGAGACATGCACATTTGAATAAAGCCACCAAATTCTAGCTGGGCTCCACAATCACTACTCATATGCACTTCCAGACGCGTGCACACACACACAACTATGCATGCGATTGGGTGTCCCCAAGCACATGGGTGGGATCCAAGCCCTTGTGTAGGCACCCTGGCCTATTCACCCTGAAACACACCATGTGGCATCTCTCCTTGAACACACCCGCCACGCCCACTAACCACAGACCCGGCGGCACACGTGTGCCCACACAGAGTGCCTCTCGCGCTGCCAGCTTACTCTTCTTCAGACAGATAGACATCCTTCCTGAGCTCTGCACCCCTCAGGTCCACACCGCACACACAGGTCCACACCCCTGGGCACTCCCTTTGGGCAGAGGCTGTCTTTGTTTCTTTGTGGCCCCACTATGTGCAGTGCACAGAGTGCATAGTGAAGGGGCTTCTGCTGCCCTCAGGCTGGGTGGTCCACGGAGGCCAGAGGAGGAGGTGCCCCTCAGGGTCCTGGGACGGCTGGACCCTGTCCACCATCTATACCAGTCATCCCTTGCCTATCCATGTGACCTCTTTTCTGCTGTCACATATATGATGTCAGCCTGATGTGTGGCCCTGACACGGAGGTCCAGGCTGTAATGCCCAGATTTCCTCTCACTCAAGAACTCACAGCAGAAAGCAAGTGAGCGGGAGTGACATCATCATAAACATGACCCTTAGCCATCGTCTGGTGGCCTCCAGGGCCTTGGCAATCCGGGGACCCCCTAGCCTTAACACCTAAACAAAGTGGACACTCCCATTCCGTGGATGGCAGGATCCAGCCACCCTCCTGCCTCTGCTCCTACCTGGGTCCTGGCCCTCTAGGGTGGTGGGCTGGTCTCAAGCCAACCTTACTGCCAGTTTCTCCCTTGACTCCACGTCTTCATGCGCAGCTCTTTCTGGGGTCGCTGCCCTCCAGGGTGCTGGGCACAGCATGGCACCCTGGAACTGCACCCTTCCTTCGTTCTGAAAGACCAACTCTCTTAAGGCTCTTGGGGGTGACAGGTGCTGGTGGTTGAGGAATCAGTGAGGAGGCCCAACCGCAGCGAAGGTCCCTGGAGACGCTTCTCCCCGCCCAGAGCCCCTCCTTCCCAGCACTCTCGGGGACTCTCGGCCCCCTTATGCGAAGAGCCATTTGCCTTGGGCCTTCTGAGGTCCTCCCTGGGACCCTGCCCCGAGGCCTCACCTGACCCAACGGCCCTGAGGAGGTGTTTCCTTCTTGAAGAAAGAGTGTCCTTCCAGAGGGGCTCCCTGGTGAGCCTCCCTCTCACCGAGTCAGTCACAGCGATCACAGCGCTGCCACTAAGAAGGGCTGGTCGCCCGCCCGCCCTAGGCCACCGCGGGGTGAGTGAGTTGGGGGAGAAACTGGGGCACGAATCCTCTGCCCTCCCCGCAGGAGGGGCAAGCGAGTCTGTGCCCCAGGAGAGGGCCACCCGATGCCAGAGGAAAGTGCACGATGAAGAGTGTGTCACGGACTCCGCTGAGGATCGCTGAGGATCTCAAGGAGCATCAGAGACTCCTGTGTGCCAGGAGGAGAGGACAGGGGCCAATCCCAAGCAGGGAGCTTCGGGCTCTGCAGAGAGCCGTGCAGGAAGGGGCGCTTCCAGCCGAGGGGCTCAGAGCACAGGAAGTGGGTGTGAACTCACAGTCCCAGGCACAAAGTCTCAGGGTCTCTTGCAAGTTCCAGGTCCAGGGCAGAGGCGCCTCTCCTCCCTCGTCCCACAATTCTCCCATGCCACCTCCGAATTTAGGGCCCCCAACCTGAAAGGAAAGTGACCACAACCCTCGACCACGAGATGTTTACTGCAGCAGTGCAACAGAGGAGAAAAGGAGAGAGAGAGAGAGGGAGAGAGAGAGAGAGAGAGAGAGAGAGAGAGAGAGAGAGAGAGAGAGAGAGAGAGAGAGAGAAAGAGAAGAGAAGAGAAGAGAAGAGAAGAGAAGAGAAGAGAAGAGAAGAGAAGAGAAGAGAAGAGAAGAGAAGAGAAGAAAGAGAGAGCAAGGGAGAGCAAAAGCAAGATCCAGAGACAGACAGAGCAAGAGCAAGAGAGACAGAGAGAGCAAGAGAGAGAGAGAGGGCTCCACCAGGAAGGAGTTTTTACAGCCCAAATCTAATGGGGTCTCTGGGTCTGCAATCTGCCTTGTTGGTGCAAGGGAGGTTGAGTGTTCAGCCTTGAGCAGGGGGGTGAAGTGTTCAGCCTTGAGCGGGGGCTTGGGTGTTTGGGCTTGAAGCAAACAGGTGATAAAGAACCAGACAGAGGCTTTGAGAAGCCAGGTCACCCTGCAGCTAACTTCCGTTCAGCCTGCCCTGCAGACAACATAGCTCAGCCTGTCCGGCACCTAACACAACCCTGCTTGCCCTCTTGCTTCCCATGCCTGTGAGCCCATTGAGGGGTCCAGCCTGGGGCACCCTCCCGGTGGGGGAAGCGTGGTGGGGAAGCGTGGTGCATGCACCCTGTCTCTTTCCCCAGAGGAGGTGGGTGACTGCTGGTTGAGAAATTTAGGAAGAGTAAACTGGGCTTGGTGTTTCCTTTTATCCTTGGGAGCAAGCTGTCCACTGGGATCAGGAATTCTCTTCTCCTGTATGCCATTGGAATTTCCTGGTCAGGATCCTCAAGTTGGGATTTCCAGGTAGTGAGCCTACTTCTGGGATTCAGCTCACAGGCCCAGTTGGCTGTCACCTAAAGCACAAGTCTTACCCCAGCCTCCCAGGAACTAATGTGATAAATGACCTTTGCCAGTCTTCTTATTTCTTAAATTGATCAGAACTCAGGCGGGAAGACAGTGATTCTTTTCTATTTCTTTCCTTTTCTTTTTCCCTGAGACAGCATCTCACTATTTTGGTTCAGTTGCTGAGGCTAACCTTAATCTTGCGATCCTCCTGTCTCAGAGTTGCTTGGGTTACAGGTATGCACTGCCACACCTGACATCCAAGTCAGCTCTTGAATGATCACTGCCTCTTCCCTGGCCCCTGCTCCCACTCTCTCTGCCCCTTGTCCTGTCCTCTCCTGACCAGGTGAGAGTGGGCCTCTCTTCATGCACCTGCTACTTGAAGAAACAGCCTCATTCTATTTAGAGGGGAGCATTCCTCGTGGCTTCCCCCTGCCCCCCGCCTTTTCTCACTTTCTCTCTGGACAAGGAGTCTATTTTTATTTTATTTCATGGAATTTGTCTTTTGAAATAATTAACCACCTTCTTGCAGTAATTTTTATTCACCCAGGAATGCAAAAATCACACAACACATCGAAATATTTTTTAACACCCACTTTAAATTATGCAGTCGCTGTATTGTGTTAACTACATAGACTAGGGAAAGTTGGGGTAATGTGTTCCCAGCCTGGAGCTGGACTCCCCTCATCCCAGTTCACAAAGGATGGCAGGGCTCAGCCAGTCTCCCCTGAGAAGACAAAAGTGAGAGCTGTTCTAGGCTTTTCCTTCTTCAAATCGGAGACTCAGGAAGGGCACAGTTCATTGAGCCAGGCCACAGCTCCCATCTCTGGGTGGCTCCGTTAAGTGCCTCTTTCATGCTCCAAATACCCTCCCAAAGTACAATTTAGGGCTGCAGTTTTACGGATGTGCAAACGGAGGCTCAAAGTGGCCAAGGGACTTGCCCAGGGTAACCTGGCTAAGACATGGGCTGTCAACCCTCCCAGTAACCCAGACATCTTCTTCTTTTTTTTTTTTTTAGTTGTAGTTGGACACAATACCTTTATTCTGTTTATTTATTTGTTTGTTTTTATGTGGTGCTGAGGATGTGCTAGGCGAACGCTCTACCACTGAGCCACAACCCCAGCTCCAGTCCCAGAAATCTTCATAATCCTTTCCCTTCAAATCTCTCTGTCCTGCTGCTCAGCTGATGACCTCCCCTTTGTATTTCACTAAGAACATAAACATGTAATGACCAGCTTTCTGGATGAACGGCCCCTGTGCAGGTGAGCGTTTGCCAATTTCCCTGGTGTAAATGTCCACACCATAGCCTAAAGTCCTAAAATACTAACCATCTGCTATTCCGAGCCAGCCCCAGGACACTTCAGGCCTCCCCTAGCCCCCCTGGCTCTCCCACCGTCCTCCTTGGCAGCTTCACGGGCTCTCTACCTTCCCAGCCCAGCTTCTCCGCTCCTCGGTGTGGCTGGTGCCTGCAGGGGAAGACCCAGAACATTCCCCTCTCGTCCTGCCAGGACCCATCCTCTGCAGGTATCTCCTCTCCTTCCTGAACCCTATTTTCTCTCTCTGCTGAATCCATCTATCATCATGTGAGATGCAAGAAAATCTTCCATGACCCCTTGCTCTCTCCCTCTATGGACCACCCCATGCATTTGGTCTCCCTGTCAGCAAAAACATGTGGAGTTGCTGTCTCCCTCTCCTCCCACTCACCTGCCCTGCTGGGCCCTTGCCCCACACTCTGGTGGACACTGGTCAAATTCCCCAGTGGTGTCTGGGAACTGTGGCTCTTTAGCCCCCTCCTCCGGCCTGTCTACACTCGCTCCCTCGCTGAACCCCTGTAATTCCTCCAGCCAGGACAAACCTGTCTGCCTCTGAGCTCTGTCCCTGCTGCTGCCATGGCCAGGGAGCCTCTCGCCCACATCTGCCCTTTTCTTTCTCAGTGTGGTCTCCCTGACCACCTGATCTGAAAAAGTGTCCCTCCTTCCTTAGGACTTTTCCTTGTCTTATTTCTCCCCGAGGCACTCACTGTCACCTGGCGTAGCACATAGATGTATGAATTTGCTTATTGTGCCTGGCACCAGGTAAGCGCTGGGGAAACAGCGGCCTCCTGCTCGGGGCCTGATGTGTTCCTAGTGCTAGAATGTGGCACAGAGCAGGTGCTCAGGAAATATTTGTTAGCTGAGTGAATCAGTGAATGTATGAATAAAATCGGAGGCTACAATTCAACCCCAGAACTGTTGGCGGCGCTGCCTGTGCTGTCTCTGCTGCAGGGCCTCCTCTGGAGCTAGTTCCGTGTTCCAAGAGGCCATCGGAGGCTACTGTTCAGATTTGGTTGTGGTCTTTGTTAGCATTTTCTCTTCTTTTGGGTACCAGTAATTAAGGTCTGTTTCTTGCTTAGAATTTTTTTTTTTTTTTTTTATGGTATCACATGGAAAAACTCAGGAAAAATGTAAAATCTTCAGCCTGGCACTTGCAGCCCTGTCCTCCAGATCCCAGCGTCCTTCTCAGGTCTCGCCCCTCTAATTTGCCCTGGTCACGGGGGCCCCACGGTCAGGGGAGCACCTGCCACTCCCGATGTGTCAGGGTCTAGCCTTGTGTGTCAGTTTACTTGGGTTGCCATGACAAAGGCCAAAGATGGGGTGGCTGAAACAACAGAGGCTTACTTATCTTCACACCATTCTGAGAGTTGGAAGTCCAAGATCAAGGTGTTGACGAGTTGGCGCCTTCTAGCGCCCTGCGGGAAGCACCTACGCAGGCCTCTCTCCTTCATGAAGAGGGCCACCTCATGCCTGTGTCTTCACATCACCTCCCCCTGTATGTGTTCATGTTCAAATTTCCTCTTATAAGAACCAGTCTGATTGGTGACCAACCTCATCCAAATAATCTCATTTTAATTTAAATTCCCTTTTTGAAGGCCCATCTCCAAACATAGTTGCCTCCTGAGGCGCTGGGGATGAAGACTTCCAAGATATGAATTTTGGAAGCCCAAACACCTGGCCTGGCATACCCTGCTCCATCTCACCCCCAGCCCTTTTCTGACACTCCCTCTAGGGCTACATTGACCATCCTTCTCTGGGCTCCCACAGTCCCTTGCATGGCTCACTCTGTCCCACGGTCGAGCTGGTCAGAATCATTGTTTTCATGGCTCCATCTGTTCTTCTGAGATGGCGAGGTCCTGGAGTGCAGCCTGCAGACCCACGTGGGCGCCTGGATCTCCCTGGGTGCCCAGCTCAGGCCTGGCACGTGTCTGAGGAGAGGCAGAAGAACGCAGAGGCGGAGAAGAAACATGTTGTTGAGGGATTTCTAAGATTGCTAAGCCCCCTGTGCTTCTCACCCTCTCCTGAAGCAGCACCCTGGGGTGGACGAGATGACAAACTGCAGAGAACAATGACATGTTTCCTGCTCCCACTGCCAACCATGACAGTGCCTTCTGGCTTTTTCTGGGGGCACCTCACTGTGTTTTGAGAAACCAAGGCCACTGAGATCCCTTGTGCTTAAATCTGTTTTTTTTTTTATTATTATTGTTTTGTTTTTATTTTTTGTGGTGCTGGGATGAAACCCAGAGCCCCAAGTTTGCTGGGCAAATAACCACCAAGCCACATCTCTAGCCCCCTTGGATTGAATTCTGGATGCTTCTGCTAACTGGCTTTCTGAGCCTGCTTTGCAACTCACTTCACCACCATGAGCATGTTTCCCTGTGACAAATGGATGCCTTAACCTTGGGAACTCAATGAAACAATGAGTGATTCAATGTTTTGAAAACCTGCACTCTGGGCTGGTAGTGTGGCTCAGTGGCAGAGTGCTTGCCTAGCATGGGTGAGGCCCTGAGTTCCATCCCCAGAACTACAGGAAAATAAAAAAGAAGAAGAAGAAGAAGAAGAAGAAGAAGAAGAAGAAGAAGAAGAAGAAGAAGAAGAAGAAGAAGAAGAAATAAAAAAGCACCTCGTTGTGATGAAAGGAGTATATGATGCCATGTTACTATTATTGAATTCTGAATGTGACATGGCAATTATTTCCCTTGAGTATAATATATATTGCTGTTAAATAATAGAACTTTCCTGATTTGGATTAATGGGGCATGTTTGTGAATTAGTGATAAGTCTGACTTATGGGACATTGCAAAAATTTTATTACTTTCAAAATAATGTGAATTAATGACTAACCCTGTATTGTCAAGACATGGTCCCTCTGGAGGGTTACTTTAATAAACAGATAGGAATCACTAGTAATTAAGCACTCACTGTAAACAAGGGGTTCAGACTGAGTAGTTTAAAAAGTCTTCGAAAACTTTTTCTTAAAAAAGCAAATTATTCTTCCAGTACTAGTGGTGTGCTTGGCCAACTATTTCACATTCCCCTGTCTAAGCCAGGTTATGAAAAATTATGAGCAAGCAGGATTTTGAATCACTGAAGCATGATTATTCCCAAAATGACAGGCTGGGGATGCTGCTCAGAGAGGCAGGTGCCAGCAATCAGCAACCTTGTGAATTGCCAGGGACCCTCTGAGCCTGCCGATGGCTAAAGAGCTGGCATCATGTCCAACAGCTGCACACATGCACAAGACCTTATACGCACAACCCTTCCTCATCTGCACATGTTTTTACACCCCTATCACACACACTTCCATACCTATTTCTGCATCCCAGGTATAATACACAAAATCTCATACACGTGCATACACACACACACACACACACACACACACACACACACACACACACACCATTCCAAGGACAACCACAAAGGCTGGACATTCCAATGAGGATCCTAACTCAAGGCAAGAGATAAAGATTCCCAGAGGACCGAGCTCAGGTGCTACAGGGCATGCTCCGTGAGTAGGACCCCCGTAGGTGAGAGCACACCTGATGGGCTCCAAATACAGGTGTGCACTCTGCTTCAGAATAGGGAACAGTAGCTTAGGGTGTGACCCTCTATCCTCCCACTTGTCAAAAAGGAGGCAGAGCATTCCTAGAAAAGGATAGCAGGAAGACAATCCAGGAAACTGAGAGCAACCATAATGGTAAGCTGGTGATGGGCACTTACTGTATGCACCTGTGCTAAGACCTCTGCTGCAATTTCTCCTTTGCTTCTTGCACCAATCTCAGAGGAAGGGGCCACTACCATTATCATTTGACAGGCGAGGAAATGGAGTCCAGAGAAGTTAAATGACTTGCTGCAAGTGCCCTGGCTAGTGAGTGCTGAGTCAGGATTCCAACCCACATTGCCTGTCTGTCTTACCCAAAGGCTGAGTGAGGTTCAGAGGAGGTAGACTTGAACAAGACCAGAATTGATGAGAGCAAGAGCTGAGTACAGAAAGAAAGAGGAGGACCCTGGTGCTCTGGGAGTTACAACAGCCCTGGAAGTGGAGAGAAGCTGGGCCTTCCAGATGTGGCTGAATGTATTAGGAGCAATGTCTCCTTTAGTACCCCAATAACCTGATGGAGGAGACAAAATTATTAACTTCACTTAACAGGTGAGAGAGCTCAGGTCCAAAGAAGTTTCATAGAGCTGATGAGTAACAGCTGGGATTTGGACCCAGGTCTGATTGACCCCAAGTGCCCTGCTGTTTTTCTTCCATGTGTGTGTCAGGTCCTGCTTAACGGTGAGGGCTGAGAGTTGTTACAGCTTTGGGCATGTCCCTGCCTGGAGTGACAGGGACTGAGAGATTTGGAAGCTTCTTCCTACACATTTTCAGAAATGGAAAGGAAGAAGGAGGCAGTCATTTTTTAGGTGTTGTTAAAAGTATTTGGATTTCTGGACAGTGGCTTCTTAGCCTGGAGACAGCTTGGTTAGCAATCAGTGGTCAGAAACACCGTTGTGTTTTGTCCTTTATTTTTAAAAAGTTACAATTCTACTTTTCAAGCTGAGATTCTTGGGCCCCCCACAAAGGGAACTCAATGTGGACTTGTGCAAGGAAAAAGAGAACCTGTCTACTGACGTGGGCACCAACGACTGCACCTTCAGCCTGGTGATAAGTGTCAAAGAGAAACTGTGAAAGCACTTTTACCAGCCCCATCCCAGGAACCTCTGAGAATGATGAGGTCGGGGTGGGGATGGGGTGGGGGAGAACCGGAGAGAGTGGGATCTTTATCAGCACCGCGGACAGCAGCCAGGCAGCCAGACTGGGGAGCTGTCCTGAGTGCTAGGATCACCACGGGGATCAAGCGTGCCCGTTAGATGCTAGGCACCCTTCCAAAGTCACGCGTATATCATCTCACTTAACATACCTGAGGGGTCTGCACCAGAGGCAGGCTTTCCCTTGTTCTACAGATGCAGAGACTGAGGAACAGTGACAGACGGCGTCTCATCCAAATGAGCGCCACGGTAGAGCTGGAATCCGACCTGGGAATATCTGGTTAGTGAGTTAATCATTCTTTCCTATTGCCTCCACACATCTTCAAAAACTTCCCCCTTCCCATTCTCACCAGAATAGGGGATCCATCTTAGGTCTCTCCAGGACAGTCAGCAAACACAAGTGACACGGGTCCAAGTCTAGCAAGGGGCTGATTTGGAATGCCCTGTGTGCTCCACCCACAGACTGTCTGCCAACCGTGGTCAAGGCTTTGGTTGCAGGACTGATAAAGGGGAGGTGACATTGTGCAGACCACCTACAGTGGATCCAGAGAGATCCCGCCTGCCTGCTCTGGCCCCCATCCCTTTCAGGCGAGCACAGGTTAGGGGTATCAGCACCTCAGCTTCCTCCTCCAATGGGTGCTGCCTAATGCACATCTTGCACCACCCTGAGCCCTGCTGCCAAGCCCACCACCTGCTGGGGGCGATGAGGCTGTGGAGGTGGGCCGAGGCCTGGTTTAGAAAATCCTCAAAATCTGAGCTGAGGGAGGCTGGGGTTGTGGCTCAGTGGTGGAGCGCTCGCCTAGCATGTGCCGGGCCCTGGGTTTGATCTGCAGCACAAACATAAAAATAAATAAATAAAGTAAAGGTATTGTGTCCATCTACAACTAAAAAATAAGTACATAAATATTTTTTTAAAAATCTGAGCTGAGGAATCTAGATTCTTCCCCACAGAAAATATAGAACCACATAAAAATCACCATCCACTTGTAAAGCTGTGGCTAAGGCCCAGGCCTGGTGCCTGGCCACCCCCACATGCCTCTCATTTTGTCTTCATGGCAACCTTCTAAGGAACCACCTCAAGGTGGTTACAGTGGTCCCATTCTGACCTGTTGGTCGACTGAGGTTGACAGGGGAGGGGACTTATCTGAGGCCAGAGAGCTCCTACAGTCGAATCAGGATGCACACCCCAGTCTGTATCATTCCTAATCCTGCACCCACCCCTCGTGGGCAGGGGTCTGTGGACCCTCTGAGGACCAAGGACCTAGACTCAGGAAAGGCCTGAGCTGGGGACTGGTGAGAAGGGGCCATCGGCAGGGTACCCTAGGGTGGGAATCACCACAGTTGTAACTAGAAATCTACCTCACAGGAAAATTATTTGGGGCTCATTAAAATTAATGGCATTTTCTAGAATACTTAGATTTATTTGGAGCCATTCATATGGGTGCGAGGGGGCCCTGGACTCTCCTGGAGGACTCAGGGGCTGTGATTGTCATGAAACAAAGCAGAGGAGTGCCTTAGAAGCCACTCCAAAGACCAGAGGTCCCTCCCATCCAAGGGAACCCTGACTCGGGGTCTTTGAGTGCCAGGCCCCTCCATCTCTGATTTCCTCTGCCTCCTGAGCTCCCGGGCCGTCCTGCCAGGCTGCTTCCTCCAGGCATTCCCAGAAGGGCTCCTCACAGATGGCTCTGGACAGATCACATCCACGGGGCTCAATGACCCTCTTATGAAGTGGAAATAGTGAAGTCCAGCAGTGCCACCTGTGAGCCAGACGTGGCCAGTGATTTGGGGGTAAGCAAACCCTGGGCTGCCTGGCAGCCAAAGGACAATGGCCCAGTGCCTGGGTCTGAGACAGCATCTGTGGCTGTCATCCATGACCTGATGGCCATAGGAAGGAGGCCTGAATTTCGTGACCACCCTGGCCCTGGTGGTTCTAGATTACCCTGCCCAGGAAAGCCACCTCACAGGGCACAGTACACCCCCTAGCCAAGGGTTTTGATCACTCCATAGCTCTTTCTGTTCCCCTCTGGTCAAGGTGAATCAATGCAAGTCCCCAGAGATGGGGTTCCCTCTTGCTTCTGGAACTCTGCATGTGCTACCCTCTGGCTATGGCTCTTCTCTATCCTGACTTGCCTGGCTAATGCCTGTTCAACTCCAGGTGACAAGCACAGTGGAGACACCCCTCCCTTTGGGAAGCTGTTGACTCCAGGCTCCGCAGGCAGGTAATGCTGCTTTGTGCTTCCTGCATAGCAGGGTGCAGGTGACTTGGGAGGATGAACAGAAGCTGAGGCAGGTGAGGTGGGGGTCACTGCTTCCATAATCCACAGCTGTGTCTGCAGAGGGAGCTGGGAGCAGCAGGAGGCTGGGCTGGGGCTGGGGAGCACCTGGGTGGCAGCCACCTGGAGGTTTTCTGAGCTCAGCCTCTCCTGGGAGGAGCCCAGGTGTGGTGTTTTGTGATGCTGATCCCAAGGGTGGCTCTGCTTACCTGCTGGGTGGGAGCAGGAGGCGACAGGCTGTCCCTGGAGGAGCAGAGCCACCAGCTGGCAGGGCTCAACACAATACTGCCCAACCCCCACGCCTTTACCTGCCAAGAGCCGGTGGGGCGGGCCGGGAGCTGGGAGGAGCCTGTGCCAGGACCCAGATCTGCATGTCTACGTGTGCAATCGCAGATGAGGGACACCAACACATGTGTCTTGAGTCTGTGCTGGTATGTGTAGACGTGTGTTTTTGTGTTTCTTTTTTTTTTTTAATATTTATTCTTTGGTTGTAGATGGACATTTGCCTTTATTTATTTTTAAGTGGTGCTGAGGATCGAAACCCAGGGCCTCAGATATGCGAGGCGAGCGCTGTACCCCTGAGCCACAACCCCAGCCCCATGTGTATCTTTGTGTTTCTGTGCACAAGTATGCCACATAGGTATACATCTGTGTGCATGCATGTGCCTATATGTATGCATCGATGTGTCAGGACATGTGAGCTGGATATAAATTCACATTTCTGTGATGTATGCAATTGTGTGTTGGCAAACAGTCTGATGATTATGCACTCTGACCTTGAACTTTCACCTGAGATTCAAATCCCAGCTCAGCTTTTTCCTAACTCTGTGGACTGAGAGCAGTCCTCGTGCATGCTGGGCGGGTGCTGTACTGCTGAGCTACATCCCCAGCCCCAAGCTTTCACTGTCTGGAGCCTTGTTTTCTTAACCTGAAAAATGGGGATGAAAATCATGTCTATCCTGATTGATTTTTTTGCAGAGACAAAACAAACACTGCATGTAAAGCACCTGGTTAGTAGGAAACATGTGATAAATATTGGCGATTATTATCTGTTGTGTGTGTGTGACGGGTATGTGGTTGTCTTTGGGTTTATGTGTGTACCTCTGCATGTGTTTATGGTCCAGTCCAAGGTTCAGTGCATAGGCTTGTGTGTTCAAAGTCTAAGGATCTGTGGGTGTGTGTCTTTATTTCATCTTTCTTCACTTTTTCAACGTTCTATGATCCTCTGGAAGCTCAGATAACCATGAATGAGATTTAAGTTCCTGACACTTTAAAATCTCCTTCACTGTTCCCTGGGATAATTATTCTCTCTAAAATAGAAAACCAAACTTTGAGTGGTCTGAAACACAGATTGCACATTCTGAACCCTCCAAGGGACATGTATATGGTTGCACATGTGTGACCAGGTGACCACACCAGTTAACATCCATCATCATCCAAAGTCCATCTGTATATCTATGATCCTCGGCCCAGGAACCAACACAGCGTGAGAAATAGCACTTGTTGACTAAGTGACTCTTAGAAGGGGGTGGAGTCTCTGCAAGCCCAGAGAATCCTGTGTGTGACAACTAATGACAACTGGAGATGGGCAGCCCCTGAATGCTGCCACTAACCCAGAGGCCCAAGACAAGGGGGCAATTGTTACTCTATGTACCTCAACCGAAGAGCGTGGACTGGGAGCCAGAGACGTGTGGCTTCAAGCCCCTCTTCCCACTGACCCCTCAGACGAGGGGGATGGACTTGGCTGCATTTCCTCGAAGCCCCTCGCCTGGCCTGGCCTGCCCCCCCACCCCCGGGCTGTAGATGGAGGAGACTCAGAGCTAGTTCTGCCCTCAGGAGCTCTGGATTCCAAACAGGCCACCTAGCAGGTGGTGACACAGCTCAGGGAACTGAGGAGTGTGACTGGGAAGGGAGGGAGTCCAGGCCCTGGGCTTGGGAAGGGTAGAGACTGGTCAGCCAGGGCCAGGGCCCCAGGTGCCACTTAACAGTCAGGTCTGGGGGGTGGATAATGAAATTGACTGCGCTTAACAAATTGAGAGTGATTTTCTGTTTGTTGAATCTAATACTTTTTAAAATATGGATCTCTTATTTGTATACCAGCATTCGCAGCAGCATTATACATAGTAGCCCCAGGGTGGGAACAACCCAAGTGTCTGTGGAGAGATGAATGGCTGACCAATGTCATCTCTGCACACAACTGAATGTCATTCAGCTTCAAGAAGAGCAGCACCATGTCACATGCTACAACGCTATGCTAAGTGGAAGAGTCGACCACGAATCGAATGGGTGAACACTGTCTTGCCCTACTTATTTGCAGAATCTAGAAGAGTCAAATTCCTAGAGAGGGAAAGTAGAATAATGGCTTCCAAGGGCTCAGGGGCACAGGAATGGAGAGTTAGTGTGTCACGGGGACAGAGTTTCCAACTGGAATGATGGATAGTTCTGCAAGTGGCTAGCAGTGATCACACAATGATGTGAATGTGTGCTTTATGCTAAGAATTAAATTTTAAAAATTATTAGATTCAATAAACAGAAAATTACTCTCAATGTGTTAGGCCCTGATAGTCCGTTTCATGATCCATCCCCCAGGCCTGCCCTTAGAATTAAAATGTTAGATTCTGTGTTCATTTATCTTGCCACAACAGAAAACCAAAGGCACACACCCACGCCCCAGCACCCAGCAGGAAACAGCTGACATGCCCAAAGGAGAAGAGGAAAATCCCATCAGGGGCCCCTTTGAGAAGGTGAGGTGGGGCCATGATGCAGCAGCCCAGGGCTGGCAGTGGTGGAGAGGGGCCATTACTGGTTCTAGGCCTGAAGGATCAGGGGAGTGAGCAGTCGCAGGGGCTGGGAAGAGTTGCCCAGAGGAAACTGCGGCGGTGAGGGACTGAGGACAGCAACCATTGCCATCCACAGGCTTGTGGGGAAGGAGCCGGCCATGAGGCCTCCCCTGCCCTCTGATGTCCTGGCAGGACCTCCCACGAGCCAGACAGTGGGAGGCCAGGAAGCCCGGTGGGCCTCTCCACAGGAGCAGCCTCCAGGGGGCACGGAGTAGGGTGCAGGGGATCAGAGAGGCACCCAGAGAAGGTCTCAGGCCGCGCACAGATGAAGACGCGGCCAGAGCACACAGCGGCCGGGTGGCAGGCACAGGGCACGGCGCCCACGTTCAGGTGCAGCCTCGGCACAGCACACAGCTTAGGGTTCGTGCGCGCCCAGCTGCCAGCAGGCCCACACCTGGGGAGAGGGAGGCCGGAAGCACGGCGGGCCTGGGAGGAGACCCCCGCACCCACCCCCAGCCCAGAGCCAGCCTTTGCGGAGCCCTTTGTTACTTTGGGCAAAGACCAAATCCCAGCCAGCCCAGCGGGACAACGGGCTGGCCAGGCCTGCACAAATCCCCCGCTCTTTGGGGGTCTTTCAGAGCCCTGGTCCGACTGAGTGACAGCTGAATCGGATCCAGATGGGGCGGTGGAGGCGCCCCTGCAGCAGGCCCCGCAGAGCTGGGAGGTCTCCCCCTCAGCGACTCCCACCCCCACAGGCCCTCCCCATCCCACCGCCTGCCCGAGGGGCGCCCAGCCCAAGGCAGGGCAGCTGGGACCCCTGACTCCATTCAAAGCCTCACTCCCCACCACACCTGGCCCCCCAGATCCTGCCCGGTTTCCCTTGTTAGCCCATTACTTCCGAGGCCTTAGCCCAGGACTCCTCTCCTTGGCCTGGACCCCCGCAGGAGCTCCCTGCCACCACGGGGCTGCCTCTCCCAGCCGGGGAAACTTTCTTTGATGCAAATCAAATCGTTTTTTCCCTTCTGCTTAAGACCCTTCAATGGTCCTCCAGATAAAGCCTCAACTCACCCCCCAACATCTGGCGCCCTCTGGTACCTGATCCCATTCTGAGCCTCACAGCTCACCAGCGCCCTCTCTAGTCCATTCTCTCAGTCCTCTCCATGCCCCCGGACCTTTGCATGTGCGGCTGGCTGTCTGCACAGAAGCCTTTCCTCTGTTCTTCATTGACTGACTCTCCCCAGACTAGAGCTTCTACACCTAACTAACTAGGACGGGGTTTTTTCTTCTTTCCAATCCACTGTGGACCCATGTTTTTGTAAAATACAATGAAAATGAATTATTAGAAAAGAGTGACATTAAAGCAAAATGAGGTAGAACTGCCTAGGAACCAGCTTGCTATTTTCTTATGAAGTTGACACTCCCTTATCATATGGCCCTCCAGCCCCACGCCCAGGTATTTAACCAAGAGAAATGAACATGGGTCCACACAAAAAACAACATGTGAATATTTTCAGTGGTTTTAATCATAATTGTCAAATCTGAAACAACTTCAATGGTGAGTAGATGAACTGTGGTACGTCCATTCAAGCGAACACTATGTGGTAACAAAAGGGAAGCATTATCAACTCTCATGATGTGGTCGAATCTCAAACACACTGTGTAAGTGAGAGGTGCCAGATACCAGAGGCCACACTCTGCATGAGTCGTTTGCACAGGCTGAGCACCCCACATCAGGAAATCTGAAATCTGAAAGGTTCAAATATCAGACACCTTCTGAGTACCAACATCACCCCCAAAGTGGAAAATTTCACACCTAGCCTCATATGACATCACAGACAGAACACAGGGATGCTAAATCTACTGTCTAAAATGACCTTCAGCAACAAGTAGGAGAGATGTCTGAAACATCAGAATTCTGCATTTAGCTTTGGGTCCCATCTCCAAGATAGCTCATATGTGCATGCAAATGTTCCCAAATCTGAAAAATTCCCCAACCCAAAACACCTCACATCCCAAGCCTTCTGGATAAGTGATGCTCAACACGAGTGACGTTAGAAGACAACAAAACCATGAGAACTGAAATAAACTCATCCCCCCCAACATCTGGCGCCCTCTGGGACCTGACCAATGTTGGAACTATTGGACGTCGTGGCCCAGAAGCATGAGGGAGCTTTGAGGCGGATGGAAATGTTCTGCGTCTTCATTGTGCTGGGATTACATGACACTCCCTGGTTGTCAAAATCCATAGAACTATACACTCCAAAGGGAGTTTTACTGAATGTAAATTATATCCCAAGAAACGTGACGGTGGGGGTGTGCACACCTGCACGTTGCATCTCTTGAGTGGACCTGCCTGCGTGTTCCTGTGTCTGTGCACGTATATGCATGTGATTTGTTGATGTGGATGACCCCATGATGTACATGTGACTGTTTGTGAGGATGTGGCCATGAGGACGTGTGGATCCGTGCATTTTTAGTGCATTTCTGTGTGTTCCCAGGTGGGCCTGGCAGCTGTGTTGGAGGCCTCGGTGTGCATGTTTGGGGTGGGGTTGATGCGTGTGGCCAGAACAGAGGGAGAGGCCTGAGAGTTGCAGCAACTCCTCAGGCTCCTAGGCAGCCAACTATCCCAGGCTCTCTCTTGGGGCCTCTTAAGAAGTTCTACCTCTCCAAAGGGACCTGCTCCCAAGAGTCAGCTTGTTTTGTTCAAAAAACATCACTCGATGGGCCCTCATGGCCTCCATCTTTACCCTCTGGGATGCCAGGA
Source organism: Urocitellus parryii (assembly GCF_045843805.1). Taxonomy (NCBI): domain Eukaryota; kingdom Metazoa; phylum Chordata; class Mammalia; order Rodentia; family Sciuridae; genus Urocitellus; species Urocitellus parryii. The sequence goes on from NC_135534.1 coordinate 200,945,508, forward strand.
TAGCAGGGGGTGAGCTCCTCTGGCTGAAGTCTCAGGACCTCCAATCATCTGCAGTATCAGATAATCTTCAGACAGCAAAACCCACTTGTCCTAAAAGAGTAATATCTTTGCCCCATAAAGGGTGTATACTAGAAAAATATGATATCCAGAAATTATCACCAAATGATAAATGGCTCTAATTTTATAAAAGCAAAATGTTCTATGCTGCAAAAGAAATGAAACATTTAAAAGAAAAATTCACTGGAAATAAGTACCTATAATTTATGTAGACAAAAAGTAGTATCTATAACATGTAAAGAGTTCCTACAAACAAATAAGAAAATAACAGCATCCCAGTAGTAATATGGGCTAGATATACGGTTGATTGTTTCAACAACAAATGTTACAAGTGGCTAGTAAATACATAAGGCTTAAGCTCTGAACTAACATGAAAATTAAAATGTGGCAAAACCACTGTTTGTTCAACAGATTTATTGAACTAAAAACATAATATTCAATGATGAAGAGAGTGTAGGGTATGAGTGCACTCACATACTATTGAGTAAAATATAAATTAATATCACCCAGAGGGGACAATTTAGTAATATCTATCAAAACATAAAGTATGCATGCATATTCTACACCCCAGCAATTCCACTTGTAAAATAATATATCTTATAAACTTACCAGCTCATGCATGCAAAGATATGTCTGTAAGGTTATTCCCTAAAGCATTATCTTTAATGCAAAAATATTAGAAACAAGTTAAATGTCATTCAGAGGAAATACGGCTGAGTAAATTGCAGTATATCTATGTTCTGGAATACCGTTACACTATTAAAAAGAGTAAAGAAGAGCCATATTGCTGATATAGAATCCATAACTTTTCCCAATTTAAAACGCAAAATTGTGCTAGGGATGTAGCTCAGTGGTTGAGTGCCAGCCTAGCACACAGAGGGCTCAGGGTTTGATTCCCTGCAAAACACACACACACACACACACACACACACACACACACACACCGTAAATAAAAAACAAAATTGAAAACAATAAGTATCAGATAATCCCACTTGTATTTTCGAAAAAACTGTGTAAATGGGCTTGGTTTTTTGAAAGTTACTAATACACTTTTCTTTTCGTTTTATTTCTGTGTACACAATGTTGGCAACAACAGGTCAGGGAACATCCATCTACCTGGAGGGATTAGTAATGTTATAAAAGGAATGAAAAGATAAAGGGAAGCAACTTCTAGCACTGAAAAATAGAATTTGGCAGCCAGAAAACAGTCAACTTCCTATAGTTCTCTCTCTTTTATTTAGAGATGGGGTCTTGTTTTACTGCCCAGGCTGACCTTGAACTCAGGATCCTCCCACCTCAGCCTCCCATGGTGCTGGGGTCAGGGGCTCGCACAACCGTACCCGGCTCCTGCAGTTCTTATAGATCAATTAGATGTTCAACCCCGCGGTCAGAGTGGGGAGGAAGGGTGTGAGTGGGAAGAGGTCACCCCGAAGGTGGGAGTGGGGAAGAAAGGCAGACACGATGGTCCCAGCTTCCACTTTGTGGGGTTCAGCTTGGAGGAAGGGTGTCAGTGAAGGGGTGTCACCCAGACAACGGAGGGCTCCACTCTCCACTTCCCATTTTTGCCTCACGAAGGATCACCCAGGGACACTACCAGCCTGGGCTGTGGTAGTGGGTCCAAGACCAGCCCTGCTGGGGTAATGCTGGTGGGACTCAAGTCTCCGAGGGACTTGCTTTGGAGACGGGACTTTGGCAGCTCAAACAGACTGAGACAGAACTCTCCTATTTTGGCAGGACTGTGGGCAAGGTGTGACAGCCCTTTGTTCAGGGCTCTCTTTTCAAGGCTGTTTGTCACAAGCAGCTTTGAAAGATAAGCACAGTCTCTCCCTCTGGAGCCCACAGCTGGTGTGCTCCTTGCCCGTGAGAGAAGATGTGGGCTCCCTAGACCAGGTGCTCCCCGTCACGCTCCACTGGGGGTGCGGGTCATTTCTGGGCTCCTGCCCCTGCTCTGTGAGAAGGTAGGCTTGGGAGCAGGGAAAATGCTGACACTGTGCCTCCTGCTGTGAGTCATCGACTTCCCTTTGTTTCTGACCCCAAAGCCTCAGGTCTTCTTCCAGCATCCAAGAAGCTGTGGCAGGTGAACTGGCTGGGGGCAAGCAGGGCAAAAGCTCCCAGCCTAGGCAGTTCTTGACAATCTTCTACACTGAGTCGGAGCTGACCCTTGTGGCTGATAGAATAGGGTAGAAGTGATGTTGTGTGACCTCAAGACTGAGGCCTAAGGACCACAGAGCTTCTGCCTGGTTCTCTTGAGATGCTCACTCCCGGATTCCAGCTGCCATGCTGTAAGGAAGCTCAAGTTGCCCTGCAGAGGGGTCCATACAGAGAGGAACCAACAACCCGGGCTAACTTGTTAGAGAAGGCGAATCAGCCAACTCAGAAGTGGATCCTCCAGCCCCAGGCAGAGCTCCAGATCATTGCAGCACTGCTGATATACCACTGAACTCTCAGGAGCGACTCCAACCAGAATTGCCCAGCCACTTCCAAATTCCCCACTCAGAGAAACCATAAGCCATAGGAAACCACCCTTGCTGTGCGAAGTCATTCCATTTTAGGTTGACTGATCACGCATCCTCCATCACTAATACTTGGACACCCCTTGAGCCACAGTGGCCTCCAGCAGAGGGGGGCTCTAAGCCGCCCTGGGTCCCCACATGGTATGGAAGCTGAGGTGAGAACCAGCCTGGCGGGAGAGGGTGACCTGGAGCAGAGAGAGGCTGGCCAGGGACGGCTGGCCACTGGGCTGGTTGGAGGATGGGAGAAACTCTGGGCATAGCCAGGAAGTTCCAGCAGCCACACTACAATCAGGGGAGTAGGACATGGCCCACAGAGAAGCCACAAGGCTGCTGGTTGCTGTGACCCTAAGACCCCAGCTCTCTCCACCGCCATCAGCTCACTGAGCCACTCTCCTCCCTCACATCCAGCTGCCAGCACTGGGAAAGAAGCGGGAGGCCAGACAAGCAGGAACAGCAGGCTGAGTGGCGTGGACACACTTTGGACCACACAGGACCAAGAGTTCAGTCACCTGCTGCCCAGTGGTTGTGGGTCCAGAAGAAGGAAAAGTAAAGAAACCACTTCAATCCGCATTTTCAACTTGAGATGTGAATCCACGTTATGTGACCCTGGGGGAGAGGCACACAGCTACGGGTGCAGGATCCAAAATACCTGAGAGGTTCTGTGATCAACTGAAATCAGTGACTACTCCTGGGAGATTTTTAAAGACTCTATTTATTGACCTTCTTTTTTCCTAAAAGGATTGGGAGGTGGGGAGAGAGGACAAGAATCATATGAGTCTGTGACTAATCCTTGGGTCTGTAGGTCTGGGTTCAAATCTTGGCTTCACCGCTTATAAGCTGTGAACTAGAGGGCAGTTTAATACCCACTCTGGGCCTCAGTTTCCCCACCCACAAAATAGGGGATGTTAACAGTGTCCCTTCCGAGAATTGTGCTAAATACTAATGAGACAATCCGCAGAAAGCCCTCTGGGCACAGCACCCCGCAGTGCGGAGTTAGCGCAGCAATGCTAACTGTCATGAGCATGTATTGCTTTTGTTTCATTATTTTGAGATTAAAAATTCAGAAATATCAAAGGATGGCATAAGAGTCATACATAATCATACCACCTAGATTAACAGCAAGTAACCATTTGATCACATTTACTTTAATTCTTTTTTAAAAAAAGAAACGAGTTGTGCAAGCGTACGTGTCCTCCCTTTTAAAAATGGACCCAGGGCTGGGCATGTGGCTCAGAGGTAAATGCCTTGCCCAACACGCATAAGCCCTGGTCCCATCCCCAGCACTGTAAGAAACAAAACTAAGAAGAAAAAAAAAAGAGCTAAATTTCTTTCCTACTGGGGATCGAACCCAGGGGCATCTACCACCGAGCCACATCCCCAGCCCTTTATATTTTTGATTTGTGGAAGGGTCTCACTAAGTTGCTGAGGCTGGCTTTGAACTCGCGATCCCCCTGCCTCAGCAGCCTGAGTGGCTGGGGTGACAGGCATGCGTGTGACCTTCCCGATAGCCTCTGGGGTGCCCCTGCCCACTTCTGCCTCGGCTCCCCGCAGTCTCCTGCCCCTGGACAGGCCTCAGCCCCACGCAGAGCTTCTGCCTCTGGCCCTGTTTTTCTCCAGCTCCTGCTCCTCACGCGTGGGGCAGGCAACACCTCCCGTCCCCCAAGGGCGCACGGACAGAGGTGCCCCGAGAGGGCATAGCAGGAGGTGAGTGGAAGGTACGGCAAGGAGACCGTAAGAGGGGGACCAGAGCCACCTGGGGGGAGGCCACTGGAGCCTCCTCAGGTCCTGAAGAGCCTGGGAACTGCTGTGGTTTCCTGGCACTTCACTGGTCATGGTCACCTGCACGCAGTCCCATGGCCAGTGAAATGCCAGGAAACCACAGCAGTTAACCACCTGCAGGCAGTCTCAATGCCACCTGCACGGTTAACCCTCTCTTCCCAGTGTCACCAATATAGTCCCAGAGTCACACTGAATATCACCTGCATCGTCAGTCCTGACACCCCCTGGCAACCCAGCATGCACAATGTCACCTGCCTCTGGCGGGTCTCTTGAGGAGCGGCTGACATTCACCCAGGGGTCGTCTGCACAGCCACGCAGTCCCCTGTTCACCCCCAGTCCCACCACACAGCACCACACATACAGTCCTGCAATTTCCTCAGGGTCACCAATACAGTCATTCGTAGAGTCACCTGCACACAGTGTCCCCAAGCTTGGTCACATATAGCCCTTCAGAGTCATCTGCCTATGACCTGCCACATGCAGGTCATCGGCCGTCCCATTGGCTATGCCGTGTGACGTGACATCACAGACGATGTCACCCAGGCAGACCTCCTCCTATGCATCTCACAGACCTCAGTGCCCACCGTGTGCCTGCCCGTCCAGCCTAGGGCCTAGCTTGTCCTGCCCAGAGGCCTGGCCCTGGGCTGCCTCGGACCTCGATTCGGGAGGCACCACCCTCAGGAGCCCTTCTGGCTCCTTCTCAGAGGGCTAAGGAGGCTGGACCTGCTGCCGCCACCCCCCAGGCCCAGCGAATGAGAGAAAAGGCTTTGTTCTTTGTGGGCAGGTCATTAAGGGGAGCCGAGCCCCCTGCCAGCCCCTCCCTTCCAACAAAGGAACAAAACAGCAGCTATTTTTAGATTCGTGTCAAACTCTCCCTCAGACCCTGGGGTGGGGAGCCCCGTGAGAGGCATCTGCGAGGCTCTAATGAGCGGCAGCAGTCCTGCAGGCCGGCTCTCCAGGCAGCTGGCCCTCATCTCCGCTGGGGGAGGAGCAAGCCCCGGATGCTCTGGAGACAAAGAGAGGGCCAAGACAATGAGAACAATGGCGGGACCCGGGCGCCTCCTTCCCAGGGAGCAGCCCCCTCCTTGGAAGGAGATCCCACTGGGCACAGGGCGGGGCCTCCAGACACCCCACCTGTCTAACCCGGGCACCTCCCAGCTCCACTTCCCAGAGGAGGCCCAGCCACCGGCTCTTTCCACTACACAGGCCCCACGTGATGGGCAGCTTTGGAGTCACCCAGATCTAGGTCTTACTCCAGGCTCTGCCCCTAACCACTAGCGGTGGCCTCAGTTTTCTCACCTGCAAAATGGAGATGATAATTCTCACCTCCCAGGGTTGTTGTGACGGGTACCAGGAGTTAAAAACCCTGCACGTAGTAGGTATTCAGCCAGCCCATGAGCCTTGGATTGTGTGAGCTTCTTGATGAGCAAAGCTCTGTCTTGTTCAACACTGGATTCAAGAGCCCAACACACTGCCTGGCATATAGTAGGTGCTCAATAAGTGTTTGTTCAAGAGGTTAAGGAGGGTCTTTTCAGCCTTTATCCTCTCAGGCTTGCCCCAACTTGAGTCAACTTCTTTCCATGCTGTGCTCCGCACTGTGGTCCCTGCTGGCCCAGCCACAGGTGAGCAGGTGAGAAGCACCTTCCCAGGTTGGGAGCCCTGGAATGTAATGACAGAGTCTGGCCACCAGGGGGCGCAGCGTCTTAAGATTTCCACACCAGCGCGGGTGCTTCCTGCCAGGCAGGGCCCGGAGGGCTGGAGAGAGCACAGCTGGGCAGAAACCCTGGGGCTGTTCTCAACTCCATGGAGGAGCCGCGTTACAACCAGGTCCATCATCTCACTATTTAGAAAGAAGCACTTCATCAGATCTGACCTGCCTTCCATTGGTGATTTCAACCCACTTTCCAGTTCCCTGGCCTTACAGACTGTGATGGTCCCAGACCTGCCAAACATCAAGATTCCCTGTTGTCACCCTCCTCCTCCCCCACCCAGAGAAGCCCCAGAAAAGCCCTCCAGTTCACTGGATTCTTTCCCAACCCATTTTATGGATGGTAAGACCGAGGCCCACAGAACAAAATAATTTTCTCAAGGATCCACAAGGAGGAGTCAAGTCCAAAGACCTGCCAAGATCAACCTCATTTTCTGCCCACGCCATCTCCCTCAAGAACTTGGTTTTTCTGTTGTTCTAGTGGAGGGAGGACCTCTGAGGCCTTCACGTTTGCCCGGGGCCTGGGCACCACTATCTCACTAGGTCCTCCACCAACCCCTGGGTGTTTGTGGACGAGGAAAGCGTGGCCTGGAGATGCCGTCCCAGTTCCACAGCTAACAAATCACAGCACTGGTGTTTGTCCCCGGATCGTTGGGTTCTCAGCCCACATTCTTTCTGTCGTATTAAGTCGAACCACATGAAATTGTCATTCCCCTGGTCAAAATGTTCAAATATCTGGTGTGCTTAACTGTGACGCTAGACCAAGGAGACCCCCTTATCTTGAAGGAAGAAGCCATTAATTTGAATGTTTTAGTGGCAGTGGGGGTGGGGACATGTTTCTTCAGCGCAAAATACGCTGAGGAAATCACTGTTGCTGGAGAGTTCCTCCAGCTCCCAGCCCCAAAGATCAGGCCTGGGGTGGCCGGATGTCTCCAGAAGCCCAAGCTCAAGGACTTCTGACTGCAGGGGTTACGCACCTTGGCAGGAGGGGACTCAGGGCACAGGGTCCCTGGGTGGGGGTATGGTTCCTCCAGCCGTTCCAGGAAGGCACCTTGGAAGAAAGACAAACCCACGTGGTAGAAGTGTAGAATGTCACAGAATGCCACCGAATACCGTGCCTCGAATGCCACGGAGCGTGGTTGAATGTCAAGGAATGTCGTAAAATGCTCTGGAATGTCAAAGAATATCACAGGGCCTCGTGAATTCTTGTAAATGTCAAAGGATGTCACAGAATGCTGTAGATGGTTGTAAATGTCATCTTATGTCAGGGACCCCCTTCCAGTGTCATCAGAGAATGCTGTAGATGGCTGTAAATGTCATGGAATTACTTGGAACGTCATCCTGGATGGGGGTAGGCTGCTACCGAATGTCAGCATCACAGAATGCCACGGAGACTCTGAGCTGCCAGGAAAAGTCCCTGGGGCTCACATGAACTCACCTGCTCATTTTGCAGATGAGAAAACTGAGGCCCGGTGATGGGAAGAGCCCTTTCTCGCCAAGCTCCCACGGTCGGTGGGTCGTGGGCAGATGCTGATTCAAATTCTGGACTCCCCAGCTCAGGCCACCTCCCTTGGCTCAAAGCTCTTGGGGACTAATTAACCCTGTGATGGAAACAGTGGTGCCCGGGGGTATTGAGTGAACCTCCCAGTTTTGGCTGGCACTTGCCCTCTGTCAGGATGGGGAATTAACTCCACATGTGGGCTTTCTGGTTGGAAAGCGAAATAATGAGTTATTTGCACCGAAATCCACAACATTCCTGCTCAGCAGCAGGGAGGGGATGGTCTGTTGGGGAGCCCTGGAGGACGCTCCCTGGCCCTGTGCTGGGAGAGGCTCCTTGCATGGCCAAGGACTCAGAAGGGCCCATTCTCGTCCACAGCTTCTGACGAGGCCCAGGGGCTCCGGAAGCTGGTCGTGGGCATGAGAGAAAGGAGGGATGTCTGATGTCACACTGGGTCTCTGCAGCCAGATGTAGGGGCAGGTGTGTCACAGGGTAGGAACAAGGTCTCAAGATGGAAGGGGCTCTGGGGGGTGACCTGCCCTGGCCTTGCATCCAACAGGAGACTCTACGCATGAAAAGACACATTCTACTTCTGTCCTTTTGCCCCCCCCCCCAAGTCTCCTCTGCCTCTCTCTCCCCTTTCCTCCTGCAAAGATCCTCAGAACCAGCCTCTCCCTCCGCCCCCAGACTCCTGCGGAGGCCCCTGGGGGGCAAGTCCTCTGATCTGCACAAACAGATGGAGCTCTGGAGCTCCCTGCCCTAAAGGGGGAGTTAGGGAGAATCCCGGGGACCCACTTGCGTCCCCACTGATGCAGTCGCCTTCCTCTGGCTGCTGGTTTGGGAACCCTTCCCCACGCAGAGCCCAGACAGCAGCACAGAGCCAGCCTGCCAGGGACAGTGCCTCTGGCAGACCCCAGGGCTGGCTGTGGCTGACCAGTGTCACCATCCCAGTGGAGCAGGGACTTTGTCCCTGAGGAGCTGGGCTGGCAGTGGCTCAGGGCATCAGGGCCAGCCTCCTGCAAAGCTTCCCTTCTCTCCAAGAGTTTGCTCCCCGCAGCTGTAAAAATAACAAGGTCCCAGCAGAGCCTGGTGGCAGAGCTCAGTTCAGCAAGGGTGAGTGCGCGGGAGGGGGCGAGGGACAGGGGCCGCCGTGGTACTAAGGCTCCCGGAGGGAGGTTGGTGACTGTAGAGGGCCGCCCAGGGGAAGGAGCAGTGGGCTCGGGCCCCTTTCTCCTTTCTTTAATGAAGCCTTCCCAGCAGGGCCCGCAGCGCGTGTTGCTGGAGACTCTACATTCGTGTGGACACGTGTGCGCAGGTGTGTGGGCTCGTGTGTGCGCGCTCCTGTGGGTGTCTGCGGCTTGCTGCAAGACCCGAGGACAAATATGGTAATGATATGCAAATCATGCGTGAGACGTGTGTCAGAAGAAAGTGCTGGCAGCTGATGTACCGGGTCCCCTGTGTCCACGTCGGGCAGGGTATTTATTCACGTGCCAGTGTCATGCACAGTTCTTCCCCCTGCCCCACCATTTGCCAGCCTGGTGCCCAGCGATGAATTCAGGGTGGCACAGACAGGTGGGAGCCGAGAGGAAGGGAGGGCGACAGGGAGGGGCTGAGGCACCAGGAGAACAGCTGCGGAAGGGGGTCCTTGGGCGGAGGCAGGAGTGAGGGCTTCGGGACAGAGAGGAGCTGGGGAAATGCCATTCTGAGTTCTGACCTTTTAATGTTCTTGAAATTCAGGGTAAGACCGAAATGCTTTTAAAATCACTAATTCATGATTGTCTTTCGAAGGTGACTCTGTGCTGACCCAGGACCATCTGGGCCACTGCCCATGGTCCAGTCGCCTGTGTCCAGGGTAGAGGGCCTACATCTGGGTGTTCTGAGAGAAGTGGTCATTTTGAGCCAGGTGGATGCCTCCAAAAGGAGTCTCCAGTGAGGGGCACTGCTGACCCTTCCTCTTGGGGCATGTGCTTCTCTGCCCCCACTAAGGAGACAGGAAGTCGAGGGGGACTTGGGACTGGGCATAGGGCCACTCAGGATTTCCAAGCTTAATTTGGATGTGACTCATTTGCATATGGTCTGCTTCAAAGAGCTGATAGTTTAACAGGGGACAAAGAAACCACATGTGGCATGTGGAAGGCTTTAGTCAGGGAATAGTTAAAGGATCAAGTTGGCATTTAAGAAAGAGCACCCTGCATGTTGGGTGTGGTGGGAGGGGAAGGGGGCAGGAAGGGCAGGCTGCAGGGGGCTGACAGCTAACCTTGGCTGAGCATGTGAGCACTTGACCTCCTCTCCGCTCCTCTACAACCCCACTGTGCCAATGAAGAAACGGAGACTCAGAGACCAGGTGGATTTCTTTTGATTTGTTTGTGGGTACAGGGATTGAACTCAGGGCACTCAACCACTGAGCCACATCCCCAGCCCTATTTTGTATTTTATTTAGAGACAGGGTCTCAGCCTCGCTGTTGCTGAGGTTGGCTTTGAACTAGTGATCCTCCTGCCTCAGCCTCCCCACAGATGGATTTCTTAAGGTCATAGCCTGCAGGTGGCCTGTGGGAGTGGAACCTGGATCATCTAATCCCAAAGGCCTCTTCGGGCTCAGACTGCAAGCCTGGGGGGAAGCACCCGGGCTCCAGGCTGTCCAGGTGCAGTTGTCTTTACCACTGATGGCATTGTCACACTGGGCAGAAGAGCTGGCTGTTTGACCTGTAGCCTCTCCCCGTCTAGGCCTGGCTCATGCAGGTCTCTGTGTCCCCTGTCTTCTGTAATTCCCATGAACTGGAGTCACTGTGATGGCTTGCACTGTGATTTTCAACTGCACAGTTTAGCTTTTCAAATTGCTGTAACAAACACCCCGAAGCCAAGACGCCTTACCTGAACCTTTGTGCACTTGGGCACATCTTGTTCTTATGGAACTGCCACCCTCCCCGCCCCCAACACCCCTGGGCTGGGAACACAGGGGTCACACTGCAGGTCAGGCTGCCCAGCCCTCCAGACCTGTAGCAGGGGACTCGGCTTAGCTGCAGGCGAACATACAAATGGTCAAGTTCTCTATAGGTTCAATGCAATGCCAATCAAAATCCCAACGGCATTTCTTATAGAAATAGATAAAGCAATCATGAAATTCATATGGAAAAATAAAAGACCCAGAATAGCAAAAGCAATTCTAAGCAGGAAGTGTGAATCAGGAGGTGTATCGATACCAGACTTCAAACTATACTACAGAGCAATAGTAACAAAAACCGCATGGTACTGGTACCAAAACAGGCGGGTGGACCAATGGTACAGAATAGAGGACACAGTAACCAATCCACAAAACTACAACTATCTTATATTCGATAAAGGGGCTAAAAGCATGCAATGGAGGAAGGATAGCATCTTCAACAAATGGTGCTGGGAAAACTGGAAATCCATATGCAACAAAATGAAACTGAATCCCCTCCTCTCGCCATGCACAAAAGTTAACTCAAAATGGATCAAGGACCTTGATATCAAATCAGAGACTATGCGTCTGATAGAAGAAAAGGTTGGCTCTGATCTACATACTGTGGGGTCGGGCTCCAAATTCCTCAATAGGACACCCATAGCACAAGAAGAATCAACAAATGGGACTTACTTAAACTAAAAAGTTTTTTCTCAGCAAGAGAAACAATAAGAGAGGTAAACAGGGAGCCTACATCATGGGAACAAATTTTTACTCCTCACACTTCAGATAGAGCCCTAATATCCAGAGTATACAAAGAACTCAAAAAATTAAACAATAAGAAAACAAATAACCCAATCAACAAATGGGCCAAGGACCTGAACAGACACTTCTCAGAGGAGGATATACAATCAATCAACAAGTACATGAAAAAATGCTCACCATCTCTAGCAGTCAGAGAAATGCAAATCAAAACCACCCTAAGATACCATCTCACTCCAGTAAGATTGGCAGCCACTATGAAGTCAAACAACAAGTGCTGGCGAGGATGTGGAGAAAAGGGTACTCTTGTACATTGCTGGTGGGACTGCAAATTGGTGCGGCCAATTTGGAAAGCAGTTTGGAGATTCCTGGGAAAGCTGGGAATGGAACCACCATTTGACCCTGCTATTGCCCTTCTGGGACTATTCCCTGAAGACCTTAAAAGAGCATGCTACAGGGATGCTGCCACATCGATGTTCATAGCAGCACAATTCACAATAGCTAGACTGTGGAACCAACCCAGATACCCTTCAATAGATGAATGGATAAAAAAAATGTGCCACAATGGAGTACTATGCAGCACTAAAAAATGACAAATCATGGAATTTGCAGGGAAATGGATGGCATTAGAGCAGATTATGCTAAGTGAAGCTAGCCAATCCCTAAAAAACAAATACCAAATGTCTTCTTTGATATAATGAGAGCAACTAAGAACAGAGCAGGGAGGAAGAGCAGGAGGAAAAGATTAACATTAAACAGAGACATGAGGTGGGAGGGAAAGGGAGAGAAAAGGGAAATTGCATGGAAATGGAAGGAGACCCTCATTGTTATACAAAATTACATATAAGAGGTTGTGAGGGGAATGGGGAAAAAAACAAGGAGAGAAATGAATTACAGTAGATGGGGTAGAGAGAGAAGATGGGAGGGGAGGGGAGGGGGGATAGTAGAGGATAGGAAAGGTAGCAGAATACAACAGACACTAGTATGGCAATATGTAAAAATGTGGATGTGTAACCGATGTGATTCTGCAATCTTTGTAATGTTTTGAACAACCAATAAAAAAAGAAAAAAAAATGGTCAAGTTGTTCCAGGCTCCTTGTCCTTCCCAGATCAGAGTTTGATGGGCTTTACACCATCCAGAGACCCCTTCCCAAGACGAGCAGACTGGCTCCTCGTCTCCCCCCCCCCCACACTGCCCTGACTTCTGAGGCTCCAGGGTACTTTGGCCCCAGGTACAACACGTGTGCTCTTCTTAGAATGTGCTTGAAGTATTTACCTACGGAGACAAGGCGGTGTCGCCAGTCTATTTGTGGCACTCATCACATCCGCTGGACCCACCTGCGGTCGGGGTGGCGATGGGGGTTTTCCAAGGCAGCTGCGCCATCCAGGGGAGGTCATAACAGTCCTGCTGTGGTCAACTTTCAACCCACGGGATGTGCAGGAGGGAGCCGGGAACAAACGTCTCTCTGTCTCCTGTCGTTAGGGACAGTTTCGAGTTCCTCACAGTGCTACACAGTTCCTGAAGGAGTCCCCAGCAAGATGCACCCCACCTGCCAGGTCCAGTAACACTGTGTCTTGGCCTTCACTCCTTCTCCATCTCGTTCCTCCTTTGCTCAGTGTCCTGGTATGACCTAGGGATCACCTCCCGGGCCCTCAGTCCCTGACTTAGGTTCTGATGGGTGGAGGCAAACTCAGACTCGGAGGGTCGTACTCTGGGAAGTCACAGCTTGGCAGCTGGTTCACCAGAACGCTCCAGAAGTGGGCAGATGGCAGAGCTACCACGTCCAATTCATTTTTAAACTTCTTTTTTTAAATTGCTTTGACAGAAAAGAGTTGTTATCTTTAATCTTAAAAAGAGATCATTTTCTCAAAAATCACTCTAGAAAATGAATGAAAAAAATGGACAAAAACCTGAAAAAAAATTCACAGTTAAATGAAGACCAATGGCCGGTATGGAGTGGAAGGAGGTCAACGCCTCCTAGTTAGCCTAACACCTAAGTGCAGAGCAAAATGACCAGACACCATCGCTCACCTACCAAGCTACCGAAGATTAAAAAACGTGAGTCTCTAGCAAAGCAGAAAACTGATTTATTCCCTCAAATACAATCTTTCTTTCTACCACAGTTGTAGGTTTGGGGAGGCACACGGACACTGGGTCATCACTGTTGCCCAGGTTCCTTGCAGTGGACGTGGCTGTAGGATTCATCTCATTTACAGAAGTGTCATAAGTGATGTGTTTGGTTTTAGTTCCACTTGTGCTAATTGCGGTCACAGCAGGAAGGAGGTAGCACCCTCAAATTAGGAAAGTTGAAGGGACTAAATAAAGGGACAATCTAGAAAGGTCTGGGCAGCGTGGAATGAAGAATGGCCTGGCCTTTGTTCTGGGAGGGAATCTTCAAATCCTGGGGATTTCCTGGGCGATAGGAGAATCTTTGTTGTTCCGATGGGCATCTTGGACCTCGTAAGATTGTCATGCAAAGGAGGTGACTCATGACCTCTAGACAGTTTTGTTACTAAGATGACTAAGGACAAAGCCTGACCCTGGCAGAAAGTCCAACCATGCAGTTAGAGAGCTGGGACTTTGAGACGCATGATAGGAGCCCTACCTTTAGGGCTGAAGTTTGAGTTCAACCACGCGGCCATCCTCTAATCAATTTTGCCTACATAATGAAACCCCATCAGAAATGCGACACGGAAACTTAGGTGAACTTCCCTAAGTGGCATTACCATGCATATGGTCACACTCTGATGGGATGGGATGTTAGTGTTGGAGACCCTCCCAGACCTTGCCCTGACACATCCTTCTTTGATTTTTATTGTAGCGTCTTGTGAACCATCTCTATATAAATGCTCTCCTATCCTGGGTTCTATGAGTTGTTCTAGAATAATGAAAATCTGAGGGAGTAGTGGAAACACCCATATTTGTAGCCCTCTGGACAGAGGTGCCGGTGTGCTGAAGCTAGGGTCCGAAGCGAGGGCAGTCTTGGGGGAGACCTTGCTCTTCACCTGTAGTCTAGCCACATTCTGAGGGGTCAGTGTCAGGAGCACAGCCGGCAGGGTCAGGGAGAGGCAGCCAGCGATGACGCAGGCTGGCGACGGGGGCCAGAGAAGGGAGCAAGAGCAAGCCCAAGAGAGCTACGAGAAGCGGGTCATCAGACAGGGGATGCCGCCTGCCATAAAGGGACTCAGGCAATCCCCAGCAAAGAGAGAGTCCGAGAAGTGCACAGGGATCTCTTCCTCCACCCTCTGGCCTCTTAGCCAATGGCTGAGCTGAACCAGAAGCCTCAGGGCAAGCAAGCTGCAGAGCTCAGCTCCCACTGCACAGCACAGAGCAGAGCGGATCAGGAGGGGCTGCTTTCAGTTCATTCACCCAAACAAAACTGTGTGTCCTTTCCCGCCTTTTCCTGCTCCTTCTTACAGAATGAAACCAGATGAGGGCATGGAGGCCCTTTGGCCATAGGGTTAGAGATGATCCCACAGGAAATGGCGGAAGGAGTGACAAGAACTCCAGCCCTAGGAGAGCTGCCTCCTCCACCTGGTGCTTCTTAACTTTGGATGGTTTAATTATAAAGACATAAGTGTCCATCTTGTTCATCTTGGGTTCACTTGTCTTTTTCTGATACAAAGGATAGCCTAGACCTTACCTGATAGCATCAGCCTGGAATGAAGAACCTGGAAAGGTCACATGGGCACAAGTTTTCTCAAAGGTGACTGGAGGATGCCGGCTGCCTTGGCTCACGCCTGTCATACCAGCAGCTAGGGAGGCTGAGGCAGGAGGATTGTGAGTTCAAAGCCAGCCTCAGCAAAAGCGAGGGGCTAAGCAACTCAGTGAGACCCTGTCTCTAAATAAGATACACAATAGGGCTGGGGAGGTGGCTCAGTGGTCGAATGCCCCTGGGTTCAATCTCCTGTACCAAAAAGATTGACTTGACAACATGTATCAGGAGCTTTAAAGGTTTAGATCCTTTAACTCCATAATTCCATTTCTTGGAGCTTAAGAAAATGGGCAGAAATATTGACACAAGTGTGTTCAAATACATACCAGGGCTGTGATCTTCATTAAAAAATAAAGAATCAAAGAAAAACAAAACAAAACAACAACAACAAAAAAAAAACCCCGAGAAAATGATTAATAGATTAGAGTCCATTCAGACTCAATGCTATACCATGCAACCAGTAACAAATCATTCTCTTTTTTTTAAGAGAGAGAGAGAGAGAGAGAATTTTTTAATATTTATTTTTTTTAGTTTTCGGCAGATATAACATCTTTGTTGGTATGTGGTGCTGAGGATCGAACCCAGCGCCCTGTGCATGCCAGGCAAGCGCACTACCGCTTGAGCCACATCCCCAGCCCACAAATCATTCTTATATAGAATTTTTAACCTTAGGAAATGCTAATAATATCATGTTAAGTAAAAAAGAAAATCAGCATGAATCATAACAGAAAGTCATGATTCTTCACTCAATCATGATAAGAGTCACGGACCGACAGTCCCAGGACGCCAGACAAGTTAACGAGAGAAAAGTACCATCAGTTTATTTGATGGAGGTTTTATGGGATATGGGGATCTGCAGAAACAAAGGCTCAGACCCGGGGGAAACCGTGTCCATGTGCAGGTCCGAGAACGCACAACCCCAGGGCAGCGTGAGCGCACCCAGGGCGGCTCTGATTCCACAGACGGACGGGAACGTCCGAGGCCCCTCTGTGCAGACTCTTCTTGGCCTCTCTGCAGCATTCCTTCCTCCTGGGAATGGGGCAGGAGCCCTCTGGAATGAGAGATTTCAGGTGGAGGGGAGAAGGCACAGTCTTTACAACATGCTCCGGGGGACAGGGGTCCTATTTTCAGTGAGCCACCTTGGGGAAGAGGAATCCTGGTTTCTGTGACTCATTTTGGGCAAGGAAGAGGGACAGGAGACAGGAGGACTAAGGGGGGTCAGAGAGAATTTTTTTCTCTCCCCTGAGGCTCCTTCTGAGCCCTCCTCATATCTTTCAGTTCCGAGCACTTACATGCCAAACCACTTTGGGGGTGTCATTTTCTGAGCCCCATCAGTATCATCTCAATTATGTCAATATTCAAGGAAACCAGACTGAAATACCCACGCCCCCACAGCATCAGTGACGGTGTTTGGAACATGGGCTCTCATTTCCACATCTGTTTGCCCCCGTGTTCCCACAATGACCATAAGCTACATTTAAAATAACAAAAAAATATATGCTATTAAAAAGTATCTATGGGGCTGGGGCTGTAGCTCAGTGCTGGAGCGCTTGCCTAGCATGTGTGAGGCACTGGGTTCAAATCTCAGCATTGCATATAAATAAATAAAGGTCCTTTGACAACTAAAAAAATATATTTTAAAAAGTATCTATAAAGAAATAAATATCCATGAACCAGCAAAAGTCTGTCCCCTAGAATTTAACCAACGAAAGTTCTGCCCATGTGTCTTTATCTGTTTGGGAGAGACTCTAACAGAATCCTGAAAACTCTGTGGCTTAACCAATAGAAATTGGTTTCTCACAGTTCCAGAGCTGGGAAGTTCAAGATCAAGGCACCAGCAGGTTGAGGCTTGAGTGAGGGCCCACTTCCTGGTCCCGGGCCCGCATCTTGCTGTTTCCTTACATGGTAGAAGGGGGAAGGGGCCCTCCAGGGTCTCTTTTATAAGGGCCCTTTTATAGTTTGGATTTGAAATGTCCCCAAAGGCACATGTGTCAGAGGACATAGATGGCTGGTGTCTTCCTTGATCTTTCCCTCTCTGTTGGCTGGCTGTCATGAGGCTAGCGGCTTTCCTCTGCCACACCTTTCCACGATGAGATAGGTCTCCCCTCAGGGCCTGAGCAATGGATCCAGCCAACCATGGACCAAAACTTCTGAAACTGTGATCCAAACTGTGATCTTTCCTCCTCTAAGTTGAATTTCTCAAGTATTTTGTGACAGCAACGGAAAACTAATTCCATTCATGAGGGCTCTACTCTCAAGATCTAATCATATACCAAAGGTTCCATCCACTTTCTAATACAATCACATTTGGGGTTAGAATCTCAACATATGAATGGGGGGACACAAATATTCAATTTACAGAACCATATGATTAGTACCCAAATTTGATTGATTTTTTCTGTCTCTGTGACCTACCCTGTCTTCACACTGTCCCAAACCTAAAGGTGTGCTATAGGCGGGTAACCTGGGGTTTCCCTCCCAAGTTCACTCATGATTTGCAGAATGTTCTGTTGCTCACCCACAGCTTCTCTGAAGCCAGCTCCTACGTCGTCTAGGCTCTTGTCTTGCTAAAGCCAACCTCATAACAAATACTAACACATCTCTCTCAGAATTCCTCACATCCCAAACCTATCTTTTCTCATCCCTTAGGAGAGTCTGGGTTCTGTTTATCTACAAGGTGTATCTCTCTGGTAATTATGGGAAATCTGGTCCATGTGAACAATGGCAGCTGGGTGGGAAGTGGCAGGGACTGATTTTCAGCACCAAGGAGAGCTCTGAGGTTCTGAGGTGGCTGTGCTCCACGATGCTCTCCTGCAGAGAGAAGCCTTCTGTCCTGGGAAGCCATGAGCTCCCGCAGGTGACATCCACAGGGAAGAATTGTAAATACCTAGGGAGTCAAATAATCTCATCTATTATGCTAATTGGAAATTGATGGGTAGTGGCTACCCAAAGTACTCTATTGGGGAGAACTATAAAACCTTGTACAGTTTGATAGGAAATTGTTCCAAGATTGATTAATGATGTCTGCCATAGGTGGAAAAGGATCAAGCCATGGATGCTTGCTATCTGTCACTTCCTGTCCATCCCTTAAGGTACCTTGATTCTTAACCAGATAAAGCAACCTATCCCTTCAAGAATCCTGATTCTCCCAGGGACTTGGTAGACTGAGGCAGGAAGAGTGCAAGTTTGAGTCCAGCCTGGGCAATTCAATGAGACTCTGTCGAAAACAAGAAATCAGGAGTTGGGATGTATCTCATTGTTAGAACACCTCTGACTTCAATCCCAAGTACCACACCACACACACACACACACACACACACACACACACACACACACACAAACCCTAGTTATTTATATTCATCTGGCATGTATCTTGCTGAAACTTTGAATTTGTGCTTCACTTACTGGACCTCTCCCCTATCGTCTTCCATCAGATGACCATGTGTCTGCCTCACTTTTTCTAGTATTCTGGCTCCCTGATTAGAATCCACCAATTGAGACCTTGGACTTCTGCCTTGGCCTTGACATCCTCCTTTCCTATGTGTATGACATTGTCTATAACACGTGGTCTAAACATAGGCAACATGGCAGCTCCACCGTTATCAGGGACCCAGACTCCTCTGAAATTTCTGCTCTGCCATCCTTACTGTTGGCTTCTGTTCCTTCTTGGTCCCTGATGAGTGCCGCAGTTCCAGCCATCACGTCTTTATTTAAGACAGAAGGAAGGAGAAAACATGCAATGACAAAAAGAGAGCACATCAGTTGTTTCCCTTTTGATGAAC
Organism: Urocitellus parryii; assembly: GCF_045843805.1. Taxonomy (NCBI): domain Eukaryota; kingdom Metazoa; phylum Chordata; class Mammalia; order Rodentia; family Sciuridae; genus Urocitellus; species Urocitellus parryii. Next base: position 200,964,243 of record NC_135534.1, read on the forward strand.
CTCCCAAGGAAACTGTCCTAATAACTCATTTTTACATATTATTGGCTAGAACTTAGACATATAGCCACCACAAGCTGCAAGGGAGGCTGGGGTCTATGGTCTTTTAGCTAACTACGTTTTACTTCTATTAGTAATGAAGAAAAAAAAAGATACTGGCTAAATAACTAGTCCTTTCTGTCACAATATGTATTTCTGTTTTTATTTAAATGTGATCATATCATTTTTATAGATTTGATTCAATCTACCTAGAAGAATTTCCCAATGCCAGGCTACAGAGTTCTCTCTCAACCTTTTTAACTGATCTCCAACATTTTGTGATAAGGTTATATTATGATTTATTTAATTACTCCTCCATGGATGAAAATCAAAATGCATACACTTGGGGCAATGCATGATTCTGCAGCTCAGATGACTGAAGAAGGAATTGTTCTGCCAACTCATTCCATTCATCTATCTGTGAACCGATAATGCCACATTGAAATCCAAAGTATTTTATAACTTCATAGATCTTTTTTCTCCATATTCTTTCCATCAGTGGCTAGCACTATTTTATAGTTGAGAAAAATCTCATTTATTGTTTAATTTCTTTTTTTTTAATTGCTCTTCATCTTCCCCGCACTCCTCTGTTGAGTTGTTGCTGATAGGTCTGTAGTTCTTTGTTATGTACTGGTTATCTTTTACCTGGTACATAGGCTACCCGTATCTCTCCTATTGGCTTTCTTTTATTTGTGTTACATTTCATAATGCAGAAATTTTATTTGTGCTTTGCCATATCTATCTTTTCCTTTCAGTTTTAAAAACAGTTTCTTGCCATGAATTTATGAAAATATTACCATATCTTTTAAAAGAAGTTCTTTATATCAGTAACAGAGAGTACTTTTCCTCATATAGGCCTTATACTTTTCTTAAGTTTCTGAACACTTTATGTTTTTTATACAATTTTGAGTGGGATTTTTCCTTGGGAAATTTTCTCCTTGGTTCGTCTAATGGCAAGGAAGGCTCTTCATTTTTGCATGTTGGTCCTTACATCCGGCCTCCTTACTGAATTCTCTTGTTTATAACAACTCTTCATTATTTTCCCTTTAGATTTTCTACCCCCATCTTCAAAAAGTGACCGTTATTCTTCCCTTTTCAGTATTAATATCCAGCCATCAAACTGTCTTCTATTTTGTGTTCTTCAAAGGAAGCCCTAGGCTTGCGTTTAATACTAGTTTATAGTTCTGTTTTTCCTTTTGAAAAAGGAAACATATAAATGAAAAGAAATGGAGAAATCTTAAGTGCACCTTTCCATGGGTTTGGATCAAAGCACACACCTAGGAAACACTGCCAGCATCCTGGAGAGTTCCCTACACCCCTTCCAGTCAATCCCATTTCTACCTCCCTTTTAGTAAAACCATCATTCTACTCCTTTTAGCCACCAATTAGTTTTCCTCTAGGATTTCACATAAATGGAATCACACAGGATGGACTTTTTTTTGTACAATGGCTTTTTCACTCAATTAAAAAAAAAACTCATGTCTTTGTCGTTTGTTCCTTTTTACTACTAAAAATACTTTATTTTATGAATATATAATAGTTTTCTCATTCTCTCGTTGATGGACACATGAGCAGTTTTCAGTTTTGAGCTCGTCAGAATCAATGTTATGTAAACATTCTTCTACATTTATTTTTGTGGATTTTCATTTTTATTTCGAATACCCAGGAGTGAAACTGCAGGGTCATCAGGGAGATAGACATGTGTTAAGCTTTATACAAAACTTCTAGAACTATTTCCAAAGTGATTTCATTTTTTTTTTAAAGAGCAATATTAGGTTCAAGGGCAAACTGAGAGGACGGTATGGAGGATGCTCATCCACCTTTGTCCCCACATAGGCGTAGCCTCCTGAGCGCAGACACCTCCATCACAGTGGTACCTTTGTTACAACGGATGAATCTACCCCTGCGGCATGGTCCAGAATCCATAGTCGACCATGGGGCTCGTCCTAGGTGTGCTACTCTCTGAGTTTAGACAAATGTATAATGACATGTCTCCACGGTTACAATTCATCCACAGTATTTTCACTGCCCTAAAAATTCTCTGCGCTCCACCTATTCTCCCTCTCTACCCCGGTCCTTGGCAACTGCTGATCTTTTTCTTGCCTCCTTCGTTCCAAAGTGATTTTGATGTCTGCCACCGATGATATAGGAGGATTTCACTTTGCTCTGAACATTTTCCTCTAGAAGCTTTATAGTTTTAACTTTGATGTTTAGACTTGCCATCTATCTCAAATTAATTCTTGTGCATAATTTGAAAAAGGGGTCAAGGTTATTTTTGATGTAGATATCTAGTTTCCCCACTTCCGTTTGTTGGAAACATTTACCTTTCCTCCATTAAATTCCTTTGACAAGTGAGATGAAATCTTAAGAGTGGTTTTGATTTGCATTTCTCTAATTGCTAGAGATGATGAACATTTTTTTCATATATTTGTTGATTGATTCTCTATCCTCTGGTGGGAAGTGTCTGTTCAGGTCCTTGGCTGATTTGTTGATTGGGTTATTTGTTTTTATGGTGCTTAGCTTTTTGAGTTCTTTGTATATCCTAGAGATCAATGCTCTATCTGATGTGTGAGGGGTAAAAAATTTGCTCCTAGGATGTAGGCTGTCTGTTCACCTCACAGATTTTTCTTATGCCGAGAAGAAACTTTTTAGTTTGATTCCATCCCATTTATTGATTCTTGGTTTTAATTCTTGCGCTATATGAGTCTTATTAAGGAATTTGGGGCCTAATCCCACATGATGAAGATTTCATCTCACTCCAGTCAGAATGGCAGCTATCAGGAAGATAAACAACAATAAGTGTTGGAGAGGATGTGGGGAGAAAGGCACACTCATACATTGCTGATGGGACTGCAAATTGGTATAGACAATATGGAAAGCAGTATGGAGATTCCTTGGAAATCTGGGAATGGAACCACCATTTGACCCAGCTATCCCTCTCCTCCGTCTATACCCAAAAGACTTGAAAACAGCATACTACAGGGACACAGCCACATCAATGTTTATAGCAGCACAATTCACAATAGCTAAACTGTGGAGCCAACCTAGATGCCCTTCAGTGGATGAATGGATAAAAAAAAAATGTGGCTTATATACACAATGGAATATTACTCAGCAATAAAAGAGAATAAAATCATGGCATTAGCAGGTAAATGGATGGCGTTGGAGAAGATAATGCTAAGTGAAGTAAGCCAATCCCAAAAAACAAATGCCGAATGTTTTCTCTGATATAAGGAGGCTGATTCATGGTGGGGTAGGGAGGGGGAGCATGGGAGGAATAGATGAATCCTAGATGGAGCAGAGGGATGGGATGGAAAGGGAGGGGGCAGGGGATTAGCAAGGATAGTGGAATGTGATGGACATCATTATCCAAAGTACATGTATGAAGATTGGTGTCAACATACTTTATATACAACAGATATGAAAAGTTGTGCTGTTTATGTGTAATAAGAATTGTAATGCATTTCACTGTCATTTATTTTTAAAAAAATCAATAAAAATTCCTTTGACAACTTTTTTTTAAAAAAATTAAATAACAGCTCTCTATTTTATTGCATTAATAAATTTTGATCTTTAGGGTAGTACCACCTAATCTTGATTATTTGAATTCAGGTAAGAAAATCTTTCAATTTTGATCTTGATCTGCAGTGATACAAAGGTAACCATTCCTGCTTCTCACTATTTTTATATTCACTTTTTCATGGCATAACTTTTACCTTCTATTTACTTTTAATCTATATTTAAAGTGGGTCTCGGGCTGGGGATGTGGCTCAAGTGGTATCGCGCTTGCTTGGCATGCCCCGGGGCGCTGAGTTTGATCCTCAGCACCACATAAAAATAAAAAATAAAGATGTTGTGTCCACTGAAAACTAAAAAATAAATATTAAAAAATTCTCTCTCTCTCAAAAAAAATAAAGTGGGTCTCTATTTATAGATAGTATATTGTAGATTTTTTTTTAAATTCATTTGGACAGCCAACTTTTAACTGTAGGGCTCAATGCATTAGCTCTAATGTAATTACTGGTATGATTAGATTTAGGTTGAGTATTTTACAACTTGTTGTACATTTGTCTCCTCTGGCTGCTTTTTTTAAAATCATGTTTCATGTTGATTTAACTTGTTTTAGAATTGTATCATGATTAAAGTATTGTATTTTGGTCTATATTTCTCACCATTATCTTTTTAGAGTTATGATACGGATTGAAGTATCATTTCTTAATTTAATTTCCTTTGCAACCATATGGGGTGATTTATTCCCTTTCTTTCTATTATTTCTGCTAACAGTTGTCATAAGTATTACATCTACATTTTTATAAGCTTCATGTGAAATATTATAATTTTTGCTTCAGATGGTCATATGTATTTTAGATAAATCAGAGGGGAAAATAGTCTTTTATATTTACATTTATGGTGCTATTCTTCATTTTTTCCTAACAATCCATGTTTTATCTGGTATCATTTCTCTTCAGCTGGGGAATTTCCGTTAACATATTATATAGTGCAAATCTGTTTGTGATGAATTCTCCATCTTTTTTTTTTTTTTTTTTTTTGGTGCTGGGGATTGAATTCAGGGCCTGACCCTGCAGATGCTAAGCAAAACTTAAACACTGAGCTATGTCTCAGTCCTCTCCTTTTTAAAAAATATGAACACATCTTTATTTTACTTTCGTTCGTTTTTTTAAAATGAGGTAACTTTTTTTCCTAGCTTTATTTTTTTATTTGGTGCTGAGAATGGAACCCAGGCCCTCACCTGTGCTAGGCAAGCGCTCTACCACTGAGCCACATCCCCATCCCTACTTTTGTTCTTAAAGGATCTTTTCACTAGGTATAATATTCTAGGCTGATGGTTTTTTCTTTAAGCATTTTCTCCAGTGTTATCCAGCATCCATAATTTCTAGTGAGAATTCAGTGGTTCCTGTATGTGGATTTTGTCAGGTTTTTGCTCCTTTTAAGATGTGCTTTTTCTGTTCATGACAAAGAAAAGCGAGACTTTAAACCATTTCTTTATATGTACTTTATGCTCCTTTCTCTCTGTCTCTTTCTGGCACATGAGTTACACGGGTGTTAACTTCTTCGATATACTCTCTCAGATACCTGAGTCCTTGTTCTTCAAACTGGCTAATTCCTATTGATTTACCTTCAAATTCACTAACTCTTCCCTGATCCCCAGTAAGTTAGTAAGTCTTCAGTACATCTTTTTAATTTTGTGGTTAAATATTGTGGTTTTAGTTGCAGAATTTCTATTTGGTCCTTTTTCATAATATCTATTTTTATTGTAATATTTTCTATGTTTCATCAACTGTGAGTGTATTTTCCTTTATGTTCTTCGACATAGTTATAAGAGTTGTTTTAAGATGCTTGTCTACTAGTTAATTCCAATACCTGGGCCATTTTAAGGTGATTCTCCATTGATCATCTTTTCTCCTGAATGTGTATCATGTTTTCCTATTTATTTATGAAGTAATTGTGGATTGTATCCTGTACATTATAAATAATAATCTGTAGTCACTTTAGATTCCAGCATGTTCTGCCTAAAAGTACTGGGTTACTATCATTATCATTATTATTATTCTAAACATGCATTTCCCTTGGCTGAACCTGGACTGTCAACCCTGTCTTCACTGTGATTCATGGCCGCTAAAACTTCAGATCAATTCTTCTAGTCTTGGATGAGCTGCTTGGAGCCTTCCCAATGAATGTGTGTTTCAGGGGTCATCAGGAGATCTGAGCAATTTATACACAGAATTTGAGGGTGACTCCTGTATGGCTTTCTTCTTTCTAAGAGTTCCCCCTTAATTTCTAGCTTCTTTTGAGTCTTTTGATTCTTAAGACTGAATTTTCTAAGTTTCAGTAACTCCACATAGTGCTGACCAGCTCAGCTTTTAAGCAAGAGCTGTTGAAACACACAAATCACCCAATGCCTCCCTTTCAAATGTCTATAGTTTCTGCTTGCTTCTGCTCAGCCGTGCTTTCAGAGAGTTGGCTGTTGAATGTTGTGGAGTCTGCAGTTGTTGCCTTAGGTAGGAGTGGTTTGATAGGAACTCAAACTACTCAGTCACTGGCAAAAAATGGAACCTACTTTACTTGCTTTCTTATTCTCTTAGTTTTCCATCAGATGGTGTCTTTTGCAGGCCTGGTTTTCATTGATAGAGAGCTGGGTGTTGTGTATGAAAAAACTATGGAGATAATTTGAGTCTCTGGATGATGATCTCTTTCTCCAGAGAGGGTGTTCGTTTGCTTCTGTCAGGCAGAAGGCCAGACAGAGTTGCCTGGAGGCAACTCATCTTATTCCAATCAGAGAGGGATCGAATGATTCAAAGTTGGGCTCCATCCTTACAATTTTGTTGTACCTTTTAAAGTCATGAATCCAATTTTCTCACCAAACTCAGGAATACTCAAGTTTTTCCTTCTTCTTCTTCCTCCCTTTCCTCCTCTTCTTCTTCCTCTTCTCCTTTTTTTAAAAAAATATATTTTATTTTTTTTTTTGTAGTGAGATTTGATCATTGGTGTCTTTTGAGGAACTTATCTATTCATCTACATGGTTGAAACTATGAACATGGGGTTGCTTGTCAAATTCTCTCACTGTTCTTTCTACATATGAAATCATCTGAAATCATATCTTTCATCCCTACTATTTATAACTTGTGTTTTCTCTCCTTTCTTCATAGCTAGTTTAGCTAAAGATGGAGGGATGCTAATAATCTTTTCAAGGACTTGCTTCTAGTTTCTTCTGATCACTTTTCTATTCTCAATTTCATTGATTGCTGTTCGTGTCTTTTTTTGTTTCTTTTTATTTGCTTAATTGTGTTTAATTGGACCCTCTTTTTTGAGTTTATTAAGTTGGGAGCACAGATAACTGATTTGAAATTATCTTATTTTCTGATATAAGCATTTGATGCTAAACATTTCCTCCAAGTACTGCTTTAGCTATATTCAACAAATTTTGATATTATATATTTATTTTGTATTATATTTTAATTTCTATTCAATTGATTTTCTCTTGGTGATGGGGATGAAACCCAAGGCTTTGCACATGATAACTATGTTCTCTAATACTGACCTATACCACCAGACCCTCAACTAGAAATATTTAAAAGTTTTCCTTGTGACTTTCTGTTTGAAGCAAGTGTCACTTATAAATGTATGAGTTCATTTTCAACCATTTTGGGGATATTCCAGTTAGTTTCCTGTTTTTAATCTTTTCTTTCTTTTTTTTTTGTATTTTGCTGTATTTTCCCCAGCATGTTATGGATGTTTAGTTCAATTCTATTATGATCTAATAATAACATATTTCATATTAATTTAATTATTTTAATTTTTTAAGATGTTTTCCCCAAGAATATTATTTATCTTGATGAATGTTTCTTGTGTACTTGAAAAGAATATATATTCTTCTGTTGCTGGGAAGTATATTTTTAAAAAACTAATTAGTATGGTTTGGGCATGTAGCTCCATGCTGGAGATCTTGCTTAGTGTGTGTGAAGTCCTAGGTTCCATCCTTAGTACTAAAAATAAATAACTTTGTTGATAGTGTTGTCTGTAATCTTTCTGATTTTTGTCTACTTCTTATTTTTGTTATGTTGAAATCTGCAAGCATAAGTGGACTTGTCTATTCCTCCTTCCAATTCTACCAAATTCTGCTTCATGTATTTTTTTTTAAAGAGAGAGTGAGAGAGGAGAGAGAGAGAGAGAGAGAATTTTTAATATTTATTATTTTTTTAGTTTTTGGCGGACACAACATCTTTGTTTGTACGTGGTGCTGAGGATCGAACCCGGGCCGCACGCATGCCAGGCGAGCGCGCTACCGCTTGAGCCACATCCCCAGCCCCTGCTTCATGTATTTTTGAACTTCTGTTGTTTTGTGTTACATCTTTTTGATAAATTGACTCCATTATCTATATGAAATGTCCTTCTCTAAGGCAATATTTCTTTTCTGAAATCTATTTGATATTAATACTGCCACTCCATTTTTCTTTTGATTAGTGTTTGAATGGTCTATCTTTTCCCACTCGTACTTCTACCCTGGCTATGCTTTTATATTTAAAATGGATTTCTTATAGATAGGCTGCAGTTGGTCTTGCAATTTGTTTTAATATCATCTGACAGTCTTCCTCTATTTTGCATATTTAGACTGTTTGCTTTAATGGAAACACTAAAATGGTTAAATTTAAAAATAGCATTTTGTCAGATTTTTTTTAAAAAATGTTTTCTCTTCATTCTTTTGGATTAATTCTTTATGATTCTATTTTGTCTTCATTATTGGCTTATTGTTCATACCTCTTGAAATTTTCTTTAGGAAAAAAAAAAACTCTTTTGGTGGTTGCCTCTGCTTTCATTGTATCCCATATGTCTTTGCCTCTTTTCTGAGTTTTCCATTCTTTTGCCTTTCTCCATGCTTCCAACCTATCTGAATATTTCCTTCTGCCCAATTTTTCACTAACTACGTGTTCAGCTGCATTTTTAAAAATTATTTTTTAGTTGTTGATGGATCATTAATTAATTATTAATTAATTAATATTTAATCATATGTCTATTTTCAAGTAATATGCCTGCTTCATGTGAAGTATAGGGATTATATAACAGTAGACTTTTAATTCCTCTTTCCCATCCTTTGTATTATTTTGTCATATACTTTACTTTTGCATATTTGTAGATACACACAACATTGAATTTTATATTTATTTTTATTGCTCTTTATTTATTACTGTAGATGCAAGTTGCCATCTGTAATTTCTCCTATCTAAAACACTTCTTCAGGGCTGGGGTGTGGCTCAGTGGCAGAGCACTTGCCTAGCATGAGTAAGACCCTGGGTTGGATCCCCAATACAATAAAAAAAAAAAACTAAACAAAACTTCTTCTAATGTGTCTTTTCTCAATTTATTTAAAAAATTTAAAGATATTTTCACTAGATAGATCAATCTGGGTTGACAAGCATTTTTTCTTTTGATACTTTCAAGATATTACTCTAAACACTTCTGTGTTTCTTCTGAGAAGTCTGCTATAATCCTCGACTTTGTCCCTCTGTATGGAAGGTGACTTTTATCTCTAACTGCCTGTAAGACTTAATATTCCCCCTTCATCTTTAATTTTAAGGCATTTGAATATGATGAAATACTCTTTTTTTAAAAAAATAACTACCCTTCTTAATGTTCTCTGAGCTTATCAGCTCTGTGATTTGTTTCTGTTATCTTTCATTAATTTTGGGGAATTCTCAGCCATAATTATTTAAATGTTTCTTCTGACTCCTTTCTTCTGTCTCTTCTACTTCTGGGATCCCAGCTACTTGTATATGTCTAACAGGAGTTAACTCCCTTTATCCCTTTCTGATCTTTGTGCTGTTGTTTCCATGTATTTTTCTTTTACATATTTTACAAACCCCATGATACATTTGTATCATTAATGTTTTAAAGCATTTAAAAATATTTATCTATTTTCTACATTCTCTCCTGCAGTTATAATCATCCATCTGGGCTCATTTTCCTGATCTAAGGATGCCTTCTTTAATCTCAAAAACACTGACAATGAATCTGTCAACCTTTGTTTATTTGAAACATTGTTATTTCATCTTTGGTTTTGAAGGGTGTTTTTGTGTGCAGAGCTGTCTAGCATGCCAGAGATGTTCTTTTTACACTTTAAAGACTTCATTCCACTGTCTTCTGGCTGCTGTGGTTTCCCATTGAAAGTCATCTGTAAGTCTTCCTGTCATTCTTTGAAGAGGTGACAATGTCTCTTTCCTCTCTGTGTCTTCCTCTGTTAAGATGATCTCTATCTTTTGTTTTCAACAGTTTGTGTGGAATGCCCTTACTTGTGGTTTTCCTTATTTTTTAATCTTCATGGGGTTTGCTAAACTTCCTGTATTTGGGGTTTACTTCTTTTCCTTGGTTTAAAAAATTTTTTTACTCTTTATCTCTTCAAATATTCTTTTTCCATGCCATTTTCTTTCTTCTTTCCTTCTGAAATGACAATTGCACCGTTGCCATAGAGAAAAACCACTCTGCTTTCATTGTATCCCATGTGTCTTTCTTTGCCTCTTTTCTGAGTTTTCCATTTTTTTGCCCTTCTCCATGCTTCCAACCTATCTGAATATTTCCTTCTGGCCTATTTTTTCACTAACTATCTGTTTAGCTTCATTTTTTAAAATTGTTTTTTGGTTGTTGATGGACCTTTAATTAATTAATTAATGGACTGATTGATTAATATGTGGTTCTGAGAATTGAACTCAGTGCCTCACATATGATAGGCAAGTGCTCTACCACGGCCACAATTCCAGCACCCTGTTCAGATGCATTTAAACTGTTATTAAGTCACTTAGTGAGTTTTTAATTTTAGCTTTCTTTTTTGCGGGGTTCCCCAACTTCTGAGCATTGAACCCAGGGTCTTATGAATGTTACAATGTTCATTTGAATGTTCATTTGACTATGTTTATGAATTTCAAATATCTGTTGGGTTCTCCATCTTTTCACTCATTTTGTCCATATTTTTTCATGATTTTATTTAACACATTAATCCATTAATTTAATTCCTCATATGTTAACTCCAGTGTCTGATACATTTGTGGATTGCTTCTATTGTGTGGGATTTTTTCCTATTGATTATTGGTTACATTTTCCTGTTCATATGTATGTCTAACAATTTAAAATTGTTGTCATACATCATGCAATAAAGAAAATAGAAGATCTAGATGAAGATCTTCCCATTCCTCTGTTAATTAGATACAATGGATGGGCTAATTTATTATTGACAATTAATTAATTAATTAATTTGATGTTGGGGATCAAACAAGGGCCTCACTCATGTTAGGCAAGAAGTTCACTGAACTACACCCTCAACCCTGAGCCAGTTCTTCAATACAACTGGAAATTGTGCTCGTTCAGGGCTGAATCACACTTTTAGTAAGTCACAGTCTATGTCTGATTCATGCCTCTTCTTTGGGTATAGATCTCCTGGGCCTTTGAGAGAATGGGAGACTCAATCTTCTCAGCACTAAATAACTGAGACATTCAGTTCTTCCATTTGAGTTTAGTTCTTTAGCCTCCCAGTGAGGAGAGCATTGGTGTTTGCTACAGTCCTCTCTCCTTTGTAGGACTAAGCATAGTGAGATCATAGAAGATTTCACTCCATCTTCCAGAAAGCTTAGACTCTCAGCCTCATTAAAGCTCCAGAATTAAAAAACAAAAACAAAACAAAACAAAAACCCAGAAAGTTCTGTGGGAAACAATGGCTATAGATTGGGAACTCCTTTAGTTTCCATGACATTGGCTCTACAAGACTACCAACAGCTTTGCTGGCCTCTCTTTCCCCAGCAGAGCTTCTCACATGAGCCAAGCAAAGTCCTTGGTGCAGGCCTGGAACTGGGAGAGGAACAATGATGATATCAACTCACCTAGGAAAAATTTTCCCTTCCTTGGTTCATCTTGTCCTCATTGCCACAGCTCTGTGATGTTTTTGATAATATGATTTTGCAGTGTATCTCTTTTTTACCTAGTTAATGTAATGAGAGCATTGGCTTGTGGTAGCCCACTACTTCCAGCCCAGAAACAGAAATCTCCTCTTAAATGTTTAACACATACTTTTACCTGTATCTTTCCACATGTCTAGAGTTGCTCAGTAACTCTACCCTCGGCCAAATGTTCTCTCTGATATGTGGATACTAACACACAATGGGTTGGGCGAGGGCTGGGGGAGAAGGGAAGTAGTTTGGATTAGACAAAAAGAAATGAAAGGAAGGAGGAGATGGGAATGGGGAAGACTGTAGAATGAATCAGACATAACTAACCTGTGTTCGCACATGAATAAAAGAAGAGTGTAACTCCGCATCGTGTACAACCACAAGAATGGGAAGTTATACTCCATGCATGTATGATTTCAAAATACATTCTACTGTCACGTATACCTAAAAAGAACAAATAAAAAAATTAAGAAAAATCTTGGCATCAAAATAATTTTTATATGGGGCTGGGGTTGTGACTCAGCGGTAGAGCGCTCGCCTAGCATGTGTGAGGCTCTGGGTTCGATCCTCAGCCCCACATAAAAATAAGTAAATAACATAAAGGTATTGTGTCCAACTACAACTAAAAATTAAAATATTTTTTTAATTTTTTTTAACTTTTTTTTAAAGGTATTTTTTTTAAAGAGAGAGTGAGAGAGGAGAGAGAGAGAGAGAGAGAGAGAGAGAGAGAGAGAGAGAGAGAATCTTTTCTAATATTTATTTTTTAGCTCTCGGCGGACACAACATCCCCGTTGGTATGTGGTGCTGAGGATCGAACCCGGGCCGCACGCATGCCAGGCGAGCGCGCTACCGCTGAGCCACATCTCCAGCCCTAAAATATTTTTTTTAAATAATAAATTTCTATAGAAATTTGAAGCTCATTTTCTGTTGTCTTCCAGAATTGTCAAAGAGAAGTCATCTGCCAACCAGGTTCTTCTTTCTCTAAGAATAGTCTCCTCTCCCCCAACCTTTATTATTAAGATCTTGCTCTCCAAAATTTTACCTCTGTCTCGAGGAGTGAATCACTCTCCTGACACCACTTATTTATTTTGCTTAGTACTTGATCTGTCCTCTCAACCTGAAGACTTCCACATTTCTCCAGTTTGGAGAAATGCTCTTTTATTGACTGATTGATTGTTCTCTTTTCTCCATTTTCTTCTCAGGGAGCTTCTATTAAGCACTAGATAAACTTCTGTACCTAGTCTTTGTCTTTTAACTTTTTTAAAATTATTTTTCTCTCAGTCATTTTGCACAATAGTCTGAGAATATCCCACAGCTTATTTTTTAAGTCATTAATTCATTTTCTCAAAAACAGTTTGAAATATTCAATAATACAAAAATATAAATAATAACAGATGCACTGATACACAGCACTAGATTTTGTCAGATCTTAACATTTCTCCATATTTATTTTTCCTCTCTCCCTCCCTTCCTTTATTTATTTCTTTCTTTCCCCTTCCTTCCTTCTTTCTTTCTTCTATTCTTCCATATTCTATTGGTGCATTATGATCATACGCAATGGTGGGATTTGTTGTTACATATTTGTACATGTCAATACAACAATATAATTTGGTCGATATCACTCCCCAGTATTTCCCCTTTCCATCCCCTTCTCCCTCCCCCTGGTCCACCTATCTTTTTCTTACTCCTCTCTAGTTCTCATATGTGAGAGTAAACATACAATCTTTGACTTTCAAATTTTGACTTACTTCACTTAACATTATGCAAATGACATATTTCATTCTTCTTTATGGATGAATAAAACTCCATTGTCTATATATATACCACATTTTCTTTATCCATTTATCTGTTGATAGAAGCTTAGGCTGGTTTCATAGTCTGGCTATTGGAAATTGTGCTGTTATAAAGATGGATAAGCCTGTATCACTATAGTATGCTGACTTTAATTCCTCAGGATAATACAGAAGGGTGGTATGGCTGGGTCATATGGTGGGTCCATGTCCAGCCTTTTGAGGAGCCTCCACACTGATTTCCAAAGTGGTTGTACTGATTTACAGTCCCGCCAACAATGTAAAACTGTTCCTTTTTATCCACATCCTCTCCAGCATTTATTGTTGCTTGTATTCACAATGACTGACCTTCTAACTGGAGTGAGATGAAATCTCAGTGCAGCTTTGATTTGGATTTCCCTGATTGCTAAAGATGTTGAAAATTTTTTCATATATTTGTTGACCTTTTGTATTTCTTCTTTTAAGAAGTGCCTGTTTAGTTCATTTGCCCATTTAATAATTGGGTTATTTGGGGAGTTTTTTGGTGTTAAGCTTTTTGAGTTCTTTGTATGTTCTGGATTTTAATCCTTTGTTGGAAGAGTAGTTAGCAAAGGTTTCCTCCCATTCTGTAGGTTCTCTCTTCACATTCTTAATTGTTCACGTTCTTAATTGTTTCTTTTGCTGTGCAGAAGCTTTTGTTTGATGTCATTTATTAACTCTTGGAATTATTTCCTGAGACTTAGTTGTCCTATTGAGAAACTTTTTGCCTGAACCTATATGTTGACTCTGATGTTCTTCTAGGAGTTAGTTGTAGAGTTTCTGATCTAATTCTAGATGTTTGAACAAATTTGAATTGTTTTTTGTTCAGGGTGAGAGATAAGAGTCTAGTTTCATTCTATATATGGATAACCAGCTTTCTCAGCATCATTTGTTAAAAAGGCTGTCTTTTCTTCAATATATTTTTGGTCCCTCTGTCAAGGATCAGACAACTATAGGTGTGTGGGTTTGTCCCTGTGTCTTTTATTCTGTACCATTGGTCTATGTGTCAGTTTTTAAGCCAGTACCATGCAATTTTTGTTACTATAGCTCTGTAAGGTAATTTGAAGTTGGGTATTATGATGCCTGCTGCATTGCTTTTTTGGCTTAGAATTGCTTTGGTTATTTGGATCTTTTATTCTTCCAAATGAATTTTAGGACTGTTTTTTCATAGTTCTGTAAAGAATGTCCCTGTTATTTCATTCCCTATATTTGTTTTTAAGAGACAAAATACTTCTACTGCAACTGAAGGTCTGCATTTTCCCATCTCCTCAGCCTACCTCTCCCTCCCTCTTCAGGGAGAATAGCTATTTTGAATTTGGGACATGGTTTTTAAATTACCTTTTTATTAAGATATAATTTTTTAATTATATATTTTTTAGTTGTCAATAGACCTTCATTTTATTTACTGATTTGTGGTGCTGAGAATCAAACCTAGTGCCTCACACATGCTAGGCAAGCGCTCTGCCATTGAGCCACAATCCCAGCCCTAAGATAGAATTCTTATACAATGGAATTCACTTATCTTTTATATACCACATGAAAAACTTTGGTAATTGTATGAATTGTGTAATCACAATCACGATCAAAGTAGGTAACAGCGGCTGGGGTTGTGGCTCAGCGGTAGAGTGCTTGCCTCGCATATGTGAGGCCCTGGGTTGGATCCTCAGCACCACATAAAAATAAAATAATAAACAAAATAAAGATATTGTGTCCATCTACAACTAAAAAATATTTTTAAAAATATGTAACAGTTCTGTCACCCAAAGGAGTTTTCTTATTCCCTTTGCAGTGAATCCCCTCTTCCTTCCCTGGCCCTGAACAGTAACTGCTTTCTGTAATTGTAATTTTTGCCTTTTCTAGAATTTTCTATCAATGGAGTCATGCGGTACATAGTGCTTTATGCCTGATTTCTTTCACCTAGTGTAATATTTTTCAGATGCATCCATATTTTTCATTGCTGTTTATTGCTGAGTAGTAGGTCCTAAGTATGAATGTGCAATAATGCAGTTTCCATTTGCCATTTGATGAGCTTTTGGGTCGCTTCCTGTTTGGGGCCTAAATAACACAGCTATGAACATTTGTGTACCAATCTCTGTGTTGGCATGTTTTAATTTCTCTTCCATAAATACCTGGAAGTAGAATGCCTGTGTTATAGGGCAAGAGTATTTTTACCTTTATGAGATGGTTTTATACTGTTTTCTAAAGTGTCTGTGCATTTCACGTTCCCACCAGCAATCTGAGCATTCCAGTTGCTCCGTACCCTTGCCAACACTGGATCACTAGTCTTTTTAACTTTAGTGTGCAGTGGTATTTTATAATTATTTTAGTTTTATTTATAGTATGACTAGCAGAGCTGAGCACCTTTGCGTGTGCATATTGACATTCAAATATCTTCTTTTGTAAAATTTCGTTTCAAATCTTTTGCTCAATGATTTATTTATCCATTCTCTGTTGGATTGTAAGTTGTTCCCAAATTTTTTGCTATTTCCACAGTGAGTTCTCAAACACATTTCCTTACACAAGCATGAGAGTCTCACTAACCACAGAGTAGAATGAATATAGCTAAGGAGAAAATTGGGAGAAAATCTAAAGAAAATCTAAAAAATCTCTTCTAAGAGGCACACAAGCTGCATATCTTTAGATCTTCTCCCAATTTTCTCCTTAGCTATATTCATTCTACTCTTCAGCTGACCTACTGAGTTTCAATTTTGAACAATTAATTGAAATTTCCAAGATTTCTCAGTGATTCATTTTAGTAACAGCTCATTCTCAATTTATGGGCATGAAATCTTCTCCAGTGTCCCCAAGGATGGCAATCACACTACTTTAAAGTCTTGTGTTTGTGCTTGCTCTCTGGAGTCCACCCCCCCCCCCCGAGTCCCAGGTCTGTTAGTCTGATGCCTTTATTTCACAGTGCTGGTTTTTCCGTATTACTTTGGTATTCTTGGTTTTCTGCTTTGCTTTGAGAATCCCTATCTGCCTGTCTCTAAAGGATGCTTTGGAACACAAGGGCTTATTTCTGATAATCGCTGTGAAGTACCACGGTGCTGTGTGTGGAAAGTGGTCTTCCTATTCCTAGTGCCCACTAGGTAGCCCAGGGCACATCCCGGCCTCTCAGACTCAAATACTCCCACTCGCTACTCTGGCTCTAGGGCTGCTTGGCATGAGTGCCGCATATGGCGGGGAGATTGGGGCAGGGAGGACCAACAGTCTCATGGTATAAGTGCGGCTTCTCTCCTGCTCTCTCTCATGATGGTTCCAGGCTCCTGATGGTCAGGTGTCCCTTGGTCCTGTCCACACCCAGCTTGGGGCACTCCTGGGACCAGCCTTATTGTGCACAGGAATCTTCACTCCTGTTAATTAGGTGTGGACTCCTCTGTCGAGTCCAGTCTGTCTGCTTTTCAGTTTTTGAGGGATTCCACAAAGTTCTTGGTCCACTGAAGGCTCTCTTGTTTTCTACAACTGTTATCAATAGCATACATTTATATGACTGCACATGTTTTTTTTTTTTCCTGTTATAACCAAAATTTAGAGACTGGATTGGATTTATCTTCCTCCCACTCCCTGAGATGGGGTCTCACTATGTTGCTCAGACTAGCCTTGGTCCTGGGACCAAGCAATCTTCCTGCCTCAGCCTCCTGAGTAGTTGGGACTACAGGTGCCCTCCACCATGCCAAGCTGTGCTTATCTTCTTTAAAATTTGTCACCCTCTGTCTTCCTTGGACCTCTCTGGCCTTGGTTCTCCATGTCTCTGTTTCTCTCTGACTGTGTCTGTCTCTCTGTCTCTGTCCCTGCCTGTGGGTCCGTTTCTCTGTCTCCCATGTCCCCTCCCCCATTCTGGTTCTATTCATGTGTCTCTCCATCCTTGGTCTCAAGCCCCTCTGCCTCACCATCCCCCTAATCTTGGTGGCTGCTCCCCATCAGTGCCAGGCTCTGGCCCCCATGGCTGGCTGGCTCTGGAGCAGTTTGTGGGTGGGGGAGCCCCAGATTGCTGCAACGTGGAGCAAGGATTTCCAACACATGCTCCCTCTGGCAGCCTGCCACCACGGCTCGCTGCCTGCCAACATCACACTTCAACTTAAAGAGGGAAAACTGCCAGACCAATGTTTTAGCTACAGCCCCGAGTCAGGGTTGCATGGGGAATCTCGCAGCAGCCCCTGCCAGGAGCTGGAGCTGAGAGGGGATTAGGGAAGAGACTCTGGGTTTGGGGGGTGCTGGGGGATCCAGGCTGCCACCTGGCTGTCCTGCTTCTGGGTACCAAGAACATTTGCTTGGAATCCCCTCTGGACTCTGGGCTGAGCTAGGGTCCTTCCCTGCCTCGTCCGTTCCTGGGCAGATAGGTCACCAGTGGCCCTGCTTCCCCTGGTCATGCCCTGTCTCTCCCAGCCCCCTGTCACTCACAGCATGGCAGTCTCTTCTATCTCCGGGCAGGGTCACCCACGCCATGGGCTCTGGGAGGGATCTGGAACTGAGGAGACGTCAGTAGAGCCACTCTGGCTTTACTGGTGAAGAAACAGGATGTGTCAGAGGCCAGAGGATGGGGAAAAGCTTGGTGCCTCTGTAGAGCTTAACCCCTGCCAGTGTAGACACGATCACCCACTGAAGCGCTTATTCCAGAAAACGTAGGGGTCCCTGTTCATGGGATGGCAGAAGTGCCCATCTCTGTGCAGAGCTCCCTCCCTGACACCTGCTGACAGGTGTCCTGCGGCCATTCCCAGCTCAGCCTCCGAGGTGCTTGCCTTCTGATCAGTAGAAGCCTCTGCACCTGCGAGAGCTCTATTCCTGTCACCCTCTTGCCATCTACCATCAGGGCTCATTCTAGATGCCCTTCCTTCCAGTCCTAAAGGCTCAGGTCAAAGGAGAAATGTTCATCTCTCCAGTATAGAAGCCTCCGGCATGGCCCGTGGACTATTGATAATTCCTCCTGGTGTGGCTGTGCCCCGTATTTCGGGACGATGAGCCCATCCTAGACCTGGGGCAGTGGCTCCCTTCAGAATGACAGAGGCTCCCACAGCAGCGACTGTGAAAACCTGCCTGTGTGTAGTGACAGAAGTGCCCCTTCTGACCAGTACCCTGGAGGAAGCAGCGGCTCCCAGTGCCGGTGGAGAAGTGCCTGTCGAGATGGGAGCATCTACCAGTGGGTGGAGATGTTCCTGCTCTGCCAGTACCAATGCGCCCATCTGCTGCCAGAGCCCAGGAGGCACCTGGCCAGCCTAGAAGGAGCCGTTATCAATGAGGGAGGAGGCAGGGAGAGGTGGGGCGGGGAGGGGCCACCTGATCAAACCGCCAGCCAGGAGGAAGTGCCTGCTGCCAATATAAACAGATAAGCACTAATAATCGCTCTTTCTTAAAAACCCCACTTGTGTGTCCCCTTTTCCTGAGAAGCCACCTGCACAGCTGCTCCTAATCAAGGACCATTTAATTCGTTCCCAGATCATTGTCTGCACTAATTGTCTTAAACAAACCGAAGTTCATTTCACCCTATTCCCCCAGGGCCTGGAGGGCTTCTAATTACCTGTAGGTGGTTCTCCAAGCAGCCCAGCTTCATTAAAGATCACAATATGTTCCTCTAATAGGTTTCCCATTAAAATCCAATGGGTTCCCATCAAGATGAGTTATGTCGCAGAAAAAAAAATCCACTAAAATATATTTTAATTAAAGTGAGTTAAATATTGCACGTCTGTTTCTGCCAACAGGTTGTACTTGAGACTTATCCTAGCAGAAAATGGAGGGAAGAGGTGAGACAGACCAGGCAGGGGAGGGGACAAAAGGCTCCATTGTGAGGTGAAGAACTTTGGAATCAGACAGTGGCTCTGCCACTCCTGGCAGGGTTAACTTTGGATAAATCACTTTATCACTCTGAGCTTCAGTTTCCCCATCTCTAAAATAGAGATTATAGTCCCTAGATTAAAGGTTATTTTTGCTAAAAATCAGAGAGTGCTTTACATATGAAAAGTACTTGGGATGTCACTATTCTTATATAATATTATGAGTACTATTGTATTAGTCAGTTGGGCTGTGTAACAAACAACCCCCCATATCTCAATGGTTTATAACAACAAAACTTTATTTATCACAAGGTAGGCTCTGCCCCTCGTGTCTTCTGGTTCTTGAACCTAGGCTGAGCCCATCACAGTCTCTCTCTGGGATGTGTCATTCTCATGGCAAAGAGAAACTTTACTTGACATGTGGAGGTCCTGTCACTTACTTCTCCACACACACTGCAGACAACAATCCTCCTGCTCACCAAGAGGCAGGGCAAGGGCAGGGCTGGATGATCCTCTTACAGGGAAGGAAATGAGTAATTGTCCGTAATAAAACCACGTACCATGATCCTGACATTTGCTAGTATAGAAGTGTTTTCCAAGCTCTCCTGAAGATAAGAACCTGGAGTGAAGGATAAAATATAGAGATTGAGTCACACTTCAAAGGGTCGCAAGTCAATGATTCTGGGAATTTATTTTTTTAATAAGTGTCTCAGACCACATTTATCATTCGGGACATCTCTATAGAACAGTAGATGAGAATGTAGGCTTTAAAACAACCAAGGTTGCAAGCTGTGGGCAGAAGCTATTAGCTGTGTGATCATAGGAAAGTTTTTTCTTCTTTTTAAAAAGTTTTACGGCACTGGGGAGAGAACCCAGGATTTCATACATGTTAGGCAAGCCCTGTGCCTCTGAGCTACATCCCCAGCACCATGGAAAACTTTCGTAATCTCTCTGAATCCATTTCTTCATTTGTAAAATAAGATAATGCGTACCAACCACCTAGACTAGGATCTGGTACAGCAAGCCTCCGTTCCATACACATTAGCCTTTCCTATTTGTATATTCTTCTTTTAAAAAAAATTTTTTTATTAGTTATTGGATGGACCTTTATTAATTTATTTGTTTATATGTGGTGCTGAGAATCGAAACCAGTGCCTCACACATGTTAGGCAAGCGCTCTACCACTGAGCCACAACCCCAGCTCTTCTTCTTCTTCTTTTTTTTTAAAGTTTCTAGGGCTGGGGTTGTGGCTCAGTGGTAGAGCGCTTGCCTGGCATGTGTGAGGTACTGGGTTCAATTCTCAGCATCTCATATAACTAAGTAAAATAAAGGTCCATTGACAACTAAAAAAAATATTTTAAAAAAGGTTCTATCTTTATCGGGTAATTTTAGGTTCACAGTAGTCTTGATGAGAAGGTAGTGAGATTTCCCATCTCCTCCCTGCACCCTGCCCAGCCTCCTCCATTGTCCACATTCCCCAAAAGAGCAGTACATTTGTTACAATTGACGAACCTACATTGATTCATATTTATCACCCAAAGTCCATAGTGTACCTTAGGGTTCATTCTTGGTGTGCATCCGACAGGGTTAGACACATGTATAATGAGCTTTTCCAACGTTGCAGGGTCATAGGGAATGGTTTTAGGGCCCTGCAGATCCTCTGTGCGCCACCTATTCATCCTTCTCCCTTCTGGTAGCTCTTCCTACTTTAAAAATAGCAATCACAGCCAGGCGCAGTGGTCCACGCCTGTAATCCCAGCAGCTCAGGAAGCCAAGGCGGGAGGATTGTGAGTTCAAGGTCAGCTTCAGCAATTTAGGGAGGTCCTAAGCAACTCAGTGACAGCTTGTCCCTAAATAAAAGATTTAAAAGGGCTGGAGATGTGGCTCAGTGGTTAAGCAGCCCTGGGTTCAATCCCTGGTACCAGAAACAAAACAAAACAATAGCGGTAATGATGATAATGAATGTAAAGTGCCTAGTGCATTGCAGTAAACTCTAAGAATAATTATGTTCTAAATTATGATCATGATAACAATAATAACACATAATACAAATGTATAATAATAATATGCATGTAAAGATTTTAAAAGAAGAACTATTTACAGTAACAAATGAAGCTGATATATGCTATGAACTCCATAAGACTATCCCTTGACCCTGGCTACACATTCCATCACCTTAGAACTTAAAAAATGTCCAGGGCCTTGGCCCTACCCGCTGGAGATTCTGATTTAATTAGTCTGGGGTGTGGGCCATGTTGGCTGAGCTTGTTGGATGTTTTCACGATGCAGCCAGATCTGAAAACCACTGCTCTAGAGGCTGCTACTCAAAGTGTGGTCCGAGGACCAGCAGCCTCAGTAAAACCTGGGAGCCTGTTAGAAAATGTCACTCTCAGGCTCCACCCTGAACCCGAGGAATCAGACCTGCGGTTCTGTAAGACCCTTAGGTGATTTTTTGCACCTTAAAACTAAGAAATAATCCCACCAAAAAAGCTCAGTGGAGCAGAGGACAGGGACTGCGGAGTGGGGACAGAGGGATGGAAAAAGGGAGAAACGGTGGAGTGAAACTGACCACGTGTGTTGTGTTTGTGTGTGAACGTGCCACGGAGAACTTTGCCTTTACGTGTATCTGTAAAGCACCGGAAATAAACAGATGGAGGCCCAGGAGAGCCACAGGAGGAGACTCGGGGAGGGAAAGAGGAAGCACCGGGGAACTGAAGTGGAGCGAGTTACATGCCACGCGGGTATGAGTACCTCAAAACGAAGCCCATTCGTCTGTATAACTGTAACGCATTAATACAAACATTGGAAAACCAGAAGCACAGACCCAGGGAGCTGGCCACCCCACTGCCACCCCTTCCCCATGGTTGGCCCCTCAGCCTCCTGACTTCCATGAGAAGTCCTGATTTCCACAGTTCTGGCTCCATGCTTTCCTCAATTCTTCTTCCCTGTTGACCTTTGAATTCTCTCACACTGAGGCTCCTCCGTGTTGGGGACTCTCCTCTGTTGCCCTTTGTCCTTAGGCGTCCTCCCCAATCCCAGGGTTTTAGATATCAACTATTAAATGTCATCCATGCGCTTTCTGAGCTGCAAGTGGTGCTGGGAAACCGAGTACCCTTCTCAGGAGGACATGTGACCCTGGCAGCTGCATATTGGCCTTCCTGTTCTTTTGTCACCATCTTGCAATCCGTCATCATTTCTGATCAAGGGGTTCTGCATTTCCAGTTTGCATGGAGTCACAATTGCCGACTGTATGATTTGTTCTGCAGATTGGGTAGCTCATCCTGACCTCTGCTCCACCAGGATTCCTGAGGAGCAGTGCCCCCACAGAGTGAGAAAGCTTGGGTCCAAAAAGTAGCAAAACATTCCCCATGATGACTATCCCCACCCCTAACTAGCCTCTTGGTAAATGGTCTCCCTGCCTCCTCGTCTAGTGGCTTTATAAGAAGAACAGACCTGAGCTGGCACACTGGCTGACTCACCATGCGACGCCCTCTGCCAGTCATGATGCAGCAAGAAGGCTGCTCCCAGCCTCCAGCTGTGAGCCGGGAAAACTCCTGTTCTCTATAAATCACCCAGTCTCAAGTGCTCCGTTACAGCAACAGAAAACAGACGAGGACAGCAGGTACGGGACAATAGCATGAGCCTTGGGCCCTACCTATCTCTCTGCAGAAGGGATGAGCACAGCTCCCTCACCCATCTAGTTCAGAAGCAGCCCAGGAGATGGTGTTTCAAGGCTCTGCCCACCTCTCAGGACACATCTGCAGCCCTCTGTGCCATGCTGTACCCTGGAACCATCTTTCTCATGCCCTGTTACTGCCCAATAGGCAGCCTGGGCATCTTTATCTCCACCAGGCACTCCCACCCATCCTCTCCATCCTGCTGGGCCCTGGGCCACACTGCCCTGGGACCCAGAGACCTCATTTTTTCTTTTGAAGGCTTATTAATGATTTTATCAATGACTATTATAGTATAATTAATAATTAAAGTTTATATGTAATAAGCAACTATTATTAGTAGTTCCTTGACTCTCACCCCACCCCAGGCAAAAACAGAGTATATGCTGATCACACGCCGAGGGGATGGTGCTCTGACCAGACCCGAATTGTGTCCGCGCTCTGCTCTCCTGTGTGAGCAGTCAACAGAGCTCAGATTCCCACCCCTGGGCTTGGGTGGCACGCACATTGGTGGCCTTTTGCTCACAAGAGCTCCTGTGTTCTGAAGTGAAGAGGCCGCACAAAGAGAAGCTAAATGGACTGCAGAATGTTGACGAAGGCTGTCGCCCTGTGGGCAGCTTCACCCCACGGGAGGTTGGTGTGTGTCCTGGGCCCAGCCACTGGTGACGGTGAACTCAGGCACTTGTTTATCCACATGTTCGTCCACCCACTCTTCAGCACCTTTGTGAGGCTCAATGTCTCCCGCAGCTTCTTCATCCCGTATTTCCTTGCCCATTAAGCTGGGTCCCACAGAGGCCTCGTCCACTTGTCCCAGCATACCCACACAGGGGACCAGGACCTCGGTGCCCCCAGCATAAGAAGGGGCACCTTTCTGGGGGCTGGGTGCAGGTGACCCCCAGCCACGGCTGGGTTCAATGCTTCTGATCACAGGAGTCACCTTGCCTCGTTGTAGGTTTGGTTGCTGCTGTTCACTGCAAGGAAGAGAAACCTCCTCCAACCGGCTCCAGCACAAAGGCGGTTTCGTGGCCAGAGGGTCCAGGACTTCAAGGGAGGACAGGTAGAATTTCAGGGAGGCAGCAGTGGGGACCTGAAAAGTCATCGGGAGGACTGGAGGTGGCTCTGAAGGCTCCTTGTCACTACAGTCACTTCTCAGTATCTATGGGATTGAGTCCAGTGCCCACAGGAACACCAAAATCCCTTCAGTAAGATGGCAGAGCATTTGCTTATAGCCTAGGCCTGTCCTCCAGACATTCTAAATCACCTCTAGTACAAAATAAACCTGTTAGCAGTAGCCACACTGTGTTGTTTAGGGAATCACGACATGTTTGGCACAGACAGCGGGTTATGCCCCCAGACGGTTTCAACCTGCTGAATCGGCAGGTGCAGAACCCATGGATGAAGGGAGCCAAGCGGATCTTTCCTTTCCTTTTTTCTACCTCCTCCCTCCTGGTCTCTCCCTAGCCCTCTCTTCCCTGTGTGGTAGTACCTCTGTCTCGTCTTGTCTGGGTTCCTGTCTCTCCCTGCCTCCCTCTCCCTCTCCCCTCTCCCATGGCTACATTTCCGTCTACGAGGGGCTTTCTCTGAGACATGACCACTCGTGGCTAGCCCGGCCCAGCTTTCTGGCTCATTTCAAATAACCAGCCAAGCAAGCTGCCTAGCATCTCTGAGGCTCAGTGCCCAAATCCCAGGAGAGAGGATCTGATGGGCCAGCTTGAATTGGTGTCCCCACCTGATCTGATCGGCTGTCCTGGGGGCAGAGAGGAAGGGAGCCGGCAGGGCACAGGAGGCTGCACGTGGGGAGAGGCAGGTTTCAGAAAAGGGATGTGAAGGACAGAAGGAGCACAAAAGATGACCAGCACGTCCAGCTGGACCCTCTCAGATGGGTTCTGATGTGAAGTCAAGCTCCTGTCCCTGCCCTATCTGAACTGTGCTCCCAGTCCCTTCCTCTCTGTGCCTGTTACCTCCCTCCCCAGCCTCAGCTTCCTCATCTGTGAAATGGTGATAACAACCTCTTCCTGCAGGGCGATTGCAAATCCCATGTGAGGTCATGTGGCCCTGGACTGGTACAAGACACATCTGAGTTCCCTGAAGTCCCCAAGTTCCCTGGTCCTCATCTGCAGGCAGTGGGGGAAGGATGGACTACATGGAAGGACCATCTTGGGGAACACGAAGCAGGTGGTCTGTGCTTCGGGGGTTGCGCTGGGGGAGGCGGAGCTGGGGGCGCTCTGGGCTGACTTCTCTGCTTCCCTCTCACTGCCTCCTGCCCAGAGCCCCCAAGACAGGCCCAAACACCCGGGATCTGCCAAATTAGAAAATCACTGCATAGAGAAACAGAATTCTCACTTATTGAGGACCTACTATGTTCTCGGCAATTTTACAAACCTTTGCTCCTTTAATCCAATAATAATACCCTTTATAACCATTTTTAAGAAACATGAAGTAATTTTGCTCTCCCAAATGGAGAGCAGTGCCCCCATCCAACCCCCAACCCCAGCCCAGGGTGGGCCCCAGGGCAGCGCCTAGGCTGGGTGTTTCGGAAAGAGCAGATTTGGGTGATTTTTGGAGAAGTCTAGATTTGAGTTGCAGCTGTGACTTTAACTTGCTGTGTGACCATGAGCAAGTCTTTTGACCTCTAGGTCTCAGTTTCCTCATCTACAAAAGCAGATTTCGGATCCTCACAGCTGTGACATTCTAGGACTTAAATTTAGCCCACCCCAGCTGGACCGATTGACATCTGCTGGCCAAGCCCTCCCCATCTCGGGATAGAAACAGTCTTGAAAGGCCTGGGCCTCCCAGAGAGGAAGTAGAACCCGAGGCCTCTGCATTCTGCATCCTGCATCCCCGCCACCCCCCCCCCCCCCCCGCTGCCACCATCTGACCCGATTGAAACCCAACTGGAGGGGGGCCCCCTGCCAGTGACTCAGCCCTTGCCCTATCTGATTGCCAGAGTTGATTCCTAGAAGTCGAAAGTCACTTCTCTTTGGCCATTGGCACCACCTCCCACCACGAGGCAAGTTCTAATTCTGTCCCTCAACCGCAGAGTCAGGAAGAAGGCGGTGACGGCACTTGGGGTTTTCAGGGGAAAGTCTGGGGCCTTGCAATGCCCCAGGGGTGAGAGAGAGTGAGGACCGAGCTTGGGCAGAAGCGAGTGTGTAAGGAGGGCAGGGGACCGGGGCTCGGCTCCACCAGCTGACCTGCTGGGCCTGGGCCCACCTGTGGTCCTCTCTGCCTCCTTCCCTGGTCCACTTTTCAGCAGTAGCTGGAGCTCAGGGTTCACAGCATGTCCTGCAGATTCTCATCTTTGCAGATACCAACCCAGAAGAGAGATGACGGATAAAGATGGAAACAGAGAGTGGATAGACGAGGATAGTCCCGGTCGTTCTAAACGAGACCGTGGACTCACCCCGTACCTGAAGAGCTCAGGCCCTGCTCCGAAGAACTTGGCTCTGATGCGGTTTCCAAGTTCCTCCCCAACCTCCAAGAAAATAGAAGCTCAACCAGAAGGGCAGGGGCCCAGGTGTGCGGGCTCCACCTCAGGCACTCCAAACCCCCACACACACACAAGGGCGGGAACTAGGCCCGTCTCGCTGTCCCCCCGCCCCGGGAGTCGTGCCTGGAACATGGGCGCTTGGACAGAGCAACAAGAGGCCACACAGCTGTGGATGCAGCTGCGGCCCTGTGACAAAGGGTGACGTCAGCACGTGAGAGACAACATGTGGGCCGTAAGAGTGCCCCACACCACGCACCCACCTTCCAAGCATGAAGTGACGCCCTGTCTGGTACTTTACTTCCACCTCCTCATTTCACTGAAAAGGTGTGCGACTCCCTCTCTCCCAGAGCTACCAGGGAAGGGAATCTGGGGCCCACTGACTGGGTTTAGTTCGATTGTGCCACTATACAAAGCCACCTGGTTCAACGGAGAACCCTTTGATTACGTTGTGGCAGAGAGCAGGACAATTAACATAACCCTGTGCCTGGTCAACATGAACCTTTGACCCTCCTTTCTGGTGGCATTGGAAAACAGAACATTCTGTCCATCGATAGCCATGTACCAAGTGCCAGAGGCCATGACAACCTGTTCTGTTAGGTGACCACCTCTAGCTTAGCAGCTGTGACTGGGGCTGCCACTTAGGTCTGTGGTGACTTACCACCACCTGCCAGGATCCAGCATTCTCCCAGGGCTATCTTGGGGAACAACGTGGGGTCATGACAGGAATCCCCACTCCTGCATGCTGTAAGTCCTTGAAGGTGACTCTGCTACTCCCTGAAGAAGTGGTATCATTTCCGATTGACTATCTTGAACTTTTATAAAAATCTGTTTATTATTCTATTTGTGGTGCTGAGGACCGAACCCAGTGCCTCACATAGGCCAGGCAAGTGCTCTACCACTGAGCCCCATCCCCAGACCCCTGTCTTGAGATTTTTTATTCCTTTTTCAAAACTTTGCCATAACGTTTTTGTCATCTGTCTTATTTACTGTAGGCCAACTTGACATCCAAGCCCAAGAAGCCATCGCAGCCTCGTCACAGGATGACCCCAAGCTCCTCATGGGGTCATAGGACAGTGATCCATATCTATTTTTTTTCTCTTTGACCTAAAGTAAGACCATCTGCTCTGAGGGTGTTCTCCTGGCTCCCACTGATACACTTTAGCCAGCTCCTGCTTAATCCACTTCCTCCTGCCAAAGAAACCCTAGACCATGCTAAGACCTGACCCTAGCTCCTGGTCTGAACAGCAGTTAAGGGAAATGGGGGAAGGATTCATGTCATCTTCATAGCATCCACCTGAGGACTTTGCAAGATCTCCCACCAAAGGGGAAACCGCTAGCAGGCTTTGAGGGGAATGTGAGGTTCAGGTTTTTCATGCCTGTCTACCCAGAGGTTCCCAGTCACGTCTCAGGGGTCCAGCATAGAAGTCTTCCTGGGGCTGTGGATGTAGCCTCCTCTGTGCGGCCCCTGCTCTTTCCATCAGATCTTGGGTCTGATTTTCAGAGGTCAGCCTTCCAGATTAAGGAATTAAGGGTGTATTTAAGCACTGCCTGATAGTCTTCTAGCTTTCACAATAGGCCCTAAATTGATAGCTGACTGACCCGAGCCTGTTATTTTCTTTCTTTAGGGCTTTAATTGCCGTTAACCTCAGTCAAAGGACTTTACAATCCTTCAAGTTATCATTACTCTCCTTTCTTTTAAAGGCTAGAGCCACTGGATACATCCATGGCTTTCCTTTCACATTCACATCTTTCCAAGAGAGGCTTAGCAAGGGAGGGACCAGGCAGCACCCCAGGGATTGCCACCTCTCCAGCCCACGACCTCCTAGGACCCTCTGCCACACAAACTATCTTCTGTTAGGTTTCCTCAGAAGCCAACCCTAGGACAAGGGTTGAGTGTGAGCAGTTAGTTATTTTAAAGTTGATCCCAACAAAAAGCCATAGGGGACTGGGGGAGCAACACAAAGAGGAAAACCCTTGAAGTATGTATCAAAAAATAGATGCCCACTCCAAACTGTAGTCCATGCAACGGAAGCCCAATCTCACTAGGAAACTGACAGCCCTAGAGGTGCCTTATTTAAGGGGCAAGGAAGCTGGGGTATTTGTCTTCCTACTCACACACTCCTTTGGCTGAAGTAGTCCCATGTGGTCTTGATAGAGTACCTAGCAGTCAGTGGACATTTATTGAATACATGAGCAAATGATTTTAAAAGGCCAAGAACTAGAAATCTCTTCCTCTGCCACAAATCACTATGTGACCTTGGTTAAGTCTCCACCCTGATTTGGCCTCGGTTCCACAGTCGATAGAGACCCTCCCCATACTAACACTTGCCTTCTATCCTTGCATCCCCTTGCTCAAGACCCACCAGGGAATCTGCCAATCCACTAGCGTTGCCTTCTTCTCAATATTGGTCCCTTCTGGCTTTAATCCTCTCATTGATAGCTCAGTCATATTCTCTTGGCAAATCCCTATATTTACTAAAAGCCAATTTCAGCCACTCCAAAGTGACCAGTGATGGATTAGGGCAAATATAATCAGCCAGTAATGGCTCCAAATGGTTTGAATCAGTGACATCTGATCATGAAGCTCAGCCAAATTCCACTCATCCAGCTTGTTTAAAACCAGGTCAACCCAGGGAGTTGAGGTCAGGGACAGTCAGGGAGCTCCCAATCTCAGCTTTGTTGATTGCTTCTGGTTTGTTCTGATCATAGTGTATTTTTTAAGTATCTTGGAATTATTGCATGGGAAGAAAAACAGTGCTTGGAAACCACTGGTGGAATGATGGTTTAGATGTTGTCCAGCCTTGCTCTCTTTAAATAACCAAGGAGACAGCCAGCATTGACCTTCATCCAACTTTTTAAACTTTTTTTTTTTAGAGCTTTAATTTCAATTTTTTTAAAGACTTTTTAATTTGCAGTGTTGGGAGCTGAACACAGGCACCATGCAAGCATCTACCACAGAGCTGCAACACCAGCCTTAGAAACTGTTTTTTAGAGTAGTTTTAAGTTTACAGGAAAAGAAACAGAGAATTGAGAAAAAAAAAAAAGAAGAAAAAAGTACAGAGAATTCCCAGGTATCACCTACACACTCACCATTTCCCTATTATTAACATCTTACATTTATTACAATTGATGAACCAGTATCGATACATTATTATTAGCCAAAGTCCACAGTTGACATAGTTCTATTGTGTCATATTTTTTGTGCATAACAAAAATGTATAATGTATTATGACTAATGGATGCGAGCATAATGTCTTCACTATGACTAATGTGCAGTGACATGCCTCCACCATCTTACGGTGTCATGCAAAACAGATTCACTGCCCTAAAAATCCCCTGCTCACTCACAGGTTCCTGCCTCCCTCCCTCCCCCAACCAACCTCTGGCAGCCAATGACCTTTTTTTTCTCTATATAGTTTTGCTTCTTCCAGATGAGCAAACTGAGGCTCAAGGAAGGGAAGGGGCTTGCCCCCGGTCCCGTGTCTATGAACCGGCAGAGCCAGGACGCCACTCCGAGCTTTCTGGTTCAGGGAGTGTGCATGAGTGAGAGTTGGGGACAATGAGACTTTCTAGTTTTCATTCAGCTCTGCTTTGATCCTTTACTGCCTTTTGCAAAAAGAACAAATTTGTTTTCCAATCTGATCATTCTCAAAGGACGCTCCTTTCCTTCCCTGTTGCTCTCTGTTTAATTGGAATCACCCTCCGACTCTGAAGTCAATGACCTACTTTTGCCCGATAAGGAGCCCCCCATCCCGACCTACATACGCTCCCTGTGAACCTCCCGCCCCCTGCTGCATCGCTGGACTCACTCGGGAACAGCTCCCAACTGTGGAAAACAAACATCTTAAGCGGACAAGCCCTTTTCTCTCATAGGCTCCTTCTCCCCATGATCCTGGAGTCCCTTGGGCCACCCTGGGAAGGGATCAGGCCTGGTGGGAGACAGGTAGGCCACTGCCTCTGTGGGTGGTGTCCACTGTGGTCCCTGGTGCATGTGGGCAATAGAGTCTAAGTTCCCGGGGCCATGGCACCCGGGAGCCAAAGGAAAACGCAAGCCCTGAAAGGACAAGGCCCACCACCCCAACAACTCACCTCCAGGCCCAGGCAGTACCCCCAAATGGCCTCCCCTTCCTTCCCCAGCCCTGCCCACTCCCTCCATCCCCAAGCCCCCTTAAGTACCAATAATGGAAGTGCTTACTAGGCCCCGCAACAATTCACCCTTATCTTTTATTTATAGCTGACAAAGCTCCAAGCAGGAAAAATATAATCACACTTTAAATAATGGAAGTTGTAGGTATTAGAGCTACACGGGCAGTTACCAGAGTGGTGGCTATGTCTCCCAGCAGACCTGGCAGGGCGCATGCCGACTGCATTTTTAATTTTTAAAACATATTTCTTTCCAAATTATTCTGCGTTACCGAGGAGCCACATTTATGGGGGTGATAAATTACTGTAATAAAGTGCCTCTTCCTCAAATATATAGGACGAAGGCACGCTGAGCGCAGCCCGGCACAGGCAGCCCCGAGAGAGTGGCGGGAAGTCCCACTGCCGCGCTCCTCACTTTAATTATTTGGCTGATGTGTCCTACATTTTTAATACAGTCACAAGTTTTCTTTAAGTAAAGGATTCAAACTGGTCGCTAATTTGTACTTGTGTCAACGCACGGGGGGGCATATGGATGCCAGTCCCCTGGGCACAGGGGCACGTGGGATAGCAAATGTGATGTTCGTACATGTGCCCATCTGGGAATACACACACACGTGTGGATGCCTGTTCACATGTGCAAGTATGTAAGCTCATGGATGCCCAGATAGTATATGTGTGCATAAACAAGTCCCTAGCTGGGTGTGGTGGCACATGACTGTCATCCTAGATACTCAGGAGGCTAAGGCAGGAGGAAGGTTGAGGCCAGCCAGGGCAAATTAGTGAGACCCTGTCTCAAAATTAAAAGGACTGGGACTGTAGCTCAGTGGTAGAGCAGTGCTAGGTTCAACTCCAATACTATTTTAAAAAGAAAGAAAAGGAAAAGGAGTCCCTGAGTTTGATGGGCATGCACATGTGTCAGCTTATGGATACAAATGCACCAACTACACACATATATTACGACCTCTGTGTATGGTATGCGCGCCATGCTTGGGTTCTCATGCTAGAGCACACGGGTGAGGTGGCTCCTGCCCCAGCTCACCTGATGGGAAGGGAGGGCAATGACAGAAGAACCCAGCTCTGTCCAGCCCTGGGGGCCCAGGCCTGAGCTCTGGAGGGCAGGCTGGCCCACGTACCTCTGCTTCCCAGGCTCCAGCACAGCGTCCGGCAGAGTGGGCACCACCAGCTTTTGCAGCTGGGACAAAGGCATGGCAGAGGCTGGAGGGGAAGTCAGGTGGCCCGCAGCTGGGGGTGGTGTAACTGGGAGGCGGTGACCTCAGGAAGCAGGAGGGAGGCAGGAAAGGGACGGGAAAGGAAGAAAGCAAATGAGCAGGCTCCTCAGGGGACACCAGGCTTCAGTGGAGAGGGGACCCACCAAGTGGCAGTGTGGAACATGCCTAGAGCTGTCCCATCGTGGGCAAGCCAGGGTGTTTCTTCCCTGCCCGCCATCCCTCGTGGAGTGAGGGCTGCCCTGGGGACATTTCCAGGCCTGGCTGTCTGGGTGGCCCTGAAGTGCTGAGCAAGCCCCTGTGGTGCCCGAGAAAGCAGGCAGGGAGGGGGCTGGGCAGGGTGGGAAGAAGCCCTCTGTACGGGGACAGCCCACGGTAGTTGGGGCCATGCGTCACCAGCGATGGGTCTAGGTGAATGTTGGAGGTGCAGACTCACGGATGGACACGAAGTGGACAGACACATGGACATGGGCACTGGTCTGGCCAGCCACACACCCCAGATTCACAAACCTGTGGCTCCTCTCCCTTCCCCACAGACCTTAGGGCCTGAGTGACTGTGCACACGCTGTCCCCTCCTCCTGGAATCCCACTGCCACCAAGCTGGGAGAGCCCTGCAGGAATCCAGCAGGCTCTGCTCCGATGACAGCTTCCGCACCAGCCCCCTAATCAAAAGGAATCCCTTCCTCCCTTCCTGGATACCTCCCTTGGACCCCAAGCCTGACACTTACTGGCAGCCATCCAGTGTTGCAATAGATGTAGTGGTGACACCTCTGTCCCCGCCAGCCCTGGGCTCAAGAACAAAGACATGTCTGGGTCACAGCTGCATCCCTGGTCCCGACAGGGAGCCCTTCGTGGAGTCAGAGCCCCATTCTCCCCATCTGTGAGAGGAGTGCTCTCATACCCACCTCATCATGGTGTGGTCAGGGTGGATAAGTTCATATGTTTATGTCATTGTGCTGGGACAAAGCCTGGCACCAGCTGAGCACTCAACCAGGGTCAGTCATTCATATCAACGTGGTTCAGGGGAACTCAGAAGGCCTGGGGAAGGATTCCAGCTGCTGCGGGGTGCCCAGGGCAGCCCCATATCACCCCTTCTACCAAGGCTTGGGAAGGGCCACAGAGCTAGAGGAGGACAAGCCAGTTTGTCCACCCACAGTGCCCACGTCCCCTCTGTACCAGCTCTCTGTCTCTGAGTCCTCCTCTCCCTCTCTTCTCTCCTCCTTAATGCTCCAGCCAGGTATGGCTGCCAGAGGCGGTTGAGGGCAGGCAGGAAGGCGCAGGCATTAGTTTTTGGTAAACCTGGGATCCAGTCCTAGCCTGACACTTGTCAGCTATCTGTTGGGCCTGTGGTATTTGCTCCCTGGGCCTCAGTTTCCCCACTATCTCCTGAGGACATCAGGGACATTCTCCAAGTGCAGATTTGCCATGACTCTAGAAGAAGTGTTAAGTTTCTGAGCTCTTCGATGGCACAGGCCCTTTCAAATCAAAATCCACTTTCATAAGTAAAGTTGTATTTTGAGTCTTTTTACTTAAACATGGACCTCCTGAGGGTGTGGCTCAGAGGTAGAACAGGCTTAGCATGTGTGAGACCCTGGGTTCCATTCCCAACACCAAACAAAGAAAGGAAAAAAAATGGATCTTCCAAGTATAATCTTCAGGCTCCCAAGTCAATCTGCCCCCAAGACTCTATGAAAGACCAGGGCAGGATGGCAGAGCATCTGTCCCCACCTCCCTGCCCGGAGGCCAGTGCTGCCCAGTGTCAGGTCCTCTAGCACAGGTGGGGACACAAGGGCCTGGAAGGATCCCCTGGTTCACAGGGGACCACACAGTAAGTTAGTGTCAGAGCTGGACTCAAACTCGTGTCCCCAGCGGCAAGCCCAGGCCTCCTGGCTCTGCTACCAGGAAGTGGGTGCAAGGGGATAGCCTGGGGGTGGGACCTGTCCTCCCCCACGAGTGCTTGGGCTGTGGCTCAGGGAAAGACTCAGTCCTCTCCAGCCCAGAGACAGGGGCAGCTGTGGTTGGGGGTGTCCAGGGATCGCTGCTAAAATAAGTAGTGGCTTCTCTGAGAGGCCTCTGTGGTCTGTACAGGGGAAGGAAATGCAGCCCCGGAAACGGGCGGGAGCAAAGGGGCGAGAGGCCGAAACTGCTGCTGGTGTCCCCACCCAGACACGACACTGGGCCAGACAGAATGCCACCCTGAAGCCCGCCCCAGGAGGCCTGGACGCTCAGGCCCAGTCCTGACACAGCTGTCCAGAGCGGCAGTGGCCCAGGTCCTGCCCTGGCCACAGCGTGGCCTTCCTGTGTCCCTTTCCATTTGCCTGGAATAGTCCATCCTTCCCTGCTCTCTCCTCTGAGACCCACGCCAATGTCACCTGTCCTGGGAGATTTTCCCTAACCACTTGCTAGACAACACACACACACACACACACACACACACACACAGGCAGAATCAGGCCCCCACAGGCCCCCATCACAGTGGTTTGTCGTGACCTCTGGTGTCTCTCAGGTGCGTCACGGTGGCAGCGTGTCTAGGACCGCCCCGTGGGGACCAGCACACTGAATCTCGGCCACAATGCTGCGGTTCTATCATAGCTTCGTTTTACAAGTGAGTAAACCAAAGCTCAGAGCCAATGAGCAACTTCCCCAAGGTCACACAGTCAGAAAATGGCCACGCAGGGAGTGTAACCCACACCTGACTCCACAGCTGGGTCACTTAGCAGGCATCGTCCCCTTCAACCAAGATAGGAAAGAAGCCCGCAGAATTGTGCAATGCACTGAGGTGGCTGCCCTGTCATCGCCAGCAGGGATAAACTTTCAGTCTTTGCTCTTGCCTGGGGTAGCTGGGAGCTATAGAGTGCTCCAAGGGAGGGGGAAAACCTAGTTGTACTGAGAGAGGATTTCTGTGTAAACATATCTGGCAAAATGAGTGAAGAGATCTCAGAAATCTCTCCAAGCTTCCATACTGCCTGGGGTTTTCTTTTTCTTTTTTCTGGGTACCAGGGATTGAACTCAGGAGCCCTTGACCACTGAGCACATCCCCAGTCCTATTTTGTATTTTATTTAGAGGCAGAGTCTCACCCAGCTGCTTAGCACCTCCCCGTTGCTGAGGCTGGCTTTGAACTCACGATCCTCCTGCCTCAGCCTCCAGAGCTGCTGGGATGACAGGGGTGGGCCACTGTGCCCGGCTCTGCCTTGGGTTCTCTTTTCTCCTTCTAAATTCGTACTCATTTTGAATCTAATTTTATATTCTACTTCAAAAGAAGGGCCTCACAGAATGTAAAGCTTCAGGCTCAGCCAACCCTAACCCTGCCCCGTGATGAGCCACTGCCGCACCCGCCCTCCCCAAGGCCTGTGGTCGCTGTGCTGGGTTTTCTATTAATGGATCTGCCCCAAGCCTGCTCTCGACACCAGGGCTGTGAGCTCCTCACGGGAGTGAGCCAGCCTTGGTTTCCTGGCACAGAGAGACTGTTGAAATGGGGGGATGAATGGAAGAAGGTGTCCCCTTCCATGCCACCAGGAAGTTCCACTCCAGCTTTAACACTCTAGGTCCCTCTCCCCCAGAGCCAGCCTGCCAAGGCACTGACCGGGGCTGAGCCTGTGGACCGGGAGCCCAGGACAGTGTCTGTCCAGGAGACCAGCGCTCCTCCTGCCACCCCCTAGTCCTTGGGTGCCCTCGGCAGGCCCACGTGGCCCCTCGGGGCCTCAGAAGCCCTGACGGAGGCCCCCTCTTGGCGGCTGCAGTAGGTCACAAGGGCCTTGAGAGAAGGAAGTGGAGGTGCTGGTGGGGGTGAGTCACAGGAGGTCCTCTGGGAGGGACTGGGGCCACCAGTGGCAGGCGGGGTGGGGAGGCAAAGGCTGGAAGAGAAGAAATGCCAGAGTCAGGAGCCTTCGCCGCCTCCTCCAGGGAGACCCAAGTCACCTCCTTTCCTCCCAGACCCCGGGGTCTTCAGCTGAGGGCACACGCCGGGAGACACTGTCTCTTGTCCTTGGGTCTCTGAAGGGACGTTGAGGAGACAGGAATTGTATGTAGTCTGCAGGAGGACACAGACGGGGCCAGGAGGTGAGGCCAGGAAGGCTGACCGCCTGGGTGGTGGCCAACGGCAGGTGAAGCAGCCCCCGGAGGTGGTCAGCGGGTCGCTCAGGACTTGAGCCCCTGACTGGGAAGCCCAGCTCTTCCCCTCACTAGCGGCAGGGTCCCAGGCAAGCTGCCTCCCCTCTCCTCCCTCGGCCTCCGCTATGCCACCTGGCCCATCGGGCTGGTTCCTGCTGTGGACCGACTGGGGTTGGTCCCCACCTAAGCTCACATGGAGGTTTCGTTTCCCACGTGGGGTGCTGAGGCCTTTCAGCCATCTGGGTCCTGAGGGAGCTATGCTCTTCTCCAGAGCAGGTTGTTATAGAGCAGGTCGGGTACCTCAGCTCGGCTTGGGAACACCTGCTGTCACATGCACTCCCATAATGTAATGCCACCCACCATGTTGTGACACAAGATGAGGCCCTCACCAGACGTGGATACCTGATCTTGGACCTTCGGCCTCCCAAACTGTGAACTAAATGAACCTTTTTTTTTTCTTTATGATACAATTAAATTAAATTAAGCCCATTTTGTGGTATGATGAAATTCAATTCATTTCCATATGCAACATGCACGCAGGAGTGCCTGGTCCAAGGAGACCCTCGGTAAATGATGATCTTCTCAGGCAGGTCCATCTGAAATGTTCTAGGTTTTCAGCAGAAGGAATTCAATACCGGGCTTGATCCACAACACTAGAAGAGCTGAGAAAAAGAAAAACAGGGATGGGGCACCCCGGACATGTGCCTCTTCAATCATAAAATGGGCATAAAAATGGTGACATCCTTTGTTTTAGAGAATTACGTAAGATAACATGTAGATCCTGTAGATCTCTGGCTCAGAGTAAGGACTCCACAGAACCGCCCAAGGCCCTTACACAGCCCCTCAGTTCTCACAATAGTTTTGAGAAACAGATACTACTGTTGCTATTACACCCATTTCACAGATGAGGAGACCAAGGCGCAGAGAGATTGATTCATAGGATCAGCAGGTACAGAGCTGACTTGAACCAGGCCATTGGGCTCCAAAGTCCTTCTCTTGGCTACTATGCTCCCCACTTAGCCATTGGTGGGTCTCTCCTCCACTGGCCCCGCCCTGGTCCCTGGCCTCTCTCCTCAGAATATCAGGTTGGTAACAGCATTTGCCCCCAAATGTAACTCCTGGCCCCAGACTTACCACC
The DNA here is from genome assembly GCF_045843805.1 of Urocitellus parryii. Classification (NCBI taxonomy): domain Eukaryota; kingdom Metazoa; phylum Chordata; class Mammalia; order Rodentia; family Sciuridae; genus Urocitellus; species Urocitellus parryii. The sequence continues at coordinate 201,001,087 of NC_135534.1, forward strand.
TTCCTCCCAGCCCCCCAGGTCCCACACCCTCCCATGTTTGGGCCCTGGCTCTGCCATTCTCGAGCTCTGGGGCTTGGAGACGACACTGTTTCCTAAAGGTCTTGGCTTCCTCAGCTGCAGCTGGGGGAACCTTGTCCTGAGTTTGCTGGATGGTGGGGGACAATAGGAAGCCCCACTCGGGGAGCACCGGGTCCTGGGGATGCTGCCACACATCTCTTGCTTTTCCCAACAAGTTCGCAGGCCCTGCGGGGTGCCCCCTGGGCAGGATGTGTGGCCTTGCCTGTTTGCTGGCCTGTAGGATTGCCGAGAGCTACTTTTCCCAGGCTCCTTTACCTGCTGCGCTGGGCCAGTGGGAAGCACTGGCAGGAGACTGCAGGGGAAGAGGAGGAGAGAAGTCAGGATACCTCTTCCCCCATCTTAGTGAGTGTGGTTCCAGCTCCCCCACCACGGTCCCAGCTGCCTTCAGGCAGTCTCCCCACTTCTTCCTCTAGTCCCTCCAGCCCCAGAGTGGTGGCCATGTCTGGCACTGAGGGCACGGAGTTGCCTCACAGTTTGCTGGTTGGCTTCTCAGCTCTTCCTGTGGCCATAGAACCAATACCCTAGATTAAATTCCTCCGTTTGAAATACCGGGAGCGGCTTCTGTTCGTCTGACTGGCCCTGATCAGAGAGGGCGTCCAGGCTGTCCTTCTGCCCGGGAGGGTCCCCTTTCTCCATCCCTAGTCTTTATCCTGGAGGGTCAGAAGCAGCCCCTGAGGTCCTGACCCCCGAGGCTGGCTGGAGGAAGCACCAGCTCCTTCACGCTCTTTGCAGTGGGCCCGTCCCAAGGCAGACAAAGCCTTCTGAGGCCAGCACTGACTGTCCCTGTGGCACAGATCAAGTGTGTCACCGTGCTGCTGTGCCACCTCTTTACTTATCCTTCTGAAGGGTGGAAGGAGCCGCTGAGAGCAGAGGAGAGAAGAAAGGGATGAAGGAAAAGAAGAAGAACGCTCCTGCCCTCTCCAAGAGCCCCAAGCAAGCATTTAGCAAGCCCCTTTCTCCCTCAGAACCTTCCCCAAGACCAGCCCAAACCAGCCCTAAGGGAATGCAGCCTTGTCCCCCGGTCCTGGAGAAGGAAGGGAGCCAGGGACAGGCTCCTCCCAACGAGTAGAGGGTGTTCCTTTTTCCAAACCAGTGTCACCGGGACTCCTTTTGGAGGCTGTTCTCAGGGGTCCTCCCACCCTGGTCCCTGATCTCCTTTCCACCCTTCCAGAGCCCTGGGCAGAGGTCACTTCAGCCAGTCCCCTGCCTCCAGGCCAGACGGAAGGCTCCAGCAAATCCCTCAGGGCCTTCCTGAGGGACCCAGGTGCTGGGTACCTGGCTCTGTCACTCAAAGTCTCCTGTCACTTGCCCAGGGACCGAGACAGATTCTAAGTTTTCTGGGTTCTCATTTTCCCCACATTGAACATTCTTTGGGGGCACTGCTCTCAAGCCACCAGGATGGTGGGAAGAGCCTGAGAACTCCTGTCCACGTTCGCCTTCCACAGTACAGGTGGGCAAACAGGCTCAGAACAGAGACTGCTGGAAGCATGAGAGCCACTGGCATGTTATGGGGAACAAAGGAGGTGACACGTGACAAGCTAAGCCAAAGCCCCAAGGACACGTGTCCCACAGGAGTATTTGTATGAACATCCACACATCATATGCACTCACAGGTACAAAAAAGGCCACACATGTTCACAAACCATCACCTCCACAGACACCGTGTGCTCAGCACCCGGGGTTCACATGGTAAACACGCCATAACACACATGTGTCCCAGGGGTACACATGCCCCCCCGACTGTGCACATATATGCACATGTGGGTTTTCACAGAAACCACATGTGCACTCATCAGTACACACACAGAGCCGCACGCTTACCTGTGCCCCTGTAGAATCACACCTGTGTGCAAAATGTCACATGCATGGCTCTGCCATGTGTCCAATTCAAATAGCTGACACACACAGACACTCGTCAGTGGACCCAAGTGTCCTCACACTTGAGGGCACATATCACAGTCCCACAGACTTGTGTGCTTCCCTCAGCACAGAGCACAACCCAGATTGCCCCCTATTGTCACTCCCACGTGGGTGACCATGGCCATGTGCACGGTGCCCCCACAGCTCACACCATGTACAGATGTGGTATACACTGTCCCACACAGAGGGATCCCCTGGCCAGGCTCCTGCACTGTCCCCAGAGCCATGTGTGTGACCCCTTCTTGGTGGGAGCCTCCTCATGGAACTCAGAGCCACCTCGTGGTCCTTGGAACTAGGAGAGCACACTACCCACCTACCCCAGCCCCAGCCCCTAAACTGGGTGGCCTGCATTCCGGGGGGTGGGGATGCTGTCCAGAACACAAAGTCCTGGGGCCGAAGTCCTGTTTGCAGGCGCCAGGCGGAAGTTGCCCAACCTGCCTGGGTGACTGGTTTATTGTCTTCAGCTTCCGCTTGGCTGCAGTCCCAGGCCCAGCCAGCGACCTGTGTCTCTGGGAGAGGGTGAGGGCGGCAGGCAGCTCGCCCTCCCCAGGGGACTGGTGGCCACAGGTCCCCAGCCACGTGTGCTACACGCCTGAGACTCAGAAGCACAGGACTTAGAGCCCAACCTATCCTTCCCCACATGGAAACCAAAGGCCAGGGAAGGCAGTGGGCTTGCCCAGAGTCACCTGGTCAGCTGGGCTCCAGCAGAACTCCATTTTCCTTCCCTACCCTTTGTCAAAAGGTGGCACAGAGGCCTGGGTGTGGCTGAGCAGGGCCACTCTGCGTGCAAAATGAAGGGACCTCGGAGTGTGAGAGTGCAGCACCCTGCCCCCCCACCCACCCACCACGGCTGTGTCCAGTCACCAAAGATCATATTGCCATGTCACCAATCCAGGGAGCTCACCAACTCTATCCTGACTTGAAGCTGTTTATTTTCTAATTTGTAAGATTTCCAACAGTGCAGCACACTATAGGGATGCAGCCACACCCATGTTTATAGCAGCAAGTCACAATGGCCAAGCTGTGAGCCAGCCCAGGGCCTGTTAACAGGGGACTGGATAAAGAAAACGTGGCCCACGTACACAGTGGAGTATCAGGTCATAAAGAAGAATGAACTTACGGCGTTCGCTGGCTCATGATGGAACTGAAGATCATCATGCTAAGTGAACTAAGCCAGACTCGAAGCCAAAGTTCAAGTGTTTTCTCTGATTTGAGGAAGCAAGTCCAAAATAAGAGGGAGAAGAGAGAGAGAGAACGAGAGAAAGGGAAAATGGGGGGTCCATCAAAATAGAAGATCAGTGGACTAGGTGAAGGGGACCGAGGGGGAAGGAGAAGGGACGGGCGAAGGGAACAACTGAGGAATGAATCTGACCTAACTTTCCCATGTACACGTATGAATACCCCACAGTGCAGCTCCCCATCCTGTCTATCCACCATCTTTAACTAACAACAACAACAACAAAAAAACAAACCTGTAAGTAATGGGCAGAAAGATCAGTAGAGAGAAGGGAACAGGGAGGGAGTGGGGGAGAGAGAGGGGGAGTCCTGGGGACTGAATTAGAGCAAACAGATTCCATGCTTTTATAATTATAAAAAAAGAATCCTAACATCATATATAACTAAAAAGAAATAATAAATTTTTTCAGGGCTGGGGATGTGGCTCAAGCGGTAACACGCTCGCCTGGCATGCGCGGGGTGCTGGGTTCAATCCTCAGCATCATAGAAAAATAAAATAAAGATGTTGTGTCCACTGAGAACTAAAAATAAATATTGAAAAATTCTCTCTCTCTCTCAAAAAAAAAAAAATTTTCCAGCAAGGTGTCTGAGATGAGGTGGTGAGGCATCTGAGGGCCATGGGAGGGAAGTCAGGACTGGGCCATGGCTGACTGGCCCGGGTCTTTATTCTGATCCTCTAGAGGCAGCAACAGGAAGGTGGGGGTAAGCCAAACCCATCATTCCTGAAAATTCCAGAAATCTTCAGAAGTTATTAAAAACCGTGCCACAGCTGCCTGTTTCCCTCTGTCCCTCTCTTCTCCCCTCCACCCTTCCTGCCTCAGTTCATCCAGTTGGGTGGTGGTGGCCTTGGCAAGGTTGGGTCACACTGGCGTGGGCCAGCAACCTCCAAGTTTCAGAGATGGGTCTGTGCAGGGGACGGAGGACATGCACCGATCATGGATGAAAGGGCCAGGTTCCTCCGTGATGAAAAGGGGAGCCATGAACACGGCCAGAGGAAGCTCGTGGTCTTGGACTGGAATCAGGATGATGGGCGAGAACGCGTGGTTTGGGGTGTATGTGTGTGTGTGTGTGCGTGTGTGTGTGTGTGTGTGTGTGTGTGTGTGTGTCCCAGCTTTTTTCACCACGAAGGTAGCAGTGACAACATCTTTCTCCCCTAACAGGGAACCAGGCTTTCAGAGGACCGGCTGACTTCCAGCTGGGGCAGGGAACGCACAGATGAGCCCGGCACATCCGGTTGTGCCAGGAGGTAGAGGATGACGGGGACCTGTCGGGGAAGCACAGGGACCCACTGCAAGGGCCTTTCTCTGGCCAAGTGTGGTTTGAACATCAAAGAAATAACAAATAGCAATGGATTGTAACCCACTGAACAAATAAGTGCACAAATGAATGGTCAGAAGAGAATGCCAAGTAATAAAAAAGGAAAATTACCCTTTGGCAACTGTTAGAATAATCATCATTTCAGCTAAGAAACTTTGAGGACTGCTAAAACTCAGGGTGTGGACGGAAGGAGGAAGGGGGTATTTGTTTACAAAAGTAGCAAAGTGACTTGACAGTGAGAAAGTTGACCTAAGAGTTAACATCCCCAGAGTTGAGAAATCAATGCTGGGTGCCTCGGGTAAGGTACACTGAGAAGAGTACACCATCACCCCCGACAGTCCTGCCCAGGGGCAGGGTCTGGGCATAACCGTGAGAGAATGTTCTATCAAAAAACCCTGCCTCGTTATCCTCCAAATATCAAGGATGTGGAACTCAGAGCGAGACAGGGGAACTGTTCTGGGTGGAAGGAGACAAGAGATGCCAGATTGGGTCCCCCTCTCTAGGTGAAACTTCACTGCCAAGTCTGGATGGAGGGCGCAGGGAGCTGCCTGTACTATTCTTGCACATTTTCTGTAATTTGAATATTTTAAAATGAAATGATTTTTAAATCCCAAGAAGTACAACTTTATAGTGTTAAAGGAGGGTCCTGGGTGTATATTTTCAAGAAAAGGAGGAAGCAGAAGGATTATCTGATAAACTCACCTTCTTGGGGAGTATTTGAGACAATTTGGGGATGGACACCTGGAAACACACACACATGAAATGCATTTCGAGCTAAGCAGCAAATTTTGAAAATTTGTTGACTATTTAAGAAAATCTGCAAAAGAAACCTCCAAATGCTAAAGTGCTGATGAAACAGGACGTTAGTTTTTCAGGGATGTAGTGGTCAGCTTTCATATCTGTAACAAATACCTGAGATAATCAACTTATAAAGAGAAAAGGTTAATTTGGGTTGGGCTTTGGGCTTGAGGCGAGGCAGCACATCGTGGAAGGAGCATGTGGAAGAGGAAGCAGCTCATCTTGTGGCCTGGATGTGCAAGAGAGAGAGAGAGAAGAAGAAGAGGAGGAGGAGGAGGAGAGGAGGAGGAGGAGGAGACACCAGGGCCCACTTTCCTTTGAGAGCATGCCTCCCCAGTGACCTAAAAGCTCTATTAGGTCCCACATGTATGTCTTTTCCCTCTCTGTCTCTCTCTCTCTCTCTCTCTCTCTCTCTCTCTCTCTCTCTCTCTCTCTCTCTCTCTCTCTCTCTCTCTCTCTCTCCCCCAGTGCCAGGGCAGGGATGGAACCAGGGCCTGGCACATACTGAACAAATGCTCTGCTATTGACCCACACCCCTAGCCTTAGCCCCACCTCTTTAAGTTTTTGCCACCCCCCAATATGACAAGCTGGGGACAGCAAGTCTTCAACACATGGGCTTTTGTTAGGGCCAAATTATAATACAGGGGTTTTAAAAATAAATAAATAAAATGAAAAATCCCCTACAATGCTATGGAGAACATACCCATACGATGACATCTAAGAAGAGTAAATGCTTTATACGCCTTTGCTTTAGAAACATGGGGTAATCCCTGAAACACTGCTCAGGAAGGGACTTTGTCTATTAGAAGAATGTATACAGAACATAATAAAGAGAATATTTCTTGAATAAGCTTCTGGAAAGGTTGATCAAGGTGGTAATATGGGGCAGGGTTCTTTAGTGAGTTTTGGAGAAGTACCTTTTACCATGTGGGCCTTGGGAGGTCTGACGGCTTCCCCTGTACCCCATCCAGGTGCCCCTTCAGGACCCAGACCTGGCCTGGGCCATGCAGGCCTGTCACCCAGGCCCCTGTGGATTCCACTGGCAACCTCCCTGGAGGAAAGGACTCCGGTTCCTTCTCTCAGCCCTTGGTGACGCCAGTTCACAGCCCCATTTTACAGATGATAAAGTGGAGGTTTGGAGAAAGGACTTATAGCCAAAGACTAGCCAAGCTGGACTTGGAGCCAAGTTGACAAACTCCAGGGTTATCTCCCTGCCCCTCGCCCCGCGCATCTCCCGCCTGCTGGCGCCAGATCTAATCAGGGCCTTGCTGGCCCCTTGGATGGGCCGGGAGGTGGTGTGTCATCAGAGCATGGGATTCTAGAAGCTCCTGCCATATGTCATTATGTCTAATTACTTGAGTTCAGGCTTCTGCGTGGGCTGCTGGAGCCGGAGCGTCTCCATGCCCAGGTGGGATTTCTGCAGCCAAGAAGTGGGGCAGAGCTGCTGAGGGGTCCTCGCCATGTGTTCCCCACCTCTGCTGCAGAAAGCTGGGCTCCAGGACCCTCACAGAGGCCCAGGGGAGGCCTGGAGCAGGGAGTGCCATCCGTCCACGCCATGGTGGCACTTCTTAACCTCACTGCAGCCTGGCAGGGGATGGAAGAGACATCCCTGCACTCCTCAGCCATCCACAAACAGGCAGCTGGACACGGAGGCATGGCTCTGGAACGTGTGTCTGGACCTTGGAGTGCAGAGCTGCTCACATCTCCACCACCTCCACTAGGTGCTCATGGGGGGGGGGGGGCGAGTGAGGGGAAGATGGATCCCAGGCCACGCTGGCAGAGACGGCTGACGGAAGCCACCTTTTGCATATGCTCAATAAACAGGTGTGAGTGGTTCTGTGTGCCAGCCATTGCTCTGGGCAGTGGGTTTTTAAATCCAAGTTCCCATCCTCAAGGAGTTGGCTTTCCAAATCGAAGAGGGATGATGACCATAGAAATAAGTGTGTGACGTACCAGGAGGTGGCAGGTGGTATAAAATCCAAGGGGAGAAGATGGCTGAGGATGGGGATCTGGCTGGAGACACAGCCAAACCATTCTTCCCAAACCCAAAGGGTAGATGGATAAATAACTCTGGGGGTAGAAAAAATGGAGCCCATCACCCCAGTTGCTGCCTCTTCTCTTCTTCTTCTTCCCTTCCTTCTTCTATAACAATCCTTTTCCTTAAAATTTTGGATATTTAAAATAGTCAGAAGGTATGAAAAGTTACTTGCCAAATATTCACGTACATACTACCCCTCATGTTAAAAATAAATATTTAGATCTGTAAACAAAACAAAATCAAAAACTTACAAATACAATCCATGCTCCCTGTATTAGGAAAGTCTAAGTTATGCTGAGATAACAAGCAAACTCCAAAATCTCAATTGTTTTAAACAACAAAGGTGTATTTCACTCTCATTCTGTGTATCCAGTGAGGGTTGATGAGACAGGGCCATATTTGTCGTAGTCTCTTAGGAATCCAGGCTGAGGGATGCTCCCCTGTTTTATGATGCTATCATCTCAGCAAAAGGCACCCAGCTGCACTAAGGGAAAAGAGCACGAGGACGCACATCAGCTCTTAGATGTTTCCTTGTGGAAGTGGCATCGGCTCAGGTTTCATTGGTGAAAGCAAATCATGTGTCCATGTCCAACTTCCAAGGTGGCAGTGAAGTTTGATCTTATGGGCTCAGAAGAAGAGGACGGAAATGTCAGTGAGGGTAGTTCATATCTACCACATTCCCCATCTTATTTCCATCTATCCCTCACTCCGTAAATAAGCTCCACTTAGAGGCTGCCTTTTTCGTCTGCCTTTTCTCATGTAGCATAATGTCTTCAAGGTCCATTCATTTTTGTAGGATCTCACTGCTTCATTCCTTTTCAATGACCAAATAACAGCTCATTGTTTGAAATCTATACCACGTTTGTTTGTCCATTCATTTTTCGGTGGACATTTTAATTGTTTCCACTTTGGGACATTTTAATTGTTTCCACTCTATGCCGTGCATATTCATGTACAAGTTTGTTTGAACTCCATCTGAGTCAGCTTTTTCACTGCTGTGCCCAAAAAATCTGACCGGAACAATTAGAGAAGGAAAAGTTGATTGGGGGGCGCTCAGTTTCAGAGGTCTCAGTTCACAGACGGCCGACTCTCTTCCCTGGGGCCTGAAGCGAGGCAGAACCTCCTGGCAGAAGAGTGTGGGTGGAGGAAGGTGGCTCAAGAAGCAGAAAGAGCTGTCCTCACCGTGAGGAAGTACAAACCCCGAGGCACGCCTGCAGTGGCTCACCTGCTGCCCGGGGGCTTGCAGCCTGCTCTGACCTCTCGCACCCTGGGAACCTCACCCCGTTTATAACTTTCATTCTCCCATCGCCACCATGCTGGTCCTCATTAGCAGCTTTCAGGAAGAGGAATTGACATGGGCAGCAATTCTAGGTCACGTTTGGTGCCCTGGAGGTGTGTCCTATGAAGCTGGAACACAGGGGACGGCTGGTGCTGGTGCTAGAGAGGTCAGCGGAGGCCAGCGCAGGAGAACCTAGGACGTCATTCTACAAGTTGGGACTTCACACTGGGAGCCCAGAAAGAAACCACAGGGGGATCTCTTTCTGAGCTAGAGGAATGTGGTCAACTTCACCTTTAGACTAGAGAGAGCATGGGGACCCCCCGGAGCTCAGTCTTGGCCTCACAGGAGGCGGGAGCTGAAGCAGGCCACTTCCAACCTCTGGGCCTCAGTTTTTCAAATAGAAAAACTGGGGTTCACATTTCTCCTGTCAGACACAAGTGAAGTCCTAGGTGTGAGTCTGGGTGTGAATCTCTGAAGTACAGGATAGAGGCTGCTACTTGAAATGCCTGCTCAGGCCAGCCGTGTTGGTGCATGCCTGTAATCCCAGGGACTTGGAAGGCTGAGACAGGAGGATCACAAGTTCAAAGCCAGCCTCAGCAGCTTAATAAGACCCTGCCTCAAAATACAAAATAGAAAGGGCTAAGCATGTGGCTAATCACCCTGGTTTCAATCCCCTGTACCAAGAGAGAGAGAGAAGAAAAGATGCTTGCAACGTGGTGGGGCTTCCCGTCAGTGGATCTTAGGTGGATCTCCAGAGGCATCATGGACCTGTGTGGAGTTTGAACTTCTGGAACAGGAGACCCATGGATGACATACTGGGGGGACTGGCTGTTGAAAGGAGGCAGCAGCAAATCCTCAGAGGTGACTTTTGTGTTAATGAGTCAGGATTTTCATGTCTTGGGTCTACAGCTCCGTCAAATTCTGCAAAATGTGAATCCAAACCGCATGGAGGTGGCAGGACTCGAGTTTCTATGGTTTGGAGGACATAGGGACTTTCTCTGTGGCAATCATTTCATCTAAAAGAAGCCAAGACCTCCCACGTGGGCCTGGAGGGAGAAAGCTCGAGAGAAGAGGTCAGGGCGGCGTGTTTCCCCCACCCACGGAGCCTGAAGGGCAAACCAGCCAGTGCCGAGGCGAGAAGACCCCACCATCTTAACCCGGGGAATTCGCAGGCGACAGAGGCTGGCAGGGAGAGGGAGGAGGGACTTTCTGCAGAGTGACAGGGATGGTCTAGATTCTGATTCTGAGTCCATCTGTGGAAGGGACATCAAGGCGTTCAATGCTTAGGACACCATTTAATTTCCCCACCCATCCCTTCACTTACAGAAAAAGGGTCACCAAGGAAAAGTGGCTGTCGAGGTCACAGGCAAGTGAAGTACCAGGCCAGGGTTGGAACCCAGATCTCGTGGCTCAAGGCATGGGCTGGCACCCTGAAGTTCTCTCCCAAGCAACTGCAAGTGGGACACGTGGGTGGCCTCTGGGTCAGAGAGGACAGGCTCAGTAGTTAGCACTCATGTGATTCCCCGGGGGCGACATTGGTGTCTTCTCTTTTTGGTTTATTCTGGAAAGTCCCACGTCTCTTCCTAGCATCCCTGTCTGGAATTTATGCCAAGGGCAGCCAAAGGCCAGGACTGATTAGAAGGCCTGAAAAAGGGGATCCAGGGCAAAAGGTCAGACCATACTGTGCGGCACTCCTGGGGCCTGGGCAAGAGAGTGAATTTGTGTCCACCCCCTACTGCCCACCTCCCATCCCCAGTCCTGAGCAGGGTCTGCAGGCCTGGGAGAGTCCTTGGAGTTCAGGCTCAAAGAGACAAATGGGAAGAGCAGCGGCTTTAGAATTAGAGCCGGTTCAAGTCCTAGTACCATCACATATTTCCTGTGTGATGTTGGCTGACTTCCCTAGCCTCTCTGTGCTTTGGTCTCTCCGTCTGTCACATGTGGTTGATACTCATCATATGGAAGGGACCAGCTGATACGCGATCACAAGACAAGTGGCCCCTAGGAAGCACCTCTCACCAGGGAATGGGGGCTGTCATAAGGTTGCCCTGAATTCCTCCAACTTCTAGAAGCCCTTTCCAAGGAGCAGAACCCGTGTCCGGATGGCCAGAACTCTCTCCTGGGCACTGGCTTGGACCCTGGGGAAAGACCCCATGATGGCCAATCCTGGACCCTGCCTTTGGAGCTCAGTCCAGTGAGGCAGACCAAAGGGATCGGAGCAGTCATGGGAGAGGGTGCAGCCAAGACACCTCAGGAGAGGAAAGGAGGCCCCTGCCTGGGTCAGGGAGGACTTCACAGAGGGAGAGGCTGTGGGGAGGAGACTACAAATGCTGGCCATAGTCACTGACCAATCAGAAGGGACCTTGGCTGCCAAAGGTCCACGGGACCCCTCGGTGTCTCCCAGCTGATTACTGATGCTCTGGAAGGGGCATTTGATTTGGGTCCTGATGGATGAGTAAGAGTTCTTGTGACCGGTGGGGAGAAGGGCACTCTAGAACAGGGCTCAGCATGTGCAGGAGCCTGGTGATTGGGAAGGTGTGGCGTGTTTGTGTAGGGTGGGAGAGGGGGCGATCCCTGTCCTGCCCGTCAAAAACCTCGTGGCCAAAGGCCTATAACAGAAGACAGGTTAACAAGAGAAAAGCAAAACAAATTTATTTGATCATAGTTTTATGTGACACAGTAGCCTGCAGATCAAAGGCCCAAAGATCTATTTTTCTGCTTAGGATCAATGAAGCAGGGGCCGCAGCTAGACATGGGATGGGTCAAAGGGCCTGAGCTTGGGGAATCTGTCAGAGTGGGGACCCGGCAGCCAGCCTCTGCAGTCGCTTTGTGGCCCCTGGGGTATAGCATCTCTTCCTCCCTGGGATGAGGCAGGACCCTTTTAGGAATGGCGGTCCAAGGACCTACAATCAAACCAGGTCCGTCAGAGGCCTTGTGGCCGGCTCTCAGGCAGAGGAAGCTGCAGGGATATTTTTAGGTTTTATATCTGGCTTTGAAGGGAAGAGGCTCTGGTTTCTGGGACCCGCCTTGGGGAAGAGAGATTCTAGTTTCTTTAGCCTGTCTCAGGGAAGATGGGGGCGGAAGGACAGGGGGCAGGAGGTCAAAATGACACTGCTTCTGAGGCTTTCATTTTGGGGTGCCCTTCCCCAAGCCCTGGTACCTGGAGAGGTACGGTGGAACACGGCATGCATCTGAGACAGGGTCAGGAGGAAAAGCAGAGAGGCCCTTGAATGGCACTGAGTTTAGATGACACAGTTGGGACAACTCTGACGTGGCATTCCACACTGGTGACCCAGATGCATGGGCACTGCCCCAAAGTTTGCAGGGTCTGCTTCTCCTCTCCCAGGCCCACGACACTGACTTGGGGTGGAGCTGTGACTGGGGACGGGGTGGGCCTGGGCTCCATTCTCTTAGCAAAGGGGTGGCAAGGGTAGTCCAGGAAGAGAGGCTCAGACAAGATTGCAGGCCAACTGAGGCAGATGCTCAGCTGCAGGGGTGGGACCAACATCATGGAGAGTGAACATACTAGTGACCCAGACTCCCCTGGCCTCGGGACACTGAGTCTTAATAAATAAATAAAACTCAAGGTCAGCTTGAGAACAAGGTGCCTGGTTTAGCCTACTCTGCTCCCAGCTGACACACTGTGTGACCTGGAGTCAGGCACAAGCCCTCTCTGGGCCTAGAGGTCTCCACCCGTAGCACAAGGGAGGCCACTGCTTTCTCCTGGAAACAAGAAGGGTGACCTAGGCAGGTCCTCTCCGGCCAGCATCCTGACCTGGCATCGTGGAAACTGAGGCTTCAGATTCAGGCAGAGCCGGGTTTGAATCCCACTTTGGGAAACACTTGATGTTGAACTTGGAGCAAATGCTAAGTGCTGGGCCTTCATGTCCTCATTATGGAGTGGGGAGTTGATGGGCAAGGTCCATCCTGGATGGAATGGAGAAGGCGCTGAGGCTCTGAGGACAAGACAGTACAAGTGTTAGCAGGGAGCTTCTCCCTCACTTCCGATGGGTGGCCGTTGCCACAAACCGTCTTGCTGCTGGTTTTTTGCTGACGTTGAAGGTCAATGGCAAGTGAGGAGGGAACCATATCCTTTACTGTTCTCCCAGGACACTTTTAAGCATGAAAGGGGCACTATTGGTAATAAAAAGCCATAAAAAAGGACTGTCCTTGGGAAGTTGGAATTTATGATCCCCTGGTGAAGAACAGAGATTCAGAGACGGAGATGGAGAAATGGAGGCGGGACACAGTTGGGGAGAGACGTGAGCAGTTACCTCGAGCTTCGGAGAGAGCACCCGCTGATTGGCTTCCCGCTCTGGGCCCACAGAGCTGCTCTCAAAGAGCTGCTCTGCCTTGCAGCAGCATGGACAGGCTGGTCCTGTAGCCCCAGGCCTTTGCTCCCACGTTGGTAGCTACATTTTTTTCCTGACTTGGGACTTCCTGCTGAGACTGGTCTTGGAATGAGAACAGGACAGCACCTTTCTGGCTGATCACCCAAATAAAGAGACTTTGAAAATGCCTGCAGGGGGTAGCTGCCCAATGAACTTCCAGCTCCTTCCATCTTCACCAATAAGCTCCCTGGTACTGGGACCCTGCTCCAAGGTCATAACAAGCCCCCAAACCCAGCAGGTCCTTGCTGGAAGCCGGCCCTGTTCCCACCCCTCCCCACCTAGGAATTCTCCACCTCCAAGTGCAGGAAGGCCTCTGGAGCCTGCGGGACTCTTCTCCCTTCGGCTCCCTTTCTCCTCCTCTCCAGTGGCTGGGCCGGAACGCAGCTGGCGGGGGCAGGGCTCCCCCCCAGACTGCTTCTCACAAGGCCCCTTCAACATGTCACAGCGAGCTTGCATTCCTCCACCCTAATGCCTCCTCTGGGAACACGGCTTTCAGAAACCTGAGCCACCGGTGCAGGCCAGAGGAGGTGGGCCCAGGGGCCAGGGCGAGGGGCTTGGCTTCCGCCTTTGCTGAAAGCAGAAACCCAGGCTTCCTCTCCCCTTCAGCTGCGCTGGGCTCCCAGGCCAGGAGGCAAAGAGCTCTGGCTTCTCCCCAAACCTGCTTAGGCAGATGGGGCTGGACGAGAAAGAACCATGACAGCCTGGGAAAGGAAAGAGATGCTGACCTCGCAGAACGGCGAGGGGATTTTCCACATGTCCATCAGGTGCGAAGGCTTTCACACTGGGTCCCTTCACTGTCCCCTTTGTCTTCTGAAACTACAGGGCAGACGACTAGCAGGACCAAAACCAATTGGAGGGGTAAGGTTACTAGCCCAAGAAATGGAAGGGCTGGAGTTCAAGTCCAGGTTGGTTGCCCAGGACACCACATGGCCTCCAAGTCCATGGTCCAGCTGGAGGGGCCCTGCTGAGGCCCTCCCTGGGTGAGGGGTGAACTTGTTCCTTCAGGGCACTTACTCATTCCATGGATGTCATCCTCCCCTCCCCCACACTCTACTCTTGGAATCTGAAATCGCGCCTCGTGAGGCCCAGAAGGAAGACTGGAAATTAATTGTTCAAGGCCCTCTTCTATAAATATGGAGACTGAGGCCCAGGAAGCGGGTACAACTTGCTTGTGTCAGACCTCACCTTTTTGAGACCTGAAGGCTTTAGTGGAAAGACTCTGGTCAAGCAGATCTGGGCTTGAGTCCTGTCTCTGCCATTGACCTTCTGGGTGACCTTGGCCAGTAGACCACTTTTTCCAGCTTCAGTTTCCCCATCTATTAAGTGAGGATTCAGTGCCTTCGAGGAGTGTCGCTTTGAAGAGTAACAGAATCCAGGGTTGGGACGCAGCCACGCAGAGCCTGGCCCACTGAGGGCCACTGTGCCGGCTGACCACCCTCCTTCCTCCCTAGCCGTGTAGGGGTGGAAAGAGTGGTCCCTTTCCTCCCCACCACAAGGGACATAGCAGACATCCCATAACAACAGGCAGGTTAACAAGAGACAAGTAGAACAAATTTATTCAAGGCATAGTTTTACCAGGAACAAGAGGCTTCAAAGACACAGGGAAAAATGTGTATTTTCTGCTTAGGTTTGTGACACACGGTCAGCCATGTTGAAATGTGATTGGACAGAAAGGGACTGAGCTCATGGAAATACGGAGTGGGAAACCAGCAGGGCCTGTCTGTGCAGATACTTCTTGACCTGGCTGTGTGCATTCCTGCCTCCTGGGTGTGAGGCAGGACCCTCTGGAATGAGGGTCTCATGACCTGTTATCAGACAAGAGTCTGTTAGAGAATGTCCTTATGGCCAGTTCCTGGTCAGAAAGGTCAGGTGAAGGTTAGGGTGACAGTTTTAGGCTCTGGGGAAAACGAGTTCTGGAATCCTATGACCTGGCTTGGGGAAAAGGAACTCTAGTTTCTCTGGCTGCCTCCAGCAGAATGCAGAAGGAGATACCGGAGGGTGGGAAAGGTCAGAGCCAGGTTGGTTATACAGCTGCTTTGGAGAAATTCCAGGGTCCTTTGATTCAAAGTACTCAACATGCCGAGCACTATACTTTGGGATGTTGTTTATAGTGTTCTGAGCCCCAACAAAAGGAAAATTGGATCTTATTTATTTATTTATTAGAATCCAGGGTCTTTCATAGGCTAGGCAAGTGCTCTACCACTATGTGACAACCCCAGTCCTTTTAATTTTACATATTTATTGGGTTCTAGGGATTGAACCCAGGGGTGCTTAACCACTGAGCAACACCTCTAGCCTTTACTTTTTATTTTGAGACAGGGTCTTGCTGAGTTGCTTAGGGCCTCGCTAAGTTGCTGAACTAGCTTTGAACTTGCCATCTTCCCACTTCAGCCTCCCAAGCTGCTGGGATTACAAGTGTGAGCTGTCATACCCAGCTGAAAAATTGAATCCTAAGGCTCTGAGACCAGGGACACCCCTTTATAGAGGCTGGGGAGGGAGACGGAAGCAGTGATGTGCTAGCACTGGTTTGCACTTCCTGGCAAGAGCTGATTATTAAATAACAGCTGCTTGTTGGCGGGGTGGGGGTGGGGGTGGGGGTGGTGTAGCTCGGTGGTAATACAGTACTTGCCGAGCATGCTCAAGGGCCAGACTGCCATTCACAGCACTGGGGGAGGAAGCCACTTGTTAAACATTTGGGAATTGCAGGCAGTTGTTGGTAGCTTGAAATCAGTCATAGTGGGAGTATTGACACCACAGAAACTGGCACACCCTACAAGTGATGGATTTCTTTTTTTATTTATTTGTATTTTTATTTCATTATTATTATTTTTATGGTACCAGGGATTCAGCCCAGGGGCACCTTACCACTGAGCCACATCCCCAGCCCTTTTTATTTATTTATTTTTTTTATATTTTTGAGACAGGGTCTCACTACATTGCTGAGGCTGGCCTCGAACTTGCAATCCTCCTGCCTCACTCAACCTCTGGTCTCTGGAATTACAGGCATGCACCACCACATCTGGCTTGGATTCTTTTTTAAATAAAGGCCTGTAGTATGGGGTTTGCCAGTAGCAGGAAGTGATTTGTAGACTTATTTTGTAGAGGAGACTCTACAGCTGACTGGTCCAGCTGAATGTACCTACATATCTATTGTGAATTACAGCTTCACTATGTCCCAGCTATGGGACCTTGGGCAAGACACTTGACCTCTCTAAGCCTTTATCAGGTGGGGAAACTGGGGCAAATATCTAGCTTTCTGGGTATCAGTAAAGGCTTAAAGGGATAATTAAATGAGATGATGTTTGGAAAAAATTTAGTGTTGGGCTGTGAGTTCCCTAAAAGTGGGTATTATTTTTAGCCACAATATCCCAAGGCCTGGGGATGCAGCTCAGGGGAACAATGCTTGCTGAATACATAGAAGGGCCTGAGTTCTGCCCCAGCACCACAAAAAACAAACAAAACAGCAGTACCCTAAAGTAGAGGCCCCAAAGCAAAGTCCCTCTCAGGTCTTCTTGTGCCCTCCTGATTCCTACTGTCCTCCTCCCCCAGCCCCCTACAGTAAGCCACAAGAAGTAGAATGCCCCTTTCCCAAGGCAGCCCATAGAAACGAGAGTCCCCTTCCCCCAAAGCCAGACAGAAGTTCTAAAACATCACTCTGACCTCCAGAGACCATTAAGAAATTCACCGCCCTGCATGGTCTGATTATCGATCCCAAGATGCCATTTCAGAAGGGAGGGAGGGGGGCTGCACAGACAGGCCTTGCTGGGTCTCCCCACCCAGCCTACCTCTGTGGACCAGAGCTTTTTGTTCAATCACATTTCCACAGAGCCACCAGCACGTCATCAAACCCAAACGTAGATGGATCCTTGGGCCTGGGTCTTGGGTCTTCAACCTGAAGGTCCCTGTGTCATGTTAAAACTGGGGAACAAACTTTGTTATCCTTTTCTCTTGTTAGGCGGTCTCCTGGGTTAGGGGTGCCGGCCATGATGGGTGAGGGACCATGTCTTTCGCCCCCTGCAGTCTCTTGAAGCTGAATCAGAACCTGTGAGATTGACACTGGCACTTTCAATTCCTGCTGAGGAAACCAAGGCTCTGAGAGTTGAAATGACTTGCTCAAGGTCAGCCTGCTAGTAGGTGTCAAGGCTGGCTTGGAACCCTGATCTGATTGCCTCCAAGGTTGGGTGTCCGCCACCCCCGACCCCCAAGCCCCAGCTCAGCTGTGGGAGGCTGACTGCAGAGCTCGGCTTGTGGTGTTGGCGGGGGGCTTCAGGTGGGATGCGTGGGGACCGACGGCCACCTCTGCCAGGGGTCTGCCTGAGAGACTGGGCTCAGAGCCAGAGCATGCAGCCTCCAGCCACATGTGTCTCCTTCTTCAGGGCTCTGGAGCCCCCAGACTCCCTACCTGTGTTCAGTGTCCCTCTCTACCAGTGCATCTGCTTCAGGGGAATCACCCCAAACAGCAAGGGCCACTGCTAACCAAGAACAGCACTGCAGTAGGGGGACGGGATTTCCTTTCCTATTGAGGGGTCCAGCCTCACTGCTGCCACTCCTGGTAAAGAGGACTCATTTAGGGGAAGCAGAAGGGAGTGGCAGAGCCCAGACTCCTGCCAGCCCCTTCTCAAAGAAACTGGACACACCCTTTCTAATTCTCTGCCCCTGCCCTCTGCCTCCCACTCCCACCACGTGTCAGTCTCTGGTTCCTCTTCCAATCCCAACCCCAAGACAGGCCTGGCATGTCCCAAGGCCCCCCCAAAAATCACAGCAAACAGACAGAACTGAGATATCCCCAAGCCAGATTCCCATCTCTTCCTTCAGGAAGTTTGCCCCAAGTTGGGACTGATGGATAGAAGATGTCACTGTCCTTAAATCCAGGGGCCCTTCCCTCCATCTGCTCCGAGAGAAGCCAGCTCTCTGGGCAAGCAAGGGAAGCCTCTGGCCCAGAGGGGAAACAGTCCTCAGCCACGTGCTCCAGGAGTTTGGGACGGGGCAATTGGGCCCCCTCACTCACCTGGATGCCTGGGGGTGGGCGGGGGGCTGACTAAGCACCTCCATTCCCCCACCCCCTCAGGCATCTCAGATCAAGTAGGAAGACAGATTCCTGACCCAAGCAGATGTACTTCAGGCAAACTGGTTAACTTCAGCGTGTGATTTCGTCTTCTGTACATTTTCTCATCAGGACACTGACGTCCACATCACCAAACTAACGTGCAGGCTCCCTGGTGAGAACTCAGCGCTTAGACATGGTGACCTATTTGTTTGCTTGATCGTTCATCTGTCCAGTTATTGTCTCAGGCAACATCAAATTAGGAGTGGCCATGTCATTTATTGTCCAATCCAGAATATTTTGAGTGTGGAGGGGGTGCTATTATTAATTATACTGGAGAACAGGCATCACCTGCATATCCATCCTGGGTAGGCAGGGACCCCGGCCACCCCGTGAATCTTGGGGCTTCCAAGCAGATGCAGGAGGCCAAGGTAGAACCATCTCCACTCCCTGCCTTGGGGTAGGAGGGGTCCAAGACATACCATCTCCTACCACTCAACGTCAGGAGACAACAGGTGTCCCAACAGCAAAGCAGCCCCAGTCCCAGTGCTGGGAGCCTAAGAAACTCCTTCAGAGGGCAAGTGACATGCCCCAGCTCCCCTCGCCATACACGTGGGCTCTTGGCAGCCACAAACACCCATTCTCTTCCTGGGGAGAGTGGCGGTGTCTCTACCTGGGTGGCATCCTGCCAACTCCCTTGTCACGTCAGTGTTAACAAGCTCTGAGCACTTGGCTTCTTCACCAGTAAAATGGGCGACAGTCGCTCCTCAAAGTGCAGTTGAGATCAGCCAAGGGTGTTCAAGACAGGCTCGGTCCTCATTGTGGATGGTAGATTTGAATCTTTAGCTGACATTGCGAGGGTTGGGGGGAAGGACAGGGAGGCACCAGATGCCAGGACAGCACCCGGTACCTTTCGGCCTCTTGCTGGCTTCGTGGCCTTAAGCAAGTCCCATCTACAAAGCTAGGATTGGAATGGTGCTCGCCAAGGGCCTTCTCTGCCTTCTTGTGGGTGTGAGGCCTCCCAGCCAGGCAAGGAGGCAAGGAGGCAGAGTCGGCACTATCACAGGATCAGCAAGGCATGTAAGGCTGACGACATTGCTTCCCTGCAGGCAGGAAGCGCCATGACACCCTGCAATTAGTGTGTCATTCCTTGGAGTCTCCTCTTTGCCTCCCCAGATTTCCTCGCCCTGGAGCAGACAGCATTCCACTCTTCCTTAAGCATTTTTAGGAATACAATCTCATGTGACCACAGCAATCTTCGCAAAAGGCTGACAACTCCCATTTTATAGATGAGGAAACTGAGGCCCAGAATGGAGGAGTGGATTGCTGGAACTTGTGCCACAAAGGAGAAACAGACTGAGTGAGGTGTTTTTTTTTTTTTTTTTGACATTTAAAAAAAATATTTATTTTGTTTTAGTTGTACACATACCTTTGTTTTATTTGTTTTTTATGTGGTGCTGAGGATCGAACCCAGGGCCTCGCACGCACTCGGTGAGCGCTCTACCACTGAGTCACAACCCCAGCCCATATCAAGATTCTTTCAACAGCCCTACCAGTGTCTGGAGTTGAGAATAAAAGAACATCAGTGTCAAGGCCAAACCTTAAGATGAACTTGGGTCCTGTGGACAGTTTATTCCTTGTTGTTCTTCCAATGTTTTGTTTTTCTTGTCCTCCAATCAGCTCATAAGTCTTGAGTGCAGGGGCCATAGATGAGACTTCTGTTTTCTCCTCCAGAACTTAGACCAGTACCTAGAGTAGGGACTTGTAGATTAAAATGCAAATATTTTGGAAAACTGTTCAGTCAAAAAGGGAAGTGATAGGAAATGGTCTCCAAGAAGTGAAGAGAATACAAAGGATACAGGAGTAGGGACTGCAGGCAAACATTTACATAAAATATTAGAAATTTACACCCGTGCCCATCCATACACATGGACATTCATGCATGCATACCGCTCGCACAAAGCATGCTGTCTGAGTGTATCAGTGTCCTAGGCTGGAGGCCTGACTCATGGGCTCCCAGCAAACCAGGTCCAGCCATTCATCCCCAGCACTGAACAGAAAAGGTAATAATGAAAAGCAGAAAAACAAATGTGAATCAGTATGGCTCTATGGGGAAGGCAAGTGAGATCCAGCGTCTCAGCCCTAACTTCTGGGTGCTGTTAAGGGCTTTAGGTTCAAATTGAGGAAGAACTGGGGCAGGGCAGGGTAATGCATAATTAAGCAGTCTTGGTCAGATGGTGGTCTGGTTGATCATTCTCTCGGTTTTGGTTCTGTGAGTAGCTCCAGAGAAGTTTCTCTGCCACTTGAGGGGAGCAATTTCCACTTGTTGCTCAGGATGTTTCACTCTGGGACCTGTGACTCTGGAAGGGAGGGGGGATTTGAGACTTGTAGGCACTGTCCAGGTGTCTGAATCAGGATGCTGCAAATCTCGCATCAGTCTTCGAGAGGAATAAGATCAGCGGGTAAATTAAGGGTTAACAAACCTTGAACTGCTAGTTTTTAGATGAGCCTCCTTAAAGGATTGACATGCCTACATGCAGAGATGAGTGGGAACATGACCCAAAGTTGGAGGTAATAAAGAACAGGGGCACAAGATGAAGCCAGAGATGCCAAGCTTCATTCTGCTTACAGTTCCCCATGGAACATCTGCAGTCCTAAGAGTCAGTGTTTTCAGCAAAGACAGCCTCTGTAAGCCCCGTCAGATGAGAACTAAGTATGTTTGGCAATATCTGTTCCTTCCAGGACGAGAACCAAGAGACGAGAACCAAGGCACTTTTAACCCTGTACCCTTCTCTACTGTTTGAATTTTGAGTTTGCCACTTTAAAAAATAAACAACTAGACAGGCACAGTGACACAGGCCTGTAATTCCAGCTACTAGGGAGGCTGACGCAGGAGGATTCCAAGTTCAAGGTCAGCCTAGGCAACTTAGCAAGACCATGTCTCAAAATAAAAAATAAAAAGGGCTGGGGATATCCATCAGTGGATTCAATTCCCAGTGCTGCAAAATAAATAATATAAAGTGAACAATATGCTGAGGGGGTGGGTAGGTGGAGTGATGCTTTCTGTATCCCAATTGTTACCCAAATGTTCCAGAGTGCTCTGGGTTGAAAGCCAAGGTCAACAGAGCACTTGAAGACCCACCTGCATTTCACCAGCTAGGTGCCAGTCCAGAGCCCCTTTGGGATTGACAGTAGAGCTGGCAGAGGAGGGTCCCGACTGCTTCCCCAGCCAGTGGGGTTTGATGCTCTTGAAAATGTGACTCCATTGTACAGACTCTCCTGGTGCATCTTGGCCAGATACATAGACATCAGGATGTGGAGAAAGGCCCAGATGACCAAGGGTCCCATTCTGTACTGATATAATGTCAGAAATGAATCCTCTGATTCAGTGGCCTTTGCAAACAACCGGGTGACCCTAAAGTTGATCATCCAAACCAAAAGTGTTTTCAGAATGAAAGGGGGTGCTATGAATAGCCATATCTGGACAAGAGCAAATGAGATCTCCTGGGAAAATTGGGACTCTATCAAAAGTCCCATCATCAGGAAGCTAGCAAGAAAACTTTAGGGACAAAGGCCTGCGAAGGAATATGGTCTGACTCCAGATCTTGATGACTCTCTTTCTCCCGTGCTGCCCCTGCCCCTCACAACATCAGGTAGCTTTGGGTGAATCCCATGCAAACCCTGGCTTCATGCACATCACCTGCCTCTTGCGTTTCCATCAATCATGACTCCTACCAAGAGATGCCGTGAGCATAAATGTCTCCCACAGAACCGGGCACAGGGAAGGCATGCAGCAAGCTGTAGCCCCACCGCCCTCTGAAGCAGAGAAATAATGAAACAACACAAGCCTGATCCTGAAAGTCTTGGGGCTCAACAGAGACAGCCTTTCTTCCAGACCAGATTCACAGATGCCACCGTGGGAGGAGAGTGTCAGGCACCGTGCACAGGGAGATGGTGATTCTAATTCTGGGAGTCATTTTGCAAAACACCTCTTTGCAGTGACTCATTTTGGGATTCACTAAAAACTGCTTTTGAGTTAAAAACAAAAGTTGAGTGGGGCTCAGGTTGCCCTGCACCTTCCCCCAGCCCCAGCCAGTGGGGATACTGCAGGGAATTTCAGGTTCTCTTGGCAGACTGAACCTGATTCTCCCCCTCCCCCAGCATGTCACAGGGGCTGGGACCATCTGCATAGGACTCAGGCCACAGAGAAGGAAGTATGGGGTAAGAAGGAGGAAGGTTAGGAGAATGGGGTGGGGATGACTTCTCCCAGCCCTCCCCCTCAAGTCCTGTGCCTTCCTGACTGTGGAAGTCTAAAGAAACACTCCCACCATTCTGAATTATAGTCCAAGGGGGAGGGGAGAGAGGCCTCTTTATACCCCTAATGCTCAGTAGTAGACGTCAGGTTGCCTGCAGCCAGATCTCCCTCTGCTGATTACCACTGGCCCTGTGTCCTGGGGCACGTTGCTTGACTTCTCTGAGCCTGTTTCTTTCTTTCTCTTTCTCTCTCTCTCTCTCTCTCTCTCTCTCTCTCTCTCTCTCTCTCTCTCTCTCTCTCCCCCCCCCTTTCCCAGGATTGAACCCAGGGGCACTTAACTACTGAGCCACATGATGCCCAGCCCCTTTTTTACATTTTTTCATTTAGAGACAGGGTCTCACTGAGTTGCTTAGGACCTCGCTAAATTGCTGAGGCTGGCTTTGAACTCACAATCCTCTTGCTTCAGCCTCCCCAGCCACTGGGATTACAGACATGTGGGATTATAGGCATGATGGCGCATGATAGGCATGCGCCATCATGCCTGGCTGAGCCAGTTTCTTAACTGGAAAATAAGGATATTCAAGTACTTGCCGTAGGGACTTGGTGAGCCTAGGGAAGGGCTTTGCAAACAGTAGAGTGCTCTGCCGAGATGGGGCACCCCAGTCCTTCTCTTTCCAATGGTTTGCCACTGTTCCCAAAGTTCTTCCTAAGAGGAGTCTTGGGTTTCTTGCTTTGCAGCTTACCAGATGGTTCTCTGAACATGGGACCTGATCAACAGCAGGCCTCTAGTTGCTGCCTGAACTCCCTCATTTAGGCCACTGCTCAATTGTCCCCTCGTGAGAGGCCTTTTCCTCATATCCTGTATGAAAAAGCAGACCTGGGCTCTCTGCCTTCTGTCCTGCTTGACTCTTTCCATTGAACTTATCCTCCTTGAAATGCCCGGTATTTCCAGTGTCTTCTTCCCACTAGATTGAAGCCCCTGGAGTCTGGGCTGTGTTTGTTGGCTGTAGTATCTTAATGACTGGATGGTGCTTGGAGCCTAGAGGGGGGAATGAGTGAACCACTGGTGGCACGGATACAGCCAATGTCACGGATCCACTAGTAACACTGCCATACACTTCTCAGAACGTCCATCTCTTTCTGTTATTTACTTTTTGCATTGTTTATTCCTTTTCTTTGTTTCACTGTGGAGTGAACAGGAGTGCTCTACCATTGAGTTACCAGTATCCCAGCCCTTTTTTATTTTGAGGCAAGTTCTCTAAGTTGCTGATACTGCCTTGAACTTGCAATTCTCCTGCCGGA
This sequence comes from Urocitellus parryii, assembly GCF_045843805.1. Classification (NCBI taxonomy): domain Eukaryota; kingdom Metazoa; phylum Chordata; class Mammalia; order Rodentia; family Sciuridae; genus Urocitellus; species Urocitellus parryii. The sequence continues at coordinate 201,024,742 of NC_135534.1, forward strand.
GTCTCCCAAGTAGCTGGAATGACAGGTATGCACCAGCAATGTTTATTTCTTATATTTAACTTTTCATTCTATCTGACGTTTGCTTTGGTGAACATTACGTGAAGCAAGGGTATAAATGGACTCCAACTAAACAGCGAAACAATTTGCAGAACGATTCATTTCCTCCCTGTTGGTTTGTGACAGCTGCCTCTTCATCAAAAAGGGCTGGGACTAGGCTGGCTCCTCTGGGCTGTCTGCTGAACCCTTCTCAAACCAGAACTAAGCTCTTCATGAGGCCTGGGTGCCTAGTGATCAGGTAGGCAGGTGCTGGAATTAGACAATCTACAGCCACCTTCCAGATAAACCACTCACCACGTGGTGATTTGGGGCCAGAGAATGTGCTTTGCTAAGCTTCATTTCTAAGCCTCATTAACACAATCTGTAAAATAGGCTCAGGGTAGCATAATGCCTCCTTCATAGAGTGGCTGTGGGACTGGACACCAAAGGCAGGCAAAGTATGTAGCAGCAGGGTGATGTGATAGGTTGAGGCCAAGGTATTACAGATCAGAGCCAGCTAAAGCACACTCACTCAGTGGGCATCCACCCCCTGCCCAGCTCCTCTCTGTGGCCACTCTGGGCAGCTGGCAGGCGGCCAGTGTGCCTGGTTCCCCTGGCCCTCCTGGAGGGGAGAGCAGAATTTTGAATGTGCAGAAGCAGCAAGAGTGGAAAGAGGAACCGTCCCAATCAGGAGCACTCCCTGGGGGGGTGTCTTTAGAAAGTGAAGCAGGGAACTTAACAGCCTGTGGGCCCCAAACAGACCGGCTTCTTAGAGGGGGTATTAAACATTGATTATTGCAGTCTTTTACTACTTCCAGAAACCTCTGCACATTGACTCTCTTGGCCTGGGGGTCTACCGGAAGTGGAGGAGCTCCAGGTAAGACACCTGGTGCTTTGAGGGCAGGGAGCAAGGCCTTTACCACATCCGGATGCCCTGAAGCCTGCTTTGATGCCGGCATTCAGCCCATGCAAAAAAAAAAAAAAAAAAAAATTGCTTGTTGCTGGGCCAATTGTTAGCTGATGGGGACCCCGAGGACGCGCGAGAGGGGTCCACGAGTTGGCTGACTGCAGACCCTCATCCCAAGAGTGTGGAGCCCGCAAAGAGCAGAGTGTCGAGTCCCCTAGCTGGGCCTCAGTCTCCCCAGCTTTGAAATGGGGAGGGGTCCTCGGCTGAACCAAACGCTCACTCGCTTGGCGCAAAGGGTCGGGTGTCAGAGGGCACAGCCCGGGCGCCCCCCGGAGCCTGCGTGGCGGTAGCGCGCACGAGCGCAGGGGGCGGCGCGGCCCCGCGGCGGGGAGGGGCGGGAGCGGGCGCGCGGGCGCGCGCGGGCGCGCGCGGGCGGCGGCGGCGGCGGCGGAACCTAGAGGACGAGCGTGCGGCCGCGGCGCTGCCAACTCGTGTGGGACCCGCCGCTCCGGCCGGTCGCCCACTGTCCGCGCGCCGGTGCTCGGCCGGCAGCGGAGCCCACCGCGCGCCGGTGAGTGGCCTGGGGCCGGGGCCGGGCCGCACGGCCGGGGCAGGGGCGGGGGCCGGGCGCGGGCCGGGAGCACAGCTGGGCCCGGTGTGGGCGCGTGGGCGCGCGCCCGGGGTGCCACGGGCGAGGGGAGTGCGCGCGTGAGGCCGCTGTGCGTGCGGACGCGCGAGGCTGCGTGTGTCGGCAGCGGAGCGAAAGTGGGTGGCGTGTCCGCCGGTCCTTGGGGGGTGTGCGCGCGCGGGGGTGCGCCTCGGAGGGTCGGGCTGGGGAGTGTGGGTAGAAGAGCGGGCGACGGCGTGGCTCGCGTCCACCCACTTGTGGAGCGTTCACGGTGGGCCAGGGAGTGTGCGCAGCACTGGACCAAGTGTGGGGCTGAGCTGTGTGCCCACGTGTCTTCGTGTTCCCAAGTGATTGTGTGCACACGTGTGAGCCTCTAAGAGCAAAAGTATGCCTGTGTGGATGTGAGTGTGTAATTTGCATTTGCAGTTAGAGGGTGAGCAGCCCCTGGCCTTGCACCCTCCAGGCCTGTGTGTGTGATGTGCCCTGCCCTGGCTTCCATGACAGGAAGCCCAAGGAGAGGCCCAGGCCTCCTGACCAGGTGGGTGCGGGGGGCCTGGTTTGGTGAACCAGGGCCAGAGGACAGACATGCAGAGTCCTGCTGAGCCTGGCACTGTGGAAACCTTAGAGCCAGCCCTTGGCAGGACCCTCCAAGGCTACATCGGCAAGGTGGGCATTATGAGGGCACCTTGTCCAGGCATCAGAGGACTTGGGTCCAATTTTTCTAAATGCCTTCTGTGTTTCTGGCCTTGTTCTTGACTCTCTCCAGACAGGAGGCATTTTGACCCTCTCCCCAGACCTGGGAGTCTGATTCTAGGGAGACACTTAGCTATGTATCTGAGGGCTTCTCTCTTCTGTCCTGCTGAATAGATTAAATTGGTCTGATTTATTTGTGCCAAGCCTGGGTCCAAGTGTGAGCCCCCAAGAACAATAAAAAATTGGCCACAGCAAGTTGGGGACACCATCTTCCAAGGGCTGCCCTTCCCGTTTTGACCAACAGGTTCTTGTTGGCTCACTCCTACTTTATAATTGTTGCAAATCTTCACAGCTGAAAGTCTTAATTGCTTTAAAGCAAACTTTAGAAACTTGAGAGCTCCCTAGATGCCCTGCATTTTCAAAATTCAGCTTGCCTTTCTGAGGGGGAAAATGTAGTCTTAGGAGTTTGGAGCCTGGGCCACCGGACCTTGAAGGTACAGTGAAGAACTGTGTCACTAATGGAAGAAGAATTTCACTGAAAGAGACTCAGCCCGCTGGAAGAGCCTGCTCCCAACACTGTAGCTTAGGAGTGAACTTTGGACATCTTCTTTCAGCAAACAAAACCTGGAAGGAAACAAAAAGACCCACATACTTTTTCTTTTTTTTTTTGTCCAGAAAATGAAAAAAATAAAATAAAAACCACCAAAAACTTACCTTCTGAGTTTGCTGGAAATGCTGCCTCCCCCATCAAGGCCAGGCCCTCCCTGGATCCCCCACCCCCAAATAAAATATGCCTGTGGGGAGCCGTGGAATGAGTCACTGCCTGGCAGAGAGCCCCACGGCAAACGTTTGGGAAGGTTCTTGCCTAACTTCCCAGAAGAAAAGGCCCAGGATTTAAAATGGTCCCTGTGGTTTGTCAGCCTCTGCTGTCCCGTCTGCTTCGGAAATGACTAAAAAGTCATTTCTTTCTCCACAAAATCAAGTCTCCGACTTAAGCAGTGGCCAGGTTGGTCTGGATTCCGAGCTGTTCAGGTTTCCAGAAATGGAGTTTCTGGCTTTACCAGGTGGCATTTCTGGTGGAATTGAGCAGGAAAGGGGAGGGGGAGGGGGGGAGGAGACTCACTCATGGAGCACCTCCGGCGCTGGGAACAGTTCTGGGGGTCATTTCTGCTACAGAAAATGGCTTTTGATTTTATGCATGAGCAAATGGGTGTGTGGAGAGGTCAAGCCTGTGTCCTGGGACAGCTGAAGAGGGGATGGTGACAGAATCCTAGGTCACCTGCATGACTTCACAGTCCTTCCTCTTTCTGTTGTACCCAGAGTGTGATATATGACTGCCACGGTGCATAGACTGGGACTGAGGATTTGAACACACATCTGCTCAATAAATTCTCACTGTGAAATAGAGGTTATTTTCTCCATTTTACACATGAAAAAACTAAGGTGCTGAGACATGAACTGACTTGTATAATTTTGTTGAAGTAACACTACGACTAACGGTCCCCATTTATTTAGGATATGCTGTATGCCAGGCCTGTGTTCACAGCTTTAGGAGTCTTATTGTACTCCATCGGCTCGCCAACACTGTGGGATGGGGATTATCATAATACCCATTTCACAGATGAGGGAACCGCGGCACAGGGAGATTACATAACGTGCCAAAGATCACATGCTAATATGCAGTAGACCCTGGATTTGAACCCAGGCTTGTCTGAGCAGAGCTCATCGTCTTCCCACTGAACTTAGAAACTTGACAGGTTAAATAACTTGGTCCAGGTTATAAACTGGCAAATGGCCAAGTCAAGATTTGATCCCACGTCTTTGATTCCAGGGTTGAAGTTCTTAACCTTAAACCACGTGTGGCTGCCTTCCTTGTGCTGTCCTACTCCAGCACGCTGCGAAGTCACTGGGTTAAGATAGGCCAGGTCCCACAGGGATTGCTGGGCTCCAGACTTCTGGGAGAGGTCTTCACAAAGGTGCTGCTGGCCTTCCTTGTCCCCTCTTGCACCTCTGGAGTGACCAACACCAGGATCAGAGCTTCCCAAGAGAAGGGGCTGCAGTTCACACTTTTCTTTCCAAGTGCCAAGGATCGGTTTCATTAGGGAAGTGTCAAAACAATTGTCAGAAAGAGAACAGTGTTTCCTTCCTCTTCTCGGGTTGGACCAAGCAGGGGAGCTGGAGGGTGGAGCGGAGGCCCCTGGTGAATCATCCATCCCTGGTTAGATGCAGGTTGGCACCTCCAGGCTGGTTTGGGGACGAAGCCAGACGTTACTCCAGGAAGAGCCCAGCATCCTGACCTGTGGGGACAGAGAGTTACCTGCACAGGGCTTCACTCTTTGTTCTGAGTGTGTGACAACATGATCATTTCTAGGAAGGCTTCTTGTCACTTGTCATTTCAGTCCTGGGCCCGTCTCTTTTCCTTCTCATTTTCATTCCTATCGGGGTTTCTGCTGGCCTGTGCTTGAGAGGAATGCTGTGTGTGAGGACGGGCCTGGGTAGGGCTGCACTGTGCCCCTGCGAGTGTCCTTGGTGTTGAAAGGGAAAGCCATCTCTCCTCCTTCCAAGTATGTTCTGCAAATTGATGAACATTTGCAAATGGCTTCGGGATGCGTTAATTTAAGGTGTGAAATAATAGATCTTGTGCAAAGGCTCAGCCACATTTCTGGCATTGATGGATTTCTCTCCCGTCTGGCCTGTGATTTGGGGAGGTAAAAATAGGCCTTGTTTCTACATTTTTATCTCTTTTTTTCCTTTTTTGCTGACGTCATTCCTAGGAAGTGGAGTGTGCAGGCCATGGTAGCCTCCTAGGCCATCACCTGGAGACTCGGAGCCCTGGGGAGCAAGGGGACTTGTGACATGAGGGGTTCACTTGGGGTGGTGTGAAGGGCTTGGAAGAGAGCAGGCAGGGAATGGCCAGGCTTAGCTGCAGGTCTGAGGCAGACTGTCGAGGGTCTCGGTGGCTTTTCCCTGCTCAGCCTTCTCATTTCCAACTCCTGGGGAACAGCAAGGTAGCTCTCTGGAAAATGTTGAAAGAGAAACAGGCCGGCAGCTTCACCCATTGCTGTTGGAAATGGGTGACAGACGTGGTTCTGTCCTTTGACCAAACCTGAATTAAACCAGTGGCCTCAGGCTCAGATTTGACGTCCAGACAGAGGTGACATTGGGGCACATCAGTTAGCCGTGTTATTTCCTGTGATGTTAACTTTGGGAACTTGACTACAGAGTGTGATCTAGTATTTTGACATTGGTCCCTCTGACAGGACTTGCTTGTGTGAAAACAGACCCCCACACAGGCAGCTCTGTTGCCTCTAGTTCTGGATTTTTCCACAGATGGCTTCTCGTGTGGTCTGGTGGCAAAGGCTCTGGTCTTCCAGTCAGGCTTCTTGGCATCTCCTGGGCAGGATCCCAGTGCTCCCTAAACCCGCCACTCTGGAGCTGGGCTCTGCAGCTGACACAGGATGGCAATGGGAATGGAAGGTGGGGCCTCTGCGTCTGAAATACATTCAGTTCCAACGGCCTGGAGGCCCTGAGCCACATGGAGCCTCTTTCTTTCTCTTAGACATCTGCTTGATGGTGACCTCATAGAAAGAAAAAAGGGGCTTTGTGTAGGAATTCCATAGAGTGTGAAGGAATCCTGACGGGAGGGGGAGGGAGGTGACCATGGGGAGCCTGCAGCGCCTGCATGTTCCCCAAATTGTTTAACCCTCACACTTCAAAATCGGCTTGACCCTGGAGAACAGAGACCATTTTGGGGGAAGTCTCTCGTCCCCATTTGTAGTGGAGGCGATTGGGAGTGACCCTCAGATGTGGAGTCCCTCAGATGGGAATTTGTTCATGACCCCGTTTTCCAGTGTCTGCCCTCTCTGTTCTTTGTCCTCAAACCCTTTGAAATGGAGGTTTCTGGAAGAGACCTGCAGAGAGAGGCAGCTCCTCTACCAGTGACCTCCAGCTCTGACCAGTCCAGGCTGCAGCCAGGAATTCAGGCTGGTGGCCACCCAGAGAAGAGGTGCAGGACACCATCGGCGTGTGTGTGTGGTAGACTTCCAGGGTCGGAAGGGTGCCTGCCCTATGGTGACCTCTTACAGAATGGAAACTGAGGCCCCAGATGGGGAGGTGCTCACTCGGACCTGCCTCTGAAGAGCAAGTCATCCACCGCCCCCAGCCTCAGTTTCCCCATCTGGAAAACAGGACCAGCATCCTAACCCCGTGAGGTTCTGGGGAAGGACGACATCAAACGATGCACGTGAAGCATCCCCACGGCAGGGGTGCTTGGTGCCAGTCCCCGGTTAGATGTGGGAGGCATTTAATTACAAGGACCCGCCCAGGGTGGCCCAGCAGGAAGGTCCAGGCTCTTTTCATGACCCACCTTTGGTCTGCACTGAGGCCCTGAACAGGCTGAAGGAGGGTGCCGGGGACCCCGTCCAGACCCCTCCAAAGCACTTTCCTGTGATCGTGACCCCCCCAAAAAAGAGGGGAATGAGGCAGTGACCGTTTGGAAAGAGGCAAGATTCAAGTGTGGTTCTCGGGGAAATGTTTGGAAGTGAGAATTTGCTTTCTTCCCACCTCCGCCCGCCAAGGGGCGGAAAGTAAGTCCCCTAAGTTTTTGGTGTGGTGTTGGAGGGCCGCCTGAGGCCCCCGGAGCGGTGTCGGCCATGCTGTGTCCTGAAGCCAGGCAGATGTGTTGTTAATTATTCACACAGCACCAGCCGCAGCAGAGGTCTGTGCTGACAGGAGCGTCTGTCACAGGCCTGGGTGGGGCCTGGGGACAGAAGTGAGTGAGAGGTCTGTCCCTCTTCTTCCTGCCCAGGGCCTCAGGGAAGGTCCACACAGCGAGGCCTGAGGGAGGCCCCCCTGTTCTGGGAGCCCTCCTGAGCCATTGGGTTCCCCCAGACTGGGTCTTCCTAAAGGAGGGGAGAGATCCTTGTCCCCTGGAAGTGGCCACCTCTCCTGAGGTGGCTTCTGTGGGAATTTGCCCAGCTTCTTACACCTGAGACCCCAGGTCGCTTGAGTGGTGGGGGGAGGGCCACAAGCTGTGGAGCCCACTCCCCACAGGTGAGCTCACCTGAGGGCTTTGCTGGCCACCTGCCACTCCCTCGTCCGGAAAATAGGCCGGTCACACCAGGCCCTTGATTCTCAGGCATAATTTGGGGTGATTTGCCTCAGAAGTCGACCTCAGGATTAGAACTCTGAAAAGTAAGGGACCCGGGATCAGAGCCTGCCCTGAAAGTCCACTAGGGACAAGAGACGTGGGCTCCATGTGGGCTGGCAACCTCCCCTGCCTTCCTGCTCCCTGTTTCACATGGGTTTTGTCCAGGAGGTGTTTTAAGAGAAGGTGCTCCTAGGAAATACCCAGAAGAGAGAAGCCCACGGAGCAGGTCAGGGGGCACCAGGGCCTGGGAAGGGGGGAATGAGGAGCTGCGGCTCAAAGGTGTGGGTCTCCTTTTGGGTGATGAAAATGCCTTGGAACTGGGTAGAGGTGGCACTGTGAATGTACCACAGGCCACTTTAGCATTGTTGATTTGGGAGCAGGGGATATAGCTCAGTGTAAGATTATTGCCCAGCATGTGGGAGGCCCTGGGACCAATTCCCCAGTACTGCCAAAAAAAGAAAAAGTCAGCCGGGTGCAGTGGTGCACACCTGTAATCCCAGTGGCTCAGGAGGCTGAGTCAGGAGGATCACAAGTTCAAAGTCAGCCTCAGCAACTTAGCAAGGCCCTAAGCAACTTGGTGAGAGCTATGTGTAAATAAAATATAAAAAAGGCTGGAGATGTGGCTTAGTGGTTAAGCACCCTTGGGTTCAATCCCAGGAAGGAAGGGAGGGAGGGAGGGAAGGTGGGTGTTAATTATATGTTATGTGAAAAGAAAAAATCTGATGCTTAAAAAAAAGAAAAGCCCAGAAGCTCCCCATTTTTCAGATGGGAACACCGAGGTGCAGAGTGAGACCATGACCAGCCTGAGCTCTCACATGCAGCCCATGTCTGCTCTGTGGAGTGAATGAGATCACTCCCAACTTTCAGGCCAAGATATTGTGGTACCTGGGCCTGGAATATGGGTGAAATAGAGCATCCATTGTCCCTTTGGCTGAGTGAAATCTATTCTTTTAACCAGCGGTGCCATGTTGGTCAGTAGGTACATAGCTATTCATTCAGTCATTCAAGAAATGCACCCATGGCTGGGGCTGTAGCTCCATGGTAGAGCACTTACCTGCCATCTGCAAGACTCTGGGTTCAATCCCTGGTAAAACACACGGAAGGAAGGAAGGAAGGGAAGGAGGGAGGGAGGGAGGGAGGAAGGAAGGAAGGAAATGCACCCACCTTCTGGGTCAGGCACTGCACAGAATTGGCACAGAGGCCTCTGACTGCCCCACCCCTTGGCCTCTCACCACCTGCTGGGGACAGAAGTTGAGTCAGAGGTTTGTGAATGCTTTGCGGGAGGTCTTTCTTTCTTTCTTTTTTGTTAAGTATTTGTTTTTAAGTTTTAGGTGGACACAGTCTCTTTATTTTACATTTATGTGGTGCTGAGGATAGAATCCTGTGCCTCGTGCATGTTAGGCGAGTGCTCTACCACTGAGCCACAACTCCAGCCCTGCGGGGGGTATTTCTTGGGGCTCCTGTCTGGGGAAGTAGGAGTGCGGGGTGTCTTCGCAGGGAGATGTGAGGTCGGATAGACCACGAGAGGGCAGGATGAAAGGCAGGTAGACCACAGGGTGAGTGGGTGGGTGATTGTGGGCTGGGGTCTAGGCTGCTGGCAGACCCTGGGCAGTGCAAAGCCAGGAACTTCTCCTGCCTGCTTGGCCTTCCGCTGGCCCCTGTGTGTCAGGGGCTTGCTGCATGTCATGTCCTGGCCTCACTTTTTTACATGAGTGAATGCACTTCTTCCTTCCACCAGTTCTGTGTCAGGGGTACCTTATCAATATGCTCATTTTATAGAGGAGGATGCAGAGAAGCAGAGTCTGTTACCTTGAGGAAACCCACAGCATTCAGGGGGCCCTCTGAAGAGTCAGAGGACAGAGGCTGCCTTCTGGAGGTGCTGTGAGCTGGCAGCCAGGCCCGGAGCCTCCCAGGCAGCTGGAAGGAACGGCATGCACTGGGTCCTGTGCTTGGGGCACAGAGCATTACATCCGTTATCTGACTCCCCGACTAGAACATAAGCTCCGCTGGGGTAAGACATGGTCTGTATCCTCTCTGCCTAGCACTGTGCCTGGCACATAGCAGGAGCTCAGTTAATTATCTGAAACTTTCTGAGCACCAGCATGATGACATGACCCTCAGAAATTGCAGATTTTAGAACAATTCTGATTTTGAATTTTCTGATTAGAAAAGTCTGTACAAATATCCCAAAATCCAAATGACTCCAAGCTCTGAAACTCTGTGGTCCCAGGCATTTCAGAAAAGAAATCCTCAACCTGAGGGAGGAACCTGAGCCCTGAAGGCTGGTACCTGCCAGAGTCTCCTTCCTGTGCCCCTTCTTTGCAGAGGCAGCTCCTCCCACACACAGGAGGGCTTGGGTGGCTGGAATGGTCGGGGGCCGTGTGTCCAGGCTGTTTTGTTTTTTCCGGGGCTGGGGATTGAACCCAAAAAGCTGCATTTTTGTTGGCACGCTGTGGAGTCCAGAGGATGTCTCTGTGAGGTTCTTAGGAAGGGGAAGGGGACGCCACCATGGGAGACCTCTGGGCAAGGTGTTATTATTAGAAGATGAGCACCTGCCCCCTGGTCCCACCCCAGCATCTCAAGGAGAAGCAACCCCTTTACTGGTGTGGCCTTGGCTGTCACCAGGCTGGGTGCCCAGACGGCAGCAGAAAGGGAGTGGAGGAGCCCACCCCAGGGCTTGGCTGCTGGAGTCGCTTCCCCGGGACCTCGGTGAGCTCCGTGCGCCTGACTCAGAGCCTGTGCATTTCCTTTGTCTCCTCCAGGAATTCTAGTGGCCTTTGTGTTTGCTTTAAATGCCAGCCTCCTCAGCCAGCCCAAGTGGAAATGAGGACTGTCTCATTTTTGTCTGTGCAGAGGCTGGGGCGAGGGTGGGGACTGCCTGCTCGTGGAGCCAGCCTGGTGGTGACAGCAGGGCACTTGGGAAACATTCTGTGGTTTTCTGTCAGGGTGATGAGCAGTGGGTGCTGTGCCACCTGGGCTGGGCACTGGGGTCACTGCCAGGGGTGACACTCAGGTCCAGGTTCCTGGTGCTGTTTAGGAAGGAGCTGCTGATGGCCGCTGTGGGAAACGTGGGGATCAGACGAGGTTCCTGTCTCTTCCTGGGGAAACTTGCAAAGAAAATACTTATCCTCTAAGCTAACCGCTCTCCCTTGCACACCCCGAGTCTTCCAACGTGGGTCACCTGCACAAGATGACCCCACTTTCGCTGTTCCCCTCAGGGCAGTGGTCTGTAAAAGTATTTGTTTTAGTGTCATTTGGGGACAGGAGAGACCATTGGATGGTGCTCCTTGGTGCGTGGGAAGTTCCTGGAAGTCCCAGTGGCGTATGGGGCAGCATCTTTGAAATTGCGAGCTGCTGAAGACCCAGGACCTACGGCACTATGATGCGCTAATGTTAGCAATTGAGATATTTAATTTTGAAGAAAAATTGCTCTTCCTGCCCACCACGGGCACTGGAGGGCCTATATTTCCTCAGGAGGAATGAGAAATTGCACTGTGTAATTCGGACCTGCAGAGAGGGAGTCATTATCCCCCATTAATTTATTAGTTAATTAAGTTTTTTTTTTTTAATCTGGTCACAGTTTTATCTGGCAATTCCTCCAGTTGCCATCCATCCAGCAGCGGGCCCCACTGTTCGTGGCCTGGTGCTGGGCACTGGGGATAGCGCAGAACAGGATGCAGATGTTGCTGAACTCCTACCGCCCGCAGCCACCTGGCTGTGGTGGCCACAGGGGGATCTCTTGGTTTAGGTGGTCCTTTAATGAGCACCTAATATGCACAGATCCATCAAGACATAGCAGTGAAAGTGACGCGGGTCCTGGTGTTGGATGGTTCTTTGGATCCCGGCCCGCCGCTCGCTGTGATAAACCTGGGCAGCTCTTGCTCATGGGCCGCGTGATAATGTCCCCAGAATGAACCAGAACCCATCCAGATGCCCCAGGAACCGACGTGAGCACAAGGCACCCCCTTCACACGTTGCGTCTCAGTTCAGCGTCTTGCCACCACCCGGCATTTTGAGACAGAATGTGAGATCTCGTGGTTGGCTAAATACATAAATATTTTATGTCTCGATATTCTGAAAATGAAGCCCGAATGCACGGCACTGCAGCACATCAGTGCTATAGATCATATGTTATAATAATCTGGTGACATGTTGTTTAAATATTTATGGACTGATGCGGCCTGACGGCGGGGGAGGGGCGTCTGGGAGCCGAGTCGCGGCAGACGCTGGAACGGAAGCTTCACGCGGGGCCTGGGTTTCTCATGGGATGTTTTGGGGCAGAAGTAATGACTGGCATTTATTGAGCACTTTCTGGGTACCACACCCTATATGCATATCATTTCATTTAATCCCCACGGCACCTGGAGAGGGCGGGACTCTTAAGTAATGCCAAGTCACAGATGGGAAACTGAGGCTGGGTCCCCAGACCCCTCAACTCTCGGGAGGCCCAGGATCAAGCCCAGGTTGACCTCAGCTCTCAGCCACTGTGCTGTCCATCTCTGCGGCCAGTGGGTTGCATTCAAAAGACCCCCGCCAGGAGCACCTCTGTCCCATTGTAAGTGGACTTGCCAAATCACGGGGCAGTGTCTGGAAAACGTGGGGCAGGAGTAGAAGCCACGGGAATGAACCCCAACCCAGGAGGGCCGTCACTCAATGGCATGGGGCATAGAAGAGCCACTGTGGGCCGGAGCCCTGCACACAGTAGGTGCTCAGGAAATGGTGGTTCTCACCCTCCTACCTTTGTTTTCATTCTGGTTTTGCTCAGCCTTCTTCTCTCCCTTCGGGGCCCTGGCAGGAATCGAGGGGTGGCCCAGTGAATTAGGTAAGAGGGGCCCCGCTTGACCCAGCGGGCTCCGGCTGCGCCGCCAACCCCAGTGCCCCTGCCGAACAAGCAACAGGCGCTCAGTCCCAAGCCGGCCTCCTGTAGTCACCACTCAGGGTCCCGGGAGCTCCTCCAGGTGGAGGCCTTGGTCAGCCGAGCATCACGAACCCCGCACCCGAACCCCGCACCTGAACCCCACACCTGAACCCCGCACCTGAACCAGCCTGGCCGCCAGACACACAGACGGCCACGGAACAGGCAGGGAACGAGACCCCAGGGCGGGGACGGTCTCACACCCAGTGACGTCCTCCACTTCTGCAGCAACTCAGAGGTGTTCTGAAGGTCCCCTGGAGCCAGAGGGTCCATGGCAGGCAGGACCAGCTGCGTCCTTCGCAGGGCCCATTGCAACGCGAGAGCGCCGTGCAGGGGGCAGGAAGGGCTGGGAGCACGCTCCTCTTTTCCTTGGGGACCCTCCGCCTCCTCAGTGCTGCAGTCTGTTTTAGGGTCCGGTTCTCTTGGGCCTGTGGAAGCTCAGGGCAAGCACAAGCCCCTGCGGGGATACGGGACCCCACCCTCGCCCCCCCCCACACCTGCACCCAGGTCCCTGCTGTGGGGAGGTGGCAGTTGCTGGGAGAGGTGTGCTGAGCACCACCTGGGGGGCGGGGCCACACGAGGGCGAGGCTCCAGACCTGGCCTGGGCTTCTTGGTTCCACTAGATGTCACTCAAGAACACACTGAAAGACCCCATGGAGCGCGTCAGGCTCCCTTCCCCGGGGAGGGTCCGTGTCCCTGCTGTGGACACACTCGTGAAGCTGGGCCCAAAGGGAAGGAGCACAGGGCAAGGTCCCATTTTCAGTGCTGGGCATGTGTTGCGGCCAGATTTTATCAGGAGGGGAGGTCGGGCTGTTAAGCACTGTCCAACCTTGGCCCAGCAGTGACCACTACTCAGCCAGCACGTCCCCCTCCTCACGCTGGGCCTCTCATGATAAGAACATGCTGTGGACCCAGCAGTCACACTGTGGCCAGATAGTATCCTACCGATAGATCCATCGCCTTGGACTTCCTGCCTTTGAGTGACAAGGGTCAGAAACCCAATGACCAGGTTGCTGACCCACTCTCTGGACAGCTGTCAAGCAGGCGATGCTCTAGAGATAGGGGGCAAGGGAAGCTCGGATTCCACCAGCCCCCCTCGCTGATCCCAGCCCTGAACTTGGGGCGGGCAGTCACAAGGAGTAGATGTTCCATCAGCAAACACGGGAGGCTCGGGAGAGGGTGTGGTGGTGCCTGCTGAGCACCAGGGACCTGGCCAGGCTGCGTTGTCTCCTCTGATCCTCGAGACAGCCTTGGGCCAGCTCCATTTTTCAGATGAGAATAGGTGAGGCTCAGAGAAGGAAGCCACTGGTCCAAAGCCGTAAGCCACAGAGTTTGCACCCAGGTTTGAAGCAAGGCCCAGCTGGCTCCCAAAGCCTTGGCTGGGCCGCTGTGGTCCCTGCCGGGCTGAGTCTCCTGTCCCTGCTGCTGCGCGGGGCAGGACGGGAGTCAGATCCCTGTGCTGCTGCCTGCCTGCTCCTGCCTCTGGGCGGTCACCCTCCTTCTTGGGCTATGGCCCTCGTTTTTCCTCCTGTAAACCCAGCTGCTCTGTGGCCATCCTCATACCCAGAGAGGGAGGAGGCAGGTGGCGGGGTCAGATGGACCTGGACGCAGGTCACACCTCTACCTTTTGCTCACCGTGTCCCCTGGGCTTCTCGCCTCCCGCCGTGTTTTCTCATTTGTGGAGTGGGGGGTCAGGGGGTTCCCGCCTCTGGGGGAGACTTCAGCAGTCAGTGGCTGCTGTTGTGTTGACAGTCGTGACGCCGGGTGGGGTGAGGACTGGGGCCTGGCGGTGCTTGTGATGCTCATACGCATCTCCCTGTGCTGGGACACACGGAGGTCACTCAGGCCAGGGTGGCCCTCCCTTGGAATTCCCCCCCCCTTCTTGTTCAGCCATTCATTTATCTGACAGAGCCACGTACTGTTGAGAGACCCAGTAATGAGCCACGGGGACAAAGTCCCTGCCCTCACTGTGCCGCATTCTGGCTCATAGACAAGGAATGAGTCAGGGTGACTGGCCAGATCGTGGGGGACGCACCAGAGGGGAAAGCCATGTTGGGCACCTGCATGGGACAGCAGGGCAGGGCAGGGCAGGAAGGACTAGAGCTCCCTCGGTCTCTTCTCTTGTGGGGCCATTGCTGGAGATTAAACCTGCTGGCTTTCATGTAAGGTCCCAGAGCCCCTCAGGACCCGAGGAAGCTTGAATGCTTTTTAAGGGGTCTTTGAGAAAACGGCTTTCAGCTCAGAATGGGGAGGCTTATGTTAGAGGCCCAGAGAGGTTCCTCAGCTTGCTGGGGTCACACAGCTCCAAGTGGCCAGACTCCCCGAGCCCTTGCTCAGTCTCTGTCCACCATGGCTACTCCCCACACCAACCCTGGCTCTCACCTTCAGATGGACAGGCCTGAAGAACGACTGGGCAGCTTGGCCCCTCACTGTGGGCATGTGTGGAGTGAACCCTTTGCATAGCTGTGTAATGGGCACCCATTCCATGGTGAAAATGCCTTCCACATGCCACTGATCTCAGGGTGGATTAAAGAAGTGACCATGCTTGGGTGTGTGTGTTGGGGAAGGGGTGCGTGTCTGGCCCTTCTGGGGACTGATGGCGAGGGCGTGGGTCTCGTGGAAGGACTGCTTCTGGACCGCCATCCCAGTGTGGCAGACAGCCCTAAACGGCTGGGCGTTCTGCACCTGCAGCCCGGAGCTGGCGTTTAGACCCATTTATTTAAAGGCGGGCGCCGGGAGGCTAAAGACCAGCTCTGCGCGCCTGCCGCATCCCCGCAGCAGGGGAGCGTAATCTTCGGGGCTTTCTTCCCATTTATGAGTTTTTTGTTGTTATATATTTGTAAAATGAGGCTTCTGCTGGCAAAAGCAGGTTTTAGCGAGTGCGGTGGCTCTTTCAAGACCTAATAAGGCCCCAAAGGATGGTGAGCTCCAGCAACGCTCCCCTCCCCTGGGCCCCGCTCCGTCCTGCCTCTCACACTTTGGGCACAGGCTACCATTTGTCTTGCTTCCCATTAATGGAATTGCTGCCATCACTTCTGCAGGACAAGATGGGCCCTTTGGAACTGCCTTGGGGACAGAGGCAGGATTGGCCGCCAAGCAGTTTGCTTACAGGAGGAAGGAAAAAAAAAAGTAAGCCTGCTCGAGAAAACTCTGGCCAAGGGTTGGTTCCTTGGGTGTTCAAGCTTTTAGGCAGTGGAGGAGAGGGACCCTTGCAGCCCCACCACCTGCTCACCACCCTGGCGGGCCACCCTGTGACAGGATATGATGGCGTCCGTGCCTGATGGTTCCGAATGGGGCCTGTTCCCTATGCACCTCGGCCCTGCTGAGTGCAGAGAAGTGGGAGGAGGGGACCTAGCTTTTGTGGGATACTCACATCTGTCCCCATTGTGCCTCTTTAGGGGATGCCTTAGGGAGGGGCTCTCTGTGGGCCTTTCCGTCCAGTTGCATGTCAGCAAACTGTCCTGTCACATCCCAGTTCCATGTGCAAATGAGCTGACACCCAGGTCTCTGCTGTTATACAAGAGGCCACTCCGGCAGTGCTGGATGCCAATGTTCCCTCCGGAGACCTGGTAGAATTTCAGAGTCTGGGACCCAGAAAATGAGGAGGTGATGGGGAGCTGGCTTTACTCAGGCCACCTGCATCCTGCATGCCCATTTGCTGCAGGGGTGGCAATAATTGTCATCTCCAATGCCAGCTCTGATAGGTCGATCATGGCTCCCTGCGATGTGGTGTTGAGAGGCTTTGGAGACTGGGATTGATTAGCTATGTCTGCTGTGTGCCCAAGAATGAGGAGGGGGGGCATGAATGGGGCCAGACCTGAGTTGATACAATTCTTAACCCCAGTGTGGACTCAGGGGAACCAGCGTGCTTGGTTCTCATGACTAGTCGACCGTGGGCCTCACCATGCCATAGACTGTAGGAGGGGGAGACCATGAGCCCGGCACACAAATACCAGACAGAAGGACAAAGGCTCTAGGTCCCTTCCAGAGATGAGATTCAGGTGCCCCCATATTCAAGCCAGGGCCCTTCCTTCCATGTCCTCCTATCTGCAGTCCTCATCTTTGAAGCAAAGGTTATGCTTCACTCATGGGCCCCTGGGGAGGGGCAACTGAGGAGATGGCGATCAAGGAGCCCAGAACTCGTGGGTAAGGGGTGGCATTCAGAAATGTCAGCTTCAGCTGCCTCGCTGTCCCACCTGCTGCCAGCCCCTGCCAGGCCCATCCTCTGCTGTGCCGAGCCGGGCTCTCCTGTCCTGCAGGGACCGTCCTCAGTAGGTCTCCTTGACTGCGGGACACTGAGGCTCCCACCGCCCGTGTGCTTCCTTCCCTCTGCACAGCCCCCACCCTGTGGGTCCCAGTGACGAGTCAGTCCCCTGGGCCAGGAGCCCCTCCAGGGCTGGGAGAGGCCCACTTTCTTCTCTGTTCCTGAAGCCCCGCCTGGTGTCTGGCCTGGGCAGATTTGGGTGACAGCTATGAGAGAAAGGGACAGGGCATCCCCGTTTGTTCCTGGGGCCTTGTTTCCACCAGGCAGCCAAGTTATAGGCTCAGACATTGTATCCAAACCTCAGGCCTCTTTGAGGGTAAACAGGTCAGCCCAACAGATGGCACCTGCCCCAGGTAGCAGAAACCTGCGACTCACATGCCCTTCGTGCCTGCTGCGGCTGATCCTCCCAGGTAGCTGGGTTCCAGCCTGTGGATGGTGGGCACTGGAGCTCTGGGAGCTGGGCAGCTGCTGGGCACTGCAGATATCAGGATGGAGGGCTGGCCTGGGGCAAGGGGGAGCGGGGAAAGCCTGAGGGGAGCTGGAAGACCCCAGTGCCTCTCTCTGGGCTCCTACCTGGAGAGCCCTGAGTTGGGCTGTGGCTTAGAAAGAATGTCCCCCCGTGGCTTTAATTTTAAATGCTCCAGAGTCTGGGGAGGATTTCCTGATGGGTGATGGGTGATGGGTGGGGTGGGATGAGGGGCCGTGGGGTAGGTTGGGGGGGGGGGTCTGCTGCTCGACTCTTGCTGCCTGGATTTGGGGTGGGAGTCAGAGGAGTCTGAGGCTTCTGCCGTGGGGTCAGCCAGAGCCAGAGGGGAAGGATTCGAGCCCATAAAGCAACATGGATTCCCTGCAGGCATTCGAAAGGACTGCTGTGGAACCCTCAGTCACCTCGTGGGAGCCGCAGGCCCCCTGTGTGTCCCTGAGCGTGTCAAGCAGGGACAGTGCCTGAGCGTGGCCTTCCACCCAGCACCGCTTCCACAAATGCCAGTTCTCTCTGCAGCGCCCGGCTGCTGCATGCACACCAACCAGCATCTCTTAAAACAGCCTCTGCTCTCGCTGTTGCTGCTCCTTCCTCGTCAGAGCCCCCGGGGTTTCTGTGGTGCCATCGGCCGGTCCTCATATTTAAACAGCTCAATTTTTTGAGTGAACTCACAGCTCTGAGAGGTTTTTGCGACTTTTTCTCAGCAAGGATCTGAACCCACACCTGTCTCCCCGGAAGTCCCAGAGCTGGTGCCTCCCAGGGCCAGTGGGAGTTGGCATGCAGGTAGAGCACGAGGCCACTGCACTGACAGGGGCATGAGACACGGGCAGCAGTGGAGCCTACGTGGCCAGTGACAGATGTCACCTGGGGTTGGGGTTAGAGAGGCCAGGAGGCCACAGGTGCTAAGCCCAGGAGTTTTGACTTTACCTGGAACTTAAAGGTTGATGGGGGAAAATGGGGTCAGGTAGGGGCTTTGGGAACGTGCTCCCGGTAGTGAGGAGGAGAATGGTTTGGCGAGGGGGGTGGTGGGACCGGGTGAGGCCAGGAGGCTGGCCTGGGCGCCAGGCACGGATGCCAGCGTGGGCGTCGTGAGCCTCTCCACTGTCTGCGGCCGCAGCTCTACTGATGGAGCTGCCCCCAGGTGCCGGGTGGGAGGCCCCGCACCCAGCCTCTCTGACAGCTTTCCTGTGAAAAACAAGGCCGACGCCTCCCCACTTGCTGGGGACAATGTGAGAATAAATGATAAAATATGTAAAGCTTGCAGTGAAGGAAAGAAGTGCCATGTATGTGTTATTTTCCCTAAATCCGGATTTCTGCGAGTCATTTTTTTCCCCATCAGAGAAGCTGCTTTGATTTCCGGGGATGGGAGAAGCTGGAGTGAAGGGGGTGCATCCGCCGAGGCCGGGCTGCTCCAGTCGCCTGCCATGGAGCACGTTTCTGGTCTGTCTCACTAACCTGCAGGAGCCCCAGGTCCGACGTGCTCTCTGGGGAGCATGCTGTGCTCCCTGGTGACCTGAGTGGACCCGGAGAAGTCCAAGGTGATGCTGTGAGAACCAGCTGCTTTGAGTTTTAATCCCTGCCTGCTCGTGGCTTGGGGCTGGGGTTGCTCCAGTTGATGTTCTCAGGGTCACATTGGTGTGGGGCAGTGCGCTGAGAACGGTCCAGCAGACTCCACAGAAGCGAGGTTTCTCAGGAAGGTGAGCCGAGGCCAGCCCAGCAGCCCCTGCTCACTCCCTCTCAGAGCCAGCTAACCCCAGGATAATCCTAGAGGAGGGTGGTTCTGCCCACCAGCCAGGGGCTCGGCAGCTGCCTGTGCTGCCTGACCCTGCCCTGGGGTCAAGTGGATGAACGAGGGGAAGGGATCCCGTAGCAGATCCTGGCTGGATGACATCAACTCTTCACCTGTCTGGACTTTGCCATCACCAGACCCCCATTTTATACCAGGGTAGACTGAGGTTCAGAGAAGCCAAGAGAAGTGGAGAAGCTGCTGCCCCCTCATCTGACACCCCCAACCCCTGGGAGCGCTGGGCCCTCCACTCGGCCTTTTCCTTCAGATGACTAGACACCCTGGACCCGGCATGTCCCGGGCCTGCATCCGCACTCCCTGTCCCCTCTCCCTCCCCTTCAGGGCCGGTCCTTCATCCAGGGCATCCCCCGGGGAGGGATCAGTCCTCTTGGGGGCCTCCTGAGTGCCAGGCATAGCCTGGGCACTTTGCAGTATGTCATTTTATCTGATCACAGAAGTGAGGCTCAGAGAGGTGACAAGGTTTCCCAGAAAGTAAGTGGAGGGTCCCAGATTTAAATTCTGACCTGATCCTAGAGAGGACACAAACTTGCTGGACCAGTCCTGTTGTTGGGAGAATGGGTGGCTGCATGAGGCTCAGGAAACTAATAAGCCCTTTATGTGTTGGAAGGCTGGACCCTTTGGGTGGGCTAGCCTGGGGCGTGATGTCAGAGGCATAGCTTTCTAGCCAAATGAGCAGGGATCCAGCAGGGCAGGGGGCTCCCTCTGGTCCCTGGAAAACGTGGAACTAGAATGAGAACCCAGAGCGGACCTCTTCCTGGAGGGCAGCCTCAGCATTCCTGCTCCTGGCTCTGGCTGTCCTGCCTGTGAAATGGAGGACCAGGAGGAACCGCTTCTCTGTTGAGTGCTGATCTATGACCTCATTTAATTGTCCCAGTGACCTGTGAGGCCACTGCCCCTCCTCTGTACCCTTCTTGGCTTCGTTTCCCCTCAGCACTCACTGTTCTGAGAGACTGCGTCTGCTTCCACGTCTACATCTACACCCCAGCAGCTCAAACCCCCAGGAGGGCAGGGCCTTCTCTGCCTCCTCTCCCGGGTCCCTCCCCAGGTGTCCCCAGCCCCTCAGGCAGTGCCTGGCACCCTGAGCCTCTCACAAAGTGCCTGACAAATGGTGGCAGAGCGTGTTAACTGCTGTTGTCTTCCAAAGGACACCGCGGCCCACAGAGGACAGGTCTATACCTTAGTCCCTCAAGGTCAGGATCGGAGCCCCTGCCTGGCCCGGGTCTGCTCTCCCTGACCGGCGTTGAGCCTGGGATTCCAGGTGAGCCTGTCTGGTCCCTGCGGGTCACACTGCCTGAAAAAACTCCCAGCTCAGGCTTGTGGCTTTGGATCAGCTCAGAAAAAGTGTGTCCTGTGACTGCTCAAGGAATCTGGGCATTTAGCCCAGAAAAGAGTGTGTTTCCTGGCTTCCCGAGAACTGGGCCCACCCTGCCCGGCCCGGGTGTGCAGAGTGGGAGGGAGGGGACATGGACTCTGGCTCTGGAAGGCGACGGCGTGGGACCTTATCGTCTCAGACAGGCTGGCCTCCCTGTGGGACACTGTCCCAGCTCTGAGCCGCATGACTCTAGCGACAGGAGTGCTCTTGAGTTGGGGAGGGAGCCTTTGTCATGTTGCTTCCTGCACATCTCCCTGGTTACTGGGGGCAGATGTGGGAGTGATGTCGTGAAACACAAGGGTGACCATTGTCCACTGGGTCATCGGGCCACTAGGGCCAAACGTTATGAAAGTTCCTCCCAGAGAGTCAAGACATCTGGCCTCTCACTCCATAGCCAGCGAGGGTTTATGAGGTGGCTTTGGAGAGAGCTGGAATCACCGGCCCGTCACGTCTGCACATTGCATAATTTCACAATTTGGGGGTTTTCTTTCTTTCTTTCTTTCTTTTTTTTTTTTTTTATGAGAAGGGCCAGTGCTTCTCCCTCCCGCTCTGCTTCTTTTTTTTTTTAAATTTTTTTTTGAAAGAGAGAGAATTTTTTTTAATATTTATTTCTTAGTTTTCGGCGGACACAACATCTTTGTTGGTATGTGGTGCTGAGGATGGAACCTGGGCCGCACGCATGCCAGGCGAGTGCGCTACCACTGGAGCCACATCCCCAGCCCATCCCGCTCTGCTTTTTGTCTCCATTTTCTTTTCCCCTTAACGAGGGAGCTGGGTTATTGATGATGCTGGGTGTACCCCCCAGAGGGCCTCACCTGGAACTGCCACAGGTGCGCTGGACTACACCAACCGGCTTTCTAAGGGGCGGCTCCTCTTGGGCTCACTGAGAGGGGAGAAGGCCACCTCCTCCTCAGCCGGAAATAGAAGAATCACCAAGCAGAGGGCTCGAGTTTCCTGGGTCCCACCCAAATCCGGAGCCCGGCCGCCGGGGGCTGTGTGAGACCCCCGTTGCTCGTGGTGAAGTGAGAAAACAGAAGGCCAGGCCTGGCAGAGGCTGCGCCCCATGTCAGGCATCCTTCCTCACGCAGGATGGCGATAATAGATGGAAATTTTATTTTAGATGCCAGAAAAAATTGGCAGCCTTACGTCTGTCTTCAAAGTTTGGGGGAAGCTTTATAAGCCTGTGGAGTCCCCAGGCCTGGGAACCCCTGACGGCCTCCTCTGCACACAGAACACGAGCGCGGTCTAAGGCAGGCTCCAGTGCCTCCGGACGGGACCAGTCGTGGTCACGGGAACCAGTGCTGGCTGTGCCCAGGGTGTCAGTTGCCTGGGGAGAGCCATTGGCTCCGTCTGAGGCCAGAGTCGGGAATCCAGGTGTCACGGGGTTGGTTCCGTATGGAGGCTCTGGGGGACGGTCCGGGGACGCCAGCACTACTCGGTGTTCCAGCCTGTGTGTGGACGCAGCACTGCAGGCTGGGCCTCTGTCGTCACGGGGTGTTCTCCTGGTATGTGCCGGTGTCCAAATGTCCCTCTTCGTGTAAAGGTACTAGTCATTGGGTTAGGGCCTACCCTAGTCCCACGGGACTTCAACTTAACTCAGTTTTACCTGTAAAACCCTAGGCGTATTCCCAGACTCGCAGTAGCACATCCAGATAAGCCGGTTGGAAATGGAAAATACCACCATTAAAAAGTGTGCCGAGGACACCTAACCGGCTGAGCGTCCTTATCCATGCCGCACACGGGCCTCACGTCTCCCTTGGGATCATGTAGCTGACTGAACTGTGGCTTGCTTCCCAGTGCCGTAAGGATATGGCATCGCCTACGGCCAGCCCGGGCAAATCGGGATTCATAGCATGATTTCTACTGAAGGCACAACCCTTCTACATCATTATAAACTCAAAAAACAAAAACAAAACCACCATCATCATAAATTAGGAACTGTGGATACTTCAAATAAGGTCACATTTCCAGGTTCCAGGTAGACATGAGTTCTGGGGGGACACCGTGCCACCCAGTTCAGGGGGCATAAGGGAGGAGGGAGGGCAGGCCGGCGGGTCCAGGGAGTCTGCTGGCCGTCCTGTGGAGGGACAGTTGCACATGAGGAGCGGAGTCTAGCGAGAGAGCCACCCCACAGTGAGGGGCTGCAGGTACAGGCCATGTCACCTCCACCTTCTAGACCCTGAGGCTCAGCAGATGCAGAGGCTCCTCACTGCAGGGCCCACTCATCCTGGACTTGGGGGTGAGCGTGGGACAGGCAGGTGAGTAGGCCATCTTCAGCAGTTCATTTGTTTTTAAACACAGGCCATCCATGTAATACTTTGGTGGCATCAGCTAGGACAGTTGAGGGCCAAGAGCTTCTCAAAGCTCAGCACAAGTGCCAGCCAGCCCTGGTGAGCGGCCCCTCCCAACGACAGCAGGACCCCACCATTCCCAGCAGTACCCACCAGTGAGGTCCCTCTCCCCCACTTTGTGGATAAAGGTCAGCGTGTGGGGCAGGAAGGAGGGAATCCAGGCCCTTTCGTTCCCCCAAGGACCCTTATCTGCTTTGGCAAAAGCTGTGTGGCCAGACATTTCCGGATGAGCGCAGCCCGGCGCCTCCCACCGAGGGATCTCCAGCGAGCCTGCTCCCCTCAGAGCCTCCTCTCCCTCCCTGAACTGGTAACATCCCAGCCCTGCCCACGTCAGAAGGACTCAGGACAGTGAGGTGACTTAGGAGTTGTGACAACCCATGCGAAGATTGTGCTTAGCTTCGTGCGAACTGACATCCAGTAGGTGCTCAATAAGTACTTGCCAAATAAGAGAGTATGTCTTGGAGCGGCTTTTGAGGTCCTATCACAGGGCCTCCTGAGAAGGGTATTCTCTAGGTCTTTCCTCCTCCCATCTGGTGGACACGTGGACACTGGAGATGACCAGGCACAGGTGGGGAGGTCGGGTGTGTACTTGTCACACTGGGCAGGGGACAGATGTCACGTGGTCTACTGACATTATTCCTAGGCTTGGCACCATAGGAGGGGGTGTCCAGAGAGCCGTTTTCAGTCCTGACTCTGCACCCCATAGCAGCCACGTGCGGGTGTTTGCCACGCCCCGTTGCTCCCTCCTCCTGCTGTCCTGGTGCCACTGCTGCCCTTCCGACCTCTGTCCCACAGCTCGGCTGGGCCCGCCTGGCGTCCAGGCCTTTGCACGTGCTCTGCCGTCTGCCTGGAGTGCTGCCCTGCCCCTCCACTCACAGCTGCTTCCTGTTCTGAGGAAAAGCTCCCGGAGCCCGGGCAGCCTGCACAGAGCTTCCCCTGCACTTCCACACCCGGGGTGCAAAGCGGCGGTCACAGGGGTCGTGGTTCTTGGTGTATAACACTCCCACCTCTAAACAGAGGGGCCCGTTGAGTTCAGAGACTGGTGCCCTGCCTGCCACAAGGTAGGCGCCCAGGGTGTGTGGATTGAATGTCCCTGGGCATGTCACTGCTCTGCTGCATGCCTGGGTTTGTTTGTCTTAGAAACACAGGATATGGACTGGCGGCTTCTATGGGGGCCCTTCCAAGGTGCCCAGTGAGACAGGAGGCCCCAAATAAGTGGGCCGGGGTCTCCACTGTGACTGGAATGGAAGCTAGAAGCACCTGCAGGAGAGTGTGTTTTGTGATGATCTGATGTTGCCGAGATGGTGTGAAGGAAGCTCCGGAACTTTCTGGGTATTCGGCGCAGATTCACAGCTAATGGATTCCAGCAATTTGCGCTGTGTGTTCCAGCTGCCCGCGAGCTGGTGGTGTGGTAGCTGGACCCTCCCCTTCCCCACGTGCTCCCAGGGGATTCTCCCGGTGCCTGTGGAGGGAAGAGTAGTCCATCTGGGCCGGAGACAGCGTCCACTGCCCCATGAAGCTCTCCCTGCGTTCCTGTGTCAGGTGAGAGGTCCCCTCAA
Source organism: Urocitellus parryii (assembly GCF_045843805.1). Classification (NCBI taxonomy): domain Eukaryota; kingdom Metazoa; phylum Chordata; class Mammalia; order Rodentia; family Sciuridae; genus Urocitellus; species Urocitellus parryii. The sequence continues at coordinate 201,048,904 of NC_135534.1, forward strand.
CCTCCATGGCACAGTTTCTGCTGGGACTTCTGCTGTGCACTCCAGGCAGGCACTGAGTGTGTGCATGCTTGTGCGTGTGTTACGCGCACTGTGGTGCTGGGGACTGAACTCACAACCTCTCGTGTGCTAGGCAAGCCACCTACCTCTGAGCTACATTCCCAGGCCCTGGCACTGGGTCTTAAACCCCCTTCTCTGCCATCACCCAGCTGCCCCAGCTGTGTGGGTTGGCGCCTCTCTGAGCCTCAGTTTCCTTATGGAGACATTAACACCCACGTCCCGGGGGGGGGGGGGAGCCGCTGAACCCAAACATGTGGCTCAGTGTGCCCCCCCGGGGTAGGCGCCTGTGATTTCATGGCTGATTCTTCTTAGCGTGAGCATTCCTCACTCTAGAGATTAGAGTGAAACAGATCGACCGTCTGTTTAAGCCAAAAAATGTCTGTTGTCGGAAGAATTTTGTTTTGGAAGACGAGCCCAGGTTTTGGGTCAGAACCGCACTCTCCCTGGAATCGCACGGTGGCGCCTCCAGGCGCGTTTGTAAAGCTTGGTGACCACCCAAGCCTTTGAGCCTTCCACGTGGATGCTCCGAGGTCAGGCTTCTCTGGAGTCCCTTGCACAGCTGGGCTGCCTGTCACGTTGGTAGCATCGCTTCCACAGAGCGGACTCTGTCTGCCCATGAATAGATGTTTTTTTTCTCTCTTTCTTGGATGCCTGAATGGCGGTCTCCCTCCTGCAGTCCCAGAGGCCGGCCTGAGTGTAAAACTCCAAAACGGACATCACAGTGGGGTCGTCCGTTCCTGCTTGGACTTGCAGCTCTCAGCAGGGCTCAAAGAGCCAGGTCGATGGCCTCTGTGACCCAGGGAGCCTCCTGAGGCGCTCCTGGCCTGTGGTTTAGGAAGGCTGCTGAGCCCAGCAAAGACATCGGAATTCACCGAGAAGACGGCAGATGGGAGCCGAGGCGGGATTGAGGGAGCGGCTCAGTCTCTCCACACCAGGCCTGCTGGCTAACCCGTGGCCTCCAAGCCACAGGTGCAAAGCCTGTTAGGACAGGAGGGACGTTAGGGACCAGCCAGCACCTGCTGCAGCTAGAGGACCTGCCTCCCAGAGGTTAGGAGCAGGGATTCTGGACTTGAAGCACCCAGTTCCTCCACCTGCACCAGGCCACCTACCTTCCCGTCTCCGATTCCCCTTCCATAAAGTGCAAACAGTTGTTATCTGTGTCTCTGGCTGGCTGTGGGAATTAAGGAGGTGAAGGTCATTCCAAGGACAATGGTTGGTGCAGAATAAACAAATAGGACTAACGTAGGCCCAGAGAGGGCCAAGGACTGGTCTCTGGTCACCCAGCTAGTTAGTAGAGCAGCCAGGGCTGAAACTCATGATTCCTGGTCTCGTGGACACTCCCCTCCTCCCGCCCTGGCAGACTGTTTCAACCTTGCCTTTTGCAAAGGAAGTCGCGTGACCCTTCAGCCCGCAGGAATCCAGACTGCCTCCTCAGGCTGGCGGGGCCTGGCTGCAATTCCGTTTACCCGTGACTTCTTTTTCTTCCTTTTCTCTTTCTGTCAAAGCTCTAGATGGTCTCTCCTCCCTTGTCCCTGCAAACAGGAAAATTAACCACTTGGCAAAGGAGTTTTGAAGACTTAAGACCCTGCCATGTGTCTCGGAGCCAGCACCACTCCCCAGCCTGTTGCCCTAAGTGAGGTGTCCCCTGTGGACAGGCTGTGACTGCTGCAGGGGAGGCCAGCTGAGCAGCACCACGCCAGATGCAGGTTGTGGTGGATGGTGGGTCGGGCAGGTACTGACTAAACAGAAGCTGGTGACTCGTCCTTCTAGGAAACAGGTGACACCCACCAGAAATGCTGCCCACTTCCGTCCGCCTCCCGTGTCAAAGGTTACATGAGTCATCAGGTTGCATGCACTTTTCTCCTGATGCACTGAAGTGCTCATCAGGCTGAGGCTGGGTGGCCGGGAGAATCCAGTGTGTGGGCCTCCAGGTCTGAATGGGGGACTTGGTAGCTTCCTGTCTTCTGCTGAGCACCCAGCCCTGCTCTCTGGAACTGCCAGCCCAGGGTGGAATCCCAGCTCTGGGGGTTACCACTGGGGGAGAGATGTGCCCCTCTGAGCTTCAGGTTCCTCATTTGTGGAAGAGGTGGGTGGGCCCTGCCTGGCAGGAGGAGGTGGGGATCCCAGCATGGTGTCTGAGAGCCCTGCCTGGCTCCCTCCCTTCTGCCTTCATGCCAAGAGGCCCTGACTCGCCCGGGATCCAGCTGAGGCACGGTGGATGTTGATCTGCCCAAGTCCTCCCTGAACTGAGGGACGCTTGGCCAGGCCAGGAAGCCTAGAGACAGTGCCACAATCGTGGGGTTCAAGAGCACCTGGGGTAGAGCCCTCTAGGCCTTTTGAGGAGGGTCCCAGGGCCTAGAAGGGGAAAGATCTAGAACAAGGAGGCCATGAGCCTAGACTGTAACACAGGATCCTAGACTTGGAGTCCCCTGCCCACTGGGTGGCCTGGTGCCATTGGAGAGGGCTTCCTGGCTGGGCCCGGGAATTGATAGGCAGATGCTACCACGGGCCCAGAGCAGGAGGCATGGGGACCTGGGGCTGAGCCCTACCTTGCTACCCTCTTCAGGGACCTCCTGCAAGCCAGGCTCCCCATAGCCCCATTTCCTCATCTCAGGAATGGACCCTGTTCTGGCTCTGCCCACCTTTCGAGGTGGCCATGAGGTTCCATAAGAGAGTGACCCCAGTCCCACTGAAGACCATCAAGAACTGCCCAGATGAGAAGAATGTGGCATCTGTCACCTCCTGGGGCATATTTGTATCCCTGTCACATAGACAGTATCTATACAAAGCAGGTACTCAGTTGCGTTTTGGGTAGATAGATGAGTAGCAGTTATCATTTATTAAGCCCCTACTGTATGCCAAGCGTCACCTAGGGAACTTGGCCCAGAAGTTTAGGTGTGCCCATCTCACAAATAAGGAAACAGAGGCTCAAAAGAGAATGACTTACTCAAGGTCATGTGACAAGTAGCTGAGGAAGCTAGGAGTCACTCCTGACTCTTCAGCCCTCATGTCCTTAGACGTGTTCATAATGGGTTCCCCCACCTGGGAAGTGCCGTGGGATGTTTAGGGGCAGGGTATTGTACCAACCCCTGATTTGTAACATTTGTCAACTTCCATGGTGTGAAGACTCCTCCCATGGTCGAGTCTGGGCAGCCAATGTGATATGAACTGTCTCGCATAATTCCTGAAAAATTGAACAAGCAGCCACCACCAGCTGGTAGTAACCAGCTTAGCACACCTCTGTCCCTTCCCTTTTGCACAGCTCCCTATGCCCCAGCGAAGCCAAGGGGGTGTCCCTGGGCTGGGACTTCAGGCTGGAGCTAAGCCGGTGGCTTGGTGGGGCTGTGTGTGCTTTAGACCCCACAGCCCTCCCCTGCCTGAGGGCCTGGAGATCCCTGGGGTCTCAGTCTCACACAAAGACCTGGCTACCCAGGTGAGCTCCAGGAAGGGTCTGCAGCATCGCAGCTAGAATATTCCACCAGCCCCACCGTGTGTGACACTCCTGCCCGGCCCCGAGCAGAGCCCTGTAAACGCCGGGATATAATGGACAATAAAAGTCACTGGAAAATAGTGACTCTCCTAGGACCCCTGTCATCCCTGCCACATGCCGCCTGCCGGAACCACGTGCCCTGTGATCATGAGGCATGGTTGTCATGTAAATATACAGGGCCTCTGCGAGCCTCTGGCCAAGATTTATTTTATTGAGATGGTAGGGGGAGGGGAGTGCAGGTTCATGGTCCTGGTAACTTTGTAAAATGCTTTGCCACCGTGTACCGGCTTCTGGGAGAAAGTGTGGCTTTCCCTGTCCTCTGTGAAGACTCGAGCATCAGGCCTTGGATGCCCCCTGCCTAGCCCACGGACCACAGCCTGGCTGTCCCTGAGCGGGGGTGCCCTGCAGAGAGAGGCCTCACCGTTAGCAGTGGGCTCGCAGCTGGGTTGCTGCAGGATCTCGTGTTGCTGGGGCTGTGGTGTGGGTCAGGGACCACAGGACAGCAGGAGCCGTGTTTACTGAGCTCTTGTGCATACTTGGCCCTGATGGTCCTAGACTGGCATTTTGCCCACCTGTCCTCAGGCTTTCAACAACCCACCAGGTGGACACTACTGTGGCCCCTGCTCACAGAGGAAGGAACTGCAAAGAAGTGACCTTGGGACAGGCCAACCTTGTGTGGTTAGACAGAGGCAGCACAGGGTTTGAACTTGGGCTCTCCGACTCCAGATTCTGTGCTGGGCGTCCTGCCCACCTCCTCACCTGGATCTAGCATGCTGCCTCCCTGGAGGCCCCCGGCTTCTTCCAGCAACACCATGGAGCACTCTGATTTGGTCCCCCACCCACTTGTTCCGTCTCTGAGGGCAGGAGCCCAGTCTGTCCTGCAGAGGGAGTCCAGGTGCACACAGCCCGCACCCGCCCAGCTCTGCCTCCTCTCCAGTTGATTTCACCTCCAGCGAGTCACAGGATGGCTTGGAGCCTCTGTTTCCTCTTCTGCCAAATGGGTACAGTGTCTACCTTGCAGGGTGGCACATAGCTGCCAGTATACATGAAGGATCTGGCCCCGCACCTGGCACCGAGGTGTGCTCTGCGTGTGACCCCCTCCTCCATGCACACGCAACCTCCATGGCTGTGTTCCCGGGAGGCTGTGCCTGGCTGTGCATGGGGAGGGCTAGGGCAGGGGGTGCAGGGCAGGGGACTCAAAGTGTCCCAGGGCCAGAGAACAAATCCTCCTAGCAATGCCAGACCCAGAAGACCTGGTTTTCCTCCCAGAAATGAGCACAACTGGGTACCAGATCCCCGAGCTCAGTTCCAGGGCACCTCAGAGAGTCCCCAAGCCCCTGTCAGCCTTAGGAAACACATCAGCACAGGAAGGTCCCTGTTGGACTGTGGAGCCCCACCTACCGTGTTGCAGGTGAGGAAACTGAGGCCCAGAGACAGGCTGTGACTTTCCTGAGACCATGCAGCCCCGTAAGAGTCCATGCCATGTGAACACCAGGCCACCAGGCCATATATGCCATGGCGCAAAGGAAGAACGGTTCTTGTGGAGTTAATAGTGGCCATATACGTCCTAGGCCCAACTCTGGGTCCAGTGAGGATTCTGGCCAGGGCAGCAATACCGGAGGTGACCCTAGAAGTTGTGATTAGGCACCAATCCTATAACACACAGGACTGGACGGAGGAGACACTGTCACCCAGACACACGGAGCTGCACTCAGCCACATGACACTGATGGAAGCTCTTGCTCTGATTTGCCAGAAGCCCCAGCCGCTCCATGAATGGAGGCTGGTGACCCTCACCTAGCAGGCCGTGGAGGCCACAGGTCTGTGGCCACCTTCTCCTGGGGAGAGCTGCACGGTCAGGGTCTGGGCCGGGAGTACAGCCCCTGCAGACGGGTGGATGGCTGACCTCGGTCCAGCTGCAGCCGCCGGAGGGGCCGGCACCTGGCATATGCCTGACAGTTGGGCCCGGCTGGTGGGGAAGGTGTGCTGGCAGGTGGCCGAGCCCGGTGCCAGGATCTGGCTCCGCGTGTCCACTGGGGCTCAGCTGCCATATGCCTGTGTCAGTCCCAGCGGCAGCGGAGCTGCAGATGGGGCTCTGGGGGTGGTTGGCGCCAGTAGAGGTGGCTCTTGTTCTGAAGGCGGAGGCAGGTGTGGCCACCCAGAGCTCTTCGTGGGGACTGCGGGCTGAGGCTGGCCTGCGTAGCCACCTGGCCACTGTGCCCTTGAGCCCACTGTGTCCTCTGCCAGGAGCTCCCTTCCCCTCAGTCCCGTCCCACCTATCTTCTAGGCCACCCCAGACTCCTCCCGTGGTGACAAGCTGGCTGTGACCCGGCACTGCCAGGAGCAAGAGGCATTAGTCCTCTTGCTGGGATACTTGTGTGCTCTTCTCTGGCTTGTGGGTGTCCAGGGCTTTGTCCTATCGACCCAGTAAGAGGAAGAGCTTTCTCTTGGTCCACAGTGTCCCTGGATCCCAGTTGTCAGCGCAGGCCCTACACAGAGGAGGCAGCTGGAAGGGCATGTGGAGGGAAGGGCAGGTGGGACTGGCATCCTCAGTTCCTGGACTCATTTTGGAGTTCAGGGCCCCATTTTGGAGAGTGAAGCACAGGGCCCAAGTCATGACGTCGTGAGAATCGGTGACCCCTCCATTGGCAGTGGTTAGGTGCCAGGTGCACAGCTAAGCACTTTCCACCCTGGAATGCCCCGTGACAGTCCAGCATCCCTGGGTAGTAGATGCTGTCTGTCCTTGTTCCCGGTTTGCCTTTGAGGACACCGTGTCACACACCGGGGATGTGGCCAAGCCAGGACTTGAACCCAGGACTGGCACCTACCAAGCCGTCCTGTCACGTGACAGCAGACACAGGAAAGAATGGGAAGCCTTGGCTTTTAAAAGGACAGCCAGAATCTGTACGCTCCTTAGCACTTGTTGACCCTGGTAGGGATAGGTGGGGACGGGCACAAGGTCCCCCCCCAGAACCCAGAAATGGCTTTCTTCCAGCACCAGCTGCAGGTGCCCTGTGGTGGGGCAGCAGCCTGGAGGGTGCATCCCTTTGCCTGAGCAGCGGGGCCGGGGTGGGGGGGGGGTCGGGGCGTTGGTCTCAGGACAGGTGCTGCCTCTGCCTGCCCACCGCCCTCGCCCTGGGCCACCCCTTGCCCGCCTGCTGCAGTTTTCTGGTGGGTAAAGTGGGGAAGCAGGGCTGGGTGATCCCAGAGGGGACTGTGGTTGTCGTCCAAGACTGTCCGCTGGCCACTGCCATCAACTCACAGCCCCTGGTGAGCAGCAGGCTCTGTGGCGGTGGTGACGAGTTCCTTTTGCCATGGAGGTGGCAGCCGGAGCTATTTTTGGAGCAGCCTGTGGCGGGGGAGTTTCCTTTTGGAGGAGTATGGGGACCGGCGTCTTAGGGAGGGGAAGTCCCCACACAGCAGGGCCCCGTCCTTCACCGGCCTGGGCACAGAGGCCGCTCAGATCCTCCGGGCCCTGGCGCTGCACGCCTGCCCTCAGTCCTGAGACCAGCAGACCTTTCCGAGCTCAGGAGCCACTTGGAAAGGTATGCATCCTCTGCTGACCTCCGGCCATGGGGGAACTGCTGGCCCTTTCCTGTCGCCTCTGTCCCAGGGTGTGCTCAGTAAGTGGCAGGGAGCCAGGCCCCAGAGACCTGGGCTTACGGGGCCATCTGCCCACTGCTTGCTTGACCACCTGCCCAGTGGGTAGCCAGCGAGGGCAGCAGTGCCGGGAACCTGGCAGGACCTTTGCCACCACCCCGGGGCAGGGTGGTTGCTGCCAGCTGGTTTCACGTTGAGTGATCCCTGGCATCAGCAGAGCTCCAAGGAGGTGGCCGGGGGGGGGGGGGGAAAGCTGCCGTCTCCCACTGGGGGGGTCCAACTGCCTGGGTCCCTTTCTGCAGGAGAGAAAATTAGAGGAGGTCAGAGCCCAAGAACTTGCCCTGAATGGGGACCTGCTGGGGCCCAGGACAAGCTGGTGACAGACACCGAGGCCCTCCAACCCCCCGGGGGGAGCGTGCTCTAAGGTGGGACATGGCAGGAAAGGCCTTTCTGCTCTGAAATGCCCACTCCCACAGGCGCCTGGATGAGCTGGCCAGGGGACACCAGGCTTCTCCTAGCCTGGCAGCCACGGACCTCCCCGTCCACTCTCGACTCCTGCGGGGTGTGGAGGTGAGCAGTCCTTGGAGATTCTGCCTTCAGGGACTCTCCATGTTGAGGAGGTGAAGACACAATTAGGCGGACAGTGCAGGGGCCAGGGCTGTGGAGCTGGGGCTGACTGGCAGTGGGAGTCCAGGAAGGCCACCTGGACAGTTGGGCACTGAATGAGGAGTGAGGTTTGCCAGGACACAGTTCACCCAAGGCAGGGGACAGAGAGCCTGCCTCTGTCTTGAAGAAACAGCAGTCTGTTTCCTGGGAGGCAGAGTCACTGGGATGGTGGCCTGCTAGAGGGCCTGAGGGGCCCAGCAGTGAGAGTCCAGCTTTCTCTGGAGAATCAGTTCTGAGTTCAAGTGCAGGCTATGCTCTTGACCCACTCCCGGAGTTTGACAAGTCAGCTGATCCCGGTGTCCCTGCTTCCTGGTCTGCAGAATGGGGGCAGGCTGCAGACGTCCCAGGTGGGCCATGTACAAAGGAAGTGCTCAGCGGACTTCAGCTTGGGTTTCAAGGGCCCCAGGCCCAGCCTCCCGAGACAGAAACCAGGAGCCTCTTTCTTGGACTGAAACGTGAGATGGTTACAGCCCCTACATTCTTTTTCTTCCAGAATTTGGTTTTATTACCTAGGAAGGAGGAAGTGAAATGTGATCAGGAGCCGCCTCATTTTTACAAAGGTCCTGGGAACCCTGTGGTATATGGTGCAGTTTGTTTTGAGTTGCTTGGGGACTTTGGTCTGATCTGTGACAATGAGGATTTGAGGTTCCTGGGGGTTTCCGGAGCTCAGGGGAGCCCCGCCACCTTCTGGGCAGAATTGACTCGACCGACTCTCACTAGATCCCTGTTGTGTGCCAACCTGGGTGAGGCACTGAGGGTGGAGAGGTAGCATCAGTCCCGGCTCAGAAAGGCCAGCATTGGAGGCAAGACTGGGTGACAAAGGAAACAGTTGTGTCCCTAGCAGCCTGACATTAGGGAGAAGCTCGTGTGGACATTGTTAGATGGAGAAGGGAGGAGGGGACCTGGTGCCAACCAAGTGTCCTTTGTGTGTCCACTGCTACCTCCCAGCCGCCCTGAGAGGTCCAGCTGCTCTTCTTCTTTATGGATGGGGACATCCATGCTCAGGAGAAGATCCACAAGAAGTGCCACCCCTGAGAAGGTCCAGAGGCCTGGTCTTCACAGATGAGGGTGACTTTGTCCATGGGGGTTGTGCAGGGTCTTCCAGGTGGAGCCTGCTGCCTGGAGAAGCTGGAGGGCCTGGGCGTGTGTCACTGGCACAGGCAGGTTTCAGTGTGGCTGTGGGTCAGGGCTCTGGAGGACCGGCTAACGCTGCAGGCAGCTCGCACCAACTAACAAGCCTCTCTCGGGCACACAGTCCTTGAGCCTTGCACTTTGGGAGTGGAGCAGCAGGTGTTAGGAAAGCCTTCCGAGGCGGGCTGGAGGGAGAGCGGAGCTGGGGAAGCAGGCGGGGGGCTGTAGGGCCCACTGAGGAGGGTCAAGGCCAGCCTGGGGTGGGCCACAAGGAAGGCAAGCATTGGGCTGCCCCTGGATTCCTGCTGGGTCTCTGGGCACACAGGGAGGCAGCCCGCTCGCTGAGACGGGGACCCAGGGAAGGGTGGGCTCCCTTCTGGTGACTTGCATGTGCAGTGTCTGTGGTGTTGGTGACTGGGGCTGAAGCTCTGCAGAGAGGCCTCTGGCCAGAGAGAAAGTGAGGGTCATTTTGATGTGTGAAGACAACAGAGCCGGGTGGGCAGGGTGGGGCGGGGTGCTGGGGACAGGGTTTGAGGGGATAGAGACTTGTGCCCGTGCAGCCGAGGCACTGCAAGGCCCCAGCCTGCCAGCTCCGGACCTTCAGGTGCACCCTGGAGAGGCCCTGCTGGCTGGGAGGTGGATGTCAGGGACCTCTGCATAGCTTGAGCCCTGCCTCCACGGAGTGGCTTTTGGTGAAGTCTGTGCCTTCGAGAAGCCCGGCTTCCGCTGGTAATGGAGCCACCGAATCTGAGCACCGTGTGTTGCTTTGGGAGAGAGGGAGGGTGGGGGCCATGGGACCAGCTTGGAAACCAGACACCATCTGTGGCTCGTCCCCTCCAGCTCAACAGGCCCCACGGCACTGGCCTGGGATGTGACTGCTTCATGACAATGATAAACGGGAAACTTTAAGACTAGAGGAGAAGAGGCACTGGGCAGGGCAGGCCACCACAGCCAGAGCCACACCCCTGGCCAGAGTCCCCTCCCTCGTTCCCTCATTCACACCCTCTTGCAAGGCAGAAAGGATTGACCCAGACCGACTAGTTCTCAGGTGTCCATTCCGCCTGCCCTCCACTGTGTGGCCCGGGGCCTGGCCTTTAAACTTCTCAACTTTGATTGCTTCCTCTGCACAATGGATTGTAACGGCCTCTGCCCAGGACGTCTCCAAGGTGAACGTGGTAGACCCACCCTTTGATGCACACCTGGTCCAGAACTGACACCTGCCAGGCTCTGAGGGTGGGGCGTCCCTCACTGCCCTTACCTCGTGCAGGGACTCTAAGGTCAGCTGAGTTCCTTTCTCTAGTTGCCAAGCCACGCTGACCTGAGCAGGAGGTTCAGATGGCTGCCCTTGCCAGTGTGTGGTTGGCAAGTCATATTTCTCAGAGCCACAGTTTTCTCGTCTGCAAAATAGGGTGATGGCACCAATCAGGTTTCCTGCAAGACGTCAGGTCACCCGTGGATGCCAGCTGATGCAGCCTCAACCCCACCCACAGCCAGGCGCCCTGAGCTGCTGCGCGCATCTCCTTGCTGGGCCTCGGGTCTCCAGCTGAGCAGGGGCAGTGATGGGCAGTACCAGCCTGTGGGGCCTCTCTAGGGTTCTCAGATGCCTCCTCCCAGAGCCAGCCAGACTGTGGACATAGCCTTAGATGCTGGCACTGGTGTTGGGTAGTTACCTGGGGAGGAAGGAGGACTGTAGATGTGCATGGCAGCTGGGGACAGCCTCCCACCCAGGGGACACAAGATGGGAAGCTGCTCACCTGTCAGGGACCGAGAAGGAGCTTTTCTCAGGGAAACCAGCATGGAGGCCAGCCCCTGTCAGCTGGGAGTCCAGGGACCTGTCCACCTCCAGTCGCTGCCCAGTGGGTAGAACAAGAAGGCACTGGGCCCACACTGGCCTGGGACATCAGGAGCCCTGCCCACCTGGAGCAGGAGACCGGTGGCTGACACCCCTCGGGAACGAGCGCCGTGAACTTGCATCCTCAGGGCGACACACGGGCCCTCAGGGCCGGCTTCCAAGGCCACACCAGGCAGAGCCCTGGCTACAGCCCTCCTGGCACGTCCTCTTTCAGAGAGGCCTCAGGGAGCTGCTGGCCTCCATGAAGTATGGCAGGAGGCAAAGGTGAAATTTCCCCATAGGTGAAGTTTCTAGAAGGTAAGCCAGGGCCAGGTGACACTCCTGGTGTGAAAGGCCACTTAGAACCTCGGAACCCAGCCTAGCCCTTCCAGGGAGTTAAACCAGGCCCCTGTGGTTCCCTAGGGCCACTCCCATCAGTAAAACTCCTTGTCCAGGGCAGGGCAATGGGGGACATTCAGAGGGCTTTGCCAAGGCAGCCGTGGTCCCTGTGCGTATCGGGCAGGGCAGGGTGTGGAAAGGTGGTTTGGAGTCTAGCAGTCCCTCTCTGGCACCCACCAGCTGTGTGACCTGGGGCAAGCCCCTGCCCATCTCTGAGCCTTCATTCCCGTGACCATCCCTTGGAGGCAGCCACTCCTCCATTGTTCAATAAGGGTAAGCACAAACTGCTCCTCGTTGCGCCCAGCTCTTTACACAATCTAATGATCCGTGCTATCCTCCCCGTGGCCCCGAGAGGTTCATCTTGCTCTTAGGCCAGGTGAGGAGACTGAGCCAGCATCTGGACCTCGGCTGGGCTGGGCACTGCCCGTGCCTCCCAGAGCCATGGGAATGCATGGCCCTGGCTCTCGGTGAGGCAGGCCCCCTTCGAGGTGGTGTTCAGCGTGGCCTGTGGCTCTGGGTCTGGAATTCCACAGATTTTCGGCCCCTGAGCTGGGCTTGGCAGCCTCTGGCTCATTGTTCTGCAACTTGGCAGGAGCCGCGGGATCCCAGGGGCAGGCGGCTCCCTGTGTGACTCCGAGCGCCTGCACGCGTGCCCCGTCCTTCCAGGTGCCCTTTGTCATGGTCTTCCTGCGTCTGAACCCCTGAGGGGCAGTTTCTGGTTGCAGTTTCTTGTGTAGGGGGCTCAGATTTCCATTGAGGTAGAGCAGCCAGAAAGCAAGTCCCCCAGATTCAATGTCCCCAGTGAATCCCAAGAGTCAAGGGGAGTCCTCAGAATGAGGAGGGGCTGCGGGGTCAGGGAGGTGTGAGTCTAAAGTCCCCTCTGCAGATTGTCATCCAAATGGCATCCGGCTTCCTCTTCTGATCCTGTTTCCACGGTAGCCCCAGTATGGACGCAGCAAACCCAGCCCCCTGAAGGACTCCGAGAACCTTCATTCCCCCCTCCCTCCCCCTCCTCTGCCTTTCCCTGCTGTGCCTCCTTCCCCTCTGGGGCTCCCTTTCTGGGGCTCGGTGGAGAGGGAGCTGCTTTCCTAAACGAGGGCCTCTCCCCTTCCCGGGAGCTCGGCATAGCCGGTCCCGTTGGTTTCTGAGCAGAACTGCTCTTGGTGACGGTCATCTATTGAAGCTTTGGGATTTGGTAGGAAAGGTGGTGTGGACAGTAGCTGGGTATGGTCCTGAGGCAGGGTCTCCCTAGGGACCAGTGGTCTCTACTGGGACCCTACACATCCTCATGGCCCCCCACGAGGAATGCAGGGTGGTGGCTTCAGAGGTCCCAGCTGGCACTGTACCTGTGACTGTGTGACCTGGGCAAACCCGTTGACCTCCCCGTGCCTCGGTTCTCATCTGTGCGATGGGACAACAGTCCTACCTTGGGGTTACGTGAAGGAAGGGGGTGAGGTGCAGGAAGTAGGACCCGGCCAGTCGGAGCACAGCAGGTGTCAGTGCTCCTTGTCCTGACTGAGGTGGCTGGGCCCCGCGGGGACCTGGAGCCAGGTGAGGCTGAGCAGACTCCGGCTGCAGGATGGGAATCTGGGGATGGGCTGGAAGCCTGGGGCAGGGGCCGGGAGCCAGGGTGTGGGCGGGCCTGGAGGGGGCAGCCTGGGAGTCCATTCCGGAGCCTTCTGAGGTAAAGATGGCACCTCCTCCTGAAGACGGTTCTCCAGCCTTTTCCCTGAGGCCTCCCTGAGGGCAGAGGACAGTGAACAAGTCACCCCGAGGGGTCTTGGGGTGCAGCCCGCAGCAGCTGCCGAGCCCGCAGGAGTCTCCGGTTTCGTCTTCAAATGCATGCGCATTTTCCATCCCGCTCGCTCCGGCTTGCAGGCGGCTTTCCCCCTGAGTAGCAGCCGAGGAAGATGCTCGTGTTTATCTAGTTATCCTGGGGCTCTCTGTACCCTGGCTCCTGCACCGGGTCCCCCTCAGGGGATGCTCCAGCGCGGGGCTCAGCCAGATGGCGGGAGATGCCCAGGGCCCTGGGTCCCATCTGCGTTCAGGACTTGGTGGGGAGAACGGCAGGCCCCAAGCCTCAGCGGTGGAGGGGAGACGAGGCCTGTGTGGACGCAGAGGGCTGGGGAGGGGCCTCAGAAGTGCAGGCCACCCCCCCACTGAGGTGCCCACCACGTGACCATAGGCCCAGGCTCCCGAGGGCCCAGAGGAGGAAAGGTCTGCCTGTACCTTTGTGCATTAGGACGAGCCACGTCGTCGCATGGCCAGTCCAGGGCTGCTGAGTGTCATGGGCCAGGGACAGTCCTCCCAGGAGCCAGGAGCGCATGGCTTTGAGTCGGTGCCTCCTGGGTCACGACTGCTCCCTGGGGCTCACCTGTGTCTGCGACTGGAGAGCAGCTCCACCCAGCAGTGGGAAGGGACAGCGTGCGAGTTGTGGAGGGCACCGGGAGCCCCAAAGTCAAGCTCATTAGGAAACTGAGGGGCTGGTGGGCATTCTCTGATATGCCAAGCAAGAGGTGTCATGTTGATGGAGGGGAGACTGGGCCACAGCCTGGGACACAGCGACCAGCTCTCCAGGACACTGAGACACGCCCCCCCCCCATGCTGACGTCTTTCCCACTGCCCAAAACATGTCCCTCATTACTGGGGCATGGAGCTCCTTAACCAAGACACATGGCAGGGCTGCTGACCCACTGGGCCGGGGACAGGCTGCTGGGGCTGCTGGGGTACTGACCAGGCGACCCTGAGTTGGTTCTCCAGGGATCAAGCTGTTACAGAACCCAGCCTGGTCACTGGATTGCACTCCGGCTGCCTGTCTGATGGTGTGATCGCCCTCCTCTGCATTGAGCCACTGCAGTGGTGCCCACCATGAGGGCCTCACCAGAGCAAGTTTATGCTGGCACATGCCCTGGAACCTCCCGGACTGGGAGCCAAATGAACCTCTTTGCTTTGTAAAGTCACCAGCCTCAGTGACTTCATTATCAGTAATAGAAAATACAAATGATCTCTTAGGTCTTGTTCTTCAAAAGGCCCCAGGGGTGATGCTGTGTGCTCTGTGCTCCTCAGGGAGGCAGGACTAGGACTGGGAGCCAGGCTGCCATCTCAGACAGAATCCACTGGCCTGAGACAGGGACTGGCCTGCCTGTTGCCCTGTCACGTGTTCTGTAAGGGCCACCCAGGGCCATCTATTCCTAGGGACTTCTGGCTCTCCAGGAAGCCAGAAAAGCTGCTTCAACAACTTGAGCCAGTCCGTGGGGGCTCTGATGAATGTGGCTAGCAAGAGATTGGGACGTCCAGTCTCTTGGACACAGTGGCCAGGTTCACCTGCCTGAGTGGTACTGGTGCCTTCTGTAGTCGCCCAGGCCCGGCCCTGGCCCACGGGGTGCTACAGAAACATGGAGGGTGATGAAGGTCTAGGGTGGATGAAGGCATTTGCTCCCCAGGAGGATCGCGGGACTGCGTGCGGCCTTCCCTCAGCCGGGTGGCTTCCATGTGTGCAGGGTTTGGTCCCTGCCCCAGAGGGGCTTGTCTGGTGGGGAGGCCACAGGCTGCCTCTGACACCAGGATCAGAGTGGCCCTGGGAAGACACCGTGGCTCAGGGCGGGGTGTGCATGGTGCTCCACCGGGCCCCCGCTGCCGCAGTTGCCATGGCTACTGCCAACCCGCCTCCTGGATTCTTAGGGCAGGCCAAGTCCTGGAGGTTGAGTGCTGCTTATTTACAGGGACCCTTGTCCCTACCCACAGGTTTGTGCAGGACACTGAGCAGAACCCAGGGGACTGACCTTCCTAGTGTGTGGGGCCTGGTGCAGCAGGGCCCAGCAGGGACGTGAGTGTGTGGTCCTTCCTGAAGCTGCTGCCCAAGTCTGGTTCAGTTCTCTTTCCTGCTGTACCTGCTTATGAAAGAGTGGTGCTGGGGGACCCCACAGAACAGCTCCCCCAGAAGCGGTGGACAGGGCTGGGGAGCCTGGCGTCGCAGGGTTGAATGTAGCCCCTCTCCTGTGGGCCCAGGGACCACCAGTTGGCTTGTCCCTGCCGAGGACCTGGGTCTCTCCCTCTCTGATGGGGATGATCCTAGCAATCCGGTCAGGAGAACACAACGGAGGGAGATGGTGTCACTCGGGGTGTGAAGTCCTGGCCCTGCCACTTCCGAGTGGGGCAGGGCAACCGTGGGCTATCCCTCGACTGCAGCCACCCCTGAGCTCACCTTTAAACAGGGCCGGGGAGTCCTTCCTTCCGCCGCTGCCTCGAGGAGAAAGTGAACAGGCCCCGCTTTCTGTTTCAGCCCGTGTGCTCGTGAGGCTGGCATGCAGGATGGCAGGACAGCCCAGCCACATGCCCCATGGAGGGAGTCCCAACAACCTCTGCCACACCCCGGGGCCCGAGCACCCACCCGACCCACAGGTAAGCCCTTCTCCTTGTCTGCAGCTCGTGGAGGAGTCTAAGAAATCCCGGGGTCCTATAGGGGGCTGTCCCTGGGCCTGCACCCCCAGACAGACACCCTCGGCACAGGAGGACTTGGCCAGTGAGGCCATCGCAGGAGGCCCACGTTGCCTTATCGCGCCACCCCAGGACGCAGCTGTGAGTGATAGACCTGGGTCTGCTTGTCGCAGGAGCACACGGGAGAAAAGACGCCAAGCAGAAAAAACCCAGCAAGGCACCTGATCCAAACCAGGGTGTCAGAGAAGTGGCAGGCTGGGCTGGGGATGTGGCTCAGCGGTAGAGCTCTTGCCTAGCACGTGAGAGGCCCTGGGTTTGAATCTCAGCACCACATAAAAATAAATAAATAAAGACATTGTGTCCGACTAAAAAATAAATTAAAAAAAAAAAGAAGTGGCAGGCTTGGGTCTAGAGGGCACAGCGAGCTTGTCTGGGCAGGTTGACTGGGGACTAGATCAGAGGCATCCCCTGGGCATGATGACAGGTTCTTGTCCAGGGTTAGCTATTTGTCCCAAGGCTCTAAGACCTTAATCAGGGGAGACTCAGATGCGGTCATATTCCTGAGCCACAGCAGCTTGTCATAGCTTCTGACTGGAGAGCTACAGCGTCACCACGTACCGTTGCAGATTGCTCACTGTACCAAGCTACCTGGCCCAGCAGGCAGGCGGGTCTGAAGTCCTTCCCCTGCCCTTGTCCTCTCACCAAGCCACGGTCCATGGTGCAGGGCTGCATTAGCCTAAGAGAAGGGGTGTTGCTGCAAATTCCCATGCAGGTGACACGAGCTAGGGACGCTGTGTGTGCGTGTACACATGCCTGCTGAGGGTCCATAGACATCTGCACAAATTGTGCTCTCCATGCCCACTACTGACTGGGCTGCAGGGGCCCATTTCCTAGGTAGAATTTGGGGAGGGAGCTTCCTGGAGCTCCTTGGGACGCTGCCTGTCCAGGGTCCACCAGGGCTTGGTGCTGATGGCTGGGGACACTGGGGCCTGCTTGGTGATGTAGCGATTTGTCATACTAAGTCACTCACTAACAATTGAGTCCCCCTTGATTAATCTCCCAGAATCAGCCAGTTGCATTTCAAGCAATTAGGGTTAATTACAGCCTCATTTGGCAGAGGAAAGAGCCCTGTAATTATTCCTCGCACGAGGCGAGGAGGCGGTGGCTGCGGTGGTGGCCGTGTCCTCGGCATCTCCTCGCACATGCTGGAGTGGGTAATGACATAGTTAAGTGTAATTAGATACGATCACTCAGCGGTGGCTGCGCTGGGCAGCGGCTGTCCGCCAGGATGCCCCCAGTCCCACCAGCATCTGGCCGGGTTTGCAGAGTCAGGCGCACGGTCGTGCATGCTATGCCAGCTCCAGCTTGGGGCAGGCACTGGGGACAGTCCGGCTCTTCCTGCCACTTCCTCATGAGGCACTGGTGTTCAGCCCCGTCTGAGAGACAGCACAGCCGAATCTCCTGTCCGAGGACATGGGACAGCGGAGGCACTTTCCCCCGTGGCAGGAGGCAAACTGTCTCCCCACAACTGCCTCGGAGCAAGGACCGGGCTCTGTGTGCTCACTTGTGGGCTGGGCTACCTTCCACTCCCAGCTCCGTCCCTCCCCAGCCAGGTGACGTTGAGTCAGTGTCCTTCCTGAGCCTCAGTCTCCTCGACTGTCAAGCGGGTGCAATGATGTTACCTCTCTCACGAGACAGCTGTAAAGACTAAGTGAGGTAAGAGACTAGACATCTAGTGTGGCACCGATGTCCAGCGTGGCACTGACGTCCAGCGTGGCACAGACACAGTGTGGGAACACTAGCCAGGAAATAAGTCATGGATCCTATTTTTTTGAGAGCTCACTAGAGCCTTCTGGCTCCACCTGTGCAGAAAGACCACAATCTGTGAACGCTCCAGCTGTGGTCTTGATTCACCTTCAAGGCCCAGGACTAGTGGCTGTCCATGTCACGCAGCTTTCCAGCTTCGAGAGCCATTAGCACATGAAAGTGTGTTTGTGGGACGTGGCCGAGGCGTCGGTGCAGGCCACACACACGGAGGAAGCCGGACACCTTGGAGCGTCTAACCGGTGGATGCATGGAGCAGAGAAGGGGATGAAAACGCCCTGTGTGTGCGCAGATGTCGTCAGGAGTGAAACGCTGGGTTGGCTGACCCTCGGAGAAGCACATGAGCTTCCAAGCAGGGCAGAGGTGTTCTTGCCGGAGATGTCCCTGCTAATGCGTCTTCCACCTGGGAGCCTTGGAAACCTGTGTGGGACGGGCCAGGCTCAGTTCTCTTTGGAGCGGGGAGTGTGCAGAACTTTGCCGGGTGGGGGGTGGTGGTCGATAGGTGTGCCCCCACAGACTGAAATCTGCAAGAAAATCCTCCCAAAGAAACCGTGGTGCTTGGATCACATTTAATGGCCAAATATGAACGGGCATTAAGATTCAAGAGTGTTTGCCAACGGTTGTAGATTCAGCAAAACGTTTGTTTCCTTTCTCTCGTGGGCCTTCCTGGTGCCTAGAGCACTGTCACAACTGCCATCGGGGGACTCTCGGTCTACCGGGGTCCCTACGTGTAAATAAAGTCAGCGTGCAGAGGTGGAAGGATGGACGGGCGCAGAGGAGCCCAGAGAAGGGGGTGGCTGTATCTGCCAGTGGATAATCAGAGTTTGGGGCAGAACAGGGAGAAGAGAATATTCCAGAAAAGGCGCATGGCCTTAGATAAGGCGTTTACAGTCGTGTGCTGAGATAAGTTGGAAGAACGGGTGGCGTTCGTGGAAGATCTCAGATCTGTGCTACACCACGTGAAACTGAGTCTGTGTGAGTGAGGAGCCCACTGGGACTTAGAAGATCCATGGTGACCAGGCCTGGGGCTGCAGGGGCTGAGCCTGGGGAGGGAAGGTTCCAGAGATGTCCATGGGGAAACGTCAGCTGCACTTGGTGACCAGATGGAAGGAGAGCAGAGACAGGCTGTGCCAGCCTTCTGGTTGGGTGCTGGGTGGCTCTGTGGTTTCTCCCCTCAGCTCTGGGCTGGGCAGTGTTGGAAGCAGGTTCCAGATTTCATCCACGGGTGTGGGCTCAGGTTTCTTGGAGGTGGGTTAATAAGGATCGTCCTGGGGGAGCAACCGCAGTCACTTTAGGTGACCCGAGGTCTGTCATTAGCAGTCCGTGCTGTGGACGTCACTGCTTCCATGAGCCGATGGCCTGTGGGGCTCTGTGCCAGCTCCCAGGTTGGGACACGGCAGTGACACCCATCTCATTCAGTCCTCCTGACGGCTCAGAGAAGCACTTGGTCCCACTCAGTGCTTCATTTGTAGGGAAAGAAACTGAAATGTGACAGAGTCTGAATTCAGCCCTGGTCTCTGTGGCCCCAGAGGGTGTCTGCAGGCCACCAGGTCTGAGAGTGAAGATCGGCCTCTGCTTTGAATTAGCCAGATGGCGAGGCGCTGAGCGGGGCTGGCCTCGAGGGCTCCAAGGATGTGGTCTCTGTAACTCAGGCCCCTCCCTGGGCAGCGCGGGTTTCAGACATTCCCTGTACACACATGGACCCAGCCCGTCAGAAGTTCCCCTGGACGCGGTGTCAGATGCCTTTAAAGGTGAAATTCGTTTACAGGAAATGTCAGTCTGATGAAGTGTGCTTCTTAAAATCATAGGAACGGTTGCCTTAAAATTAATGGTGCATTGCAAATATCAAGGAAAAGAGGCCCATCCAGTGTAAAGATGATTAAAATTCAGGTCAGAAGTCTGACTTAGTCAGGCTAAATTTTTTAATGAGATTTCAGAAAATTAATTGGGCGAATGCATTTTTATTCTTTTAACATGTAATTTTATGCTCCTATTTTTTTTTAAAGGATTTGTCAATGGCTAAGGCTTATTGTGGTTCAAACATTTTAAACTCAAATTAGCAAAAGGGTGGGGGGTGTTTGTGGCCTAATTTGATGTGATTTGAAGAAGAGCTTTTCAGAGCTCTCGGGAGTGGGGCAGCTTGTGCTGGTTGGAGACACCCCACCCTCCGGTCTCCTTAAGCCCCACTCGGCCAGAGGAAGCTGGTGGCATTTCTAGGGAAGGTGCCTTTGGGACTAGAGGTGACTCAGGGGTCTCAGTGTCCCCCTGGCTCCTGTCTGCCAGGTCCTCCTGCTGTCCAAGGTCATGGCTCCCTGAGGCTTCTCCGTCTCCCCTGCCTCAGGTGCAGCTCAGGCCTCCTCCCTGGGTCCACTGCCAGATGCTGCAGGCTTGGCACCCTGTGTCCCCCTCCTGGCACCTTGACCCCATTTTTTCTACCTTTGCAGGAGAACTTGAGGGGCATGACACCCTGGTGCAGGGACACGGGAGGCAGAAATGGCCTCCTGGGGTGTTGTCCCACAAGTAGCCCGCAGCCCAGCCCCAGGTGGGAGGCCCAGGGCAGCTGTTTAGCAAGGCCGCTTGGCAGACAGTTCTGGGCAAGAGGCCACGAAGTCACAAGGCTGCATCCCTCACCTGCAAGTCCTGAGGTGGCTACAAGCCAAGTCAGCAGACCCTCCATGGGGTGGGGACAAGGATGGAGATGAGAGCCACAGCCAAGAACCCACAGAGCTGCCCACGGGACCACACAGCCCCACTCAGTTCACCCCCAGCCCCTGGGAAGCCTTCGCCCCTCCACAGACACAGCCACAGAAGCAGGAGCAATAGCAATGGTCACAAAGGTCCGTATGCCACTCTCTCTAGGCGCCAGCCCTTCACCCGTACTTCGCTTGCTAATGATGTAATATACTCTCAGTTATACCCATGAGGAAACTGAGACCCAGAAGCACTTGTCCTCAGCCCAGAGGTGGCAGAGCCAGGGTTTGAAGCCATGGCTCCAGGGCCCAGCGTCGGACTCACCTGACAGAGCCACAGTGGTGGCTGCTCCCTGCCAGCATGTGCCAGGGCAGGGATGTTTTTGTTTGTTTGTGAGACGGTCTCTAGGGGGGCATTCTCTATCCACAGGAGCCAGGACAGGGGATAGTAAGCAACAGGTGACCTTTTTCTGAAGGTGATGAGGTGCTCCGTGTGCCCAGTGGGAGCTGCCCTGGGACCAGCCCCCGTCTGCCCCGTGGGGAGAGCCCCACAGACTCACTGCCACCTCATCGCCTGGAGTCCTCCGAGATCTCGAGTGCCAGGACAGGGGTGGGACTTGCTGGGAGCTTCACAGGAGGGGAGAAAGGCCTGGGAGGGGACAACAGAGAGAGGCTGGCCTCGGGGACGAGGACAGCTCGCCCATTCTTTCCTTAGAGTGAAATCAGTGTCAGGGCTCCCCCAGCCTAGGCAGCTGCACCTGGGAGCCCTGTGTCCTGAGATGCCCCACACCTGGGCAGAAGCCATCTGGGGACAGGCCTCTATTCCCACCCTCTGTGGGCAGCATTGGCCCCCAGAGCTGGCTGGACTGTGCCCTGAGTGCACGGTGGGCCTGCCCGGGCTGTGCCATGAGTGTGTTTCTCTAATGGGGTCGCATGGGTTGTGACGGGAGGTGCAGATCTGGTCACGTGTGCAGACATGCAGCCAGGTCTCCCCAGGCCAGCAGTCACCCACTTCCACTTGGAGCCTTCAGACTGCTGGGAGCTGGGCAGAGTGGCTTCTCGGCCTGGGCAGAGTGCTGGGGAGCCCAGCCAGCGCCCACTCCTCACAGTGAGAAGCCCACCCTTCCCCCAGAGCAAGGGCCCTCGGAGATCACTGCTAACCCCTTGTCCTGGGGGAAACTGAGGCCAAGAGCGGAGGGACCACCCCGTGTGGCCCAGTAGCACAGCTGGCTGTTGGTCAAACAGGAGTGGGTCCCAGCTCCTCAGACGAGCTCTGCAGCCCAGCCTCTGACTCCCTCCTTGTTATAACGGGTCAGCCGCCCGCCCGCCTGCAGGCTGTTGGGCCGGAGAAGCTCTGCAGCTGCAGGGACTGCCACCGGGCGCCCATGTGCACCTGGCGTTGGCATCGCATAGAGACGTGTGGGTCTTCCAAGTTCCAAGAGCCGCTGTGGCTGTTTCTGAGAGTGTGATCCAGCTGTGGTCCTGAAGGTGACAGTGCCTGGTCACAGGGCCCTGCTGTTGTGCCCCGCTGTTCTGAGCATATTCCCCAGTGTCATCCAGCATACATGCCTCAGAGCACTCAGTGTAGGCACAGGGGACACTGAGGGGACTGAGACAGAGGCCCCTGCTGGGGAAGCCTGTGGTCAAGGCATAGGAAGGGCTCAGGTGACTGGGCAGCTGGCAGCTGGCCTGGCTGGTTGCAGGGTCTTGGAGGAAAAGCTGGGGTGTCTGAGTAGAGGGTCCGCCCTGTCAGCAGGAGGCACGGTCCTCAGTCCAGGGTCAGATCTGCAGCAGCCACTGCTTCCCTTCCCGGCCAAGCCCGCTTCCTGAGGTGGCAACTGCAGTGAGGCCCCAGAGGGTCCATCTGAGGAGCCAGTGCAGTGGCAACTAGGGTCTGAGTAGCCGGCGTGATGGCACATGGGCGCGGTGCCTGGCAGGCCTCTGAGGTGGCACACGGGTGCCGACGAGGCTCAGGGTCCTGTTGAGGCTTCTCCCCGACAGACCTCCGCATGGGGTGGGTGGAATCATCATCTTCCTCCCGCACGGGTCTCCAGGCAGGGACGTCCCCAAACCACCCATCATGAGAGGTAATTACGCCCCAAGACTTCAAAGTCAAGGTCATCCAACTTTTATGTTGCTGGGAAAAGGAGCGCGTGACTGTGGGCAGCCGCGGGCTTTCATCTTTCACAACCGGCAGGAGCGTGTCCGCAGAGCTTCCTTGGCACCAGCCCCACCACGCAGCTGAGCAGAAGGCTTGGAGCAGGACTAGGAGCCGCCCAGAGCTTGGGCTGCGGCCACCCTGCGCTGGCCGGTCAGTGACCATAACAGTGGCCACTGAACACCTCTGGGTGCCAGGCTGGTGAGGAACACGGAGCCTGGCTACCTCACGTGATCTTCTCAGATGGATGCTTCTCCTGTCTCCATTGGCAGACAGGGAAGTCAAGGTCCAGAGGGGCTGGACAGCCACCCAAGGCCTCCTGCCAGCAGGCGGCTGGACCAGGACTGAGGCCAGCTCATCTGGCCCCACAGCCATGCACCAAGCCCATACCCACTGTCGGTCACACCAAATTGGTTACTTTAAGTATTTTTATTCTGGGTGATACTGAGACCCAGTCCTTGTCCCATGTCACCACTCAGCTGGGGAGGTGGTCCCCAGTGTCAGTGACCTCCTTCCCCACAGCAGGACTATTGGAGGAGAGAGTGAGGCTCTGTCTAAAACCACCAGGGAAGGCTGTGTAGAGCTGTGTGACGTGGGCAGGGCTGTCCCTCTGCACCCCCGGGTTCCTCATGGGTCAAGTGTGGACATCCAGGGGCCACCTCACCTGGGGGTGTGGGGCTGATCAGGGGTGTGGCATTGCCTCCCCACCTGGGCCCGGCATTGGGCCCCCTCTGCCTTCCCAGGGGGGTATTTGCACACATACCATGGAGGGGCAGCTGGCCACAGTGGCCTCTGCTGGCAGCTTCGTCCTTGGGCAGGCGCTATAGCTCAATCAGAGGTTTCAGTGCTGGCCCTACAGTCACCATGAAGTCTCTGGTTTGGGTCACCATAAGGGGAGCTCAGAATGTAGGGCTGTGGGCTTGAAGCTCAGTGGGACTCTGAGCTGGGGGTGGCTCCCCCCAGGGAGGGCCTTGCTGTTTCTGGTGCTGATTGCAGGGTCTGGGGCTGGTGGGACCAGAGTGAGCCAGAGCCGTGTCCTGCACCCCTCACACACGCCCTGCTCGCTGGGCCTGACCTGCGGATCAGAGAGTCAAGGATGATCAGGGTGGCTGAGGACCCCAGGACCAAAGAGCCAGGCTTCTGGGGTCAGTTTTCAATATGAAGGATGCTGACCCGTGGTGGGGGCAGGGGGCTCCATGTCTCACGCGCCTCGGGCTGTTGGGCACAGCTCTGGGGACCAAGGTGAAGAGTCCCATGCCTGGGGGCTCCTTGGAGGCTCTGATGGTGGCGTTGGCAAACAGAGCCTCCTTCACCTTCAGGAGGTGCTGTTGAGGTGCAGGGGACCCACAGAACCTCCACTCCAGCCTGTCTGGTCACCCACCTTCTGTTCCCCTGCAGAGACACCCCAGCACCCTGTCTTTTCGCTGCTCACTGGCAGACTTCCAGATCGAGAAGAAGATAGGCCGAGGACAGTTCAGCGAGGTCTATAAGGCCACCTGCCTGCTGGACAGGAAGACGGTGGCTCTGAAGAAAGTGCAGGTGAGCCGCAGCCCTGGGGGTGGGCTGTGCACCTTGACACTGCCGCCCTGGCCGGGGCGCCCCCTGTCCCTCTGGGGACACAGAAGTCAGTGTCCAGCCACCCAGCCACTGGGAGAGCCAGGGGGCTCATGGAGGGATGCTCACTGTGAGCCATAAAGGACAAGAAAAATAAGCATGCATTGAGTCCCTGCTGTATACTGGGTCATGTTCAGAATGCATGAACCTTGCATAACCGTGTGTGGAGTGACTGTTTCATTTTTCACTTGAGGAAAACAGTGCAGACAAAGTGGCTCCCCAGGCCACAGGCAGTTCGGGGGAGCAGGGATCTGGCCTGCACGTGACTGGCCCCGTGCCTGAGCTTGTTCCATGGTTTTGGGCTCCAAGGGTCCTTCCTGCCCTCTGCATCCCTTCCAAATGGAGAAAAGGTGTCCCCTGGCGAAGCCAGGCTGGTGCACACTGGCAGTGAGCAACAGTGAATCCTGCGGAGCTTCCCGGGCGCCACCGTTTGCTCATGGGTCTTAAAGAGCGAGGCGAGCAGCCTGGGCCGCCTCTGTCCAGGAGGGAGAGGCAGCTCAGACCACCAGTCCCAGGAGGGGGACAGGGGGCGACTTAATGGTGTCCTATAGACCTGTGACCCTTGTGTGCTCAGGACGCTGGGGGGCAGCGGCTCCTGGGTCCGAGGGCCTGTTTTGGGGCCTTCCCAGAGCTCGCCTGGGCTGTGGTGCCGTGGTGAGGGCCACATCGGGGCTGCTGTGGTGTGCGCCGGGAGGACCCTGCTGAGTGAGCTCAAGGGGGACTGGGGACTCGGGGACACAGTGATCCACACCACACAGGCCGGGCCGTTAGCCCCGTAAGCAGAGGGAGAAACAGAGGCTCTGAGCACATGCCACTCACAGTGTGTGGCCACAGCAATTCGCTGGTCCCGGGGCTTCAGTCCCCTCCTCTGAGTTGGGTACAGTGACTCCATCCCAGGAGTGGTCCTGGGATTAGGGGTGACACCATGAGTGCAGCACCGGGCTTGTGGGTGCTCAGTCAGAGGGAGCTCTTGCTCTTAGGGTCCCTTGGCAAGGAGGTGGGAGAGCTGGGACCTGATGCCGGCTGCGACTCCCGGGCTCGGGTCTAACCGGCTCTTTCCCTCCTGTCGAGATCTTTGAGATGATGGACGCCAAGGCCAGACAGGACTGCGTCAAGGAGATCGGCCTCCTGAAGGTGAGTGTTCTGGGCCAGGCAGGAGTCCTTGTTGGCGGGCTGGACGGTTGCACTGAGAGACAGCGTGGCTCTGCTGTGTCGGCCCAGGTCCCCCAGTCTAGATTCTGGGGACCTTCGGCTCGCAGCATAGGTGCACGTCCCTCTCCCGAGATGTCGGCCTTTTAGAAGCTGCTCTCGGGTTCTGGCTGGGCTGGGGTGTGGACAGGGCTGGGCACGTCATGGAGGGGTTGGGGTCCCGCTGCTCCCACCTCCTGGACTCAGTCACCAGGGGCTCCGCTCTGCTCCAGCCCCTGGGGTGCGTCCTGCGTGGGCTCCCAGGACCACCTCAGCCAGCACGGGCTCTGGCGTGGGAGCTGGAGGCTGGGTCTGAGCACCGAGGGAATCAGGTGATGGGGACAGATATTCAGGAGTGGCCCCTGCCACTTGCCACCTGCCCCCTCAGCTCTCCACCAGTGCTGTGGGTTCTTCCAGGTTCTTAGCCCACTCCCCTTCCCAGTCCTCCTCAAAACACGCCCATCTTACAGGGGAGGAAACTGAGACTCAGGGACACCCACGGCTTTCCCAGGGCCACCCAGGTCTGCCGACTCCCACGTGCAGACCTTTCCCTGGGCGCCCCCGCTCCAGTAGGTCCTGGGCGCTCGTCCTCCTGAGCCCGCAGGGCAGGCGTTGGGCTGGGCCGTCCGTCAGGGATGTCAGCTCGCTCGCTCTCTCTCTCCTGCCGCAGCAACTGAACCATCCGAACATCATCAAATATCTGGACTCATTCATCGAGGACAACGAGCTGAACATCGTGCTGGAGCTGGCCGACGCCGGGGACCTCTCGCAGATGATCAAGGTCAGGGGGCCAGGGAGCGCGTTCGGGGGCTGTCCAGACCTGGGGCCCAGGTTCAGCTGCCTCTTGGCCCCCAGCCCTCACTGCCCTGGCCTCAGCCCTGGCCTGGTGGGGTCTGCAGGCTCCACCCCCAGCCGCCGTGGGCAGCTGAGAACCATGTCCCTCGACAGAGCCCAGCAGGCACCAACCAAGGCAGAGGCCATGCTTGGGCAGGGGGTGGCTGGCGAGGGCGACTCTGTCCACCCACACTGCCCCAGCCTATCCAGGGCACGGGGGGTCACTCTGCCTCACAAAAGGAGCAGGGACAGCACCCCATAGATCAGACCCCATCTCACAGGTTCCGGAAAAGTGCCTTGGGGAGGGGGTCCCATTGCCTCATTTTATAGGAGGGGAAATCTGAGCCCAGAGAGGTTGAGAGGCTTGCCTGAGATGCCAGCAGTGGGCACAGGGCGTGCCGGGCCCCGTCTGTTTTCCTGGCCTGGGACTGTTCAGTGGACACTGTCCCCAAGACAATCCCTCCAGGGCTGGGGGGACACTCTTCATTTCTATGTGGTGGCCAATGCCTGGGGCCTTCGGGGCTGAGGACTGGCCACATGACACAGGCAGCCTCAGGCCAGACCTCACCCTGGCAAGCCTCCCCTGTCCCCACTGCCCAAGTCACCTGGGAGCCTGGCATCGGGGACACTGCAGCTCCACTGATAGAGGGCCCTGGCCATCAGCCACAGCTGTGCCTCGCTGGCTCACGCACCCCGAGTCCACGCTGAAAGAGGTTTAGCCTCACAGCCTCTGGGTGCAGGAGCCTTTGCCTGCAGCTGGCCCCTGTCCCCCCCCCAAGGCCCCTCTTCCTGCAGGCCTGGACATTTCCCTTCAGGCCTGACCTGGGCGCCCATCCCATCGCTGCCTCCCTGAGCCCACACCCCCCACCCCTTTCCCATTGGAAAGGCGGGAGACGGGGGTTCTCTGCCTTCCCAGCAGGCACCGGGCTGAGCCCTGCTCGCACTCGCTCCTCTGAAACTCGGCCCCTAGGAACAGGCGTCACTGGGAAGCGGCGTCACTTGAGCTGTTATCACCGGCTTTTATATTTTCCTTGACATGTTAATGCATTTGCAGGGACGTTAATCTCCGCTGGGTCCCCGTGGGAGCAGATGTGCTCTACCGCATGTCACCCCACCTCATCGCTTCTGCCCCTGTCCTCCCCGACGGACGGACGCTCGACTCCCACCGTGGGTCAGCCCCATGCCGACACCGGGGTGCCACTTGCCCTGGCTCAGCTTTCAGGGAGCCCAAACCCTGACAGGAAAGCCTGTGCACATCAGGGAAGGCTTCCTGGTCGAGGGGACCCCCACGGGACCCCAGGTGGACGGGGAGGGCAGAGGCAGAAACAGCTGTGCACTTTGGTCCTCTGAGGGCACCAGATGAGGTGGGGACTGTGGGGTCGCGCAGGGCCTCTTGGTCCAGGCTCAAGATTCAGGACCATGCCCTGGGGTCTGCAGGACTGCCCAAGACTCACGGCACTGAGCAAACGTGGTCCGCCCTGTGTGAGAACAACAGGACGCAGGGCCGTGGGAGGGCCAGGGCAGGACGCACTAGCAGAACAAGTCCAGGTCGCACCCTGCGGCCCGGCCCCCTCGCGGCCTCAATCCACGCAGAAGGGCTGTGGGCAGGCAGGGGTTGGGGTGCCGCCATGCTGATCCCTCCCTTCCTGGGCCTCAGTGTCACCCAAGCCCAGGGACCGTTTAGGAGAGGGCACTGTGGGAGCGGCAGGCAGGTGCCCACTCTTCCAGGCTGCAAGAGAGCAGGGGCGAGGAGGGATGGACAGCCCCCGCACCCCGCACCCCGTGCCTCTTCCTGGCTCTCCCAGGCCACCCTGTTCAGGGTTCACATCAGTCACCAGCCCTGTAGGACGGGGTGAGGACACCGGTGGGGGAGTCTCTGGGGATTCCCCCTTCACTGGCCATCTCTCCTCCCGCGTCCCCCACCCTGCCCACCCCTCCTCCCTCTGACAGCTGCAAGGGACTCACCTGAGAACTTGGTTTGGGGCAGCCCAGACCAGGGGGAGAGACAAGGCGGGGCAGACCTGGCCCCTGGTCACACCTGACACACACACGGGGGATCTTGGCGTTTTCTCATCTAACTTACTAGCCCAGTGCTGGGCGCAGGGTGGGAGCCGCCTCCCCACCCTGCCCTTTCCAGCTCACTCTGGGTTGGAGAACAGGCCCCGGGCCAGCTGGCACGAGAGGTTGCTGGCCAGCAGGTCTTTGTCCCCGGGTCCTGCAGCCTGAGGGCCGAGGAGGGCCCATAGCCAGGGGGCAGGCGTTATTTACGAGGGACAGCAAAGCTCAGAGATGCTACTGCTGCCCCAGAACCCACCAGAGACTCCGTGCCTTCCCACTAAATGTCAGGTGACGTTGAGAGGATGTGACATTTAGAAAATCACCACTCGGCTGTGCACATCCCCGCGTGAACACTGTAATGAGGATTCGGTAACATCACGGTGTAAATATCCCAGCCCGACCACCCCCGAGCCCTGGGGTGGCCCTGGGGGGGCTCTGCTGGAAGCCTGGGACAGTTCACCCACGAGGTCCCCCTCCTAGAGAGCCTCAAGGGACTTGGCTATGAAGCCAGGAGCTTCCAGCTGTGACTGTCTCCCTTCTGGAGGCCCCAGCTCCAGTGCTGCAGCTGGTTAGCTCTGGGCACATTCCTCAACCTCTCTGAGCTCAGTGCCTGCTCAGTTTCCTGGAGTGGGCGGGGACCTGGGGCTTTCTAGGCAGGAAATCTGGGGCTGCGCTGTGACCTGGGCCCTCGTGAAAGGCCACCGTCCTCCCTGCTTTGGTCCTCTCTTCCACCCATAGCCCTTCCCTGGGTGGGGCAGAGATCCTAGGTCAGCTACTGGCTTCTCTGCACCAGAGCAGCTGCCCGACAAATGGGCACAGCGTGGCCTCTGGCTGCTTGGTAAAAACATGGCTGCCCTGAAGGGGAAAGCCCAGGAGAAGACCGCCGCTCAGGCACCTGGAGCAGCAGCCTTGGCCCCCGGCCGCAGCCCAGACCTGGCATTCAGGAGCCCTGCATGTTGATGTGGCCACTGCTCAGGAAGAGTCCCGCCTCATCCCTCCAGGCTGCTGCCTGCCCCAGGGCAGCCGAGGGGTAGTGCTTGGTGGTTTTTTCTGGAGTGTTTAGTGCGTTCTCCTGACAGAGGGGCCATTGAGAACGTGGACCTGCTTCCTCGAGGTGGCCCAGTGTCTTCAGCAACCTGGCTGCATCAGCTCTGGGGCTGGAGGAGGTGGGGCAGCTGCCCTCCTCTTGGGCTTGTCCACAGGCCTTCGAGGGCCGCTGTGGGGCGCCTGGAGATGACCTTCTCCAGGCTCGAGCTGGGCCAGGCCGCCCCCGGTGCCAACCTGGACCCAGGAGGTCGTGGAGGTGGCCCTTCTGGTCCAGGCTCATGGTCCACCCGTCTGCCTGGGAGCCTGCTTACTGGGCCTGCCCGTCCATCCCCACAGTACTTCAAGAAGCAGAAGCGGCTGATTCCTGAGAGGACGGTGTGGAAGTACTTCGTGCAGCTCTGCAGCGCCGTGGAGCACATGCACTCGCGCCGGGTGATGCACCGAGGTGGGTGCCAGGCACTTGAGCCCTGCCCACAGCTTCCCTAGGCTCCCCTTGCTCCTGGGAGCCCCACAAGGAGTCAGACCCCTTGGCATTGCCCACACAGGGCAGATGTGTCCAGCAGCTGCACATACATCTGCTCCGTGTCAGCAACCGCCTGCAGGGGACCTGAGTTCAGGGAAGGAGGACCACCTGCACATGGTCTCCAGGCCAGTCTGCACCAAGCACAGGTAGCCAGTTCCAGTGTGGCACCAGCTCTGCCCAGAGAAGGGAACTTTAATGTGGGCTTTGACGTCCTAGTAGGAGCTGGCCTTGCCCTCAGGGAGCCCATCGCCTGCAAGGCCCTCCCCTGGCCACCCAGGCCACCTGTCACACACCCACTCTCCTTCTTCCCTGCAGACATCAAGCCTGCCAACGTGTTCATCACGGCCACGGGCATCGTGAAGCTCGGCGACCTCGGCCTGGGCCGCTTCTTCAGCTCCGAGACCACCGCGGCCCACTCCCTAGGTGAGGCGCCCATCTGCCCTGCAGTCCCGGGGGCCGTGTCTTTAGCAACGTGGCGGCACCAGCTCTGGGGCTGGAGGAGGCTGGAGGCGTTCCGTGGATTAGTACAGGAAAATGCCTCTGGAAGCCCAGAGCTGACTCGTCCTTTCAGAACAGACCCCAAAGGAGTAATAGGCCTGAGGAGCCGTGGGCGCCTCCTGCCGCCTCCAGGGAAGGCCAGCGGAGCCCAGGCTGGGGGCGGGAGGTGTCAGTGGTCCTTGACCTTGCCCGCTCTCCCCCCCTCCCCATGCCCGCTGTTCCACCCACACTCCGTTCCCTGCACATTTGAATTGCTTCCGTTTTTTGGGTTGTTTTGAACAGGCAGTTGTGAAGCTGGGGGGAGCCAGCTGTCACCCAGGAGGTGGCCTTGCGGCTGCTGTGGAGGGTGAATGAGAGCTGTGGGGCCAGCAGAAGGAGCAGGCCAGCCTCCCGGTGGAGCTGAGCGGGCGCCTTGGTGTGGCAGGGACAGGGTCCTTGGGAGGCCACAGGCTGAGGTTGTAGGAAAGGGAGGCAAGGCCCTGAATGCAGGAGTTGCTGCAGGGAGAGACTCGACTGGGTGTGTCAGTCCCTGTGCTTGTGTGTGACGGGCCTGAGGCTTGGGTGACGACAGTGGGGAGGTGCTGACTTACAGAACAGGGAGGAGCACAGCCCCCGTAGAGCATGGAAACGGGGCCACCGCAGAGGCCTGTGGGATGGGCAGGGCCTCCTGCTTCCCCAGAGCCAGTTCCCGGCACCCCCTGTGCTGCCCAGCCCCGGGCCAACATACCCTGGGTGACAGGAGGGAGCTGGACCCGCGCACAGGTGGCCGCCTCCCTGGAGCGGCAGTGGGCACTCCACGCACTGCATGGCTCAGACCCAGGCATCTCCCGTCCCCTGACACCTGGGTGCCTGTGGCCAGCTGAGTGTGCCAGTAGCATCTTCTGGTGACAGGACAGGTGCTTTCGGGAAGAGGCTTTTCTATGGAGACTGTCACTGTTCGTTCAGGTCCTGAGGGCTTAGGGACTCCACGTCGGCACACACTGAGGAGAAATGTACAGGCTGCTTCTGGAAGTCAGGTGGGGGAGTTTCCCTGTCCATCCTGGGGGCACCTGGCCTGGCCTCTTCCTTTGACTCCAAAAGAAAGGATTTGCAAGGACGTCCCCAGGAGATGAGGATGCGCCTTCATCTCTGCAACAGGCTTGGGCTCTGTGGCACCCTTCCTTTCCACGGACGAGGGGTCCCTAGTCCAGGAAGCTGGAGTGACTTTATTTTCATGCCAGGACTCGAATGAGGGCCTTTCCTGCCAGAACCCATGCTTTCTCCCAAAGGCCAGGGCTGGGGCTACAGAAGACAACCCTGGAGTCTCCACCAGGGACCCCGGCCACTGGCCCTCCACTGCCAGGACTCCCTGTCTTTCCACGTCCTCTCGGACACCTCTCTGGTGAAAAACAAGGTGTTCCTGTCAGTTTGGGGCTGTTGGCCGAGCTGGGTTGGTTGTTCACTTTGTGATGCATTCGGCCTCTGCCCTAGTTGACAGGTGCTCTACCGCTGAGCCACACCGCCAGTCGCCCCATCTGGCTTAAGAGCTTCAGAAGGGCCAGAGCACGCTAGGAAACTGTCATAGAAGAGCGAAGGCCCCTGCCTCCTGGGCCCGTCAGTCAGGCCTGAGCCTTTCTCTGTCCCGCTGCAGAAGAGATGGCGGCACTCGTCAGAGCTGGTTAGGATCGCATCATTAGGGACGGGCAGAGATACCGTCTCTTCCGACAGCGTGATCTTGATCCACTCGGACTGGTGCACTTATTATATTAATGAGAAGGAATTGGAACTTGGGAAAAGGCCGCCCCCCTGAGCCAGGCTCTTCCTGATGCCTCTGAGCAGCGACCAGGACATGTGATGGGTGGAAGGAGCTTTCACAGACCTGTCCCCGCTCCGGGCTGTGCACCCAGCATGCGGGACACACCACTGAGCTGAGGCTTGCATGGGGGATCGGCCAGGCCCTGCTCGCTGGATAAGCACCCAGAACCCAGGACTCTGCATCCCCAGGCTCTGTGAAGGGGACAGCATGGAGCCAAAGCACAGGACCCAAAGTTTCCACAGCAAGGTTCTGCAGAGAGCTAAGTCTGAGGAACATTTGGGCAAGAGATGGAGCTAATGGGCATTGTATCAAGACTCAGGAAGGACACAGAGGCAGAGGCTCCTTCACATCCCGTGTGTGGGCACGACTTATGAATCCACCGGGTCTGTTGTGTACCTACTATGTGAGGATGCTATGGTGGCAGCCGCTTTGTCCTGGCAACCACCTCATCTCCCAGGTCTGCTGACCCAGGACCTGGGCTTATGCAAATCCGATCTCCTCCGCCTCCCCAGCCCCTCGCTGCTGCTGTATTTGCTAACATGAGGCTGGCATGAAAGGGTATTAGTCAGTGCCATGGTCGGGCTGACAGGTGCGGTACCCAGCGGTGGCAGAGCTGCTGCCTCAGTGTCAGGAATAGGAGCCATAATTAGAGCGCAGAACAGAATGAGCGTCAGACGAATTACCAGGCAGCAGATCATATTTGTCAGGAAGGATTGCATACATAAAAATTAAGTGACAGTACACGCCGGCATAATGAAAGAAAAATGAAAGATTTGCCTATACACCGCTCACAAGCTACAAGCAAGTGTCTCGCTCCAAGCAACGCAGCAGCTGCAAGACAACCAGGGGCTGCAGAGTGGCTCCTGGGCCCTGCTCGCCTGCAGCAGGGACAGGCGGCCACAGGCTGGCACTGGGGGTGGGAAGGGGGGCCGGCTCGTGCCCAGGGCCTGGGTAGGGCACTGCATGGCCTCTCAGGCTGGGGAATAGACCCGCTGGGGGCAGCCCCCATTGGGTACAAAAGACTCATGTTCCTCCTGCTTCCCTGAGCTGGTGCAGGGGTCTGTGATTCTGCACTCTTTCCTTCATCTAAGGACGCCATGTTGACAGAGGGACAGACATAGGCAGGCCCAGGTGGCGTGGTGAGAGAACAGGAGACCCCTCCTGAAAGCCTAGTGCACACAAGTGGATGCTGGCTAGGGACTCCAGCTGCGCCAGGGTCTCCAGGGTCTGCGCTGTCTCAGCCTCTCCAGAGCCACCCTTGGCTTCAGTGTTCCAGTCTCTGAACTCGAAAGGGCAAGTCAGGAGGAGGAAGAGGCTCAAAACCACTCTTAAAACATTTTGCTCTAAAAAAAGGAAAGAAAATCATCACAACCAGGCTGTTTATGGATGAGGAAACTGAGGCTGAGAGGCTCTGGGGCCCCACCAGGGGTCACCGCAGTCCTGTGGTCACATCCACAGTGCGGTGGGAGGTGGGTTGGGCCCTGGGTGCCCAGAGACAGGGTTGACAGGATCCTAAGGTGCTTCTGGGGCAGGAGACACTGGGCGCTCCCAGGGCTTGATGTCACAGGAAGGAAGGAGCCAGAGCGTTGCAGGGGCCTGGGGGCTTGTCCTGAGCCCACGGGGAAGGATGGGGCCCCTCTCCTTATCACGGGCCAGTGCTGCCATGCGTGGGACCCCGTGAGACTGAGCCATGCCGCGACCTGCCTGCACTGACTGGGGTCTGCCCGTCTGCACAGCCAGATGCCCCCCGTGACCCTGGGGTGAGTCAGAAGCTGTGTGGTTCCAAGCCTGGCCTCCTCCTGCCCCCAGCACAGGACACCTGGGAACAATCGTGCCAGTCCCTCTGACCCAGAAACCTTCCTCAGCAGGTGGTGCACCAGCCTGAGTTTCAGGTGGTTCTGGGGCCGAGGGCTGGGAGGCCAGGTGTGGCCACGTTGGATGAGCTGCTGCCAGGGAAGCTGAGGGGGCTTCAGGGGACGGAGTGAGGGACGGGTCTGAGCCTGGAGGCAAAGGCACCCGCTCAGCATGGACCCCCGAGGTCAGTGTGGCCCCTGCTCAGGGAAACCTGCAGCCTGGGACGAGGCTCATCACCACTTCTTTCCCAGAGTGGGGAGTGAGGCAGGCGGCAGGAGGGGCTCCCTCTCTGTCGTGGGGACACTGAGGCAGGGCCAGCCTTTCGGATCTCCACTGGGGAACGGGGGCTGCAGTGGGTGGAACTGCGGGTCTGGCTCCAAGTTCCCGTGGTGTGCACGCCCCTGCCCCCCCAGAGGGCCCCGCCTGGGGAGGGACGAAGTGGC
Source organism: Urocitellus parryii (assembly GCF_045843805.1). Taxonomy (NCBI): domain Eukaryota; kingdom Metazoa; phylum Chordata; class Mammalia; order Rodentia; family Sciuridae; genus Urocitellus; species Urocitellus parryii. The sequence goes on from NC_135534.1 coordinate 201,083,040, forward strand.
CCTGGCTCCCAGACACCAGGCCTCGCCCTCGCGTGCAGTCTGCCTTTTTCACATCTAATGAACACGTTTCAAACACTGCGAGCCCTTCAAAACACCCGAGGTTTGTGTTGACAGGCGCGTCCCGGGAAGCAGCGCCTTTAATCAGCCGCCCCTTTGAGGCCCGAGTGCGCTCTCCTCTGATATGGGCTGGTTTGAAATCGCGAGGCCTAGTGGGGACTCGGGTGGCCGGGGTTCCTTAGGTCTCTCCCACAGGCCCCACCCGGCCCCCACTGGGGGGGCGTAGTTGCTGGGAGATGGGTCAAGGCCCAGGCCAGGTGGGCTCAGTGGCATCTGTGTGTCACTGTAGGGTGGCTCTCCCATGAAGCAGGCTGTGCCACCCACAGAGGTCCCCAGGGACAGGGTCCCTGTCTGTGGAGACACCTCCTCCTGCCAGCTTCTCCCAGTCCTCCCCAGAATCTGGGGACGCATCCCCAGTGGCGCACCGCGAGCTCGGGTGTCTTTGAAGTTCCTCGTTTCATCTTGGATACTCAGCAAGTGGCGCCTGCTCCATCGCCTCAGATGTGCCGTCGGCGGGACGTGGGCTGCACGTGACTCGCTCCAGGTCAGGCTGGTGCAGCGGAAGAGGCGCTGCCCTGCCCTTCTGCCCCACAGCAGCTCAGTGATGGACCCCAGAGCACCCCCCTTTAATGTGCTCATACCCCGGGGAGCAGACCCTCCCCTCGGTGGAGGGACCTGAGGACCCCGCCTGCCCGGGATGGGCCCCACCTGCCTCCATTAATGCTTCTTAAATCCACTGGGTTTTGTCCCCGTCTGCTGAGCACCTGAAAGTTGCCGCAGGTGGGCCACCAGCCTCAGCCTTCCCTGGCCCTGGAGCCTGCCTCGGAGCCCCCAGCACGTGTGAGAGCTGCAGGTGCCCAGGGTCCGCCCGGAGGTCTGGCCACAGCGCTGGGGCCACGTTGTCACAAGCCCTCCCAGGTGGCCACCCATCAGTCCAGCCTTGACACATGTAGCTGGCTCCCCCAGGCACCCCGGAGATAGGCCGTTCTTCCTCCTGATGGGTCCCCTGCAGCAGGGCCCCCACTCAGCAGCAGCCTCCGTCACCACTGGACGGAGAGGGTGGACGGATGACCAGGGGATAGATGGATGCACCCACTGTTGGCAGACAGTAAATTGAGGACCAGACAGATGGAGAACGATGGGTGGGCAGCGGTCTGTGGTCCTGGCCTCTTAGAATAAAGCCCCCGGTTGCCCGAGGCACTCGTGACTTTCCCACAGTGGGAGCGAAGCAGCCAAGGCCCGGCCACTGAGCAGGTCATCCTGGCCTGTCCCAGCATCCTTCCTGTCAAGGCCCAGGCAGATGTCAATTGAGCAGAGGGAAGTCTGAAGCAGAGAGGAGCCGCCAGGCCAGCCAGGAGGGGCCTCCACAGGGGTCCTGAGGGTGCAGAGCAGACATGAGGGGACACTCCAGCCCTCCCAGGGGACAGCACCTCCGCCCATCACCTCAGGGCTGCTGTGTACCCCATGGACCCTACAGGCCTGTCCCCCATAGACGCACCATCCACAGCACCCGGGTGCTGGAACCTACTTGCATCAGCCCAAGGTGCTCACCGGGTGCCTGTTATCCTGTGGTCCCGCCATGGTGACTCAGGCATCCCCTTCACACTTGGCTGTGACTCCAATGAAGGTGGTTTTGCTCCTAGGAGTCCCTGTTTTGCCTTCCCCGTGGACTCCCATAGGTGCTTTGCTGACCGACAGCCCTCCCTGTGAAGAGCCTCAGCCCCGGTTCCAGCTGTCCAGTGTGCAGACAGGATGGCGGCTCTCCAATCGGGTCTGGAAGGGCCACCTGCTGCCCTTCCTCAGGGAGCACAGCCATGGAAGGGAGCCTGGTGGCCTCGTAAAGCAGGAGTCGTGGTTTAGACCCCTGAACTCACAAAGACCGTCCCTCCATGGTGGCCATACGCACTGAAGGGGTGCCTGAGCTACAGGGAAGGGGACAGACCCTGGCATAGCCCCGCGTGGGTCACTGACTCGGGGACGCACACAGGCACCGCGCTCAGCTGTACTGGAGCAGGGTGCTAGTCACGGCAGCAGACAAGGCCCTGTCCCTGGGGGGCCCACAGCCTCGGGCAGTGGCACCCAGCGCCACCCAAGCCCCCTGCTCATGGGGCAGCCAGTTTTCCTCCTTTTCTGATAAGACGAGGAAACCAAGACAATAACAGGCTCAATAGATTTTGAGATTAAGAGTTTGCTGCTTTTTCTACTTTTACACTGTGCTTTTATTTTATTTTTTAATTTTTTGATAACTATTTTATTTCATTCACTTATTTTTATGTGGTGCTGAGGATCAAACCCAGCACCTCACACATGCTACGCGAGCGCTCTGCCACTCAGCCCCAGCCCCTGGGCTTTTATTTCAAATAATACTGTCACTAAGGGATAGTAGGGGTTTTATGGGGGGATGATTTCTAAAAATACAGTTTTTTTTCCACTTAGAGAAGGAATGATCTCCCCGGGCTCACTTCATGAGTTGGCACAAAACCCACCCTGTGTTTGCCCCCCAATGTCTTTTGCTGCTGTGTACCCCATGGACCCTACGAGCCTGTCCCCATAGGCACACCATCCAAGATGCCCTGAAGCCCGGGCCGCTGCTGCCTGGCCCGTTCTGTCAGGACCCCTGTGTCACCTTGGCCACGCTGGACCCCAGCTCCTTCCTCTGCGTACCGCCGCAGCCTGCTGTGGGGCACGCATCTCCAGGACAGTGACGATGCTCTTGTGGAGCACATTTCAAAACCTGGTCCTCAAGCCTCCTCTACAGTCATCCTCCACGTGGGCTGATTACAGTCTAGATCCCTGGGCCCCCCCAGACTGACCTAGGCGGCCTCTCTGCCACAGCTTGCTGCCCCAGGGGTGGGGACTTGTGCCCTCTCAGGAAGTGTCCCCATCTTGCACAGCTCAGCTCTTCTGAAGCGTGTTCCAGAGGCAACAGGGCAGGGCCTGGAGGTCAGCACATCCTTCCAGGATGTCCTGAGTGATGGCCTTTCCTGAGGGAAGAGGGGACCACCAGGAGAGTCCCCTCCTGTTGGTGGCTGAGCCTCATCCTCATCATCCAAAACTTTTCTTTTTTTCAATACTGAGGAATGAACCCACAAGTGCTTTCCCACTGAACTTCACCCCCAGCCTTTTGTTTTACTTTTTATTTTGAGACAAGGTCTTGCTAAGTTGCTGAGACAGGCCTCAAACTTGCCATCCTCCTGCCCCAGCCTCTTGTGTATCTGGGTTACAGGTGTGCACCACCGCACCTGGCCTATTTTTTTTAATATTTAGTTGTCAATGGACCTTTATTTATTATTATGTGGTGCTGAGAATCAAACCCAGCGCCTCACACATGCTAGGCAAGTGCTCTGCCACTGAGCCGCAACCCCAGCCCCCACCTTTTTTATACTTTTTAATTGAGGTGTGATATGTATACAGTAAATCCCCTAGTGCCCTTCCTGGGCCACTTTCCCTGTGCATGCTCTTTTGGCCTGGTTTCTTTCACTTAATATTTTGCTTATGAATGGACCTAGTTTTGTTCTTTTTAATGCTATATAGTATTCCACCTATGATTAGGCTGTAGTTTATGTGGTTTATCAATTTATCCATTCTGGTGACTGAGGTTTGTTTCCATGCTGGGCTATTGCACATCCCCTCTGCACATCCTTGATTGTGTCTTTTAAGAGACAGAGCATCGGGTGACACCCACCTAGGAGTGGGATGGCTGGGTGACAGCCCCGGCAACCTGTGCGTCAGTAGATCTTTGTTCTGTTTCGTGTCATTCTCATGGAACACGGGAGGTGCCGTGGCTCTGTGTGTCACCTGCTTGGTTTTCTTGGCTTTGGTTTCTCTCTAGCCCTCAGGTGGGTGTGTAGTTGCAACCTGTTTTACTTGTATTTTGAGTCTCCCTGATGAGTACTGAGAAGCCCGATGCCTCGTCGGGCCATCCGGGTCCTCTCTCTCTGAGACGCCCCTTTGCTCATCTGAGGGGCGGGCTGTTTTCTTCTACTCACTGGTTTATAGAAGTTTTAAAAGATAAGCAGCTGGCTCGTGCCTGAAATCTGTGGCTTAGGAGGCTGAGGCAGGAGGATCACACATTCAAACCAGCCTCAGCAGTTTAGCAAGGCTCTAAGCATCTTAGTGAGACCCTGTCTATAAATAAATAAAAATTTGCGGGGGGGGGGGGTGCTGCTGCGGGTGCAGCTCAGTGGTAGGGCACTTGTGCCCAGCACTGCAACAAATGAATGAGATGAAATGTATCCTTCGAGTCAGTCCAGGGGGGCGGGGTGTATGGATTGAAGAGATTTCCTCAGGCTGGGGCTTGCCTTTTTTTGCTACCAGAAATCAAATACAGTGGCACTTTACTACGGAGCCACATCCCAAGTGCCCCCACTTTTGTTTGTTTGTTTGTTTGTTGAGAAAGCCTTGCTAGCTTAGGGCCTTAATAGATTGCTGAGACTGGCCTTGAACTTGGGATCCTCCTGCCTCAGCCTCTGAGATGCTGGGATGACAGGTGTGTGCCACCGTGTTTGGTGTGGCTTCCCTTTTCACCCTCCGAATGGTGTCTTTTGATGAACTGAAGTTCTTCACTTTAATGAAATATTTTTGAGGTTTGTGCCTTTTCTGCTTAAGCTCAGCCAACCCTAAGTCTGGACAAGGGGTAGCCACAGATGGTGGCTATGTACAGATTTGGGCACCTGTGGGTCCAGGGTCACACCCCATTTCTGCTGATTTATGGGAGCCTCTTCCCCTGTCTGAGCCTCAGTTTCTCCATCTCTGAAATGGGGCTGCCTCCTCATGGACTGTTGGAAGTGAGTGAGAGAGTGTGGAAGGGTCACCGTCAGTAGTGATTCTTTTCCCATTCAAAGCCTCATCCAGACTCTTCTGGATTCAGATGATCATGTTAAAGGACCTTTGGTGGCTTGCTTCCTATCCCCCATGGCTGGCAGAAACACTGACCCTCTGGCTGCCCAGCCCCAGCCTGGATCTCAGGTGGGTCCTGGGAAGCTCCTTGAAGTTCTCAGGTGCTTTTGATGCCCTTCCAGCATGGGTAGCTCCCTCTGCTCATCCTCACACCTGACAGGAAAAGACAGGCCCAGAGAGGAAGGGGCTGCCCAGAGGCTGGGGCCGGCTCTGTCCCCTCCCCGAGCCCCAGTGCTCCTGCCCGTCCTGGCCCAGGCCCTCAGCACCTGCCCCTTGCTGTGTTTCAGTTGGGACACCGTACTACATGTCGCCAGAGAGGATCCACGAGAATGGCTACAACTTCAAGTCGGACATCTGGTCCCTGGGCTGTCTGCTGTACGAGGTGAGCCTCTCCCGCAGCTCTGCGGTCTTTGGGGGCACGTCCCTGGGGGACTCCCGGGCAGGGCAGAGCTCAGGTGGGAAGCTAGGGCTGCGCTTGGCTTGGTTAGCAGTGTGGCCCAGTGGCCAGCAGCAGCCAGGGCCAGCCCTGCTGGGCTGCCCAGATCTGGGATGAGGGATGGACTGTCAGCAGACAGAGGGACACAGCTAGATGACGTGGGCCACTCAGGCTCCCTCACTGCCCCCCGGCGTTTCCTTGGTAACTGCATCCGCATGCTGATGGCTTTGCTTGTTGTTCATTATGTGAGGATGGATGGGGCCCGTGCAGGGCGCTGGGGACAGGGAGCATCAGGCCTCGTGCACGAGTCACTGTGCTAGAGAGGCGTTCACGTCCTTCCAGGCCTGGGAATGCGGGTCTCACCAAAGACTGCACCCCGCCCCCAGCTGAGGAAGAGCCACTAGGTGGCCATTTCCAGACCTGGAGCCAGGCTGGACCGAGGGACAGGGCGATTTCAGTGTCTTGGTGGGCCGAGCCCCGCCCACTGACTGGGCACATGGGGAGCATGCACTCTTGACCACAGGGCCATGACAGACCCAGCAGAGGGACGTCGGGGCCCTCTGGCGTCTCGGAGGGGTGCCCAACTTGCCTGACCTGCCCCGGGCCACCCGGTGCTGGACGGCTCTCGGAGTCTGTCCACCTTGTGAACGCCAGTGTCCCCACCCTGAACTGTCACAGCCCTGGTAAATGGACGGGGCGGAGGGCTTTGGTTGGAACCTTGACTATTCCTCTGCTTTCCCTGGAGCCAACACGGGTCCGGCAGAGCTGATCAGCTGAGGAACCTCTTTAAAGGGGATGTGGGTGGGGATACTCTGTGGCAGGGACAGGACATTTCCTTTGCTTCCTGAGAGGGGTCACCTCTTCCTCGCCCCCGTAGTCCTGTGGATAAGCCTGCGGTTCGTGCTGCCCACCCTGCAGCACCTGGGGCGTGGCAGCCCTTGTGTCCCCCTGGCAGTGGGATTGCCCCTCCCTGCATTGCTCATGGACACTGAGGCCACAACTGTTCCCTTTGAAAGGCTCAGATGTTACCGTCTTTTTAAATCAGGGGCATGTGAGTCATAAGAACAGATGTTGCACCTTATCACTGCGTGTGATGTGGGGGTGTGTGTCTGTGTGTGTCTGTGTGTGGGGGATGCTGCTGGATGGAGCCCAGGGCCTCAGGAGGCTGGCAGAGGGCCCCACCATGGGCTGCACCCCCAGCCCCAGCTGACACATCTTTGAGGTCTGGCTAAGGGTGGCCATGTGGCTCGGGTGTGGCCCCTTCTCCTGGACTCAGCAGAGCAGGCAGCCCCAGAGCCACCTCCCAGGTCTGTGGCCGAGTCGGGCTTCGGCGGTCAGCAGTGGGGCAGGCCGTGTTCCCTCTCCTGGACTCTCAGGTGTCAGATGCAGGAAGGGTCTTTAATGAGCAGTGGCTGGGCACTCCGAGGCCAGGCGGTGCCCCCTGAGTGGCCGCCACAGATTGGGGCGTGCAGAGCATGGCTCCCCACCTGTCTCTCCACAGCCCAGCTCCTGGATGGGCTGGAGCCAGAGCTGGTGAGCAGGGTGGGGTGTGGGCTCTGAGGAGGGACAGAGGTGCAGGGCGGGTCTGGAGGGCAGCCATGTCCTTAGCAACAGGAGGAGAGATGAAAATCAGAGCTGTCATCAGCAAGGACCACAGGACAGCGGCTGGTCCTGGGGCCCGGTACTGGCACAGTCACAGTAGCAGGGAGCTGCTAGGCCATAGGCACTGCCGTGGTGCTGGTGCTTGTCCCCGAGGTGAGTCATGAGTTCAGGGTCTTTCCAGCCATTACTCCATGTCACCTTTTCAGGTGACACTCTGGCCACCAAGGGCCAGTGACAGCCAGCTCTCACCCAGTTCAGGGTTCAGTGTAGCAGCCCTGCCACCCACCTGCCTGGCCTGGCCCCCAAGGGGGACTCAGACCCACCTCTAAATGGACATCACATAGCCAGGTGTCCGGTCCTGAGGGGTAGGGACAGCTTTTCCGGCCTCCCAAAGCCCGAGTCAGTGCAGGAGGCAGGGTCAGTGATACATTCTGGGTGTGTCCACACATACCCACACTCACAACTCACAGCTGTGCTCATTTGGGGGAGAGGCGCAGGGCCCAGCAGGAGCCTAGACTGTGGTCAGGCGTTCCAAGTCCCAGCCAGCAGTTGCCTGCCAAAGGGCCAGGGCAGGTCAGCCCCCACTGCTGGGGCCGTCACCCTGTGGATAAGCCGGGGTCACTACTGCCTCACTGGAGTGAATGCACCCTGGGGGCGAGGTGCCCGCTCAGAGGTGCCCTCGGCCTGACCACCAGCCTGCTGAGCCCACGCGAGCTGGGTGATCAGTGTCCACTGCCCACCTCTGAGGCAAGGCTCCCGTAGCTTAGGCCCTGTTTCCCTTTTTGCTTTGGCCAGTGGGAAGCCCTGGTGCAGCTGAGCTTCAGTCCCTGTGTGCTTCCCCTGTCTCTGTCCTCATGGATGTTGACCCTAGTCCAGATGGCTTTTCCTTTTCTTTTCCTACTGTTTTATTTCTGGAAACTGCTTCTTGCCCCCGTAAGCTATGAGAGTCTCTAATGTAAACAAACACAGGCCAAGCCGGCCAGGGGAGAGCGCCCCATCCCCCAGGGACCCTGGGAGGAGGGCGGGCGCATCCTCAGCTTGGCCAAGGCCTCTGCCACACGCCAGCCATTCCCTGCCACAAGCCTTTGTCCCGCTCCTCAGAGGCAGATGCAGCCCCAGCCTCATTGGATTCCCTGTCAGGCAGGCCAGCTCCGGCCTCTCGGCCTCCTGAACACATGTCCAACAGGGGCAGCGTTCCACCCTGGTGGCTCCCCGGCGTCAGGCTCCCGCCTGGGCGACTTGATTTACTTGTGGCAGTGTGTGGGGCCACGTGGCCTGCAGCCAGAGGGACAGATCGTCAGCAGGAAGCCTATGCGATCAGTCAGTCAAGTCCCTCGGGGACTGAGCGTCCTCAGGGAGGCAGGAGCCCATCTAAACCTCACGGCCCTGGGCCCCCATGAAAGAGGGCCAGCATGGCAGATGTGGCCGTTGTGGCCAGCCCCTCAAGGGTGACAGGGCACCCCTCTCCCCACTCCCGCAGCCCGGCAGGGAAGGAGAAGCGGATGTTTTCCCAGCAGACGTGGAGGGGCCACATCTGGGCCTGGGCTGCGGTAATTGGAAGGAGACGTCCCAGTGTCACGTCGCAGCCTCCGCTGGTCAGCCTGCAGGGTCTTCCCAGGTGCCAGCCTGAAGAGCTGTGACAAAGCCGCCCCCCACCCCCCCCGCAGATACCAATTGGCGATCTGGCATGGTGCTGGGCACACATGCCTGGAGCAGCACGGCCGGGAGCTGAGGCATGCCCAGCCAAGGACAGCACTGCCCCCGGCCCCCCGAGTGGCTTTGGAAGTCTCAGAAGTGCCATATACTAGCTCTCCATGGTGGCTGTGACAGATCACATCAGTTGATGGCCCCGAGCAGCATGTCCCTCTTACAGCGCTGCAGGCAGGAAGCCCCAGTCCTTGTCCCAGCTAAGGGCAGGTGTCAGCAGGCTGATTCTTCTGGCCAGGCAGGGGTGTCTTTTCCACAGAAAGTGGAAGGGTACTCCTCTCCAGAACACGCTTAGTGTGCTCCGAGCCCTCGCTTCTGTCAGCACATCCAGTCTCCCTCTGTCATCACTAGGACCTGTGATTAGTGAGACCCACCCGGACAGTCCAAGGTCCCTTCCCACCTCAGGATCCTAAATTTAATCACATTTGCAAAATCCCATTTGCCACATAAAGTGACATTTGCTGATTCCGGGAACTAGGTCGTGTATGTCTTTGGGGCTATTATCAAGCCCGCCGCATCCTCTTTCGCACCTGGGCATCCACCTACCATCATGCACCTTCTGAAGTCACCGCAGATTCGATGCTGGCCCCCAGCTGGTGAGCCCCCAAGCACACGCTGGGGCCAAGTGCGGTCGGCATTGGCCTCAGGAGTCATGCCCCATGGCCTGGCCACACCGCCCTGGGCACAGGAGCAAACCATGGGAATCAAAGGCTGGCTGCAGGGGCATCCTCAGCCCGGAGCCTGGGCAGAGGTGCCAGAGTGTGGCCACACCAGGCCCAGTGCTTCACTTAGGGGTCCCCCGGGCTCTACAGAATTCATGTATTCCCACACAAGCCCACATCTGAGCACAGAGCTGAAGGCGTTGGCGCTCAGTGCCAGGCACCCCCGCTGGAACCCCTCAAACAGACTCCAGGCCCCATCTGGGACAGAGAGAAGCAAGAAAGTGGGCTGAGGGATGCCCAGCTGTGCCCACATGGGACGCCGTTCTAAGATTCTGACTTGAGCAGCAGAAGAGCCGGGATGCTCCTCCCTCAGGGATGAAGGCTTAGACTGCTAGTTCGCCCTGGGTCACCCTTCACTCCTGGACGTGCCTGGGAGAGGCTGGTTGATGAGGTGGGTGTCTGGGGCCCGATAGGCAGGAGTCAGATGCAGTCACTGTTCTGCTGAAGGCAGATCCCCACTTCTCCTCTGACATCTCTGATCATGTACCAGTTTCTCTGAGCCCTCCCAGCGGGGGCAAGTGCTCACCAGCCCCCTGCTCCTTGGCTGGGTGTCATCTCAATGATGCCGGGAAGTTCTGCATGCGAGGAGCAGAGGAGCAGTGCCGAGAGCCATGGCCCTGGCAGTTCTAGCAAGGCAACCAGTGTCACCCTGAACAGCAATCCCTCCTCGGCTCCGACAGCAGAGGCTGGGTGGCCGCCGGTATGGGAGATCTCGCCGTCCCGAATAATCGTTCTAATCCCAGTGTCGCCAGCAGCCCCAAAGATTCCTTCACAGCCTGTCACCCTGATCTGGGTGGAAGGCCAGTGGCCAGCAGCTGGAAGGGGGGCAGGTGGGGATGCTGCTTGTGCTGGAATCTGCAGTTAGAAATGGAGACGTCCCTGTTTGGGGAAGGCCAAGATGGCCCTCTGGCATAGCCCACTGCTGGCCCTGTTCAGAAGGGTTTCTGAAAGGCTGTGGGAAAGGGCCAGGAAGAATGGAAAAGTCATCTGGAGGGGAGGGCTCACTGCCCCCTTAAATTTTCCGGGGTCATGTTGGAGTCCCAAGCAGCCAGGTTTGTGAAAACCGAATCAGATTTGTCTAAAGGGTGACCAGGTCCCCTTCAGGTCAGATGCATAAAAAACCAGAGCCAGCATTAGTGGGGCCATTAGTGAAAGCACCCTGTCTACCCGGAGCAGAAAGCCTCCGTGACAAGCCATCTGGAGCCTCTAGCCATGGCTGGGAGGGCACTTGGGTCACTCCAAGTGACCACCCTGAAGTCACAGCTGCTCTCTGCTGTGGCAACGGATGTCCTTTCAAAACTGCCCAATTAACCCTTGGCACTGAGGCTCTCGTTTTTTGGAGATGTGCCGCCCTAGTCACGCCATTTTCAGACTCCAGGGCGAGGCCAGCTTCTGGTCAGGTGGGCAGACTCCCTCTCCCTTGCCGAGTGCCAGAATGTTCCTCTGTAGCCTTCCTGCAGGGTAGGTTCATGGTTCACATGAGGTCAGCCCTCAGAGGGGCCGAAGCCATGAGTGCGTGGAAGGAGAGGGGATGCTGCCCCTGTACCCCCATCTGAATATAGACATTTGGTCAGGAGCCTGGGCCACAGGTGCTGTTCCAGGGCAGACTGCCATACGTGGCCTGAGGAAACCTCAAAATGCTGGCTCCCCACAGGCCATCTGCAAACCCAGGGACTCTGTCTGGGCTCCAAAGCCCTCGTAGGTTTTTCTGAAGAAGGCAGGCCCTGCTCTGGGAACCATACTGGTCACGGGTGAACAGAGGGTGGAGGCATTCCCTGGGCTACCCTGGCCTCCTCCCTGCCCTAAGCTAGGGCTCTCTGGCCCACTCTCTGGGACATGAGGTCCAGTGAAGATACCTTAGGCATCCCAATACCAGAGCCAGGGACCCCTCAACCAGTAAACCAGAGCAGAGTGGCCTTCACAACCAGGGTCCTCAAAGGGAGCCAGGGCAGGGCAGTGAGTCTGGCACAATTACTTGACGGCACTTCATTAGCAGGAGGCACTGGGCTGTCATTTGTGTAGGTAACAGTGAGCAGGAGTGACAAGAAGCACTTGAATCCCATTATAGATTAATCAGCAGATGGGGCCAGAGGATGCCTTGCTTGGCCGCCACCTCACGGAGCCACTCCATGGCTCCGCACACCTCGCTGAAGGCTCTCCCGTTGGTTCTGAGTGGCACGGTGCAGAGTCCGGGTGCCCACCCCCCACAGGTGGAGGAGGCCCAGTGCTTCCTCAGTGGAGGAGGACTGGCTGGGGCCACCATCCAGTCTGCTCCCACTGCCCTTGCTGCTGGCCTCCCTTCAAGGTGGAGCTCACACCATCAGTCTCCACAGAGGGTGACACAGCTCAGCTGGCTACACCTCACCACAGCCCTGCAGGCCAGGGCCACTTTCCACCTCACAGAGGAAAGTTAGCCAGACAGGCGAGCATGGCACAGGTCCAGGCACAGGGTCCCTGGCCCAGGGATACCTGGGCTTCTGGTTTCTAAGAACGCTCGGCAGAGGGCTGGCGAGGAGCACAGCACAGCCTGAGCTTTCACATCCTCCCCACCCCCATTGCAGGGCCTCAAGCAGGCAGTTTCCTAAAAGCATGCCTCGGGGCGCTGGCCTCCCTCAGGGCGTGGGAACTGCCTTTCAGGTGAAGAGGACAGAGAACCTGTCCGCCTAGGCCCAGGCCCATGGCCTGGGGCAAGCCCGTCTGCACCCTCTCCCTGCTGTCATCCTTGGGAGCTGGGGCCTGAGTGGGGTGGGGGACATCCCCTCAGTACTCAGCTGCCCCTCCCATCTCTGAACCCTTGTCCCCATTTGTTTATATACAGTCCCACGTCCAAGCAGTTCCAGGGCAAAGTGCTGCTGGGCAGTCTCTGCAGTGAGGCCCAGAGAGCCCCTGCCTCAATTTGGTGGTCCCCTTTCCGTAGAGTTCTGGACGTTGAGGCTGAAACTGCTCTACTGTCCCCTCCCCTTGCAGATGGCAGCTCTCCAGAGCCCCTTCTATGGAGACAAAATGAATCTCTTCTCCCTCTGCCAGAAGATTGAGCAGTGTGACTACCCGCCACTCCCGGGGGAGCACTACTCTGAGAAGGTGAGGTGGCCAGGCTCAGTGGGTCTCCAGAAGGCCATATAGCTCACGGGAGGGACACTTCCAAAGCTCATCGCAGGGCTGAGCTCAGGGGCACCTCACAGGGTGAGGGGAAGAGCTTGGGGAGGTGCCTGCGGGGTCCGGGGCCAGGTGAACTTTATTGAAGGGGTTTCCAGAGTGCCACACAGCCCTGCCCGCAGCAGCAAGAGCCCATGGGAGCTGGCTGGTACAGCCGACACAACACTTTTTGGCTTCCCACTTGGCGTCTGAATGTGAGGCCACCTGTCCCAGGTCCCAAGGCCAGGAGCCACATGGTACCAGACACTGGGAACCAGATAAGAGGCAGGAGGTGGCAGGGTAGCGCCTGCATTCACCCATCCTTGGTTGTCACTAGCTCCTGTGACAAGAAACCACAGCAGGTGGACTGACTGGTCTCCTGCTTATTACAGCAGACCTAAGTCATGCCTCGGGTTTTCATTTTCACATTTTTCATTGGGTACAGGGGCTCGGGCCACACCAGTACTGGCCATGTGAATATCACCTTCCTCAGTCATCATTTTGTAGATAGGGCTAAAATCATGTCTTTCATGGGTAAACTAAGGACGGCTTCCCAACACAGCAGGGGTTAAGGGTGTGGACGTGGGTTCTCAGGCCCCCTTTACTGTCCTTGGGTATATCACTTACCTTCCTGGCGTTTCAGTTTCCTATCTGTAAAATGGGAATAAGACTAGGGTCTTTGATCAAGATCACTGTAAGGATTAAGGTCATGCATGTCTGGGCACCTGGTGTTCCTCCACCACCAACAGCAGCCACTCAAGGCTGGGTGTAGCTCAGTGGGACAACGCACGCCTGGCATGCACAAAGTCCCTGGGTTCCATCCCAGCACTAAACAGAACATGGTCACTGGATACAGCACTGGGTCTGACTCAGTAAATGCTCAGTACCTGGCATTGTTCAAGGTCAATGCTGGTAGGTGTGAGGCCTTCTCAGGCCCAGAGGCCACTGCCTCATGTTGACTTACTGGGTTGAATCCTCCCTCACCCACCTTACCAATACCCATATGGGTTAAAGAACTCATCCTAGATGACATAGTTTGTAATTTGTGAGGCAGGATCAGAACCCAGATGACCCCAAACCTAGCTAGAGTGCCATCATGTTTCTCAACGGCAAGTCCTCAGCAGCCAGAGTCCAGTAGGTGAGGCCTTGGAAGGCACACTCATGTATGCCAGGGCCAGGGTCTGGGGCAGGCCAGCGGTGCTCCAAGCAAGTTGCCTCAGATCCCAAACCTGGTTGCTCCTGCCAGCTTGCACCAGGCAGGGGGTGGGGGCTGTGCAGTGCCTTCTGCTGGCAGCGTTCACAAGCTCCTTGGAGAGAACCTTCATGCTCTGGTGTGCAAGCAGGCAGGGAAGAAAGCTAGTGGCTTTTCCGTTTCTTTTTAAACTTGGACTTCTGTACCATTCAGAAGCGAACAGCAGAGCCGGGCAACTCAGCGCCAATCCCTATTTTTCTGCCTTTCATTGCCAATCCAACAGGCACTGTCGTCTCCGCCCCAGCTGCAAGGCTGACATGAGCACCTGGATCACACTTGCCCACGTTGGCCATTCTGTCCCCATCCACTGGACCCCCTTCAGAGGTTGCCTGTGACATCTTTGGCCACACGCACTGCTTAGCACCAGAGCCCTTGGCATAGCCTGTTTTTAAAGTTACACTGTCTCTTACAAATGAAAATGACTTGATTACTTTTCTCTGTTTCCAAAAATCCCAAATGTGCACTTACTGCCAACTGTGTGGTCACACGGACTTCAGACTCTGGCTTTGGCTTTCTTGGGGATTTAACCCATCCGAGGCTAGCGCAGTTCCCTTCCCAAGTACTGTGAGGGGAAAGTAGTCTTGTGCACAGGCCACCTCAGAACCCCAGGGTTGTTCATTTGTTCGGGAGCTTGGCAGTGTTTCTTCAACAGTGGAATCCCCCTGCGGAGGTCAAAGGCGTGCCCTAATGGTCTACACACAGGTCAGTTAGGACATGCCCACTGCAGAGCAGCCTCCGTCTGCAAAAGCCCAGACCCCCTTAGCCAAGATAGTGTGTTGCAGCCCCCTGGGTCTCCTGGAACATTCCTCTGGCCCTCCCCAGAGTGTGGCCACTGAACTCACTTGGGCTCCCTCTTATCCAGGACCCCCACTCTCCTGGCTGCTGCTCAGGACCCCGCAGGGCAGGCAGCCAGCCCCTCCAGCAGCACATATTTAAATGGAAAACATAGCAGTGAGCCCAGCCATGCAAGTTAAGAGATGCAAGTTAAGACGCAGGCTTTTTAAGGTCATTATTTTAATTACCATTAAAATAATTGGCACTCAGGCTATCAAAATGTGAGGTGATCAGAGGCTTAAGGCACCCCTCCCCCACCCCAGGCGGGCAAAGCCTTCAGTGTCTGTATAATTAAAAGCGCCGTCTTTCATGAGCACAATGAAGAGGCCAGGGGGTGGGCAGACTGCAGCCCTGCTGCATGTTAATGCATTTATTATGATCAATAAGCCCTTTCCTTGAGTTTCGTCCTCTGGTTTGGGCCTCTGCATGACTGACAGCAGACACACATGCGCACACACGCAAACAGATTTGCCCAAAGGTGTGCACAGGACACAGAAGTGCCCAATAAGGCTGCTTTCTCAAGATTAACAGGAAAAATTCTCTCCCTCGCAGCTTCGAGAACTGGTCAGCATGTGTATCTATCCTGACCCTGACCAGAGACCAGACATCGGGTATGTGCACCAGGCTGCCAAACAGATGCACATCTGGATGTCCAGCACCTGAACACGTGTGCACCGCCTTGTCAAAAGCCAACACCACTCTGCCTTACTTGAGTACTCTTCTCTGAAGTGACCACCTGGTAGCCTGGATCAGCTGACACGAGAGGGTCCATCAGGTCCCCCAAAGGCAGCCTTTAAGGCAGACACTGAACGCAGAGCACCGGGCAATGGGCAAATTCCAAAGTCCCTTCTTTGTACTGTTGCGGGCAATCTCGGCTGGGTTAACAAGAGCAGTAGAGTGAGCCACTGAAGCCCCCTCATATCTGGACCGTAATGTGAATCTTTGGGCAATTCCTCCAGGGGCCTGGCCAGGTCTCCACAGACAGGACAGGTGTGATTTGTGTGGTGAGCCTTTGCAAAGACTAGCAAGTGAAGTTTAGTTCTTAAGTATCTTTCCAAACAATCAAGCTGTGTGCTTAATTTACTCTGTTGTATAAAGGGATAAGTGGAAATAATTTTGTAAGTAGAGTAGAGATTTTGCTAATATTTTTATCTGCATTTTATAACTTGAGTAACAGGGAGGAGAACCCAACATCTAGCATCGAGTTTCACAAGGCAAACGGCCAGGAGCGTGTGGTTTGAGGTCTGATTTGCCACCTTCTCCTGAACACCTACCCTGTGTCAGGCACTGTCACCTCCTGTGATGCTGATGGTTCTTTGCATGATCAGTGTTAAGCATTTTCCTCTGTGAGAAGGAAGCATGGGCTACATGAAAAATCTAATGGCTCTGCCCAAAGCTGTTCTTTCCAAATTTTGGTTCTGCAACTTCCTAGTGTTACCTGGGCAAGTTTCGTAGCTTTTTCTGAGCCTTAAGTTCCTCATCTGTAAAATGGGAAGGATAATTTAATCTACCTTCAGGTTTGCTGACAGAATTTGAAATAAAAGAGGCAAGTTAGCATACTGCAGATGATCCAATAGCGAGAGCCATTCACCATTTTGAAAACTCAAGTGCATAGACTATGCAAGTTGAGAATTAAAGTGCAACTGTATTATGTGTAGGAAACCAGAAGCGTGTTCACATATTTCTTGTTCCCAAACAGGATTAACTGTGAAGACTAATTTATAAATGTGAATTTAAGGAAACTGAAGCTCTGGAGGAAATACTTTGAATTTTGTTTTTGTACTCAAGTTAACTCTCTGTCTATGCTGTTGTCACCTGGTGACAGCTCAGCAGTGCTGATATTTGGGTCAGGTTCTTCCTCACCTTCACCTGGCTCCATGGGTGAACTTGCTGACCAGGCTTCCCCAGGGAAAGGACCTGGGCTGGCCACTGCTCCATCTCTGAGCAGAGCTCTGAGTGACAATGCTGGGCTCGAGACTGTCTCCAGACGTGGTCTCTGCTCTGTTCTCCATGTTGGGAATAAAATGAGGGAAGGGAGTTGCTTCTGGGAAGAGGAGGAGTCAGGCACAGTTTTAAGTTTCCACACATTTCTTCTTGAACTGAGAGGTCCTAAATGAAACACGTCAGCAGCACGACATTTTGCAGAGCCTTTAGAAACAACTTGTTAGGCTCCAGACATTCCAAGTAATCCTGGAATGTTTTTAAGCTCCCCCAAATAATTCTGATAATCATCAGCCAAGCTGCTGCCCTCAATAGTCCCATTGTTCTCCCTGGCCCACTCCCCGCAGTTTCACAAGGCAGCTGGCCTCACAGTGGGCTCACCCTGGAATGTTCTCTCCAAAGGAAAGTCAAAAGTCCCTGTCTCCTGCCTAGCACTGACCACTGAAAGTTTTCTGATTCCAGACAGATTATTTGCAAATATTCTGTTTATGGCTCTCAGAGTCCCTGCTGTGTCTGCCCTTGGCATAACAGCCTCGGCACACCAATGAGCTTGTGTTCTGCATGCCATCCACTTCCTACTCCATGAGAACCCTCCACCACTCAGCAGTCTGAAGGTTTGTGAAGTGATCACATCCAGCTAAGCCTGTAAACATTCCTCTGTGATTCCATGAAATTGGTCAGAGTGCAGCGCACCCAGTTTGACGAAGCTATGGTAAAGCCACCATCCCCTGCCTGCCGTTACTCGGTGCTTAGAACTGAGTGGGGCCTGAGAACTCAAACTTGAAGACGCCCCCCACCCCCATCCCTGCCCTGGAGCTGGGGATGGAACCTGGGGCCTTGCACATGCCAGGTAGGTGCCCTGCCCCGGAGCCATGCCACAGCCTACTCTCTCATCATCCCAACACTGCTTTCCTACTCAGTTACTAGGCAGTGGCTGCCCTGCACTCATCACCCTGTTAGGACAATCAAATACCCTGGGGCTGCCCTGAGTAAAGAGGAAGTTAACACAAGGAGTAAGTTAGCAATGTTCACGTGAAGAATCCAAGTAACCAAGTCTGGCTTCCAGCCAGAGGAGGCCTGCTATTTTCAGAAGGCCCTCACCGTTGACACTCACCTGAACCCAGATTGGTACTCGAGGGATCAAGAGCTTGAAAGGTTGATAGGCCCCATGACCACAGAGTCCCCAGGTCTCAGCTGCCCATTGTGGTTTTCATTTTTTTTTTTTTTATTGCACTTCATTCAGCAAACAGGAACCAAATGAAGGTGTCACAGGGGTGTTTCCAGTGCCCCCGATTTCCAGAGTGATACCCAGCCACCCACTAGCACCATTCAGGAAGTGTCCATTGTTTGGACAGTTTCCTCCAGTAGCTCAATCTCCAGGGTAGTGACTTTCTCAGTGAGGACCGCAGTGGTCCCTTTCTCACACCTGTACCGGCCAAACCTAGTGAGAAAAAACAAAAACACAAAGTTGGGATTCTCCAGGTGCCAGACAGAAGGCTGAAGAGAGCAGAAAGTGGCTGCCCTGAGTCCTGCCCTCAGCTTTCTAGTGCTCCAGAATGGGAGTGCCTGGTAGACACATTAGGTCAAAAAAGAGCACCCAGGACACTGGGGGTGCGTATCTCCCCTTCCCCATCACCTTATCCCCCCATACATACATACAAGAAAACATTTGATTATGTGACCGCAGGCTCCAACCTCCCCCAAAGTACCTGTCAGTAACCCTCAGAAGTGAAGCCTCTCATCAAGCCAAGATGGCCCTTCTCTTGCCAGCAACAAGAGCAACTTATTAACTATCACCTGCTTGCTACTCTTTAAAACTATCCTGAAACCGCAATGGCACAAAAATAGTCCTCAGCCAGACTCGGAGCTCATCATTTTAGAACCCACACTCAAGACTCAGGCAAAGTTAACTGGCCTCTGCAGGTACATTGGGCGGGGGGGGGGGGGGGGGGGGGTGTCACACTAGGAGGCACCCACCAATACTGCCATCCTGGCAGTGCACCCACAGGGGCCTCTCTGAGCATAGGGCAGCCTGTAAGCCACATGTTAACTGTGGACTTCCACACTGAGGCTGGCAGTTAGGACAGTGTCAAACAGCAGCACCAACCCAACTGGTCCTCTGGGATGTTCCTAGCTGGGGCACTACTGCTGGCATGGACTACTAGAAGGCTGCTGGCTGGGCCATTACCATGTGCTCCTGGAACAGTCTGCCTCTCAAACAGGTACTTGGGCTCAAGGGAGCAGAAAGCAGAAAAAGTGGACATCTGACAGTTGTGTATTAAATTCAGGAGCTGGAGCACAAAGAAGGCTTTCCCTTTATTTCTGCAAAACCTTCCTGTCCCCACTGTGTTCTTTATCAAGGGTGTGAGTAGCTGTACCTCTTTCATAATGTGTTCCTCCCTCTGTAGGTTTGAAGATGTCATTCAACTCCCACCAAGCTGGCCCTTGGCAGCCTCGTGCTTTGGAGCCAGAGTCCCAGTAGCCCCTATGTGCCTGACTCGTGTGTACCACACCCCAATGTCTTTGGGAAACCCAAAAGCTTCTTCCTCTGCACCCAAGCCTGGGTGCCTGCTTTGGCAGTGTGCAAAGAGGGCCTCTGCCTTGGGCAACAGTAGATTGCACCACAGGTCACCAGGAATCTTTTGAGGCCAGGTCTACACTGACAATGGACACAGGACCCTGTCCAGGACTCTAGCTCTGCCCTGACCTGCTGTCCACTATGAGAATCCCCTCACCTGGGTAGTGCCCCACCGTCAATGACCAGACAAGAAGATGACAGTGAGGTTGTAGATATTGTGAATGCAGTGCTCTCTGCCCCAGGGCACTGGCAGGGAGCAGCCTGTTGAGGGTAGGGGCACACCTATCCTGTGCCCAATACTGGCATATCACCTGGTTAGTCTTCCAGCCAGCACTCCTAGCCACTTTGATTTTGCTCCCTGTGTTCAGTCTCCTTTACAGGTAAACAGGCTTCTGCTGCGCTCCCTTATGCACAAAGATTCTTGTGCTAAGCACAGATTCCTTTGGCAACCAAGAATACTACTTTTCTCCTCCTCTTCTCTTTTTTTCTTTGGCAGTGCTGGGGATGGAATCAGGGCCTCCCACATGATAGGCAAATGCTCCACAACTGAGCTACATCCCCAGCTCACAAATACTGCGGCTCAAATGTGGCTGTCAGAATCCTCTCCCAGGACACTCTCCAGTCTAGAATGGATGGAGCCCCTCTCTGCCCATCCCCCACCTCCTCCCCATGAACCGGCTCCAGCCACACTATCAATTCTCATCTTTAGGGAGCTGGGTGAAGCCTGCTCCCAGCACAACTGTGTACCTGAAGGGTGGCCTCCCTTCCTGCTCAAGGCCCAGGGAATTTCGTGGGCTCCTTGTGATCCCCTGTCTAGCTCCACCACTTCAAATGGAGGTCGAATGATGCCCAAAGCCACCACAGCAAGTCGGCCACAGCATTCCCCACCACCTGCAGAGGGCTCTACCCCAATTCACACTGAACTCTGAGGTGAGTGCACACTGCTGGCTCTGAAGGCTGTTCTTTCCTTGTGAGTGAATCTTGGAGGTGAATATCCACAGCGGAGTTGAACGTAAGCATTCCAGAGGTGGCAGAGGTCACAGGTGCAGCTGTGCCTCACTCGGGAATGAGCCCAAGAGCCACATTCTGGCTTCCCAGCTCCAGGAAGAGATTAGAAGCCACAGGGTGGTCAAGCAGCTGGACCCACAAGGGCGGGCCAATAAGCTGCTCATCTGCACACACACCAGCCAGATCTGTTCAGCAAACCTACTAGAACCTCACTCACTACTCTGAGCCTGGCCCACACCACCAAGATGAGGCACCTGCATGGCATGTGCCACCAACTCAGTGGCACAACTCCCCTCTGGCGTAGTAAACACCATTAACTCCCACGGCCAACATTCAGAGCTCCCAGCTACTGGTTTAGAGGCTTTTAGGCATCTTGGAGCAGTCTAAGTAAAAAGCTGTGAGCCAAGCGCCCTGGAAAACACACCTCACAGAACTCCATGCAGAGTTCAGGGGATTCTTTAAGACACTCAAGAAAGGACAAAGATGACTGAAACCTCTCCATCCCAACTTGCAGCCAAGAGCTCTCTCCTGAGCCCATTCCACCTCTCGCACCAACACTTTATGGATTTAGTCACTGTCCCACATCTGGCAGTAGCTCACTGTCATAAAGCAGACTCACAGACCCATGGAAGGCTGGTTGGAACAGCTTTTCTCAACATGGGAAAGAAACCTGGTCCAGATACCATGGAGATAACAAGAGGTCTATGAGGCCAGAGGCATAGGAAGAATATCTTCTCTTTCACTCACCTGGTCCCCTTCTTGTTGGGCACTGAATAGGGGCGAAGAAAGTCCAGCTTGCTCTTGCTGATGACACACAGATCGATGTTGCTTCCAGACCCCAAGTCATTGAAGATGCCAGCTGCAATAGCCTCGCTCACCAGCTTCTTGGCCTCCTCCTCCTGAAAAAGGAAGGAAGCCATAGTGTGCACTGTCCCCAGACAAGCTGCACACCTGTTCTGAAGCCCACAAAGTACTTTCACAAGCTGTGTGCAGAATCTTCTGGGAGCTGTGCAGTGTTTTGTATTTTTTTTAAGTTGTAGATGGACACAATACCTTTATTTTATTTATTGATTGTTATGTGGTACTGAAGAATGAACCCAGTGCCTCACACATGCTAGACAAGCGCTCTACCACTGAGCCACAACCCCAGCCCCGTGCAGTGTTTTTTCAACAAGGTTTTATATAAACGATCTCATACCTCAGTAACTTGCCCAAGGCCTCCCAACAGATAAGTGGGAACCTGAGATATTCAAACTCTTTATGCATGAGCCCCTTTTCTCAACCTTACCACTCCATATCACATGATCACCTCAACCTGGGAACTATGGGCTGCAGTATTTATCATTCAAAACAGTGGTCAGTAAACTCTTCTTGTAAAGGATCAGGTAGCAAATATTTTAGGTTTTGTGGGCATAGAGTAGGTCTTTGTCGTAACTATTCAACTCTACCAGGTAGTACAAAAGAGCTATAGACAATGCATAAACAAATGGGTATGACTCTGTCCCAATAAAACTTTATTAATAAAAGGTAAAGTAATGGAAAGGCAGTGTCATGGGGTGGGTGGGGTGTGGGTAGACGAACACCAACACAACAGTAGTTCTGGGAAAATGCTGGCAGAGCCAAGGGTGGGATTTCTTGCCCAAGAGACTTTATCTCCTCCCACTAATGATCCTGCAAGTTCACTGAAGTGACTCACTGCTCTGAATCACTCTCTCCTTTACTCCACCTCAAAGCAGCAAGTATGAGTCCCAACAGCTACTGGTGAACAGGTGGAGCCATTCCTTTCTTAGTTAAAAAGGCTATCACATGCCAGGTTCTGTGCTAGGTGCCAGGACTGTAGAGATGGATGAAGCACCAAAGTCCCTACCCTCTAGGGACCCAAGAGTTCAGCAGGGACATCAGACTCAAGTAACCAGAGCACAGTGTGATAAGGACAGAAGGATGACTGAGTAGGAGTCACGGGAACACTGACAGCTCGGGAAAGCCTCGGGGAGGACACAGGGCACTCGGCAAAGGGCAATGCAACCAAAGGCAGCCCAAGTCCAAGCCCTTTAGGCCACATATACATAAATGGACCAACGTCCCAAAGAAAGGCCTCTGTGCTGTGCTGCAGCTGCTGCCCAAGTAACTACCTTCAAGAAACAGATTCCTTGCCCAAACTCCAACCTGAGAGCCTCAAAAGATTCACTGGCTTTAAGTTGTAAGGAGATGTGAGCCCACCCGAGGCTTCTGCTCCTCTGCCAGCCTCTGGCCAGCCTCAGATACCAGTGACATGAGCGCCCTCTACAGACATAGAGAAAAACAGAGAGGCTTCGCAGGAAGGGGATCTGATCTGCACCAAGCCAGAAGCAGGACTAGGGGGTTATTTTGTATCTTTATCTCCCAGCTTTCTGAGTGGGATCCATGTGGGGTCAATGAAGACAGCTTCTCTCTGGGGCATATATGGTCCTGTAGGAATGCACTCTAAACAGGATTCTCTAATCAGGGACTCTCCCGCATTGCCAATAGTCTCTCAAACACTTGACCAGAAACCAGAGGGGAAAGCTGCTCCTCAGCCAAGGAGATGGGTGCTGGTGGTGCTGCTGCCACACAGACAGCAAAACCCAGCCACCAGTTCACTAAACGCATCCTCATTTCAACTTGCGTGGCTGTTTTACTGGTGACCATCCTCAGAAGCGTGTGCCCCAATGCACTCAGGAAATGACCTGCTCATCCTGGCCTCTCAGCTCCTCTCCCTCTTCCTGCTCTTCTCCGACATTTACCCGTTTCCTCTACTTTGTCTTCTCACATCGCTGCAGCTGGGGACTTGCACCAGCCAACAGCACTAGTGGTCAACACAATCCTGCTGGCAGCACCTAGGGCTGCAGGTCTCAATTTCTCAAATGGTTGCATTTCGGAGGATGGGGGAAGATTTAGAAAAAAACAAAATAAACACATAATATTAGACATGCATATCTAATGCCAATGAATCCAACCAAGCACACAGAAACCAGACTGCTGACAGTGCTCTGGGAGTACAGGTGATTCTACTTTTATTTTGCAAATATTCTGTAATATAAGTAGATAACTAATTAAACTTAATATTTGCCAAATTTTGAAATGTACTATGTATAGTTTGATTTACTCATAAAACTATCATGTGTGCCATTAAATGTAAATTTTTTTTTAAATTGAGAAAAAAATCTTCTTTTTTTTTTTAAAGAGAGAGTGAGAGAGGAGAGAGAGAGAGAATTTTTAATATTTATTTTTTAGTTCTCGGCGGACACAACATCTTTGTTGGCATGTGGTGCTGAGGATCGAACCCGGGCCGCACGCATGCCAGGCAAGCGCGCTACCGCTTGAGCCACATCCCCAGCCCAAGAAAAAAAATCTTTTAAATCTCTTTCCTCTTCACCAATCCTAGGGAAGATGGTTCCTTAAATTAAAAAAACCCCACAAGATCCTAACTCTCCACCCACCCCCCATATCCACAGGACTAAAGATGTTATCAAACAACCCTTACATTTACTGAGCAACTACTACACTGTACCAAACACTGAGTGATCGCTACCCTGTTTACTCCTGCCCCCAATCATCTTCTGAGGATGGTATAATCAGAAAACTGGCTGAGAGGAAACCACTGGCTTGCCCAAGGTCACACAGCTAGTCTAGTGAAATAGGTCCATAGGACCCTAGGGCCACAGATGCCAAGAACACACCAGCTCACAAGTAACCTTTGGGCTGGGGACTAGCTGGGGACACCAGGCAGTGGTCCCTTGACTCAGGACTGTTTCACTCCCTATCACTAGTGTCTTCAGAATCTGGTCAACTATAAGAGAAGAAAGCTGCTGCCTGCCAACTTCTCTGTGAGCCAACTAGAGGCTTCTCTGACATTCATTCCACTGCAAGGTGTTTCCCAAACTGCCCCTAGCCCCCAGCCCAAAGGGTCTTCTCTACTCTCAACCTCGCTGGGATAACATTTCTACCATTTAACATCAGAGGCCAACATCAAGATTAAAGGGCTTACTTCACTATTCCCCACCTCACCACTAAAACCCTTTAAAACACAAAAGGGTCAAAAATGACCAAGAGTTCTTTCTATCTGCCCATTCCACACACAGCTAAGATCTTCAATAGATATTCCCAGAGACCTACTGTGTTCCAAGAACCGCTTTATATGTTGAATACTGTCTTTAACTACAGTATTCCATACACAGAATTCTAGACACATATGCAAATACACTACTGGGCATATTCATGCTGTGTTTTCTTTATAGTAAAATTTTACAATTAAACAGCTTTTGTCTTTTTTTTTTTAAAAGAGAGTGAGAAAGGAGAGAGAGAGAGAGAGAGAGAGAGAGAGAGAGAGAGAGAGAGAGAATTTTTAATAATTCTTTTTTAGTTCTCGGCGGACACAATATCTTTGTTGGTATGTGGTGCTGAGGATCGAACCCAGGCCGCACGCATGCCAGGCGAGCGCGCTACCGCTTGAGCCACATCCCCAGCCCACAACTTTTGTCTTTAACACGTGATACCAAATATTTAAGAAAACTATCAAGACAAACCACAAACTAAAGGCAAGAAGTGGAGGAAACACCACATTTTTATCTGCCTTTGGTCCACATTAAATGCAGAAAACACTGTCTCTTCCTTTAGGACTCACTGTTCCTAGGGAAATGGCACCTCCTTTTTCTGGGAAGATGCAGAGTGACCAGGGTCCTGAGCAGCATCTGCCTGGGGACAGCTGCTGCAGGGGGATCATGACAAGGGCCTTGCAGAGCCTGGGATCCCAGCTGACCAGGCCCAGGTGCAATGCTGTCTCCTGGTAGGGCCAGCACCCTCCCCTGGCCAGCTGCTCATGGGTTTACACTGCTTGCCGCAAGGGACTTGGAGATTCAGTGTGTGGCTGGACCACAGGACCTATCCCAGCTGCTCAACAAATAGCCCTCCAGGAGAAGGGATGGCTTCCTTTTACACTGAAATGCTCAAAAAGACTACCATGACCCTGAAAACTGAATGGTATTTGAGGGACCCAGGTTCAAGGTCACCTGGCAGATGTGAAAGCAGATAGACTGAGTTTGCATCCCTAGTCTACTTACTGCTATGCAGACTTGAGCAAGTCACTTCACCTCTGAGTTCAGTCTCCTCCTCTATAACAGAATGATAATAAATCCTACCTCAGAGGATTGCGGCAAATTAGAAATCAAGTGGAGAAAGCACCTATTAAGTCTCTGGCATACAGCTGTTGCTTAAGAACTGGGAACTTATTTAATAAAGCAAGCCAGAGGGCTCCTAAAAAAACACAGTTTATCTCTTAGTGGCGAATGCCTGCACCCAGCCCCAAACCAGGAGGAGGTCCTAGCAAACCTGCCAACAGATCTTCATCCAGGGCCGTCAAGAAGTTCCTGCAATAATTAATCCAAGCAAAAAGCACACTCCCTAAAAGTTCAGAGAATATAAAAGGAACACTTCCTGCTTTATGGCTACAAAGACCAACTAACTGGGAATATCAGTCCCCGGGGCCACCCCTGCTTCTTAAATGAGATTACAATAAGAGTGATGTACTGTACTACAAGTCAGCTGTGACAAGCAGCACTTTATAGAGCTATCTGTTTGTCTCCATCACTGCATCGCACAATGTGTCCCTGGACTCCAATGTGCAGCTCCATTTACCACTACATGACAAATGGGCAGCACTTGTAAAAGGCACAAAGAGGGCCACGTCGGCCACGTAATGGTCACCACAGCTGTACCCGAGTGCTTGAGGGGACAAAACAGACCCCCAAGTTCATTAAACTGACCAGTAATGGATCTTTCAAAAAGTGCCTTAGGAATCGTACAGAAAAGGCTAAAATAAATAACTCAGCATGGAAGGCTAATCTGAAATGGTGTTTGATAAATTATTTATACCACAGGCGATTGTCTGCATTTAATATTGGAGCTACTAGTAGCATCTTTAAAAGATGATTTATGTGTTGTAATGCTATTAAACTTTATATTGGCCCACTGCTGGCTATAAAGTCTGCTGAGATTTAGAGAATGAGTTTTAAACTGTCACTGCAACATCATAGGAGATGGAGACTGTATTAAATCTTTACTTTAAACCTGTTATCTAGAGAGTTGCATTTTGTAGACACTCACAAACTGATAGATTACCTCGGCATCCGCTATGGTGCAGATCCAAACTAGTACTGCAAAGAAACTTTTCCACATTATTCTACAGCTACAATCGAATTCCTCTTCTCACTGAAGTGGTTTTGAGATTGGGAATGTCACCAGAGTACAATGGAGGTGTGCTAGCCAATGGGCACTATGGACAGTTCAGCATCAAATTAACACTCTTTAAATAAACCCTCCACATTTGACTGTTAGGTTATGCATACTGAACAGGCTTTACTTACGTGGAGGACAGGCAAAATATTAAATATGTATTTGACTGAAAACCTAACATTCTATTTTAGACACAGCTTTGGAATGTGAAAATACATGTATATGATGAGTCACTGGAAACTCCACTAAAATTTTAAAGAATTTAAGAAAGAAACAAAACTGGTTATTTGCTGTTTATGTAGCCAAGGAGCCAGCGTGAACAAGAATGTGAGCCACTATCTGGCTGAATTCAGGCTGAATTAACATGGCATTCATCCATTTCCCCATCTGCTACTGAGTTCATATTTAATTTGAAACTATTTGCTACTTAAAATTATCAACCATGGATTTAACTCAGGAAGACCTAAAGCACAGAAGGGCTGGGGAGATATCCCTCAAATACAAAAATATAGTCAGGAGGAAAGGGTTCAAGAAATCTACTGCACAACATGCTAAATACAGGCAATAATGTATTATATTCTTGAAAATTGCTGAGAGATTTTAAATGTTTTCAGCCACAAAAAAAATGTTCATGGGGTAATGCATGTGTTAA
The DNA here is from genome assembly GCF_045843805.1 of Urocitellus parryii. Lineage (NCBI taxonomy): Eukaryota > Metazoa > Chordata > Mammalia > Rodentia > Sciuridae > Urocitellus > Urocitellus parryii. The sequence continues at coordinate 201,110,112 of NC_135534.1, forward strand.
TTAGCCTGATTTCACCATCCACAATGTATATGTATTTCAAAGCAACCTGTATAAATCTATACAATTTTTGTCAAAAAATAATTTAAAAAAGAATTGAAGCAGAGGGTTGGGGCTGTAGCTCAGTGGTAGAGCGCCTACTCGCATGTGCAAGGCACTGGGTTCAATCCTCAGCACCACATAAAAATAAACAAATAAAAGATTTTTTTTAAAAAAATCGAAGCAGTCTAAATTCATCTCGGAAAAACTACATTATTTTTATCACTTTGATTTGAAATAGGAAAAAATTCTATTGTTTTGAATTTGGGGTGTAGCTCAATGGTAGAATACTTGCCTAGCATACATGAGGCCTTGCCTGGCCTTGATCCTCAGCACAGCAAAAAATAAATAAAACAGAAACTATTGCTCTGATGATCTGTATCACAGCAGCTAAAAGTTTGGGTGGGATGTAAGTTTGGACTCTAAAAAGAGAGCACCAAACTTCTGCACCTAAGGGATGGCAACTCATACCTTCTGCAGACACTGGAAAAATTATGAGACAGATAACACCAAATGAGGTAATTCCAAAATTGCGCCAGTTCCAAGTGGGGACCACTCAAGATGGCTGTGGAAGGAAGTTTTAACACAATGTTTTCTAGTGTCCTGTTAAGTTCTGACTAAGTCAATGATGTGGCGTAAAGGAGTCATTAATGACTAGTGACTGAATAAAAATTTAAAGAGCTCAAAAAAAGTATTTAAAATAGCAATACATAACCCCAGCAGTAGGCTTCCTGCACAAACCTGATATATCCCATGTGTGGTGACATCTTTCACAGCGGAAAAGACAAATTTATTTATTTATTTACTTACTTACTTGCTTACTTATTTATTTCAGACAGGGCAGTGTATCAAAAGCAAAGTTGTCCAAATTTTGGGTCTGGCTTGAGCTGTCCAGGTAAACATTGCTGCCTATGCAAACACTTGGGAATTGGTGAGCATAGCCAATGCTTGGTGACCATGGCTTTAAGGTCACATTTGCACTGCCCACTCACTTGCTGCGGTGTGCAGAGAAGTGATCTAAGTGTAAGGCATTAGTAGTAACTGGACTTACACCAGATCACCAAAGGAGTAAGAGTGTGACTGCAACTCAAGACAGGAACAGAGGTGTTACAATGGCCCAGGAGAGGTTGACATTAGAATTGTGTCATGCATTAACACAATTCTAAGCTCTGAGCCACAGGCTGTCCCCTTGTAAGAATGAAAATAATAACTCTGCCCAAGGGCTATGAAGAAGAATAAAAAGATAGTAATGTTCCTGCCATATTTGTTAGCAAATTCTAGGACAGAAGGAAAAAGGCAAGGGTATGAGAGAACTAACACCGGGCACCCACACCAACCCCAGCTTTGAGCCTCACGCTTCTGTTCCTTATTGAACCCTTGTCTGCTTGTACAGTTCAGGAAACAGAGGCTGGCAGAAAGGCTGGCTGATCCATTCAAAGGCACACAGCTGGGTGTAAGTGGGAAACTTAGGGATCTGTGCCAAGTTAGCACCTGGCATCACCAAAGCCTATGTTTCCCTACACAACCATTAGGAAAACTGGTGGCGAGCAAGAGGTTTTGCTAGAATCTGTGACAGTGAATGGAAGAAAAATACCTAAGCTTCCAGAGGGAAAGGGACCAAAAGAGATGAGAACATATTGCTTTTCACAAGGAAAAGAAATCAGTGTTCACAGCATATGTGTATACAAATATATATTTCCAAGGCTGCATTGAATCAAACATAACCAGAGAAAAAAACAATAAAAAAGACTGAATTTAAAGAAAGTGAGAAATATGCTCAACAATACTAATAAGACATTAATAATCTCTCTCTCAAAAAGCAATGTAGCCAGTGATGACTGTAGTAATAAATTCTTAGAGACACTGAAAGGGCCACCACCTGAATACAGGAGGAAGCAATCAAGTGAATCTGCTTTGTGGGTCAACCCCAGGTATGTCTCAGGACAGTGATGACAGAAATTCAGTCCTGTTAGAAGTAGAGGCTGAACACAGGGTCTGCAGCCAGCAGAAGAGCTGTTCAAACAGAGCCTACCCACCATCCCGCTTCTAGGGTCTAGAGACTGGAACCCGCCATCCAGCGCAGTGTGCGTGTGGGAGTCTGCATGATCCTGCTCCTACAGCCTCACAAGGCCTAGAATGGACGGGGAGGAGATCCAAAGAAGTACAGCATACCCTAGTTCTAGGAAGTTTCAAGATGGCCACAAATGAACAAAATTCCAAATGATGCAAAAGCTCCAACAGAAATGCCTGGGTCAGTTTAGTTTAGCAAGTGTGCACTATGCCCAGATAGGAACCTGTTCTGTAGATGCTGCATACCGGGAAGGTCCGAGGTGAGTGCCTGCCCAGGAAGAGCATAGAGCCCCAGGGGAAGCAAATAGGTAATCATACTGTAAAGAAGCCAGAATTACCAAAAAAAAAAAAAAAAAAGGAGAGGCCTGACAAAGGAGCTACAGGTAGGTGTTCAGAGGTTTCAGGGAATGCAGGTGATGAGGACAGGGCCAAATCTTGAGTTAGGGGTGAAAGACAGACAAATCAAAGATCAGATAGTCCAGCAGGGCCAAATTCCAGAGAATCTTACAAGCCACAGAGTGAAAACTTTTCATGCTAACCACTGAAAAGATGGAAATTTTTAGGTTATGGAATGATACAGTTAGAACTGTGCTTTCAGAAACTGCAACTAGAAACAGTGGGGGAGGAATTGCCAAAAGAATATTAAGACTATTCCCAGTGATAAAGGATAGTGGGGCAGTAAGGATAAGCATAGAAGTGAGAGGGGAGAAGCCATCAGGCAGGAGGGAATGCAAGAAGGGAAGGAGGAGGTGCCACCTGGGCTCCTAGTCTTGGCCATGGGCACTGACCACTCCTCTGAACATATGCAGCCTACACACAAAGATGACTATTTTTCTGGCAGGCTAATAGAAAGACAACGATTAACTTAATATATGTTGTAAATAATGGTAAGCTTCTGTAGTAGATTCAAGGATGTTACCTAAAGGGGACAAGATAAAATTAGAATCACTAAAAGTCTACTGAGGCCACTCCGGGGAGAAAAAAATACTGGGGCTGAGATCAATTTGTCAACACCACTTCTTCGATAACAGGACTCCCAAATAAAACCTGTCTGGTCTCTAGAGTGGCAGAAAGAGTGCAAGGGATTAGTTAACTGTAGGGGCAAGACTACTGAATGCAGAGAGAAACTCTATGGGAGACGCATGAGCATGAGGGTCTGGCCCTGTGCAAGGTTAAGTTGTAAGGAAGTAGAAGCAGATGGACTTAAGTAAGGCAGAGTAAGTAAGGTGGGGGTGGGGGAGATCATGAGGAGCTACTAACTGAGATCTTTCCATGAAGCTCCTGGCTAATCACCTTTTCCTGGGCTCCAAAGCTCAGACAATCTTTAGACAAATTGAGTTTGGATGTGGGGCAGGTTTAAATAGGGCAAAAGAAAGGGTCTGGGGCTGATTAGTATGCTAAGTATATTGAGTGTGGTGTGGGGACAAAGATGGAAAGAAGTAAAGATGGAAAGATCCGGGTACAAATCCACTTCTTTTGATTACGAGCTGTGTGATGTCAGTGGTAAAGTCAGTCAACATTTTTAAGGTCCCAATTTCCTTATTTGCACCTAGCACCTAACCTTTTAATTAGCACCTGATCCTCAGCAGATGTGAATTACACAAGGTACTCCATGTGCAGATGTACAGGAGAAACTGCTAGTGCAGTGCCTGGTACACAAGAAATCCATGACAGATCTAACTCTACTCCCTTCTCTAACATTCACAACCAAGCCAATATATTTGTCAAGAAATCAAGTTAATAGGTACTTATACCTTTTATTGTATGTTATTGCCACAGTTCTGAATTTAGAGGAACTATATTCCAATGTCATGACAGGGTGACAATAACTACAAATGTGACTGCATTCTATGGATACAGTGCTCAGTGCAAATATTTTTAAAAATCTGTACCAGTAGGTGGTGGAATTTAAAAATATCTATTAAGCACAACCTCGTATCTTTGTTCATTTCTGTACAATTTCAGGGTTAGGGGAGAGTGGTATAAATTACCTCACAGAAACTCACAAGTAACATTATTTGTTAAGGTTAAAACTTTAACTACCTTCCTGAGGTATGCTGCTGGGGTCTCATTACAGCAGGTAATCTCACATTCCGCCATGCACAACACACTAAGTACCAGCATCTCCCAATTACACTGCAACGTAAATCTCAAAGGACATCTGAAAAGTCTACACGGCTCCTGCACCCACTGCTGAAACACAACCACCTCTAATGGAACGTGGCAGCTTTCTAAACTAAATATTCACACGCAGGGACAGGGCTGCTAGCCCTGGCCGTGTCTCGCACTGAAGAGTGGATGCTAATTAAAAGGCCACACTGACTCAAGAAATGACCATCCAGACAACTTTAGATACTGTCTGGAGTTTTGTTTTCCTATTTCCAAATATGTTCAGCTGTCCAAACTTCCAGGATTACCCTACTGAAATGCTTTTGTGCATGACGTTCCTCATCCAGAATGGTCTCCTCTTCTCTTCAGGCTTCCTGTCTTACTGTCCTCAAACCCCAAGGCCAAATAAGGAATCGCTCTTTTCTTCTTCTTCTGAACTGAACTCATGGCCTCACACGCTAGCCTACCTCCCCAATCCACCACATGCTCTTTGACACCCTCTTAAATAAGTCTCCCAGACAGAGTCCATCAATTCTGCTTCTGTCTTACTTTAATAGCCCTCCTCATATGGAACATTCTTATATTTTTCATGTCACACTTTTAGCAGCTGTTTATGGGCCTGTCCAACCCACTAGGTTGTAGATGTCACTCAGAAAGGGAATCCCGTCTCATGAGCAGGCACAGAGCTTCTGCAATGACACAGGTGCTTGGAACACAAGCACACCTTCCGCATCTCTGAAGGACCATGACCCATTGGCTGCTTAGAGAAGCCAAATGGCAACTCATGAGCAACACAGACACTATTCTGGGAACCTGCCATCCGCTGCCACCGCCTGCCTCTGCCAAGCTGTATGTAAGAAGGGGCATGATTTTTTTTTAATTTTTTTTTTAATCTTCACAACAGCAGAAGGTATCCAGGGTGTAGTCATACCATAACATTTGGAATCATTTGGCTATTTTTGGAACTGTCTTTACTTCGGCTAGCAAAAACTACACTTGATATAGGCTTTCATTTAAAAAAAAAAAAACTGTCATTGAGTAGCAATGGCTTTGAAATATCCTATCTAAGCCAACTTTAGTTGCATCCCTCTTAAGAATTGTCAATCCCATCAAATATTTGCAGTTCTGTTTATTCAAATCTTTTGATATAAGAAATTTGCTGGCTTTCCCCCCTTGAGTTGATAGGGATATATGAAAACTATGAAGCACTTTTTGGGGATATGGGGGGACAGAAATGAAACTTCTCTGCCTGTGTGAAATACAGAGGCATTTTTAAAATTACAATGTTTTAGATCAGAAGATAAAAAACAGTACAGCAGCAATTTAAAACTTTCCAGACAATGAAAGCTGACAACCAACTCGGTGAAACAGTAGGGCCCTCCGGGCCCCTATTCTTGGGGTTACTGGTCCCATCAAATGCTTACATGACCGTTAATAAAATTTGCCATTTTTCATTTTAACATGCAAGTATAATGTAAGCCTACATGTACATTTAAATATTTAGACCCAAATGTTATTTTAAACTTAATTTTTCCACAGAGCCATTTCATTAAATGAAAAAAAAAAAAAAGAAAGAAAGAAAACTTTCCTAAAATTCACAATCACACTTCAGTGTTTTAGTGGATGTGTAATGTCAGGCTGCTTTGCACACCCACCTGCCCACCACCTCCCCCTTTCCAATATCACACACCACACAAGTATAATAAACCATGTTAATATTTCATACCACTGTGAAATATGCTGGAGTATCAATTCAACATCTGCTGTCTTTAGGGCCCGGGAGTCCCGCAGAGACACTTTCAATTTGTAATTGAGTTCTATGCTGAATTAATCAGCAGTTTATCTTTTTTACTAAAATAACGTCTTCACCACTAACCCAGATTTACATTAACAATTTATGCCAAATTACCTGCCAAGACAAAACTTATAAGATTCTAAGCTACCATCCAGTAACACTCAGTCCTATATTTCATTTCTTGTATTTCTCCAACCAATATGCAGGCCAAGTGGAAATCCATTGTTCAAAAGCTTGCAAGCCTCTAACCACAGATAACCTCTTGGATTTGTGGCACAGAGACTCACTTTGACAATAAATTTCATAGGGGTCCCCTCTTCTCCTGAAAGCCACTGTTCAATAAATGGCTATGATTCAAAATTTTTATAAAATAGATTTCTAAAATGGAAGGAAATCAATGAATAATAAAAGACTTTCTTTCGTATCTTTTCCCAAGGAGCTCTGATATCCCAAATCGTGGCTAAGTACCAGAAAAAGAAAGTACCAGATAAAGAAAGCATTTTTAGTGCCTTAAGTTATGTAACTGAGACCCAACTTGGCAGAGGCAATTTGATTTGGTGGAAAAAAAAAGTAAAGAAGTTCATTTCTTGATATCATGATGCTGAATATTTTACTACCAATATCTTCCTTTGAATTCCAACTATACACTTGGAAGTTACAAAACATACATTCCACTCAGCACTATCCCTGAATCTAGCTCTAGACTGACTAAACAGTCCCTGGTCACCAAAAAGTTAACATTTTCCCTGGTAGATTTTCACCACAGGCACAGCAAGCACCACACTTTATGAAATATCTCCTATATGGTATGCCCTACACACAGGAGAAATATGTAAAGCAAAAACATTTCTAATGGGACACCTGGCTCCAAAGAAATGCATCATAAATAATTACCTATCTTCTACAGAGAGAAATATTCTTTCTTTTCATCTTGCTTTGCTAATATCTTTGCAGAAAACTTCAGGAGGACCTCTTATAATAACAGCCCTACTGCAGCACCAAGTGAAGTAGACTGCATTCACCTGATACCAGGTAAGTATCTGCGGATGAATGGAGTTCATGTTGGTTATATGAGAACATGAAATTCAGTGTTTACAGAACAGGACAAAAGACATGAAAAGGTTTAGAACAGAAATAATTTGAGCAGAAAATTTTTTTTAAAAAATCAGTAACTTGGGCTGGGATTATGGCTCAGTGGTAAGAGTGCTCATCTAGCATGTGTGAGGCACTGGATTCAATCCTCAGCACCACATAAAAACAAATAAAATAAAGATATTTGTGTCTGACTACAACTAAAAAAATTTTTTTTTAAATCAATAACTTTGCCAGTATATTATTTGCAACTATCCTTTCATTATTCTTCAAAAAATCAGAAAAGATATGTTCAAAAAATTTATAAAGGGTCACTTTCTCAAGGTTTACTGATTCTAGAATTCCAGAGGTCTGGTTCAAAAGGAGACTTTGGTAAACCATACTTTCCTCCTCAGCCCCACCACCACCACCACCATTTACCCTTTTACTTCCTGAGACTAAGGACAAAAGAATAAGACACATTTCACAAAATTTCCTTCACCTATTCCCTGAAATATCCCACTTTCAACTTTACCTTTTATCAATAGCAAAATATAACAGCAAGAGTGGAAATGAAAACCATCCACCACCATTAACTGGGGCTCTGGAAAAAACAGAGATAAAGAAGACAGGGCCTTGGCCAGAGGACTAACATTTAAGTGGCCACTTCTAAGTCAAGGGAGACTAACATCTCAGAGAATCAAAGGAAGAGAAGTAATCACTTCTGAAATCCAATCACTGTATGGAAGAAAGCAGAGCCAGTCTTGAATCATCAGGTGAAAGACCAAAGAAAACTTTGCCCTCTACAATCCCACAAAATGCAAATGGAACAAGATCCAACAGAGTAACCTTATCCTTCCTCTGCCTCTCCAAAGTAGCTGCCAAGTGGATTCCAGTTCAAGAGAATGAGTTCACTTTAAAAGAGGAACAACTTAGGGGATCTGATTCTGATGCAAGGCTTTACCACTGACAGTTTTTCTCATCATCTTCTAACTCTACCCACTGAACCACAGAAATCTGTTCATTTCTAAAATTAACTGGTTAACGTCTTTAGAAATCACTACTAAAAATAATTCCACATGGGGGCCCTGGGGGACTGTATCTTAAGGTTCTGATTTCTCAAAAAGCTAATGTTTTATGTTAAATAAAACCAAAGAGAAAACAATTGAGGAAAATCACATCTTTGGGTCCAAAAATAAAGACACAATTCACTACATCTAATGCTTCAGGTATCAAGGAGAGCCAATAGTCAGGAATTACGACCAAAAAAAAAATGGCAGGAACACCCTCATATAGAGCCTCCAAAAGGGACCTTTCAATATATGCACAATCAACCCAATTACTACGCAAATCCAGGGTGCATAAGAAACATTTCCTGTGTTTGAATTGATTTATCTAAACACTTCCACTGTTGCACTAGTTCTTAAGCAATAAGGGATCCATTAAAACTACCATGATACCAGTTCAGTCACCAGGATGACTGTAATCAAAATGTGGACAAGGATGTGCAGATATCAGAGCCTCATATACTGGTAGTGGGGGGACACTATGGAAAGGTCTGGCTCTTCCACAAAAGGTCACCCTATGACCCAGTAATCCAGTTCCTAGGTATACTGCCAAGAGAAATCACAACATACATCCACCAAAAACTTCTACGTAAATGTTCACAGTAATGGCATTATAAATACAGTCAAAAAGGTGAAACAATCCAATGTCCATCAACTAATGAGTGGATACCTAAAATCTGATGTCCACATGGTAGAATACTATTCAGTCATCAAAATATATGCTACAACATGAATTAATTATTATGAAAATTGTGATAGATGAAAGAAATCATCACATGTACGGCTTCAAGCACATATGTGTTCAGGATAGACAAGACCATAAAGAGAGAAAGTAGATTAGCTGTTGCCTAGGGCTGGGTGGGTTGGGGGGGAAACAGGGGGTGACAGCTAATAGGCTTGAGTTCGTTTTTTGAAGTTGATGAAATTGTAGTTTAAGTATACTAAAAATCACTGATTTGTACACTTAAACAGGTAAACTGTATGGGCATGAACTATTTATCAATGAAGCTGTTACCAAATAATAATAAGGCATCCAACTTAGACTAGAGAACCTAAAAACAGTCAAAACATCTAATGACAAGTCACAAGTCAATCATAAACCTGCATTCTAATAGTAATTTTTTAAAAGAAAGTGAGCATAATAAACAAAAATGTTAGCCTAATTCCCTGAAGGCATTTTTAATAAAATTTTTTAAAAGAATTTTTAAAAATTTAATAAAATTTTTAAAAAGAATTTTCTAACTATACAATTTTCCCCAGACATACAAGACACCTAAGACGAGGTAACTACAAGACAAACATAACCATAAATTTGAAAATCTGGAAAAGTAAGACAAATTCAGCTAATTAAGCTAACACATATTACAGTGCTACAAGAGTCTTAAGCATCATCAACAGACAGAGGAAAATCACTGTTTATAGTAGTTGTCGAAGGTCACGTTTTTTTAATTTTTGCATTTACTTAAAACTCTGTGTTTGATGCCAACGGGGTTCAAGTTGCACAGGAAGGTGCTTCGGCTAAACACTGATCGTCTTCCTTGATCTCCATTGTCTGCTGTGTGGGTTCCGCCAGCAAACCTCCCAGCAAGTGGTCACCTTCCTATGGAGTCATTAAACCTCCAAATGTCAGCTGGTGGGATTAGCCAGCAGCTTCCACACCTGAGCCCCCGTGGCAGGGACAGAGGCATTTGGATCAAGATCACTAATGAATACAGAATTCATATGCCGCTTGTCAGGGCTCCTGAGCTCAGAGTCCACAGATGCAACCTAAATAAGACGGAGGACAGAACAATTGTTGACGAAGATTAAAAAGTTTTGGCAGTTGGGAAAAAAAGAGCACCTCATTATTCAAATATGATAGTCTTGCTTATTTTTTTCTTTATTTTTCTTCAAGTTATTCATGATTTCCCTCAAGTGGACAAATGCCACTCACCAGTAGTTAAAGACTTCTTGGTCTCATTACTAAATGTGAAAAGGGCTATACCAATCTGTACATCAGCTTCTAGAGAAAAACGGCTCTTGTAGATAATATGTGAACCCTGGGTGGGGGGCTTTCACAGAATATTTGTGGCAGAGAACAGGTAAAAGATGGGGGGGGGTCCTAGAATTCAGACGGGGGGGAAAAGGGATCTTCCATAGCCAAATGACCTATTTACGTTTACCAATCTGTATCTCTGTTTAGGTTTCCAATCTCCCCTACCCCCCTCTGACTTCCTTGCACCTTTCTGTTCCTAGGATCCTTCACATCACCAAGCTCACTCAAGATATTTCCATACCTCCTATGACACTTAGCAGGTTTTCCCAAGACCTCGTCAGAGAAAAGGAAAAGCCTAAGCTACCCACGCCTCTGTTATTCTGGACTAAGATGTCTTCCCCATTCTGTTGTCAAAGAATTATACACAGACCTAGTAAAAAGTCACAGAAGCCTTTTAGTGGTCAAATTTTCTCAGAGGACTCCCAAGTCAGGCTGATCAGGGTTCAAATTCCAATTCCATCCCTTGACCAGCTCAGTAACCTCAGGCAAGTTTTTTGACCTCCCTATACCCCAGTTTTCTTTTCTTTAAAATGGGGATAACAAAGTACTGACTTCACAAGAATTTTTAAAAAGCAAATGAGTAATGGAGAAAAAGCTCTTAGAACAGAGCCTGACAAGATGTAAACACTGACTACTATGATAGTGCTTTCCATACCTCCCTCTCACAATAGGACAAGTACTTTCATGGTCTGTGTTATATGTTAAGCAGGTGCTACCAATCACCAAGCCTGATGCCAGCACAAATAATCATGTTAGTAGTTGCTATGTGACGTTTTGTATACTACTATTAAATAACTAGAAAATAAAAGCAGCTGCCATATTTTAGAGCCAATTTTGTGTGCTCCACCAAAGAAGGTGTTTTACACCCACACCTATTCCTCGAAGCAACTTGTAGGTAGGTCTCTGAATCTCCCATCTCACAGATGAGGACCTCCCTGCCACTTGCCCAAGTCACACATTGAATATAGTGGAAAGAGGCTCACAGCCCAATCCTCCAGGGCCTAAACGCTTAGCCCCTTTCCATCTGACTATATTGAACTCATGTTCTATGCTTTCCTCGGGAACCATCCCATGTGCCAAACTAAACACAGTCCTTTTTTTTTTGAAGTCAAAATAATGCAGATCTCTCACACTACTATCCACCTGCAAAGCACAAAAGAATCTGCAACTTTGGTGTCTTTTATTGGACTTAAAGAAAAGCATACACAGTTACTTCTAAAATCTGCTGTCAGAACAACATATTGGTATCAAGTCTTTCATTATTTAAAGTGGATCTATAGCTGCCTACAATTGACAGATTAATTCCGTTTCCTCTCAGTAGCCAGGTGTTTGGCATCACGTTTGTGAGGTAACCACAAGCCTTTAGGGCAAGAGCTGCTCACATCTTTAGCAATCTACAAGGGCTTCTCTAGAGGCCATCTCTGGCCGAGTGATGAAATACGACTCCATAAATCAGATGGCTGAAGTGGCACTTGTATACGTCACCATCTATCTTCTTAGCTTCCCTCTGAAGGGTATAGGGTAAGAGTCACCCCCCAGTGCTGCACAGAGAAAGGACCATCACAGTTGGCACTGACTAAGCATGTGCTACTTAAAACTGAAGACACACTAAGACTGGGGAAAAAGATCCTGCTGGTGTTAGCATGCCTCAGGCAGAGGAGAAGCTTCAGCAAGTCATCTTCAAAAGGCAGAGAGCCAGAGCTCTAGAAACCTGCAAAAATTGGCTAAGCCTGCAGTCTTCATTTCTTTAAGTTGAGCATCTTCAAAGTCTAGAATTCTAACTGTAGGGCACAGCAGCTGCCACTGCAGATCTGATCCTCTCAGCTTTTGGCAGCTCTCAACTTGAGATTCTAGCAAAAGAATTTTTCAAGTTGCTATTATTGCCTGTCATGGATTTATAAATATTGTGCACTATCTGCTGTGGCATGGCTCTCATGGGACTCCAGAGCATGCCAAATGCATAACAGAATGAAAAACAGTTTCTATTCTTCAAATAAATGCTAATTTTTTTTAACTGTGCTCACACGATGTGTTTGGTGACCAACTTCAATAGTACAGAATATGTATCAGAGAGGGGGGAAGCTGATTGTCTTTTCCAGCAGCATTCAGCTGCTACTTTCATTAAGCTTGTTTAATTAGATTCCAGATGCTAATTTGCAAGTCGATACCAGAGGGTGCAGGACAGTTTGCCTTTGAATCATCTCCCTGTGATGTGAGGGTCCTGCCGCACACCACTACCCTTCGGCGGCCCTCACACGATATTCTGACAATTAGTGCAAAAAGGGGACAGTATTGATCTTGACAGACTAAATATTAATCTTCTACCCATTTTAATGAATTGTAATCTTCAGGAGTTTAAATCTCTCACTAGGCCAAATGAAAACATTTCTTCTTACAAAGAAATGAAATGGAAAGAAAACTAAGTTATCTGATTCATTTCCTTAATTTGCTCCCCACTCTAAAATAAATCTGTATTTTATTTCAGCAACTTTCACGATACAAACCACCACCAAACTAACATCCAGATACCATAGTCAAATTCCTCAAGGGTATCTGGGAAATGGATTGAAAAGGCCTCAGGGCAGTTGGCACCAGCATTCCTGCCCCACAACCCTATGGGTAAAACCAGCACCAGGTACTCACTTTACACCAACCTTAACAGAAAAGCTGGGAGAACAAACAGCTCCATGCAATTTATCATCATAAAACACTACTCAAACAAATGACCCTCATAATCAGGTCAACTCACATATTTCAAAATCCACTATTCTGATACATTGGTATGATGTCTGAATAAACACCTTTTACTAATAAAATAAAGTGTGAGACCTATCATCCAGAAGAAATACAAGTTCATGAGGCTTCATTTCCAACACAGCTGAGAACTATGAGCACTAAACGTTCAAAGAATGATGAATTCAGTGAGAACCCCAAGGTAAGGTTGCTTTTGGCCCTTCTTCATCTACCCATCGACAGATACTGGCTGAATACCCACTTGGTACCAGTGATCACGCTAGGTGTAAGGAAACAAATGAATAATCACAGTCCCTGTTCATGAACTTCCAGGCTAACAGCAAGAAAATGAAAATTACAAGACCACTTAAGGCAGCACTTGGGTCACAAATGGGTGAGAATTTTTAAAGACCTTTCATACTCCTTGAACTCACTGGTTATTCGGCAGGAAACTTTGAACCAAGGGTTTCATTTGAAGCAGGTCCTTGGCTAAGGTGCCCTGAAATAGCAGAGGTTCATGCTGGGCATTTAAGAATCCTGGCTGGGCTGTTACCAGTCCAGCTTTTCTGGCCTGTACCCTCCCAATGCGCATCTGCCCCCCTGCTCCATCTTCTTTCACTCACGCACTTAATGGGGTGTCTGCTTTGCTGACTCTGCCCCAATACTGTACACTATTTAAGAGTATTAGTTATCCTCCTCTGTTACTTCACAGCACTTTCCAGATGGGAAGGAGGAAGTCCCTCCATTTCCCAGACAGTTTTGCTTTAGCTCAGTTATACTGTCTCGACTCGGCAAGCACGTACTGAACACCAGGAGCTCGAGAACGGGGATGATTCCATGGCCCCTACCCTCAAGAAGCTCCTGCTGTCATTGGCAAGCAGGGAAGGTGCCTCTAAAAAGAGCCACCAAACAAAGGAACAGGGTGTGTCCAATAGAGCACAGGGACACATATAAATGAGGAAGCCCCTAGCTGGCAGACACCAGCAGTGAGAAGGAGTCAGCAGCAAGTAAGAATACACTGTTTCAAGAACAGGGAGCAGACAGGAATGTCTTGAGGTAGAACCACAGTCCCCGGAGCTTAATATTCATCCCCCCTGTACTTACACATGATGGTGATACCAGAACACATTCCTGTTTCTATTGTCAGTATGCACCTGTTTTCATGTGTCTTGGAGAAAACTATAACCAGCGTACCATACCCAGGATTTCATAGATATAAACTATACTTAAAAATAAATTTAAGGGGCTGGGGTTGTGGCTCAGTGGTAAAGCACTTGCCTAATGTGTGAGGCACTGGGTTCAATCCTCAGCACCACATAAAAATAAATAAATAAAGGTATTGTGTCCATCTACAACTAAAAATTTTTTTTAATAATAAAATAAATTTAAGAAGAACTGAAGTGGCTATAAGAAAGAGTAGGAAGGGACTGACTAGGAAGGGTACTTGGAGGTAAAGGAAATGTTCAGTGTCTTGATTTGAATGACAGTTACTTCTGATTACAATTGCCAAAATTCATAGCCCTGTGCATTTTATAATTTTATAATACATAAATTATACCTCCATTTTTTTTAAAGTAAGTTCATTTAAAGAATATTCTCAAGGCTAAAGTACTGATGGCACCAAAATATGGCAGAAAAAAAATGAGGTGTATGACAATGACAAGTTCAAGAGACAATTAGATTAGCCCTGCTAGATAAATTTTCTGGTAGTCACATTTTAAGCAAAGACATGCGAAGGGGCTGCAGCTGTAGCTAAGTGGCAGCTCAATGGCAGAGTACTTGCCTAGCATGTGTGAGGTACTGGGTTCCATCCTCAGTACCACATAAAAATAAATAAGGTATTGTGTCCATCTACAACTAAAAAAAAAAAAAGGGAATTAGCTTTATTCATGTTTTTATTTAACTGATCACTCGAACATGTGATGAATATAAATTTTGTGTGTGGTGCTGAGGCTCAAATCCATGCTAGGAAAGCTCTCTCCTAGTTGCACTACACCCGAGGCCAATATAAAAATTATTGAGATACTAAAGAGTGTTTATGCTAAATTTCTGAGATCTTGTGGTGTTTTTCTACCTATAGACCTTCCTCCAACTGACCAGTCAAATTTCAAGTACTAAACAGCCACATGCGGAGAGTGGCTACCATATTGAACGGAGCAGCTACAGACAATGAGGAAACACTAAAGGCTTTTGAGCAGGGTAGAATCTTCACTCCATAAATACCACAGTCATTCTCATTCCATAGATCTGCTAGTCCCAGCCCAGCACTATCCAATACATAGGTTTGAAGATTAAAAAAAAAAAAAAAAAAAAAAGACTTTGGGCTTCCTCTTATTATTTGTTTTAAACAATAAAAGTTTCTTGGCTTAGTCTGGCCCTAAAATTTAGTGTTGGACAAACAATGTAAAATTACAACAGCCCAAAAGTAGCCTCTGTTAATACCATTCTCTGCCTAGGCAGAGCTGCTGTCCCAGCAAACCAAGAGGGACATGAGAGGGAGCAGCGTGCTCTCCTGGGTTTCTTTCTGATTGTGACATATCTAGAGTTCTTTCACAAGCTAAAAGGGTCACCCCACCCTACAGTCTCTATTTAGGCAAAAAAGAAAAGTTATGAGGCTTCCTGTAACCCAAAGAAGGAAAACAAAAGGTTTAGAAATTTAAAACCAACCCATCTTCTTTTTATGTGTTCTATGCAAATGCTGCAGAAATGACACTGCAGTCAAGCTCTCTTTCACAACAAAGAAGTCCCTGGCACAATGTCCTCCCAACTTCATAGCAGCCTCAGCTTTCCACTGACACAGCCTCACCTCACACTCACTATGAGAGAGCAGTCTGGCCAGCAATGTTAGCCTGGCTTTCCCCTGGGGGGGAGGGGTCCAGGCAGGGGAAGGGGTCCCTGTTAACATGAATTTAAATATCTTTAAAGTGTCCCGAACTGACAGTTGACAGTTGTTATACTCGACTTTGCCTTTTGTCTCCTTTTAAATGGGAGAAGCAGGTACTATCTCATGCTTGATAGTGACCTTCACTGATTTTCAATGTGCCTCATATTACAACAACAGAAACTGTAAATTTACATAATCAATCTGAAATGGGAACTGATTCATCAGGTTTCAAGGTCTCATAGGTAGTACAGAACATTAAGTGTTGAGTTACAGATATAATTACTTTAAGAAACATTGGAAGTTCCACTGAGAGGATGCTGACATATCCATTTCCTCCCCCAAATCACATTAATATTAAATTCATGGTATTTGGACCATTTCAAACCAAAACTCTAACTAGTGTACAATTACTTTAGCAGAGTTAAGTATCTTTTAATATACCTCATATTTCAACTTCTCCTGCAATTCTTATTTTTCTTTAACATATGGAGGTCCCAATCTACTGGAAACAGACAAAATTTTCAAGAGAATTTAAAAAGATTAATCAGTGTGGTTTAAAGAAGGACTTGACATTAAAACTCCTCGCCTCTAGTCAGAAGCTTGGGAAACCTTTTTTTCCCCCAAGTGACCTCTGATATGTATTACTTTTCCTCACATATTTAAGAATCCCAAATGGAAAATAATGCTGATATGGGAATACATTTTAACACTGAGAAATGAAACTAATTTTATTTATAGTTTTATACCTGGCCCTGTTTATTATTAATTGCAGCAAGACACTATTGCTTTCAGTTTCTATGTTTAATTTCCTACAGATGTCTAGGAAAGGACAGACATCCAGCCCACTGACAGAGTGTCGTACTTGTGCAGTCCTCATGTACCAAGGGCATAGTGATTTCTGGTAGAAACTCCCTGCCCTGGCTGGTCATCATCTACTACCTGCTTTCTCTGGCTTGAGCCACACCCAAAGGCAGAAAGAGCTTCAGAGCTCCAATGATGATGAGATGGTGAAAGAACAAAATATCCTTAATATGTGATCTTCCCCAAGATGACTAGGCATAAAGCACTATCAAAGAGTAATTTCATCAAATTCTTTGGTTCCCAAACCAAAATACTGTGAAGTCATAAATAACAGAAACAAATATATTAAGAAATGGGGTAAACCACTCATAAACTGCCTATTTTTACTAATAAAAAATTAACCATCCCAAAACCAAAAGCAGAGGATGAAGGCTGCCGCCAGGACTTAAGTGCCTACATGCTGGTTTAGTGGCACAGATGATACACAGTAGAGAAATAATGTAGTACAATGTGGTACCTTGAGCATCCAAGCAGACTGAACCCTCCTCTGAAAGAGGCAATGGAAGATCTGTGGATTTGTTATTGGAGGACCTATTTTCCATGGGGCGGGGGGTGCTTAATGAAGAGGCACATCTATCATTAAAGCACACATATATAGAATATCATTCACAGATACCTCCTTCCCCACCACCAAAGAAAACATAGTAAAAGAATCTCATAAATATATTTTAGACACTAGAGCCACTATACCCTGAGAAGACTCAGCACACACATGATCTTGTCTCATTTCTTCTGCCAGATGCTGAACAATCTATAGGGATTTTGAAAATGGCCCATTTTCAGGTCAGGTCTGCATGACATGTAAAGATGTACACAGTTGCTCTATTCTTAGAAAGAACAGAAAAATCTGTCACTTTGAGCTATCATGACACAGAAATCTTAGTATACAAGAAAACACTCCACACTGCAGCAGCATCTACAGCCAAGAAGAGTTCTAAACAGCCCGAAGCCCAGAGCAAACTGCTCAACAGTGCTGGCTCCTAAGTCCAAGGGACAGCATGACAGGGCTGCTACAAAAAGATGCCTTCCTGAGTAGCCAGTCTCCTCAGCAAATATTCCCTCCATCCATACCAAAGAGCACTGTAACTAACAACAGGGTTATACAAGCTCTGGAGGAACTGACAATCAATTTGTAAATGTTCAACACAACCAGAAAAATATTTGAAAGAATAAAACTGCAGGGACTTACATACCTCCATATCTGGCCTAAACTTATCTTCAAACACAGCCATTGCTGCCAAGGAGCCAGAACCTGTAAGAAAAAGATGTATTTTTAGTGTACTTTGCCAACTCCCAACTGCTCCATATCAAGTTTACCTCAGGACAGCAAAAAAAGCAAAACAGGCCCAGTATCACATTCAAATACAGTGTAAATATCAATCCTATAGGGCCACATCGACAGGGTCAAAAAGAGTGCTCTTCAAAACACCTGGAGTCACACTTACCACTAACTTGGATAAATCTGCAACTGGGCCTACTTCTACTACTGATGGATTTAATTGTAAATTATTCACAATAAAATGCTGAAGCATGAAAATGAGGTTATGGAGAATTTGTATTTCTTCAAAAAGTAAATGCCACACAATTTCAGATATCCTATGCTGTGAAGCTGTGCTCCATATTGTGGCCCGGCGGGCTGCTGGGTACAGTGCTAAATACCAAGGCAGTTAGAAAGAATACATTGTTTTAATGAGCTGGCCCTGGTAGAGTCACCTTGACATGCAGGGAAGAAACTACCGCACCAGCAATGGTAATAGGACTGCAAGCTGCAGCCACCAGGTTATTCCAGCTACAACTGTAAAACACTTTATTATGTGGCATTTATTTGGAGCTATTATTTTTAGTTTGTACTTTGAAGAGTAACAGCTGAGTAGACAAAATGACAGACAAAGAAACAAAAATTTACTATTACAATAGCAAATGGCTGAAAGGTTACACTGCATAGATATTAACAGATAGCAAATTTATCCCTACCAAAGTAGGATGTAAAGGCATTTCAAATAAGTACGGATTCCCTTTGAACGAATGCAAAAGGCAGCTCGGCACTATTTGAAAATGTAAACTTGCTTTGTTCAGAAACCAGAGAATCTTTAGAAAATCATCATCTTGTCTGTACAGGGTCCCAGCAATATTTCAGGATACTCTACTTTTGGAGAGAGGATAGAGTTGCCCACAATTTTTTACTCCAATTAGAAGATTTTTTTGGCATTTATTACTTTTTAACTTGTTTTGCATAACACTATCTATTTAGCTGGGTCACAGAGAAAACCATATTTTCTATTTAAAATGATTTGTGTACATCGCTTGACCACCTCAATGGTTTAGCAAAGGAAAGAGGCAGCGATTAAACAGTTTCAAATGAGGTGTCCTGCTGATTTTATCAAGTCTGCTGAATGTATAATGAAAAAGGAGAAGCTGACAGCAACACTGCATTGAGAAAATACAGACTACCTTATCTGAACCATTTAAGGAGGTCCAATTATAGATCAAATTTAAAGGGTAGAAACAGCAGATTTACAGACACAAATCAATGAACATGGTAATCCCGATGAATATGACAGATACTCCTGTTATGGAATATTGCTGCGGTTGAGGATCATTACCTCCCCAGCACTGGATACATCACGTCTCGAGCCGTAGGAAGCGGCAAGCGGAGGCCAGCATTACAAGCAATGACTATTCATTTAGGCTTTGGGTACAAAAGGCAAACCCCATTCTCCCCTCTCAAAATCTTTTTCTCCTTAAGAAAAAAAAAAAAAAAAAACCTAAAGTGGTCTTCTAATCTAAAGAGACATTAGAAGCCCTTTGGAAAGGGGAAAAAAAATTAAACATAGAACCAGAACATATACAGAGAAAATGTACCCAAACCTAACCAGTGAATTTCAAAGTAAATATGTCCTTGAAGATGAAGAACTGGGATCAAATCCTACCAATGTTTGGTAAGTCACCAGTCACTCTGAGATTTAGAGGTCGAGAGGAAAAAGTAACCTAAGTTTCTGCTTTAAAGCACAGATGAGAATCAGTCTCAGTCTCACTAGTTCAAAAAATAAAATAAAATAAAACAAAGAATAGTTGACAGGAAGAACAAGAAAACTGAGAATAAGGAAATCTCAGAAGGGAAAAAAATACTTTTAGATACAAAATATTCATTCCTGCACAGTAGCCAACAGCAGGCTTGCCTTTTCCTAGGAGGCCCAAGATTATCCCAGAGGCCAAAGGGTGAAGGAACCAGAGCCCAGAAATCCAAAGCCAGGTATCTGCTAACAACTTTGTGGAGAATTATAAGAAATTACTGTGAAGGAGAAAACCAAGCTCATCTAAAGACATTTTTCCTTAACACTTAACTGGCTAGGTTTTCTCCTTTCTTTTGTCACTTCCACAATAAAAACCCTGATTCTGTTCTTTTTCCTAGATATATATATATATATATATATTCCTTTGCTCAGTTTCATTCATAAAGAAAAGAAAAAATATTTCCATTTCAACAAAATAATTTGTCCTTTGTCAGAAACATTTTTATCCTGCTTAGAAACAACACCTCAGACAAAACTTCTCGAAGTGGAAATGACATACTGAAGTCCCCAGACTCTTGGAACAAAGCAGGTCTACCCAGTGTAGGGAGCCACTCCACAGTATCAAAGACAAGTTTTAACAGTTGACAGAGTAGGTGAACACAGGAAGGACACCAGGTTATTGCTACAATGCATTCTGGCTTCCCCTGTTTACATCTTGACCCCCAAACACACACACACAGTATTGAGAAATTTTCAGGAAAGCAGAAACTTCCTAAAAGTGAACCCACTCCAAAAAAAAAAAAAAAAACCTGAAAAGAAAGGAATACTCAACATTCAAGATAATCTCTAAATCACTTACAAATGAGCTCCTGTGCCTAGCTTTTTAGGAAAGGAGGACTCTGGCGCCCCCTTTTTAGAAATACACAGAAGTACTAGGCGATGGCCGCCACCATCAACAGGCATCTGGGAAACTAAGTGCGTCTGCTGTGGAGAAAACTGGGCTGGGAACTCACAAACACCGTGATGCCCAAAGCAGTTCAAGAATGAGATGCAAGTGCTCAGGTAATTCCAAGACAATGCAATACAGAAGGCAAGGGGAAAGGAACAACGAAGAGGAGGAGGCAGCAAACACAATGGGACCAGAATTCTCTAATAATTTTATTCACATTTCCTAGATATTGGTCCAATACCCAGACCAAATACAATCAATCAACAGACATGCAACCTACAAAACATTAAAATATTACATCCCATTTTCCCCACAAACTATTTGTAATACCAAGTCATCCATTATTTCATTGCCAGGATCCGAAGCCGGATGCCATTACTCCAGAATGCACACTCGGGAAAGAGGGGAAGGCAGCTTAGGGGGAAACAACTAGGGCCCTATGTGAGGCACACGCCACATCACATAATGTATTTGTCATTCAGTCATCCCCCTAGCAGCCCACTGAAGTGATAACAGTCTTGTCAAGGGCTACAGGACTAACAAGCATAGAGGAAGGATTCCTGTCTCTATGTCACTCTCTCAAACAGAAAGTTCTGTATGGGGGGGGGGGGCTGGGGTTGTGGCTCAGCGGTAGAGCGCTGGCCTCTAATGTGCGAGACCCTGGGTTCGATCCTCAGCACCACATAAAAATAAATAAGTGAAATAAAGGTATTAACATTTTTTTTAAAAAAAGAGAAAGTTCTGTATGCAATAACACAGTTGAGGAGCGCATTCCCACTATCTTCCATGATCAGATCTTGCTTTTCTCAACCCACTCCTCCCTCCAACGCACACACACTTGATGCTCACCAATGCCACAGGACACTCATTTCCTAAATGCCTATGATGTTCTAAGCCTTCATGCCTTGGTGTGTGGAGTCCCTTTGCTCCCATAACAGTGCATGGAACTCCCGGTCACCCTTCAAACCCCAGCTGAGACATCGCTTCCTCCCAGAAGCCTTCCTTGATCACCACTCTGCCCCACGGGTGTTCATCCCTCTCATCCTTGCAACTGTCCATCCTGGCACAGCTGACCCCCCATACCCACTAGCCAAATGAAGGAGCGGGCATTCTGAGCTGGCCCTAAGGAGTGATGAGAGCTGTAAATGCCTTGATACATACAAAAGAACACATACTGCCTAATTTACCATACCTGGCTGGTAAGAGACAAAGGTATATGTAAAGCAGGTTCAATTTTCAAAAGGGATAAAAGGATTTTAAGCCACAAAACCATGTGCTATTTATTCTATGTCCCAGTCTTATCCAAACCACTGCACTATCACAGGAGTGAGCTGCCCTTCTTAAGAGTTCTGTGGTCCTACTAGTGAAGCTCCCAGTCTCATCAGGAGTCTGTGTATAGGTGCTCCTTGGCAACCTCCACATGTCTGCCTTTTTCAGCCCATCCACAGTTACCAAGTAGCCAGTGGTGCTTCCAGAACAAAGCTTCTTAAAACAGAAAAACAAGTTGCAATTCAGTAACCAACATTCAGAAAGACCACCATGTACTGTGATGGCTACCTACTAGTCACTCCACGCCTTGCCTCCTCCACCCACACTGTTCTCCTCCAAGTTCACCGTGCAACCGGGCACCCTGCTCAACCACTCCTAACTCCCAACCCACTCAGGAGCCAGGCTATGGGAAGATCAGAACAGGGGAATATGCAACTCAATCCTCCAGCACCAGCAGAGCCAAGAAGCCATTCTCTGCATGCCCTGATCTGCAGCAACCACTCAGACAGGCACTGCCTGACCTCAGCTGCTCCAGCCAGGTGCTCATTAAAAGACTCTTCCTACAACTGACACCCTGTGGAGGCCCAGAAAGAGACTGCTCCATTGCTGACTCCCAGGGCCTGACTCACCCACATACCTTTGACATGATGCTGGGGGTCACCCCCATCTGTTGACCTACAGGAGCAGGGGCCCAAGCAGTCAAACCTCAAGGGCCATATCTCTAGTCAAGCTTTTAAAATGTAATATCTGGTCTTATGAATCACAGGTCATTGGCTTAAAAACAAATCACTAATTCCTGTAAGTAAAATATAAGCTCTCAGAAAATACGTGCAACACGCAGAATATTAATAACTAAAAAGAGCTTGCAGATATATAACATCAATATTCCAACAGAGAAAAGACAACTGTTCACAAAAATCATATTTAGAAATATAGTTCATTAGTAATCAAACAAATATAAATTGAAATAAAATACCATCTTTTGCCTTTTAAATTAGCAAAGATTAAGTCAGTGCTGACAAAGGTGTAATAAAATGGGCACACTAAAACACTAATGCATAGAGCTTTCCTCTCAGAAACTGAGAAACATCAACTGGAATTTAACAAGCTATACACACCCACCAAGCTGGCAATGCTACTGCTGGGCAGTTATTCCAAAAACATAAACAGACAAGTACCCAGTCACGTATATAAAAGACCATTGTTTATAGATTAGCAAACACACACACACACACACACACACACACACACACACACCCAAAAAGCCAACCTAGAGATAAGTATAAAGTTTTAACAATAAACTACATACACAAATCATTAAACATAACAAAGGTTTGGGGGTACAGACAATGGAAAGATATGCATGATATAGTATTTAGTGGTAGAAAATATGTTCCAATGCAATATTAACAGGTATGCTTATGGGATACATACTATGCAAATCTGGAAGAACAAATCAAAATATGCTCATTTCTGAGTGTTGCTACTTTCATATTGTTGCTTGTATATATGTGTGTGTGTGCGTGCGTGTGTGTGTGTTCCCTTCAAAGAGCATGTATATTTGCAATTTTTTAAGGTATAAACTGGGAGACAACCCAACAGTGTTGAATGATTGGGGGGGTGGGGGGATCCCGAAATACCAACACCTTGCTACCTGTCACATCTTTAATAGCAACAACTTATTCCTGAAATTTCTATACGGGGCCTGAAGGTCAATCCATGCATGAGTCAACAGTCCCAAAGTAGGACAGCAATCAATCAATACAAATAAATACATCATGCCTCTCTTTACCAGAGGTCTTAGGAGAGCTTCCTTGGGGCTGTCTTGGTTGTAGCTCAGTAGTACTGAGCCTACCTAGCACATGTGAGGCACTAGGTTCGATCCTCAGCATCACATAAAAATAAATAAATAAAGGCATAATGCCCATCTACAACTTAAAAAAAAGTCACCTTAGTAATAAAGACCTGTGCGCATATTGGCAAAGAGCTAGACCCCAATTATCCAGTATGGCACTCTGGCAAACAGTGCCAAACAGTACAGTCAGTGCAGCTAGCTGCAACAGACACGGACGGTGCTGAGCATTTCAAAGCACACTTCCACCTACCAGTTCTGCTTGCTCTTCAGACATGGCAGGTGACAGCAGCCCCACTTTACAACAGGGAAGACTGAAGCTCAGGTAAGGAACCTACCCACATCACGTGGTTAGCAAAGCTGGGATTTCATAGCCAGATCTATCTGAATTTAGAGTGTGTGGTATTCTTTCCATTCTACCATGTTTGCTCTTAAATAGCAAAGCCAAATGCTTTAAGTCAAGATTAGCAAGTAAGCCTGGAAGCAGCTATCTTTTCTTAGCTTCCCACCCCAAAAAAGCATCCCTTCAAGCTTCCTTTTTGTTCAGATTTCAGGAGAATGATCAACACACATCTGGATATAGTTAATTTGTGTGGTTTTGCTTAGAAGTTCAAGCAAGACTGAAATTTTAGTTAAATGATCTAAATGATTAAAATGTATTTAATCATTTAGATCATTTAACTAAAATTTCACTGATTAGCAATGCCACTCAGTACTTGTTCTAAGAGTACTGTATATTAAAATAGCCACACTAAAAAAAAAAAAAATTACTCTTTTTTATCCAAAGCCTCAGAAGATGCTTTTGATCTTATCAGCATTAGTACTCGATAGGTATCCTTCATGCAAGAATTGTTTTGGATTTTAGAATATTTGCCTATTCATAATTAGATAATCCAAAGGATGGAGCCCAGTTCTAAACAAAAAATTCATTTATTTCACATACATCGGAGACACATAGCCTGATTGTAAACTTATACAATATTTTTAGTGTGCCTGAGTTTTGATGAGATCTGTCACAGGGCGTCAACTGAGGAAATTTCCACTTGTGGAGTCATGCTGGCACTCAGATTCAGATTAGGAAACATTTCAGATTTGGGGTGCTCAACTTGTAGTTCAATTCGAACCTAACTTTTTCCTGAAAGAACAATTCAAGTCAGGGCAAATCTGAACTAGCCAGTGTTTTTTGTATTTTTTTAATGTTATTTTTACATATCAGAGTTCCTTGAAATGCTAAATCAAATTTAGCAATTCCATCATCTGTTATTAGTCATGCTAAAGAAATACTAAAAGACTGAAGTTACTTCCTAAAACCTGATGCCTAATCAAACTCTTTAAACAAGGATCTGAAAACTGGAAGGTAGAAATTTGCATTTTTAAATAAGATCTATGCTCACTCTCAGACTAAGGAAGAGGAAAACTCCGAAGGGTCTCTGACCCTAAATTCAGGTGTTAGGGTACTATTGTATAGAAAAGGAAACTGATGCTCAGCTACTTTCAACTAATTTGTGTAGGACAATACAGATGGGCCACAATTCAGAAGTGACTTCCCCTGGGCCTAGTAGGGTGCAGGCTCTGGGATCACACATTTGCATAGGAGGGCACAGCTCTGATGCTCCCTGCCTGCTTCCCTGGGCAGGGACTCCAAGCACAAGTCAGCTAAGCTACACCAGGAGGCAACATCCCTTCAAGCACAAAGTGATCCAAAACCATGCAGTGTAGTGCCCTGATGCCCTGGTTTCCCTCCCCAACACAAAAGAGATGACGAGCATGTGCACCTTCCTAAAGGGGCGGCTGTGAGGAAAGAACAAGATGAAACAAGCAAAGCAGAATGCCAAGGACATAGTAAGAGCTCAATAAAAGCTAGTTATTGTAATGACTTTAAAACAAGCTCCCCATCCTCCAGCAGCAATTTTATACACTTGTTCTCGACAAGTCCCCAGGCTGGCAGCTTTAATGGCAACAGAGGTCTTCAAAATTTCTTCTCTCAAAGTCACAAAGTTCCAAGAGGAAGCAGCAGGATATGGATTCCCACTGTTTTTCCCCAAATCAATTTAACCAGAACTTTACAGGAAAAAAAGGCTGCTCCTTCTGTTAAGGAGCAGTCCATTTTAAGCACCCAAGGACCTGTTTGCCACCATGGCCTGCCAAGGTGGAAGATATATGCAGCGATAAAGGAGTCACCCGCAGAACTTCTAATCCATCAGTGTCAGCTCTCCCTGACAGAGCGCTTAGTCACACTTGCTCATTGTTAGGCAACTAGCCACTCTTCCTGGGGAAAATTTGGTGCTTTCCACAGACCCATGGATGGGGGTCATTTTTCACTCCATTCCTGCTACAAGGCCTCATCTCCTGATACTAGTGCTTGCTCCGAGGACCAACAATGCCAACATGTGAAGAGCTGATTTATGAATATAAAACAACATTGGTGCCGGGGGACAGTGTTCAGCCACTAGAGAGCAGTGGAGCACCTCTCAAGGCTCAGTAAAATGGAGCCACAGACTAAATGGTTTAATTGTATGCATGTATTTCATTATAAGCCTTGGCCAAAAGCTTCTGAGTATGCGGCAAACCAAGCAATCAGACAATCTTGCATCGCTTGCTGAAATCCAGATTTGTCCTTTGTCAGCATAAACAGTTTAATTTGATGTTTTCACTCCTGAGTAAGCACTGAGTATTACATTTAAACCCTCGTGAGGGGAAAGAATGCTTCCTTTTCATCAGCAAATGTACTTCAATGTCAGAGTCTACCTTTTATTCCCAATGACTTTAAAAAAATTTTTCCCATTTCATACGCTTAAAAATACATTTTAAAATCATCCAACATTTTTCACTCCAAAACGAACTTCTCAAAAAGTACAGTTCCTAGTCTAAATGCAATGTAATATATATAGTCAAAGAGAAGTTAAATTTTTAAGTAAATAATTTAAAACACTACTTGAAGGGAACAGGAATTTTTCTTATAATTGCAATTGCAACATCTCATGGACCTGATAGTTTATAAACACTCCTAAGAAAAGACTAATAATCAGCGGCATTCAGGCCTAAAATGTGAAAGTTTTATTTTATTAATGCATTTAACTGAAATGCCATAGGTATGGGGAGAAAAAAATGCTCCCTTAAAACAGAGCACCACCTAACCCTATGTTTATGGGCTAACGTGGAGGATGAAAAAAATGGCTTACAGATGTGCCTCCTCTGTCTCCCACAGTGGCAGGCCCACAGTAACAGGAGCTCCCACTGAGCATGCTGTGGCACAGGGCAGACCCTGCACCCTCGTGCAGCACAAGCGTAAGGCATCCCTTACTCTGGCTCGATTTTCAAAACAACTTCCCAAATTGTAGGTCAGTCTACTCTGCAGGCCTTTTCCAAGTTTTATGTCTCTCAGGATCTTCGAGAACAAAAGGATCAGAGATTTTAATCATTGATAAAGCATACCTAGTTTTAATCTTAAATTAAGGAATATCTTGCCCACAGAGCTTATATGCAAACAAAAGGAAATCCTACTTACTGAAAAAAAGTAGGGAGGCAGAGACTTTTTTTATGTTACTTGGTAGAATAGATGGTATTATCTCCTTTTCAGAAATGGGAAAAAGCTAAGTTCAGAGAGATGAAGGAACCCACTCAAACTCACCCAGCCAATAATGGCAAAGTGGGAATCTGAACCCAGTTCTGAATGATAGCAAAGCCAACTGTTATGGTTCAGATATGAGTTGTCCCCCAAAAGCTCAAGTGTGAGACTGCAAGAAAGTTCAGAGGTGAAGTGATTGGGTTATGAGAGCCTTAACCTAATTAGTTTGTTCATCCATGATGAACAGATTAACTGGGAGGTAACCACAGACAGCCAGGATGTGGCTCAAGGAGGAAGGTTATTGGCCGCATGTCTTTGGGTATATATTTTGCCCCTGATGAGCACAGTACTTTATCTCTGCTTCCTGGTGGCCATGTACTGAGCTGCTTTCCTCTACTACACTCTTCCGCCATGATTTTCTGCTCACCTTGGGCCCAGAACAATGGAGCCAGCCATCTTTAGACTCAGACCTCGGAAACTATGAGCTAAATAAACTTTTCCACCTTTAAAATTGTTTTTGTCAGGTCTTTGGGTCACCACAGCAAAAAAAAAAAAAAAAAAAAACTGATTAAAACATCATTCTAAGCACTACCCAGGGAAAAGCCTGCTGTTGCATGAAGTGACTTTCCACTCATTCTGACCAATAAGAGAATAAAAGAAAGCAAGTTCCAGACCACAAAGTAGAAAGGTGCTTTTCTTTAGCAAGGCCAGTTCAGATCCAATTGTGAGATAAGAGCAGGTAAAGAAAAATTAGTTCACCACACTATCCCTAAAGTGGGGTCTAAAGAACAAACTTAAAACTGAGCATTTAATTGAACTCTTCTGAAAAACACTCCTGGCAAGAGTGAAATAAGGACTGAATTCAAATCAGAAAATATAAAACTTCATGATAAAATATCTGAGCTGGAAAAAAGAGGGAAATGCACTACACATTAATTCCATATTTTACCATTTTATGTATATATAAGAGATGTTCAATTTTTTTTAAATACCAAACCAAAAACAAAGTCCACTCTGATTAGAACAGATTAAGAACTGGCAACGTTGAGTACATTACCTTCCCTGTAACAATATGATGAATTTGTTAAAGGTTTTCTCATTTCCTAACATAATGGCACCATCTATTGGCTTAGTACCACCTTTGCAACAACCAGGAAGCAAGAGATATAATTAAATTTGCATGGGCTTTTGGTTCTCAGTTGTTTTCTTCCTGGCACTCCACAGCAGCATGAATTTTAAGATATAAAATCCTATGAATTGTACACTTTAAATCTTTTTAAATGCCCCTTATTTATATTGATCAAAGCAAGACAAAGTACCAGAGAAATATTTGTACATCGAACTGCACACAGAGAATATGGTGGCACTAAAAAATATTAAAACACCATGCACTAAACTTCTAGCATGTGCTGTTTCTTATACAGTATCTCACACATCCTCATACCTTTCCCCTGCCAGTTCCTCTAACCACAATTTTACAGGACAAGAAATCAAGGCACATAGCTAATGTGATTTTGGACTGAAGATCTGAACCCAGATTGATTCCAAAAACCAGCTCTTTCAACTGAGCCATGGTGCCTCAAAAAGCGATGCCAAGACCAACACTTGCACATCAAGTGCAGTGATTTGCACAGTGTGTTCACATACGCCATGGCATAACAGCACCCCAAGAACCTATGGCCTTCCCAAGAAACCAAACAAACAAAGGCCACCACAAACTGCACCAACTTCATTTTAGAAAGAGCAGATCTCTGGGTGGGTTTTTGGCTCAGAGGTGGAGCACTCGCCTAGCATGCATGGGGCACTGGGTTTGATCCTTAGCACCACATAAAGTAAATACATTGTGTCCACCTGTAACTAAAAAATAAACATTTATAGGGGGAAAAAAAAAAAAAAAGCAGATCTGAGGCTCCAAGCTCCAGCGCTTCTTGTAGAGTTCTAAGTTACACCTCCCGTAGCTACGGAAAAGCCCACTCTGAGCAGTCCCGGCTCCTCCCTCCCACAGCCCTTGGCAGGTAGACACACACCCACAGCAACACAGTCTTCCAGGACCTCTTCAGCAGTCAATTACATGAGGCCCTACTGTGGAATGAAGAATTACCAGCAACACCACAGCTATAAAGTCCACACACATGTCCTCTGAGGAGGCTCTTGTGAAGGTCCATGAACTAAATACAGCTGCTGCTAAATTCACATCTGATTTAAGAAATGAAAATGAAAATGGAAGAAATGTGTCATCATGAGAGTACTAATTTTATCTAACACAGGAGAACTTTCAACATCAAATCATGTGGAGACATCAAAATATCTGCACAAAGGTCTCACTTTAGTGTAAAAATGCAGGGAAAACGGCAAGTCCGAACCCCCTATTGATGTTCCAACTTAATTCTAGGATTCTTTTGGCAAAGCCATGAGACATCTGGTATATTTCCTCTTCTGTCCCTCATCTTTTTAACTGCTCAGGGGCCCTGTAAGCTGGGACTTGGTTTGTGCGTTCTAGTAATTAGGAAATTGTATATCCAGTTTATCTGGAGATAGAATTTTACCTGGATGGCCCTGGCAGTGACCCCAAGTCTTCCCTAATGGTGCATACCAATGTTTATTCCTCAAGTTAGTATTCCTAAATTGTCCAAGGGCCTCATTTCCAGGAATGTCATGCTTGAAATTTTATTCATATTAATTCTCTATGTGGATAAGCAGGCAAAAATAAAAATTTTATATACCTTGCCAATGCTGCTACAAGGAACACTGCCAAACTAATAGCAAAAGATGGTCCCCAAGCTTCTTCTGACACTACTTCAGTTTGCCTAATAAAGAAAAGCTGCCAAGTTCAAAGAATAAGCTAATTAATCTGAGAATTAAAAGAACTCACATTTTGTCTATTAAAAAATATGACTAAAGCCCCTCTCCCTTTCTTAATAACGTCATTCTCTCCCAGCTTTCAACAATCACAATCGATCAACCGAAGTCTCTTGAATTATTCTCTTAAAGAGAAGTGAAAGAAATCCTAGGGTTCCCATTCCCACTCATGCACTCCCTTGCTGCATGAACTTGGCAAGAAATCTCCAGGAGCCTCAGTTTCCTCAAGCAAGGATGAGAGCAGCCACATCTCTATTTGGCAAAGATTAAATCAGTGAAGTACCACCCCCCCAACAGCTGCCAGTACTATAGCTAAATAAGTGCTGCCATTCTTATGGTCATCCTTCTGTCCACAAAGAAGGCGTTAGGACAGGGCCACACCATGATGTGTTCAATGTATCTGTCTCCCAAGGAAACCCTCAAGAAGGCCAGTCCTCAGAGAGTGGGCTCCTGGACCCAGCACTCAATGCAGATACAGCTGCGCCTGCAGGTTGAAGATGAGCAAGACAGGGTGGGCAGCCAGGAATCATGTAAATGAAGGCAGCCCTCAGGCACCTGGCTAGTCGCCAATATGAGCCCATGGTAGATAAAATTTAGATACCCTTGTCTTAGGAATAATTTGTAGCTTCCAGCTCTTCCTGTCAAATCACTCAAAAAGAAAAAAAAGGTTAATTACAAAGTTTTTCAGTTTTGCTTTTATTTCTCATAACAAAAAAACTCCTAATTTAACAAAACATGAGAATTCAGATGAAACATTCAAGTCAAACTCATGGAGGCACGGAATTCAGGAGGGCCCTATTTAATCTGTTCTTCATGAAATTAAATGAATTAAAACAAAATCCATCAAAGTTTGGCAATTCTGGAGTTCTCTATGTCCAGCTGCCCTCAGAAACAAAGGAAGGGGCGGGAAAGAGGAAGAGGAAGGAAAAGACAAAATAACACAAAAATCAAAGCCACATTAGGAAGAAAGGCCCAATAAATATGGTTTTTAACATGCAGAGTTCAAAATCTACACATAGAGCAATTGAAAATATGGACAAAATGCCCATTGAGAATTTGGATTAATATTTTTAGTATTCAGAAACAAAACTTACTACTAAATAAAATAAAATCATAGTTGCTATGTTGAACCAGGGCTTGCTTAACAGAGACAAGGGTTCAAATCCCAGCTTTGCCACCTGCAGGCTGAATGATATTGGCTAATTTGCTAAATATCGTGAAGCTTTAGGTTTCTCATCAATAAAACAGCAATAACAGAATCCCTTGCATGGAATTTTAACTAAAAATAATGTGACAGCACCCAGCAGACTTTGGCACAGAGACACTGCATAAATATGTTTCACATTTAAAATAATACTAAGCTTCAACAACGACCAAAAAAGGACATGTCTTGCAAACAATGCTTTGTTCTAGTCTCTTACAGCTAACCTGAGGCCACATAAACAGAAGTCAATTTAAACCAACTCTAGGGGTGCTGTGAACAAACAATGAATAGCAGCTGAATTTCAGATGTTCTTTGGCACAAATAAGTTTAGAGAATGAAAAAATTAATTCACCATCAAATATTCATTGAGTTGCAGGACTCTGGGAGGAAGAGATGGCTGAGTGTTAAAGGAGCAAAAGGGACAAGGGCTAGGTAAAAAAGAGTTTGGCAGAGGCTGGAGTGCTCGAATTGGGATTTGCAACACAAGCCTAAATGACCAGGAGGGAAGGGCTTTGGGGCTAGACTTTGGGTGACAGGGGAGACACTCCAGGCAGCAGTCATTTCTGACAAAAGTCATCTTGGTAGCTATTCAGGGAGGTACAATGGAGGTTTAACAGGAAATGCAACGGGAAAAGGGTCAACTGGAAAGAGAAGTGGCCCAGGTGGAGGAGTTACAGCAACACTGCAGCCAAGAGACAGCAGGGGACTGGCAATGAGGAAGAAAACAGAAAATCAATGCCACAAACCCAGGATCCAGCCTAAGAGCTGGCCGGTTTCTGGAAGTCTGTAATGACAGGGGCCATCCCTACGGCCTCTGGACCCATCACATCCTCAACATCTCTGGCTACGATGCATCTCCCTGCCCCCAGCCTCCCACATGCCAATGCTCTCTACAGCTATCAGACTGCTCTAAAAGCAAATCTAAACCTACCACTACCTGGCTTGAAAACTCTAGGTGGAAACCTCCAGAAACAAAATCAAACAGCTCAGCCTACAGCACCAGGTCCATGTAAGGCCGTATTCAGTTTCGCTTCTGCTCTACACTCACAGCACAGCTCCTCTTCATCCTTCCCCACTGCTGCTTCTGCTTCCCTCTGTATACTACCCTCCCCCATCTACCTCCAGCAAACCCTGGCCTATCTGTTCCCTGGTCACACAGATCATACAGAGCCTAAAGAGCCTTTCCTTTGGGGGCAGAGTGGGGCAGTTAATTCCTATTCATCCATCAGATCTTAGCTTAAATGTTATTTTTCCCATTGTTTCACTTTATCAGAGACAAAAATACCCATTGTTGATAAGGCGGCAACAGAAAGGCATCCTTGTGTTCTCTCAGTGGAAGAGTAAACTAGTTATCTTTTAGGATTTGGCAATAGCTCTCAAAAAAGCATAAAGCACTGTACAGTTTATCATCTGTCACTCTTTGGGACTGCGCAACAGTTGTATTTCCTTCCTGTCTGGGGAACTCCACCCACACAAGAATGGGAGGCTGAACTGGACCAATCAGAAGTACCCACCCTTTCCTGTAAGGAGCCCTCTGGCAGCAAGAGGGAAAACAGAAGACACCCCTGGCTCTGAGGCCACTGAGGTCCAGTACTAGCTGCCCCAACCAGCCAAAGCTGATACAGAAGCATGATTTTTTACACTACTCTTAGCCCCAAACCCAGTTATTGCCCTCTCAGCTTTGTTGTGAACCAGGACCTGCTAGCCTTTGGAAAAAAAAAAAATTTCTTCTCCTTAAATCACCGGTGATTCTACTGCTTATAACAGAGAATTCTGACTGGCACATGAACATATCCCAATCTAGAAATTAAACAACTACAAATTTATCTAAATCAAGCATGTACTTGTGCAAATAGATGAAGGCACTTTGTTGCAAAGCTAAGAAAACCAAAGCATCAAAATATTCATTACTAGAAGAATGGGTCAGTGACCATGGTATAGCCAGAGAGTGATTCTATATGATCACTATTACAGAAATGACATATATCTAAACACACTGCTATAAACCCTTTTCAAAACAAATTAACTGTAAGGGAGAAACACTGTGTACTCCATAAGGGACAAATATGCATGCAGATAGATGATAGATCATAGAGAAAGGGTTGTGTGAAGGTGTATCATAAAACATTTCCCAGGAAAAATAAGAACCCTAACATTGATGACTTTGGAGGAACAACATGAAACAAACATTTCTTTGTCCCTCTTGAGTGTTTTGTTATGTTCATAAACTACTTTCATTAGAAAATGTTAAAGTGTCACTTGCTCAGAAAGGACTTACCAAACATCCATCATCCACATATTACTTCCTATTATTCTTTTGTTGTTGTTGTTTTGGTATTGGGGATTGAACCCAGGGGCGCTTAGCCATTGAGCCACATCCCCAGTCCTTTTGTATATTTTATTTAAAGATAGGGTCTTCCTAAGATGCTTTAGGGCCTCACTAAATTGCTGAGGCTGGCTTTGAACTCCTAATACTCCTGTCTCAGCTTCCTGAGCTACTGGGATTACAGGCATGTGCCACTGTGCCCAGCTTCTTCCTATTATTCGTGACTATCATTCTTCTCTAGGGGAATTATCACTGTGCATTCTTTTAGATTAAGATGTGTTCATCTAATGTCCATCTGCCCACCAGGCTACAGGTGCTGAAGTGGCACTGTGATGACCACCACATTCCCAGTGCCCAGCACAAATGATGTTAAATAAACACCTAATAAAAGTAAAGGGATTTTTTTTTTTTTTTTTTTTGGCAGAACTAGAGTTTGGACCCAAGGGTGCTCTACCACTGACCTACATATCCAGCTCTTTTTATTTATTTATTTATTTTTTTAGAGAGAGAGAGAATTTTTTAATATTTACTTTTTAGTTTTTGGTGGACACAACATCTTTATTTTATTTTTATGTGGTGCTGAGGATTGAACCCAGTGCCCCCCGCATGCGAGTGCGCTACCGCTTGAGCCACATCCCCAGCCCCCTTTTTATTTTTTAAGACAGGGTTTCATCAAGTGGCCAGGCTGGTCTCAAACTTAAAATTTTCCTGCCTCAGCCCCCAAAACTCCCTGGGATTATAGGGGTGTGCCACCACGCCCAGCCTTATTCTCCTTT
This sequence comes from Urocitellus parryii, assembly GCF_045843805.1. Classification (NCBI taxonomy): domain Eukaryota; kingdom Metazoa; phylum Chordata; class Mammalia; order Rodentia; family Sciuridae; genus Urocitellus; species Urocitellus parryii. The sequence continues at coordinate 201,144,590 of NC_135534.1, forward strand.
TCAAGACTCAGCTCAAGGGAAGTGAAGCTTTTCCTAAATGACCATAGTTTAGAAGTGACCCTTTCTCCCACAGCCCCACTCACTCTTTGTACTTTTTATCTACTATCCTAGTTGGCATCTACCACTGTCTCCTATTAGATGATGAATATCTTGCAGGCAAAGGCCCTCCATTTATCGCTGTCTGCTACAGTGCCTTTACACAGAAGGCACTCAATACACAGATGAGTGAATGAACACGCAAGATCTCAAAGAAACAATGTGATTGCATATTAAATCAGACACTGCTGCTGTTTCTTTCTCAATCCAGTTTAGAATTACAAAGCAAACGCTTTCTAAATTTTTTTATAACCTTTATTATTTATTTTTATGTGGAGCTGAGGAGCAAACTCAGTGCCTCACACATGCTAGGCATGCTAGGCAAACACTCCACCACTGAGCCACAACCCCAGCCCCCAAAAGCAAATTTTTGTTTCTTTTTTGCTCCATTTTTTTTTCTTTGTTTCAGGGGGTGCCTGGGGGCAGAGTATGGAGACTGAACCCAGGTAAGCTATTCCCCTAGCCCTTTTTATATTTTTTACATTTTTTTTTTAGTTGTAGGTAGACACAATGCTTTTATTTTTATTTATTTATTTTTATGTGGTGCTGAAGATCAAACCCAGTGCCTCACCCTCACTAGGCGAGCACTGTACCACTGAACCACAATCCCAGCCCTATATTTTTTACTTTTGAGAATAGAATGGCTATCACTAAATTTCCCAGGCTAACCTCAAACTTGCAATCCCCCTATCTCAGCCTCCTAGGCTGCTGGAATTATAGGCACCACCATGCCTGGCAGGAGTGTTTCCAAAAGAAAGTATTCCATAAACCCAGAGCTGTACACCCATCATTCTGAAGTCAAACCACACTTGGGGAGGTTAAAAAAAAAAACAAAAAAAAACACTGCAATGAGAACAAAGCAAAAGGCAGGTCTCAGAGGTAAAATAAGCAGACTCACATCCATGCGACTACTCACTGTCAACAACTTTTCCTAAATTTAGCTTTGTGTTACAAAAAATTACAGTTCAAAAACAAAAGAAATTAATTCAATTTTCCCATTTTAAAAATGAAACTGCTTTGTACTAATGTTAAATTTCCTGAAATTGATGATTTTATCCAGGTAATGAAAGAGAACTCCTTGAAAGATTTAGAGGTGGGGAGCTATTTACTCTCAAGTGATTCCAAACACAAAAAATAATGGTAATAATGATGATGATGATGATGATGATAAAGACAATGATGATGTTGTGTATGTAAGGTAAAATGTTAAAAACTGATGAATCTGGGTAAATGATTCATTATATGCTGTCAACTTTTCTGTGTATGCTATTTTTCTGCCAAGCTTGAAATTTTTCAAATAAAAAATAATAGAAAAGGTTATTCTATCTTACCGCCACTTAAAAGTCCTAGATGGGGAGACATAAAAGCAATACTTTAATGGAAATAAAAACTACATTTGAATAAAGCAATTCTAAAATTACTCTAAGTATCTTCATTTTAAAATAATTACAAAGTTCCATCCCTATGGTATCTGAGGGTAAATCATTCTCTCCAACAAACAGGGAACATCTGTTGTAGAAAACCTTGTAAGAAGCTAAATAACACAACGGGAGAGCAAAGTCTCAAATTGGCAATTTCCAATATTCAAGGCAGCAGACTTCTAGCTAGTCAAGACAACCAGACAATATAAGCAGTTGGAAAAATACCAGCTGCATGACTATTCAAATTTTGGGACTTATACCATCTAACTCAGATATTTAACAAAAACATTAGAGTCTGAAAAGTCCTAATCCTTCTAAGTATAATTTTATCACTGGTTTGTTGTTGTTGTTGTTTTTAATGGGATCATTAAAAGAAAATTCTCTCATCTAGCAGTGCTGAAACACAAACATAAAAAGCTGATCTGAAAAGATTTACTACTATTTATAGGCCAGACACTGGAGCAGATGTTCTATATACAGCTCCTTGTCGTGAAAAGCACCTGGTATGTAGGCAATACTGACATTTCACAGCTGAGGGAATCAAGGTTCAAGGTGGATTCAAACACTCATGATTTCTCAGACACTAAATGGTAAAGAGGGACCACAGTCACTCACAGCTTTAAAAAACAGAAAACCACGCTCTGCATATACCAGTCATGCTCAGAAGTGAGGCCTCAACTCTACCTTTCCATCTGCCCAGAGGGCTCTTCCACTCAAATCTCACTTTCATCATGAGACCTACCCCAACCTTCCTATTGAACTCTGCAATCTACCTTCCACCCTCTCACTTGCCCACCACTCCAAAGTACTCTTATGCTGCATGTATCTTTTAACTTTTTGTTTTCATCTTTGTAAATTTATACAGAGATGTAAGAAATAATACAGAGTTCCCAAATACCCTTGACCCAGTTTCCCCAAAATACATTACTACTGTAAAATATCACTGTATAATAAACACAAGGAGGGGAAAAAAGCATTTTTTTCTCCAGTATTTTTGCTTCTTAACATTATAAATGTATTTTATAGTTGCTTACTGTCTGCTTCCTCTAAAAAAAAAAAAACTCCTCATAGAAAGGAATTTTTCTAAATTTTGTCTGCATACATCAAGTTTAATCCATAGTAAGCATTCAATAAATATTTATCAAAGCACTGAATTTCACTGCCTCCTTTAATAGGAAACATACCACACTTCAAAGACCAACCTGGCAATAGGAGAATTCTGAAACATAAATAAAACATCAAACTCACCCATGGTGACATAAGGCAACTTGTCAGTTGACCCGTGAGGATAGATGCTGTAGAGATGAGGGCCAGTGACATCTACACCTCCTAAAACTAGGGCTGCACCAATGTAACCTTGATACCTGGTGATGAGAGTATGCATAAGGAAAAAAACATCAGTCTGCATGGCACCACTGTAACTTAATCAAAAGCTGCATGAGAATTCAGACAATAAAAAGTTTTTCTTATATTGTTTCATTAAGGGATTATTACTTTTATGGGAACAAAAAAGAGAAGGGAATTAACATTAGAGGGACATCTATGCGGTATACTGTGTGAAGTACTCCACATACCTCATTTCAGCTCAGCCTCAGCCTCCTTTAAAAGAGGACACTATTATATGAAAAATGTGCTCTATATGTGTAATTAAGAATTGTAATGCATTCCGCTGTTATATATAAATTTTTTTAAAAAAGGACACTATTGCCAGGCTCGTGGCCCACACCTGTAATCCTAGAAACTCAGAAGGCTGAAGTGGGAGGATCCCAAGTCTGAGGCCAGCCTTACCAATTTAGTGAGACCCTGTCTCTAAAATATAAAAAAAGAATCTGGGGATGTATTCAGTGGCAAAATATCCCTGGACTCAATCCCAAGTATTACCCCTGCCCCCAAAAGTACTATCATTCACACATAAGAGAAAAATCAACCCAGAGACATTAAGTACTTGCTCAGTGTCTGAGAGTAAGTTTAGCTTACTCCAAAGATCACAAGCACTGTCGCCTTCACACCTCTCTGTGATTAGCAGATAAGCCCCCTTCAGAGTTAACAATGAAGAGCTACCCAGCTCTTCTAAAAACCAACCTTATCACAGACACAACAGGAAAATGGCTCATGTCAAAAAATACCTTGCCTCTGAACTCAAATCACAGATATAAGCTCACATTGAATAAAAGGAAAGCATTTCATCATTTAGAAACATAAATAATAACTCCATGAAAGCCTTTAAACCACTGCTCCTACCATAGGACAAAGCTGTGCATTTTCAGGAACACAGAGAAATACATTTCCCACCTCATTCCACTTGGTCACATTATCTGTTCCTCTGGACTCTTTACACAGTTGGTTTATTTACCATTTCTATATATTATTTTCCCTGTATTCAGTTCACCTGCCATTAGAGTTGCTATGCTGGATAAAGATGCTGAATTTAAACTTCTCTGCTGTTAGCCTTACCTCCTTGAAAAGAAAAGTAAAACACACACACACTGAACTTGCCATATGATATAATCATTGAAACTGATACAAATAAATTAACATAAAGACCAAAAAGTCATAGTTTTAGACTGAGAAACAGCTACACACCAAAAAGCATTTGGTGAACAGATTAGTCAAGTCCAGCATTTCCCCCGTATTTTGATTACCAAACTGTTATTTCAAAAAGAATCTTCCACTTTTAAATAAAAAATTCAATATTAGCAAAGAATCTTAGAGGAAGCCTGAAGAGGGAACATAGGCCAGATGGCAGGGAGCAACTGGTCCACAGGCATCAAAAATTATAATATTGATCCATGGTTCTTAAACACAATTCCACAGACCCCTTTGAAAAACTGACTAAGACTCTGGAACCCTCCCCCAACAAGATCACAGAGGTTTTTTTTGTAATTCAAGAGGTTCTAGATCTCTAGAACTCCTCCATGGGTTCAAGGGGGAAAGCTCCTGATTCTAAGCTGTCTACTAACAGGAACAAGATGCACAGTACAGAATTAAGTGAACAGAGTAAGTTACAAAACATCACACATAATGGCATGCCATTCTTGTTAATATGTAAATATGAGAGTATAAGTATAGAATGAAAAAATACATCTCAAAGATTTTCAGCCACCCCCCCCCGCCATCATAAGCCTTGCTTCTTTATTCCTTTACCCCTCAAAAGTCAGAGAGCCAGAAACTAGTATCTTTACTTTATTGAGAAAGAAACTGTGTTGAGAAAAGATGGAGTGAACTGCCAAAGTCACATAGCTGGCAGTGATGTAGAAGGAACTTGAACCAAAGTGCCAAAGTAAAATTCTAAGCTTTTTCCCCCTTTCAACACTCTGATTCACCAAAAAATGACAACAGGGCATAAAAGACTAAACAACCCTGGATTAAATTTTTACATGTTCCTCTCAAAACTATTTGATAAAATTTAATTTTTACAAAGTGTTATTAACCTAAAAATGATAAAACATTGAAAAAAAATACTTCATAATTCCTGAAATATTCCAGGAAGAATGATTAAAATACTTGCTAAACTATTTTGCTAAACACATTAAATGACCTTGCAAGGAATCTTGAAATACAATATTTATTTATGGCAACTTTAGAAGTTTGAAAATTGTTTAAAATGTAATGAACCACATTAGCCACCAGAGGGAGCTTTGTATTTAAAATTAAAATCCACAAATGTCTATGGCACTCAGTAGGTGTGCTTCAACAAGCTCCACTCACAATACAGCTAAGAATTTAACTGGTTGGCAACAACACTCCTGGATCATAATGATGATTATATACACAAAGGCTCAGCACGGCCAGAGCAGGAATTAGGTAGAATAGGTTTCCTACCCACATGACGCCAAGTCTTAATTTTCTCATCTGTAAAATGGAAACTATACTAATATCCTTGCTGCATATACACTACTGAGAAGCCAGAGCAAGACATGTAGATGAGGACCCTCAAGGGAACAGCCATGTAAGAAACAGAGAGAACTGAGCCAGGGAGGAACTGTGACAGGGCACTCCTACATCTAAGGTGATATTCACCACTCAGTTCCAGAACATCTTTCTGAATTCTTTTCCAAGCCAGAAACTTGTGTATTTTTAATTCAAATCTCCAACTTTATAAATTATTAGCCACTGTTTTTTTTAAATGCCATGTGACCTAAGTAAACTCCTCTAAAGACCATGGCCTATGACCTACTAGTTCATCATCTTTCTATTCATGCTTTCCTTTAATTCTCACAAAAATCTCTAGGTATCATGATGTCCATTCCACATATAAGAAAAAAGAAGAAAAAGAAGAAAACTACTGAAAGTGAGGCAGGTCACAAAAGAAGTCAGTATTCCAACTCAAAACTAAATGCCCAGCCTACTTCCACTATAATAAATAATATAATAAAGAGGCAGTCCTCTCTTACATATAGCAAATGAGAAAATGGACTTAAGATGTGAAAACTGTCAAGACCTACACAAACATAAAGTAATGATGTGATTATTAAAGAAGAAAAAACAAAACTACTCATAGGTTGGCATCAGCATAGGGTGAAGTTCAGGCAACTCACTACATGTCTATAAGCCTCAGCCTGCTCATTTATAAACAGGAGACAGTTAATAGCCCCTCTCTCACAGTTAAAGGATAAAGTGGGAACAGGCATAAAGCACTTTAACACAGAGCCTAGAATGGAATTAAGGGACAGATAATATCAATATTATCATACTTACTCACTACACTCAACTACAAGTAGTACTATTCACTGCATTGTTATTTAGCCCCTAAAAGAGGGAGAAGAAAAAAATCATCTGTGTGTTGGACGTGGAGAGGTGAGATTTGTAGGACAAACTCAAAAGTTCCCCCAGCTCTCACTTTCCTACCATGAACAAAAGATTGCTTTTATCCTGTAATATCCTTTTACTTCAGGAAATTACTCACCTGGATGCCTGTGATTTATTGGGGAGAGGGAATCAGACCCCATAAATTTATATTCACTATCAAATGCCTTCTGAAATTAAAATGACTTTTTATTTAATAACAATTGACTTCTGAAATAAAATGTGTACTTCGGAATGTTTTTTCTCTAGCTTCCAGGTTTCCCTTGGCTAAGTATCTAACATATGAGAAAAAGATGCTAAAGAAATCCCTGTCCTGGAATCTTACCTGAAAAGCATCTGCTTCAGCATCCGATTGGCCGTTACAACTCTGGGAAGGCGGCCAGTAGAGAGGGAGTGGAGCTCCAAATTGGAAGAAATGAGCTGGGTTGTCATGTCTGTGTCTGCTGCTGTCCCAGCACCACAACAACTAAAAAATACCACGAGAAACTTAGCTGACATTCAATTACCAGGAGTCTCAATTAGAAGCTGAGTTCAAGTATACAGAGAGGATTTAAGTCTATCTGCAATGCAATTACTCTAATCAATCTTAAGTAAACCCAAAATTGAGAATACACATTCAATTATATTCAAATATGTTTTCTACAGCCCAGTGAACATTTCAAAATCACTGGTTTCTATGAACCTAACAGAGTGCATATTTTCGTAATACTACAAATGTATCCAGTGCTACAAAAAAGCAAGGTGTGTTGTAATTCAATATCTGCCAAGTATTTACTACCAGATACCAGTCATAATACCAAGCACTGGAAACAAAGAAAATGTAATTTAGGCTAAGTGTAGTGGCACACACCTATAACCCCAGAGACTCAGGAGGCTGAAGCAGGAGCTTCAGGAGTATCACAAATTCAAGGCCAGTCTCAGCAACTCAGCGAGGCTCCAAGAAATCTAAAGAGACCCTGACTCAAACTGAAAAATAAAAAGAACTAGGAATTAGCTCAGTGGTAGAGTAACCCTGGGTTCAATTCCCAGTACCTAAAATAGAAAATATAATTTGATTCTTAATTCCCAAACTGAGTGGATGAGACAAACAAAAATTGTAATATACCACATAATAAAGTATAGTAACATAAGTATAACATGCTCTGAGAAACTAGAGGAGAGATTAGTTCTGATCATTAACAAAAGGTTTTCTATGAACTGGATTTGGAAGAATGAAAACATTATACAAGGGATTTGGAAGATGTATTTGGTATTAAGAGTACTGGCCTGGCAGGTCCAAGGCCCTAGGTTTGGTCCATAGGCATACACAGACACAGACAGACAGACAGACACACACACACACACACACACACACACACACACACACACACCCCTCTCTAAGCAGAGAAAAGAGAGTATTTCTAAGCAAAGAGACTAGTATGCAGAGGTGATACAACTTAGAAATAAGGGAAACAGGAGGGTACAAGGGAATAGGGACAATACAAGAGGAACTAGAGCATGGGGTAATGGCAGCCAAAAGAGGCTGAAAGGTAATCTTTTTGTAACACTGTACAGAGTCTTAAATGTCATGCTACAATTTTGACTTTATCCTACAAGTAAAGTGAAAATGTGAAAAGTCTTCTGAAAAGTTTTTTTGTTTTTTTGTTTTTTTTTTTTTAAAGAAAAGGGACAAAATCAGATCTTTGTGTTTTACAAAGTCTGGTAGAGCAGAAGAGTAACAATGACAACTCCAATATTCCAGTTGAGAAAAAAACACAAATGTCAGTCTTAACAGAGGGAGGGATAGAAGAAAATGGATTCAAGATACAGAAGGCAGAACTGGCTACCAAATTAACTTAAGACTAAAGAGAGGACTTGTAAATAACTTAGGTGACAGGTAGGTGGTAATAACCTTTTAAGGAGATAGAAAATACAAGTTGAACAACAGGTTTCGGGGAGAATGATAGTAAGTTCAATTGTATCCCTGACATTTGAAAATTTAAGAGCTACTCAAACTAATCAATACTTACTAAATATTAGGAGATATGAAGTGAATTTTTGAACAGTTCTTGTCAGCAACAACCATCCCTTCAGTAGCTCTTGTATCTGCTCCAAGAACTATCCCATCCTATTTAAAAAAAAAAAAAAAAAAAAAAAAAAAAAAAGTTTTAAACAATTTTACATATATAAGCCACAGTTCTCCTTTCCAGTTAGGGAAAACAATGTTAGTCATATCCTGCTCCCACAATCCCATACCACCAAAAATGCACCAAAAAATACTGTTCTACATGCTCAGGATTAACAAAAGACTGCTTTTTTTTAGTTACCAATGGATTTTTTTTCCTTTATTTATTTATTTATATGTGATGCTGAGAATCCAACCCAGGGCCTGACACATGACAGGCAAGCGCTATACCACTGAGCCACAACTCCTGCCCCACAATAGGCTTCTTAATAAACATTACAGCTTGAATCCTGAGTAGGTGTCAAGAATTAACACTCCCATTTTCTATTAAGATTCAGTGAATTCCTTACAAATCACAGAGCTAATCTGAGAAAAATCTCCGTTAAGTCCCAGAAATTTTTCCATTAAAATAGGCACCTCTGCCAATTTGTTTTTTAAAAATGTCGCCTTTCATCTGAAACATTATTCATCATCCCTTTTGATCTTTACAACAATTTAAGGCAAGAAGTATCCTTATCTGATGAATGGAAAAGGTATAACCACCAGAAGTAACATGAACTGCCCCAAAGTGGAAGCATAACAAAAACGTGAGACCTAACCCCAAATTTTGTGCTCTTCAGTGACACCATCCAGCTTCCTAAAGTAACTTAAGAAAGAGCAGATTATCCTCCAATCAAAATCCTAAGTGAGGAAAGAATACACCTGTAAGCACACAAAACGTCCTGGCAAAAGCAGTCTCTTTTAAAAGACTTTTTCCTGATGCTCTCTATAATATTTGCCCTTCCAGACCCAGCTGAAAGAGACAAAGGAGTCCAAGTGGCCTGGTTCTTGTTATCACTCCGTCACCGCGGCTCTTAGCCTGCCCGGGCTTACCTTATAGACTACCCCCGCGATGGTGGTGCCAGTTTTCCGGGCTTTTGGAAGCTTATACCCCTTCTTCGCAAAGTCCGCCTCCAAGATGGCATTCCTGAGAGCACAAGTGGAAACAAGAGAGTTAATGGGAGAGACCACACTAAAGTCCTGGGAACTCGGGAAAAGGAAAACTATAATCTGCTGTCACCCCTATCTGTTCAATAAATCCTCCCACCATCAGCACTATCGCCCCTTTTTTCAGATAAGCGTCTCAGAGAGGACCGACGACTCGCCTAAACTGAGGGAGACAGATACCGTGTTCCGCATCGCTGGGCAAACGAGAGGCCCGACTCGTCCACGAGAGAAACCCACGCTCAGGCCGATTCCCCTGAGTCACACGAGCCCCGGGCCCCGTCATCCTCCCTTCGCTCGCACGTTCCCGATGTGGCCGTGGCCCAACTCCGACCCCGGCACGGCACTCCCACTCCCGCCCAGAACGCGACCCGGGGCACGGTCGAACCTGCGGCAGTTCTCAAAAGAGAACCCTCCAACCGGTGGCTCATACACCGACACAGCCGCCATCTTTCCAAGAAAGTATTTCCGGGCCGGAGGCGGGGCAAATAAAAACAGCCGATCACTTCCGGCGCCGCCAGCAACCAGCGCTGAAGGGGAGGGACAACCTGCAAGGCGAGTGGTTGATCTTAGAGTCCTGATTCCTAGAGAGGCTCAGAGATGTTTGTGTATGTACAGCGCCTCGAGTGGCACGGAGGATAAACACACCCAGAGCAGGGGGAAAAAATGTGGTAAAAGCGCCTGCCACCAGGTTTACACCAGACCTATTTCTACCATTTATGGGGCTCTGAGACGTTGACACCCAAGTCCCACACAGCTCCACCAACTCCTTCCATTGGGCAAATCCTCTCAGATCTCTGAATCTGTTCTCTCCATTGTCAACCGAACCACACGCCTTCCTCAAAAAAAAAGAAGGATAAGCTCATGAAAAGATGCCCCATGCCATGAGTTACCAAAGAAACGCAAATCAAAATCACAGTGAGACACTGCTTTGCACCCACTAGGACGGACGGCTGTGCTCAGGAAGAGAAAAGATCACAAGGCTGGAGAGAATGTGGAAAAATTAGAACTCTCGTTTGTGGCTGGCAGGAATGTAAAATGGTGCAACTGCTCCAGAAAAGGATCTGGCCTTGCCCTGAAAGTATTCACCTCTAGGCATACACCCAAGGGAACTGAAGGAGCTTGTTCCGGAGAGCTTGCACACGAATATGCACAGCAACGTTATTCATAATAGACAAATAATGAAAACAACCCAAATATCTATAAAAGTGGATAAACAAAATGTGGCCTATCCATATAGCTGAATATTATTCAGCGATAGAAAGGAATGAAGCACAGATTCACACTATGGCAAGGCTGAACCTTGAAAACATTATGTAAGGTAAAGAAATCTGGCACAAAAGGTCACATATTGCACAATTCCAGTGATATTCATATATATGTATGTAAAAATCATACATATTCCATATTTTACACATATATATATATGAAATGTCCCTAATAGGCAAATTCATAGAAACAGAAAGCAAATTGCTAAAGACTGGGGAGGAGGGACTGGGGAGTGACTGTTTAATGGGTACAGCATTTGAGGGGGTGATGAAAATGTCCTGGAGTTAGTGATAAAGGTTTCGTAAAATATGACTATGCTAAAACATTGAAGCTCATGTCTTAAAATAGTTAAAATAGGGGCTGGGGCTGGGGCTCAGTGGCAGAGCACTTGCCTAGCATGTGTGAGGCACTGGGTTTAATCCTTAGCACCACCTACAAAAAAAAAAATAAATTAATTAAATAAAGGCATATTGTCTCTCTACAATTACAAAAAAAAATTAATAGTTAAAATAGGGCTGGGATTGTGTCTCAGTTGTAGAGCACTCACCTAGCATGTGAGAGGCCCTGGGTTCGATTCTCAGCACCACATAAAGGTAAATTAATAAAGGTATTGTGTCCATCTACAACCAAAAAAATATTTTTAAAAAATAGTTAAAATAGTGAATTTCATTATGTAAGTTTTATCTTGATCTTTAAAAGGTTGCTGTATTATACATGGAAACCATCTATACTGACACACACAGCAGCTTCTCAGAAATAGCTGTTATTGTTAATACATTAATTTCCTCCTGCCAACAACTCTAGGAGGTAGCTCTGAAATTGAAATAATTTTGCTAATGGAATTTAAGGCTCATTGGGTGAGATAACTTGCTCAAATTTTCATAGTAAGTCAGTGACAGCCTCAATGACTGTGAAGTTGTTATAAAGGTGGGTGCTTCCTGGGAACTGAGGCAGTGCAAAGACCACCCACCCTTCAAACTCCTATTCTTGCTATCAAGTCAGAAAGATTTCAGACATGCCCCTTAGGGTAACAGGAATGAGTTGATTGAAGGGTTTGGAAAAGGGAAAGAGGACACTGTCAAGGGAGAGGGGAGCGTGAGGGCCGGTCCTGGAGAGTAAAATTGATCAAGTTATATCATGAATATGTCACAATGAGTCTCACTATTATATATAATTATTATGCACCAGTAAAAAATGCTTTCAAAAGTAAAAAGAAAAAAAGAAAAACTCCCCCTTCAGGATAACTTGGGTTCCTCCTATGGACATTATTTTAGGCCTGCATTTCTCCTGCAGACAACAGGTAGTTGGCTGAAGAATGTGACATGACCTGTCCACTTAAGCCAGGCAGAGCTGCAGGGAAATTGTTTATTAGAAAATAAAGCATATGGGGATCAGCACAGTGGGGCCCCGTTTATAGAATTATGATCTCAACCTCATGTTCCCACCATTCACACCTGTCTGCCTCTAACAGAAGAATTAATTTATTCACTCAGCAAATATTTATTGAGCACCTATTATGTGTCACACGTGATTCCATGTGCAAATGAATGAATTAATGACATCCTAAGTGCCTAAAACCAGTGTCTATCACAGGCATATAGTCAAGAAATACTTGCAAGGGGGGGGGGGCTGGGGTTATGGCTCAGTGGTAGAGTGCTCACCTTGCACATTCAAGGCCCTGGGTTCGATCCTCTGCACCACATATAAAAAAATAAAATAAAGTTATTGTGTCCAACTACAACTACAAAAAATAAATACTTTAAAAAAAAAGAAATACTTGCCAAAGGTTGAATTCACTTGTGCTACATCTCTGGGTCTTTTTATGAAATAAGGAAACTAAATTCAGATTTTGAAGTCCTACTCCTCAGTATGTGTCATTATTTGGAAATAAGACTTTACAGAGGGGCTGGAGATGTGGCTCAAGCGGTAGCGCGCTCGCCTGGTATGCGTGCGGCCCGGGTTCGATCCTCAGCACCACATACCAACAAAGATGTTGTGTCCGATGAGAACTAAAAAAATAAATATTAAAAAAAAAAAAAAAAAAAGACTTTACAGAGGTAATCACGTTCAAGTAAGGTTAGGAGAGTGGACTCTCATCCAACCTAACTTGAGCTGAGGGGGAATGTAAAGCACATAGGCAGGACACCATGTGAGGACAAAGACGATGGGTGACACGTGTCAAACATAGACCACCAAAGGTCACCATCACACCCTCAGAACATGCATGAGAGGCTTGGGCCAGATTCTCCCTCACAGCCTCAGAAGGACTTGGTTTTGTTGTCACCTTGCTTTTCTAACTACCTGAACCATGAGACAGTGAACTTCTATCATCTGAGTCACCCGTTTGGGGTGTTTTGTTGTGACAGCCATAGCCAACTCATACATTTCATGAGGAGGAGAGAAAGTCCCCAGAAGAACTCAGGGGCTGGCAGAGGGGCACACAGGGTAGAGATGGGGTGCAACGGAAGCCTAGACAGTCCAAGATTGTGAGCTTATGCGACAAGACGTCCAGAGGGACAGACACAGAAAAGACAAAATTAAGCCAAAACATGTGGACATCATTTTTAGGAACCAGAATGAGTCTTCCTCGGCTGCAGTAAAGAGAAGCCGAGGGTAGTGACAGGACAGCTGTGTGCTGCCATAGGGTCTGTCGGGGGCCAAAGAAGCCAGGGAAGTGGGGTGTGTCTGCAGGCTGCTCTCCTCTTACCTGGGCTTCTTTGGTATCATTCCTCTGCCAGACAGAGCTGAGAAATGCCATCGCTCCCTGGCCGCCTCTGGAGGTGGCCCAGCAGAGGCAGCCAGAGCCCAGCAGAGGGCGACCAAGAGCCTCCAGGCAGCCTGGGACTGGGAGGTGACTGAGCCCCAGGCCTAAGCAACCAGTCAGCCCTGGGCCAGGGCAGACTGCTGCCCCAGTAACCTTACAGGGCCACCTCAGGTCTCCGCACAAGGACTCCTGCTCAGCCTCCTTGTCCCAACATGGCTGCAGCTCCCTGGGACTGCAGCCCAGCCCAGAATGCCCTTCTCTCAGTCTAGACTCAGTCTCTTATTCCATGGCCATTCCACCACGCCCGGTTGACCAGTGACTACCACTTCTGGATGTGACTGTGACCTCAGGAGATTCATCAGGCTCTCTGTGCCTCAATTCCCAAAAAACATAGTTAACCAATCAACCAACGACATGAGCTCCAACTTAACCACTTATACACAGGACCTCAGGATCGGCCGGGCCGTCTAGAACATGCCCAACACTGGGAAAAATGAAAAGCAAGAGACAGACGCGGAGCCTGCCGGCAGGGAGCTGTTGTCCCTAAGAACCAGGTATCATGCCCAGCTTTACAGATGAGGCCACTGAAGTCTGCAGAGGTGAAATCACTGGCTCAACGTCACAGAGCTGGTAAATAGCCGAGTCAAGGCTCAACCACATTACCGGGGATTTTTCCAGAGCAAAAGCAAGGTTTTATCCTCCAGGGCTTCCACCCCAACTCAGTTAATGACTGGCGGTGTGTGTGGTGAGCCGTTTCTGTGGACTATGGTCGCCATTACAAGATGGCGCTGGCTCCGCTGTGGTCTGTGACAAACAACTCCTTATCAGAATGAGTTGGCACGCTGTGACTTGGCACCCTATGAGAAAAGTCCACGTGGCAGTTGTGCATTGGGGCTTTATCTGCTTTATTAAGGCTGGGGCACACGGGAGTAGTAGTAGTAGTAGTGGTAGTAGTAGTAGTAGTAGTAGGAGTAGTGGCAGTAGGAGTAGTAGTAGTAGTAGTAGAGAGAGAAACAAGCTAAAAGACATGTCAAAACAAGGGCCTGAATAAACTGCTGAAAGAAGATTCCTGAGTTGCGTCTTCCTTGCGGGCAAGGGGTCGCGACAGGTGTGGCCTTAGGCTGGTCTCTTTACCTCTCTGAACCTCAGTCTCTTTTTTTGTAAAATGAGAGAACATTACAGTGCTTACGTCACCACATCTGCCTCATCAACTAGAAACACCTCACTCATTTTTTCATTCATTCAGTGTTCATTAAGTCCCTCGTTGGTGCCAGGCTTCATGCAAGCTCCATGGCAGATCACAGCCTTTAGAGGCAGTGGTCTGAGGACTGTGCTGATGGGCTAAGTGCCGTCAGAGACACAGCCAGGGAAGAGTTCCCCAGTCGGCCTGAGGTAGCAGGTGGGCACTCAGGGGGCAGAGTTAGCCCAAGTCCAGGAAAGCAGAGGGTGCATTCCACGCAGAGAATTCAGGGGCGCTCTGTCCCAGCATCACCCTAGATTTTCCAAGGGCCAGGCAAGCAGCAGCGTCCACCCACCCGTCTTCAGGCTGCGCAAGAACCCAGGGTGGCACGGCGCCTGGAGGCCCAGCCCTGGCCCCTGTCAGGATACACACATCCCAGGGTGCCCTGCACAGGCAGACTTGGCCATCTTCCCATTGCAGGGAAAGCAGCCCATGATGCTCCTGGTTGCTATGGCAACTGGGCCCTTGTTTTTCCTTCTTCATAAATAAGCTATAAATAGACAGAGCAAACCTGGGCACCTTCCTTTGCATGAATTAGTGCAGCTGCTCCAGGTTCCAGGGCCCCTGGCCCAGGACCCAGATGCCAAGCCTCGCTGTGCAGCCGGCAGACACACAGCTCCAATGGAAAGGAAGCACGGACTCGTGGCATCTGCCCCAGAGTCTGCTGGGGCACTTAGCAGACTCTGGGGCCCGTCTGAGACCCATAGAAGCCCAATCACTATGGGCAGGGTCTGGGCTGGGTGGGCCCTGACTGTGCCAGCCCCAGGGGAAGCTGAGCAGGAGTGGGCTCCCCTTGTCCTCACCAGGCCTGTGCTGGCCACAGTGAAGTCGCGAGCTGCCCTCCCTTTCCACAGCACATCCCTCCTTGGTTTAACCATCCTGGTTACAGTTGTTCATTGAAACCTCCCGAAGTGCCAGGTGCTGTCTTAAGCACCTCCCAAGGCCACCACCCCGTGAGTCCCCCCAACCGCCCTATGAGATGTCCCACTTGCACATGGGAGAGGAGCTGCCTGATCCAAGGTCACACAGCTGCTTAGCAAGGGAACTGGAGCTGAACCCAGCCCAGAGTTCTTGCTCCTCACCCAAACCTTGTGAGTCTGGTTCCCTTACCGACCCCGGAGAGAAGGAATGGCAGGTGGGACCCATTCACTGGAGAAGGAACAACAAAAAAAAGAAAGAAAGAAAGAAAGAAAGAAAGAAAGAAAGAAAGAAAGAAAGAAAGAAAGAAAGAAAGAAAAGAAAAGAAACTGAAACTCGGAAGGATCGGAGCCTGGCCCACGGCCACACAGTGAGGGAGAGTCAAGACCGTCTTGGGCCCTGGAGGGTGGAGTACAGAAATCGGGCTCATTCTCCCCATAGAGAAGATTCAGGAGACACCGTTCCCTGCCGGTCAGGGAGGTTTCCTGGAGGAAGTGAAACTGAGGCCGTGGAGAGCAGGGAGGAGCCTTCCAGACAGGGGGACAGCTTGCAAGTCAGAGCATGTCGAGGCTGCAGCAAAGCAGGCAGGTCCGTGCAGCTACGGGCCAGGCAAGGCAGAGAGGTAAGGCTGGCCAGCTGGGAGCCCAGGGGAGCCTGTCCCAAGCAGGGACCCCAGGGGCCCCGGGGAGCCACAGCAGGTGCTTAAGGAGAGAAGCACCACCACCTCTCTTGGGGAATGGGATGGCCTCTTGACACCGGGATTTTGAGCAGTGCCACCCAAGGACCAGGCACTGACCCGAAGTCCAGGGACGCCTTCTCCACGGACCTTGCACGTCCACCTTGAGCTCCCCGGCACCCCTCCCAGGCTCGTCCAACTCCATTGTCTTCTCCATGGTTCCGCCCTGCCTTGCCCTTCCACAGTCGGCCCGCTGCCCTGTGTGCATTCAGATGCTCCTTCACCACACTTCGGTCCTGGGTCGGACGCTGCACCCGGTACGGGCACAGGAAGACTGCCCCTGCGGGAGACAGGTACAGAAATAAATAGGAAAGTTGGAGATCCGAAGGTTCCGAGATGGGCTCAGTGGAACTCAGAGTCTCAAGGGAGAAGAAGTCAGCCCCTCAGGGGAGGAAAGTGTCAGCAAATGCTCTAGGGGAATTGCAGATGGTGAACAGACTCTGGGGGTGAAGGGGGCTGGGCACAGGAGCAGAGAAGGGTGTTCCCTGTGGGACCTGCTGAGTGGACACGCGCCACCTGCGGGGCGACTTCGAAGGGATGATGGCCGGGAGCAGGGGCAGAGCCAAGGCGGCAGCACCAAAGGCCAGCGCAGGTGGGAGCTGGAGACCAGGCGACCCCAGCTGTGTGCTGTGCAGCAGGGGAGAGAAGCGCTGGGCCGGGAGGGGCTGGAAAGGAGAGAGCAGGGGGGAGGGAAAGGCGCCTGAGCCAGGTGGTGGCAGGAAGAACAGCGAGATGGGTATAGGACATCAGAGCTGGCACAGGACACCAGATAAGACAGGTCAGGCTGAAGGCTGGATATGAGTGGCAGTTATCTGCCTTGGTGGCAGCATGAAGGTCCGTCCACGTGGGTGCCTTAAGACCAACCTGGGGTGGGGACAGAGAAAAGGGGATTCTCCCAGAGCAGCCAGGAGGCTGTGCAGGTCCTGGGTGTGGAGGAGCCCTCTTGGGAGCGCTTGCTGAAGGAGAGGGAGCAGCGACACGGGCTGGGTGGTCAATAGCTTAGGCAGGCAAAGGTGGAGTGGGTGCAGGCGGAGGGGCAGTGGGCCGGCAGGAGGCTTCAGCCAGAGGAGGGGAGCATCCACCACCCAGGTGGGGCCTGAGATGCAGGGAGACGCCTAGTCCAGCAGCACAGAGCAGCCAGCAAGACGGACAGGAAGGTGGCAGTGGGGCTGAACCACCTCTCAGACTCTTTCCAACTTCAAATCTAGCAAAGACTGTTTGTCTAATTATGCTAATTGCGCTGGTAGTACTCAGCATTAGGATGATGCGCCAAGATGTGCTAACAGGAGTGGGAAGCACTTCAGGCTTTCTGGAAAGTTGCTCACTTTCAGGATGGAATGGTCCAAGATCCTTGGAAAAGCTCAAAACACTTGGTCCCCAAGTCCCCATTCAAAGAATCTATCCTCAGACAAAGAGTAGCATGCAAAGATGTTCGCTATAGTGTTATTTATCATGAATTATACTGGATTCTATAATGGGCTATATGTTGGATATTGTATTGGATAATAGATTATATATTTATTATTAGAATAGATAATGTATAGATAATAAATAACAATATTATAGTGAAAATCTAGAAACTAATATCAAAACCATGGAGGAATGGCTTAATCATTTATAAGGGAATATATGAGACCATTAAAAATTGTCTTTTGGGGTCTGGGGTTGTGGCTCAGTGGTAGCATGCTCACCTAGCATGCATGAGTCACTGGGTTCGATCCTCAGCACCACATAAATGTAAAATAAAGATATTGTGTCCACCTAAAACTAAAAAATAAATATTTTTTTAAAAATTGTGTTTTGGGGGCTGGGGTTGTGGCTCAGTGGTAGAGCACTCGGTTAGCACATGCGGAGCACTGGGTTCCATCCTCAGCACCACATAAAAATAAAATAAAGGTATTGTGTCCAACTACAACTAACACAAAATATTTTTTAAAATTGTGTTTTCAGGGGCTGGGGTTATGGCTCAGTGGTAGCATGCTTGCCTGACATGTGTGAGGTACTGAGTTCGATTCTCAACACTGCATACAAATAAATAAAAATAGAGGTCCATCAACAACTAAATTTTTTTTTAAAAAATGTATTTTCAATGCATATTTAATGACATAAAGAAAGGAGAAATGATGGGTGCAGGGGTGCACACTTGTAATCCCAGCAACTTCAGAGGCTGAGGCAAGAGGATCCCAAGTTCAAGGCCAGCCTTGGCAATTTAGTCAGACCCTGTTTCAAAATAAATATCTTATTTTTATTTTCTGGGGTAGCTCAATGATAGAGTTCAATCCCGTATACTGGGGGAAAAAAGCACAGATTCTCTACATATTATTTTCCCCCTGGTTTTTTATTTTGAAATTTTTTAATCCTTCAGAAAGTTGCACGAGTGGTTCAAGCCAGATTCACTGTTTTCTCCTCCTTTTGAACCCATGGAAGCTCACACAAGATTTTCTGATTCTATGTTACAATCCACTCTGGTTTTTAATTATTTTGTCTCTCCATTTGTCCCAGATTTGGCCAGTGAGAGACCCTCCCAACTGTCCGCCTACCAATTTGAGTTCTCCTTTGCTTTTTGGCAAATCAGAGTCCTGCGTGGTGAGGGGAGCGGTTGCTGGGCACCTCCGGCCACCAGAACAGAAGAAATGGCCCCCCAACTCCGGACCCCAGGGTCTTGCAGGAGACGGGGCACAGCCAGGCGCAGGGTGCTGGGTGGGCTGTCCCTCCCCAGGGGACACCAGGCTGGCATCTCACCCATGGGCACCTTCACTTCATGTCCCACCCATTTCCTTCGGGCACATGGCTGGGCCTTAGTGACCAAGAGAGCCACTTCTCTGAGGACAGGGTGGTGGAGAGCCAGCCCTGACCATACAAGAAGGAAGTATGGCTGAAAGGGAGTGTGCAGAGGAGTCCGTGTGTGAGTGTGTGGCCCAGCGCTGCTGGCGTGGGTGTGCTGGGGACATGTGTGGCGTGGCGTCAGAGCTTCGAGCATGTGTCCCAAGCTCTCCGCCTCTGCTCCCCCGGCTTCTGCACATGTTGGAAGAACACAGTCGGATGAGCTTGGCTGACAAGTACCAGCCTCCCCCACCCGCCAACTCGGGATCTCAACCCTTCCTCCACCTCCCTCGGCCCGCCAGTCAGTGACCCCCAAGGACACCACCTCCTAGTGTCCCGACAGGCTGACCCTCCCGGACACGGGGCACCCCTCCTTCCTCTTAGCCTATGGGGTTGGGGGCAGCCCAGCACCTGGCCCTACCTGGCCCCCAGTTCTCCTGAGACCTTCCCCGGGAGAGAACAAGAGGCCCAGCCCTGATGTCCCTCCAAGGCTTTTCTCTCCAAACCCCTCCTCCCAGGCTGGTGGCTGAGAAGGGACCCAGCCCAGGCTCATCCCCTATCCACAGAAATCCCTTCCATGGCCCAGAAACCCTGTGGGACATGGCCAGAGCCTGTCTACCCAGAAGTGAGGCTCAGTCTCTGTTGGTCCCCCTGAGCCAGACTGCGGCAACCTCGGGGACCGCTGTCCTGTCCACCCGCAGCAGGAGCAGCAGCCAGCGCCAGCCGCCACCCGTGTCCTCATCGCGCTGTCAATCTGCCGGCTGCCCTGGGTTGTTTACTGGAAGCTGGTCCCCCCGCAAGGTTCAAAGCCCTGGCCTCGGGCACGTCCGCGGCAGGAAGCCAGGCAGGCGGTAATTGGCGGCACTACTGTGTCAAGTGTCCGGCACTGACCACCGTCCTCCTCCAGCAGTGGCCTTTGAGTAGCTGCTCACTGACCCTCCAGGCCTGCAGGGACTTCCTGCCCGACACCGAGCCCGAGCCCGGCACCGGGAACAAATTGCTCACTCCCCAAGAAATCTATTAAAAGGTGACAGCCGTCGGGGGAACAGGTGGCCAAGGGCAGCAGGTTGGGGGGAGATCAGCCCAGGAAGCCTAGCGCCTTCCATCCCTAGGGCCACCAGCCGACTCCCGCTGAATCTGCTGGTCCAGAGGAGCTGGGCTAACTTCTGGGGCTGAGGGGGAAAGGCTCAGAGATGAGGAGAGACTTCATTCATCCTTGGGCCTGTCTGTAGCTTCATGAAGGGGGAGGACACAGGATCTGGAGTCCCCCAGACCTCGGTTCCACCTGCCGCTCGTACTCTGTGTGACCATGGGTGAGACTTTGGCCTCTCTGATCCCCCCATGCCTATCAGGGAGATAGGAATCCCCAGGCCTCGGGTGGCAAGAAGCTAATTCACGTGCAATGCCAGGCACATGACAGATGCTCTGTGAGTGTCGCCAGATCAGAGTAGACCGTATTTATTTTTTCTTTTCTGGCCAAGAGAGCAGTGACCCAGAGTGACCCGTGTGTGCCCACATGCAGATGAGGTGGTGGCCAAGCCAAGAGGTGGCGTGGAGGAGCTGGGGTGGGACAGGCCACGGCAGCCCTGGTCTCCCCCAGGGGAGGAGCTCTTGTCACCTCCAGCCACAAACTATGGGGACCAGTGGATGAATGTCCCTCTCGTTGCTGGACGCGCTCAGCTGAATGATGGTCCCCCAAGATGTCAGTGTCCCGATCCTCAGAATCTATGAACTTTCCTGACAAAGGGACTTGGCAGGTGTGATTAACTCGAGGATCTTGACATGGGGAAATCAGCCCAGGTTATCCAGGTCCCCACTAAACGCAGTCACCAAGTGTCCTCACACAGGGAGGTAGAGGGAGATTTGACTCCAGATTAGGACCCAGAGGCATGATGATTGACAGAAGTGGCTTTGGGGACAGAGGAAGGGGACACAAGCCAAGGAGTGCAGGTGACCACGGGAAGTTGGCACCCTTTCTCCCCTCAGGGACTCCAGAGGAAACCTGCCCAGTCAACACCTGCGCTGAGCCAGGAGCCCGGCTGGGTGTCCCGACCCTGCACCATGAGAGAGGAACTGGCCTTGATTTCAGTTTGTGGTAATTTGTCACAGTAGCCATGGGACACTGTCACAGGAGTCAAGTTTAGGTCCTGAGAAGGATAAGCTTGCAAGGATCTAACCTGGGTAAGGTCTTTGCAAGGTCAATATCTTCGGGGGAACCAACCACATCTAGCAATGAAGTGGACATTCATTCATCAGAACATTAGTTCATTTGTTCGTTCATCCACTCAGTGGGCGTGGCTCAGCCAGACCCTGGCTGGAGGTGGCAAGGGCTCCTCACCCAGGAAGACCAGGGCTGCCCTGGCCCGTCCCACCCCAGCTCCTCCAGCTGCAGACACATTCCATGTGACCTGGAGGCTTGGCCACCACCTCACCTGGATGTGGGCACACATGCAAGTCTTAGGAAAAGGGGTCTCCTCCAGGTGAGGAGCTCTTGCCACCTCCAGCTACACACTATGGAGACCAGAGGTTTCAGGGGACAGTTGGCTGAAGGTTTTCAGGCACGTCGACACAAATGTCAGCATTCCAGGCCCCCGGGAGCCAGTCCTCCCCCCGTCAGGACCCCGCTAGCCCAGGACACCTGTTTTGAGGCTGCACACACCATCTCCTGAGAAACCAAACCGTCCTTAGAACCACGTCCGGCCTGACTGCCAGTCCCCAGAGAGAGCCCGGTGCCCTCTCACCACGGCTGCGGAGCTGCTCTGGTTTTCACAGGACGCTCCGGGTTATCTGACCTGCGCTGGCCATTCTCTTTCTTCGAAGTTTCCGAGATCATTCACAAAAGCCAGCCGCAGAGTTCACCTGATTGTCAACGCACCTTAGTGTCCAAGTGCTGGCGCTGAGGCACTGACCCCTGCCCCGCCCTCCAACCTCTGCCCAGGTTTGTTTGGGGTTTTTTTTTTGCCCCAACCCATTTGACTGATAAGTGACCCAATCTCAGAATCCCACCTTTAGGATTTGTTTTCTACTGAGCCACTTTCTGTACCAACTGTCATTGTTCTTTGTAGAAAAAATAATGCGGAAAAAATGAAACTGTAAAAAGCAGGGGACCACAAGTAGGGATGTCTGGGAGAGAACCATGACTACACCAATTTAGATTCTTTTTTTTTTTTTTTTTTTTTTTGATCCTGGTGATTGAACCCACGGGCGCTTAACCACTGAGAAACATCCCCAGCCTTTTTATTTTTACTTTTTTAAACTTTGACACAGGGTCTGGTTAAGTGGCTTAGGGCCTTGCTAAGTTGCTGAGGCTGGCTTTGAATTTGCTATCCTCCTGCCTCAGCCTCCTGAGCACTGGGATTACGGGCGTGCATCACCCCAAATTAGATTCTTGATACATAATTCCGATTGCTAGAATAATAAGCCAAGGTCAAACTGATCCATAAAAAAACCTGATAAAAAGCCCTGGAATCATAAAGTTTTTGCAAAAATGATAACAGTGGAACAAGTTGGAAAGCTACATAAATGGGCAGCATCCCAAATGAAAGACCAAAACATTTCTGTACTGAAGGAGTCATTGATCTGTTCCCCAAATATGGGTGGATGACCCTGGATGATCCTGGGTCATATCCCTCCTGTGGTGATCAGAATTATAAATAGTGTGCCCCACCCCAGCATTTCCACTGTTGGATATTCAACCAAATACTAACTAGGTGCTACCATGTGCTAATTAATTATATGTGTCAACTTGTTGGGACACAAAGTATACATATTTGGTCAAATATTATTCTGGATGCATCTACGGAGAGAGTTTTTTTTAAAAATATGTTTAACATTTAACTCAGTAGACTTTGAGTTCAAGAGATTAATTCCATAACATGGTGGGCCTCGTCCAATCAGTTGAGAGCCTTAAGAGAAAACAGACTGACTATCCGTGAGCAAGAAGGAACTTTGCCGCCTTGTTACCTTTGGATTTGAACATCAAACCTTCCCTGGGTTTCTGGCCTGCTGCAGATGTTGGATTTACCAAGTCTTGTTATGTGAGCCAACTTCTGAAAATAAATCTCTGTGTGTCTACCTACCTACCTACCTACCTACCTATCTACACACACATTCTATAGGTTCTGTTTTCCTATTAACCCTGGCTAATTTGTGCAGTGAGGGTACTACTAGACACTCTGCAGATGTCATCAGGTTACTAGTCTGCTGACCTTGAAATTAGACCCCTCTGGATGACCCAGGTAGCCCTGATACATCTCACAAGAGCCCGTAAGAGCAGAGAAGGGAGATGGGAGAAGCAGGCAGAGGAAGGTGAGGGGTGGATGGCTTGAGCTGCCTTGCTGTGGGGCAGTCCCTTAGAGGCACCGGGAGGATGGACACTGAGCAGCCCCTGGCCGAGAGCCAGCAAGGGGTGGACCCTAGTCCCACAGTCCCAGGGACAGCCTCTGGCCAGTGCCTGAGTGGTTCCCCCGGAGGCATGGACCTGCCCACACCCTGACTCCAGTGAGCAAGTTCCCAAGGTGGGACACAGAGGAGCCACGCCGGGTCCCCTACCCACAGCACCGTGAGGTCACCCATCTGCGTGGTTCAAGGTGCTGTGGTGACATGCCATGGCTGTTCCGGAAAGCAAATCCACCGCCCCTGGGTGGGGTGAGTCGGGCCCTCCCAGCTCCACGGACTGGCCGTGGAAGGGGGTCCCCCGGAACCCAGCTGCTGCCTCTGGGAGCAGGAAAGGGGCTGGCTGGGTCCCCCCGTGTGAGTCCCCACGGCCAGCACCTGGCATGGCCCGGCTCCCACCCCAAGCACCAGCCCCGTTCCGGTGGGTCCTCGCCCTCTGCCTGTGCCCGCGCCGGGCCCATCAGCAAAGTGGCAGGCGCTGTCTCTCGTCCAGTTCCCCCACCTCCTGCCCCCTCTGACCTTCTCACCCTCCTCAGCTACTCGAGCACCGGGAGCTGCAGGTTCCTGGGAGCCCGGGAAGCGCAGCAGAACCCCCGGCCACAGGAGGAAGAGCAGGTGGCTCAGGCCCACGCCCGGCTGGGTGGGCAGCACCTGGCCAGGGCACATTCGCCCTCCTCACTGGAGGCAGCAGAATCCCTGTCTCAGAAGAAAGAGTCAAGACTGGAAAGATCCAGGCCCCCTGGAAGGGGGGGGGCTGGCTCGGCACCCCAGGGGGTCCTGTCCCTCTGCCAGCTCTGCCTCTGCCCCCCTGTTTCCCCCTGCCTCCGTCTGAACTCCTCTAGGTTTGGTTTTATTTCCTCCTGCCACGTATGGAAATGACAGGGACATGGATTTGCAGCCTGTGGAGAGGCAGACACCTGGTTTTGTTTGTTGGTGGTTATTTGGTGGGAGGACAGCACAATGCCCAACTAATGCATGACATTTCTCAAACTCCCTTGCCACCAGTCAAATATAAACAGAATGTCCTGTAGTGCCTCTGGGAAGAATGCCTAAAAGGAGCGGACCTGGTCTCTCTTTTCTCTTTCCTGTGGTTTAAAACAGGAGTGCAATGGCCAGAGCTGTGGCAGTCATTTTAGGCTATGAGGTGAGGCCAACTGCCTCAGTGGTTCACATGAGCCTTGGAGTGGCTGCCACCAGACTTCTCCTACACTAAAGAAAAAAAAGTTGTATGTCAATAGAGCCCTCAGCCCACTCCTGGTGAATCGTGCGTTATTTCTGTTCATGAAGAGAAGTAGCTGGAGTGGAATCACACAGACAATGGGCAAGGAGAGCTTCCCAGAAGAAGCAGGTGGGCTGGACACCCAGGAAGTGAAGCCCTCTGAGGCTGGCACGTGGCCAATCCTGGATGTCCCCCACTCAGGCTGGGTGCTCCCCCTTCCACTTCACAGGGTCTCAGGAGTCAGGGAAGGGCCTTGCAGCCATCCTCGCAGGTGTGGGCACCTGGAGCTCAGTGTGTGGATCAAGAAGACAAAGCTACGGAGGGCTCCAAGGTCACCTCCTTGGAGCACGGCCCAAGTCAGCAGTGCCAGCTACTCACAGGAGATGCCACACATCAGACCTGCGGCCAAAGCCCCCCTCCCAGCCACTCCAGCTGTGTGGCCTTGGGCGAGTTGCTTTCCCTCTCTGAGCTGCTTTCCTTCTCTGAGCGGACCCAGGCACATAGAATTCCCTCTTCTCATCCCAACTACTCACTCTCTAAAAGACCCACTTCAACACTCCCACCACAGCCCGCTGGGGAATTAGCCTAGCCATGTATTGACCCCTGGGACACAGAGATACCCTCCCCCCGGGGGGGCAGGATGTTCCAACATGGCCTAAGAAACAAACTTTCAGATTTTCCAAATTATCAACCATTCAGAATAGACAATCTCCACCAAGCCCAGAACCCCATCCCTGTGGGGTTCACCTGATGAGATGGAGTGGGGGCCCAACCCTGCTCCTTCCTGGGGGCCCATGTCCCATGATCCTGCTTTTCCCTTGCAGAACAAGCACTGCAGGAACACAGCAGTGTCCTCTGTACCCAGCTCCAGGCTGCCAGGGCCACTTGGCTTTCTCCTAACTGTGCAGCCAGACTAAACAGGTCTCCCAGGGAGAGAGGGCCAACGCCCCCTTAGAGACCAAGCCAAGCAAAGAAAAAAACAAACTCATTTTTGTATTATCTAAATGTTATTTCACATCTATTATTTAAAAGTGCATTGCTATTTGCATCATTAAATTAGAATGCGTGTGTCAGTTAACAAGGAGAACACACGCTGAGAGATGCCTCAGTAGGCCATTTTGTCCCTGTGCCAACAGAGCAGAGGGGTGCAGCCCACACCCAGGGCTCTGTGGCACTCCTGGGCTACAGCCCTGCAAGCACCACACTGTACTGGATGCTGAGGGCGATCGCAACCCAATGGGAAGTGTTCATGTATTTAAGAGGATGACAGCCACGGCACTGAGCAGTGGAATTTCCCAGGTCCATCATAATCTCATGGGACCTATGTCATGTAAATGTGGTACCTGCTCATAAAATTCAAACAGTACAGAAATGATTAAGCAAACAAAAAAAGTAAGGCTCCTATCATTGGGATGTAAGTCAGAAAAACCTCTTGAACCCATTGGATGAAAAAAAAAAAAACCAGGGCTGGGATGTGGCTCAAGCGGTAGCAAGCTCGCCTGGCATGCGTGCGACCCGGGTTCGATCCTCAGCACCACATACCAACAAAGATGTTGTGTCTGCCAAGAACTAAAAAATAAATATTAAAATTCTTTCTCTCTCCCTCTCTCACTCTCTCTTTAAAAAAAAGAAAAAAAGAAAAAAAAAAAAAAAAAAAGGAAAAGACAAACCAGATGCGATTGTCCCTGCCTTTGCTTGGACGCGGCGGCTATTTCTGACAATTTCCTCTCTGGACTGCCCAGCGGTCCTGGAATGGCTCGGAGTCAGGATGACCCTGTCCACACAGGTGTTGCTTGACTAGGAGGACCAGCTGGAATCGACATCTGTCCTGAGCACCCAGCTCAGGGTCCTGGAAAGTGCGTTCTTTGGAGCAAGAAAAAAAAAGAGGGGGGAGGGGTGAAAGGGAGGAAGGGAGATGCTCACCTAAAACAGAGGGATGTGCAGGGTCCCCAGGGAGACTGAGTCCCCCCGCCTGGAGGGGGTGGGGAGTGGTAGGTGGGACCCAGTCAGGTCTTGCAGCAGGACCAGGAGCTCCTGGCCCTCCACCAGGACAGGCAGGGGGCAGAGGCAGGGTTAGACGGGGGGGTAGGGGTGGGGTGGGGGTGGGGGTGGGGTGGGGGTGGGGGTGGGGGGGCGTGCCTGGGTCGCCGAGCCTGGCGCAGCCCAGGGGAAGAAGGACGCGAGAGGAGGCTGAGGATATTGGGAAGGACTTTGCTAGACCTAGAGGAGGGGACCTGACCCTATTTCAGGGGATACCCAGTAGGGACCTACTAAGCCTCCATTAAATGAACGACTTGTTCAATCGCCGAAGCGGATGGGGGGGGGGGTGCATGCATGGTCCACGGGACCCCAGCCGGGCCAGCAGCCGCCCTCCCCCGCCCCCTCCAGCCCGCGCTTGCTCTGCGCTTGATGAAGTTAAAATAAGCCTCTCGGGTGACTCGCGGGCGTTCA
Organism: Urocitellus parryii; assembly: GCF_045843805.1. Classification (NCBI taxonomy): domain Eukaryota; kingdom Metazoa; phylum Chordata; class Mammalia; order Rodentia; family Sciuridae; genus Urocitellus; species Urocitellus parryii. Next base: position 201,171,876 of record NC_135534.1, read on the forward strand.
AATTGGATTGGCACGCGGACGTCGAGCAGTTGGTGGCAGGAGCCAGGGGACCCGGAGAGCAGGTTTTCGCTGGAGGGGACGTGAGCTTTATTTCCCTCTTGGTTGCTGACAAGGAAGCAGCTGTCCTTTCCTGATTATTTTTACCGCAAGTCACAGCGGCGGCGGCGGAGCTCCCTCCCCGGCGCCCCGCCGCCTTCCGGGGCCAGGTGAGCTGCCCAGCGCCCGGCCGCCGCGGGCCGCGAGCGCCACCTAGCGCCGCCCCGCGCACCACCCGGCCGCAGCCCGGGCCGCACCTGTCCGCTCCAGGTGGGGCCCTGGAAGGGAGGCTCGGAGCCGCCTTGAAGAAGCTTCGAGACGAAAAGAGCGGGGTGGGGAGACTCACGACCGACCCCCTCCTCAAACACAATAGCTATTTCTTCTTTCTTTTTTCTTCAGACTTTTTATTCCAAGAGACTAACCCCGTCAACAAAGGACTTCAAATCTGTCGTGTTTTACCCTTCAAAAGCCCCAAGAGAAGTGAGGTGCACAGAGGGGAGGTGGTTTACCTAAAACCACATGGTAATAGAGTAGGGGAAATGAGATTGGAATTGCAGCTTGTCGGACTCCAGGTTTTGGGCACAGTCCACTGAGATTTTAAGTCTTTGTCCATTGTCCAGTGAGGCATGCTCTCGGCTGCAAGTACCAACAGTGCTTTAAATACCTGCAGGCTTATTTTCCTTGAAGACCAAAGAGATCACCGGTAGGTGGTCTCCAGGTTAGGGAAGCAACATCATAATGTTACGGACCCCACCTCCCACCCCCGTCTGTCACTCTGGGGGCTCTGCCATCCTTGAGTCTGCCTTTTGACCTGCTACTGCTTCCTAGTAACAAGAAGGCTCCTGCAACTCCAGGCATCGCGTTTTTATTCAAGTCAGAAAGCAGATAGGAGAAGGGCATGGGCTATACTAATCCCTTGTGTCAGGAAAGCAAAAATGTTCCCCCAAATTCTCCCAGGAAGTTTTCAGTGATGACATGACTACCCCTAATTGCAAGGGAGGCTAAGAAAAGGAGCATTTCATAGACAAAGGAGAAGGGCATGAGAACAGAAGCTGAGCCAGTCCCCAGCAGTATCTGCTGCCGTCCACATGACGTTGCCTCTAGTTGCAATTATGCCACACAGAATTTCTGCTTCGTACTTTTCTCTTCTACTGCCTTGCAGTTTCCTTATCTCTATGTTGTTTTTATAGTTCTATTCTTTAATGGGTTGGTATCTCTGAGTATTCTTCATGCATTTACATAGCTTCTATTTTTCAGGATTATATTGCAATATGATTAATGTCTTCATGTACAAATCATCTACCACAGGAAGAATCACTTCATTCAAAGATTTTAACCACTGTTATGCTCTTATTATGTTTCCTATTGATTTCCAAGACAGATGTGCTATTTTATATTGTTAACAGTGCCTGAGTATATTGATTTTATCACAACAGTGCCAGCACAGAGTTTTATGATTATAAAAGGTTCTTTTTTTCCAAGTTAGTATCATAAAAGAATGCCTTTAAATTACCATTGGTTTTAATCCTTTGATTAAAACTTAAGAGGAGGGGCTGGGAATGTGGCTCAAGTGGTAGCGCGCTCGCCTGGCATGCGTGCGGCCCGGGTTCGATCCTCAGCACCACATACAAGCAAACATGTTGTGTCCGCCGAAAACTAAAAATAAATAAATAAATAAATAAATATTAAAAAATTAAAAAAAAAAAACTTAAGAGGACCATCACACGAAGAGACTCATTTTTATAGACATGACCGTGCTGATCCTGGCATCGACTCCAGAAGTATCACACTCCACTGTCATTTGGTTGTACAAGCTCCTGGGTGGGGAATAGGATCCCACGACAGGGTTGAGGGACTGGGCTCAAGAAGTTCACGTGGCTACTAAGAGGCATATCCTGTGGCTCCAGGGCCATTGCTTTTTCTTCCATAGCTCTGCCTTAAAAAAAGAAAGTAGACCAATCGAGCTACAATCCACACACCCACCCACCATCCAATTAAAACACACAACTCCATGGTCATGGGTGTATTCACACAGTTGTGCCGCCATCAGTCACCACAATCACTTTCAGAACATTTCCATCATCCCTGAGATGAAGCCTTTTACCCACGGTACAGGCCCCCAGTCCCCCACGCAGAGGTGAGACGTTTTAAGACGAAAAGGGCTGGGTGGGGTGGGCCGGGAGAACGAGGCTCAGCAGGCTCCAGTGGCCTCACTTTCCTGCTCTGGTTCTTGGTTTCCTTCCATCCAAATAGGCATTTTTTTTAATATTTATTTTTTTCGTTTTAGGTGGACACAATATCTTTATTTTCTTTTATGTGGTGCTGAGGATCGAACTCAGTGCCTCACGCATGCCAGGCAAGCGCACTACCACTTGAGCCACATCCCGAGCCCAAATAGGTATTTATTGAGCACACGCTGGATCTGTTAAAGATGAACTGAAACCAAGAGCAAAGTCATGACTTCTTTGGGTCCCTGCACCAGTTGGTGGCAGAGAGGGGCCTGGGATGGGAGATGGAGGAGGGATTCTGACCCCCAACTCAAGGCCAGCTTCCAGCTTGGAATGATGTGACAGATGACAGAGAGGGACTTTGCTTCTCACTGACTGAGGTGGTATGGCCCCAGGTGGGCACCAAATAGTTGGTTGGCCTCCTGGTGACCACAGTCATCAGGGCAGTGTCAAATCCTCCAGGCCCATTAGACAGTGTCCTTTTCCCACTTCCCCATGCTCCCAAAACATCATCAAACCTAGAGTCACACGGTATCTGTCTGAGGGCACCTAGGTCTTCTGTATCTTCTTCAGTCCCTCAACAAACACAAAGGGCCTCTCAAGATCAGCCCGAGTGCTGCAGGGGGTACAGGGGACAGGGGCAGGAGGACAACTCTCTGGCATCCCTGAACCAGTTCACTGTAGGGGTTCAGAGAAAGCATCTAAGCTGGGACCTGAAGGAGGAGTAGAAAGGGACTGGGAAAGACTTGGAAGCCCTCAACTTCCTGAGCAGAGGGACAGCACGTGCAATGGCCCAGAGGTGAGGCCAGAGGATCTTCACCCGGGCTAGAGGGGAAGGGGCCCAGTGCAGAAGGGGATCGTGTTAACCATGAGAGCAAGGTGGAACCTCCCCATGAGGCACCAGGGAGCCATGGAAGGGTTTTGAGCAGGGGAGGAACAGGGTCAAATTTGAGAGCACTTTCTGGGACTGCTGCGTGGGAGAGGCATTGCAGCAGGCAAGAGGGAAGGCAGGACTGACTCTGGTCCATCCTAGGTACGCAGAGCCCAGGGTAGGCATGTGGGGAGGAGGAGGGGCTCCACTGTGTCTATAGAGAAAGATGACAGTAACCCCAACACAGGAGTCTCTTCTTCCAGGCACCTTTTTTGCCCCCCACAAAAAAAAGAAGTGAAACAGAGTGAGACTGACCCAAGTCACATCAACGTTGGTTGCCGGCCAAGTCTCAATTCTCTGGCAGTCATGGTGGCCCGGAGGGGGAAATGTCAGACTGCCAGCTCCCTCTCCCCAGAGTCCTCTGGACTATGAGAGGTTTGGCTAAGGGACTTAGACAGGGCCAGGGCCTTGGGATAAGGACACAGTGTCCTCAGTTCACCCTCAGGGCTCCCCTGGGGCCTGGCTGCCCTCTCCACTCCCACCCTGTTCCCAGACAAAGACCAGGAGGTGCCCAGTGGCTATCAGTCCCCCACAGCCTCCAGCTCCTGTCTGGGGAGACAAGTGGCCTGTCAGAGCTGCCTGCTATAAAGCCGATGGATGGTCCCCAGCTGGCATCTGGACAGTGCGTGGGCTCTGGGGAGGACGTCCCAAGCCCGCCCCCACTGACCGGGAGGGGCCTCAAATTGAGGTCCTTGTGCATTTGGCCATCTCCAGGAGGAACGTCTGTGAAATGTGACCCTGTGGAAGGGAAGGAGCTGGGCTGGGGGGCCTGGACAGGCATCCTGCCTGGAATGCCAAGCCTGTTACTTAGGCTCCAGGGAGAGCTTTGGGATGGAGCCAACAGGCACGATCAGAGGGCATCGAAGGAGATCGGCAGACAAGGTCAATTTAAACCCTACCCCAGCCCCAGGGAAAAGAGCAGTGGGTAAAAAAGACCCAGAGTACATCCCATCCTTGCTGTGTGACCTTCACGGATCCCGTTGTCTCTCTGGGCTCAGTTTGCAGATCTGTAAAATAGACTCTCAAGAACCCCTGCCTTGGAGATGGTGCAAGTGTGGTGTATGTTTTGCATTACTGTGATGAAAGACCCAAGGCAATCTACTTTATAAAGGAAAATGGCTTATTTTGGCTCAAGTCCTGGAGGTCCACAGCTAAACAGTCTCACCTGGCAATGGTCTTCTTGCCGGCAGACTCCGAAGGTGGCCCAGGGCATCACGTGGAGAGAGAGAGTGGGGCATGAGTGTGCGCATCCACAGCCTCTGGTCTCTCTCTTATAAAGCCGCCAGGATGCAATCAGAGCTCCGTCCTGATGACCTTATCTAATCCTAATCCCCTCCCGGCGGCCCCACCATAAACACCTGGTTGGACTGAATGTCCACTCTTAGGACTTCACAATGGACGTTAAACGTCAACACACGAACCTTCAGGGGGCACTCAGACCAAACCTGCCCTTCACACTGGTTCTGGGAACTTGGACTTCGTGTGAAGTGGGCAGGTCACAAACAGGAGAGCCAAGTCCTGCATTCATTCTGCTGGTCCAGAGAGCTGGGAATCTCAGAGCTCTGCCACCAATAGGGGCCCCTCGTCCCCTAATTTTCACTTTGAAAAGTCTCAGTCCTGGGCAACAGCTGAGAAACTAGCACACTGAACACCAACACATAGCTCACTTTGAGTCCCTTCCTTCTTTCAAGAATAAACCATCAGAACATGGCAAATTTAATATCCTCTGTATTTTACCCCCCAAAAGGGGAAAATGACAACTGATGCCAGCAAACTACACTGAAAATATTTGGGGGCCTCCGCTGGGGCTCAGTGGTAGCGCCCTTGCCTGCATGTGAGACACACTGGGTTCAATTCTTAGCACCGCGTATAAGTAAACGAATTTAAAACCTGGAGGTCCTTCAATAACACACACACACACACACACACACACACACACACACACTTTAATGTCAAGTTGATGGAATGCTGAAGGGACTGTGTGCCTGGCACCACGTGGTACAAACAATGGGCTTTGGACCTGTGAAGTTGATGTCATTTCCATCTCACTGCGAATCCGTGAGCTATGCTCCATTTATCATCCACACGTGACAGGTGAGGAAACAGGCTCAGAGAAGTGAGGTGGCTCAAGTCAGAGACAATATGAACCTGGGGCCGTGGGACCCCAAAACTTTGATAAGCCCTGGGGTCACCCAACTTGAGTTCCTTCCCAGCTGGGCATCTCTGCTGCTGAGGCCAGCAAGGGTGCCCCAGCATCCCCCCAAGCTCTGGCTTCCCTCTGCCTCCTGGGTCCTGGCTGTGCCCCCTCAGCTGCCCCAGGCCCTCTCTCCTCCCTGCCTCAGGTTTTGAGCGGCCTGATGAAGACCCGGAGACCAGGATTCCAGGCAAGACTCTGCCAATGGCCCCGAGTTTATTTTGGACCCAGGTCTCACAAAGTGGCCCTTACTAATCGGGTGACTTTACTTGAGTGTTGGGGAAGGTACCGATGACAGGCTGCGTCCATGGCTAAGGAGTCTCCCCACCCCCCCACCCCCGGAGGGCGGGTCTCGGGCTGGGCCGAGGGGCGGGGTCTCCCAGCCCAGTTGGGGGCGGGGGGGGGGACAGGCGGGGGACAGGCGGGCTGAGGAGGGAGCCACACTCGCAGACCAGACCTTGAGGAGCCCTGGCGCCCAGCGAAGCGGGTGAGAAACGGGGCTGGGAACTGGGAGGAACCAGCGGGTGAGGGAGGCTCCTGCCCCAGGCCACCGGCCTAGGAGGGTTCGCCAATGGCCCTTCGCAGAGAGGGGACGCGCAGGGTGGCCAGATTTCGCACCTCTCTCAGGGGTCAGTGTGTGGTGAGCAAGGACAGCGGCGCCGATGGGGCAGGACCCAGGAAGCGTGAAGCGGGGAGTGGGCATCTCCTGAGCCCCTGCGACTGAGCCCCTACCGTGCCCCAGACCAGAAGAGGCACCAACTGGACTCCTGCAATCCCCGCCCTCCTTGCCGCTGTGGCCTGGAACAGGAGGACGCAGATGCAATTTAAAAGCAGGGAAAGTGACAATCAATTGGTGCTTTTCAGAGTAGGAAAAGGGGGGGGGCCTCAAGTTCTGCGCTGGGGGGCGTTTGATTTCCATGTTACAGACTTTCTCTGGAAGAGAAGAAAGGGTATGAATTGTCCCTGGTAGTGGCTCCAGACTCCCAGAAAGCATGAGGCCAGCTGGCAGGACTGTTTTCTGAGACCCATTTGTGCATGGCCAGGACTGGGGAAGAGACCCCGGAGGCTCTTCTCCCTCTGCAGAGCCCCCAACTTGCCAGGAGTGACTCCCGAATCCCCATGATTAGGGTGTGCACATCTTAGTAACTGCGGGCTGTGGCGGATCTGCCCCCAGTTCTGGTGGCTGAAGTGACTGAACCCTGATCTTGAAGGAGGTGCTGCTGAGATAGAGGGAGGCAAGAAGGGGGTGGGGGATGGACAAAGGTCTGGAGAAAAGATGCATTTTAGGGAGCAAGGTGAAAGAGGGCTGTGAGGGGATGCCTTGAATGTCAAACTGGGAACCCCAGAGAACACAGGTTCTGAGCTCCCTGCTTCCCCCTGCAGGACCCCTGAGCTGATCCTACCCCTTTCTGGCCAGTGGAAGGCTGCTGCCCTCTCCAGCTCACCAGGGCTACCATTCCCAGCTTCCTTCCTGAGAGGACTCCTGGAGACCATCCCTTTGTGTGCAAGCAAATGTCATCCCTAGTGGATGGGCCACAGGGGTGGGCTCCATTCCCACTGATTGGCTTCCAGCCCAGTGGGGTCTGGGAACCAAACAAAGGGTACACTGACCTGCAAGAGCCAGGGAGTGGCAAGGCAGGGTGCAAAGCTAATTTCATCTGTGTGTGTTTTCCTTTCTCAGTCCACATTGGCCAGGTCTGTGATCCCAACTGTCCCTCATCTTTACTTACTGGAATCAGAATGGCCCTCTGGTGTTACTGCCTCTTCTGTCTTCTGGTATCTGAGCTTCTGTGGGGAGGAGAGTTTGGGGGAGGAGGTCAAAAGGGATGCAAACTGTAGGGTTTCACACCATGAAGTCACTATAAAGGTTACACAGGGGCTGGGGTTGTGGCTCAGCGGTACAGCGCTCACCTAGCATGTGCGAGGCCCTGGGTTCGATCCTCAGCACCACATAAATTAAATAAATAAAATAAAGGCATTGTGTCCAACTATACCAAACAAATAAATATTTTTTTTAAAAAAAGTTTCACAAGATAAGCCCCTGGCACAGAAATAAAATAAAAGCACCCAGTAGGACTGGTGTTGTGGCTCAGTGGTAGAGCACTTGCCTAGCATGTGCAAGGCAATCCCCAAACACATACACACACACACACACACACACTAGGTGGCATGCCTCTCACATTCAATCAGCTTGTTTATGCCTGGTAAGGGGGAAAGGCTCAGGGCAGTGAAGTGCCCTGCCCAAGACCAACAGCACAGCCTGCAGCTTCCACTGCTCCCCCTGAAGCACACAGTAGGGATTCAATAATTGCACACAGGCAGTGGGGTGGCTGTTCCAGCTCCCACCTGTCTTCTCTCTCAGATCAGGAGTCTCTCTGGGACCTGTTCCAACTCCCCAGGTGAAACAAGGCGCCCTTGGGTGGCAGGTTGGTAAGAGAGATCACCCCCTGAAGCCCCTCCCCCAGGAACTGCCCGTGATCCCAGTGGCACTGGCCTGGAACTCCAAGGAAGGGAGGAGAGGGTATTTAGTTCAGACCAAGAACTGGGCGGAATGCTTCACTCCTGACCATCTCATTCCCGTTGTACAGATTTGGAGAGCCACTGCAGGGGAAGGACACAGGTCATAGAGCATGGCCTGGGGCCAGGGAAGCCCCATCTGATAGGCCAGCAAGACTCCTGTCCCAGTGTCCTTCACCCTACCCATACCCCAGAGTGTGAGATGCCCACAAAATGCTCTCTCGTCCCCTCTGTCCTCTCCCCTTCCAGCTTCGCTGGCCCCTGGTGAGGTGGTGGAGATTTCTGATGGGGTGTGCAAGTTTCCAAAGCAGCGGCTGAGCTGGTGGCAAGCCCAAGAGTCTTGTGAGCAGCGGTTTGGCCATCTGCCAATGGGGCCCCCAGATGGGGTTCTTGCTTCGCGGCTTCGTGACCCAGTCTGGTTGGGCCAAAGAGAAATCTCCCTGCGGAGGCCCCCACGGAGGAGTGAGTGTGGACCCAGGGCCCGGGGGAGGGGAAGAGAGCTTTGGTGACATTGAGAGATAGGAGCTCACGGTGACTTGTGAAATGAACTTGGAGCAACACCCCGCTACATCTCCATATTTCCTCGCTGTGGACTGAAGTAGCGGTTGACCCAGGCTGGGGAGTTAGAAGCCCCGTTTCTTTCTTCCGGCGGCAGGGATGCACCCCAGATCTCATGAAGGGCCCCGCAGCTGGGGGATGCAGGACCCTGTGGGCAGCTGGGAAATTGAGGTCGCGGCCCTCATGTCCCCCCTCTCAAGGCGAGCGCACCACCGCGGCGCTGGTGTTCGGCGAGAAGACTGCGGACAGGGCGGCGCGGCTGAGGACGCCCCTGCCAGCTCTGGAGGCGCTGACGGCGTGCGCGCACTTGCAGTGGGACAGCAGCTCGCCCGAAGTGGCCGCGATCTTCTCCCTCGCCGCCCCAGCGCTGGTCAACGCGCTGCAGCTGCGGGCCTTCGCCGAGCCGGGCGGCGCGGTGCGGGCGGCGCTGGTGGTACGCGGGCACCACGCTCCCTTTCTCGCAGCCTTTCGCGCCGACGGCCGCTGGCACCACGTGTGCGCGACGTGGGAGCAGCGCGGGGGTCGCTGGGCGCTGTTTGCTGACGGGCGGCGGCGCGCCACGGCGCGGGGACTGGGCGCGGACCACCCGGTGCCGCCCGGTGGCATCCTGGTGCTGGGCCAGGATCAGGACTCCCCGGGCGGCGGCTTCTCGGCGCGCGACGCCTTCAGCGGCAACCTCACTGACTTCCACCTGTGGGCCCGGGTGCTGAGCCCCGCTCAGCTGCACCGCGCACGCGCCTGCGACCCGCCTCCCGACGGCCTGCTCTTCGTCTGGGACCCTGGCTCCCTGGACATCACACCCTCACTGCTGCCGCCCGTTCCGACGCGCCTTCCCTGTCCCGGTGCGCACCGCTGCCCCTGGCTGCCAGGCCCCGCCCTTTCTGCTGGCTCAACCCCCCCCCCCGCCCCCTGGCTGGTTCTGGGCCCGCCCCCTAACTCAGAGACCCCTGCCCTTCTGATTGCGTGACCCAGCTCACCCTCTGCCAACCCCGCCCTGGCTCAACTCTGGCCACTCCCTTATGCACCCTTGGACATCTGCAGAGTCCCAGTAGCCTGATTGTGTGGGTTCACCTGGGGTCTCACGTCTCCCCCTAACCCCAGAGCAGTGCATCCTGATTCCAGGTCAGGTGTGCAGGCATCTTCGAGGCCGGCACCTGTGGGTGGGTCACAGATTATAGGAAGCTAGGATATGGTTTTGACACCTCCCCTACTCTGGCCAGTGCCCTCAGAAGAGTGCCCCATGTGGAACCCAGAACCCCCCACCGAGGGCTCTGAGCTCTGCTTGCAGCCGCTGCTCTTCCTCTGCTGCTACCAGAAAGGTGCGCCCTAGCTATGCCCCTGGGCTCTCATGAAGCTAGTGGGAACAGGAGGAGCTAGTGACCAGAAGAGTGTGGGATTCTTTGAGTTTCAGGGCCTCCTCTTAGTCTAGACTACAGGGCAGCGGGATCAGACAGACCTGGGGGTGAATCCCAGTTGTGCGACCTTAGGCAAATGATTTTTGCCATTCTGTGCCTCAGTTTCCCTATCTGGCACACAGTGTGTGAGGCTTCAGACACACACCTGTGGATCTCCTCTTCCCTCCCTGGGTGGGGGTTATTGAGCAGCTGGCACCTCTGGGCAGGGGAGTTGCCCAGGGCCCAGCCTGGCATCTGCCTGTTTGCAGAGACCTATCAGCAGCTGCTGGATGTCCGGTTGTGGCCAGGACAGGATGTTATCAGCAAAGTCAATGCTTTGGCCAAGGCCATTGTGGTGAGCTTCTCTTAAGAAGGTTGGAGAGCCTGTGGGCACTGTGGGTCACCTCACACTTCAATTGCCTCACCTGTAAGGGGACACCCACTGTTCTTCAGAATTAAGGCTCCTCACGCTCCCTATTTTATAGCCTTGAAAGCTGAAAACCTATGACAAGTTAGAACTGCACCCTCCAAAAAGACCCTGGAAAAGCCCAAGTGTGGCCCCTAGGGGATCCCTTGTGACAGCCAGACAGGCAGTAACTGGCTTCTCTAACCACAGCTCCTCCCAGACCCCCTCTCTGAAGCCCCTGAGGCCCTGACCCTGGACCAGGCCTCCAGGTTCCTGGGCCTTCTGGACAGAGTCCTGGTGGAGGAGACCACTCCACTGGGGCCGGCTGCACTGCTGGCTGTCCTGCACTTCCTGAAGAGGGTGACAGCCCTTGGGGCTGGGGAGCCAGAGACCTTGACAGGGCCCTGGGAACAGCTGGGCAGGGGCGTCATGTCTGTGGCCAGCCAGATCCTGGAGAAGCAGATGGCTGGAGCGTGGCTGTCCCTCAGTGAGGTGAGGCTGCAGGGCTGGCCAGGGGCCTGGGCTCTGGTTCTGCCCTTGCTAGCAGGTTGTTGTGTCGTCTTAGGCTCAAGTGGGCACCCAGTTTTAGGCTCCATCTCCCCATCCCTTGGGAGAAGCTCCTCTTTTTCATCTACTTTATAAGCTGAACTTCCACTTGAACCACAGTGTCTGTATTTTAAAATCATTAAGAGCCACTAGTCAATAAGGGCCTTCCCCATATCCAAGAATCTGCTTACCGCCACAAGTGGCAGGTCCTCTGTGCTGAGTGGTCGGACCATCTTGTCTGCCGAAACAGCAAACACTCTGGAGAACAGGAAAGATGCCATCTGGTTGGAGAGGGTGATGGATACCTCATCCTGGCAAAAATGGCCATAGGCCTAGGAGTGATTGGCCCAGAGAAGGGAGGAAGCCAGAGCTCATGGACATTGCCTGCCAATCTCTGGGGCTAAAGGAGCACATGTGGTCCCCCTGTGGCCTCAGAGGATGGAATTAGGACCAGGGTGTGGGGTTAGGGTGGAAATGGCATGACCCAGGAGGCTGGCTCCATAGAATGAGTCACCTGGACCTATAATGAGCCCCCCCCATTCGGGGAAGCATTCAAGTCCAGGAGTTGGAGGCACTGAGGTAGATGGAGAAGAGACGGAGGCTGGAAAATGGGGGTCCTCACTCCTGCCTTGCTCAGGCAGTGGAGTTACCGGTGAACACGTGACTTGCCCGCCGCCTCCCTCTCCTGCTCTCTCCCCTCTCTGAGAAGAGCAGGGCCACCTCTCAGAACATTGAGCCTGGTAACCCCAGGTCAGGGCTGGTGGCAGTGGGTGTGGGACGTGAAAAGGAATTGAGCTGTGGCTTCCTGCCAGGTGGTCGGTGGACCTATGGCCCTGGTGGCGAGCATGCAGCGCCTGGCACCCCTGCTGAGTACAGTGCTGACCTCTGAGCAGCCCCGAATGTCCATCCAGCACCATCATGCAGGTGAGCCTGCTGCCCATCCTCCCACTGGGCTTAGAGGACCCTCCTCTGTTTTCCTGCCTTTGCCCGAGCTGCAGCCTCCATCCAAAATGCCTTTTCTCCCGGAAAACTCCTATGCGTTCTTCAGAACCCAGCTTGAGCATCAAGTGCTCTAGGAAGCCTTTCCTAGTTTGAGTTCCTCTTGATGGCTCCTCCCTCCTCAGTTACCCCAGCATCTTGAACGTGTCTCTCCTTGCATTTGTGGTTATTATAAGATTGTCCCCTCTGCCTGATACCCCTGAGTGTCAGGGCTGTTTCTGAGCCATCTCTGCCTCAGGCCCAGGTCCACAGTCTGAGTGTCAATTGAGTGGGGGCACACCTAGAGTGGACCTTCAGGCACCAACTTGTCCCTCAGGTACCCGGTGTCTTGTGGTGCTCACTGTATTCAGGTCCCGTCTCCCAGGGAACTCCCCCTTCTCAGCGACCCTCTCTCCTGGACTTGGAGAAATCCCATTTACCTGGGAAAAATGGCCGAGCCTCTCTGAGATGGAATGGTGGAAGGGCAGCTTGTCAGAAAGACCTCATTCCAATGGGGACAGCCACCAGCCCCGTTTGATCCTAGGCCTGGAGGTGCGGAGCCTACACCTGAGGGAGGCCAGCGCTGGGGGCTACATATTCACGATGCCTGGTGGGCATCCAGAGGGGCCCGGCCACATCCACATTCCCGCAGGTGAAGTGAGGCGGCTCCTCGGGAAAGGTGGGTGAGAGGAGGGGTGGCTGGGTCCTGCGGGGGTCCCCCCAGACCTCAGTTCTGATGTTGTCAGCCATGCTACTTCGAATGAGTGACCTCATCTGTGGTGACCCTATTAGCTGGGTGGGGTGGCGCAATACCTGTAGTCCCAGCTACTCAGGAGGCTAGCCTGGGACACTCAGTGAGACTTTGTCTCAAAATACAAAATAAAAAGGGCTGGGGATGTAGCTCAGTGGTAAAGCACCCCTGGGTTCAATACCCAGTACCAAAAAGGAGGAGGAGGAGGAGGAGGAGGAGGAGGAGGAGGAGGAGGAGGAGGAGGAGGCAGCAGCGGCAGTGGTGGGGGCTGGTGCAACCTGGCTCACCCCACACCTGTGGTCCTTGCCTGGTGGGTTGTTATGAGGGTGAAAGCATCGACCACATCATAGTGTCAAATGAATCTCCTCCACTGACCCTACACATTTTTTCTCAGAGATGGATGGTCAAGGAAGCCCCCCACCCTTAGTCCCAGGGGCAAAGATTAGGGCAAGGGACAAAGGGATTTGGAGCTGCAAGGCTAGGTGCATGGCTATGGCTATTCTCTGTCACTTGTTAGCTAAGTGATCTTAGGGAAGTCATTTAACCCCTTTGAGCCTCAGTTTCCCTATCTGTAAAGTGGGGAGAGCACTGCATTCAGAGCCAGCCAGTGCTTGCTCAGTCACCAGGCGGGGGCTTGGGTCCCCTTCCCACTCAGACAGGCCTCTCTGGAGTCACCATGATCCACAGCTGGTTCACCTCCAGTGTCTTCCAGTACGCCCTGGGGGTGCCTGCCCTGAAACCCCAGGCCTCTGACAGCTCAGAGGAGGCCGACAGGATGCAGAGGTGAGTGGGCCCCACCCAGCAGGCTGCCAGAGGGCTGTGTTCTCTTCACAGGGGAGGCCAGTCCTCCATCCCACCCAGAGTCCCCTTCTGGTGGGCAGATCTTGGCAGGCCAGGGTCCCTTTCCTATCCCCACCCTCTGGGCCTGCCGGCTCACCCCATATCTGAGGTCCTGTCTTCTGTGTTGAGACACAGAAGGAACAGGGCTCACCAGCGAGTTCCCAGGGAAGACTGGAACCCAACACCCCAAGACCCAGCACAGGGCTTTCCCAGATGTTTGGACACACATCTGGGCATGACCTCTCCCTGCTACCACCACCCCTAAAGGCTCCCTTTCTCCCACAGGTTCCTGAGCACACAGGTGGGGTCAGCCATCCTCTCCTCCGAGGTGTGGGACGCCGTCGGGGAGGTCAGCACGGCCGTGACCTTTCACCTGCAGCACCAGGCCCAGGTACTGGTGGTCCTTCTGGGGAAGAGCCCCCAGGCATGCTTGCTCCAGTTCTCCACCCAACCCCCCAATATTGTTCACTGGACGACCAAGGTCTAGACACACCCAAGAAACAATATTTCCCTGGGAACGGTCCCCGCCGTCCTCAAGGGAATGGGAAGGGAAGCCAAGGATGGTGAGCTCTCTACCTGCCGGCCGCCTCCGATAAGCAGCGTTCATTTCACCCTCCAGCTGCTTCCTGTGGCCCTCGGAGAGGCCATGTGATTGGCCTCAGCCTTAAATGGCAGGTGGGGTTCATTCCAGAGCTGTGTAACTTGAAGAACCAAATCACGCTGGTCAGCCACTGAAGCGTGTGCACGGGTGACGTTCAGGGTCTTCCCTGCAGTGTGCATGGTGGGAATGAAAACAGACCCCTCTGCGGGTGCAGCTCAGTGGTAGGGTGCTTGCTTGCCAGGCAGGAGGCCCTGGGTTCCACCCCCAGCACCACAGAGAACAAGCCACCTCCTATGTCAATCTGTAGTGCACCGCTTAGAAAGCCCCAGGGAGCTGCCCACAGGACTGGTCAGCCGATGTGACGTAAAGAGCGAGGTATTCCTCTATAAACTGACACAGAAAGATCTCTAAGACTTGTCTTTTGATTTTATCACATGTAATTTCCAGACACCTACTTCTCCCTTTTGAAATATCAGAATATTTCAGAGAAAGCTTTCGTCTCCCTTGCTTACAACCAGTAATTCTGCACACACACATTCCACAGTTTACTGTTTTTGCATACCCTCCCAAGACTTTTGAGCAATCAGTTTGATTAAAGTGTCCGTCGTCCCTTAGCATCCATGAGGAACTGGTTCTATGACCCCCTCAATGATGTATCAAAATCCAAGAATGGGGGCTGGGGTTGTGGCTCAGTGGTAAAGTGCTTGCCTGGCACGTGGGAGGCACTGGGTTTGATCCTCAGCACCACATTAAAAATAAACAAAAATAAAACAAAGGTATTGTGCCATCTACAACTAAAAAAAAATTTTTTTAATCCAAGGAAGCTCAAGCTGAAATAATAGTTGCAATAACCTACATAAATCCTTTCATACACTTTAAATCACTTCTAGATTATTTGTAATACCTAATACAATGTCACTGCTCACTGCTACATAAATGGTTGTTATTATAGTGTATAGTTTAGGGAATAATGACAAGAAAAAAGTCATGTTCAGTACAGATGCAATTAAAAAATATTTTCCATTCACAGTTGAACCTGAGGATACAGAGGCTGGAGGGTATAGAGCATGCAATCTGACGAGCCTTGACCTCTGTGTGTTCCCCTGTACCACTACCCCAGTCAAGGTACACAACACTTCCAACTTCCCAAAAGGCTTCTTTGGGCCTCTCTTGTGCCAGTCAGTTGTCCATACCAGGATGTCACTGCTCTGCTTTCCATGACCATGGATCATGCCTGCCTTCGCTGGAGCTTCATACAATGCAATCACTGTATGCGTTGAGGTCTGGATTCTCTTGCTCTCCTTTTTACTGCTAAGTAGTATTCCACCACATTGGCATATTAGCATTTGTTTTTCCATTTGAGCTCTTGTCCGTGAATCTGCTATAAGGACTCACATACAAGTCTTTTTTGCGAACATGAGATTTCTTTCTATTGGGTACATTCCAGAAAGCCAACTTGCTGGGTTGCATGATAAACACATCTTAACCTGCTAAGAGACTGTCAACCTGTTGTCCCCAGTGTTCGTGCCATTCATGTTCCCATCAGCAACATGAAAGTCCCATTTGTTCCACATCTTGGCCAACATCTTTTTTTCCCCTTCTTCCTTTCTTCTTTCTGTGGTACTGGGGGTTGAACCCAGGGGTGCTCTACCGTTGAGTCATACCCCCAACCCTTTTTGCTTTTTATTTTGAGACAATATCTTACTAAGTTGCCCAGTCTGGCCTCAGACTTGCAATCCTCCTGCCTCAGCTCCCTGAGTCGATAGGATTACTGCGCCCAACCTGTCAGCCTTCTTCCTGGTTATATATTGATACCTCATTATGTTTTAAGATTGCAATTCCTTGAAGACCAAAGATTTTGAGCATCTTTTCATAGACATGTTGAGCATTCATATATCTTTTGTTAAATGTATGTTCAAATCTTTTGTTCTGTTATCAAATTATAAGATTTCTTTATATATTCTGGATATAAATCCTTTTTCAGATATGTGTTTTGTGAATATTTCTCCTAGTATACAGCTTGTCCCCCCCCCCCTTTTTTTTGGTACCAGGGATTGAACTCAGAGTCACTCGACTACTGAGCCACATCCCCAGCCCTATTTTGTATTTTATTTAGAGACAGGGTCTCACTGAACTGCTTAGTGCCTTGCTTTTGCTGAGGCTGGCTTTGAACTTGTGATCCTCCTGCCTCAGCTTCCCGAGCTACTGGCATTACAGGAGTGTGCCACCACACCCAGCTTCATGCTTGTGTATTCTAAGAAAGCATTGCTAATCCTCACGTCATAAAGATATTTTTAAAGAAGTTTATCATTGTAGCTTCTATATGCAGGTCTTTTGTTTCAGTTAATTTCTGTTTATTAAGCAAGTTAAGGATCAAAGTTTATGTCTCCCTTATGGATATCCAGTTCCAATACCATTTGTTGAAAAGATTCTATCCCCTATTGATTATCTTGACATCTTTGTTGAAAATAGATTGTCCAGATATGTGTAGATTATTTCTGTGCTCCTTATTTTGTTCCATTGACCGTACGTCTGTCCCTGCACTAATCCCATACTGTCCTGATTAATGAGTCTGTAGAATAAATTACAGTCAGGTAATAGAAGCCCTTCAACTTTTTATTTTTTTCAAATTTGCTTTGGCTATCCTAAGATGTTTACACTTCCAAAAAATATTAGAATTTGCTTGTCATTATTGATGGAAAAAATCTTTTGGGATTTTTGACTGAGATTTCATTGAATCCATATTATTGAGTTGAGAGAACTGGTATCTTAGTAATGAGTCTTCTGATTCATGATCAGGGCTTAACCCTCTATTTATTTAGGTTAAATTTCTCTCAGCATTGATATATAGTTTCAAGTGTGCAGCTCTTCAAGATATCTTGTTAAATATATTCCAAAGTATTTCATATTTTTACATGTGAATTGTTGTCTTAATTTTATTTTATTTATTCATTCATTCATTTGTCCATTGTTCAGTGCTGGGGATCAAGCCTGGAGCCTTGCAAATGCTAGGCAGGTGCTATACTACCGAACCTCCTTGATTTAATTTTAACTTAATTTAATTGTAAATTAATTTTAAAATTAAAATTTAATTTTAAAAGTTTCGTTTTTTGTAGTTGTAGATGGAAAGAATGCCTTTATTTTATTTGAGACAAGATCTTGCTAAGTTGCCCAGTGGTACTGAGGATCAAACCCAGTGCCTCATGCATGCTAGGCAAGTGCTCTGCCACTGAGCTACAGCCCCAGCTCTAAAATTTATTTTTAAATCCTTTATTGCTAGTATATAGAACACAATTGCTTTATATAGGAATACAATTGGCACAATGACATTGTACCCTGAAACCTTGCTGAATTCACTTTGCCTTTCTAGTAGCTATCTTCTAGAGTCCTTGGAATTTTTTATATTGATCTTGTTGTTGCAAAGATAGTTTTGTTTTCCCCTTTCCAATCTATGTCATTTTCCTTTTCTTGTCCTATTGCAATGGCAAGAATTTCTAGTTCAGTGTTAATAACAGTAGTGAGGTCAGGATCCTTTTGTTGTTCCCCATCATAGAAGCATAGCATCCAGTCTTTCACCATGTAAGTGTGATGTTAGCTATGAGGTTTTATAGATGCCCTTTATTGGACTAATTTCTTTGCTTTTCTGGCTTGCTGAGAATTTTTATCAGGAATGGTTCTGAATTTTGTCAAATGCTTTTCCCACTTTGACATGATCCTATGGTTTTCTCTTTTATTATGTTAACGCAGTAAATTGCATCAGTTGATTTTCAAATGTTAAGCCTATCTTGGATTCCTGGGATCAATTCCCCC
The DNA here is from genome assembly GCF_045843805.1 of Urocitellus parryii. Lineage (NCBI taxonomy): Eukaryota > Metazoa > Chordata > Mammalia > Rodentia > Sciuridae > Urocitellus > Urocitellus parryii. The sequence continues at coordinate 201,189,666 of NC_135534.1, forward strand.
TAGTTATGGTATTATCCTCTGAATAATTGTTGGATTAAATTTCTAATATTTTGTTAATGATTTTTGAGTTTATGTTCATGAATAATGTGTTCTGTAGTTTATTATAACATGATTGTTGTCAATCATAGTTACCTTACCATGCTACATAAAACATTAGATTTTCTAGTATTCCTATCCACCTATACTCCTACCCAACTATCCTCCTGTACCTGCTAACCATCTTCAAAGGACCAACTTTTGAGATTATATTTATGTATTTTATTAATATGACTTAAAAATAAAATATCCTCATTGTGGCAAGTTTGGGAAATGTAGAAAAGGATAAAGATGACTAAACACTATTAACTAAACACTATTACTCAGATATAACCAATATGAACATTTTGGTGTATTTACCTTTAATCTTTATCTGGGCATACAACACAATTATTATTATTATTTTAATTTTTTTTTAGTTGTCAATGGTCCTTTATTTTATTTATTTGTATGTGGTGCTGAGGATCAAACCCAGTGCCTCACACATGCTAGGCAAGTGCTCTGCCACTGAGCCCCAGCCCCAGCCCACAACACAATTACTTTTTAAAGGTGAAAAAATATATATATTTAGAATCAGCCAGCTGGACTCAGTTTAGATGACCCCATTTTGTTGGTGACATCCAGAGCATGTCATCATCAGGAGCTGGTCGAACACACACCTTATCAGGCCGGCCTGACCAGGATGTTGACCTTGGCCACATCCTTGTCACAGAGCTTCACCTCCATCTGGCGCTCGGTGGCCTTGACGTCCACAGTGCGCATGCGCACAGTGTCTGTGGTCTTCTCTCGTCCTCGCAGAAGGCTCCGTGGTCAGGGCAGCTTGAGGCTGCATGGTGGTCAGGCTTGCTCCTTGGGCGAGCGCTCTTCAGAGGATGTCAGCTGTCGCCAGAGCAGCAGCGTCTCGGGCTGCCAAAAGATGTGCACCTCTTCTTTTGTGCCCGGCGATACCTTGTGGCACTGCCTTCTTGGCCTTCAGAGTGTGACTGTCTTTGCCTTCGAGAGGGAGGAGCGCCCTTCTCCACCTCAGGCGCCACCTTAGTGAAAAGGTCCACTATGAATATTTCTTTCCTTTTGCAAAACCAAGGACCTTGCTCTCTCAACGGAGCCAGCCAGCGGTTGTGGGTTGGTTTGTCGTTCTCTGCAGCTGTTTTCTGCATTGTCTCAGTCACAGGTGGCCCTTCACCGACCTGTCACTTGCTGCTCAATCCTCGCATGGGGAGGCCTGGGTTGTTGTGGGTTCAGAACCCACAACCACTCTCTTCTGCAGGGAATGGTCCAGAGTGAGCATGATCCTCCCCTAAGCCCAGGAGCCCTGCCCCACCCTGCACACATCTTCTCTCATAGTCAGTTTGATTCTGGTGACTGCTTCCTGGTGTGGGGGCATGAGACACAGATAGTCTTGTCCTTTTTTTTTAATATTTGTTTTTTAGTTGTAGTTGGACACAACACCTTTATTTCACTTGTTTATTTTTGTATGTGGTGCTGAGGATCAAACCCAGGGTCTCGCACGTGCGAGGCGAGTGCTCTACGGCTGAGCCACAACCCCAGCCCAAGTCTTGTGACTTTTGAGTGCACAGCTACATTTATATTTCAGTTTGCACCCCTTGAAAATGCCACCAGTCATACAATAAGAACCCATTTTTGAAAGTATAGGGTGGCTTGATTTGTGTTCTTGGTCCAGGGAAAAATACTATGAATGGATACACAGGACGAGACTTTGGTCAAATCAACCCAGGAAACAGTAAGTTCTCTGGAGCCTTCATCACAAAGTGGGAAAAGGGCCATTGATCAAGCCGAGGCCCAGTCTCTGCTCCAAGCCGAATGATCTGGAGCAAACTAAGCCCCCTCTCTGAGCTTTGGTTTCCTCATCTGAAATGACATATTCTTATCCTATCTCCTAGGTTGCTGTGACAATCAAATACAATAAAGGACATGAAAGTGCTTGGCGAAACACCAAGTGAGGTGACATTGCTGTTACCTTTCCCAGTCAGGACAAACAGCCCAAGTCCCAAGCAGACTGCCCTTACTGCTTGGACTAGGGTTAATACCAGAGGTTGCCTGATGGCTTTTTACTGCTTATTGACATCTTATAAAATCTATATTGTTGCCAGGCCTGGTGGCACATGCCTGAATCCCGGCTACTTAGGAGGCTGAGGCAGGAGGATTACAAATTTAAGGCTAGTCTCAGCAACTTAACAAGACTCTGTCTCAAAAAATAAAAGGGTTAAACCCTTGAGCTCAACCCCCAGTAGTGCCAAAAAAGAAAGGAAAAAAAAAAATAACTATATTGTTGTCCTTGTTCAATTTCACAAGAGCTAACATGTTCATTATAATGCATTCGAGATCTGACCACCGTTAGGTCAGCTGTGTGTTTTCATAGGACGCACAGCTTAATTCTGTCCCAAGGTGGCCTCATGACACCGAGCTGCATCATGTTCTGCAACTTTTTCTTAACTGAACAACAAATCATGGAGGTCTTTCTGCATCAATAAATAGAGACCCCTTGATCTGACAGTCACAGAGCACCCTGGGAGGGAGGAGTCACCGGTGTGACCTGCTCCCCAGGATGGCCGCCGTGCCTTCCCTTCTGCCCTGCACCAGTGTTCCTCTCCACACTGGACAGCCCTTGGTCCCCAAAACACAGGGTCCTCAGCACCTGCTGTCCCGCTCCATCCTTCTGGCCTCGCCCTCCTGACACACTTGGGCCCTGTGCCCCACACGTGTTCATGCACGGCCCGTCCCTGTGTCCCGTCCAGGCCTTCCCTCAGAAGCTGGTGGAGCCCGTCTGTGCTTTCTGGAACTTCAGCATCAGGTGAGTGTCCACTTCCACGTTTTTAAAATACAGTCTTAAAAAAAAAAAGAGAGAGAGAAAAAGAAAGACATCTACTCTGCTTGCAAATTAGGCAGGACCCAAGTGTAATTGGGGCCTCCAAAAACTGCCTTGTGGGGAGATTCCAGGCCCCACCCAGCTCCAGGGCAAGCTGGGGCAGGAGAATGCGTTTCCCAGCGGGTAGTGAGCTCCCCGTCGTGGGAGGTGTGGGAGGGAGGCCACACTCACCCTATGAGGTGCCAAGGAGACTTGTCTGTTAAATGGGTGTCAGACTTGGGGGCCAGGCCCAAGGTCACTGAGATTAGAGGAGGCTGCAGGGATTAGCATCAACTCCCCTGCTGGACCTTTACCTGAGGGAGTGGAAGCAGTGACACCTGCTTGGTCATTAGGGTGATCCCTGGTCTCAGCCTGTCCCCTACCATCCCTGAGATGGTTAAGCACATTCGGTTAAGGCCCAGGGGGGGCAGTGGTAGGTCACAGTCACACAGCCAGCTAAGGGCAGGGCAGCAATGGACCCCAGGCTCTGGGAGGCTCTCCCCTGCCTGCTCCCTGAGGCCCCCCATGTCCACTGGGTCTCAGCAGCCCTCTGTTCCCTCCCCACCCCGAAGCCCACACACAGGGGGTTCCTGGGCCACCGCGGGCTGCTCCGTGCTCTCCCTGTACCAGGACTCCACTGCCTGCTTCTGCAACCACAGCACCAGCTTCGCTGTCCTGTTGCAGGTGTACGACATCCAGGTGAGTGCAGGGGGGAGGGGCAGCAGGGGTCTTAAAGGATGAACAGGAATGACGCAGAAGGGCAGGGGGAGGGGTCCCAAGCTCAGGGAGGAGGGGACCCCCACTGGACAGAGGGAGGAAAGCAGGTCAAAGACCAAAGTCTGGCCCCTGCCCAGTGGCGCACGCCTGGAATCCCAGAGGCTCAGGAGGCTGAGGCAGGGGGATCGCAAGTTCAAAGCCAGCCTCAGCAACAGTGAGGCACTAAGCAACTCAGTGAGACCCGTCTCTAAACAAAATACAAAATCAGGTCTGGGATGTGGCTCTGTGGTGGAGTGCCCCTGAGTTCAATCCCCAGTACCAGAAAACAAGAACAAAAACAAAAAAGTCTGGACCACTAGGAATGGGGGGGCTTGGCCCTGAGAGGGAACAGGTGGGTAATGGGTGGGAGTGGCCTGTGGGTTCGAAGGGGTTTGGGTCTGGTGTTCAGTCGAGTGTCTCTGCTGGAGATGCAGAGCCAGAGGGCAAAGCCAGGGGCCTTGGTGAGGCTGAAGTAAGAGGAGGCTCCGCCAAGAGAGGCCCAAGTCCCTGAATGCCAGCGGGACAGGTTGGGGGGACCAAACTCCAGGAGACCCAGAGGCTGGGCTCCATGGAGCTGGAAAGGACTCCAGGGTCACTTGCTAGGAGGTCAAGTTGGAAGGGCTGGAGCCTCTGGGAGGCCGGGTCACTTGGAGTTTTGGGAATACCCTAGAAAGACATCATCAAACACATTTTTTTTTTCCTATAAAAACAGAGCTTGGACATTTCTCCATGTCACAAACAACCCATCCACAGCCCTGTTTCTTTTTTTATTACAGGGGTACATACCGTGGGGGTTGTTGGTACATATTTGAACATACACACGATCACCAACATAACAACATAATGGGGCCAGTGTCACTCCAGCTCTCCCCCTTCCCTCCCTCTCTCACCCCTTGGTCCCTTTCCTCTACTGATGTCCCTTAGATTTCCGCGGGACCCGCCCCCACCTTTCTTTACCTCTCTAGCTTCCGCACAGGAGAGAAAACCTGCAACCCTTGACCTTCTGAGTCTGACTTACTTCAGGTGACATGATGGTGTCCAGTTCCATCCATTTTCCTGAAAATGACATAATTTTCCTTATGCCACAGCCCATTCCTAGTGACCATCCCGCGGTACCCATGGCGAGCTGTCTCTCCTGTGGAGTCCCCCCCTCCCCGTGGGCACGTCAGCTGCTTCCAGCTCTCGCTCTCCACGCTGGCGGACCTGGGCTTATGGGGCCAGGATGGAGAACCAGCAGGAGAGACGCGTGTGCACATGCTCACTTATTAAGGGCCTACTGTGTGCAAGCCTGGACCTTGAAGGCTGGTGCTGGGAGAGTCTGTTCTAGGTCCGGTGGCAACAGTGTCCTTTCTGTCCCTCTCCACAGAGAGGCCCCGAGGAGGAGTCACTTCTGAGGACCCTCTCGTTTGCGGGCTGTGGCGTGTCCCTCTGCGCCCTTGCTACCACCTTCTTGCTCTTCCTGGCAGCTGGGTGAGGACAGCTCCTGGCACCTCACCCTCATGGGCCTGCATGGCTCTCAGTCCATTCCTCTTCCCAGTGGCCTTGGTGGGAGGTCTCCCCTTGGGGCCTGCTGGGTCCCAGGCAGAGCCGCCTTCTCTGCTCCATGAGCCCAGCCGCAGGGGACCTGGCAGGATGGGGTCTGAGAGCGCTTGGGGACTGTTGTGCTGTCCTTGTTACCAACTCCTCTGCCTGTCCAGGGTCCCCAAGTCAGAGAGGACCACAGTCCACAAGAACCTCACCTTCTCCCTGGCCTCTGCTGAGGGCTTCCTCATGGCCAGTGAGCGGGCAAAGGACAACAAGGTGGGCAGACAGCAGATGGACTTGCAAGGACCCAGGGAAGCAACTGGGGCCCTTTCTGGATGTCCCTCGCCCTTGACATCTTCAGCTGGCTGCATTCCCCTGGGGAAGAGCTGGCCCAGAGAGGAAAGGTCCTGGGTGGTGGGGCCCAAGGCCTGCCTGGGGCCCTCGCCCACTGGCCCCTGTTTGGGTTGTCATGCCAGGCACGAGAGTGGGACCCAGGGTGGGCTGTGCCAGAGCTGACCTCACTGGGGACACTCCACCCTCCCGCAGGTGGCATGTGTGGCTGTCACAGCTGCCATGCACTTTCTCTTTTTGGTGGCATTCTCCTGGATGCTGGTGGAGGGGCTGCTGCTATGGAACAAGGTGGTAGCCGTGAGCCTGCGCCCAGGTCCCAGGATGAGGCTCTACTATGTCATAGGCTGGGGTGAGACCCCCACTCTCCACTCTTGCTCTGTTCTTCCCAGCTGTGCCCCCACACGGCCTCTGTGGCCACTCAACACCACCTCATGCCCAGTACCACCTAGGCCCATCTCCACCTGGTGCCTGCCACCACCCAGCACCCAGCACCACTCAGCACCCAGTACCACTCAGCACCCAGCTCCCCACACCACTCAGCACCCAGCACCACTCAGCACCCAGCACCACTCAGTAAGGATCTCTGATAAGAGCTCAGTTTTCTCAGTTCTCTACCCTACCCCAGTTCCTCTTTTATATATATGGACCTTTATGTGGTGCTGAGAATTGAACCCAGCGCCTCACTCATGCTAGACAAGCGCTCTACTACTGAGCCACAACCCCAGCGCCCCTGTTCCTCTTTCTTAATCCTCCTCCACCTCAACAACCTCAGCTTCCACCTCCAGCCCTGCCCCCAATCCACAACCTGCACCAACTCCCAGACCTAAGCCTTCAACCCGATCTCAGCTTCCCCACTCCCCAAATCCTCATGGCTCCAATGCCACCCCAACAGTGCCAGCCCCTAGCCCTGCGCCCCAGTCTCCCCAGGGTCCCCAGGCAGTTGCTACCAGGGCTGTGGCTGCTGCTTGGGAGTAAGAGCTGTACCCTGCAGAGAAGACCCACTCCTCCTTTCCCTAGGCATGCCCGTGGTCATCGTGGCCATCACCCTGGCCCTGAGACCCCATGACTATGTGGCCGCCGGACACTGCTGGCTTGATGTGCACGCAGACACCATCTGGGCCTTCGCGGGGCCGGTGCTCCTCGTGCTGATGGTGAGCTGGGGGGGGGTTGAAGGGCGGGCCGCGTTCGGGATGAGAGGACCCCTTCTCCCACTGACGCCAGGTCTCCAGGCCAACACCTACATCCTGTTCCGCGTGGTGATGGTCACCGTGTCCAGCGCCCGCCGCCGTGCCCGCATGCTGAGCCCGCAGCCTGGCCTGCGGCAGCAGATCAAGATACAGATGTGGTGAGGCCCAGCTTGGGAAGGTGGCGGGACAAGCAGAGCCGCCCGAGGCCCACTGGTGTGAGCATGTGTGTGCACCCTGGGGGTGTGGCTGTGTGGGTGTGAGGAGTGCCCGCAGGTATGCACACGTGTCCTTGCTTACGTGTCACACACACCCATGCATGTCATGTGAGGATGGCCATCGATCCAGAGTGACTCAGTGGGACACCAGCCACTGCCCTGGGGCTCCCTGTCTGCAGAAGGCACTGATAGCCTTCTAGGGACAAGGTGAGGGACCCCAGAATCAGATAACCCCCAGAAGTTCAGGGTGAGGTTCTGGGTCCCTACCCCTGTCAAGAACCCCATCACTCTCCCTGCTGGGAAGGGGCCCCTGCCTTCTTCCGCTCCCCTTTCTCCACCACGGGCAGGCAGCCAAGTCAGGGAGACCCCAAAAAGCCCAGAGCCCGAGATCTTCCTGGAGAGAGAAAAGGGAAGCCCTTTGGACTCTGTGCACCTGTCCCCTGCCCAGGTCTCCTTCTGGGTACCTGCCCCCATTTGTTCAAACCAGGTTTGGTTCTGGGACCCTCTGTCTCCAGTGTCACCATCTGTTCTTCATGCCACCTCTGGGTATTTGGTAAGGGGCAGCAGAGTCCAGAAGATTCTAGCTACCCCCAAGTCCTACCTGTGCTGTGGTCCCTGTCTGCATGTCCCACCCCTCTCCAGGCACTTCTCAGGTGCCACCCTCCCTGAAGGGAGTGCCCCAGCCCCCTCAGCCCTGCCCACTGTCCCACAGGGCCACAGTGAAACCGGTACTGGTCCTTCTGCCCATCCTGGGCCTAACTTGGCTGGTCGGCATCCTGGTGCATCTCAGCTCGGCCTGGGCCTACGTTGCTGTGGGCCTCAATTCCTTCCAGGTACCTCTAGGCTCCGGCCCATCTGGACTGGGGCTCTGACACTCAGGAACCCAGAGGGGACACCTGGTTTGTCAGGCAGGGAGCAGCCCTGGGGCCTGATTCCAGAGTGTGGCTTCTCAACCACTGGGGTGGTCAGACATGACCACAGAGGGGCCCAGGCATGCTCCTGGCGAGGGTGCCCTGCCCCAGTCACTCACCCACCTGTGCCCCGTGCGGGCCTTCTACTTGCTCCCTTGGAACTCAAATTTGGGGAAGACAGCCAAGATCCAGAATAGGAACTGACATGTTGGTGGGGGCTGAGGCAGGGAGGGGTGGGGGTGCTAGCCCCCTTGTCCTCTCCCCTGGGCCTTGGGACTCCACCACATGCCAGGCAGGAGTGGAGAGGGAGAGGACAGAAAGGGGACACTGCTAGGGGTCGGTGGGGGCCACACCCAGGGGCACCCTGCATTGCACACTCCAGAGTGGCCGCATCCTCCCTCTCCATCGCTGTGGGGGCGGGACCACTGGTCAGGGCCAGGCCCAGCTCTGAGCCGTCTCCTGGCTGTGTCTTGCTCCTGTCACCCCACCTCCAGCCTCTGTCTTAGGCACAACCTCTGCCCTTGGGACAGTGACTGGGACACAGTCCCCCCTGGTGTGGGGATAGGGCTTGACATCTGTGTGTGTGTCTCTGCTGTGACCTGGGGACCACAAGGCAGGAGGCCAGGCTGGGGTGGGGCTGGGCGGTGTCTCAGGGTTTGATTTCGGGTCTGTCCCCAGGGGCCCTACATCTTCCTGGTCTATGCTGCCTACAATGGGGAGGTGAGTCGGGGTCCTAGGGCTGCAGGGAGGTGGGTCACGGTGGGACCTTCAGAACCCTCCCCTACAGGCCCAACGTGGGGCGCAAGTGTCTGGGGCCTGACCTCTGCATGTCCCGCAGGTGCGGAGCGCCCTGCAGAGGATGACCGAGAAGAAGGCTGTGGGTCAGGCAGGGCCCAGCGCTGTCACCATCTCCTGTGGGACCTGCTCGGGCCCCTCTAGCCAGCAGCCTCCAGGTCCCTGGGAGGCGCCCCGGACTCCACCAAGAAGACACGTGGCTCTCAGAGGTCAGATCTCAGCACCTTTTGGTCCCCGTGCTATGGCAGAACAGTGACCATGGCGATCCTATTAGCCCATTTGAAAGACAGGAAACAGAGGCCCTGGACAGTCCTCGAACAAACGTGGGCAGGAAATGGCTTTAAACTGGCTTGTCAAGGGCTGGGGTGTGGCTCAGCGGTGGAGCTAGCTACCTAGCTAACCTAGGGCCCCATCCCCAGCACCAGACACATGACTCCTGGGGCCCAGCCAGAGGAGGGGTGGGACTAGCTGGGGTGACCTGAGTGTCCATGCAGGGGGTGTTGGGGGATTCCTGCAGACAGGTGAGTGGATGGGCTTGGGGCCCTGAGGCAGGGCATGGGTTAAAAGACCTCACGTCCTGTCTACGGTCCAGTCCCAACCCCCAGCGAGCCCCCTGCATCCCCCTGGGCTTCAGTGTCCTCCTCACTAACCTGGGTAAAGCTTTGAGTGGATTCCTGGACTGTGAGATCATGAGGACCCCACCCAGTGTGGGGAGCAGGGAGAGGGCTTCCTGCTCCGGTCTCAGAAATCGCCCTGATCCCATGTTCTTCCCCCTACTAGGGATCCACGGCCCCAGAATCCCCACAGCCTTCTCTTCTATTGCAGAACCCGAGAGACCGGTGAGGCTGGGACAGGCCTGGCCCCAGGGGACCAGCAAGTGTGGCCGACAGGGTTGGGGAAGCCACAGGGAGTAGGGTCCGGTGGGGTGGGGGCTTCTCCTGGGGTCCTGTCCCTCAGTTCTGGGCTGAAAGGCCCTGGAGCAGCAGAGAGCTGCAGCCTGTGGGTGGCACAACTGAAGGTCAAGGCCACTGGGGTTGAGGGAGGAGGAGTCACCAAGGTTTCTGGGGGTGGGGGTGGGGTTTCCCAGGGGAAGGGAGGAGGAACCCAGGCCACCCTGTTCCCCTCTCCTCAGGCTGTGGAGCTAACAGCATTCAAGGCTTCAGGTATGGCCACCTTGGGGGGTTCCCCTACCCCCTTTGGTCCTGGACACCCCTCACCCCCCTTTATCAGGATAGAAGTAATTGGAGAAGCAACCACACCCACCTTCCACAATTTAAGGAGCCCTGACCTCACTCTATTCCCTGATAGTGTCTGAGAGTCTCCCTTTAGGACACTGGACTGTGCAGGGACAAGGCAGAGCTCTTGGGGAGAGGGTCACTTAAGGGTGAGGTTGGAGGAAACCTTCCCAGACCCGGTCCTCCCTGCAGGGGCAGTGAACAAGAAGCCTGCCCTCTGTCCACTCTCCCTGGTCCCCAGTCCTGCTGCCCAGCCTCCTGCCCTGAGGGCCCTTCCAAACCCAGTGAGGAACAGTGCTTCCCTCCATGCCTGCAGACAGCCTGGCAAGACTGGGGACATCCCAGGCCAGGTCCAGGAGCTCAGGCTGGCCCCAGGGGAGCTGTCTCTACAGCTCCCTCAGCCTTTCTAAGTCTTGGGTCTCACAAACTGAGGCGGACACTGGCCAGACTCACATTTTTTTTTTTTTAATCCTGGGGATTGAACCTAGGGGCACTTAACCACTGAGCCACATCACCCCATCCTCAGCACTTTTTTATTTTGAGGCAGAATCTCACTAAGTTGTTTAGGGCCTCTCTAAATTGATAAGGCCTGCCTCGAATTTGTGATCCTTCTGCCTCAGGCTCCCAGGTTCCTGGGATTACAGGCATGGGCTACCACACCTGGCACACACTATTTCCAGCAAGGGGTGAGAAGCCTTTTTCTGGGAGCTCTTACTGGGGCCCAGTGCCATACCAAACCCCAGACATCTTCTCATTTTAATCCAGTGGCCTGGGAAGAGGCTATGCTGCGTTCCTCCCATGGCACGTTGAGCAAACTGAGGCACAGAAAGGAGCAGCACCTAGCTAGAGTCAGAGGCAGAGCTGGGGGCAGGCCCACCCATACAGATGGGAGAACTGAGGCCCTGCCATAGTCATATGAGTGTGAGCCCCAGCACAAGAGAACCCAGGTCTGTGTGACTCTCCAGCTGTGCTCAGTCCCTTGGAGGCTCAGCTTCCCCAGCTGCAAAACGGGCCGGAAGCGCCCCCTGCAGGCGGGTCGAGGAGGAGCAGGGCTGGCGCAGGGCGATCCGAGGGGCGGGGCCTCGGCCCCACGGGCCCCGCCCCCATCCGCACTCGCGGGCTCAGAGCATCTGCGGGAACAAGAGCCGCAGCGCGCCTCTGCGCTCAAGTGACAGCGCCTTTGTCTCTGCTGAATATGTGTGTTGCTAAGGCCGCTCGTAGCAACGGAGCGGCTTCCACCTCGGCCCCACCCTCCAGACCCCAACCTTGGCCTGGTCCCCCAACGCTCCCGCTTCTACCCCTCACCCCAGCCAGCAGCCCACTCAGACAGTGTGCGGGGGAGTGAAGGCTGTAGCTGCACGTCCCTCGAGGTGCCGCCCGCCCCTCCAGAAAGCCCATGGAGCCCGGGGTAACGCAGGTGTTCTCAGGGTGAGAAATCGAGGCTCAGAGGCCATTAAGAGGCTCCCCAGGGTGGCCCAAGCCTGGATTCCCACCCAGGTCTTCCCCCAGCCTTCCTTCCCAGACTCCTCCCCATCTTAGCGGTTTTGGGTCACTGGGCCGCTTTCCTCCCAGGTTTCTAGAGAGTGTCCAGGGGCTTTCCTGCAAGCCCCTCCCCAGCTCACCTGGCCTGGGGACACCCTCCCAGGACCCCCAATCTGGATAAGAGGCACAGCTGGCAGCCTCAAGGGACAGAAGAGCAGCCCTGGATCAGCTACTCCCAGCTTGAGTGTGGACCCCTCCTGGGGCTCCCGCTAACCCCAGCATGACCCACTGTCCCCTCTTCCTGAGATTTGTCCCTGTCCACCTGTGCCAGGTTCCGACATGCCCTGCAGTGTCTGGTAATAAACAGTACTGTTGAGATGCTTCCTGTCCCTGTCTGGGGGTCCTCCTGGTCTGGGGAGCAGGAGAAGATTCCAGGCGCCCTGGGAAGAGTGAGGGAGTGGGAACAGCTTCCACTTTGGCTTTGGCACTCAGCCTTGTCACTAGGGTGGATGCAGTCAACATTTATTACCACCTGCGCTGGCAGGGCGGAGCCTTTTCTCACCCACAGCTGCGGGTCCTCACCTCGGCCCTGAGACCAGCCTCTCCTGTCTTGTGCAGAGGAGGATGCTCCATGATTCAGATCTGGGGTCTCCTGGTCATGTAGTGCAGCGGGCAGCTGCAGGTGGTGTGAGTGGCAGTCTGCTCAGAAGAGCTCTCTGGCAACCACAGCCATCCTGAGGAGGCTGGGGCTTGCTGGGGTCTGGTGGGAGTCATTTTGTGGAATCAGACCCTGCCACCACCCACTGTGCCACCAGGGGCAAGACTCTTCTCCAAGTCTGGGCCTCTTCTTGGGTAGAAAGGTGGAGGAGCGGTGGTTATGTTAGGGCTTAACACCAGGCTTAAGGCCAAGGAGGGCCCAGGGCTGGGACTTGCCAGGCAGAGGCTACCAACACCACCCTCCCCAAGCCAGAATCAGAGCTGCTGTGGGGGCTGGCGGGGCAACAAGGCGGTGGAATTGAACTGGGCAGGGCACCTGGGGCCCGTGACTGCCTGCGTTTTCCGTGTCCCCTGACTCCTTCCCCTCTCTTTCAGAAGGCTCCTGTCTCCCTTAAACCAATCACAAAGGCTAGGAGGGCACTGCAAAGGCGGGGACCAAGGAGTCCTTTCCAGCCCTGTCCTGTTTCATACTCTTCCCCCTCACACAAACCCTCTTCACTCTCCAGTCAAACACACCTGCTGACCTCCTCATCCCTTTGCTCTCATGCTATTCCATCTCCCTGGACTGCCCCCAACTTCCTTCGAGCCAGTGAACTCCTAGGCATCCTTCAAACCCCAATTTGAATGACAGCTATAAAGCCTTCCTGTCCCTTCTCCCATCCTCCCAGGAACAGACTCAATCACTTACTCATCTCATCTGGCTCAGTTACATGAGCCAAATCATCCCATCAGATTACAATCTGAGTAAGACAGTCTCCTCCTCCAACACTGCACATTGCAGGGGCAGGAGCTGGGGGCCTGCTGCACTTCTACAGGCACCAAGGAGAGGGACCCCTTTATCTTGGCATAAAAGCCCTTACTACCTTGCCCTAGAAGTAGTGCCCTTTTCTAATTTGCACAGAGGCACTGGCTAGGCCAAGCGTGGCTCTGCAGATGAACTAACCAAGTTGGTCGAGGAGGGTCAGGACAGCGTGCCCATTGTGACTAGGGCAAACCACTTCGCTCCCCCATGCCTTAGTTTCCTCATCTGAAATCTTGAGCTGCCACCTACGGAAGTGGCTTTGAATAGCATATTGGACAACAGAATGGGTAGGTAAAATGGCAGGCACAGCGCCTGGGCCACCGCAGGTGTCATCAGATGCCGGCTGTGCTCACTGCTGCCACCAAGTGACAGATGGGGAGAAAGGGACCTCATGACAGCCCAGAGAGGAAGAGGCCAGTGCCTGCAGTCCAGTGGACCCAGGTTGGGATCTGCATCCCCAGACTGTGAAAAGGCCCTTGGCAGGTGCCTATCCCTCCTGAAGTATAAACCCTGTAGGACAGTGAGATGAGGGACAGCACACAGTAGGTGCTCATTAAATGACTGCTCCCTTCTACCCAAGATAGGGGCTGAGCTGGCATGGCAGGGTAGAACCTAGGCGAAGGCTCTAAAAGGCCACAGAATCTTCCAGGCCTCCTGGGTACATTGGGAATCCCATGAATGAGATGAGATCCATTCAACCCAATTCCTGCAATCCTTCCTGCCTCCCTAGAGTTTTGAACCAAATGTCATCTGCGTGTCACCTCTATCCCCATCAGAGAACCACCGACCTCAGACCACCCTAACCCACCCAGGAGGCCCTGCTCCAGATGGCAACTGGCCAAGGTGGCTGGAAACTAATGGCAAAATTTATTCCAAGGCTGCCGGGCAGGGGCGGGGTCGTAAGGGCACTTCTTGTTTTGGGGCTGTGGGTCTCCGGCCTTGGCAGGGGCACACGTTTCAGGGGCAGAATGGGGACTGAGACAGGGCAGCAGAAGGCAGCGGGTGGGGAGACATCCAGCCTTGTCTGACTGGGCAGGCTCAGCGCAAGCTCAAACGGCGACACGAAAGCAGGACAGACAGTGGGTGTCTAGCCTGGGACAGAGGACAGCTGAGGCCTCTCCCTAGCTCCTGGCCCTGGAGAGAATCCTTTGGGAGGCAAGGTAGGAGTCCAGGCAGCTGAGGCCCAGCTTCAAGGGCTGCAGTGAGGCCACAAGGAAGGGGCTCGCTGGCATTGGCCCTGATCCAAAGACCCAGGTGCCCTCCCACCTTCACCTAGACTCCCACCCACAGAAACCCCGAGCCACACAGTGCCTCTGCTCACCTAGTGGCTGGAGGGCAAGCAACAGCTCTTCTCTGTATTGTGGTGGGGCTCAGGACAACCCAGCACCACTGGGTCTTGGTGGAAAGTGTCTAGGGAGAAGGCCTGGGCGGTACTTGGTGCTGATCCCATACCTAGCTCAGTCCCCACATCTGTCCCCTGCCTTCCAGCACACACACCTTTCAAGCAATGTCTAAGAGATTGAGAAGCAAAGAAGGAAAAAACAAAACAGAAAAACCCTCTTAACTACACCCTTGCAGGTTAGTACCAGCCTGGGCTGGCCAGGTGTGGGCAGGACTGGTCTGTTGACTGTACCCAACTCTTCCTGGGTGGGCAGAAGAGGGTCAGAAGGTTAACTGTAACAAAATCCTTTTCCAGTAATGGGTCAGAGACTCCCCTGCAGAAGCCAGATGGGTAGAGGGGTAGGGGAGAGGTCTTTTGTCCCAACCAGTCTCCCAGTGTCCTCTAGGGCCTGCAGCCTCTACCCAACTTAGCAAACTCCATTATCCCTAGTTTACAAATCAGAGGACTTACATCCCCTCTATGGGGGAGCTTTGGAGACCCCCACCTGCCATCCCTGTTGATGCCTGCTCGCCTTTCCCCCTGCCTCTGATTCTGGCAGAGGGGGAAAGAATGACCTCTGACCCGAGGGACATCCAGGCCTACCAGGGAATCCCGAACCTCCTCCCTGGACAGCCAGCACTTCAGACTCCAGGACAGAAGCTGGGAGCAGGGGGAGGGCGGGGTGGGTAGCAGCCGCCTCCTTGGGGCACTCTGAGTGGCAGGCAAGTGCCAGTGTCTGGTGAGGGCCACCCCATCTCAGCCAGGCCCTGCCCGTCCTTACCCACCACCCCAAACACACAGCTCCAGAGCTTAGGGTCAGGGGCCTACGGGATGGGGCTCCTGGGTTGGCCTAACCGAATAAGCCCTGCGGAGGCGGCGGGTAGCCGTGCCCTCCCGGCCCGCCTGCCCCGGCCCGCCCGGGCTCAAGTCTGCTTGGCCTGCAGCATCTCGATGAGCAGGTTGTTGCGGGGCATCTCGTTGCCCAGGTGCTTATGGTACAGGTACTCCTTGGCCTGCATGCTCAGGGCCCGCACCTCCACCAGGCACAGCAGCAACTGCTGGAACTTGTCCCCGCAGTGTGGGTAGTGGCACAGGGTGTAGTCGAGCAGGGCAGCGTTGGCCTTCTCCTGAGCGTCCTTCACCAGGCTGTGGTTGTTCAGGAACTTCACATCTGCAAAGGGAGGAGTGAGGTCACCCTCCGGCCGTCCCTGCAGACACATCACTGGCACCAACACACCTTCCCTGTGACCCACCAAGTCATGCGCATCAATGTGGCTGACCAACACCACCATCCTCATCAGTCACCCAAACTACATCCCTGTGTTTGTCACCAGTGTGACAGATGCCACCATCAACAAGCCACAGTCACTGTCACCAACATCGCTGCCTCTGTCATTGCCCTGATGGTCAGGATGGATGTCGATCATCACCAAGACCTTCACCGATCGCTCCCGGGCATCCCTGGGCGTGTTATTTAAACCACTCCATTTCCTCATCTATAAAATGAGGGTGACAATGGAACCTGCAAGACTTTGAGAATTTGAGCAGTTGACTTGGGGGAAATGCCTAGGAGAACAGTCACTGGCACAAAGGTCCCTGGGTGACCTCCTTATCATGGCCAGGGTCGATACCATTACCATAACTGGCACCATCCCATGGTTTACATCATCATGTCACCTTCATCCCATGGCCATTGCCATCAGCATCACCACACTGCCACTCACCACTGTCACCTCACTGCCACCGTGACCAGAGAGGAGCACTGTGAGTGGAAGGACCCATCTCACAGCTGTGAGGCATGAAAACTGGAAGCCCCTTCCAGAGAACCTCGGCATGCTGTGGGTTTACCCTGTGACCACGAAAGAGGCTCAGCAGCCCAAGGAAGGTCTCCTACGGGGCCTTGGGGACATGATGTTCACCACAGCAGTATCTATGGTGGCCAGGAGGTGGCTGGGATGCCACATGCCAGCCTCACAGGTGAGTAGTATGGGGCACACAGAACCCAGAGCCCAGGGACGGATCTTTAAGAGCGTGGAGAGGAAAACAAGGAATGGAGGGGAAGGTCCAGGGGGTCCAGAGGGTGAGGCCGTTTACATCAGTCAAAGATGGTGCTGGGGACGTGGCGCAGCGGTAGAGCACCTGCCCAGCCCGCACGAGGCCCTGGTCTCCTTCCACAATACACAAGAACGGGAACGGACAACATGATCTGCCCTGGACATGAAGGCTGTTTCCCTTGGAGCAAGAGGGACAGCATGCAGGGAGGTTCACTAGTGTATCCCTCCACCTGAGTCACAGGCATATGTCTCTGGAGTGAGGCAGACGAGGGTTCAGACCGAGCCACCATGTTGGAGCAGTGACCCTCCCTTAAAACGCCTTCCTCCTCTCTGCAGGAGCCGTGCCCACCTTGCAGAGGGGTGAGGAAGGCCTGGGAAGGTGTCTTGTGCCCAGGTCCCTGGCCATGGCTCACAGGCCCCTCCACTCCTGGGTAGCATTTCCAGCTGAATTTGCCCTGTCCAGGGGTTCAAGGTCACCAGGAATCCCCGGGATCAGTCCCCAGTCCTCAAATCTTAGCCTGGCCTCCCCTGGGATGTGGCTTCCAGTGGCTCAGAAAATGACCCTCCATCCACTTCCCCACCCATCACCCCAGCCCTGCTGCTGTGGGGGCGGCCAGCCAGGTGGCATGTGCAGCCCTGGGCCCTCTAATCCCTTTAACACCTGCCGCGCCAGGAGAGCTGGACGCTCCTGGCAACCCTGATCCTGGGCCGCCCCCGGTGCGCTTGCCAAGGCCTATGTTGTCCAAAGATGGATTTAGGGAAACCTGAGCTGGGCCTGGGTCATATGGCAGGATCTGACAGGCCACCATCCTCCATCCCTACCCTGTCCCTCACCTTCCCTCACTAAGCAAGCCAGGGTTCTTTTCTTCCTCCATTCCCAGGACCACTGTTGGCCCACAAGGCACCTTTGTGTCAATTAGAAAGAAGTCGGCCCTTGTCCATAGAGATGGAGCTAGATTTCAGACCTCCAGTCCTACCCCGCCTCTGTGCCCTTGTGCAGTGAATGACCTGCCCAACTGTACAGAATAGCCTGCACCCTAACCTGGCTGCTCCAGGCCCATCCAAATGTCATGAGAATTCACTCCACTTAGCTGGCCTCCTGGAAGCAGGTGCGTTAGTTTCATCCCTGTCCTAACCTCTTTCAATCCCAGTCCTGTCTCCATCTGCCTTCATTCCCACCATCCCCACAGCTGGGCCAGTCTGACACAGTCTTCTGCCAATTCACAGTAGTAGGTGGGGATTTCAGAGAAGGATAGGGACCAGCTCAAAGCCACACAGCAGTGAAAGCAGTAAAGGGGCCTAGACGGAAGAGCTGGGGCTGGGAGGACAGGCTAACATGCTGCAGTGGGGATGGGTAGGAGGGGCCTGGGAGAACCAGGGCCTGGGCTTTACAGGGATTTACTGTTCTCGGCAACACCAAGCCGGGGCAGACTGCAGGGGGTGGGTGCAGAACAAGGACAGGTTTCAGGGACAGCCCCTTGCAGCAGTTCTCTGGTCTCTTGGCTCTCAGGAGGCTGAGACCTCGTATCCCCATAAGGTCAGCTACAAGGGATAGGGGGCACCGTCCTTAATGGCTACAGTCCAAGAGTCTGGATCCAGTGTCCTGGGCACCCAGCCAACACCTTGTGCCCTGACACCTTGCGCCAACCTGGGTAATTCTCAGGGAAGGGCACCCCAAGACCAGAGCCTGCATCAAAACCCAGGTCTCTGATTCTCCAGCCTCCTGATGCGAGGGCTGGGTCCGCCTGGACACTGGGTCCTGGGGAACTGGACATACCTCATGTTCCATCCAACTAGGACTCCATCCAAGCCATGCTGTCCGGGGTCCCAGGTTTCCCCCAAAGAGGCTGCTCTGGGCTCGAGGACTTGGATAGTCACCCACCTCTCCAGCCCCCCAGAGTCCCCAGTTTCTAAAAAGTTTGTGGTGAAGACTCTAAGGTACCTGACAGAATCAGTGTCCCATGATGAGCTCTCACCCTTCTAACCTTAGACACAAGCAGGAGACAAACAAGTCTGCAGATGTCTCCTTAATGGGTCAGGGGTTCAAAGCCTAGCCCTACAGCCAGCTGGGTGACCTTGGACAAGTCACTTCCCCTCTCTGAACCTCAGTTTCTTGTCATCTGCAAAATGGGGGCAAACTGATCTCTGCTCATGGAGCTCCAAGACCAGACCTCTCCTGTGTATCTGGCCCAGGGCCCTGAGCCTGACAGAGTGGAAGTGACCAGGCTGGAGACAGACCTGTGTCCCTATCCCTGTCCTGCTCAGCTCCCAGCAGTCCTGGAGGCGGGAGGTGGGAGGCAGGAGGGGGCTGGGAGATGGCACCCCCACCTCAGGGAGCAGCCTGCTAGCTCTGCGAGCTCTGGGGCCCCCAGGAGCTCAGAAAAGCCCCCTTTTCACGGTTTAATTGAATATTTGAATAATCCTTTCATTCCAGTGAGGCATAAAGAATGTTGTCCCAATAGCGGTGACTCAGGCAGGCGCCCCCGCGCACAATGGCCCCTCGAGTGGGGCTGCTATTCAGGCCGCCTTTTGTTGGCTCGGAGCAGTGGGTAAATTGCAAACGCTTAAGGGAATGCTGCTGCCGCCGCCTCAATGGAAATCAGGAAATCGAATGTTAGGTCAATCCATTAAGCTTCGATTAAGTCCTCGGCAGAACAATGCCCGCCGGGCCCATCTTCATAAACACTGCGATTGCCAGGAGAGAGGCACTAATTTTAATTAAACCTCCTTACCTGCCTCTGAGCCCGCCCGAGACAGCTATTTAGACGCCAAATGGCACCCTTCTGCAGAGGCAGGCGAGAAGGAGGCGCTGAGGGCCAGCGGTGGGGTGGGTGGGTGGGGGGACAGGCCTCACAAGAGTTCAGGCTACCCAGCCCAGGGAGGTGCTGAGGAGGGTGACGCCCTGCATGCCAGCTGGGAGCCTCCAGAAAAGTGACAGTCCCTCTCTGGCTCCCTTGTGCCCAGCTCTGGTCTGGATGGAATCATAGTCGGAGCCCTCTGTTTCAGACTCGGGGGTCCAAGTCGCCCCAGCCCCAGATCTCACCTCTTGCAGGGATCTGGGCTGCCCACCTGCCATCCTTGCCCCTGCCGCTGCTGAAGGGCTTTGGTGAAATGCAAGTTTGAACCTGTTAGTTCCAGGTACAACCCAACCCAAGGGACCTGGCCTTGCAGGGCTCAGCCCCTGTCCTCCGCCACAGCCTCTTTGCCCCTGCCCAGTCCCCTAGGCCACAGGGTCCCTTCAGGATTCCTCGTCACCCTCGGGGGGCTGATCCTTCGGTGGGGGATCCTCCAGCCCTGCTTGCTTCCTTTCACCCATCACACTGCTACTCCTACTGCAAGGCTCCGTCTCAGACGCCCCACCCGAGAAGGCTTCAGGGATGTCCCCGCTCCGTGGAGTCAGCCCAACCCCCATCTCACGGGGCAGCTCCAGTTCTTTCTCCACCTGGAACCTGCTCCCCAAAGGCCTCGTGGCCCCGGGGTCTCCTCCACTGCTCTCCTCTAGGTCCAGGTCCCAGAGCCACCTCCTTCCCCCTCACAGCCCGCTCCTCAGCCCGGTCCTCGTCTCTGTGCCCAAAGAGAGTAAGGCCTGAGCCAGATGCTCAGATGAAGATGAAGCCTGTGACCTGGGCATCCGCTTCATTCATTTGCTCATTAACTAAGAAGGAGGATTCTAGAAGCAATCCGAGTCGCACAGTGGCCACGCCTGTCACCCCAGCCTTGCGGGAGGCTGAGGCACAAGTTTTGAGGCCACCCTCAGCAATTTAGTGAGACCCTGTCTCAAAATAAGAGATCAAAAGAACTTGGGACGAAGCTCAGTTGTAAAGCACCCCTGGGTTCGACCCCCAGTACCATTCACATAAAATAAAATAAAAATAAAACACCATACCGGCCCATGCCTCTGAGGGGCAGGCCCAGTGCCGAGCACCTTGGGAAATTCTCTCACTACTTCCTGCAGCAAGACAGGGTAGTCGTGGTGGGCATTTCACAGATGGGGAAATAGAGGCTCAGAGCAGAGAATGACTTGATCAAGGGCATATAACTGGAGGGACCTGAGTGAAACCCAGCTAGTCCATCCCTACCACCCTCCCCTGACCACTGCTCACGGACACACACCACACACGCATGCTCATGCTCACAGGTCCCTGCCCCTCCAGCCTCCTGCTGAGCCCTGCAGTCTCGCCCAGTCCCTCAGGCCTCAGCCGCCTCTGGAGGACAGGATGGAGGAGGTGCCCCGCACTCCCAATTCTGGGCACACACCTACCTGGGCCCCAGAACAGAGGGGTGGGCTCTGCCTTGCTCTCTTCCCTACACCCCTACACCTCTGGCTCTCTTCCCTATGCCCCATGGAAGGGGGAGTCCTGGATTTACCACGGGGGTGGCCAGAGCTGTGCTGGGCCAGGCAGCCACCCAGGGCTTTGGTGGGAAGCAGGGTTGGGGGCTCTTTAGGGGACACTCAAAGAAAGAGTCCCAAGGAGACTGGTGCAAGAGCCTCCTCTTCTAGACTTCCCCCAGAACTCTCTCCATGGCCCCTTGATGGCAGTTGGGTCAAGAACTATCACCCAGACCGTCACAGATTCTGGGCTACAATCCTATGTGCCAAGCATGACGTACCCCTCCGAGTCCCTCGTGTTCCAAATCTCTCTTCACTCTCCAATCTCACACCAGCTCCTCGTGCCACACAACACCTGAAAACCCAGCCACACAGGCGAGCGTGCAGTCTGCATGTGCAAACTCACACCCATGCACGCACTCCTGCCTTTCTGCAGGCCACATTACACAGACCCCCGGCCACGCTGTGCCAGTTCTCAGAGCCCTGCAGCAGCTCTCAATGACAAGGTGGTGAGGAGGACGCCCCTGGAGGCAGAGGTAAGACCAAGTGTCCCCCCAGCTGGAGCCAGCCTGGCTAGGCCCCGAAAGCTCCTCTAAGGACTTCCCGATGCAGCTCCTAGGTGGCTGTGGCTGCTCAGGCTTCCGCCCTTCCGGATGACTGTCCTGTAGCCACCCTGCAGAGCCCTGGCTGGCTGCCTGAGAGGGAACCTCTCAGAGAAACCCACCGGCCACCAGCCTGCCCCCCACGCCTTCCCACCTCCTAATCGACTCCCTTCTTCTCCTCTGCTCTCCAGCACCTCCCACTCCCCCTCCCTCGGGTATGTTATAGACACCCTGTGGCTCTGCGGCCAACTTCCCCAGTCAGCCCTCATCCCATGTCAGCTCCTCTGCTATGAGATCCATTACCCAAAACATCCCCCAAGTCCCTGCTCAAATGTCCCTCTTGCAGGCATAGCCCTTGCTCCCATCTCCCTGTCCCGCCCTAACTGCAGGACTGCAGGGTTCTCCCACTCGGGGGCTCCTGAGGCAAGGAACACCCCCATGCGCATGTCACTGGCTGCAGGGAAGGCACTGGTGACGGTTCGCTGGGAGCTGGGAGGCCAGAGGGAGCTTGGAGACTGGAGCGGCCCAGTCTGGGCTGTGGTCGGAGGCGAGCTGGTGGGCTGGGCTTGCCCCACCGACCAGCTCCCCACTTTCCTCACCATCTGAGCGCTTGTCGAGATCCGCCTGGCTTCACATTTCACTGATCATATGAAGCTTTTTGGCTCTTTCCTAGAGAAGGCCAGTTCTGCTAAGCAGGGACTTGGGGATCCTCTTGGCTCAATGTCCTAACCCTAGGCCTGGCGCAGGGCCGATGCTCAGCAAATGCTTGTAGAATGAAGGAATGAGTGGGGGGGGGGGTCTGGGCCCCAGAGAGTCAGAGGCAGAATGTGAGCCCCTGTGGACCAGGGAATTAAGGCCCCAGAATGGAAGCCGGGAGTAGAGAGCCGGAACTCCCACAGCATGTTTGCAGGTGGGGACGGACACACACCGAGGGCGGTCAGCCAGGAGTCGCCACATTCTACGAAGGGTCCTTGTCCCATGAAGGGCAAGAACTGGACACTGTCTTGACCTTTGATACTTTCACAGAGAGACAGGTCCAGCAGGGCAGTGCCCATTCCCAGCGCCAACTGCTGGCCAGGTGCCCTATACTGAGTATAGGACCCCAAGACCCAATGGTGGCCGCTGTGGCTACAGCGGGGCCCCTGGAGTTGCTCTGCCCACTCACCCCCCCCCACTGCCCTCCACGGCCAAAGCACCCTGCCACTCACCGAGGCTGAGGAGGATGAGGAACTTGAGGCACACAAACTCCTGGCGGTCCAGCTGCAGTGCATGCAGCTGTAGCACCAGCTCTTGCGCCCGCAGCACCAGGCCATGGAGCAGGGAGCCCGCCTGGGCAGCCACTGTGGTCAGCTCCACCTGGGGGGGTCGAGAGGGCAGGTCAGGGGCCCTTCAGAGGGGATGGGCCCAGGACAGTGGTCGTGGGGCCTGGGTCAAGCAGCCCTCCTGAGAAGCCAGGAGCCCTCCCAGGCCACCAGTGTCAAGGACCCACCCTTCCCAGTTCTCCTTAACCTGCTGGGCCTGGAGTTGGGGCACCCATGGCCTGCATGCCTGATGGCAGCAGGGCAGACACCAGGAAGTGGGTGCCACAGGGGAACTAAAGGGTCCTTCATATACAAAGAGCCGCTGCTTGGCCCAATGGTGCGAACAGATTCCGTGCTTCTGTCACAGGGAAGGGCAGTTCTGCCTGAAGCTGTGGACGCGTGCACATGTCCACCCGCCTGCTCACACAAGCTCAGCTCACAGTCACACGCAGACACCTTCACAGGGCGGCCACCAGCTTCATGAAGTGGAGGCAACACTCAACTTGCACACACATTCACACGTGCCCTTAGAGGGGCATTCACAGTAACCCAGAGCTGCGTGGTTGAGCACGCTCACGTGGTAAGAGACAGAAACAGACGCCCACATGCTTCTGCATGGGATCTGCACAATTAAACACAGGAGGGTGCACACACATGCAGGACACTCCTGGGACCACAGAGACTTTGGCCCACATACTCACACTCACGTCTCAAACTCCCTCCACCTGCACTCACAGGGGCTCCAAAGTTACCCCTTAGGAGGACATCCCTGTCCCCTCCCCCCAGTGGCCTGGGACACCAGGGTGACAAGTGAAGATGAGGCCAGAGGTCCTGAGGGGAGGGGGTGAGGAGCAGGACCTCAGTCTCTGTCCCCACCTGTGTTACCCATTAGGCCACTGCTCAGCCCGTGTCCCCACCTGGGGAGTCCTCCTACCACCCGGCTGGACCCAGGGCATCAATCTCCTGTCGCCTCTCCCTCCTGCCCTCTTTTTCCCCTGCTCCTCCTGGGCTCTTCCTCCTCGGCCCCCCCACTCTGAGCCAGGTGGCTGCCCCCACCTCCTCCACCCTTTTCCCCCTCCCCTTCCTCCTGGGGTCAGCGTGTCCCCCCTCCCGAGGCTCCAGCTCTGTCTTCAGGAGCCTCCGAGAGCCACTTTCCACCCTCTTGTCCCATCTCCCTGCTCTAAGCGGCCAGAGCCCGACTCTGGGCTCCCTGCGGCCTCACTCCATCCCTCATTCCTTTATTTGGGATCCAGAGTCTGCGAGGTCTCGACCTCTTATGGCTGGCTCCCAGCAACCCCTCTAGCCTCATCTCTTACCTCCTCCCACCCTGCAGGCCCCAAAAGCACTTCTGGACCCCCTCTCAGATCCCGTGCCCTGCTGTCCCGCCACCTGTGTGGGAGTGGAGACAGACCCCCCATCGCCTCTCACTATTCAATCAATTCTGATTTTTTAAAAATTTATTCTTGAGAGACCCAGTGCCACTGTCCCTTCCTCCAAAGGTCTCCTCTGATTGTCCCACATCCTCTAATCTTGTCCCCCAGAGCAGGGCTCCCAGAGGCTGACTCCTTACAAGGCCAGGGACAGGGCTGGCCACAGAGAGGCCTGGCCAGGGGATGTCCCCCAAAACGAGGGAAAGGGATGGAATTCAGGGTGTCCAGAGCTCAGAATTCTGAAAGCAGGGTCCGTCACCTCCTGGCCGGTGACCAGCAGGATGCTGCCCTCCTTGCCGTATTGGACCTGGCGGTAGATGTGGTCGAACACCAGCAGCTCACTCCAGCAGTTCTGCAGCAGTGTCATCTGGTCAGCCACCTGCAAGGAAGAGCCACGTGGGTGTCTGGGGTCCTGCTGGGGTCTAGTTAGGGACCTTCCTCTCACCCTTCTCCTCCAACTCTCAGTTCAGAGAATGATCTAGATGTGTGACCCGAAAAAGTGACCACCTCTCTGTGTCCTGCCTATCCTTCCCTCTACTGCATCAAGTGTGGCCACGGTCTAACAATGACAGGGTCCAACAGAAATGCTTGGGGCTTGGTTGCGCCAGGCTTCAGGCGCCAGCCCTGCCTCTCACACATGGTAGGACCTGATGCAAGTTCCAGGAGCTTTCTGTACTTTGGTTTTCTTTCTTTTTTGTTTTTCTGGGAACCAGGGATTGAACCCAGGGGCACTTAACCATTGAACCACACCCTAGCCCATTTTTTATATTTTATTTAGAGACAGGGTCTCACTGAGTTGCTTAGGGCCTCCATAAATTGCTGAGGCTGACTTTGAACCTTCGATCCTCCTGCCTCAGCCTCCTGAGCCTCTGGGATTACAGGCATATGCTTGGTTTTCTAATCTGTAAAGTGGTCAAGGTACTTAGAAGCTGGTCTGACACGTATTAAACACTCAGTAGATGTTAGTGACAAACGTCCCTGGAGGCGCTCTGTGAAGACACCACTCATCTGAACAGTGTGCCCATATGGCCTGCTGTCAACTCTGGCAGCTACAACTGCTCTCAAAGAGCCAAGGGGAAGAAACAGAGGGCTTCTCCTGGGACTTTTGCAGAGCTTTCAAGCCCAGAAGAGAAAAGTGTTGGCCAGGCCTGGGGACAGATTGGGGAGAGGGCAGGCAGATGGCAACATCTGCAGTAGGAACAGAAGATTCTGAACACCTAGGTGGCAACCGGCACTGAGTCCTCCTTGAGGAGGACAACCCAGGCTTTGGTCCCTCTCGGTATCCACAGCCCCCTCCTGGGACCATCTCTATGGTGAACACAAGCCATGATGATTACCAGTCCCTGCGCTGGGGTCCCACAGCCCTGCCAGGTTGGTGCAGTTGCTACTAGCTTCATGGAGAGACCAAACAGCACAGTGACTTGCCCAAGGTCAGTAACTTGCCCAAGGTCACCCAGCTCTGTCTGGTTCCAGATCCATGCTCTTCACTACTGGAGTGGACAAGACTTGACCCTGCTCCCTTGCCATCTAGGGGTTCATGGTCTCTTGTCAACTTCTTACTTTCTCCATGAAGCCCTCCTCAATCCCTCCTCCCTCCTCAGTGCCCTCCCACCCTCTGGACATAGAATGTGCAACATCTTATGGCTCATGCTCTGCCTTCCCTGATGCCATGAGGCACAGGAAGGCAGGCCTGGTGTCCAGCTCAGCTCTGGGCCCCTCCAGGAGGCCTCAGGAGCAGCTGATAGAACTCTGCCAGACACCCACCCCTCCCCCAAGGAGCCAGGGAGCCCTGGCAAACAACTCTCTCTTCTTGGGGTAGAAGTCCCTCCTCCCTCCGTCACCTCCTCTCCATCCCTGAGGCCTCTGTCCTCAGGCAAACGGGGAGAAAGGAGAAGGTAGAACAAGAGGAAAGTGAGGAACTGGACACACAAACAAGGTCTCTTCTCGTACCCCCCTCCCCAGTGCGAGAAGAGAAGAAAGGACCTGGTCTGTGCAGGTCTGTCTTGCTCTGGGCCACCGCCTCCCTTCCTCACCTCATCTCTGGGCCAAGCGCCCACTCTCTCCCTCCTCCCAGAGTTTCATCGCCATCAGAGCAGAGCCCTAGGTGACCTGGGATTGGCCCCAGCAGCCATTAGATGGCAGGGGACACTTCTCCTTCCCTCTCCTCTGGAAGTGGCTGGCCTGTGGAGCCGGGTAGGAGCCTTGCCATCAGTTTCCAAGAAGAAAGCAAAGCTGAGGGAGGACTTACCATCAGGATCAATCTGCCCTGCCCCAGTGACATCCTGCCCGTGTTGCAGAGAAACAAGCAGGCTTGCCCGAGGTGACGCGTGGGCAGTGGGGCTCTGCCCAGTCGGCCCTACTGGGTCCATCTTCAGGGGCTCTGGGAACTTCTGCCTCAGGCCCAGGTGGGAGAAGTCTGCCCAGGGGTCACACTGGTGTCAGGCAAGGAGCTCTTGAGCCCACTGAGGGTGACCCAGAAGGAGGCCATGCAGGGCTGTGCTCTGCCCCCACCCATTGTGAGTCCCAAAGAGCAGACACCCTTGTGCCCAGATTGAATGAAGGGGGGGCGTGGAAGAGAAGAGATAAGGGGGGAATTAGAAGATAAGCAGGCCAAGCTCCAGGGAGAAAGCAAAGGGGTCACAGTGACCTGGCTGGCCCAGATCCGGGAGCAGACTCCAGACCTCAGACCCCAGGGTGGGGGCAGCCCTGCAGAGGGGCCCAGCTGGGAGACGGCAGAGATCAGCTCTCTGATGCCTACACTCCATGCCCCTGCCCCACTACGCGTCCTCTCTCGCCCTCGTTTACTGCTTTATGAGATGGGAGAAATAATCTTCCCCCTTCAGTTACAGAAAAACCTATGAACACAGCATGGGTCGCAAGGGGTTGTGTGAACCCACTGTCAACTCCCCCAAGGATGCCACTCAAGCTGGGCTCCCACTTACCCCCGGCCAAGCATTTTCCTGCCAGACTTCCACTTCTTCACTCAGATGGACCAATGGACACATAAAGACACCCAACTCCCAAATGCTCCCCACAATGTGAGCACACATAGGCACACCTGTACATGAGCACACATAGCCACACCTGCACACGGGCACACACACCTCTGTATTTAAAAGAAAACTAGCCAGGTGCGGTGGTGCACAGTCTGTAATCCCGGCAGCTCAGGAGGCTGAGGCAGGGGGATCGCAAGTTCAAAGCCAGCCTGAGCAAAAGCGAGGTGCTAAGCAATTCAGTGAGATCCTGTCTCTAAATAAAATACAAAATGGGGCTGGGGATGTGGTCCAGTGGTCGGGTGCCTCTGAGTTCAACCCCTGGTACCCCAAAAACAAACAAATAAAAACTTGAGTGAAACTCCATAAAAAAGCAGGTGGCCAAGAGCCTCACTCAGTCAAGGAGGGCTGGGGTCCCCTCTCCAGAGATTTCTTCCTAAACTCAAGGTCCCTCCTCCCTTACCCTTTAACCTCCCTTCCGCCCTCGGGACAAGGACATTTGCAGTCCCAGCCTCAGAGTCCCTTACCAGCCTAGCCCATCCATGGGCTCACCAGCCACCCACCCCTCCTGCTCTGGGCAGCCACAAATCTTCCCAGAGCCTTGACACCTTGCAGCCGGCTCTGGAGAAGGGCTATTTATGGGTGCCGGCTGACCTCTCCCCCAGCAGGCCTCCCTCTGGAGCCCCCTGGGGTCTGATCGGTCTGGCAGCCGAAGGCCAGCAGGCTCGGTAATTCTCGGGTGGCTGACATGCCCCAGGCTGGCCTGGCGCGCTCCAGGCCGAGTGGTCGGTGGGCCATCGTTTGTCAGCCGAGGACTGACAAGAGTTACTGCAGCTTAAATGAAACCATATATCTGGGCAATTAAATCTGTTGCCAATGGGGGCCTCGGAGCTGGACGTCAAGGGTGAACTGGTGTCAAGATGGGTCATTAGGCATCGTGGCTCTCCTCCCTCTCCCCGGTTCCTGTCTTGCACCCTCGCAGCCTATCCCTCACCGTAACTGTCCAGGGCTGACTGCCTGGCTCCGGACCTGCCCCCACTGCACAGCGGGGAAGGGTGAGTCCCTGCTGCCTTGCAGGTAAGAAACTGCTTTACAAGCCCTGAGCAAGTCTGTAAAGACAGTGCTCAGAGGAGAGTGCATTCAGCATCTCTTACTCTGCTCCTCCTGGCCAGGCCTGGAGACCACCTGCAAGTGGGCAGTCAATAGCACAGTGCAGAGAGCAGAAAGGAAGAGCGCTGGGGAGCCCAACGACTGGGTTTCCTGAGCGCCAAGCCCTGTGTTGAGGTCTTCACCTACCCAGGCTCATTAAACCCCTATAACCACCCTCCCAGGTAGCTATTACCCACATCCCTCTCCTTTATAAATGAGGAAACTGAGGCCCAGAGAAGCAGAACTGCACAGCTTGGTAGTAAGCCCCTTGAGCCTGGTCTCTGGTCTTCACTTCTGTGCCACTGTCAGCTCCAACATGCTATGCTTGGGCAAGGTGGGAAAATGAGACAGAGGGACAGCCAATCAAGTGGGAAAGGGGACAGAGGAGGGAAAGTCCTAGAGGGCACCTGGGATCGTACATACCTGGGCCCCCAGCATCCCTGATGGTTCAGCTAAGACCCCAGGCTTTCCCCTGAGAAGCTGATTGGTCATCTGCATGGAGCCTTGGCTCTGGCTAGGAGCCCCTCCCTGGATGTGGGGCCCCAGCCAGTCCTGGCTGTCCATCATCTGCTGCCCAAGGGCCCACTCCTGGGTCGGGCTCTGCTGATGCTGCCAGCCCACTTCATGGGGTCACCTGGAATGCCCGGATGTCCTCACACTTTTATGGACTTTCCCCTGGGCTATTCCCATTTCTTGAACGTCCTTAGCATTCTCTGACTTATTTCTGGAAACCTCTGACTTCCTCAGATGTAGCCATCTTCTCTCTCACTAGACTTCTCAGTCCCTTCCCATCACTCTCGGAGCCCTGGGCACTCTGGGCACCCTGTATTGGCATTATCTATGTGCACTTCTGTCTCTTCCTCTAGCCTGGCAACTTTCTGGGTCCAATTCATTTCAATGTCCCCAACATCCATGATGCCCCAAAGCCATCCCTGGATGGCTCCGTTCCAGAGCCCCTCTTCTGTCTGCTGAGATGTGTTGAATGGTGAATCAAAGGGATACTAGGGCCATTCAGCACCCTTTTGCTTTTCTGCCCACTCACCCCTGGGTTCCGCAAACAGACACCACCCAGGGTCCACTGGAGCAGTGGGAAAGAACTTGATGTGGCAAACTAGAGGTTCTCCAAGGGCTGGGCTAGTGCTTATCTGCAAGGCTCCTTTACAGAGGTGGTGACTGTGGGCCATATTCCTGGGCTCAATACAAGATTCTGGGAAGGGGAAGCAGGAAGATTTGGGCCATAGAGAAGCCAGAGCAGGAAAAAACACTCAGCAAAGCTGGGACAAAGGCCCTTCCCATCCTGCGTGAAGCCCCGGGAGAGTAGGAAAGCGGCCAGAGGAAGTGCCCTGCCCCTGGATCCAGGCTGGGAATGCTCTGCTGCTCCTCCCTCTGCACAGGGGCTTATGGGAAGCCTGCAGGGGAAGCCAGAAACCAACCCCAGAGTCCTGGGTCCTCATCCCCCAGGGCCTCCAGCCAGGAGCAGAAAGCAGGTGGGAGTATCCCTGCATAAGGTCAGCCCAGAGAGGCCAGTAGAGGGGACTGGTAGACAGCCCATCCCATGGTAGACCCACTGCATGTCTCAGACCTTGGCCATGACAGGCCCTCCACAGTAGAAGCAGGAATCACCACCACAAATTCTTGACTCCCAGATCCCCCTAGGCCCCTAACGCCATGATGCTCCAGAGGCTCTGAGTCCCCATGCCCCACCTTATTCCCATTCCTTGCCAGCCAGGGCAGGCAGTGCCCCCAGCCCATCCGGCCACATCTCCTGGAGGAAGCCCAGGCCTGAGTGGCGTCAGCACTGACAATGCTGCTCAAGGCTGCAGTGGCCCCAGCGGGGAGGGCAAAGGCTCTGCTGTTTATAACCAACCTCAGAACAGCTAGGGGGCTGACTTGGGAAAGGCTGTACCCAGACCAGGGAGAAAGGGACCTTGGCCAGGGTTTCAGGGGTCTCTGGGGAAGCCTCAGATGGAGCCAGGGCATTGGAGGGGCAACTCCCAAGCCTCAGGCCATTCACATCCCTAGGCAAAATGACTGGGAAGTTCTTCCCTATACCTGGCCTCAGTTTTCCTGCTGCTTTTCTGTTTACTTTAGCTTAGGTACTTTAACACCTGGGGGAAAGAAGCCCTTGAGGTAAAAGAAAGCTGCTTCATCTGGCAAGATCACTGACAGGCCCTGGGATCCCCCACCCATTCCTCTGCAGGCATACAAACACACAGACACACAGAAACACAGAACCAACCGTCGTGAGAGTTACAGGGGCAATGAGACCTTTCATCTTATTTAGGGTGGAGGAGGGCCCACAGGTATCCAAAACTCAGACACTAAGAGCCCATCCATGGCATATGCAACTGGTGGGGATTGGTAGCCTCTCTGAATGGGATGACAGGATGGGCTGGACCCCCTCCTGGCATTGGCCTGGGGGACATACGAAGAAGACCCAGTTAGTCTTTTGAGGGAGTCCAAGGCCTCAGAGAAAGCAGGAAATGCCTCCAGAAAACCCAGACTGGGAGAGAAACAGCCTCAGACTGAAGAGGCTGGAAAAACACAGAGGAGCAGAGAGACCACAGGCCTGGGGGTGCAGGGAGACATTAGCATGAGACAGAGACTGTGAGAGACAGAGACTTAGAAAACAAGGCCAGGGAGGGGAGGGAGTGAGCAGGGGTGAGGGACACTCAGGAGGATGTGGTAGACCAGAAATGCTCCTTAATGTCCCCAGGGGAACCTCCATGTCTTAACACTGCCTAAAACCAGTGGGCAGGATAGACCACTCAGGGGGCCACCAGGACAGAGGTCCAGGCAGCCTGGAGGCCACACCAGAGCCAGGGCCAACAGTGGAGGAGGCACTCACCTCCAGCTCTTTGAACACCATACATCTGCGAGCCCAGTCCACGATGGAGATGAAGGTCTGGTCAGCCATCCTGCACAGGAGGCCGAAGGGTGCTGGCTGGTCGGGGCGGCCTTTGGCAGGTTCCTGCAGGCAGCCTACGATGCGTGCCCGCACCTGGTCCTCATCGGGCTCCAGCTGCAGCAGCTGTAGGATGAGCTCGGGCACACTGGGCCCTCCAGAGAAGGGCTCTGGGTAGCCATAGGGCGGCCCAGGCTGCGGGGGACTGGCATAGGGTTCTGGATACTCAGACTTAATGGCACGGCCAGGGAAGGCAGGGTAGAGGTAGCCGGCCAGTGGCCCATGGGTGCTGGGCATGGCCATGGGCAGTGCTGAGGCTCCAAAGTCGCCCAGTGGCCCAGTGGGTGGACCAGAGGCCAGGCCCTTAGGCTCAGGCGCGTGCAGGCTGGGGGTCAGCATGTAGTCCGGTGGGGGAGGGGGTGGCGGAGGCACCCCCATTGGGGGGCCTGTCTCCAGCTTGAAGCCATTGGCCCGAATCTGTGCCTTCTTCTGCTGCTTCAGGGCCCGGTCCCGCTTGTACATGGGCCCAAACTTGTTCCGGCCGCCCCGCATACGGTCAGCGCGCACGGCTGTGGGCAGGGGCAGAGGGTCAGGCTCCCCCCTCCACGCCACCTTCTACGCTGCTCTATCCTGAGCTAACTGTGTCCTTCCCCTGCCCAACAGCCTTTCATGACTTCCACAGGGGAAGACAATCATCTTAGCCTGGCATTCAAGGTCCTGCTCAATTTTCCAGGTTATCCCTCAGAGGAACAAGTGTCCCTTCCACTTCACCTTACTCACCTCAGCAGACACTGCTGCTCGGCTTGACACTTTTCCCTCAGCCTCCACCCAGCTCCCCATCTTTAATAGTCCTTCTTCCTCAAAGCCTTTTCTTTCTCTTGTGCTTGCCAAACACCCAGCCTCAATGTCACCACCTCCAAGAAGTGTTCCTAGATTTGCCCAGGCAGACTCTCCTGTCCTTGGCCCCACAGTCCCACCCCTGGCCCACTCTTATCATGCTGAGTGTACCATGCCATATGCCCTATGCTGGGAGGTCCTGGGGACTCAGCTCTTAGTCTCTTGGTTCAGATGTCCAGTGCTGGGCCTGACAGGGAGACAGTGATAGGAAGGGGATCCTGTGAGTCTTCCTCACAGCGGGATGCCCAGTACGGACTAAATCCCAGACTCTTTGAACCCCAGTGGCAAGATGACTTGGGTTTCCCCTACTGACTTTGAATGTGAAGGCGGGTTTAGAGGTTGCTGGCTCTGTGATGGAGGCAGGGACCTCTCTTGCTAACCAGATGTTCTTCTGTCTAGCCAAGAATGTGTCACCAGCCAGACTCAACAGGTGCATCTCTGCAGCTGGAGTGTGGCCCCCGCCCCTGCTTAGACAGGATCCCAGCCCAGGCTCTAGGAGAAGGAAGAGATCAGGAGACAGAGGGCAGTGCTTAGCAGGAATGGAACCTCCCAGACGTCTTCCTGCCATACTTTCAGGCAGGCTGCCCTGTGGGCTTCGGCTGCCAGCAACAACCAGCTATTCTGGCCCCTCAGGACTTGGAGCTAGGGATGTAGGCTCTTGGGACAGGGCAGGGTATTCCCTTCCCCCGCCCCCGAAGCTAGGAGCTGTAGAACATGTGGTCTGCAGCTCTCAGAGCCTCTGGGGGTGGGGGCTTCTCCTTGTTCAGAAACTTCAGCCAACAGCTGCTGACTGGGCGCATAGCCCAGCTGGGGCCATGGGGTGGAAGCTACTCGTGTCCACCCTTGGGTCTCTCCTTCTGGGACATCTTTTTTCCTCTCTGGACTGCAATGGGGGTAGGGGTGGGGGCAGAAGAGTCCTGCGTCCTCTGGGGAAATTGTTACCTACTCCTCAGCCCTCTCAGGGCTGGATAGGAACAAGATAGGAAGGAATCTCACCCTCTGGAGTGAAAAAAACCAGTGATCCCTGGGTGGTGGTGGATAAATAAAAGGAGAAGGCATAAGAATAAAATAACAATAGTAATAATAGCTAACCTGTGAGTGTTTACTGTGTACCAGGGACCTTAGACTTTCCGTCACTTCTCTCAAACCTCACACTAACTCAGGGAGGGAGGGAGGCACTACTATTAATCCCATTTTAAAGTTGGGGAATCTGTAGATCATAGAAGTTAAGGAATTTAACCCAGTGCCTGTAAGTGGTGTCACTGGGACTCGAACCAGACAAGGGCATTGAAAGCCTTGACTCTAGCTGGGGTGGGGGCTCGAGCTTCTTCAGGGAGAGAAGCACTGCTGGGGCTCTGTCTATGTTGGGGACCCTGGGCTGCCGAAAAGGCGTCTCCCTGGAGTTGAGTTTAACGCAACCCTGGCTGGTTCTGCATGAACTCCCTCCCCCAGGACTTAAGCCCAACCCCTGCCTGTCCTCTCACTCCCTTGAAGAGACCAGGCCCTAAGTCAGGCTAGGGGCCAATCGCCTGGCCCCTAAAACTTCGAGAAGGCCAGTGATGTCCTCTCTTCAGCTACCTTTCCCAGCCCCACCCTCTGCTCCCTCGGGCGGTCAGAAGTCAGGGGTCGGAGTCCCGCGGGGCGCGCACCTTCCAGGCGCATCCCCACCGTCAGGCACTTCTGGAAGCGGCAGAAGGGACAGCGCTTGCGCTGCGTCTTGTCGATCTTGCAGCTCTGGCTCTCCGTGCACGTGTAGTGCTTGTTGTTCTGCACAGTGCGCTTGAAGAAGCCCTGAAAGAGAGGGGAGTCAGTGTGGGAGCGATGGACCCTCTGCCCAGAGCGCGCGCCGGCCTCCGCCGCGCCCTACACACCCTTGCCGCCCGCCTGCAGACTCACCGCTCACGCGCTCACCTTGCAGCTCTCGCACGTGAGCAGCCCGTAGTGGTATCCGGACACCTTGTCCCCACACACTGGGCACAGCTCATCCAGGTCCTCGTCGTACGAATAGTCCATGCCCGCGGCGTCCGCCTGAGGAGAGAGGAGAGGGTCACCACGGGCCGACGGCGAGGGGCTGCGGCTGGTCTGGCCAGGCGGATCTCGCACCCCGCGGCGGCCGCACCCACAGCGCCCGCTGCGGTACCCCTGGCCGCGTCCAGGTGAAGGGGGCGGCGGCAGGACCCACTGCAGCGCTCAGGTGGCCTCGCAGCATGGGCCCAGCCCGAGTGTGGGTCCCGCGCTCCCGCCGCGCGGCTCCTCCCGCGCCGCCGCTGCCGCGCCCGATCCCGGACCCTCGGATTCGATGCGCTTCGATCCGGATTCGTTTGTCTGAGAACAAAACCCCGATTCTGAGAAAAGGAGACAGGCTCCGGCGCGGGTGAAACAGGAGCCAGGGAGCCCGGGCAGAGTGGGGCGAGCGGCCCGGGTGTGCTGGGAACCCGACAGAGACGAAGGAGGCAGAGACAGTCTGGGAGAGACAGAGAGACCCGCCGGAACGAGCGCGATACCCCCGACCGACGCTGCTCACGTAGAGAGAACCCGGGCGACGGGGACACACCGATGCCGAGTCAGGAAAAAAGCCTAGGGAGACGAGATAGATAGAGAGATGATAGATGGATGGAAGGAAGGATGGATGGATAACGAAAGAGACCGAATCACAGACACCGAGAGAGAGAGGCCCAGAGACAACCCGGGAGAAACACATGCACAGTCGGAGAGACAGTGATAGACAAGAGACAGGCCGAGAGACGAGAGACACCGGGGAGACAGGGCAGAGAGAGTGACAGAGACGCGGAGAGAAAACCTGGGGAGACGGAGGCGCCCAGCAAGAGGGTCGGGGACTTGGAGACGCGCCGGAACCCAGAGCCGAGCTCCGAGGCGTGGCCCCGCAGAGTCGGACCGCCAGGGGCCCGCGTCCAGAGGTGCGGAAAACCACGGCGCCAGGGACCGAGAGCCCGAAAGCGCTGAGCTGCCCGGGACTGCGGGCCAGGGGAGACAAAGCCGGTGGCAGCGACGGCAACCGGAGGCGCGGCTTGCGCGGCCGAGACCGAGTCGTCGGACGGAGAGACGGCGAAGAGGGCGCGGCGGAGACCGCCGGCGCCGGGCGCGGAGACCTCGGGCGGAGGTCCCGTAGGCTCTGGGAGGCCGGGCCGGAGATGGGGGCGACCTCGGGCGGAGAGTCACAGTCCCAAAGAGGGAGCGCGACGGCGGCCGGCGCCCACCTCGCGGCTCCTGCGAGCAGCGCTCCGCGTCCAGCCCGCGCGGAGACCCGCACCTCCCGGCCGCGCCGCCGCCGGCGATGAGCCGCACCCGGGCGCAGCGCCGCCCGCCCGCGATGACGGCCGCTCGGGCCGGGGGCGGGGAGGCGGGGGCGCGGGGCTGGCTGCGCTGGGCCTCGGCGCTCCCCCCACCGCCTCCCCGCCCCCGCCGCCTCCGGGGCCGCTCGAGGCGCACCTGGGACCCGGGCCCCTCTGCCGCCACTGCGCGCTGCGCGAACCCGCCGCGCTGGGCCAGGGGCCGGGCGCTCTATATGGGCGCGTGCGGTATCCGGGGGCGGAGGCCCGGCGCGCGTCCTCCCCACAGCCCGGCCTGTGCCCTGCCCTCCCCCCAGCTTGCTCGTGGCTTCACCCTCATCCTCTCGGGCCCCCCATCCCCAGCCAGGCCCCCAGAAGCTCTCGAGCTACGAGAGAACGGCGGAGTCCCAGCGCCCCAGAATCCAGACAGGTGTCGAGCGCTGAGGTGCCTCTGGCGGTGGGAGGAGGCGAGCTCCTGTTTGCAAGTCCAGCTTAGTCGTGGCCAGGGCCAAGCTGGGGACGCTGGTGGTTCTGCAGCTTGGAAGTGGGTAAGGGCGAGCGTGGGGGCCTGTGGCCAAGGCATTAGTTCAAGGCTAGAAACCGTCTGGTGTTTGCCCTGCCACATTTCCTCACTTGGGCGGTAAGTAACCTTCTTCAGTCCTCAGTTTCCTCATCTGTGAAGTGGGATGATGACTGGCCTTCCTGGAGGGTGGTTGTAAGGATGGACCGAAATGCAGCTGGCGAAGCACAAGCCCGGCACGGCGGTGTCTCTCTACAACGCCCAGCGGGAGACCTGGGGCAATCCCCTTCTCTGTGAACCTCAGTTTGCCGGCAGGAAATGGGAATCTTGGGAATGCACCTCTGCGAGATTCCAAGGTCTGGTGAGCACTCAGAGCCTCCAAGGGCTCGGGGGCTGGGAGAGCGGAGCTGGAGGTGGGCGACAGGCACCCCCACACCCCTCGGAGCTCTAGCCCAGGCAGAGGGCGGAGGAAGAGAGCTGGTGGAAGCCTGGGGGACAAAGGGAGCCCTGGCCGGGATGGGCAGATCAATTGCTCAGGGTTGGGGAACTCCACGGGGCCACTCCCGTTATCAGGTGAAGAAACTGAAGCAGGAGGGAGAAAGAGGCCTGCACAAAGCCCGCCCCTGGCCCCTCTGGCACCTGGGGTCTGAGGCTGGGGACCCTGAGGCCAGAAAGCTGCAGCTTCAAGAGAGGAAGACCGCAATTTGCATTGGCAGAGATGCTACCGACCAAAAAGTTTCAGGGCCACTACGGTGGCCTCAGGTTCCTGCAGGAGCTGGCACCATGGTCCTGAGAGCCTAGGCCTGAAGCCCATGCAGACCACCCCTCGCCTTGCTCACCCCGCAGAGTGAGGAGCAGAGTCTGCGGTCCGCTTGCCAGCAAGTCACTTCATTCATCTGAGCCTCAGTTTCTCCGTATGTAATAAGGAAAGCCCGGCCCTCCAGATGGAGTGCTGTAGTTTCCATCAGATTCCATGGACATATCTTGGTGCGGAGGGAGGAGAGAGAGCCAGAGAGGAGTTAGTGGTAGATCCCCACCTTGAGCCCCTGAGAAACTGCAGTCTGTGTCGGGCCTGGAGGCCGGAGGTGGGGGTTTGGGGGAGCTTTTCTGCCTCTGAACAACCTCCACTCAGAGAGGAGCCCTCTGCCCTCTGGCAGTGGAACTCAGCAGCACCCACCAGGCTGCAGGGAGTGGAGGGGAGTGGGGGATGGGCTGCCCAGGGGTAGTGGGCTTCTGTCGGGTAGAGCCCACCTGGGCTGTTGAGGAAGGCCCAGCAGCATAGCGCAGTCTGGGCTGGGGGCCGGTGGGGTGGGAGGCTGGGCTCTGAGCCAGCTCTCC
The DNA here is from genome assembly GCF_045843805.1 of Urocitellus parryii. NCBI lineage: Eukaryota > Metazoa > Chordata > Mammalia > Rodentia > Sciuridae > Urocitellus > Urocitellus parryii. The sequence continues at coordinate 201,226,733 of NC_135534.1, forward strand.
CCTTCTGCCACCATCTCAGCCCCCCTCCCCCTGGGCTCTACTACCTCAGGCTGGGAGCCGGTGGCTCACTGCACCCACCCTGCCCCTGCCCCATGTAGGAACTCACAGCCTGTTACCCACCTACCCAGGAAAGCAAAGCAGACCCTGTGCCAGCCGCAGAACCTGGACTGACAAATAAACACTGGAGACAGACTCACACATACACAGAGGCTCAGAGACCTCCATAGAGACCACACAGACGCCCAGACAGGAGACCCAGAGACCCAAGACAGGCCCAGAGACCTCACAAGACCCTCAGACTGCTAGGCTCCCACCAACACACCGATGTGAACACCCGGTCAACACTAGATAGCGGGACACCCACAGACCCCACAGCGCTTGTCGCCATAGGCCTGGCTCCTCCCATCAGCGGCCCAGTGAAGAAGAGAGGGTATCTTACTGAGGTGGGGAGGTCTAGAGAGACCTCTAGCCCCTTCCCCACCCAGAGAAGTGAGCACTGGTCACTCCACAGAGCAAGTTGTGGCCGGCCTGGGCCACAGGGAGGCACTGAGGAGGGAGGCTGGCCATTAGAGGCCTGGGCCCAGGCCCTCACTTACGGAGCGGAAGAAGAGTTCTCAAGCCGGATGAGGGTGGACAGTGGGCACCAGGGTCGGGGGGAGGCTCTGGAAACACAGGTGAGGCAGTGGTGACGGTGGGCACGCAGGAACTCCTTCACACCACTGCGGGCGGCGGGCGGGCGGCAAGCTGGCCCTGTCCGTTCGTCCTCCTCCTCCTCCCCGCCCTGGGGGGGGCCACCAGAGGCCCAATTGGTCTCTGCCCCCACGTGACTCTGCAGGCCTCCTCTCTCCTCCTTTGTTGGTGTTTCTCTTCATTTAGGTCTATTTTTTTCTCTTCTCCTAAAAGAAAAAAAAAATACCCCTATCTATCTGGGGGCCGAGGGTGGGGGTGGAGGCCAAGGTACTCTAGAGGCCTTGGCCAGCTGGCCGTTCCAGGCCGCTGTGGGAGCCCAGAGGCAGGGACCCCACGTAAGCGGGTAGGCAGCCCGCTTGTTAGTGACTGGGTGGGAGTGGGATCTGATTTATGAGCTCCTTCCCCACCCTGCCTGCAGCCTGGCCTCTCTCCCCTTGAATGGCTTCCTCTCTGGGTCCTGGCCTGGCGCGGTCCAGCTTGGTCCAGACATGGGAGCAGAGTCAGCATGGGCCAGTGTCAGGTAGCGGCATGGACCACTTGACCAGGTAGATAGACAAGATAGACCAGGTGGGCAGCAGCTCCGGTCTGGTCTTTACTCTTCTAGAAGATGGAGGAAGGAAGACAGGCTGGAAGGCAAGCAGAGGAGCTGACTGAACACCTTTCAGTTTGATGTCACCCCTAAATGTTCTCATCTACCGTGAGCCAGGGGTATTCCCCGTCAAAAGCTGGGGAGACTGAGGTGGGGCTGAGACTGCTTTGGGGGGCAAGTAATTGGCTCCAGTGACCCCGGGATGGTCTGGTTTGATAACTAGGCTAGAACAGGGCAGAGTAGGGGGAAGGCCAGGCCTCCCCATACAGCCTGGATGTCCCTGTCTACTCTCCTGGCCCAGGCAGGTCCTGCACTGTCCTGGTCCTGTCAGGCCCAGATTGCTGGGCCCTGCACCTGTCCCAGATATGACACGTTCTTCTGTGCATTCCTCCTTCATCTCAGGATGACGGCATGCTCCAGGGGCCAGGCATCTTTGCAGGCACAGGTCACAGTTAAGAACAGGGACGAAGCCTCTATCCTCAGAGGATTTACCTTCCAGCCACTGTTCCGGTGGGTGGGGAGGGGCGCAGGGCACCCCAGGGCAATCACGGCTGGGAACTCCCTCCATGCTCCTTCCATCTTCATTTGAAAAAATGGGCAAATCATGCCAGGTACCTCTCTTACCTGGCTTGGGATGAGGGGGATTTTTCTGGAGCCAAACTATATTTAAAACTGAGTGTGTCTTTTCCTTATTATTCCTGTCATTAAAAAAAATGTGAACACATAATTTTAATGTCATGACTTATTCTGAGTACATATATTCTAATTCTACCTACATCAGAACTGATTCCTTAACATGCATGACCACATGTCTTTTTCACCATAAATGTTCTTACAGGAGATACTTCCCTTGCCTATGTCTGGAACCTAAAACTAATCCTCCATTTTACTTTATTTCATTTCATTTTATTCCTAATTTTATTTTTAATTTTTTTCCTATTTCAATGCAAGGATTTTGTTTTTTTTGTTTTGTTTTTGTTTTTTGTTTTTTGGGTACTGGGGATTGAATTTAGGGCCACTCAACCACCAAGCCACATCCCCAGCCCTATTTTGCATTTTATTTAGAGACAGGATCTCACTGAGTTGCTCAGTGATCTTTCTGCCTCCACCTCCCAAGCCACCTTGGGGATTATGCGCGTGTAATCCCAGGGGCTGCCGCCACAGCCTCCCTCCCTCCCTTTCTCCTCCTCCTCCTCCTCCTCCTTTTTTTTTTTTTTTTTTTTTAGTACCAGGGATTGAACCCAGGGGCACTTTATCAGGGAGCCACATCCCCAGCCCTTTTTATCTTTTTTTTTAAATTTTGAGACAGGGTCTCACTAGGTTGTTTATATCCTCACTAAATTGCTAATACTGGCTTTGAACCTGTGATTCTCCTGCCTCAGCTGCCAGAACTGTTGTGATCACAGGTGTGCACTACTGTTCCCAGCCCTGCCTTCTTGATCAGGACAAATGGGTCTTTTAATGCTGGGATAATATGGAAAGAACCAGCCTTGCTTTGCCATCGTGTCGTGTCGTGGTGAGTCCTTGAGCTACAAGAAGGGGAATTGGTAGCAAACTCTGGATTAAATCCCAGTTCTGTCACTTTCTGGCTGTGTAACCTGGGACCAGTCACCTCCTTTCTGTGCCTCATGTGTTCCTTGCACAATGGGGACAAAATGAGACAGCATGTGTAACATACTCAGTGGCTGCCTGGTCTGTCATGTGTGCTCAGTAAATTCCAGAAAAACACAAACAACTAGCTGAAGGTCTGGCTGCTCTGCCTTTAGAGGCCTTTTCTGTGTTGAGTCTGCCATTGCAACATCCCCACAAACATCGCTTGCCCTTCTGATGGGATGACTCACTCGGCAAGGGGATCCCTCAAGGAAGGGCCTGATCTACCTCTGGGTCTGGAGCAGCCAGCCCAGGGCAGCATGGGCTAGCTCTTAATGACTGCTGCCCTCATCAAAGGCCTGCATGCTTGATGTAGGTATTGGGTATAGGGCTCTATGACCTCCATGCTGTCTCCTCTGTAGACAACAGCTGTCACTTGTCACCTGCCACCATGCAGGCTGGATGCTCCTCATCCCCTATTCAACCCTGGATATCTTTACTGACATCTTTACTTCCTGTGGGCTACCCATCTCCCACCTATACTGGCCCTCACTCATACTGGGTGCTCCATGGGGACAGGTAGGGGGGCCGACGGGTTGACAGCTGGAACTCAAAAGCACCCCCTATGTGCTAGGTGCCCTTGGAATGACTGAAACCCTCTCCACCATCCTGAAAGGTGAGCAATATTTTCTGCTCACCACCATGAGCCCCGTGAGACGACCTAGCAGAGAGACAGGCATATTTCCAAAGTCACAAAGCAAGAAGTGATGGGCTCGGCATTCAAATCCAGGCAGTGGGGATCCAGAGCCTGCCTAGCTTCTAGGCTCAGGCTCCTCTTCACTCTGGAGCCCTGGGTGGCCTGTCTATTTGCCTTTTCCTTCAAACTCCAACCAGGTGGTCCCAGGCCATGAGACCTACCGGAGGGGAGGGAGCAGGGATGTAGTCCTGACTTAGGCTCTTCCCTACTTCCCCCTCCCCAGGCAAACAAAGCCCAGGGTCTCTCTCCTGAGTGGGGATTTCCCAAAGTGCCAGGCTCATTTCCTGGAGGTGGACTAAAGAACAAATAAATCAGAGACCCAGAAACTGAAACAGAGGGGAGCAGGGTAGATTCATTGGGTGGCAATTGGAATACAGTGAAGAAAGAACCAGAAAGAGAGAGAAGCTATGGCGAGACAGGCAAAATACGAGATGAGTGAGGGAGAAAAGGAAGACCCCTGATAACAAAAAAGACCCTCATGGGCAGGGGTGGTGGCTCAGCAGCAGAGCACTTGCTTAGCAGGTGTGAGGCACTAGGTTTGATCCTCAGCACCACATAAAAATGAAATAAAATAAATAAAGATATTGTGTCCATCTTAAAAAAAAACTTAACAATAAAATAAAGGTATTATGTCCATCTATGACTAAAACAAATTAAGAAAAATAAAACAGACCCTGGAGGTCAGGGACTAGGGATGAGAAAGAAGAAATTCAGAGGGACAGAGAGAGGAGAAATGTAGGAGAAAAAGAGAGAAGAGATGAGAGGGAAACAAGACAGAGATGGAGACTCCGGCAGAGAATGAGAAGAGAGGGGCAGGGGCCCAGAGGGAATGTGGACATGGAGACCCTGTTCAGGGTAGTGGAGGGGGCGGGCCTGTTGGCAGCAGCAGAGACTGTTTCCGCTGCACCCCTTATCAGCCTTCTGCCAGATGTTCAGATCCGATGCCAATGTCAGAGAAGTCCATAGTGCTGGGTCAAGGCCGTGGCCAGCGGGAGCCTCAGCTGCAGTGTGGGGAGGGAGGCGGGGGGCCTGCCCTAGACCTGCTTGCTCTTCCCCCTCCTCCTCGTGGCTCTCCAGGCTGGACCACCTGGTTGGGGGTGGGAGACACCAGGTACCTCTGGGGGTTACTTCTCTAGACTGAGAACGGCCCCCGTGGAGGCTGCGTGGGGCTCCTAGAAACATGTGGACACATACACCTCTACACAGACTCATGCTCAAGGAAGCATGTGGACATAGGCCCACAGACACTAGCACAGGAGCACACAATACCACATGGGGACAATTCACATTCCAGTGCAGAGCTGCACCCCCTCCCAGCATGACTCTACAGCCTGCTGCTGTCCCTGCTCTGCTTGGTCAGCATGGTGTCCTCCACCCACCTTGTCCCCTCACCCAAGCCAAGACTGTGAGGAGCCAGGCAAGAGCCTCTCTGTGGCTGGCACTGCTTCTGGGACCTGCTTTGCTCTTCTATGAACGGGCATGCTCAGAACCTGCACATCCTCAAAGGCAGGTCCAAGGGACCTGAGACCTTTTAGAATGAGGCCTGGTGGAGCCCCCAGGGGAGAAGCAGGTGTGGGCCGTCTGGCAGGGCTGGGCTCCAGCCTTGGGCCTCCCCGCCAGGCTCCTGGAGTGTGCAGCACAGCTGGGGCCCTCTTCCTTGGGTAGCTTATCTCATGTGCACACGCTTGGCCCTCAAGGGGTGACCCAGCCTTGCTCCCCACATTCTTGTTCAGCCACGCAGCCGGTGGGCCCCCCACATCCCTGAGACTGTGTCTGTACTTGGGGGGTGGTCAGGAGCCACCACTCAGAGTCATGTCCCTGCCCTCTTGGCCCCGGCCCCTTGTAGAGGTGGCTCTGGTATCTCTTCACTGTCTCTAATTTTGTCTCTGTCATGATGGCTCAGTCACTGTTTATTCCTGCATATCTCTCTTAGATTGTCCCAATTTCTCTCTTTCTGCTACATTCAGTCATTTAGCTCTTTCTCTTTGCTCTTAGGGTCCACTCAGGAAAGTGGAGGCCTGTCATGGGAGAACTGGGGTGGCTGGGGCAACATAAATTCAGGGCCCCTCCCACCCACCTGCTAGGAGTTGGCCTGGATAAGGATGTGTATTGGGATCTGGAGCTGGTGGACTCCCCCATATAGCAGAGGACTGGGTAGGGGGAGGCAGGGGGAGGAAGCTGGAGCTGGAGGTCTTGGCCTAAGAGCCTCCTTCCTGTTTGTGGGGAAGTGACTGCCTCAGAAAGCTGCTCAGAGGAGAGGAGGGAGGCCATGGTGACTTCCGGGAAGCTGGCTAAGGGCCCGAGGCCACTCTCCCTGTGCCCACATGGGGCCCTCTGGCCCTGGCTTAAAATAGTGCAGTTCCTCCACTGCTGCTGGGCCCAGCCCAGGGCTCAAAGGGCCTCTGGTTGCTGCTGCTTGTGCTGCCACAGAGGTCTGGGTGGAGGAGGTCCTCCCAACTATCCAACCCTCCCCAGATTGTGGTTGGAGGCTGTCTTAGCCATACTGGGGGAAGGGGGTTGCAGAAAACAAACACAGATTCCTGAGTCAGAAGCCCTGGATTCTAGTTTAAATTCCGAGAATGAATAGCTTGAAGACTTTGATATGGTCCTTGCTGCCTCCTGAGCCTGGGTTTCTGCTTATGTTAAACAGAATTAGTGCCTGGCTTTAACCAAAAAAGGGTAGATGCCTCAGGACCGTTCCAGGCACAAAGTGGACACTCAGAACAGGGGGGTTCCGTTGCTGCTCCTCGAACTCCTCACCCTACAGGAGTGCTTCATTAAAGCACTCTTGAATACCTATGCTGCTCGTAGGCCTGGGCTTTGAACAGGGATGGTTAGTAGTGAGGGAGCTTGCAAGGAGGGCAAGGATGGGGCTGTGGTCTCCATGGTGAGACTTGTTGCCAAGGGAACAAGACTCCAAGAGCCCTGGGTCTGGCAGTTGGGCACTTTTGCCACAGGCTGAGAGGCTGATCACTACTGTAGACCTAAAACCCTGATGGGCAGCCAGGTCAAACCAGAGGAGTGGCTCCTGGTGCTGCTGCGCTTCCATGATTGAGGTGTAGGGCTGCAACTTTTTTATATATTGACTTTACAGAGCCCCAACTTTGAGCCAGCCTCAATCTTCCTTAAACCCCTTTACCATAGGCACTATCACCTCTATTTATTGACAGGGAAAATGAGGATCAGAGAGGTATCCAAGTCAAGGTCACTAACGACTGTTAAAGGAAAGAGCTGGAAGTAGCTGAGTTCAATCCTTGGTACCAGGAAACGAAAAAGAAAAGAACAAGAATTTTAGCAAGACCCCTGGTTGATGTGCCACTGTCTTATCCACTGCCCAAGGGAAATGATCCTTGGGAAGGACTCCATGGAGCCAGTCCCAACCTACTCCTAACACCCTCTCCTGCCATTGTTTCTGGGGGTTTTGGTTTCAGATTCTAACACAACCAACAGAGAGCAGTCAGCATTCCATTTCTTTGGTTACGCAGCTGCGTTTGCCTAGAAAGCTCTCAGCGCAGATTCTGCTAAAAGGAAGCACATACTCAATCAGTGCTGGTTTTGAGTCACTCCTGAGGTCCCACTAGTTATGTAACCTTAGGCAAATCACTGTGCTTTGGGCCTCAGTTTTCTTCTCTGTAAATTGGGATCATTACAGCATCAACCTTGTCAAGTTGCTTTGGAGGATTACTAATCTAATCCACATAAAACATTGTCACAGTGCCTTGCTCTATGTTCATTACTTATTATTTCAGTGCTGGGGATGGAACCCAGAGCCTCAGCATGCTAAGCACCACTGTCACTTGAGCCATACCCCAGCCCTGCTTTACTACTATTTATTTCCAGATTATTGCCTAGCACTCCAGAAAACCAAAAGCTCAGTGTTACCTAAGTAGCAATTTGTAAATGTGGAGCAGCGTCCTAAATTTTATTCCATGGAACACTATCTCAACTGAATTTCAATGGGATGAAAATGTCTAATGCTCACATACTTTTGGCAGTACCTGTGCTAAACAAAATTAGTTTTCTTCTTGTAGGACTTCTCAGAGCCTTTAATATGCCAAGGACAGTTGGGAATTATTGGGAAGAAAATAGAGAACAGCATAGCCTACATTTTTGGCAACAGAACTTGTTCTTTGTCAACCGGGCCACCCCACCTGTATTTGGGGTGTTGGGGACAAGACTGCCTTTCAGTGCAGTCTGATTGGGTCAGTTCATCGACTTTTCACAGAATTAATAATTCTTTATTGGTTTAATGGAGTTTTTTTTTTTTTAAATAGCAAAAAGTTCAACCAAAGGCCATTCCTGAGCTTTGTTACAAACTCCAGACATTCATATTCAGCACTATTTAACTGCTAAGGCGGAGCAGGGAGGAAGTTGTTGTAACTTTGGTATCAGATCGACCTGTATTCAAAAAGCGAATTCTGCCCATGTGTCATGTGTCATTTTAGGCAAATGGCTTATCTTTCTCAAGCCTGAGTTTGCTTCAGAGTAAAGTGAGGCTAAGACCTCCGCCTCCTTAAGTATCCTGAGGATTTCATGAGACCATGCCAGTGAGGCACCAGCCAAAGGACCTATTCTCACTAGGCAGCAGTCAGGCCTTCTCCTCCTTGCACCTCTGTGTCTGTTTCAGCTTGTGGGCAAAGAAGACAGCCCATTAACTCCTTCTGGAGCAGTTCCTTTGTTTGAAACCACCTCTTTCAAGCCTCAAGGGCTCTCTGGTCTCTTGTGCTGGGGCCAAGGCATGGAAGGCAGCTGGGAGGCCCCAGTCCACACAGAGGATTTGATGAGCCTTGATGAGACTCTCCTTAGCCTTCATCCCCCCAGACCTTCCTTCCTCTCACCTGTCTCCACAAAGCCCTCAACCCGAACTCTGAGCATGTGAGCAGGCTCAAAGAACAGCTAGGCTTTTGAGTTGTAGAGATCTAGGCTTAAGGCCTGATTCTGATACTTCCTGTGAGACTCTGGCAGTGTCCCTTGACCTCTCAGAGCCACCATTTGCTCAGCTCTTGAAACGCTAATAAGAATCTTTGTCTGCTATGGCACATGCCTATAATCCCAGTGATGCAGGAGGACCACAATTTTGAGGCCAGCCAGGATGACTTAGCAGGAGCCGGTTTCAATATAAAAAGGGCTGGGGGTATAGTTCAGTGTTAGAGTCTCCCCCACCCCCACAGGTTCAATCCCCAGTTCCAAAACCAAGAAAGAGACCTCACCCATTTTCTGGAAAGACAGGTATTCATTTGCTAGGACACAACAACACATGAGGCAGGCCACACAACCAGCACATTGCTGTCTGTCACTGAGATGTGGCTCTTCCCAAAGACCCAGAAGATTCAAATTCCTTTGTGTGGCACTCTAGGCCGACTGCTGCTTCCGCAGCCCCAGCTAAGCCCCCCACCCCACTCCTGCCGTGGCAGTCCCTTGCTATACCTGAATACTTCATGTCTGATTCACAACTGGGCCTTTGAACATGCTGCTGATCTCTCTACCTGGTCTACTTTCCTCTCTGTACCTAGTGACTTGCTTTGGGGGCTTCCTTCAACACTACTCACCTGGGAAACCCTTCCTGAGCCTTCCCAGTAGAATAAGTCACTATTTCTCTGTGCCCTTTCTACCCCACATAGGTCCTGAATTACAATCCTTTTTTGACTGTGCCTCAAAATTCCATGTGCTTCTTCCACTAGACTTGGTTTCTCCAGTTGTGCCATTTTCTGGATAGGTGACCTTAGTTGAGTCCCTTCGCCATTCTCAATCTTCATTTATAAAATAAGAGTTCAAGGAGGCTTAGGTTTGTGCAAGGTCCTAAGGCAGTGCCTGGCACACAGCAGGTTCATCCGTCTGAACAGGTCCACTGTTTCAAGCAATTCTGACAGCATGCTCTGCCGGGCTCTTGGCAGTAGGAATGGGGTGGATATCGGCATAAGCAGGAGAACCAGGTCTGAAGGCCTGAGTCCTCACCTCAGGGCACCCACCATCCCTCCCCAGAGCCCCAAACAAGCTTCTTAGACAGATGCCATGTGCAGAAGGATTCACATTTATTGGTTCAAATACAGTACCTAACACTTGCTAAACATGCATTTCACACTAATTGGTCACATTTCCACAGGTAGTCAATTCACAGAACAGGGCCCATCCCTTGCCAACAGGCAAGTGTGGGAGGTAGCAGAGGGCCTGAATAGCCTGCAGAGCCCGCCAACTATCATTTGGTCATGCAGGGTTGATGGAGCCAAGCTGGCAGGCAGCCCTTGGCCGGCCCTTTGGGAACAAGGGCTCAGAGACATCCCATTTATTCGATTCCTACACAGGACTGCAGGTGGAAGCGGTTCCAGGGTAGGTTGCCTGGGTTAGGCTCATGATGCAGGTGCCATCAGAGCCCCTGAAGGTGGTGTTTGTGGGAGGTGATGCTCCCTATGCCTTGGAGCCTAAGAAAGAGATGGAGGCCTCTTCAAGGGGTGGCTTGGCCCTAGCTGGGCAGGTGGGAAGGATTCCCCAGACACAGCCCAGACATTACAATGCAGCCACAGCCCCTATCACAGGCCTGGGATGGCAACACAGACAAAAACACCAATACCCCAGGGCAGGCGGGGTTTTTTTTCCCCGATAGAAACATGTAAACAGCGACAATATTCTTTTCCCACAGGATTCCTCTGAGAGGAATCGACCAGGATGTCACAAGAGGTAGTTTTTCTTTCTTTTTTTTTTTTCCATGGAAATTTGGTCAACAATATTATCACCTATTATAAGACATTCAGCAAAGAAAACAATGGTCATCAAAGGACAGAGGATCCTTTGGCCGGCAAGGGCTGGCTCCAGGATTTGGAGGACTAGTGTCCACTAGGATCATGACATTTTTCTTAGGCTTGGAGCAGGCTCTGGCTTTCCCCCAGCTCCCTCTCAAGCCTACAGCTGACTTCTGAGGGCTGCAGGCCTGGAAGAGGGAGGTCTAAACAAAGGGGCCAGGTTTATTTGCTGGTAGAGGCAGGGCCATTGTGGCTCATGTCGCAGGACAGTCAGAAATCTTCAAGTCTCAAGGTAGGCCAGGCCTGGCCAAAGAGGAAGCCCCAGCTTGCTCACACTCAGCAGGCTCTCTGGGGGCCCCTGCCTCTGAGAAAACAGTCCAGGCCTGGATCCCAAGCCCAGAAGAGAAGATGTTGCTTGTGGCAGCCAAGACAGGGGTTTCTGGGGACCCTGTAATTAAATACACATCCCTGAGCTATGGCCCTAGAAACCCTTGCCTCAAGGCTCACCAGTTTCCAGCACCTGGTGGGATGATTGCCGTTTCTCATCATGAGACACAGATAAAACATCATTTCATAGATGGTGGACATAGATGCTTCCAGCTGAGGAAAAAGGGAGAATGATCAACTGTGGAGGCAGAAGGGAGTGTGGGGGTACCCTTGTGGATCCAGGTGTGTGTGTGGGGGTAAGAGTAGTGTTTTGTTTTTTTTTTTTTAATTCAGTTTTTTTTTAAACTTTAAAAAAGTTAATAAAGAAAAATTCCAAGTTTAAAAAAAGAGATGATCTGAAAGACTGGATTTCTTAAAACAATTGCAAAAATTTAAAAAGCAACAAGGATAAAACACATAGACCAGTGGCCCAAAACTAAAGACTTGGAATCATAGCTCAACTTCCTGCTGACAGACCAGGGTCCCTTTCTGGCCAACCTTGGTCATGGCTTAGATGTTTCCCATACCAGGTTGTCTGTCTCCATCTCTCCATTTCCCAGGAAATCAAGAATAAACAATTATGGAGAATGGGTATAGCAAAGCAAGGCAGCCAACCCAGAGAGGCCAGGGTTTTATGGATCTGGTGATCCTGCCCATGGTAGGCACTCACTTCCCTGATAAGTGGGGGAAGGTCAGAAGCAGGCTGGTATGGAATGGATGACTTCCAGTGATGCCATGGAGATCCCTAAGTTCCCCCATCCCTGCTAAGGTTCTGGGTATCAGAATAGGGAGGTTCCTGCCTGTTTCCCTCTATCCCTGAGGCCTGCCCACCTCACTTGTGGGCTGTGCACAGGGTGGGGAGCCCTCTAAGCCAGGTGGAGTGCTTTTAGACAGATTTGGGGGAATTCTCCAGATTAAGGGAAAGACCACTATAAACTTTGCAAAGAACTCCAAAAATCTGCAAAGGGAGCTGGACAGCATTAATTACAGATGAAGCTCTAAGATTCCAAACTTTTGTTTTGGGTCAAGAAAATGTTCAAAAGGAAAAGAAGGAAAAAGCTTGCATGTTTCCACACAGTACAAGGAGGTGGGATTCTCCTTTCCACACAGCTTTCTGGGTCACACTTTTATGGTGGGAAAATTCTCACTCAAAATGAGTGCTTTTGGTGGCTGGGATCAGAGAGAGGACAGAAGACAGAGGAATCAGACAGCATGCACAACTTTTTTCTTCTTCCACTAGCAAAAAGGCTGCCTGTTAACCAAACATTAAGGGAAGAAAGGCAAAAAACAAACATACCAAACCTCCCCCTCCAACCTTTCTCTGTGTCCTTCAAACCAAATTCACAAATACATCTAGTGGCTGACCTAATGTCTCCACAGCTAGCTACACTCCTACCTTCTCCTCATAATACCTGAGTTTGCAATGCAACACATTCACTTTACCCTGTTTAGAAGAAGCCCACGTCATAAAAGGACTGGGTGCAGAAGACATTAAAGGCGGGCCACAGGTCAGGCTCCGGCTCGGAACACACAGCCACTTGGCTCAGAGATTCTGCAGGGCTCTCGGCAATGAATGGGCTCTTTGTTCTGTGGAATCTGCTGCAAACATTTGTAAAAATGGATTTATACAATGGCAACTTGCAGAACCTTTCCCCCACTCCACAAATTAACAACTTGCTCTGTTTAATACTACATTATTGGAGAGAGATGTTCTTGCTTCATCAAAGAGCAATTTCCTTTGACACCCAACAGAATAGGTAAAATGCTTAATTTTAACAGCAATTTAAAAAATAATAATCTGACAGATGGAAGTCTAAGCCATGAAAGATGCTGCACACAGGAGCTGTCTTAGAGAAGGGTCTCTGATATGTGTCTCCTCATCTTGAGGAAGGCAGCCCGGAATCTGACCTGTAGCCAAAGAATATGGTCTAGTTGGTTAAATAAAGAATTCAGGAAAACAAGAAAAATACTGTGAACTTACAAAAAAAAAAAAAAAAAAAAAAAAAAAAAAAAGAAAAAAGAAAAGAAACAAACACAACACACACAAATCTTCCCATTGCTATATGAAAAATATGCTAGTTGAAGCTTTTCCTGAGGGACATGACTTTTCTTTCTTTCTCAGAGCAGTTAGGGAAATAGAACTGAGAAATAATGCTCTGAATTTTAGATCCATCAAAAGATAAAATCATCACTCTGTTGATACCCGTAATATTTTGTCAGAAAGAAAATATTACAATCAGACCCAGACAACTCAGTGTGCACAAGATGTCACAGCCCCCTGGGTAGGTTTACTAGGCTGAGTTGGGGGAGAGCAACAGCCTTTGATCAAACAGAAGGCAGAAGGAGGTCCTATGGGCCCCTCAAGCCCACCCAAGGATGCACTAGCTATAAAAAAAGGTGCCTGGTTGTGGGCAGGAGCAGCCACTATATTAAGGCAGAGAAGGGAAAAACTCCTGAAGGAGCTCCAGGACAGACCTGGTGTCTGCCCAAAGTTAAAAGAGGCAAGAAAAATGTCCTGGAACTAGGTAGGGCAGGTAGCAAAATAAAAGGGGTCTAGGCCATATCTGCTGAGGTAGCAGCCAGACCCTTAGAAACATGAGGTAGTGTAGGGACCCCACCCCTTTCATTCCAGATGCTTTTGGCTCCAGCCCTTCAGGCCCTGGTCAGCAGGCCACCTAAGGGGTAAGCGGGGCTACTCTGGGCTTTTTGTTCTGGGGTGCTGGGAAAATTTGGCCTCATTTGGGGGAGATTAAGAGAACTTGGAATAAAACTTAGGAGCAAAAATTTCTGATCAGCAGATAGGTGAATGATCCTTTCCATTATTTAAAAAGGAGACTATACTTTTTGATTCAGTCATGAGGGTGGGGTAGGGTGGAGAGAGGAACAGGGGTATTCCAAAGAAGGAGTATTTATTCATTCAGCAGCCTGGCCTTTATCCCACTATCCTTTGAAGAAAATAATAATAAAAAATGAGTAGTGGGCATCAGTATTGAAAACCTGCCATTCTGCTCAGTCAGCTTTTCAAAGGGCTGACAGGAAGTCAAATTTATATGGGAGAGGGAAGGAGATTGAGGAAGACAGGCCTTAGCAGATCCACATAAGGAAATTAGGTAGCTGTAAGCCCCAAGGGAGCTGGTAGGCAAGTCCTATGGATTGACTTATTGCTGGGACTTTGCCTGGATGAAAAGTTGACAGTGGCAGAAACTTGATAGTGATGGGAGGGAGCAACAGGATATAAGGACAGACAGTCTTCTGCCCTCAGGACTTCTTGGGTGGGAAGACACCTGCTTTAGATTTGGTCGCTGTGCCTACTCTCAACTTTCATATTTTTCAAAGAAATGAGATGGCTTAATCCTCATCTCCTGCATCTCACCCACCTCAATGAGTACTTCTCCCAGCACCACTTTGGTGCACTCTTTTACCTGACAAGTCTGTGGCTAGAAAAAGGCAGTTTGCTCTCTGACAGACAAATGTATAAGTCTGTGAGAAAATGTGGAAAAAGTAGGGATGGTCACACCCCCATTTCCATTGAGGTAGTCGTCTTTGTCAACACTATGGACATAGTCATCTCAGCCACCCTGCCCTCTCCCTCAAAATACAAAAGAACTATCTCTATACAAGGACAACACTGTAACATTAAACATCTTCACATTCTGTAAACTGCAAGGAAATGCATCTGCTGCATTCACACAAAAGCATGTGCATCATGTTGAAGGCCATACATTCAACTCTGTCGTGAAATAAATATATAGAAAAATGAGGTTAAAATAACAGACAAACAAACAAAAAACTCTTCCTGCAATAGAAACATTAGCTACACAGCCTCCATGTTGGTCTCTCTGGCTCTTTCCTCTGGAGCATGTCCTGCCTATCCAAGGCGCTGTGGCTGGTGCAGGGAACAGGTCATTCCTTGACAACACTTGTCTTGCAGGAGTGCAGCACCACCTTAAAGAGGAGGGGCAGCTGTTCCAGGGGTACATTCACCATCTTTCCTGGGGAAAGGTAGGAGAAGAGGAGTTAGCAATGGCCACTAGTAGAAGAGGGCACCTGCTTTCTCTTGGGCAGCTGAAGGGGGAATATCACCTGAGTGAGTGATGGGCAAGGGAAGTGCCAGGAGTATGGCAAAGGCCAGATGCAGAGAACGACTCTGCTATCGACTCATTTTGGTGCCCTCAGAAGACTCATAATCATTCTGTCCAGGGAATACTTACTGTGCTAGGTGTTAAATGCATTATCTCATTTAATTTCACCATATTTCTGTGTAATAAACACTTTCCATTCTCATTTTATACATGAGGAATCTGAAATGAAAGGTGGTCCTATCTAGCCCTCTTTCAGCTAAAGCACCTATCCCTTTTTCTTTTTTCCCTTGTAGAATCTA
Organism: Urocitellus parryii; assembly: GCF_045843805.1. Taxonomy (NCBI): domain Eukaryota; kingdom Metazoa; phylum Chordata; class Mammalia; order Rodentia; family Sciuridae; genus Urocitellus; species Urocitellus parryii. The sequence continues at coordinate 201,241,903 of NC_135534.1, forward strand.
GTTATTCTACAAAATAATGCTTTTCAGAATAGCAAATAGGTTACTAAAAGTACAGAGGAGAAAGGAGAGGGATTGTAGGGGCAAAGAACCTTGAGAAATTTGGGGTTAAAAGAATTTTACAGGTTTTTTATTGCAGGGCTTCTTAGAGCATTTAGCATGCTAATATACTCTGTAAACTAAGGTAAATTAAGCCTGTGGTTCTTCTTCCAGACAGTAACCCAGGTCACCTGGGGAGCATTTAAATAACACTGATACCCAGGTTCCACCCCATACCAATTAAATCAAAAAGTCTGAAGGTGCAACCCAAACACTGACTTTTTTTAAAGCTTCCTAGCTGAGATAACTATGTCCATTTTTTAAATGCTGCCAGGTCCAGCTTATATCTGCTACATTGCTCTGTGACCCAAAAAGTAGGAAACAAATAAAAAATCCTCCTTTGACAGACTGAACTTTTTTCCTTCAAAAATTGTACTGCTGAATTTTGTAGGAATAATCACAATCTAGAGATCACATTTTTAAGCTGCTCCTCAGTACATGCTGGACAGCTAGAAACATGAACCCTTACTAAATGAATTAAAGCAACAACAACAAAAAAAAAAAGCCAAGATTATGCATGGAAGCGGACCTATTAAATGTCAAGAAGTGGAGTGGGGGTGAAGACCACACACAAATACATATCCCGATACACAAAATTCCTTTGCAAACAGAATTTTAAAGACACCACTTTAAATGACCCTGGAAAGCCCATAGGTAATCCTATGACATAAGGTTTTTTCTTGTTTGTTTTTTTTGTTTTTAAACTGAGATAATTCTCATAAAATTTACTCTCTTAAAATAAACAATTTGGGAAATGAAGTTAATTTAAGATACTCCAATACTCCAAGCATGTTTTCCTATCCACAGAAGGACCATACCAAATCAACCTTGCAGAGATTGTTCTAAATTTAAATGGTAATAAGGCCATGGGTACCCTTGCACATCATGGGAGATCCTGAAATGAGAGCTTCTCTACAAAGAAGACAAAAAACTTCTTACTACAACAGAATTTTTCTGAGGGCAAGGGTAGTAACTCTTTTACACAGGTTGTAATGAGTCTGGAATAAGCATCCAGAAAACACTTATAATCTTGTATCCTACACAAGCTAAGACACACAAGGAAGGGTTGGGGGCCCAGGACCTAGAACATTACCTGCAATGTATCGAATCTCAGGTAAACACATCATGAGATCAGGAAAGCGGTTTGGCTGATGTGTATATTTATATTCAGTGAAATCCTGGCAAATGTACCAATATCGCTTGTTCAATTGTTCCAGCTGTGAAGCACTGGTCAGACCCCTGATATCTGTAGAAAAACAAAACAAAACACACACACGAGGAATGGGAAGGGTTTTCTAATGAGGAAAAATAATAGCTTCTTTAATATGTACATCCCTCAATTAAAAATTATTAAACACTGTCACAACAGGGGCTCTTTTCCCTTTTTGATATGGAGGAAATAAGTTCTGGATAAGGGAAGAGAAGTAAAAAATAACATAAAGGATAGTACTAGATTGAATCTTTTCAGGGCTAGGCTGTGTCTTTCTCAACTTCATACTCAGCTCCCAGCACAGGGTGTACTACAAAACAGGCACCATGAATGATGAACAAATGACTAACCTATTTTTCAAATTTATCCTTCATGATATCTCTGAATTTTCTCATCTTTGGAGCCAATCTTGGGGATACCTATATGTTTGTGTATGTAACACACACAGACACACACACACACACACAAACACATGCATGAGATCTCTAATGTCTCTCTTACAATTCTACCTGGGCTATTGTCTGTCCATCCTTCCTTCCTAGTCTAATCTATCAACACACATAAAACCCTTTTTCTATATATAAAGATATACATAGAATATATGTAATATTCTATATATAGAATATGTTACTGTATATTCTATATGTAGACTATTATGTATTTATATATTCTCTATATTAATATTATATGTAATGTAATTATTAATTATACATGATATATAACATTAATATTAATTGTGTAATATATAATGTTAATATAGAGAATATATTAATACATATTTTATATAGAATATGTATTAATATTTTCTATATAAACCTTACCCTACCCAGCCTTTGAGGCCCACCTCAAATTTCTCCTCCCCCAAGAAGCTGCTACTGATTTCCCCCATTTGAGGCACAATTTATGTGTCAAGTGCCAGTAGAGTGTATGTTTCTGGAGGAACCTGGGGGTCTAATATTTGTTGATGTCTTTAATGCTCAGCACAGGGTTTGGCCTACGGGAGGCATGCAGAGCACCAAATACATGCATGAATGGTGCAGAAGCCGCAGAAAGAGGTCTGGCCAGCATGAGGGGGAGACTGAACAATGAGGAGGAAATCAAGAGTCTCTATCTAAGCTGGGAAACAGCACAGGAAGAGAGCACTTTCAATGCCACAGGCACCAAAATCACCCAATTCCACTCTGGGAGCAGAGCACTTATTTTACTTTGGATAAAAGAACACAAATTCTCCTTTATATGCTGGTTACCAGCAGCTACCAAGTGCCACGTTGCAGGTAATGCTCCATATAAATCACATCCACTCTTTTAATTAAAAACCATGCTTGATATGCATGTGCTGAGTTTTTGTGCATCACCACTCTTCCCTGAAGAGGTATCAGAACCACTGCCAGCCTGTCACAGAGGCCTTATCTCCAGTAGTTTCATCAGTCACTCTGCTCTTCTTTAGTCGCTGGTAAACTAGCACATATTTTAAATGACGCATGTACTGTCCTTGGTGTCTGTGTTTAAATGCATTAAAACTGACTAAACAAAGTGAATCCTCTCCCTTCCTCTATGAGTTATAGAGATTGTGGCATTTAGATTTCAAGAAAAAATACAAAGCATTCCTTGCACTGTAAAGGGGTAGGATGATGACAAGGGGGAGTGCAGGCCTTTAAAATTGGTAGCCACATGGTATGAGAGCTTCTGTGACAGTCCTGAAGGAAGGGGAGGGAGTGAAATAGAGGTTAAATGCTCACAGGTGGGGGTGGGGTGGGGGGGGAATCCCACTGCCTCTCTCCCAGCTACTTACCTTGGTTTAGAAAGTTAATTGCTTTCATGCACGCGTATTCCTCATTGCTAACCTTTAGCTGATGGAACTTGTGATACAGATAGATGAGCCGCTCAATCACTTCCATCCCTTCATCACTAAATCTGGGGAACAGACATAGGGTTTACCCACAGGCTCTGATATCAGTGGAGGCCAGAAAGAGAAGACAGAGGGCTCTTACAGCTTGCTCCTTAAGGTATCTACAATAGCAAAGAGGATGAGCTTGGGGGAAATGGAATCCACAGGTCTCTCATGCCAGCTGCTATTCCCAAGGTCAGGCAGAGTCAATCAAATCTAGGTTCAAATCCAGCTCCATCACACACCCCTGGGACAGTCATTTGACCCCGTCTAAGCTTTGAGGTCTTCCTCTGCAAAATAATAATACTTGCTAGTTTTGGGTACCAAGGGCCAAAGGAGGTTTAGGATGTAAAGTGGAGAAATAGGACAATACTGAGATACTGCTTTTGTTGAGATGCAGCCTCCAATACCAATGGCAGCTGCCATGGTGACTCTATGTGAGCCTCTGCCACAATGCTGAAAAAACTGCCAATTTTATTTGTTTAGGTTCACTGTTTCAAGCAGGGTTGAGGTTAAGCACAATGAAAAATTTTGTTGGCATACCTGACTTCAGCCAGGGTGGGAAGAAAACATCTGAGTCTCCATGCCGTGCTAACCTCTGTGCTGGGCACTTTCTGTGCATTTTCTCATTTAATTCTTTCAACTTTTTGAACTAGGTGACATAGTTATTACTGTTGTGCAGATGAGAAAACTGAAGTTCAGACAAGGGAAGGGACTGGTTCACCAGCACACAGCTAGCTGGTGGCAGAATTAGAACTTGGAACCTGGCTAATCCCCTGAGGCCTTGGTTTTTCCAACAGTATATCCTAACAGAAGGGGCTCAAAGCTGGCCATGCTCCCTTCTTTGGGTCAGAAATGAGATCATGGGGAAAAGATTAAGTTTTAGGCAAAGGAGCCCAGGCTAGGCCACCCCAGGGACTAATGCTCTGGGTATGCTTCATACCAAAAATGGAGATACCAATAAACCAAGGAGGTAAGTGCTTAATGGGAAAGCAAAAGTTTGTAAAAACTGGGGTCAGGACTGGCCAGAATCAATCTAGGGGTGGCTGGACAGTGGGCCAAGGAGAGTTCCACCCACACATGCCTTAGATGCAGTTCAGTTACAAAGAGATGATACTCAACCTCATGGCTGCTTCTTGATTCAGATATGGGCACCGAGCTTATTTTGGTATTCCGAGTGTTCTGGACACTTGTGAATACACTTTTGCTTTCTGGAATCTACTTCTTTTTGTGTTAATTTTGAAGGGTTTGGCTTCCTGGACAAGTAGGATATTTTTTCTTTTCTGGCACTGGTTGGGGCCAGAGGTACCTGCAATTCTCAAGCACCAGGGGGAGCCACAGCAGTAGGTAGCTGCAATCAGGAGCTTTGACCCCTCTGCCTCATGGCATGGCTCCCAGTCAGTCTAAGCTTCTCTTAGTTTGCTGATTTAAGATATCATGGCTAACTCAATTTCTTTCTCATCTGGCCCAGTGGCTTCTACAGCATTATTGATACTTTCACAGGCTGGTTGATAGGTAAAGATTCTGCCAAGTGCTACCTGCTAGGTGCTTTACTGCACATACATGATCTCATTGGCCACTCCTAATAACTCAAAAAAAAGTATATTAATCATAAACCCCTTTGTTTAGAGAGGTTCTTTACTATGCCCCTGTTTCTCACATGATAGCCTATGGGATAAAAAATATCACTTCTATGTTAGGGATGAGGGAGCAGAAAAAGAGGTGATTTCCCCAAAGTTACAGAGAAGTGCATGCTGGGGGAGCCCAGGTTCAAACCTGGGCCTTCTAATTCCCAGCTTATAAGCTTTCCCAGTGCTTTGCCGCTCACCCCCAACTCTGTCAGGTTCAGTCCTGGGTGGGCATTTGGTGTCTCCATGATACCGAGATCACAGAAAGCAGTGTGCCTGGAAGTGAAGTCCACTCCTCATGACACTACTTTGTTGGCTACTTATGCTCTTGAGAGGGAAAAAGGGGGAGGGGGGCTTGATTCCCTTAAGAATCTGTGTTGAAGGATGGGTGGGGATTAGATGAGGTGAGGTAAGGAGAGCAGCATCTGTCTGGTGGCTCAGTAGTGTAGCAAGTAAAGATAATGCTCTGTCCCTTAATCAGCAACCTCTTGCCCCAAGTACTCATTCTGGCACTGCAGAATCTGCAGGTGTGTGGCTATCAGCCAGAAGCCTAGCCAGCAGTGCCAAACCTGTTCCTGGCTCAATCCTGACTTGGGAGACACAAAGGAGCTCTAAGTGCTTGATCTGTGCATATACACCAGATCTGTCCTTTCTCCTTGGGACAGTACATCCCTTTTTCAAAATTTCCTACAACAGGCAACCATCATGGACCCCTGGCAGTGGTGGGGGGCTGGCTGCCAGCCCAACAGCCCCCACTCTGTCTCCTCAGCTCGACTGCAAAGCTTTCCTCTACACCCACATCCCACCACTAGATAAACAAAGTTGTTCTCTGTTCCACGGGCCTGCTTCCTCCTGTAGCCATGCCTCCTCCACATCTGCCCACTCCACAGTTCTAACGCCCCTGTATTCCCTGTCTACAAATTATCAGCATTCAAAGCCATAAAGTTGGACAAACACACCCATTCTTCTTCTAGGTTCCTATCACACAAGCATGCTAGGACAAGGAAAACACTCCTACCAGGATCCCCAAAATCATTGGACCATTCAGTCAGCAATTGCAGCTGACACTATATAAGTTATATCCCATTAAGGGGCGGAGAAGCCCAGTTGTCTCTTTGCCATTCATCTAAATGCATCTTTTTCCAGGAGCAGCCATCAGCTACAAGCTTCAAGGAATTGCCGTCTCAGCACCCACATACAGACTTCAAGATGAAAAGTGAGATTACAGCAACCAGGACAAAGTCCAGAAAATCAAACCTTTTGAGAAGGCTCTGGAAAAATGAAAATTTGTATAGTGTAATGGTAAAAAGCCTAGGTTTTGGGGGTACAACAGACCTAGATGAGTCTTAACTCCACCTCTTTCTAGTTTTTCAGGTGTGAATTCTCACAAATCTCATACTCCTCATCTCTACAACAGATATAGTATTAGTCCAGTCTCAACACTAATTTGTGAACACTCAACAAATAACAAATCAAAAGCACTTAAGATGAAATTTGGCACAATAAAAAAACTCTACATTTGTTAGCTATTATTAATAGTATTAGTATCATCCTCATAAAGAAAAGATTGTGTTTCCTGAGCTCTATAGGGTCCGATCTGGGAAGCTGAGAGGCAACTTTCCAGAGACTTGGCCAAAATGGAGCTAGTGCTTAAGAGATAGAAGTGCCCATTAAAGTCCATCTAGCTCAAGGCATCTTCTCCTAGGAGTGAAGGAGTGTTGATTAGGGCCAGGAGCAGTCACTGGCTGGTGCTACAATCTGCTTTAAATCAAATTCATCCAGCTCACTCTCTGATAACAGTCTGATTAAGGAATATGGGCACCATAAATTTGATTGGATATTTGAGAAGAGAAAGGGGATGGTCATGCATCATCTGGGAATAGCTATTCCTGACAGTAGGTACTCACACTCGAAAGTTGTGAAGAAGCAAAGGCCATCTGGGGGAGTGGGAGTAACACAGGCAGGAAAGAGCTATGGCCAATTAGACTCTACATCCTAGGATTCTAGCAGAGAGGGGATGCTTTACAGTGATTAGCCTGACTCTAGAGGCTCTCACACTTCTATATCCTATGCCCTGGTCCAACATGCACCTTAGATTCATAGACACCCAAACCAAATCAGAGCATTTCATCTCCCATCCTGCTCTTCTCAGGCTCCTTTATCTTGGGCCCAGGTAATCCAAAACCCCAGCAGTCATCCCCAACTTTTCTCACTCACAGAAGTCTCACTGATTTTACCTCCTTGACATCATTTAGCTTTGTGCTGCCCTCTCTACTCCCCTACTCCCACATCACTGTTGCTTTGTCCAGGTCTTGTTTTCTTTCTTTCTTTTCTTTTTTTTTTTTTTGGTTCTGGGATTGAACCCAGGGACGCTCTAACCCAGCCCTTTTAATTTTTGAAACAGGGCCTCATTAAGTTGCTAAGGCTGGCCTCCAACTTACTCCAGCCTCAGCCTCCCAAGTCACTGGAATTATAAGCATGTGCCACCATGCATGTCTGGCCTTGTTTTCTTTCACTTGGCTATGGAATAGCCTCCTAATCAACTATCTCATCTTGTCCAATCCACCCTGAGCTTTATGGCCACAGAAATCTTTCTAAAATGCAACCTATGTGATTCCTTCATGTAAAACCACATTCAAACCCAAATTCTTTCGATTGGCATTCGAGTACCTTTCTGAACTGTCTCGTTTATATCTTTTTTCCTCAGTCACTGATCCCTTCATTTTTCTGTCTCTCACATAATTTTCTTTATGCCCTAAATCCACAGGACTGCTTTTGGGTCCCTGCATAACTTCTAGAATTTTGTGCTATTCTCCTGTCTTCCATCTCTTCTGTACAACTTAGAAATATTGCACTTCAAGGTACAGTTTAAATGTCTATTATCATTGTTACTGTTTGTGGTACTGAGGCTAGAACCCAGGGCCTCACACATGCTAAGCAAACACTCTACCCAGAGGGACACCCCCCCAGCCTTCCAATGTCTATTTCTCTGATGAGCCTTCCCTGGTTCGACAAGTAGCCCTCATTCCTATCTCTGTTTCTACAGTCCTTCACACTCTCCTTGGTCTCTTCCAGTATGACCTTGCATTGGAGACTGTTTCTATGTGCCTCCCAAACCTCTAAACCAAGAATATGGTTTCTCAGAATCAGAAACCTTGTCTGCATTATCTGTGACCCCAGCACACCTTCCTGAACATACACACATACTCAGTAAATGGCCATGGGTCAGAACTAACACGTTGAAGTTAACTCTTACTTTTCCATTGATGGGTTCCATAGTAGAGTAAGAAGTCTAACAACAATCCATTTCTTATCCTCAGAGCTCCCTTGAAAGCTCAGCAGCAACATGTGTTCTAGAGTCAGCACGGCTTAACAGAACTTTCTGTGATGATGGAAATGGCTATATTTGCACTATTCAGCATAGTAGCCACTAGCCACATGTGGCTACTCAGCACTTGAAATGTGACACGAGCATTTGATAAACTGGATTTTTAATTTAAAGTAATTTAACTTTAAAAAGCCACAGGAGGATAGTGGCTACTACACTGGACAGTGCAGCTTTAGACTCTTTAGTAAGGAACTTTTCTAGGAAGTAAGTTTTCTCACTAACTCATCTGTAATAGGTGCCTGCCTTAGTCTTAGGACTCAAGAGATTGGCTGTAGTGGGATAAAGTACCTTATGAAGGTCAAAGTCAGAGTCTCCTGTACTGCCTGTGATCCCTACCTATCCAGAAAGGGTCTGGGAAAACCTATCACTCTACAGGGAGCTGAGCCCAGTAGGCAGCCTCTGGCTGAACTGGTAGACTCTAGGAAAATAGGGAGGCTGGGCTCCCTGGGCCAGCTCTGCAAACTGACAAACTTGAGGCAGGCTGACTGCCATACAAACATCTCCTCGGCCCAGAGTTATGGAGCTAGAGACAGAAATTTGATGGAAACGATGAATTAAGAGGCTTTGGACAAGGGTGTAGGTCATCTGCGAAATTAGAAAGCACTGTTTATAGAATACAGGGTCAGTTGAGTTCAACACTCTGTCATTTATAGATCACCCTGAAGCCAGCAGGCACCATTAATAAGAAAATATTAGAAAATAAGGGAAGAGGGTCAGCACCCAGACTCTTCCCTCCCTCGGCTGTGCAAAAGGCCCTCGAAGGTCTTGGAACTTGACTCTCTGCTTAAGCCCCAGCCTTGTTTGTATGCCATGAGTGAATGGTTGGGGGAGGTGCAGAGAAGTATGGGGGCTAGTCCTCTACCCTCTCAATTTTCATTCATCTTTTCTTTCATTTGGATGCCATGAGATCCCATGACTTCCATTATTTTAATCTGTCCAATAAAGTGATTTATTGAAGTGTCTATTTGAATGTGAATTAAGCTATATAACATATTTCATACTAGTAAATTAATAAGCCAAGAAAGTTGTCTCAACAAATCATTTGTCTTGATTTTGAGGTCAGAAAATATAGTCACCATGTCCCTAAGTCTCTAAAGTGAGTGACTAAAAAAGTGCTAGGACAGGCCATGGAAGCAGCAGATAGGAAGATGTGAGTTATCTGGGATGAAATTTTTGGCAGAAAATGGCCAAGAAAACAGTTTGGGCCCTTAGTCTCATGCTTTTGACATCTCATTGCATTCCTGATGCCATGAAAGAGTCTAAGCTTTGCAACAAGTGGCTATAAGTTCAAATCTAGGCTCTGGATTCAAAACCAAACACCTCAAGGCCTGGGCTTTCTGAACTTCAGTTTTCTCGCCTATAAAACAGGCACAATGACACCTATAATGCTGGAGGCTGTGGAAACAAAATAATAACATGAAATATGTAGCCTAGTGCCTGGCATACAACAGATACCAAAGTGATCTCTAGTTTCTTTCCTGGATTGTAAACTACAGTTCTGAACCCCTCTTGCCTTGTAGGCAGATTAGATTTCTGTTATTCCTAGATATATTATTTTATTTCACTAAACCAGACATAATAAAAATAACAATATAGCTTTTGCTAAGTTTGTACAACATTTACTCTTACAACCACTTTGTTGGGGAGGTATTGTTATCATTCCATTTTATAAATTCAGAATCTGAGGATCAGAGACTTAGTCAATACCACAAAGCTAGTCAGTGGCAGAATAAGGATTCAAACTCAGGTCTGTATGGTTGGATGCCATCCTTTGGAGGGCCAGGCAACCCTACCCTGCAGGGATGAGAAGGGTTTGATTGCTTGGGATTCCCTCCCCAGCCAGCAGCCTCACCTGTGTAACTCTTCATCAGAGGGCGAATACTTGGCAGTAACATCAGCCAGCTCTCCAAAGATCTGTTTGCTGTAAACTGTGAGGGACGATAGCAGGATCAACTCCTGCCATGTAGAGCTCAAGAGGCACGTGTAATCCTTGATTGAGAGCTCGCAGAAGAAAGGCAGCTTCTTGATCCAGGCAATCTGCCTAAAGAGCAGCTCATCGGCCAGGCGGCAGAGCAGGGCAAACAGCTCTGCCTGTGTCACAGCATATCTGGGGGCAGGGACAGGAAAATCACTTCCATCAGCCAGAGGGGAAGGATAGGGACCCAGGGAAAGGATAGTCTTAAAGGTACAAAGTGTCCCTGGCAGTTCTCCCTTCCCCTTGACTACAGAGATCTCTAGTATCATGCAACTCAATTTTCTTATAAAGGGGAAAGACAGACCAGAAGCAAGCTCAGGGCCAAAAAAATGTTTTTTGTGAGAAAAGGTTGCTGGGAGGAAAAGAGATTTAGAAACTTGTGCAATTATCAGGGAGTATAGTATTTTTTCCCCAAAATGAAAGGAGTAGAATTTATTCAAGCATAAGGAAACATAATAGAATTCATATTAGACTCTTGCAGGGGCAAGAGGGGACCCTCAGAGAGGCTGCCGCAGCCAGGGAGGATGATTTTTCAAATTGGTGTCCTCTAATGTTCTATGTTTCAGAAAATTCTTAGTCACTTTTAGCAATGTAAACTTCAGTGGGGTGATCTGGTGCTCACCCAAACTCAGGCACCAGCACAAAAATGAACCTTAGGGCAAGACAGCCAAAGCCAAAAGGAGTCCAAAAGCTTTTCCTATCTCACTGCACCCTCTGGTGGTGAGAGTTCAAGAACTAGAGCTGCTCAGCCCTTTCTTTTTCTTTTCTTTGGTACCAGGGATTGAACCTAGAGGCACTTAACCACTGAGCTACATTCTCAATGCCCCCTACCCCGCTTTTTTTTTATTTAGAGACAGAGTCTCACTGAGATGCTTACGGCCTCACTAAATTGCTGAGGCTGGCTTTGAACTCAAGATCCTCCTACTTAAGCCTCCTGAGCTGCTGGGATTAGAGGCGTGAGCCATTGTACCTAACTGCTCAGCCCTTTCTTCAGGCGTATAGTTGGATGGAAAGAGCATGGCATTTCTCAACTGTGACCTAAAGGGGGCTTCTGAGGCCATAGACTCAGGGGACCCAGGTTTCTTCCTCTCAAGTTCCCTTAATATCCTCTTTCTCATACCCCACCCACATCCAGATATATAAAGATTTGTATGACCTTCTTGATAGTAGATATTTGAGTCTCTTTTGAAACTAGAGACTAACTTAAGAAAAACCTCAGGATATCTTTGGGGATTATAAACTTGGTAACCCTCAAACAGCCTATGCCCCAGGCCCAAAGGTAAGCAATGGATGGGTTTGAAGGCTGGACAACAATTTACTCAAGTAAAGCTAACTGCAGACTAAGAGGATTTACTCCATTAACTTAGGCCCACCCAAGGTGGTCACATGCAACATGCTACCCATGGGTATGCTGGCAAGGATGCAGACAGGCCATAATCAGGTAGGGCTTTGAATGTCTTGTTAAGGAGCCTACACACGGTATATTTTTACCCCCAGAATTATAGCTAAATTTACTGTGCAGAAGCACTCAGATATGTCCTAGGGCCTGGTTTACCTAACCATGACAAAACAAAGCTCTTCCATCCCAATTCCACACAGACAGAAAAGTAACTCCAACTTTATTATGAGAAAATATGCTTAAGGACTGATTTTGAAGATAAGCACAGGTTTGTCTTCTGATGCTTAAATCATCACTCATTAACCCCTCATTCATTTCAAAGCCTCTGGTACACCAGCCAGGGATGCAAGTGGGTGCACTGTTGGAACACACTGAGATTGCCAGAGGTCAAGCAGCACAGAGCTCACTTACCCATCTTCGATCAACATGGGTGTGCCCAACGGTTCCAGGTCCTCAGCTGACATCAGTTGGTGAATCAGGCTGTATGACTGGGGGTCAAGGCTGCGAGCTTGTGGGGGCAGAAGTGGTGAGTGGCCAGAATAGCTAAAAAGGTGTGGTATGTATTGATAATGTGGGGGCACAGACATCCCCATGTACTGATCCCTGAATGTCATGAATCCGTTTAGTTCCACAGACCTACTGGAGAGAAAAATGTCAAGTCAAGCAAAGCCAAGGCAGGTCCCGTGCCTACTCAAAGAAAACAAGTCAGCAAGTGGCTTAGATGTTCTTTGGTCATGAGGTCTGTGTCTCACCAAGCCAGGGGAAATAATTAATGGTTATGTGCATGTCTCCTAGACTCCCATCTGTGAGACATAAATGTGGGGCTCACCATTGGACACTCAAGTGCCTGGCAGAGTAGGTACTGAATATATATTAGTTGGATGAATTCTTTGTACAGGTGCTACATCTGAAGAATTTTTAATGGATACTCAGAGACTAGGATGACAAATGTGGGTGTTTGCATTATTTTACCATTAGGAAAATGAAGGCATAGATAGACCACTTGTCAGGCCACAGAACAAATCCAGTACCAAGCAAGAAACACGGCATGTGGCAAAACCCCCCTAACTATTCAAAGGAAGGAACAAACTAAGGAATAATCCTAGAATAAAAACTATGATTAAATATGAAGAGGAAGACTTCATATTCATCCCTGGCTTCCCTTTTCTTAGAAAAATCTCACCACTTTCTGAACTAATTAAAAAAAAATTCTCTAGCTTTTACCTAGACATATATTCTATAATCAAGTTTGGCAAGCTACATCCTATAGACTGTGGTCTGTTTTGGTAAATGAGACTTTGTAAACTAGTAATTCAGACCTACTGGTTACATGTGGTCTATGGCTGCTTTCCCACTTTAAAGGTAAAGTTGAGTAGCTGAGACCCAGATCATTAGGGCTGAAAAGTCTGAAATACATACAGTCTTTATAATGTCTGTCAACCCCTGTCCTAAAGAAAGGTTTCTGGGGAAAAATAGACTTTCCCTGAAGCTGAAGGTTCTATTTCACACCTGACAACTAACTTAACATAGCATGCTTGAAAGAAGAGTCTCTAAATTAGTATTCCCTGACACAGCAAATTTGACTGGCTTATAAAACCTTCACTCTTTCAAGAGCTGGGGAGGCTCAGTTGGTAGAGTGCTTGCCTTGCATGCACAAGGCCCTGTGTTCAATCCCCAGCACCACAAACACACATACACACACACACACACGCACACACACACACACCAAACAAATAAAAAACAACACCTTAACTCTTTCTTAAAATTTATAAACTAAAAAACATTGATTCTTATGAGGCAATTAAAAGAAATTATAACAATTTGATTTTTTTCATGTATAGGGGATTGAACCCAGAAATACTTAACCACTGAGCCATATCCCATCCCTTTTTTATATTTTATTTAGAGACAGGGTCTCCCTGAGTTGCTTAGGGCCTAGCAACTTCCAGAGCTGCTGGGATTACAGGTGTGTGCCACCATACGGGGCCATCAATTAGACATTGTCAGTATGACTTGTTTTATTTAATGATAAAATGAGAGATTTGATCTCTAGCACATTATAAATAAATTAAGTAAATAAAGGAAAAGCACTATATTTAAACATTATTCTGCCAGGTGAAGACTTTATGGGCATATATGATTAGTCTATAGAAGAGACCACTGACATTTTTAAGGTTTTTAGCATAAAATGGGCTGGGAAACATGGCATAATCCATTCCCCTACCCCAGAGTCTGAGGGAGTAAGAGCACAATGGCTGAAAGAGCCTGGCAGGAATACTCAGCCAGAGGTTTCTTCTGTTCTACTATTTGGGTGGACCCTAGATGGAGATCCTGGGTTTGCCTTAAAGCTCACCTGGAGGACAATGTGGAGCCTGGGGAGGGCTGGTTGCTCTCTGAAGCTCTGTTCCCGGGGGAACTGTGGTCGCTGTCACCATGGTTGCTCCAGTGATTGGCTTCTTCCTCAAATTCCTGTCCAGACATGATCCTTTCGATCTCTTCTTCTGATATCTTTGACAAGGAATGAATATATGTTAGATTCAGTGCTTAAGATACCCTCTGTTTGTCCTTCAGGACTCAGAGCTTATTTAAATCTTATAGGATTCCCAGGTTCCCTCTCTTCCACCTCATACTCCAGGTCTCCCCCAATCTTATGACAGCTTGATTGCATACTGCCCAGCACCAAACACAGATCATCAGAGCCTTCCCCTTGCCCACTTAACCTGCTCTCATGCCACACAGTCTATGTGTTCCTTGACACTCCTCTTTGTCCTCGAGTCTACACTTTCCTAACTCAATGACAATCTCCTTTTAAGAGTCAGTTCAAGGGGCTGGGGTTGTAGCTCAGTGATAGAGAACTTGCCTATAAGTACTGGGTTTGATCCTCAGCACCACATTAAAAAAAATAATTATTGTGTCCATAAAAAAACATTAAAAAAGAAGTTCACCATTTCTGAGGCTGGCTTTGAACTCATGATTCTCCTATCTGAGCCTCCAGAGCCACTGGGATTACAGGTGTGGACCACTATGCCCATCTTCATCTTTACTTTTAATGTTTTTTTAGACAGGGTCTTGCTATGTTGCCCAGGTTGGTCTCAAACTCCCAGGCTCAAGCAATCTTCCTGTGCCAGCCTCCCAAGTAGCTAAGAATACAGGTGTGTGCCACTGTGCCCAAGCGTCATTGTTATTTTTATAGCACTATAGTAACATATAAAAGTATCCTCTAAAGACCTAAGGCCATGAAAGGACCTAGAAAAGAAGAAGTACTTAGTAAATGTATGTTAAACACACAGACAATGTTCCATTTATTAAATACTGCCTATGTGTGAGTAGGAAATACATTTTTTCCCCAGTAGGAGATACATTTCTAATCCTATTAAGTAAAAGAAGAAATGGCAGCTCACATAGTGAACTGACTTAAACAAAATCACACTGTATGCCTACATCTGGGCAGAGTTTGAGGAAGAGGTCAGAGTATGCAAGTATTCAGTCCAGTGCTCTAGCTACTACCATATAGAGAGTAAATACGCTTCTTCTATAAAGTCTTTCACCTAGAGTTGAGGTCTAACTGGCTACATTCATTACACAGAAGGAGATTAAGTACTAAGGAGGTGGGGCCAGATGACTTTTTATGTGTTGTTCCTATGGAAACCTGGGAGGACATTTTCTTTGAAACCTGTCTGACTCAAATCTGCATAATTCTTTGCTCCACCAGCCTCTAAGAGAACCCTGAGTTACCTCTATAAATACAGAAACATTCAGAATTGGAAGACAGCTAGCACACAGGACTTGAATAAGAAAAGGTTTAACTGATACATAAATTGAAAGGTTGGTTTGAAATCCTTTGGATTACATACTACATTGGAAGGATTTTTATTTTATTTTTTTTAATTCACTAGGAGTTGTATATAGTTTAAAAAGAAAAAAAGAAAAAAAAGAAGAAACAAAATATGTCTGTCTTTTCTCTTCAGGCATTCTCAGAACTCTACCCCCGCCCCCCCCCACCCCCGTTTTTTTTGTAGCATCAGTGATTGTGGTGAGAGCTAGACCAGAGCTTGAAGAGCCAGAAAAACTTTGGCTGGGTGAAAAGGGTCCTGGTGAAGTCAGCTTACTTCAGCTGGGGGCTGAACCTGTCTCTCTCCCTGTGCACCAATGGGATACTGGGCAATCAGTGATACACAGAATAGAAAACAGAACATATTGAGAGTGGGTTCAAATTTCCTCATTTCCTAGCTGGGTGCTATAGGGTAAGTTACTCAAGCTCTCTAAGCCTCATTCCCCTCATCTGAAAAATGAAAACAACATTATCTCCCTGTAGCTCATGGTTCTCTTACAGGATGCTAAAGCAAAGAATTACGCAGGTTTGAGTTGGATAGATTTGTGCACTGTGGGTGGGAATATAAATGGTACAGCTGCTATGAAAAACAGTATGGAGGTTCCTTAAAACCTTAAGGTTTTAAGATTCTTAAAACAGAACTACCATATGATCCAGAAACCCCACTTCTGGGTATTTGCCCAAAAGAACTGAAATCAGAATCTCCTAGAGATATCTGTACTTCCATGTTCACTGCAAAATTATTCAAAATAGCCAAGAGGTAGAAACAACCTAAATGTGCAATAATGGAGGAAAGGATAAAGAAAATGTTGTATAAACACACAAAGTCTTAAAAAAGGAAGGAGTTCCTATTATATATGCTACAAGGATGAACCTTGAGAATGTTATGCTAAATAAAATAAGCTATGGGTCAAATATTTCATGATTCTACTTTATGAGGCATCTAAAGTAGTCATATTCTTAGAAACATAAGTAGAATGGTGTTTGCCAGGGGCTGGGGGTTGGGAGCTGGGGAGCTGCTGTTAGAGTTACTGTATAGAGTTCAGTTGTGCAAGATGAAAAAGTTCTAGAGACATGCTATGTAACAATATGCATACAGTCAAGAACTGGACACTTGAAAATTTGTCAAGGTAGTTGGGTGTAGTGGCTCATGCCTGTAAATGCAGGAGGACCCCAAGTTTGAGGCTAGCTTGGGCAACACAGCAAGATCCTGTCTCAAAATAAAACAAAAAGAGCTGAATGTAATTCAATGGTAGAGTGCTTGCTTAGCATGCCTAAGCATGCCCTTGGTTCAATCCCTAGTGCTACAAAGGGAAAAAAAGTTGTCAAAGTAGAACTCATGTTATATGTTTTTGTCACTGAGCTATACTTTTTAAAAAATTTTCTTATTTTTAATCAGGATCTTGTTAAGTTGCCCAGTTGGCCTTGAGCTTGTGGTCCTCTTGCCTTAACCTCCCAAGCATTATAGGTGTGCACTACCTGTATATCTTTTACCATTAAAAAAAACAAAAACAAACAAACAAACAAAAAAACCAACAACTACTAGTCCAGATTGAAATAGATTAACTCACAAGATATGACTTGATTCAAACCCCAGCACCATTTAAAAAAAAAAAGACCCCCAGAATTGTTGTGTCTTTTTTTTTTTTTTTTTTCCGGATACCAGGGATTGAACCCAAGGATGGGCATTTGGCCACTGAGCCACATCCCTGACCTCATTTTGTATTTTATTTAGAGACAGGTTCTCACTGAGTTGTTTATCACCTCGCTATTGCTTTTTTTTTTTTTTTACCATTTCTATAATTTTTATTTATTTTTTATTTTTTTATTTTTTTTATTGGTCGTTCATAACATTACATAGTTCTTAATACATCATATTACACGGTTTGAATCAAGTGGATTATGAACTCCCGCTTTTACCCCGTATACAAATTGCTGTATCACATCAGTTACCCTTCCATTGATTGACATATTGCCTTTCTAGTGTCTGATGTATTCTGCTGTCTGTCCTATTGTCTACTATCCCCCCTCCCCTCCCCTCCCCTCCCCTCCCCTTTTCTCTCTCTACCCCTTCTACTGTAAATCATTTCTTCCATTTGTATTCTCTTGACTTACCCCTCCTTTCCTCTTATATGACATTTTGTATAACCCTGAGGATCGCCTTCCATTTCCATGCAATTTCCCTTCTCACTCCCTTTCCCTCCCACCTCTCATCCCTGTTTACTGTAAATATTCTTCTCAAGCTCTTCGTCCCTACCCTGTCCTTGTTTACACCCTTTATATCAAAGGAGTCATTTGGTATTTGTTTTTTAAAGATTGACTAGCTTCACTTAGCATAATCTGCTCTAATGCCATCCATTTCCCTCCAAATTCTATGATTTTGTCATTTTTTAATGCAGAGTAATACTCCATAGTGTATAAATGCCACATTTTTTTTATCCATTCATCTATTGAAGGGCATCTAGGCTGGTTCCACAGTCTTGCTATCGTGAATTGAGCTGCTATGAACATCGATGTAGCAGTGTCCCTGTAGCATGCTCTTGTTAGGGTTTTAGGGAATAGACCGAGAAGGGGAATAGCTGGGTCAAATGGTGGTTCCATTCCCAGCTTTCCGAGAAATCTCCATACTGCTTTCCAAATTGGCTGCACCAATTTGCAGTCCCACCAGCAATGAACAAGAGTGCCCTTTTCCCCGCATCCTCTCCAGCACTTATTGTTGTTTGACTTCCTAATGGCTGCCAGTCTTACTGGAGTGAGATGGTATCTTAGGGTAGTTTTGATTTGCATTTCTCTGACTGCTTCGCTATTGCTTTTGAACTTATGATCCTCCCATCTCATCCTCCTGAGCTGCTGGGATTATAGGCATGCACCACTGTGCCTGGCTTGGGGATCTTATATGGACACACAAACACATACACCCTGATTGAGTACATACTGTGTACCTAGTTCATGTAATAGGAAATCTCCCATACATAAGTGTGTAACTGACTTTCTTCATTTGTTCACATTTAATTGGAGAAATACCATCAATTAATTATCTCTTGAATCTGTTCCCTCCTCTCAAAATGCACTGTCATTACTCTACTGCAAACTATTACCTATATGTCTTGGAGTGGACTTCTGTAAAACCCTTTTCACTGCTTTCTCTTTCTTAGTTTTATTTACTCTAGTTCCATTCCTCACAAACCGGAAATTTCCACCGTTAGAATGATTTTTCTAGAGCGCTTACCTAGCATGTATAAGGCTCTGGGTTCAATCACTAGTACTGCCAAACAAACAAATGAAAAAATTTTTTTTTTTCTAAAATGAGAATCTGAGTACGCCCCACTCACCCACATTTAAACTCTTTTAGTAGCTTGCTCTTGGCTCACACCAAAAATTCTTAGTTCATACAGTCAAAGACAAAGGCCACTTTTTAAAGAACTGACTCCAAATTCAAGTAATCTGCCTTATCTCCTGCCACTCTATTACATGAGCTGAATGCTATAGCCTCACTGAACAAATTCTTTGTCATTCCTTAAAACATTCATCTTTGGGTCTTTTCACAGTCTAGGACAAATTAAAAACGTTTAGCTTCCCACCCTTCCCCAACACAGCTAATTCTTCCTCCTCTTTCAAGACTGAGTTCAAATTTGCCTTCTCAAGGAAGCTTTCCCTGAGTGCCTCCAGTCTCAACCAAGGTTCCAGCCCAAAGGAAAGAGAAGCCCTGCCCTGGGCTGGATCATTAGGCCCATGGAGTGAAGGGGGCATTCTCTGTTAAATCTTATGATACTATGTTGTCTGTTTACATCTCTGTCTCTCCCATTAAACAGAGTTCATAGTATAGATCCTGACAGGGAGCAGGGGATGTATCTCAGTGGTAGCATGCTTGCCTAGCATGTATAAGACTATGTATTTGATCCCTAGCTTCAATAAAAGTGGGGGGGAAACCCCAAAACCCACCAACTTGGCAAAGCAGGAACTTAGCAAATGTTTGTGGGATTGAAAGCAGTATTACTGGGGCTGGGGATGTGGCTCAAGAGGTAGCGCGCTCGCCTGGCATGCGTGCGGCCCGGGTTCGATCCTCAGCACCACATACAAACAAAGATGTTGTGTCCGCCAATAACTAATAAATAAATAAATATTTTTTTAAAAAAAGAAAGCAGTATTACTCTATTAATAAGGTAATGAACATTCTGCTGATAATCTTTAGATGAAATGAACAGCAAAGTATCTTGCAAATGAGAGGTCTAAAGTGAGCAGCTACAGGAGCATATGGAGCCCAGGCCTTCTAGGACAAAACAAGAGAGTAGGGCCTAGAACTCACCTGGACTGGCCCAATGCTCTTATTCCGGCCTCCAGGCATGCCATCTTCTCTGATAGCTGGAAGGAAACATAAGTTAAAGTAGTCAGAAGCATGCTCACAAGTCTAAACTTAAAAAGAGAATTTACATGGCCCAAAGTAGCAAGGTAGTAATTGGTGAAGCCAAGATTAAAACACAGATGTTTTTGGACCCAAAGCACATACTCTTTTCTGTTCTTGTAGGCAACCTTATAGGCAGGGGATACTTTGGGGCCCCCAGGACACCAGGAACATACTGCATACACTGAATACAGTCTAACAAAGTAAGAGCATTGTTAATTAGTCCACAGTTACATAAATCCCACCAGGATAATGCATCTTATGGCTTTGGTAAATTCCAGGTGAGAGACAGAGAACAGTTTGTTTGCTCATTTATTCTTCATACCAGGGATTGAACCCAGGGGCAATTAACCACTGAGTCACATCCCCAATCCTTTTTTGTATTTTACTTACAGACAGGATTTCAATAAATTGTTGAGGCTGGCTTTGAACTCACAATCCTCCTGCCTCAGCCTCTAAAGCTGCTAGGATTATAGGCCTGAACCACCAAACCTGGCTGAGAATATTTATATTTTTAAATAAAATATTTTTTATTCCTAACCTAAGTTTAGGTCTGGTAGGATCAGGAAAACAGATTTTTTTTTTAATAGAATTGGAATTTTTTCGGCTGGGGATGTGGCTCAAGCGGTAGCGCGCTCGCCTGGCATGCGTGCAGCCTGAGTTCGATCCTCAGCACCACATACAAAGATGTTGTGTCCGACGAGAACTGAAAAATAAATATTAAAAAATTAAAAAAAAAAAATTGGAATTTTGAACTCACTGGCACAAAGGCAAGTAAGTAGTTGTAGGAGCTTGCTTAGCATTTTCCAACTATACAAAACATCCTTTAAATAGTACTGGCCACACTAAGAACAACTACTGCTAGTACTATTGTCATCAGTGTTAATGAACCACTTAAAATGGGGACACATGGGGCTGGGGATGTGGCTCAAGCAGTAGCGCGCTTGCCTGGCATGTGTGCGGCTTGGGTTTGATCCTCAGCACCACATACAAACAAAGATATTGTGTCCGCCGAAAACTAAAAAATAAATATTAAAATTCTCTCTCTCTCTCTCTCTCTCTCTCTCTCTAAAAAAAAAATGGGGACACACAAAGGAAGGCCTGATTAGAAATTAAAGTAGGACCCTGATTGTTAGGCAAAGCTTTCTAGAAAAGACAACTTCTGAACTAAGTCTTAAAAGATGAGAAGGATTTAGGCAAGCAGGAAAAGTGTGCTCCAGGTTGACTGAACAGAGTATAGAAAAGCTTCAAGTCAAGCCAGGCATGGTGGTGTAAGCTTATAATCCTAGTGGCTTGGGAGGCTGAGGTAGGAGGATCCAGAGTTCAAAACCAGCCTCAGCAAAAGCGAGGTACTACGCAACTCAGTGAGATCCTGTCTCTAAATAAAATACAAAAATAGGGCTGGGTACATGGCTTAGTGATTGAGTGCCCCTGAATTAAATCCTCAGTACCTCACCCACCACCAAAAAAAGGGAAAAGCTTTAAGTCAAAACTAAGAATGGACTGCTCTTTCTAGGAACTTCCAGGTGGTTAGATCTGGATAAGACACTGGAGGGGTGAAGGTGGTATGTGAAGGAAAAGTAGCAAAATAAGGATGGAGAGGCCAAGAGAGGCCGGGTCATCAAGAGCCTAGAATGTCAGGTTAAGGATAAAATGGACTTCAGCTGAGGAGCCTGGGGACAGGCAGAGATGCAAGGGAGTGATGTGGTCACACTGGTATTTTTGAAAAATCTTTGTGATGATCACTGTCTTAGGTGGCTTTAAAGAGGTAATGCTAATGACAGAGGATATACTAATGCCATTATGTGAGAGCAAGCTTTGCCATAATACATTTGCAACAAAAACAAACAAAAAAGCACATAAGGAATCTAGGAAGTCCTTGGGGAAAGACTGATTGCCGCAAATGGTGAGGGCTGTAAACACAACACTCAGTTTCTGATGGAAAGTTCATTTTCCTTAAAGTAGACATCATCCTTGATGTCCTCAGATTTTACATTTCAGAATTAGACAAGTTTGGGTCCAAATCCTGTTTCTGCCCAATCTTTGTAATTACAAATTTCTTTACCCCTCTGAAGCTCAGTTTACTGAAGAGTAAAGAGGGGATACTAGTACTTGTCATGTTACATAAAATAGTACAGTTAAAATAAGCACAAAATAGTGGTAATGACTCTCCCTCTCCCCAGACTTTTTTCTCTGAACAAAGGAGATAAGCAAACCAAGATTCCTTTTTTAAAAAAAAAAATATTTATTTTTTAGTTACAGGAAGACACACAATATCTTCACTTTATTTTTATGTGGTGCTGAGGATCGAACCCAGTGCCTCAGGAGTGGTAGGCGAGAACTCTACCTCTGATCCACAACCCCAGGCCCTGTTTTTTATTTATTTTTTAATATTATTTTTAGTTGATAGACCTTTTATTTTATTTATTTATATGCAGTGCTAAGAATCGAACCCAGTGCCAGTGCCCACACATGCCAGGCAAGTGCGCTATTGCTGAGCCCCAGCCCCAGCCCCCAAGGTTCCATTCTTTACCTTGTAAAATCTTAATATCTTCATCTGCAAAACCAAGGCAATAAAGTCAGCTTTACAAGTCTGCTGTGAATATGGAGTAAGAAACATACATGGTCTATATTGTTAGACATATGCTAGCTGTTGCCTGGGAGCTCGCTTTAGACGTAATTTCGAGTTCTACGAATCCTTAAAATTCCTTCTCTGCTATGCCAGGGTCAATGATAACTTTAGTCACTTCTTATACTGACATGTCACATGTCTATCAGCTTACAGCTATAAATCAAAGACCTAACTCTGAATGGTGCAACGCTGAATATCTCTTAAAAGACATCTCACACTCACTGTCCTGGAGGTTGAGGAAGAAACTCAATATGCTTAACTTTTATTTTGTTTAAAGGACCACAGATCCTAAAGTCTTATATCTTGCCATTTCTTATTCTAAAACTAGAAAGTTTATGTCCTCCCTAAACCCCAACTGAAACAAGGAAAATTCACATATGATGGACATGTGCTATGTATTAGGTACTAAAACTCATGAGGAGAATATTAGCATTGCTTCCACTAAAGAGCTCAATGTAAGGCCCAAAGAAATGAAGAATTTTCTTCAAGGAGAGAGATAGAAAATAAACATCAGAATCAATGTTGAAACGCAGACTATAAAACTCTAAGACCAGTCTTCTTTCCATTACCATTATTTCATATAACATTTATGTGTCATACTTCTATGTGGTGCATAAACTCTTTTATTCTAATGTGTATTTAAAATACTGATTTTTTTCATTCAACTTTTATTTTTTTAAAGTGTATTTAAAGGAGAAGATAAGGTAAAGATGATAAAATTCATCAAAATGGCATTCAGAAACCTGAAGCATGGGAAAAAAATTCAATGTGCCATAATGCCTCTGTTAAAACAAAACCCTGCATTATATTACAGCTCATAGTTGTGTATATGTTATTTCATTTGATCATCACAACCACCTTGGAAGGTACACATTTGTACTATTATCTATGTCTTTTAGAGATGAGGAAGTAGAGCTCGGTGAGGTAGAGACTTACTCTAAATTACTCATAAAGAACTGACAGAGCTGAAATTTCAGTTAAGATTTTGGCAACCAACCAAACCCAGAAACCAGAAATGTGACACAAAACATCCAATCCCTGCTCAAAACCTGTTGGTGGCTTTCTCTGGTGTAGGGGCTAAAAGCCTAAGTTCCTCAGCGTGGCATTCAAGACTGTCTGTGATCTGGTTCCTATGGGGCTCTTCATCCTCACCTCTGGCCATAAATGCTACTCCCTTGCTGCAGAAAACTATTTGTTAGTCCTTGAGGATGCCATGCTGTTTTCCACAGCTGTACCTCTACCATATGTTGCCTCTGCTTAGAAAAAACCTTTACAGTGGAGAAGTCTGGCAAAACCACTTTACCCAAGACATCACCTTTACCAAATGATTCAGGTCGGCAGCACCAATAATGGTACAAACTCACAACCACATCCTCTTAATATGATGACCTTAGAGGAATGCAACATTGTTTCTGTGAATTTTCACTCAAAATGTATAACCTAAATCTTACCATGAGGCAACTGACAAACCCAAATTGAGAAATATTCTTCAATAAATTACCTATTTGCTTCAAAGTAAAAAATGTTATTCAGGACAAAATATAAGGAACTATTTCTGACTAGAGAAGACTAAAGATAAACAAATGTCTTCAATGATCCTGGATCGCTGGCTCTAGATCAGTAAAATCACAATTGCTATAAAGGACATTAGGATAATTGGTGAAAATTGAATAAGGTCTGCTAATTAGAAAAAGTATCATGTTAAATTCCCTGATTTTAAGGACATAGTGAAGTTCTAATGTTGCAAATTTTCTGTAAGTTTGAAATCATTTCCAAATAAAACACGAAAACCAAGTTTAAAGGTATTTTAAAAGTCCTTTAGCCCAGGTGTGGTGGTGCACACTTATAATCCCAGCGACTGGGGAGGCCGAAGCAGGAGAATCACAAGTTTGAGGCCCGCCTCAGCAATTTAGCGAGGTCCTAAGAAACTCAGTGAGGTTTCAAAATAACCTGTCTCAAAATAAAAAATCAAAAGGGCTAGGGATGTGGCTTAGTGGTTAAGTGCCCCTGGGAACAATCCCCTGGTTTGAAGGAATCAATGTTTCAGCTCCTTACAAACTTAAAGGTCTTTTTTCCCCTTAAAGTTTGTAAGGAGTTGAAACTTTGATTCCTTTAAGAAGCTGCTCAAATGTTATCTGTCCTTGAGATTTCTCAATGCTCCATTCAGGCCTCTGTACTGTGTCCTGGCACTTTTTCTCCTGATACAATGATATGCCAATGCCAGAGAAGCGCTGTCTTACAATGCATCCAGAAAATATCACCTCCTCTAGGCAACTGTCCTTAACCTTTTTCTTCTGAACCATTACTATAATTAGCAAGTTATAAAACCACAAAATTAAGAATCTTTTTTTTTTTAAATTGGGGATTGAATCCAGGGGATTAGACCATTGAGTTATACCCTTTTTACTTTTTGAGATAGTGTCTCCCTAAATTGCCCAAGCTAGTCTGGAACTTGTCATCCTTTTGCTTCGTTCTTCGGTCTCCTGAGTAGCTGGGACTACAGGTGTATGCCACCACATTCAGTGAGGCATGTTTTACATTAATTACTTAACTGACATGGATTCCCCCCAGGAGGCCCAATGCATCTTCCTCTCTCTTCTGACATTTCCCCTCTTGCTGTGGCCCTCCATCAATTCATCTAATTAGGAAGCATCCTATCATTACTGGGTTATCTGCTTAGGGGCACTGAAAAGCAGGACTTGGTCATGGTCCTCACAGGTCTCATTGTCTAATGATGGGGAAACAGACAAGTGAATAGATAAAGACAATGCAAGGTAATTGGGGCTACAGTGGAGGGCATATCAGGGGCTATGGGAAAAAAGGAGGGTCATTGGTGTGGGGGGAATGTGTGTGCCAGAGAAGACTTCTAGAGAATGTTACAGATAAAAGTTGAGCCTTGAAAGAAAAGTATATAATATACAGTGAGGTGAAGAAGAAGGGGTAGGATATTCCAGGAAGATGAAACCATATCTGCAAAGCCCTTGAAATATGAAGTTTTTGGAGACCTGGATTGGAATGCAGATTGTGATGGGGAGCAGCAGACAGAAAAGGGAAAGGATGAAGTAGCTGATGCCAGAGTCAGAGGGGCCCTGAAAATAATTTTGAGAGTTGGATGTGGTGGCACACGCCTGTAATCCCAGTGACTCGGGAGGCTAAGGCAGAAGGATTGCAAGTTTGAAGTCAGCCTCAGCAACTTAATGAGGCTCTAAGTAACTTAGGGAGACCCTGTCTCAAAATAACAAATAATAAGGGTTAGGCATATGGTTCAGTGGTTAAGCACCCCCGGGTTCCATCTCTGGTACTAAAAAAACAAAAACAAAAATAATAAAAACAACAAAAAAGGAAAACCTTTTTGAGGAGACTGACTTTATCCTAAAGATTGCAATTTGGGTGAGGGGTATATGTGGGGGGCGGGTGATGAGGAGGAGGAGTACTGGGCCAGTCATGGGCTGGACAAAGTCAGAGGGGATCAGCCTCCACTCATTATCCTCCTTTAGATTTTACTCACTACCTTAATAATTAATTTCCTGACCAGCCAACTTCAAGGTCTGAAAGATATTTAGTTCTCTATCTAAAGATGGGGAACAACAGAGGGCTGCTCATACACGGTCCCAGCCACAATCGGCAGTTGCATTTTTAAGTTACTTCTTAAAATTTTGAGGTAAAGTCAGACTTACAGAAGAGTTGTGAAAATAGTATGGAGAGTTTCCATGTTCTCTATACCTACCTTTTTCTTTCTTTTTACACTATATATCCCATAGACTATAGACTATTAAAACTAAGAAATAAATTTTGGAAAAATATTATTAACCAAAAAGCAGTAAAGACTATATGTGGGTTCCTACAGTGGTTCCACAGATGTCCTTTTTTGTTCAATCACAGATGGCACACTGTATTTAGTAGCAATTTCTCCGTAGTTTTCCCAAATCTGTGATAGTCCTTCTGCCTTTCCTTGATGTTTGAGACCTTGACACTTTTCAAGAATATGCTATAGAATGTCAGTTATTTGGAAGACTGTCCCTCAATATGGGCTTGTCTGTTTTCTGGAGATTGGACTGAGAATGAAATTAGCTTTCTGTGTGTATATACCTATGCCCTTCTCAATGTATCACATCAGGTGTAAAATAATGTCAGTATGTTTTACTGGTTATTTTAACCTTGACTTCTTGGCTAAAGTACAATTCTCTATGGAAAATATTTTCCCCTTTGTAATTACTGAATATTATCAGACTATACAAATATTCTGTTTTTGTTTAAACTGATGTCACTTATGTTGGACCTATCAGTTCATCTTGTCTGCAGCAGTTAATACTATGGTGCTTTAACAGTGTTCCTTCATGCCTTCAACATTTATCAACTGGAATTCTCTTACAAGGAAAAGTTGTCCCTTCACTTTACTGACTTAGGTATTTCTTTCAGCATGAACTCATGGATATTTATTTTATTCCTTGGGTTAAAAGCTAATTCTAGGCCGGGCATGGTGGCATCTGCTTATAAACCCAGAAACTGGGGAGGTTGAGGCAAGAGGATCAAAAGTTCAAAGCCAGCCTCAGCAACTCAGCAAGGCCCCTAAGCAACTTAGTGAGACCCTGTCTCTAAATAAAATATAGAAAGGGCTGGGGATGTGGCTCAGTGGTTAAACGCCCCTGATTCAATCCCTGATACCAAAAAAACACAATACAACAAAACAGAACAAATAAAAAAATACTAGAATTATTTTGTTGCCTAAATTGTTCCAATTTTGACCACTGGATGCACTTTCAGGCTGGGCTCTGTGTCCTTTTGACATGCTGCTGCTGCCCACCCCATCTCTCCATTTCTTCTTCTTTTTCCTAAATTTTTTGCACCACAAGATACTCCAGGTTCATTTGATATTTTCCCTGTCCCAGATCTAGAATCAACCAGTCCTGACTCCTTTTACTGGTATTTAGAAACCAAGATCTGGGGCTAGGTATGCTCATTGCAACTGGGGTATAACTGCTCCTAGCCCCTTCTAGTGTCTAGAGCTTGGAAATACATATAGATATACTAAGTCATGTATCCTCACACATCTGCTTTTTATTTTTTCCACCCTCCTTTCCGCTATCTAAACATGAGTCCATTCTGATACCACTGATTCCAATTAGCACCTGAGGTTTTATCCTGATCTTTCCTGATTGATTGTGATACTGGGGATTAAACCCAAGGGCACTCTTACCACTGAGTTACACCCTCAGCCCTTTTTACTTTATATTTTGAGACAGGATTTTGCTAAATTGTTGAGGCTGGCTTCAAACATGCTTCAGCCACCCAAGTTGCTGGGATTACAGGTGTGTACCACTGTGCCAGGCACCATTCTTGACTTATCTTCTCTGATATGCAAAACCTGACTCTTATCACCTACAATATATTATTTCACAAAATACAATTAAAGTAGGAACAAAATTCCTAACATATAACCTTGAGAGAAATAAATTTTACAAACTAGAGTGCTTTGTACACAATTCTTTGTGTCTTTTGCCTTACAATATACAGTCAAAACACTGTTTTCCAAGGTCAGCTCCTTTCTTCTCTATGCCCTTCAGTGTGGTTATGTGACTTGTTATAATACCAGTTAGATTCATTCACTGCCATAGTGCATATTCCAGTTCTCAGTTCCCTGCCCCCAAACCTATCACATACTGGTTGATTAAAATAATTGTAACATCCAGTAGAATTCACTTTTTGTGTGGTGTATAGTTCTATGAATTTTGACAAATGTATATATTTATCAGCTACCATAGTTTTATACAGATTATTTCTTACCTTCAAAATATGACAACTAATTTTAATTCTGCTTTCTCAGCACCAACCAGAAGGTGGCAGGGTTTGTCTCTGAGAGGCAGTGTTCACCAGGCAAGGGGGCCTGGCCTGCTCTACATGCAAATAAATGGACAACTCTCTATCCCTCATACTCCACATTTAATCTCCAGTTATGCTTAAGGGAAGTTACAAGTTTTTTCTTCCCTAAAATAGGTGAGTTTGGCTGGAAGTCTCAGAATTTCACAATCTAACTGAATAAAGCAGATGATTGATCAGAGAATAAGAAGGTATCCCACAATTATTCTTTGATAAAATATTCACATGGAAGGCAAGAAAGGGTAATGAGAAAAGCAGAGGAAAAAATCAAATCAGGGTGAGGGCAGGAAGACGACTATAGACTCTCCAAGACAGTACTGGTTTGGTACTGGTGGCTGGGAAAGGTTTTCATAAGAGGAAAGTGACAGTGGGCAGGGAAAGGATTTCTAGATAAAGGAAGAGGCTGAGCACAGGCAAAATGGTTTAAATCATCCCAGAGGCAGTGTTCTGGAAAGAAAGGTTAGAAAGATAGGCAGGGACCATCAAACTTAGCAACACTTCAAATGTCCTACCGTGGCATTTGTTTAGCATTCAGTAAACATGATATTCTAACACACACATAGCTATGTCACAGACATATGAAGCACTTAGTTGTCCATGTGATAATGTATAAGCTCTGATTGACTAACAACAAATTTTAATTTAGAAATTATTGTCGTCATAACCATCCCTAAACTAACTACTGCCAAGTAGTTTTATCTCCCTAAATTACATTTATAAAGTGGAATAATAGTCAATAAAAGGGTTATTATGTGTATTCAATGGTATAATGCATGGAAAGTACAAGAGTTTCTGGTACATGTGAGTGCTCAATAGTATTATGAATAAATTACAAACCACCAAAATTTATCTAAATGCTCTCTCATATCTCCCTTAACCTTTTTTCCTAATAAGTAAGTTTTTAAAAGATCCTTTTTTTAATATAGAATTATTTTTTAATATGTCAGTGGATATTTATTTATTAATATGCGGTGCTGAAAATTGAACTCATTGCCTCACACAAGCTAGGCAAATGCTCTACCACTGAGCTACAGCCCCAGCCCCTTAAAAAGATCCTTCTTATCCCTCACATAGTAGAATCAGTCTAAAGGACACCTGGTGACCAGGGAGGGATATGGCTCAATGACAGAGCATCTGACTGGTATATGTGAGACTCTGGGTTTAATTCCTAGCACTACCCGCCCTCCAACCCCTGAAAAAAAAAAAGTACATCTGGATGCCTACATTCATTAATGCTACAAAACCAACTTGAATAGTTCACCAAATCTAACTCCTCTATTCTCATGTACTGCTGCTATGAACCTCTAATATGATGCTGTGTTTTTCACATACATTATCATATTCAGTCCTCTACAGAACTCTGAAAGGTATTCACATATCACTTCAAAGGCAAGATCATATAAAATATCAGAGACATAAAGTAAACTTGTTAAGTCTACAGGGTGGTCTGCTTCTAGAGCCTCCTTTCTACTGAATGACAGTGTCCTCCTCTATTCATAATCTAGTGTTCTGGCACTGGCCCTTCTCTTAACCACATCCAGGTTTTCTGTGCCAATAGCTCACAAATTTCTTGGTGTCCTGAGGTACTTCAAACTGGGCACTGCCAAGGTGAACATTTTGCTCCATTCTGCCCTTTGGCCTGACTTTTTTTTTTCCTGGTAGGACCATTATTCTTAATCCAAATCCTCAACTTTAACTTCTGACATTGCCTAAAAGTATGTCACCAACTCCTATTGGGTGAGTTTCTTCCATAACTCCAACTTCCATCTGTGCCACTTTGTTCTCTACACCATCCTTCTGGGCTCTTCTAAAAACTTTCTGGGTAGTTTTTCTATTTCTCCTACCCCAATCCATTCTTCAAAGCTTCCCTTTAATAATTAATCTTAGTAGATTAATTAATTTCCTAATGGCTCTTAGGAAACTTCCCAATAAACCACAAACTCTTCATCAACCTAGATACAGATTTTTGAACACATCCAGCCTCTGAATATATCACAGTTTTAGTAAACAAAATTATACCACATTCACAAGACCGCCTGTCTCATACATGACTTAACCATCTAAATTCCTACTTTATATTATCATCATTCTTTGAAAAACTAGGGGAGTATATTAATCCCAGTCAGGATCTAATTGTTAACTGGGGTCTTACCATACAGGGCCTATGCATTAGCTGCCACAGAATCCTTAACATCTTATGTCTTTCCTCTCACCTAAACTGGGAGGTTCCCATATGCAGGAGATATATTTTTGAGTTATGAGCATACAAGGTAAGACCTGATGTATAGTGCAGGCTTGGGAAATTAATAACTCTAAAATATAATAGCTGATACTAAAGGTACAAGATGGGTGAAGGGTGGGCAGTTAGGAGCACTGAGTACCACTCACCCTTCCGGTTCATCCCCATCTGGAGGCATTTGAGTAGGCGGCAGTATTGGCACCTGTTTCTCTGTTTCCGAGACATGACACAGTTCTTGTCACGACTGCATCGATATACCCGTTTGTTACAAATGCTCCGCTTGAAGAACCCTTTGCAGCCCTCACAGGAGATGATCCCATAGTGCAAGCCTGTAGCACGGTCCCCACAAATAAGACAGGTTCGTTGTTCGGCCCGATCATCTGGAACAGAAACTAATAAACATGTTCAAGTTAGAGTACAGTGGAAATAATGGCTTTAAGGCCACAGTTCCTAAAAGAAGCATCCTTGCTCTGGAAAGATCAAGACCACCACCATCTTCAGACTAACTGGTATACAGGTGGCATCTCTGGAACCTTTGCCACAGGAACAGACTCCTGTATCTACCTGCAGATATCACAGACACTGCTTATCTGGCGGGGGGGGGGGGGGGACGACAAAAAAAAAAAAAACCTCATAAACTCCCCAGGAGTTTCATTATCACTTGGATCAATATCCAAGTCAGAAACCTAGGAAAAATCTTTGACTTCTCCCCTCTCCCTTCTTCATCCACAGCCCATCAATACTACCTGTTAGGAAGGTGGCAAGGATTACTGATAATATATTTAAGTGCCTAGCACATGGTATACGTTAGTATACATCCAATAAATAGTAAATGTTATTTTTTACAAGTGAAGAAGTTTAAACCATGCCCAGAGTAGCTAGCCAGCCAGACACAGAAAACAGGTATTTTTATCCACATTTTTTTTTTTACTGATGCATTATACTTGTACATAATGGAGGAATTTGTTGTTATATATTCCTATACGCACACAATGTAATAATATAATTTAGCCAATATCATTCCCTAGCACGCTCCCCATTCCCCTTTCCTTCCCTTCCTCCCACTCCCTGTTCCCTTTCTTTTCTTTTATTCTACTGATCCCCCCAACCTTTCTTTTCCTTTTTCCTCTTTAGCTCCCACATGAGAGAAAACACATATAATTCTTGATCTTCTGAGTTTGGCTTATTTTGCTTAACACAATGTTCTCAAGTTCCAACCACTGTGTGTGTGTGGTACTGGGGATTGAACCCAAGGCCTGTGCATTCGAGGCAAGCACTCTAACAACTGAGCTATATCCCCAGCCCAAGTTCCATCCATTTTTCTGCAAATAATAATTTCATTCTTCTTTATAGCTGAATAATACTCCACTGTGTATATATACCACAGAGAAAACAGATATTTATTGAGCAACTATTCTATTTCAGGCACTCTTCTAAGGCATGAATGCTGCTGTGGACAAAAATCCCTGAAAGGGCTGGACATGCAGCTTAGTGGGAGAGTACTTTCCTAGCATGTACTATGCCCTGGCACTGCCACACACACACACACACACACACACACACACACACACACACAGAGAGAGAGAGAGAGAGAGAGAGAGAGAGAGAGAGAGAGAGATTCGAGTGTCAGTCCCTGGTAGGATTTACATTCCAGAGGAACATCTATTCTGCGTCCAGGCCCTATCCTAGGATATAAATAAATCAGCATGCTCCCTGCAGCCGAGGAATTCATTGATTTGCAGCAAACAAGTTAGGACGAGGGGAAGTTAGGAAGTTAGGAAGAGGAAGACTATTCTTCTTCCTCTTTCTTCTCAAGAAAAGTCCAAAAAAGATCTTCATCAGAGGCCAAGTCAGAAAACCAGACACTTGAACCACATTCCTAAGTAAGAGGCAAGATACAATAGCTGAGGACATCGTTATACTTTGAAAAAGAGTCCTTACAATTAAAACCTAATTGAACCCTAGCTCTGATTTAGAGCCTAATTTGAACCTAATATGAACCACCAACTGGGTAAACTGGGCAAAATTAATACTTTGCCTAGGTATTATTTCCTCTGTCTGCAAAATAAGGACTATAATGGTATCTATATCCCATGGATAAAGAACTCATCTCAGTGCTTAGCTACAATAGTCATTTAGTAAGTGTTATTATTGTCATTATTTTTATTATCCTAACAGGTATAGACATAATGCTACTCCTCTCAAGAAAAGCATTTGAAGGTAATTTTAAAGAAAGGAGGGTCATGGCGACATACATAAGAAGGATATAGAGAAAGAGGAAGCTTGTATTTATGGAGCTCTTATGATATGCCAACTTTGTGATAAGTCTCTATGATCACCACTGTAGTAGGATGAATTAGGGCGACCAATAGGTACCAGGCCCTAATCCCTAGAACCTGTGAAATGCTACATTACAAGAGAAAAGGACCTTTGGAGAGATGATCAAATTAAGGATCTTGAATTGGGACGATTATTCTGAACTATATGGGTGTCTTCAAATGTAATCACAAGCATACTTATGAGATAATTTATTATATTATTATTTTATTTTCTGGTTCTGGGAATTAACCTGGGGATGCTCTACCATTAAGCTACATCCCTAGTCCTTTTGATTTTTTTGAGATAGGGTCTTGCTTAGCGTGGAGGTTGACCTCAAATTTGCAATCATCCTGCCTCTCAGTCTCCTGCGTAGCTGGGTTTAGAGGTGTGTATCACTGTACCTGACTTAATTTAGTTTTCTTCATCTGTATTAATCTACTAAAATATAGTGGAGAAAAAATGGGCCAAATTCGCACTTCAAACTTAAGACCACAGCTCACAGTAACTGCAGTTGATAAAGAGTTGAGGGTTTAAACATGACAGATATTTGAAACCCTGAATAAGGTAATCTGCTTGCTATCTACAAAAATATCAATAGGTAAAAATAGTGTGGGTAGAGAGCATATTCTAATTAATCAGAGAAATTGAATGTCTGTCTTATCAGAAGTATTAGAAGGTCTCAGACTGCAAACTTTAAATACCAATTCCTATGAATGGAAGCTGGGAACATTAAAGTAAAAACCACTGAATGAGCTAGGGTTCTGGCTCAGTGGGAGAGTGCTTGCCTAGCATGTATGAGGCACTGGGTATGAGTACCAGCACTGCATATAAATAAATGAATAAAATAAAGATCCATCAACAACTAAAATATACATAAAATTTTTTAAAAATCCACTGGAAATTGTTGTCTTTTGTGCTTCTTCCCTAAAAGTAAGCAGAGAGAAAATCAAGACAGTATTTATTTGTTCATTTATTTGGTACTGGGGATTGAATCCAGGGGCATGTTACCCCTGAGCTACATACATCCTCAGCCTTTTTAATTTTTAAAAAATTTTTTTTAGTTGTTGATAGAACTTTATTTTAATTTATTTATATGTGGTGCTGAGAATTGAACCCAGTATCTCACACATGCTAGGTAGGTGCTCCACCACTAAGCTACAACCTCAGCCGCCCTTTTTATTTTTATTTCAAGGCAAAGTCTTGCTAAGTCCTTAAGGCCTAGCTAAGGTTGGTCTTGAACTTGCCAACCTTCTGCCTCAGCCTTCCAAATCTCAGGGATTATAGGCATGTGCCACCATGCCTGACCCAAGATAAGTTTTTTAAAAACTTTATGAAATCAAGAAGATTGGGATAAGGTGAACAGAAATAAATGGCAACCAAGGGAACAGGCATAGGTGAGGAGGTAGAATTATCTCAGGGTCCACAGCATGATAAACCTCAAGGTGGAGGGGGGGGGGAGTGGAGTGGCAACTGTTGGCTGTATAAATCTCTGGGGCAGAGACAAAACAAGAAGATTAAAATCTGGCCAAGAGATTAAGAGCTTGGATTCCAGAATCAGACTCCCTGGGTTCAAATCTAGCTTCTATCACTTGCTTGCTGTGTTTTTTGTCAAAGTTTCTTTTTTCTTTTTTAACATATCTTCTTTTTTATACTTTATTTTATTGATTTATTTTTATGTGGTGCTGAGGATTAAACCTAGTGCCTCATACATGCAAGACAAGCACTCTACTGCTGAGCCACAACCCCAGCCCTTGTCAAGGTTTTTAAACTCCATAGAATTATTTCAGTATTTAGTCTATAAAATGTGAATAAAAGATTACATTAACTTTTCTCAAAGAACTGTTGTGAGAATCAATGAAACTGCCTCTAAATAATATGGAGCTCTAGTTTTCTCATGGTCTATACTAGAATGAAAGAGCTCTGTGAAGAGTAAGAGCTTGATAATATTGTTGATAAAGTCTTGTCTTTTTTTAAAAAACCTAAAAACTTAAAAAGAATTAAGCAGCACAGAAGAGGAATACTCAAGCTGGTGGCAGGGGAAAGTAATGACATTTTCTAGCAGAGATGAGTTTTGAATTATGACTACCAGTTAGGGAAGCAAAGGTGGAGGAGAGAGAGAGGCGAAGAAATATTTAGCATATAAAGTCATGTCTTCAATTTGGTGCTTAGAAACCCCCTTTTCACCTTGGGTTTCCTCTGAGAAGAATCTTACTCTATCTTAAAAGAGCAAGTAGTTCAGCAAAACAACCAATAAAAGTCACACAGCCTGGTGTAATGGTGCATGCCTGTAATCCCAGAAACTCAGAAGCCTGAGGCAGTGGGATGGCATATTTGAGGCCATCCCAGTAGACTTAGTAAGACACTGTCTGAAAACAGTGAGCTCGGTGGTAGAACTTTTGTTCCAGTTGAAGTATGCACATTTTTTTCATGTGTACATACACAGTGGGATTCTAGCTATCAAGGTGTAAAGTCTGAAATACATTGGCTTGGTGTTTAGGATGCCCTTGGTATCAATTTCAGCTTTGCCACTTCCTTCAATTAAGTCTCACTGTGAACTATAAAATCTCTATTGCAACAACAGAGATGACTTGTACAAAAACTATATATGCTATTGATTTCCATTTGTATTAAGTGGGGGCAAAACTGGCAAAGGGAAAGAGACATGCATAATGGAGAGTAGGGAATGGGGAAAAACTTTTGGATCCTAGTAATGTTTTATTTCTTGACTTGGGTGGTGCTTGCTTTATAGTAATTCATTAAGCTATAAATTTGTATTTTATGCCCTTTTCTTTAAGTGCTAATATTTCACAATAAAAAAGTAAAAGACAAAAGAAGCAGGGTATTCCAAAAAAAGAGAAATAACATCAATGAGAGTGAAAGGAAGGAAAATAAACGCAAGGTTGCTTGAGACAACTGTACAGGATATTAATGTTAAGCAGAAAGACTTTATGGAGAAGTGGCAGGAGATAAGTACAAAAAAATTAGTTTAGAATATCCTGCAACAATATTCTCTTACAGAAGGCTACTGAGGTTGTTTTTTATTTTTTTAAAATAGAGATTAATCTCATAATGATCTGCAGTGTGCAAAAGAGAGGGAAAAGATGAATGGTATGGGCATCTAGGAAACAGCAGTGTTAAAAAATGGCTGAGTGGAAGTAAACAGCAAGCCTAGAAAGCCTAGTGAGGGCTTGTTGACCAGATTACAGAGGAGATTAGAAGGATGTGGGGGATAATGAAGTGTCAAAGATGAACTCTAAACCAAAGTGTCTACAGAAATGCAGTATCACTGAGAAAAAAGTGGAAAGCAAAAACTGAGCAGGAACAAAATCAACAGCTTCAGTTTAAGAGAATATTCAGTTTAAGCAGAATATTCTAAATGCAATTATTTAGGGAACACAGGTAAGTAGAATAAAAACCTATGATTATCAGAAGGTAAGGAATAAAAGGACTTCACAAAGAAGACAGCATTATCAAATTAACAGACCAAAAAGTGTGAGGAATAAGAAGAGCTCAAAAATCACTCTAGGGAACCATTTCAATGAACTACTTGGGACGAAAATGACACTGAGTTAAAAACAAGTGACTCATTAAGAAATAATTAGCTGAGTGCAGTGGTGCAAATGGAGCACAACTTTTCATTTTTCTGGTTATATATGATGCATTCACACTATTTGTGCAATCATACATGTAACAGGGTAATAATGACCATCTCATTCCACCACCCTTCCCACCTGTAACCCCAACTTGGGAGGCTAAAGCAAGAGGATTGCAAGTTCAAGTCCAGCATGGGCAACTTATTAAGACCCTGTCTTAAAATAAAATTTATAAACGACTGGGGATGTGGCTCAGTGATACAGCATTTGCTTAGCATGTGGGAGGCCCTGGGTTCAATGTCCAGGATGGCAAAAACAAATAAACAAGAGGAGTTAGTTATAGATCATGATCAAAGAGTGATAAACATTTTGTAGGAAGTAGCAAAGATGAAACCAGATGCTTTTTTTTTTTTAAACTAGAAGAGATCCACACACTTGGTGTTTGTTTTGTTGTTCCAATTAGTTACACATGACATCAGAATGCATATTGACTCATTGTACACAAATGGAGTACAACATTTAATTTCTCTAGTTATGCATGATGCAGAGCCACACCATTTCATACATGTTCATAAAGTAATAATGTCTATCTCATTCCACTACCTTTCCCACCCAGCACCCCCTTCCCTCCCCTCACTCCCCTCTGCCCAATCCAAAGTTCCTCCATTCTTCCCTTGTCCCACTCTCCTTTATGGATCAGCATCTACATATCAGGAGAAAACATTTGGCCTTTGAAACAAAGGCTTTTAAAAAAACAAAGGGTAATCCAGGCATACTTCAAAATAAAAAATGAAAAATAAAGTTGGTGAAACAATTTAATTTTTTTCATGCATTTTATTTTTATTAAGAAAAGAAAACAGTTGGCTGGGGCTGGGGCTGGGGCTCAGGCTGGGGCTCAGCAGTAGTGCACTTGCCTGGCATGTGTGAGGCCCTGGGTTCAATTCTCAGCACCACATATGAATAAATAAAATAAAGGTCTATCAACAACTAAAAAAAAAGTACTTAAAAAAAGTGGACATGTGAAGGAAAAAAAAAAAGTGACTTGCCCAGGGTCAGGAAAGTAAAATGATTTGCCCAAGTTCACACAGCAAGTCAGTGATAGACATTAGTTTCAACCTTACCACTTAAAAAAAAAAAATTTTTTTTTAGTTGTAAATGGACACAATACTTTTATTTTGTTTATTTATTTTTATGTGGTGCTGAGGATTGAACCCAGTGCCCCACCCATGCAAGGCAAGCATGTTACCACTAAGCCACAATTCCAACCCTCAACCTTACCACTTTTTTAAAAAATAAATTTTTAGTTGTTGATGGACCTTAATTTAAT
The DNA here is from genome assembly GCF_045843805.1 of Urocitellus parryii. Taxonomy (NCBI): domain Eukaryota; kingdom Metazoa; phylum Chordata; class Mammalia; order Rodentia; family Sciuridae; genus Urocitellus; species Urocitellus parryii. The sequence continues at coordinate 201,279,708 of NC_135534.1, forward strand.
TTATTTATATATGGTGCTGAGAACCAAACCCAGTGTCTCACACATGCTAGGCAAGCGCTCTACCACAGAGATACAACTCTAGCCCCTTAATCTTAACCTTTTTTGAAAACAGACTTCCCATTATACCAAATGCTGTCCTGTGGAGGGTACAAACTACAAGAGACACAACAAAATCTGTGAAAAAGGAATCAACTATATGTATTTTTTTTTAAGTGCTGGGGATTGAATCTGGGGTGCTTAACCGTTCAGTAACATTCCCAGGTCTTTTTATGTTTTGAGACAGTGTCTTGCTAAATTGCTTAGGGCCTCACTAAACTGCTGAGGCTGGCTTTGAACTTGAGTTCCTCCCGTCTCAGCCTTTAGAGCCACTGGGATTACAGCGTGTGTCACTGTGCTGGGCTAGATGTATTCTTACTATTTTATAAGTATTATTACATACTCTGTTAGCAACCAGTTGTACTTTAATTTGGTTAAACAGATGCCAAAACCTATTACAAAAAGGACTCTTAGGGGGCTGGGGATATAGCTCAGTTGGTAGAGTGCTTGCCTAGCATGCATAAGGCCCTGGGTTTGATCCCAAGCACAACAACAAAAAGATCTCTTACTCTCATTCCTCACTCAGCCTTCAAGATACCTCCTGTACCCCCACGAGGGGCATTTTACCCATTCCAAGGGCTCATTGATTTTTATCAAAACCTGCTTTTCAAACTGTGATAAAGGTCACATTTAGGAAATGGAGAATGTATCTATCTACTCACCTAATCAAAATTATATTGACAATTAAGGCAATTTGGAACTTGCCTGGCCAAAGGGTAGTTAAAACAAAGGGGTCTGTTTCACCTCAATTACTGGTTCCAACTCCCTGATCTAAGTATTGACTCCACCCAATTTCACAGGTTGCCACCATTGAAATGAAGGCCTCAGGTGATATGAAATATTGAAATTGGGAACAGAAAATTTTGAAATTTCATTTACAAACAGATTTTAAACATAAATAAATACAAATCAGAGGAGCTTTCCTCTATTCATATACATTCCTACTTTATTGCATGGACCACTATAAAACTCCATTTCCACCTGGGCATGGTGCACGCCTGTAATCCCAATGGCTTGGGAGGCTGAGGCAGGAGGATCATGAGTTCAAAGCCAGTCTCACCAATGGCAAGGTGCTAAGCAACTCCATGATACCCTGTCTCTAAATAAAATACAAAATAGGGCTGAGCATGTGGCTCAGTGGTCAAGTGCCCCTGAGTTCAATCTCCATATGAAAAAAAAAATACATTTCTGGAGGTCACATATGTAGTTCTTCATGAGACATTGCTAAAGAATGGCATTAGTTGAATGAAAACAAGTGAGCAATTCACAAGACTAGTATGAACTGATAGGAGGAATAAGTACTAGTGTTCTACAGCTCAAGAGGGTGACTACAGTTTACAACAATTTATTATAATAAAGAACTACAAGAGAGGAGTTCAGAGTTTCCCAATATTAAAAAAAATGAACATTTAAGAAAATGGAAATGCTAATTACCCTGATTTGATCATTATACCTTATATACATGTTTCAAATTGTCATATTCTACCCCACAAATATAATTAAAATTTTGCTTTAATAAGATTGGTACGGGAGCTGGGTGCATTGCTCACACCTATAATCCTAGAGACTGAGGAGGATCACAAGTTGAAGGCCAGCCTTGCAACATAGTGAGACCCTAAGCAACTTTACAAGATCCTACCTCAAAATAAAAAAAATCAAAAGGGCTTGGGATGTGGCTCAGTGGTAAAGTGCCCCTGGGTTCAACCACTGACAAAAAAAAGATTGGTTTCGACTGAATGTTTGGGAGTTATTTTTACTGATCACTGAAAGAAAATGGCAAAAAGACAAAAAAAATTACTGATGCCATTAACTGCTTAGGCCTAAAAACAAAGGTGAAACAGATCACAAATTATAAATAGCTGAAGCCACAGGAAGTGAATCCAGGGAAAATGCCACCCCTCCACTCAACATTCCAAATAAAGATGGGGGTCAGAAAATAAAACAATTCTAGTTCCTTCCTCTCTCCTATATGCAGGAATCTTTGAATCAGGAATCAAGTTTTATTTGTGATGAAAACAGTTTTTATTTTCATTGCAAATTTAGGTTTTCCAGTTGGAGAAAAGTACTTGCAAAGCTATGGTTTGTCCTCTATAGACTGACACTGAGAACTTTAAGTATTCCTTATTCACTTATTAAAAAAATGATTACTTAGGGAGGCACAGCAACTTATCCTAAAATAAAAAGGGTTGGGGGTATGGCTCAGTGGTTAAGCACCTCTGGGTTCAATCCCTGGTACCAAAATAAATAAATAAACAAATAATAATTTAAAAAACTTTAAGTCTGAGGAAAAAAATGAGAAGTTTTAGTGGGCAAAGAGTGAATTCTGCAGCTAGACAGAGAGGCAGAGAAGGAAAGATTACCTAAAAAAAGTTATCACTGGGACTGAGCCTTAGTATAAAAAGTATATCAAAGGGGATTCCAGCCAGAGGAAATGCAAACAGCACAAGCACAGATTTGCTGGCTGCAAGTATTTCAGTGTGCTTTATGAACATGGTATCTGATATGGACAGAGATGAGGGGCAGCTAAGAACACTAAAACTGTGATTCAGGCGTTAAACTGACACAGGGAATCATTCACTAGGGAGGCTGCAGGCATGAATGATCCCCAGGACCACCAAAAAAAGAGAATCTATATTTAGTTTATATCAAGAAGAACAAAGAGAAAAAATAGTCTCTAGGGAGGACGGAAAACGGGGATAACATAACGCCAGGGAAGTCAAAGAAACAGCTGTGCAAAACCAGGGGCAGTCAACAGTGCAGAGAAACTGAGGCATGAAGTAAGCACAGGCTGAAGGATGAGGTTACCTGAGGGAAAAACTACAGGCAGGGCTGGGAATGGAGCTAGATCCAATGGGTAGAAAGTTTCTAGGTCAAAGATTTCAAGTCAGAAGAAGGAAGAACTTGGTAAGAGTCAAAGCTTTTCTGTTGTGGTAAGGTAGTGAATATTTCATTTATAAAAATATGCTAGTGTTCATTTGTTAGGTCACGGTAGATGACCCCCTTTGGGGACCTCTATGCAACACTGAAACACCTAGTAGTAATCAACATAAATATTTTAATAAAATATTTTTAAAAATCAGGGTTCAGTGATAGACAGTGTGCCTAAACATGCATGAGGACCTGGGTTCCATCACTAGCACCAGGGATTAAAAAAAAAAATTAAAACTAAGTTGGGTGCAGGTAGGCACCAGTAATTTCAGTGACTCAAGAATCTGAGGCAGGAGGATAGAAAGTTCGAGACTAGCTCCAGGAACTTAGAGGGACCCTGTCTCAAAATAAAAAGGGATGGGGACATAGCTCAGCAGCAGATACCCTTGGGTTCAATCCATAGGGAGGGAGAAAGGAAGATACAAGAACAAAATAACAAATTATAAACAGACCAGGGGTTTGGGAGTGTAGGTCAGTGGAGAGGACCTGCCTACTGTGTGTGAACCCTGGTTTATTCCCCTGCCCAGCAAAAAAACCAAAATACAAACAAAACAATAAACAAATGAAAGACCAGTTTTCCTTTTGCCTTGTATGGCACTAATACTGATCTTTTCACTGATTATTATCAGGAATCATCTGAAGGCAACCTCAGGCTTATGAGAGAAATGAACTAGATTTTAAGAAAAGGTAGAAACAATTGCTCTTTTGAAAATGTTTGGTTGGTGAAGGAATACCCATTTTGCAAGTGAGGAAACTGAGCTCAGAGAAGTGACTTACCCAAGTACAAACCAGTTGAAAACACATGGGGAAACCAGGAATCAAACCAGAGTTTTTTGGCCCTTTCTGCTCCACAGTAGATTTAGCTAGGTGGAGACTTGTGGTATACATACACAAAAATGGAAGAAATTCCAACAAATTAACTGGGTACCAGAAGTACTTTCACAGTGAAACACTTCCATAAGCAAACCAGACAAGAAAATTTTCTAGAAATTCCTAAGGGCAAGCTGTATCCAAACCAGAAGTCTAAGAAAGCCACAGGAAGAGGAGCATGGACATGACACGGATGGCTGTCCTCTCCAGGGCCTGGTGAGCTCTTGAAATCCTACTCAGTAAAATCTATGAAAGGCTGTGACTATCTTCCCAAGGTATGATCATAAAAGAGCATCAAAGTGAGGCCTGAAAGATACTGACCATGATTTTACATGAGGAAGACTGACTATATGAGATCTAATTTTTGTTACAATTTACTTGTCCTGAACAGTTTATGGTTTAAGGTTACATTAATCTGAAACTTCCACAACTAAAAACAGGTACTAACATGGGATATCCTAACATGGACAACAGAGAAGAAAAAAAGATGGTTCACAGATCTAGTCTCTGTGTATATGCATGTGTGTATTATTGAGGACTGAACCCAGGGCTTCATACCTGCTAGGCAATCACTCTACCATAGAGCTACATGTTCAGTGCCTTCTAAATTTTATTTTGAGACAAGGTCTTGCTGAATTGCTGAGACTGGCATCAAACTCGTAATCCTCCTGCCTGAATTGCTGGGATTACAGGTGTGAGTCACCACATTTGGTAGTATCTCTGAATCCCTAACCCACAGGTAATTGATATAAAACGGTAAATGAAGACAGTAGAAAGCTCTCTGCTCTTTTGTCTGAAGTGTGCTATAAGGGTTATGACTCTCCCTGCATGGGAGAATTTGGCATATCAAGCAGTCATCTACTGCAGCCTAAGGAATGAATACCAGCATACTTTCACTACTACAGAACAGCTTTGATTAAGTTTTTCCTTATTCTGGTCTGGACATTTTTTACCCTATAACTTTTTACTAGTGCACTAAATCTAACTCCATTCTCTGGGCCCTAGGAACAATGGGCTGGGGGTGTGGCTCAAGCAGTAGCGCACTCGCCTGGCATGCCTGGCATGCGTGCGGCCCAGGTTCTATCCTCAGCGCCACATACAAACAAAGATGTTGTGTCCGCCGAAAACTAAAAAATAAATATTAAAAAAATTCTCCCTCCCTCTCTCTCTCTCTCAAAAACAAAACAACAACAACAATAAAACCACCTGGCAGAATATGGGCCAAATTATAAGGTCCATATAGGACAGAAACATTGGTTAGTTTTATATACAAAGGAAACCCAAGGGAGAGCTTTGATCTGTGAAGGAATGGATGCACAACCCCTAAGTGAATGAGCCCTCTTCACATTCCTGCCAGTTGTCTCCTTGCAAATATGTTGAAAGAGACTAATAGACTTTGCTAGAAAGAAACATAGTTCTGTCTCAGAGTTAGAGGCCTGGATATTGGAAGTTTAACACAAAAGAAGCTGCTGCTAGAATTTAGGGCAGGCACGCCGTAGCTTACTCAACACTACTACAAACTGCCAGGTACCATGGAGGGAGAGGTGTCCATGAAGTAGTTCTAAGAAAGCATATTCTCAACCAAGGGGCCACCTGTCCTCTAGGGGACAAAAAAAAAGGGGTCTGTTGTATTTTGTTGTTGTTATTGTTGTTGTAACAGGGACAATACAGTCTTAACAATATCTTATCTAGACTTCTTCACTAGTTTAGACTAAAGGTTTCTTTTGGCTTTCTAGGACAGGCTGTGCTCATATATTTTACTGAGATAATCACTGTAACTTTACTTACATCTTGTGTAATAGTTGATAACCCAGGGATCAAAGCATTATAATGCTGGTGGATGGGTAATTTTAGGTGCTTTAAGTTTCATTTTAAAATTAACACACATTAAAATTGAATTTTGTGAGGGAAGGGGTAAACTATTCTACCACCACCACAGCCAAGATACAGAATAGTTTCTCTATCCCCAAACCCCTCTTCTTTATACAACTTTGTGGTCATAACATTATTTTACTCCTAATCCCTACCACCACTGATCTGTTCTGTTAATTTGGAGAATGTTACCTAAATGGAATAAGAGAGTTTGTAAAATATGTTTTGGAGGGAAGAGTAGTTTCCGGGAGCCTCACACATGCTAGACAAGCTCTCTACCACTGAGCTATACCCATGTGTACACCCAGTTCTCTAGGCTACTTTTGAAGTGCCAAACTGGAGGAAAATGTGAACATAGTTTCCCTCCCACCCCTCTACTACCTCAAAAGTTATGCAGCTGAGATGCCCACATTTGGGGGAAACTGCAAGGGTCAGCACATCCTTAGTGCAATGGATAAGCCTTGCCCTGGAAAAACCACCTTGGTGATCATGGTGTCTCCCTTGCCAGGTAAGTACTGTGTGTAAACTTTTGAAACTGGCTTCTTTTGAGATCCATCCAAAATGTTACATGCATCAACAGTTTTTTGTTTGTTTGTTTGTTTTGTTTTTACTGCTCAGTAGTATTCTGTGTTTGTTGATCCATTTCCATTCACCTCTTGAAGAACATCTGTATTCTTCCAACTTGGGGTGATTTTGTAAAAAGCTGCCATAAACACTTGTGTACAGGTTTGTGTGTGGATCTAAGTTTTCATTTGTCTGTGGCAAATAAGTAGAATTACAGGGTCATTAAGGCACAGTTCACCCTTTTGAGAACCTGTCAAAGTGTTTCCTATAATGGTTGTATCATGTGCATTCTCATCTTAATAAATGAATGCACTGCTCCACATTATCCCCGAGACATGATATTGTCATTTTTTATTTTAGTCATGCTAACATGTAGCTTTAACTTGGGCTTCTCTAGTTTAGTTGCCAGCCATATATCATCTTGGGACAAGTATTCTTCTTTTGAACTTTTAATTGGGTTGTTCTCTTACAGAGTTTCGAGAGTTCTTTATGCATTTTGGATACAGGTTCTTTTTTGATAAGTTTTCTTTATAAATATCAAATGACTGAAGATGGACAGGAAATACAATTTCTAGTTACTGAAGTGGTTTACTTATATTTCCATGAAATTCTAAAATCATAGTTTATGCTTTATACCTTTTACCACTCCTAGTCCTCATTTTTTAAAAATAATTTTTAGTTGTCAATGGCCCTTTATTTTATTTATTTATATGCAGTGCTGAGAAGCAAACCCAGTGCCTCACACTGAGCCACAACCCCAGCTCCTCCCAGTCCTCTTTGATAATCAAGGGGGTTTTCACACAACTCTGCAGTGCTTTGGGGGATTTAGGAATGTAAAGCAACTGAATTGCTGAATTATGATCTAGTTCTCTGTAATCTTCTCCCTAGATATAAATTGCTTTTATTTTTTGCTTGAGAAAGGATTATTTCCAGTGTGTGGCACGATGAGTTGAGGAAGGGCAGAAATAAGTGAGGCCAGAGACAGGCTAGAATCTGATCATACAGCAAGCACTACAGACCATGGATTTTATTTCCTGTTCAATAGGTAGTGATTAAAATATTTGGAGAAGAATTTTTGTTTTATTTATTTGTTTTTCTTTTCTTTCTTTAGATTTTGAGACAGGAGTCTGCTTTGTTGCTCAGGTTGTCCTCAAACTTATAATCTTCCTGCCTCAGCCTCCTGAATAGCTGGGATTACAGGCATAAGTCATCATGTCCAGCCTGAGCAGAAGAATTCTTATTAAAGATCCTTCTGACTCCATTATAGAATGGATTAGAAAGTGAGTATAGGGAACTCAGGAGAATTAGAGACACCAGTTAATATATGAATAGTCATCTCAGTGAGAGATGATGGTGGCTTAAACTAGGGTGGTAATAGCAGCAATGAAGAGTAGATTTGAGATCTATTTTGGCCGGGAAAGTGACAGAATTTGCTGACGGAACATAAAAGAAGATAAAGGAATTAAGGGACGATTCTGAGTTTTTAGTCTTGAACAACTGAAGGATTTGGGTTTTGTTTACTAAGATGGGAGAGATTATCCAAGAAAACTTGCTGATATGAGGGGTAGGTGTGGAGTCCGGAATTCTGTTTGACTTTAACAAGTGTGAGATGCTTGTTAGATACCCAAATGGAATTGTTAAACAAGCAGTTGAGATCCAAAAGTCTGAAGCTAAATGGAGGTTTTAAATTAAAGATAGACTTTTGGGAATTATCCCAATCAAAGGCTGAAGTCACCAAAGGAGAAGACTATTAGTAGAAAAGAAGTCAAGGGTCTAACTCCTGGGGGACATGCCAACATTTAGAAGACACCAAGAGCAAAAAAAAAAAAAAAAAAAAAAAAAGAAGACACTAAGAGCAACAATAAAATAGACTAAGAAGCTGTTGGTTTGAGAAATAGGAGGAAAAGCAGGAGACTGGTATCCTGGAAGCCAATCAAGGAAAGAATTTCAAAAAGGAGAGAATTCAGATGTTGGCCAGTTTCTTTCATTCATCAGCAAACTTTCTCAAGTGCTTTCACTGTATAAGACTCAATGGACAGATACAGCAGTGATCAGGACAGATAAAGTGTCTCTCTGCCTAAAGGTTCTGTATATATTTTAAGGATTTCAATGTGAAGTTGTATTAGGATTCTGGGAGTTCCCATCCTTAAATTTCAAGAACCTGCCTTAATATTCCCGATGATTCTAATTTCCCCCATTTTTGCAAAGAGACATCAATTTATTATTAGAATAGAAAGTTCAGAACGCAAATTCATGTGGTTCAGTATAGCAATGACTGAGTGTCAGAGATGCATGAATAATTTAAAGGCCAAATAAAATACAGAAGCAGCTGCAGTATAGGAGTTACTTACACTAACATGTACAAATTACTTTCCTTCTCTGGACTCACCTAATCACTTGAGTAGGAATTACAGTTATATTCTTTTCAATGAAAAACCTCAATAGCCAAATCAAACTGTAATTCAGTGTCAGATGATGGAATCACAGGATTGTGACTGTTGGAAGCCATAACAATGAAAGTTCCTGTGAGTATATTTGGAAGAAGCCCAAAGACATTTTTTTTTTTTTTTGCACATACACTTTTTCTAAAGGATATTTTTTTCATTCATTCAACAAATCTTTATTGAACACCTGATATGTGTCAGGCACTATTTTAGGAGCTGGAGTAAAACAACAAACAATAAATCTTTCTTTTTCCAGTCTGCACCATTAACATTTTCTGTAGCCTTTACCTTTTAAAGTACTTCGAAGATTAGGAATAGTAGTGACAAATTTTTTTTTAAATTTTTTTTAGTCATACATGACAGCAGAATGTATTTTGACATATAATACATACATGGAATATACATACATCAATCATAATGTCTATTCTATTCTGCTGCCCTTCCTATCCTCCCTACTCCTCCCCCATCCTTTCTCTCTATCCAATCTAATGTGACACACTTTTTTTTCTTTTTCTCATTACAACATCATAGTGTCCAAATTTAACACAGATATAAAATTTAAATATACCAATATTATAACATTATACTAATATAAAACTATGGAAGCAAAGTAGAAAATAACAAATACATAAAAGTCAAATATATAAAATGTGAGATGGTAAGAGAAGGCAGGTCAGGGATAATTTGCTTATGAATCCAATAAAACCCTACAATAACAAGTTGAGAATTAGACACAAATCTACAGCCAATGAGGAAAGGATGAGAAACAGAAGATCTTTATTAGAAGAAATTCCATCTATGAAAGGTCCTGAAAACATAGAAAGAAATAGGTTCCACATAAAATCCACATCTTACTGGTCAATGTATTTATTTCTTGGTCAGCTTTATGCAATTTACTGGTTAAAAAGTATTTTGTTCATTGCTTGATTGTAGCTTTTTTCCCAAACATTCAGCCTATAGCTTAGTTGACTTGTTTTCAGCTCCAGGGACTTAACTGTAGCCAGTGCATCTCAGCTAACTGTTGTACCTGTATTCTTTGGATATTTCCTAACTAAGCATTAGAATTCTCTTTTTCAGCCCTTAATTCTGGTACTTCAGCCTCTAAACCTTTTAATTTCTGAGTCAAATGGACTTTTTCTTGTACAAGTTGATCCGTTCATTTGTTATCTCTTGTGAGATCAACACTAAACAGCTGGTTATGTAGTTCTTCTTTATCTGTCTCCAGTCTTGCAATCTGATTCAAATTTTATTTTTTCTTTTTCTTTTTTTTTTTTTTTTAAAGAGAGAGTGAGAGGGACAGAGAGAGAGAGAGAGAGAGAGAAAGAGAGAGAGAATTTTAACATTTATTCATTTTTTCTTAGTTCTCGGCGGACACAACATCTTTGTTGGTATGTGGTGCTGCTGAGGATCGAACCCGGGCCGCACGCATGCCAGGCGAGCGCGCTACCGCTTGAGCCACATCCACAGCCCCTTTATTTTTTCTTATTCTGAAATGCATGCAAACTCTTCTTTCTGATACTCAAATTCTGACTTGAGAAATGTTATGTTCATAGTGAAGCTTATTATATTTGGCTCTATAATTCACTTCTTCATCCAGATTCTGTAAACATTCTCTCATTGGAGTTTCTAATTCTTGTTGGCTCTTAACAATTCCAATTTTTGTGGAGTTAACATCTGAAGTTTTATTTCTTCTAAGTCTTTAGTTTTCTCTACTAATTCCCCTTTTATCTTTTCAAGCAGTAGCTGAATTTTTTCCTTTTCATTCAATAGGCGCTTGAGTTCATTTTGTAACTTTATGTACTCACCCTGCAATCTGGTGTGTTCAACTTCAACAGTCTGATAATTAGTTTTATGATGGTCACATTGTAACTTTTCACCAATTAACATTTTTGGAACTCAGATTCAGAATTTAGTCCACTGTTTCCACCAGGTGGAAAAACGTTGGGAAAAGTGTCCATATTGCTAAGTAAGGTGACAACTATGTAAAAATAAGATGTGGCTTTCTTATTTAGTTCGTTTTTCAAAAGTATTTCCCACTTCCTTCTCACTAAGACAGACTCTCAGGAAACCAAATTATACCATACTTGCACACAGTCCTTGCTACATGAACGCAGAAAATTTAATGGTGATGGGTGTTCCTCCCGCCCTGGGAGGACACTTCCATAGCTCCAACCATCCATACCCACTCAACTGTGCTCTTGGTGGGGCTGAGGAAAAGACAGAGAGACTGAGCTACTATATGCTCAGGACTAATTAATAATATTAATCCATTATCTTTTATACAGTTGTATAGTATATATTTTCATAAACACAGTTTGGCTCCCTTAAAAGTTATATAAATTTTATCGCATTAATTAAAAACATAGTCTTTGGTGTGCACCTATGGTCTCAGCTACCTGGAGACTAGAAGTAGGACAAAAAACATACCTACCGCCCTCCCAAAAAAAGAAAGACAGACTAGGAATAGGGCTAGGGATTTGACTCAGTGATACAGTGCTTGCCTGGCATACCCACCTAAAATAAGGCCCAGGGTTAAATTCCCAGGATCGGGAAGTACGGGATGTGAGGGGTCTTCAAGGCCAGTCTGGGCAACTTAGCAAGACCCTATCTGAAAAATAAACAAAACCCCAAACTCAGTATCCAAACAGGAGGCAAGAAGAATTGTTTCCCTCTCTTGTTCTACACTCATCATGGCTTGCTAGATGCTGAGTATCATACTTTCACATGGTCCTTCTAAGCAATAACATATCCAGAGGTCCAGAGGGGAGGGCAGATGACCAGTGTGATAAGGAACTAGAAATCATAGAATAGTCAGTTTGGGGGACTAGGCCATAAAACTCTTGATGGGAAAGGGAAGGGAATAGGTTTTTTCAGGTTGAACATCCACAGATTACATTAAGATGAGTATGCTGCTATTGTAAGGAGTCATATTTTAGCTTCAAATAAGGAAGTAAGCACTTCATCACTGGGGAGGTGTACAAGCCTATTTAGGAGTCACTCCAACAATATGCTTGATTGAAATATTAGAGAAGTTAAATATGAATTATTCTAAGTCTTCTTCAGTAGTATTATGGTTAAGACTAAATTCTTATCCCTTGTATTCTTTCTTCCAACTCCTGCCTCTGATCAAGGGTTATCTAACAAGTTTGACATGTGGGAAGTAGCTTGAAACTCTGAAATCAATGTCATAATTCATAATATGACAAAATATATAGGTGCCATCCTTCCATTCATACATTCACCACTTAAATAATATTTTTGAGCTTTGCTGCAGCTTGGGATACAAGACTACACAGGGACTGTGTTTGTGAAATTTATATTCCTAGTGGAGGAAAGAGTTAATATTCCACTTTCCATACACATTTCCATATTAATATTTTTAATGCAAATATAATACATACTTGTGTTAAAGAGACAATAGATTTAAAATGTCTTCTTGTCTGTCCCCTTCATTTTCTTTCCCCATCCAAATAATCAAAGTTAATCGCTTCCAAACTTTTACCAATATATGCAAGAAAACATGCATGTGCTAACATGTATGTTACAGTTTTTCAAAAGAGAAACAGGGTCACATCAATCATGCCACTCTATAGTGTTTCTCTGCTTTCTTTGGCTATCTTCCTCGACAGTAAATGTAAATGTGTCTTAATCTTTTTTATTTTTAAGATTTATTTATTTATTTATTTATTCATTCATTCATTCATTCATTTAATTTTTATGTGGTGCTGAGGATTTAACTCTGTGCCTTACACATAATCTTTTAAGTAATTGCTTATTATTCCATAGTATACCTATGTTAATTTATTTAACCAATCTATTATTCCCAACTTTTCACTAACTTTACTACCCTTCCCTTTCTGATCATGGTTTAACCTCTCTGCTATTTTACAGCCCATCTCCTTTCCTTTTTCTTCCAGAGACCACAACTGCAAAAAGACTTTCTGTAAGGAAAAGGTCACAATTTTTGAAGGAGCCTAATCATTATGAATTGTTTTCACTAGCACAGAAGTAGCATATTAGCAGAGCAATTAGTTCTAGGAGAAGGCTCAGCAGCTTGCCCCACTGGTTGTACAGCATTTTCCAGGCTAAATTTCCAAGGCCCCCTTCCTGACTATTGCTTACAAGGAATGGTGCCTGAGGACCTTTCTACTTGGGAGTGTAAACAGCACCAGCCACACGCTAACTCAAAAATTCTTTCCTTTCTTATCTTCTTAAATTTGCTTCTCTTTGAAACTCTTTCCATTTCAAGCCATCTTAAGCATGTTTTGGGCACTCCGATGGAGACTCTCTTATTAATCCCCATAACAATTCTCTAAGATTGGTATTACCATCCCCTATTGTATATATGAGGAAATTATGGCTAGTATAGGTCAAATGACTTTGCCAAGTGAGAGTCAGGTTATTGAAGTTCTTTCCCCAACACCAGGAAGCTTGTAGCAAAGCAAAAGATGTAGCCAAGTTTTTATGAGCCATCTGGGCAGCAGGAGATCAGTCTTCAACACACCAAGGGATCCACTTAGAGGCTACAGAAGCAGCAGCAGTTTTTGTTTTTGTTTCAATGGTTTAAAAATTCTACAGGAATTCTGATTGGCCCTATTGACAAGCTATCTAGGCCCTCCTGTCTAGTGACTTCTGACCCTCCATGCTTCTCACCCTAATTAATGCAAGATCCTTGGATCACAGCGTGAGCATCAAGACCCTTTAGAGTTAGCAATGACCTTTACATTTCTCAGGCTTTTCAAAATATGCAAAACAGCTGGGCACTGGGACCGCCCCCAAACCCTCAACCTTGAAATATGAGTAGATGCATTTTTTCCTGTAATTATGAATTTTGCCAAGTTTGGGGAAAATAACTTTTTATGTGACTAAAAAATAAATTTGAGATGTGGATGTTTTTCAATTACACAAGCAAACTGAGGCATGCAAAAAGAAAATTCTTGCAAAACGATTAATTTCCTCAGTAGCAGGAGAACAGAGAAAAAATTTGGAGGTGGGAGACTGACTTCCATACTTACGCCTCTGGTAACCTTTTGTTCTTCCACCTCATTGTATTAAGGATGCTAAATCAAACATGATTGCAGTGATGTTTGTGTGTGAAAATGACAAAAGCAATAGGCCAAAATCCCAACCTCATCTTGAACCCTGAAGACTTTTATGGCTTTTCCTTCACTAGGCCCTCCCCCTAATACACATTAAAGACCACATTGTTCAAAAGGGTCATGGTAGGTTTCATACTCCATTTTAATACAATGTAAATGGTAACTGAACTTCCAAGTTTTGTTAAAAATATTTATATGTCCCTGGAAAATGCCCAATAAAAGAACTGATCCTTTGGTTTAAATATTAATGCAGAATTATAATGTATCAGAGAGTCAGAAACAATGGTATAAAGAAGGCACTATTTATTTGTGGTGATTATATCAGATTTTGTTACATCATTTTCCCCAGGGAAAAAAAAATATGAATTAGAGATGAATTTGAAATATCCAGATGATCTGTGAAATATTTGCCCTAGGATCAAAAAAGTGTCCAGAATATGTCAAGTCTTAACTCAAGGAGTCTAAACTAAATTAAATCTGCTGCTTATTTCAAATGCATGCCTTCCTTCTTCTTACCTCTTATTCCACTTGTATGTCTGCAAGTCAGATTATAGCCCCCCAGTTGGCTTATTACATTTATCCCTGGAAGATTTTGAATTGGAAGAATTATTGAATTGGAAGGCTGTTTACGATTCCACTTTTCTTGGCTCTCACCATCAGCTGTCACCAATACTTTGGTGGTTTAGAGGAAGACAGGCAGCAATGACTCCATTACTCCAAAAGTCACTACCGAATTATTGTCTTACTCCTCTGGAAAAGGATACATACACTAAGAAAGGAATATTGTAGCTGGGTTTGGGAATGGGAAAGTTGAAAAACTTGGGAAAGGAAAAGTTAAAAAATGAAAATCTGGACTGCAGTAAAAGAACAACAAATTTGATGGTACTTCAAAAATCACAATCTCAATAGCAGAACGCTCACTTTCCCAAACTTCAGGTATTTTTGTTTAAAACCCAAATAATATGCATTAATATGTGTCATATCACAACTTCAGTGCATTTTTAAATAAGACCTAAGGTTTTTGTAGATTCCTTCAACAAGTCTGGTTTAAATGACCTCAAAATAACACACTAAGAGCATCTGTTTAGCTTATTTTGAGAGCCAATACCAGCTGCTGGGGGAGGGATTTCACACATGTGTTACTGGAATCCTAACTAAATCTTAGGTTTTTTCATTCCCTTAATGATACCTCCAAAACCAATAGAGTAAAGCAAACATTAGAATAAAGAAAAAAAGAAGGAAGGGATGAAGGGAATAAAGAGGAGAAAGAATAAAAGATTACTCAATGCTTTGATGCATGTAACCAAGACCAAAATGATCACCCTCTCCAATTCAATACAGTATTAGCATGAGGACAAAAGGCATTTAAAAATCAATTTGGAGTTATTTCTGGTGGGGGTTGCCTAATCTTTGCAAGCTAATGAATGAGAATATTCCCAAATGTTGAAAGGGCACTTAAGTTATTTTTTCTCCTTTAAAGAGCAATCTAATTTTCACAGGGAATTCATTCCATGGCATTGTTTTGGTTTTAGGTGTCTGTCCTGCCAGGCAGGGGCCATGCACAAGGGCTGCATCTATCTTGAAGTGTGCACAATGGCCTCTCTCGAAGCTCTCTCCCTCTGTTATTGATCCTTACAGATGCTCCAAGGCCCTTCCCCCACCTTTCTCCAAATCCCAACCCCCCATTCTGAAAGATAGCTTAAGAAATAAGACTTCCTGCCTAGCGACTGGCCAGGCTGAAAGACCAGATTGTATGACTCCACAGATCAGGCCGGCCACAGTGAAAGCTTGAATAGAGTTAACCCTCTGTGAACTAAAACAAAACATTTGTATGCCCAGCTGTGACAAAGGTTAATTTAAATGGACAAGGGCCCAATATCTAAAACCAGGCAATGCTTTTTTTACAGTAGCATTTTCACCGACCTCTTTTGTAAGCAGTTGATTTTGTTTTTAAGCTTCCCTCATTCAGCTGGGTTAATTCATTTTGCTTTACTAGAATTTTGTATGGAAGATTCAGGTGAAAAATTTTAAATTCACTTTCTTGTTTTATGAAGGTTCTTGTTTTAGAGCTCTGAGTTATTTTCTGCCATTGAAAGTTAAGAAAAATGGAAGTTTTAACAGTTAATAAAAAATGTACTAGGGGAAATTTTTCCGTATAAATCCTTTTCTTCTCTCAGAGCTAGCAGACAAGAACCACTGAGAAGTTCAAACTAGTTGAAAAACATTGAAACTCTACAGAGTTGCTACTTCTAAACTCATGTAACCACCACTCTGGTGCCTCTGCCCACTTCTTAAATTCTTGTCTAATGGAGCCAAAGAAAATCTTACCTCTTAAACTACTACTTTCTGGAAGCTAGTACACAAAAAGCAAAGGAGAGGAAGCTGTTCAAGATAAAACTAACAGTTCTTACTCGTAATTGGTAATTTCTATTCTTTGCTTCTACTAACTCACAATAAAAACCAATGAAGTAATTCTGGCATGTAAGAAGCTGGAGAACAACATATAAGGAAGAGAGCAAGACAGCACTATAAAGAAGAATGCTATTATGAGGGGAGTCCCACCCCCTGGTTTGTGCATCCCCAGAGTGAGAATGAAACTGCAAAGCTGCCTATGGCAGATGTTAGCCATGCTGCAAGAGGCAGGGAAGCTTTCCCAGGATGATTTCATAGGGTTAGTGCCATTCCTAGGAATTCATCAACTGCTTCAAAGAGTGAGAACTCTTCCGGCTACAGCTCAGCAGTCCTGCTTGTAAGAATTCAAACTCCGTAATCTCTTAGACTCCGTACTTAATAAGCACAGTGAATCCTTAATGCTAAGACTAATCTTTGAGTTGTTTCTATGGCTATACATTTCTTTCCTGGTCCAAATAATAAAGTTATGGAACACTGGGGTTTCTCACTTAAGTAGCAGTCTACCCCAAATAAAGAAAGTATAATGCTATCCAGTAACTATTAACTGCATATACATACAAAATACCCATTAAAAAAAACCTTTAAAAAAGAAATTAGCAATGGTTTAGTCTTATACCCCAAACCATAAAGCAGCTAAGTTCCCCCAAAGAGGTTGAGGTTGCCTTATCAATGGCCTCATGACCCCAATTCTATCTATAATTAACAGTACTAAATAAGGCTTTGGCAGATGGTAAATCGGATTAAAGAATTTAAAATATAAACAAATTCTGTCAAGAGGTAAACAATTTTTAAAATGTAATTTTACTATGTACTGGAATGTGAAGTGTAAATTTTCACTATAAAATTTAAATCTATCACCCCTCCCTTTTCTCCTTAAAAACATCAACTACAACAATCAACTCACTATAGTTCTCCATCAGTTCTTTTCTGTATTACAAAACATTTACAGCTAATAGCTATGTAATGAAAACTTACTGGCTAAATTCTGCCAAGATACAAAAAACAGTTGTCTGTGGACTTGCCTCCCTTCCCCCTCAAAGCTACTATTTGATCTAAACCTTCAAAGAAAATTTCTAAACCCCAGACTTAATCAGCCCTTACCTTCCCATGTCTCCATTTCATGCTTCTCGGAGTCTGCTGAGAAGTTCTATTGCAGCCATGAAGAAACAGAGATTACAGGACAAGTCCAGCTTGATGACCACCCTTCCGACACTTGGTCAATTTCTTTCTCTAAGCTGGACTACGACAGTCATCCTCACAGGTCAGTTTACAAGCTGGTCATGTGATTACAAAGTTCAGGCTCTAAGGTCACAATGTGTATGGAGTTCGTTTATTACCAAAGGTTATCTAAGTGGAACTGATAGACTTATTTTCTTTAGTTAACAATACAGCTTTGCACATCTCTGAAAATGAACATGGGAACATTTAAGGGAAATAATCTTCTAGTCTTAAACTGAGATCCTAAAATTTTTTTAAAGGCAGCATTTTAGAAGGACTAAATTTAAGAAGTCCAGTGGTGGGGGGGTTGTCTTTTTTTCAAAAGCTAGTCTATATTCTTCTATATGATGGATTAGAAAATTTAGAGCTAAAACCTTTGACCCAAATAAATGACAAAACAAAAACAGTGTTAAATGGGGGCGGGGGAGGGGGGGTGATGGGGGTGGGGAGATTGTTGTTGTTGTCCTTTTTGTGTGGGGGTGGGGGTGGGGGTGGGAGTGAATTCCTGTTTTTTGTCATTATAATAAACAATGACAAGGCAATTCTTCTGAGAAAATTAAAATGAGGGACTATTGAGTTGTTTGTAGGGCTCCCTTTAACTTTATTCCATGCCCTGGTTATACACACTAGTCTGAAAGAATATGGAAGAAAGAAAACTAGGTCTGCAAAATCCTTTTATAAAGCAAAGGTTTAGAAATTTCATCCCTTGCCTCTAGCCAAGAGGTTATAATTTTAAAGTAAGCTTCTTGCTTCATTCCTCTAAAACTCCTAGGATCTTAAGTGATTTCCATCATCACACTACAGCCTCCCTGCTTCATGAACCATGCCAGCAACATGCAAACTCATATGTCGTTGGCACAGAGTGAGAGGCTAGCAAATCTGAACTATATGCTAATGATCTATGATGTCAAACCTTCAGCTATCCTTTCAGATATCAGAGTACACACAAAAAGGACAAGCTTCATGTTTAAGGCCCTGGTTAGATTTCTACCTGGTTGGGGGCGGCAGGAGGAGGCTACTGAGAAGGTAGAACAGCCCCAAAAGAAGTGACTGATTCCTAAGGATAAACACTTTTTAACTGTGCAAAGTAATTCATTTTATGAAATTTCCCTTCCTCTCTAGTTAAGATTTGGGAGTAACTTAAAGACCAGGTACATTTACAGCAGTTTCAGAAAAAAGGGAGACTCTACTGGGGTAGTAGTGGAATCATCATTACTAGAGGACATTCCTAATCAACAGAGAACATTAGTATCATCTTACAAAGTAGGTCCTAGAAAGAATGTGAACAATGGTTCTAAAAAGGAGAAAGGGCTATAATTTGTCTAAAAATAAATGTTCTGCCACTGCCACCACATCTTACAACACAAACACACAAAATCGACCAGCTTTCTTGCATCCATGCTAACAAGAGATTAACAAAGATTTTCTTCTCAGTCCCTGTGGAACCTAAAATAGCTCTTGAATAATTCTAGCAAATTGACTAAAATGGGTGAGAGACTGAAGAGGAATGTCTACTTACAAATAGCTTTCAACCAATAAAATAAAATTTAAAAATTAAAAAAGCTTTTCAATTGGACACTTATTTTCAAAGGGCAATGCTCTGTCTTCCTGAAGGACAGAAGTTTATCTGAATTTGGTACCTGCGTACAACAGAAGTGTCCTAAGAAGCCTCTGTTCTTTACTGCATTAACTTTAGGAGGAAAGGATTAAATAGAAGGCTATCAGCCTGGCTCCCTGTAGGAAGACTGAAGCAGAGACTTTGATTTTTAATTGTAGGGTTTCCTAATAACCCTTCACACACCCATAAGCCTAAAAGCAAATTTTTAACATAGTTTGAAGAAATAGTTAATTATTAGCAGAGCACAGTGGTATACACCTGTAATTCCAGTTATTTGAGAGGCTAAAAGAGAGGATCAAAAGTTTGAGGCCAGCCTGGGCAATTTAGGAAGACCCTATTTCAATTTAATTAGATCCCAGTGTGGTGGCCCACACCTGTAATCCCAGCAACTCAGGAGGCTGAGGCAAGAGGATCACAAGTTTGAGGCCAACCAAATTTAAGTGAAACCCTCAGCAATTTAGTGAAACACTGTCTCAAAATAAAAAAGGCTACAGATGTAGCTCAGTGGTAAAGTACCCCTAGATTCAATCTCCAGTACTGAAATTAATAAATAAAATAAGAGCTGGGGGTGTAACTCAGTGGTAGAGTGCTTGCCTTGCATTGTGAGGCCCTGGGTTCAATCTCCAATACTTGGCGGGGCGGGGGGAGTGGGGGGGATGGTGGTTGTGGTGGAGAAGACAGGAGGTAAGTCTGTTTTGGATATAGAGCATATTTCTTCAGTATTCTCAGTCCCACATGTTTTTGTTTGTTTTCAAGAGCACTTTATAGAAACTACTGGGAGGAAGGGTGTTAAGAGGAGTGAACATGACTTCACTGCCAATGTGAATGCAAAAGACAAACTAAATCTTGCCCAAGGCTCCCAGTAAGATCATTAAAAACAACTGCAGAGAAGAAAAATCATTTAAGAAGATTAAAAGGAGCTGGGTGCAGTAGTGCACATCTGTAATCCCAGTGGCTCAGGAGACTGAGATAGGAGGATCTAGAGTTCAAAGCCAGCCTCAGCAACAGTGAGGCACTAAACTAAGCAACTTAGTGAGACCCCGTCTCTTAATAAAAAAATACAAAACAGGGCCAGGATGTGGCCCAGTGGTCGAGTGTCCCTGAGTTCAATCCTGGTACCAAAAAAAAAAAAAAAAAAAGAAGAAGAAGATTATTAAAAGTACTTCTGGAATCCATGAGGGGAAGGGGAGAAAAAAATAAATCAGCAACATTTTCTACTTGCTAATATTAGCTTTGTAGGATAAAAAGAGCAAATGAACAAAACTGTATATCACTCATCTGTGTTAGTCCAAACTATAAAGACTCTGGTTCCATTTCATCTTCAAGACAGAAAAACTGCGGTCCAAAGAAAGGAAGAGGCAGGAATCATCAGACCAACTGAGAAGAAATCCAAATATCCATTCTGCTACAAGTCTGGGATACAAAAAGGTAAAGAAAGCCCCATTTTAAAATGCTCTATTTTGGGGCTGGGGTTGTGGCTCAGTGGTAGAGCACACTGGGTTCGATTCTCAACACCACATATAAATAAGTGAATAAAATAAAGGTCTGTCAACAACTAAAAAAATAAAAATAAAAGAAAATTAAATGCTCTATTTGACACTATTTCCCATCAGATTGTTTATTTAAATGGCAGCTTTCAAAGAGGACTGCAGATTCTGAAGTTGAAAGGCACATCGAAATGTAATATAAATTTAGTCCTTCAACATAAAACAAAAGACAGCAATTCTAGTGGTCACAAGATCATGTAATTATCTGTTTTTAAGAAGCTTCTGAGGGGCTGGGGATGTGGCTCAAGCGGTAGCGCGCTCGCCTGGCATGCATGCGGCCTGGGTTCGATCCTCAGCCCCACATACAAAGATGTTGTGTCCGCCGAAAATTTAAAAATAAATATTTAAAAAAAAGAAGCTTCTGATTAAAGTCTACACAAAGTGAAAGCCATGTGACCACTCTAATGGAGAGGGACCTCTATCCATTTCAGAAAATCAGAAATAGGCAGAAAATGTTTTAAATTTCTTATAAACTTTGCAAAGGTTAAAACAAAATCAAAACAAAACAGAAAAAGGGCCCAAGGTCTCCAGTTCTCATCTGTTAGATCTTTGATACAGACATTCCCTATGGGAGGGAAAGAGTTTAATTCAACTAAACAATAATAATGAAATCACAGTCAGATTAAGTCCATTCTATCCAGGACTAAAAAGCAAACCTCTTGAGTACAGAAAAAGAACAGGAGCAACAAAGAACACAGTTAGATGTTCCACAGTTATGCCATCTAAAACACTCAAAAAAGTTGAAGTAAAATATTCCAGAAATGAGTTTTTCATTCAATTCTATAAAGACTCATTGAGTGTGTCCTAGAAGGTAGGTACTATGAGTGACATAAATGACTATTATGTGATCCTTGCTCTAGAGGTACTCATCTACTGTCCTTTCTAGCTTCATTTCCCACCATTCCATACTAACCCACTTGTAATGCAAATACACTAACCACACTAAATTACAATATGATGTTATGAGTGCTGTAACAGAATTGGGTATGGAAAGTGTTAGGGAAACACAGATGAAAAAATTATTTGTTAGATCAGAGTGGGCTGCCAATAAGTTAAGCCTTTGAGTTCCATAAGTAAACAAGAAAGGCAATTTCAGGACATAAAGGAAATAGGTAGAACAGAAAAAGTCCCAAAAGACTGTGTAGTTCCTAGGCTATGAAATCAGAACTTAATTCTGTATGAAGAAGAGTAACATGATAGTAGAAGAAAGGACTACAGGTATTTTTAAATAGCCTCATATAATAACAACCATGTGCGATATTTGTACCTTGTTTGAGTCTTGACTGAACAAATCAACTGTAAAAACATTTTTCAGAAAAAAATAACAAAGAAATTTAAATATTAGTGAAGTATAGAAAAGTTTCCACCAGCAAAATGAGGAATATAGAAAAGATAAGCTTTCTTTTATTAAAAAAAAAAATACTTCACACTTCCCCAGTCAAGATTTTACATAGGAAATTTTAAAGTATCAGTCAAGAGCAGATATTATGGGCTGGGGTTGTAGCTCAGTGGTGGAGCACTGCCTAGTACATGTGAGGCACTGGGTTTGATCCTCAGCACCACATAAAAATAATTAAATAAAATAAAGGTACTGTGTCCATCTACAACTAAAAAGTATTTTTTAAAAAGAACAGATATTATAGTATGAATAAATTAGTTCCTTTTGAATTAAAAGAAAAGAAACATGATATATAAATGGCATACAAACTTATAAATGCAGTTAATTATTTTGCCTCATGAGATATATGAACAAGTTGAACTCATTCATCTATATGGTACCTTGCCTTGCCTGTTTCCCTTTTTCAGAGGACAGATTAGCCCAGAGATTAATGCAAATAAATACTGTAGCCCTGGCTCTAGCAAGAGATCAACCTGCTCTTAGGAAATATGTACACCTGAAGTAAAAAAGATCAAAGTAGTAAAAAAATAAAAAAAGCCAGTCCCAAATTGGGGGCAGGGCAAATGGGCGGTCTTCCTCCTTTGGTGGTCCTGAAAAGGAAAACCACCAGATAGTTTCCAGGCAGTCTGGCCTCAGTCCTTATTTCTCAGGTTATTTCATTTGAGTTCATTTACCTGACCTGAGACAAAGTCAAATGAGACAGCAAAGGGCTTCTGCCCATGAGAACATGGCTCTGTGTGAAGGGCCTATAAAATACAAGATGACTCCACCCCTACCCCCAATGACTATGGCATTTCTTAGCACTGAGTCCTGTCAATGGTTCCCAGGCACCTGTGGTAGAAAGGTCCAAACTTCCAAAGCCCTTTACAATCCAGCTCCTGTTGACCTCTCCAGCTACATCTCCAAGTACTCCTCATATTACCTATCTTTCCAGCCAAACAGAACTGTGTGTGCAAATATGCTACTATTCCATTACCTAGAGTGACTCATCTAACTTGTTCCTTATAGCTTTTTCTCCCACTTATTCATCTTTCTGGACTCAATTTCAATATCACCTCCACTGGGAAATATTCTAAGTCTCCATTCTCTCAGCTCTCAGATCAGACAGTCAAATCATATCCTTCTTCCATGTTGCCCGAATCCCTAAAATATTCACAAAAATACATATATTAATTAGTATTTTCATTAAAAAATTCTTAAACATTTACCTATATCACAAGGATATAATCCACAAAATCTGGGCTGTGGCAAATTCAACAAGACAACAAGACAAATTTAATGTAAATTCTTATTTAATTTGTATTACATTAGAACGAGAAAGTAAAAATCCACGGATTTAAAAAAAGTCTTTATGAATACAGACAAGAATATTAATGGATAAAATATATCTAAGACTCCTTCAAAATAACATCAAAGAGGAGAAAATGGGTAAAGGTACAGGCAAGGCAGAATTATTCACTGGATGATAGTTAAGCCCAGGTATACGTGGGTTTATTATATTATTTTTTTTACATTTCTAAGTTTGCTTTATAAAAAAATAAAATGAATACTCTTGAATCCATCTATTTGTTTCTATCTCCACTCCCATAGCCTTGGCCACCATTATCTCCCATCTATCTGACTTCCTTGAAGAGGTCTTGCTAACTCCTATTTTTTCCCGCCACTTCTCTTTCTTCCACAATACCTACTTCCCAACCCATTCTGTTGCCTGGCTGTTTTCCACACCTCAAATAAAACCATGATACTCCTGCTTAAAATCTTTCACTGCCTTCAGAATAAAGCATCTTTCAAGCTCCCAAAGGCCTTTCAGATTGAATCTCTTTGTCAACTTCTCCCTTCTCATATTCCCTATGTTCTCAACAACTATTTGCAATTTCCAAAATGTACCTTTGCATGTACTGTTCCTTCAGCCTGACTAGTTTCCATGAATCATTTAATTCTCATCTAATTCAGGAATCAAATCTCCAAGAAATCTTCCTCAATTCTTCCCTGCTCTAAAAGTTCCAATCCTGTCAATTTTCATAGTTTCATCCCTTTGTGTACCTGCCCACCCATGGGTATGTGAATATTCCAAGAATGGGGCAAGAGCTGATTTGTCTCTGTATTCCTGGTGCCTACTACAGAATCAAACATAAATAAGTACTTGTTTCATGTTTGATGGATTTTTTTTTTGAGAGAGAGAGAGAGAATTTTAATATATATATATATATATATATATATATATATATATATATATATATATTTTTTTTTTAGTTTTTCGGCAGACACAACATCTTTGTTGGTATGTGGTACTGAGGATCGAACCCAGGCCGCACGTATGCCAGGCGAGCGCGCTACCGCTGAGCCACATCCCCAGCCCATGTTTGATGGATTAAAAAAAAAAAAAGGCTAAGAAGTCCATTATTTTACAAAACCAACTAACCAAAATAAGAGGTGGCCTAGAATTAACTACCTGCTTTAGAGTCAGAGAAATCCTGAATCAAATATCAGCTGCACAGTATGCTCTAGTTTTGTAAACTTGGGCAAGGTGTTTCATTTTTTTTTTAAGGTAGTTTTTTACTATTTCACCAGGACAGAAATATTCAGATTGCGCTTGGTGAGAAAACAAGGTATAATCACCTTTGGCGTCATCATCCAAGGGCTTCAATTCTCTGGGCTCACATTTCACATCTTTTAAATGGGAATAGCTACTCTCCAGGGTTTTTGATTAAACAAGTACACAGCTCAAAGTAACTAAAATTATCTTCAACACACCATAACAATCATGTAAGAATTTAGCAAACTCCAGTACCACTTGGTTTGCACCTCATTACCCCACCAGCAGCCTGTCTTACCTCACAGGCTTTGAGTACATTACTACCAATAGAGTCAACCTACCACCCAATAGAGTCAACCTACCACCCACTACTTAGGAAGTTGAGGTTTCCTCCTCTGCTACTTTCCTTTTATCTACTGTCTCCATGTATGTATTCATTCACTTCCCTCTCTGGTGAATCCTGAAATACTGTCCAAACCAGGGCTTTGGAATTCAGATTTTGCCAGCCTGACCTTTAACATGTTGAGTAAAGGGAACAGATTATCAGAGGATTGGGATGTGCACTCCAATACAAGGGCCAATAAACCTGTGGTGCCCCAACTCTCTCATGCACAGGATATCTTTTTCTTTAATAGAAAGACAGGGGCTGAGGATGTGGCTCAAGTGGTAGCGCGCTTGCCTGGCACGAGTGTGGCCTGGGTTTGATCCTCAGCACCACATATAAGATGTTGTGTCTGCCAAAAACTAAAAAATAAATATTAAAAAAATTAAAAATAAATAGACAGAACAAAAGAGGTTTTATGCAGGCATTAGTTCTAGGGTAAATTCTAGATTCCAATTTTGGATTCTACAAATTTACTAGCTATATGACTGTAGGTAAACTACATAACTTCTATCTCAATTTCTTCATCTGTAAAAATAGGTTGTTAGCATTATCTACTCGAGAGTCTCTGCGAGAACCGGAATAGATGTTCAATATAACATTTGGCATTCAATCTTGTTAACAGTTAATATTATTTAGGACAACGTTTCTTATAAAATAATACCTGTTCAGCAAGTGAAAAAACTCAGAAAACAAAAAAGTATAAACAAGAAAAACCACTTTTAATCCTAATACAAGTAACATTTTTTACAGTTTAGTATATTTATCTTTATTTTACCCTGTGGGTGCATATACTTTTTTATATTTTATAAAACTGGAATATATTGCCAGGCGTGGTGGCACATGCCTATAATCCCAGAGGCTGGGGAAGCTAAGACAGGAGAATCAAGAGTTCAAAGCCAGCTTCAGCAACAGACAGGAGCTAAGCAACTCAGACCCTGTCTCTAAATAAAACACAAAATAGGGCTGGGGATATGGCTCAGTGGTTGAGTACCCATGAGTTCAATCCCTGGTACTCAAAAATGAAAAACAAAACAAAATAATAGTCTCTCTCCTTTTACACTCAGTATAATATTTAACATTATATAAACTTGTATGATCTTTTTATACAATTGTATAATGTATTATACAATGTATAATGTATTATACATGTATAATGTATTTTACATTGCATGTTATATTAAATATGAGATTATATTCAATTGCAAAGTATTTCATTAATTGGTGTTGTATAGCATAATACCTTTTTATTGGACATTTGAGCTACTCTAAATTTTTAAATATTTTAAAAGACAAAGAATCTTAACTATTTTATATTAACTTAATATTTGACTAATTCTGATTAGTTTCTTAGGACATATGTGGCAAAGATGGATAGCTAAATCAATGTGCACATTTAAAATTTTCAATGGCATTGCCAACATGCCCACCAAAAAAAGTATACCAAATTTATGTGAGTGCCCATCTCATAATTAGGCCATTTCTCATTAAACTTTTCTGTGGAGGACATAAGGCAGCAGCACCCTGAGCATGTGGTTTCCCTTGCTGACAGTAGCAGGTGATTTAGGATACTATTCTGTGAGAGAGCACAGGATAAAAAATGCACAGGAAACCTAATAAAGCTGGGCAGGAGGTTCATAAGTTCAAGGCCAGCCTGGACAACTTAGCAAGACCCTATCTCAAAATTAAACAAGTCAGGGTTAGGGGTATAGCTCAGTGGTAGAGAACCTGTCTACGAGGCATGAGGCTCTGGGACAGAGTGGGAGAAGGTGAGGGAAAGGAACCAGGGAAAGTGAAAGCAAGCAAGCTAGATAAAAGAGTTGGGGGGAATAAACTTGCCATTTTGTGGGGAATAAGACTAGAGAAA
This sequence comes from Urocitellus parryii, assembly GCF_045843805.1. NCBI lineage: Eukaryota > Metazoa > Chordata > Mammalia > Rodentia > Sciuridae > Urocitellus > Urocitellus parryii. The sequence goes on from NC_135534.1 coordinate 201,306,560, forward strand.
TTACTTCAACTCTCATTGAACATTTCAAAGAAACCAATACCAACATGAGGGGAGAGGTGCTTTTGACCCCAAATAACTTTGCTCTCTGAACCTTTTGAAAATATCTTCTTTCTAATCCATCTAATAGTTTAGCTTTTCTTTAAACTTACTATGGAAAGAGGAAGGCAGTATGGAGTTAAACATATTCTGGGTCTCACAATAGAAATTTTTAGTTTCTTCATCTCTCTGAGCCTCACTTTCCTTACCAAACAAAAGCAAAAACCCTAGGATCAGGCCATTTTGGTTGAGAATGTATGTGATCACAATACTAAGAATCTATCATGGGCATGACAAATCTAACAACAGTTACTGTTCTCCTTATTCTCAGGCATGTGACTCAAGTTCTCAAGTAGAATCTCTGTCCTCAAGCCTATTATAAAGATAAAATGCTTACTCAGACATCTGGGAAGTGGGGAACAGAGGTCTACCCAAATCATCATCAAAGACAACTTTCCTTTGTTTGTCCAGAATTGGAGACATGGAATTCAATATTTAGAGCAGACCAATATCAAGCAATTTCTATTCTGTGTCAAGCTGGAGATGGGTGAGTCAAGAAGAGTGAGTCAAGATCCTGTCCTTGATAGTGGGAGAGACAATATCATATATCTTAGAAGTGGGGGAAAAAAAACAAGGTGTGCTGAGAGGAGGTCTTAGCTGGCCCTGTGTGAGCAGCTCATCACTTTGTTCTTTTGTGAATGTGTACAGGGAGTACTAGGGGTTGAACCCAGGGCCTCATGCACGTTAGGCAGATACTCTACCACTGAGCTACAGCTCCAATCCTAAGCACTGTGCTCTTGATGTTTAATATATATTTGATTATTTGATGGATTTAAAAAAAAATCTGGAGGGGCTTCCCAGATGAAGTGATAGACAAGCTGAAGCTATACTGCTCAGTTTTTGCAATCCAGAGCATTACTGTTATTAATATCATCTTCTATAAGTAATAATTATGATAAGGCTTCCAGATAAAGCTAAACAGGAATTAAAATCAGATGTCAGGTAAGGAGGATGGGTTTCCATTGGGCACTTGAACCATTCTTCTCTCCTGCACCTTACTCTCATAATCCTTTCAGATTCGGGGGAACAGACCTTCACTTTGAACAAAAGGTGTAATTTCTGCAGCCCCTCTCCAAAGACCTCATCCTGGATTCAGCCACACCGGGGTGTGGCAAGCAGCGAAAGAACAAACCAATTTCAGGCCTGAGGGACAAATGACTTCCACAAACTACTTTCCTGAGACTTGCCAAGATATCTTCTTGATAATGCTGCTTGGACAGAAAGCTGAGCATCTCCGCAAGACTTAAATGGCACTGCAGAAAAAGAAATTGGTCTCAGGGATATGAGTAAAGAGAGCTCACATCTGGATACTATGCAAAGGAACTTCACAGATTATCCCTTCCTCTGACTTACTTAACTGGATTAGTAGATATATCAGTTGTAAATCATACCGGCCTTCAGAATTTGCCTGCCAAGACAGCATACCCTTAAAAACTATCCCATTACAGGGGATAGGGATGTAGCTCGGCTGGTAGAGTGCTTGTCTTGCATGCACAAGGCCCTGGATTCAATCCCCAGCACCACCAATAAATAAATAAATAAATAAATAAATCTGAGGGGAGCAGAATTTCAAAAAAAAAATTATTCTATTATAGGCTCAGGGTATAGCTCAGTGATAGCCTAGCATGTGCAAGGTCTTCAGTTCAATTTCCAGTACTGGTGAAAAAATAATAATAATAATCCAATTGTACTATGGGATAGGCAAATTCTCCTATATATCCTATTAGTATCAATGCAAAGTAGGAGCTTATAGGATTAGTTTTTAGAATCTTCCCTCACATACTCATTCTATAAACTGATACAACACTGAGGGACAATTTTTGGTATATTTATTAAAACCAAGTCTAACCTTTAAAGTAAGCATACCATTTAATCCAGCAATAGCACTTCCAGGAACATATTGTACAGGAACACTTGTGCAAGATAAAAAGACATTCACTGCAGCACTGTATACTGTGGCTAAATACATCTTTAAAAAAAAAAAAAACTGGGGTAGCTACTAAATCTATATAATAAATGTAGTTTTAACAGAATGAGGTGAAATTTAGAACATATTGTTAATGTAAAAAAAATAATAGCTTGATAGCTTTTATGAAAACAAAAGTATACTTAAAGGTATATAAAAGTATGGTTGGCTGGGGCTGGGGCTGTAGCTCAATGGTAGAGCGCCTGCCTCACATGTGTGAGGCATTGGGTTCAATCCTCAGCACCACATAAAAATAAATAAAGATATTGTTTCCAACTACAACTAAAAAAAAAAAAAAAAGTATGGTTGGGCTTGGTGGCACATGCCTGGAATCCCAGCAACTCAGAAGGCTGAGGCAAGATGATTACAAGTTCGGCCTTGGCAACTTAGTGAGACTTAGTCTCAAAATAGAAAATAAAACAGGTAGCTCAGTGGCAGGCACCCTGGGTTTAATTCCTGGTGGGGAGGGGGAGGGGAGGAGGCGTACACAAAAGTATGAAAATTAACTTCTGAAGCTCTAGTCAAATGGAGTTATGACGGACTAGATTCAGCCTCCTGACTGGGACAACTACAGAACTAGTCAAAGTATATAAAACCTTGATTTTCAGGTACTGGAATTCAGGAGGCAAAGAACAATGATTCCTTAGAAGAGAAACAAACAAGGAAGAGCTCAATATTCTTCTGGAATCAAGGATTAAGAGTTGAGAGTCCAGGAAATCAGAACAGCTGAGTTCACAGGCAGTGGACTAGAGGAAGAAAGCTATGAGGAGAGATCATGACCAAGATCTGTACTAGGTCCTCTGAAGTCTTCACTCAAGTTGGTGAGGGTCTTGTCAGTGCACTTTTAAGAGAAAACTAACCAAAGCTGGGGACAGAAGCACTTAAAAGGAGCAGAACAATCTCTAGGGTTCACTCAGGGATAAGAATTTATTCTTATTTTCCCCAGCCAGAATTGAAGACTTTCTAGGTTAGAGAATTTATTTCCTGATGACCTTGATTAGCATTCATATATTTCTCAACATCTGTCCCTTAGGTATTCTCCTAAAAGTACTGATTGATTTATCAGTTTAGTTACTTGACATAGTCAATCCATATGTTAGAACTAAGACAGGTGGTGAAGGTCAGTTTGTGGGATGAAAGATGGATAAAGTCAGTAGGAGCCAGAGAGGCAAGTCAGGAACCAGAGAGAACAGATCCTAAAAGTACACTCTGCCTCAGGCTTATCATGACATAGACAAAATCTACCATCATAAACAGAAATCCCCTTTGCAAACTAGCACAAAAATGACTAATGATATCATCATAACCCCTTCCTGATGAAATGGCCAACCACACTGAAAATTTCCCTTTCTCTTGGATGCTTTTAGGGCCTCTACAACTTTGCCCAGAGCAGACTTTCCCATTCACCAGTATCTTCTTTGCTAGAGACACTCAGATGCATTAAGGTAATCCATGTGAGCCTATTCTTGGAAAACAGCTCTTTACAATCTTACTTGCCCTTTTGGTCCTAATGATGTAATTGTGGATTCAAAGCCTGGTATTGCCTTTTTAATGATGTTTACTCAGTTCTGGTTAGGTTCACTTTTCACACAAATAAGATACTTGGATTCCACTGAATACCTCTGTTCAGATCAAGTTAATAGAAAATTGGAGAGCTTGAGCCTGCACAGTGATGAATGCCTATAATCCTACTTGGGAGGTTGAGGCAGAGGATTGATTTAAAGTCTGAGACTTCCCTAAACAACTTAGAGGGAACCTGTCTCAAAGTAAAAAATAAAAATGGCTGGGTATATAGTTCAGTGATAGAGCATGTGCAAAGCCCTGTGTGCAATACTATTATTACTAAAGAAAATGGAAGGAAGGAAGTTAATTCATGGGAGAGCTTGGATCCTTTATCATGTAGCACTGAAATTTCTCAGATGAATGTACCCTAAAAAAGATCGCATAGAACATAATTCCATAGTTACAATTCCATAGTTATAATGTCCTTATTAAAACACAAAATAAAAAGAAAATGGGTTGGGTGCTCTTTACAAGCAAGTGCTTCAGGATAAGAATAACAATAATTTGAAAATCAATACTCAGCTAAATAGTGTGACTTGATAGACTGTTGGCAGGCAACTAGGGCAGGCACCTGTAGGTGGGATTCTGGAGTGGGAGCCAAGTACGAACTAGAAGTAAAATTCTGGTCTATTACAGGGCCATATAGCAGCTTTACAAATCTAGAAAATGTATATGGTGAGTTCCATAGAGGCCAGACACAAGAAACCAGAAAAGGCTATAAATAAGCAACACAATATTCCAATATTCCACAATTCTAATTCTCCCACTCTTCCAATTCTTCATTCCTCCACAAAGCAATTAACAAACTCTTTAGAAACATAAGAAGTTTTTGTTTTCAAAGGATGCAAAATTTTGTAAGCAGGTGCTCAGCTACAAGCTCTTTTTTTTTTTTTTTTTTTTTGGAGGAGGGAATACTGGGAACCGAACACAGAGGTGCTTTACCAATGAGCTACATCCAGCTCCTTTTTAATTTTTATTTTTAAAATGGGGTCTCACTCAAGTTGTTGAGGGTCTTGTTAAACTGCTGAGGCTGGTCTCAAACTTGAAACCCTCTTGTCTCAGGCTCCCAAGTTGCTGGAATTATAGGTGTATACCACCACACCTGGCATCTTTTTCAGAAAGGGTCTCACTGAGTTGCTTAGTGCCTCATGTTTGCTGAGGCTGGCTTTGAATTTGCAAAATCCTCCAACTTCATCCTCCCAAGCTGCTGGGATTACAGGCATGCACCACTGTGCCTGACTGTATTAACATTTATTATAAAACATAAAGAGTCCTACAAATCAGTATAAAAAAAAAGATGAAAAAAACTACAATGGACACAGAATGGCCAGGCAAAGACCACTATTATAAATGAGGGGGGGGCCTGTGGTTGTGGGTCAGCGGTAGGGTGCTCGCCTAGCATGTGCGAGGCCTTGGGTTCAATCCTCAGCACCACATAAAAATAAATAAAAGTATTGTGTCCAACTAAAAACTAAATATAATAAAAATAGTGTGGATATAAAGAAAAGGTTACCAATAAAAACTCAAAGCAACTATTATTAACCATTTCTCATCAGATTGATGTAAAAAAACCAATAATAAATAAACAAAAACCCAGAACAGAACAAAACAACAACAAAATGCTGAGAATATTTTGGTGTTGAAGAAGGTTTGAAGAAATGAGACTTGATATAGTTTGCATCTGAATGTCCCAAAGGCTCATGTACTGAACTTGGTCTCCATTGCGGCAGTGTTCAGAGATGAGGCTCTTGGGAAGTGACTGGATTATGAGGGCTCTGATCTCTTAATGGATTAATCCACTGATGAATTCATCATCTGATGGCATTGTTGGGAGGTGGTGGAAAATGGAGGAGATAGGTCACTGGGGGTAGCCCTGAAAAAGTATATCTTGTTTCTTGGGCCCTTCCCTTTCTCTCTGCTTTCCTGCTGCCATAAAGTAAGCAGTTCTACCAGATCCTTCTGCCATGACGTTCTGCCTCACCTCTGTTCCAAAGCAATGGACCTGTTGACCACAGAATGAAACCTCTAATACCTTGAGCCAAAATAAATCTTTCTTCCTTTGTTTTTCCATGATGAAAAGCTGACTAACACAGGTATGCTCCTATAATATTGGTGGTTGATACAGAGCTGGAAAACAACATGTAGTAGCTACCAAAATTTAAAGTGCACACACCCTTTTCCCAAGAGTCCACTTCTATTCTCTATCATACAGAAGTACTCATATGTGTTCACAAAGATAATGTGTGAGGATGATCCCTGAACATTAGTCATAATATTAGAAATTTAAAGAAAACTTAAATACACATCAAGAGGAATAGTCAGATGACTGAGGAAATAGGAAACTTTTAAACCTTCCAAGACTTATTCTGGATTTTACTTAGACTATCAGACAATCATTCAGGTAGACCCCTTCTCCCTGTTGTTTACTAACAATACTAACATCAAAGGAAACCAACCTAGTTTTGACAACTCATTTTGAAGATCAGAGGTTAGCACTTCCTTACATATACTTCCATGTATATTATGCCTGCTTGCTTTTTTGTGACAAGTATTTTCATTATTCCGTTTTCTTTTACACTATCAATTTTAGCAGCAGTAAGTCATTCCACTGAACAGAAACACAATTAGCTAGTGCTGGATACCCAGACATTATCATTACATGTAATGCTATAATGAAAGTCTGTGTACTTATATTTTTTTCTAATGTCAGATTAATTATTTTCATAGGAAGAAGTTATAGGACTAGACTATGAAGTGAATATATCAGAAAGCTTTTATCAGTCTGGGTCCATATAGCTTTGTCATTTCCTATAGTGGTCAGATCCATCCAAATGGCTGTGACCCATTCAGCTGACCAGGAGAGGGCAGCATTATCTAGATTAACAGATGTAGATATCAGGTCTGGGAGTGGGGAGGAAAGCAATGACAAAGGCAAAGTCCACAAGGCATGCTAAGGATGGCTCCCAAGAATAAAGGCAGGCCTACATTCTTGCAATGCAACATGGATTATTCAAACTAGCAACATCTAACACTATGTATTCTTGATTCATTTACTGGCACCATGACGGAAAACTCACTTTCCCCTAACAAGTACATATAGTGGTATACTGGCCATAGTGACCATGCCTCACCTTTATCAATTTGGATCTTACCAGCAACAGAAATACCTGGAGCCCTACTCCTGGGGAGACTAAAAGAGGATGCATTAGCCTTTTGGCCTTACCTTGGCAGTTTATGTTGAAGGAAAAAATGGTAAGGGCAAGCATACTCACCTACCACAGATGTCCAAAGTCTCATCCTGTCTCCTTAGCTTTGCTTTAAACAAGTTGGAGGCAAGGAAGGAATACTCTAAGGAGTAGTGAGTGAGCTGAAAGCCCAGAGCAGTTAGATTACAAGTCTAATAAAATGGAAACAGCTATTGTTGAAATGCCTCAAACAGTGTTCGAGTTAGGTCATCAACCAAGTAAGTCATCCTGAAGTAATGCGACCTAAAGTTTGAGCTATTTCCATGTTTCAGCTGTTGAGAGCTTACAGAAACACCACATCCTTATCTAGCAAAAGGCTAGAAACTATGGTCGATTTACCAGTTGTTCATCATTGTCTCTCTCTCTGATAGAGTAACTTCTCTATGGAATATTTATATGATCTATATCATGGCCCACATTAAAAAAAAATAATATAATACAGCACTACAGAGATAAGGGGGTAGTAATGTGGGAGCAGTTATTTGCCACCATTTGTGGGAGAGAAGAATGGTACCAAAATTCAAATAAATAAACCCTTTCATCTGGAAATTCTACTTCTAAAATTTTACACTATAAAATTAATGACATAAGTTAGAAAAACATTCACTGTGGCCCTGTTTGCAACATAGAATAGAAACAATCCATGTCCTCCAAAACAAAACAAAAGGGGTGGGGAAGAAAAGAGAATTAAACAAATCTTGGCATATCCATTAATGAAGCCATTAAAACTAATGAAATAGGTTTATAAACCTTATCACAGAACAGTCTAAGACAAGTGAAATGATACAAGTTACCGAATAAAAGAATATAAGTTTAATTTTTTAAAATAAATTTTTGAAAAAACTTGGAAAGTTTATAAGAATACCAGACTACCCAGGTTCAAATTTTGGCTCTGCCTCACTAAAAGTGTGACTTTATACTTAATCCTCAAACTTCAGTTTCCTCATCCATAAATGGAGATAAATAAAATCAACTTCAAAGAATTATGATAAAAATCACTTCATTAATAGAATGAAATTAACGAATTTGAAAAATATGTGAATTTTGTAATAAAGCAACACAGTGCCGGATGGATATATAGCAAATGCTCAGGAACTCGGATGATTAACATCACCACCTCCAGGGAGAGGAATTAGGGATGTGACTTTGATTTACCAAGTATTATACTTTTTTATATAAAGTTTTTTTTTGTTTGTGGTTCTGGGATTGAACCCGGGGCCTTGTACAAGCAGGCAAGCCCTCTTATCACATTCCCAGCCCGCTGAAATTTTTTCAAAACAAGTAATTTTAATAATTAAAACATATATAAAGAGAAATAAAAACATGTCCAAAATTTGCACATGAATGTTTATAGCAGCACTATCTATAAAAGAAAAAAACTGGAAGCAACTTAAGTGCATATCAACTAGAGAACTGATGATTTCAGGGGTAATCAAACACTGATCACACTATAGGTGTATACACTACAGATAGGGGCTTTTCCCTTCAAAGTTCACTGATTCTTTAATTTTTTAAATAATGTGCCCTTAAGAAATGTGACATATTTTTTTTTCTTTCCCTTACACAGTCTGGCTAAAAGTGAGATCATTGTGGATATACAAATCTGAAAAGCAAGATAAAATTTCCTTCTCAGTAGCTCATAAAATGCTTAGCACACAATAGGATTCAATAAAAGCTTCTTACTTCTATGAAAAATAATCAAATGCATTCTAAATGTATTCTTCATTTTACACAGAAAAAACTTGGGAGAAATAACAATAAAATTAAAACCATTTTGCACACAATTTGGGGGAAAGAAGGAAGAAAGATGATTAATTTCTGATAATCATTTTGCTAAATATAAAAGGCTACCTTGTACCTGCCACCTCTCAAGGTATCCTAGCACTAGGAAAGCAACCACAAGAGCAAGAAAATCTTAGCACAACCAACCAATATTTTCCCATAGCTTTCTCTAGTCTACAATGACTAGTTTAGAAAGCTGCAGCAGGAAAGAACTGCTTCTGTGTGGAAAATCCTGAATCTTTGACACTAACCTGGGTCAACAATATAGTCCCACTTTCCAAATAGGGGAAAAGGTTGAGGAAGGCAGAACAGCAGTTTCCTTGGTATTTTCTATTTATGACTGTTGAAAAGATCAGGGTTCTGACACTGTTAATACAAACAGTTTGTGTGTCTGATGCACATTGAGGCAATTTTACCTAATTACATTCTCTGAGGTGAAAGGCCTTTAAAATAACTAGAAAACATGTAAATTAAGTAAATTATAAATTTTACACTATACTTAAGATAAAGCTTATCAGGAAATATACAGACACACATACACAGACAGGATTTTGGGTTTCTGAGTAGAACAAGAAAAGCCCTGGAAAACCTGAGAAAAAAGCAGGAAACTAACCTCAACCCTGGCTTTTGGGCTAACTGACCTTCTCACAAAGGGCAGAATGTACAATTCAAGCAGGTTCAAATTTAAAATGAGATAAAGAAATGAAGCTTAGAAAACAATTCCATAAACTAATGGTTGTTGGGGTCCCTCAGAAAACTAAAAATGAAATAAAACTACAGAATCATAAGAAGGGCATTATGAGCTGGACATGGTTAATCCCAACTACTCAGAGGCGGCTGAGGCAGAAGGATCACAAATTGGAGTCCAGTGTGGGAAACTTAGCTAGACCCTCTCAAAATAAAAAATGAAAAGAGCTGCCATTTCCACAGGTGTCCCAGCACCAGGCAAACAACTGGAAGAGCAAGAAAATCTTGGCACAACTAACTGATATTTTCCTATAGCTCAGTGGTAGAGTACACCTGGGTTCTGGGTTCCTCAGTACCTCCTTCTCCACTGCCACAGAAAACAAAAGATGAAAGTTCGGGTGGGCTATGAACCCAGCATCAGGCAGAGGACAATTCTAAATGTCCAGAAATGTTTCTCTGTCCGTCATATCCGCCAGTCCTCGGCAGAAGTTGTGGCATGGCAAGAAAAAGATTTCCTCTCCATGCTACTAGAGATTGAACCCTGGGGAGCTTTACCATTAAGCCACATCCCCAGCCCTTTTTATTTATTTATTATTTTTTAATATTTATTTTTCAGTTTTCGGCAGACACAACATCTTTGTATGTGGTGCTGAGGATCGAACCCGGGCCGCACGCATGCCAGGCGAGCACGCTACCGCTTGAGCCACATCCCCAGCCCCTTATTATTTTTTTGAGACAGGGTCTCGCTAAATCATAAAAGCTGAACTTGCAATCTTTCTCCCTCAGCTTCCCAAGTCACTGGGATTATGAGTGTGCACCACTTCACAGAGCAAGAGAAAATATAAGTAAGGTGAAGAATGGTAGGGATGTGATGGCAAGGTATCAACAAACTCATCTATGGTCAGTTTTGAGCATTAGAGGGGTGAGGATAGGCAGTTTAGGCAAGCCAAGAGCTAGGAAAGAAAAGTAATTCCTTCCAGGGAATTAATAATAATCTATACCTTGTGAGTCCAATTATTTAGAATGTTAATACTCTGTTTTAATTTCTCCTTCCTACCCCTTGAACATTGAGTAAGGAAAATCTGGTTTAACAACTCTAGCCCAGGCTGGGGATGTGGCTCAAGCGGTAACGCGCTTGCCTGGCATGCGCGGGGCGCTGGGTTCGGTCCTCAGCACCACATAAAAATAAAATAAAGATGTTGTGTCCACCGAAAACTGAAAAATAAATATTAAAAAAAAAACCTCTAGCCCTATCTCAGCTATACTGAGGTTTCTTCTTCTTTTTTAAAATATTTTTTTAGTTGTCGATGGACCTTTACTTATTTATATACTTATATGCAGTGCTGAGAATCAAACCCAGGGTCTCACACATGCTAGTCAAGCACTTTACCACTGAGGCACAACCTTAGCCCCTGTACTGTGGCTTCTTAAGGGGGGAAAAAAAAACCCCATTTATCTCTGCTTGGATCAGAGAGTTAAAGAAGAATGGATGTCTAACTTCCCACTGATGCCTATCTGGTAGACAGTATAAGCCTCTTCATCTCCCACACACTTTATCTTCTATTCTTATTGGGCCCTTACTTTGTGCCTGGCACCAGTACTAAATGCTTTATGTCTATCATCCCACAAAAATCTCATAAGAATTCTGGAAGTTTATTGTCCCCATTTTAGAGAGAAATTGAGGCTCAGAAGGATTAGGTGAGTTGCCCAAGATCTAATAGTTAATAAAGGGCAGGGTTAGAACATGAATCCACATGACATATGAATGTCTGAATACTAAGGCACAAACACTTAAATATATGCCATACTGGTAGCAACAGTTATTAAGAGACTTCAATGACATGGTGACTTACAGGGAACAATCTAATCTTCCCTTTGTAAAAATTTCCTTCCAGGGAAATGAAGGAAGTTCTATTTTTCTTTAGAGCTGTGGCATTTCCTTATACATGGTGGCAGCAGTGGGATCACAGTCAAAGGTCAGCTAGGCTAGCAAATCGAAATATTACATTTTCTAACCTTCTTTGGATCAATTTTCTAATACCAAGCTGAATACTGATAAGACTAATATTTTATTCTTCTCTGAATAGGCAACATCTAGCTACTCCAAGTAGTTTCATATTAGGTATCTTTTCTTCTAAAACCCCTGTTGGTATTATGTTCCTGCCCAACTGGAGTAGGAACTGGAAGCTGGGATAGGACCATCCTGACATTCCTAGGAGACACACTGACTACTTTCACAGGTCCATCAGGCTGTTTCCCAAAAGCTGAATTAAAGAAAATAGGTCTCTTGAAACAATTATAATCCACAAAACACATGAAACTCTTTCAAATATCAAATATTATTCCATCAAAATTTATGATTTGAGCCTCTCCACAGGTTTAGTCTCTGCAGTTTGCTCAGTGCTGTGGGTTTTGCTCCAGATCCGTCACATTGCATTAGTGCCCTTCCTCCTCACTGCCTCAGAAATAACAGCCTTGAACATGGCAGCACAATCCATTTGTCCTGCTCTAATTACTTTTTGACATTACTTTTTCAGTTGCTAACTTGCCTTCCCCCCTCCATTTTTTTTTCTTTTAACCACAGGGTATCATTAAAGTCACCTGAAAACAAAATCTTTAGATTCTGCCAATTTGGTTGACTTTCTATCACAAAATGGTTTTGAGGAGGAGTATAATATTAGTTACAAGAAAGGTGAGAAGGCACTCAAACTATCTCCAGAATTCCCCTGATGCCATGAGAGGATGTACCAGAGGGAAATGCTTGGGATTAAAGTTATAGGACTGGGCATGTTGTAACTGCTACTCACTACCTATGAGACCTTGAGCAAGTCTAATCTAGATCTTAGTATTCTCTCTGGACAAATGGGGTTATAGCTCTACTCTGATCATCTCAGAGAGCTACTGTGATGATCAGCTGAGATAATGCTTGTGAAAATATAGTAGAAAGAGCTATCCATCACTGTGATCATTAAAAGGCATAAAAATGATGGTTTGTGTTCTGGAATCTCTAGGCTTTCTGTTCTTAACTAAACCTAGTGTTAAAGTTAATTTTGTGTGTCAGTTTAGCTAGGCAACAAGTTTCCCTGATATTTGGTCAAGCATTATTCTGGATGAAGGCATTTTTGAATAAGATTAACATTTGTATCACTGGACTTTTGAGTAAAACAGATTGCCCTCCATAAAGTGGGTGGGTCTCATCTAACCACAGTTGTCTGTACCAAAAAGAACAAACAAAAATCAGGTTCCCTCATATAACAGAGAACTCTCTAGCATACTGCCTTTGGACTCAAACTGGAACATCAGCTCTCCTGGGTGTCTGGCCTATAAACCTTCAGATTATAACTGCAGCCCTGGCTCTCCAACTGCTAATACTAATGACAGATTTTGGATTTGTCAGCCTCCATAATCATAAGAGCCAATTCCTTATAAAAAAAAAAATCTCTATCCACCCATAAATCCATCCTTCCATCATACTGAGTTCTGTTTCTCTGGAAAAGATCTAATTTTGTTTAGAATTCACAATGATCATCCTATTGTATATAATAAGGGTCAGAAACATCAGGGATAAATTAAATCCAGAGGTTTACCTTCAGAGCTCTTTTTGTTCCAGCATGGCAGATCCTGATTTACAAATTATATATATATTCCCTAAAGTCACTTTTAAAACCAGCTGCCTACAATTTTAGAAAGTCTTTTCTTATTAAAGTGGAGCTTAAGGACAAAGGATTATTTTGAAGCTATCCTTATAGAAGGTGATTAATACATATTTTATGGATTAAGGGGGTGAATGCATGTGTGTATGCATGTGTGTGTGCACGTGCACATGTGTGCATGGTTCCTTTATTTAGAAAAATACTTCTGGGGGCTAGAGTTGTGGCTCAGCAGTAGAGTGCTCGCCTAGCATGTGCGAGGCACTGGGTTGAATCCTTCTCACCACAATAAATAAGTAGATAGATAGATAGATAGATAGATAGATAGATAGATAGATAGATAGATATCTAACAAAAAAGAAAAATGCTTCTGGAGGAAAAGAATACAAGATTTATTGAGCAATTCACAAATGCTAAGCACTGTAATGGATGTTGCGCATATATTGTTTCCCAGTTAGCATCTGTAAAACAAAGACTATGTTTTTTGTTTATGAAAATGAAGAAATGGAGCTGAGAAATTAGATGTTTTAGCCTGCAGTTACTAACTAGAATATGGTACAGCTGGGATCTGAACCAAGATCTGACTCCAGTGACCCGACTCTGACTCCAGAATAACCATATATTAAGTAACCTCTACTCTTGTTTTTAAAAGAAAAGGGAATGATGAACTATATGTTGTGTCTTTTTCCCTTCCTCCACTCACTCTTACATGCAGAATGGCAAAAAGCTCAAAAGGCAGAAATCAAGAAGGACTGGGTCACAGCAGTTTTTGGAAATAGACAGGTTGAGGGGTTTTCAGAAGAATGACAGAGTGAGAAGTTCTATTCCAGCAAAAGTTTGGATTAAAGAACAAATTAGCAGGACTGGGGTTATGGCTCAGCAGTAGAGCACTCACCTCGCATGTGCAAAGCCCTGGGTTCGATCCTTAGCACCACATAAAAATAAATAAAATAAATTTAAAAAAGAAGAAAAGAAATACAGATTTTTTTTTTAAAGCGACAAGTTAGCAAAGGAGAACGAGCAGATTTATTTATTTATTTAGGACAGCAATAGAAAGTGTAGTGGTTCCAATGAACAAAATATAGATAGGGAAAAGATGGTTGTATAGAGATTAGAAGGGCCAATGCTCAGTTCAGCCAGAGTTTTGTTTTACAATGCTGGGAGTTAAAACCAGGGCTTTGGCATGCTAGACAAGTCTCTGACCACTGAGGTATAGTCCCAGACCTTTGGCCATTGCTTTTTTGTTTTTGTGGGGGTGGTGATAGGGATTAGAACCCAGGGCCTTATGTGCAAAAGGCAAACACTCTACCAACTGAGCTATATCCCCAGCCCCTAGACACACTGCTTTTAATACTAACAAGACAGCACATCCTCTCTGTGCTGACCATCTCAACTGCAAGTGACAAGTCAAACCAAAACCATGCCAAAGAGGCCTCTGTCCCCTGCAAGTACTTTCCTTTTCCCATCCCAGATGGCCTTTCAGAATCCATCCTAAATTTACATACTTCCTCCCACAAATGTGCAGAGTTACAAAGGGAAACTAATTTTACGTTTTCTATTGAATTTCTTCATTTGTTTGTTTTGTGTGTGGAACTGGGGGTTTAACCCAGTGGTGCTCTACCACTGAGTTACATCCCCAATCCCCTACTCTTTTTAAGTCTTGTAGACAGGGTCTCACTAAATTGCCCAGGCTGGCCTTGAACTTGTGATCCTTCTACCTCAGGCTCCCAAGTCACTAGGATTAATGGTATGTGTTACCATGTCTGCATGCATTTTCTACTATTGTACAGAGTCTACAATCAAGGACAGAAACCTGCAGAATGATCAATAAGGAAACAAGAATTGTTTGTTAGTAAGCCAATTAAACTCAATTTTAGCTATATTAAAATAGCCAAGTAGAAACCAGTTGTATAATGAGAAAGTACTTTCCTAACAAAATGTGGCAGAAGTTTATTTAAATAAAATTGCTGTTGGAATTACATCACTGGTAAAATGTCGAAATTCAAGTAGTTTCAAAACATATTTCTTCATCTTGATCATTTAAAAGTAATCCACTTAAGACCATGACTTCAGAAAAACTTTGGGAGGTATCATTAACCCCAATTTACTAGTGAAAAAATTGAGGCTCAGAAAATGAAAGTGTCAAATGTCCACATGGGCAGAGGTAGGACCTGACTCTAAATTTTTAGTATGTTTTTCCTTTTTCAAGGCCACTTCTCTAAGCTATCAAAGTTCTATTAGGCCTCTTATTCTCCTGAGATGTCCTGCTTCTTTTAACTTCTAATACTTCCTGAGAGAATGGGAGGGTTTTTCCCTGCAGTTTAACACATCATTTTTTGTATAATGTGGGATAAACACTGTAGTTGTAGCTTCTTAGTCATTCCAACTTGAAGAACAACAAAATCATGCCTGCTAAGTTTGAAATCACTTGCATGTGTTTTCCAAAATAGTCATTGACACAGGTAGGAACTAACCTCCACTGAAAATTTTTCCTCCAACTTTTAGGGCAATTTTATCTCACTATGGTTATTTGAAATTAAATTGTAAAATGCTTTGTGAACAAAAGGCAAGAACCTTTCCCAATGAACAGTTGGTGATGCTAAAGTAGTAATTCATGTTTTACAAATTATTTTGTTCATGCAATCAAGACAAAGTAATAGAATCTTTAAAATGATATTTCTAGATTAAAATGAATACTTTTGAACATAGCCATGTGAGTTCTATTTTTTCATTGTATCATTTAATTTAAAAAAATTTTTTTTTTGGCAGTACTAAGGATTGAATCCAGAGTCTCATACTTGCTAGGCAAGTACTCTCAAAACTGAGCTACATCCCTAGCACCTCCCCTGCTTTTTTATTTCCTATTTTGAGACAGAGTTCTCACTATTGTTGCCCAGGCTGTCCCCCAGCTTGTGATACTCCTGCCTCAGCCTCTTGTGTAGCTGGGATTACAAGCACCTGCCATCCTGCATGGCTCAAGAATTCTATTTTACAATAGAATGCCTAGAATTTAACTCCTCAAAATAATAATTAGAATTGCTACATCTTAAAAACTTACCCATTCCAGTTCCTCCAATAAGCTTCTTAAAAACCAATAGGGAAAAGGATGAATTCTAACATCAAAGAGCCTCAGTTCCTATTCTTGCTCTACTATTTCATATTTTTGATGCTTGAGCAATCAGCTAAATTGCTAGGAGTCAGTCTTCTCATATAAAATGAAGACATCATCCTTAAGCTTTCCCTTGTTATTGTCAGCAATAAAGGAAATGAACCAGTATCAGGCAAGTTCAGATTCAGAGACATAAATGGTGTTTGAGAAATAGCAGCTGATCAAAGAATGTTTGTTATGAATCAGTTTTAAAGCTCTACATAGAATATGTCTATTATACCTCCCCTGACCCAGAGAGGGAAATGAAGATTAGTGATATGAGGGCTGGGGATGTGGCTCAAGCGATAGCGCGCTCGCCTGGCATGCGTGCGGCCCGGGTTCGATCCTCAGCATCACATACAAAGATGTTGTGTCCGCCGAAAACTAGAAAATGAATATTGGGATTCTCTCTCTCTTTAAAAAAAAAAAAAGAAAAAAAAGATTAGTGATATGAAATAAATAAGAAAATATATATTTATATTTCTAGAATTTTTAGTTTAATATTTATATTTCCTGAATTAGTTAGAATATGGCTATAACACAAAGTTTACTTTGAGATGAAATATTTGGATATAAGGATCTATATCAGTGATTGATTAAGTATAAGTGATCCTTTTCTTTTTAATCTACATATTAGTCTCCCAAGTTGCTACAAAGGAAAAAACATTTTCTGTGCAGTTTTCATTTCTGAAATATAGCTTCAAAAGAAATGAAACTACTCTGTAATCCCACAAATCAAGCCTAAAATGGAATCTTGGGTTTAGCTGTCAAGATGTATACATTGTAGAGAGAATGGGGCCAAGAATCCTCCTCCAAAGACCATTGCAACTTTTCTGGCCATGTGCTCCCATAAAGATGAAAAATTCAGATCCATTCAATTCTAGCAGCTACCACTTACTTTTTGAGCTAGTACAAGAGTTTGGGATCCTGAAGGTTTGTGAGATCTCTTCTGAAATTTTCCTAAATTTGCAACATGCTTTTTCTAATCAGTTCATAACAGAAAGGTCATACATGATACCCTGGATACATATTGGCTGAACCTGGAGAAGAGCTTAGCTTACTCTAATACCTCTGCAAAGCTGATAGACTCAAAGAAAAACAATCATACTGAGTTTGCAGGGAGATGTTGGGAATCAAAATAATTTATCAGCCATTTTTAGTACCTATCTCTCCTTCCCCAGTAAATAGAGGCATCAGTAGGTAAAAAGTGACATAGTAGAAAATGTAAAAGAAACAAAACATAGTGTCAGAGCTTTCTACTCTGTGCCATAGCTCATAAACTAATAAGAGACACAGGTTTGGTAAACTAACAATAGATCTGGTGTGG
Source organism: Urocitellus parryii (assembly GCF_045843805.1). Lineage (NCBI taxonomy): Eukaryota > Metazoa > Chordata > Mammalia > Rodentia > Sciuridae > Urocitellus > Urocitellus parryii. Next base: position 201,324,024 of record NC_135534.1, read on the forward strand.
GATGTTTCTCCCACAAGATTATAGCCTTATTCTTTCTTAAATGTCAGACTCACTGTACTTTGTTGAGGCAATCTACTCTGAGGGTAAAAATTTAATAATTAATTAAATTAAAGATTTATGGGTCCCTACGAGCCCCAGGCTGAAGATTCAGTGGCAAACAAGACTGGCATGGTCTCTGTCCTTACGGACTCCCAATCTAGTAGAAAGAACAAAAATTATGCAATTATATAAAAATATTTAATTATAATTATGAAAACTATGACAAGTACAGGAGGCACATGTAATAATAAAGAGCCTAAGCTGGCACAGAAGAGCTAGGTAAACATTTAGGCAAAGGATTATGAGGAGGGTGGGAATAGGTCAAACTATGTACAGAACAGAATAAAACACATGATTCCTTCCTAAAATATATTCTGACTTTTTCTGTTCCCTCATGCTCAGGGAACCTTGTACTTCTCAGCACTACTAAGCTGCTTTCACTGCAGTGTGACAACCAGTTTATAAATGTGTTTCCCTACTAGACTGCAAACTCTTCGAGAATAGGGCTTTATCCAATCTATTTCTGTGCCCCTAGGCCTAGCATTGAACTAGATACTGAGCAGGCCTGAGAAAATGGTAGTTACCGTCATTATGACTACTGTTCTTTAGAGTGGTCATTGGACAAATTATCTAAGTCTTTCTGTTGACTGAGCTTTCCTACTTGGTAGAGAAAACATGAAATGAGTTCCAGGAACAAATAACCTACCACTAATCGCAACACGTGCCACTGCTCTTGGTTCCTTTGTTGTGATGAATTTTTCTTGTTTACATGGCTGACACAGAGCTGTCTTTCACACTCTGCTGTGGTTATTTCAAATGTAAAATAATAAGCCAAGAACAGCAATGCCTTAAAAGGCAGTGATATGAAGATCACAGGGTAGAGAAGGGGGAGGGTAAAGAGAATTAGGGCACAGCTGTAGTATTCTGTAGGCTAGGACATAGACTCAATGTGTCACAGAAAATTAAATCAGAAGCTGAACGTAATTCCCAGTCTTCCTGCATAAACATAAGCAGGAGCCCTAGTACTATCACTGGCTACATTGGAGCCATACTATGTCTTCATTGACATTCAGTTCTAAGCTCCACAATCATCCTAAATTGGGAAAGCAAGATCGCTGCTCCAGCAGGCCAAATTCTACAAAGCTCCAATTGCCCCAGACAGAAAAAAAAAGAGGATGCCAACTGCTAAATCCACTTCAATAGCTAGGGGAGGATTAAAGAAACTGTACACATGGTGATGTCCAAATCTGAGCAATGAGATTAATTTCCATGTGGATTGCCTATACCTCAGAGAGGATATTTTTTATAATTATTAAAAGCTTTCATTATTTATTTTCACTATAGCTATATGTTGAGAAAATTTACTTTCAGAATGCACTGTCAAAGGAATTTTTTTTTTTATTCTGAATGTTTTTGCAATATGGGTATAGTCTTTGACTTAACATATTTTTGTCTCCTACCTTGAGTTTTTGGAATGAATCAGGTCATCAATCAGAGGATAATAATCTGGATTATATTTGCAGAGAGTGAGGTCTCATTGCAAAAAACACATAGCATTTTTATCAAATTAAATGGAAAAACAGTTATGGATGTTTAATAAGGAAAAGCTGGGCTACAGAAAATACCAAAGCAGTTATAATAGCAAAGTTTAAGCCAATTTCATTTCTTTTTTTTTTTAATGGATGCAATACCTTTATTTTGTTTATCTATTTTTATGTGGTGTTGAGGATCAAACCTAGTGCCTCGCATGTGTGAGGCAAGCTCTTTACTGCTGAACCACAGCCTCAGCCCCCAATTTCATTTCTTAAATGGAATATGCATAGGAAAAAAAATTCAACATTAGTCTTCTTTAGATGGTAAAGCTACATGTGATTTAAATTTTTTTTTCTCTTAAATCTTAATTTTTCAACCATGAAATATGTTACCTTGTGATTTAAAGAGCCAATACATTGGGCTAGGGGTTTAATTCACTGGTAGACTGTTTGCCTAGCACACATGAAATCTTGGATTCAATGCTCAGCAATGCAGGGAGAAAATTTAAAAAGCTACCCCCCCCCACCCCACCGCCAACCTTTCTTCCTTCCTTTATTTACTGTGGTATTTACTGGGGATTTAGCCCAAGAACATTTTGCCACTGAGCTGTCTCCAGTCCTTTTTTATTTTACTTGGAAACAGGGAACTACTAAGTTTCTAAGGGTCTTCTAAGTAGTTAAGGCTGGCCTAGAATTTGAGACAGTCCTGCCTTGGCTTGTATAATTCAATCCATTTTGACCAATGCATGATGAGACATTATCTATTATCACAAGGAATAGTTTCGCTGCCCTCAAAATCTTATGTTCTGCCTATTCATTCCTCCCTTCTCATTAACCCCTGATATTTTTATTGTCTTCATAATTTTGCTTTATTCAGAAATATAATTGGAATAATGCAGTACATAGTCTTTCAGGTTGGCTTCTTTCACCTTGAAATATGCATTTAAATTTTCTCTATTTATCATTTCTTTTTAGCATTGAGTAATATTCCATTGTCTAGATATTAACAGTTTATTTATCTACTCACCCACTAAACAACATCTTGGTTGCATCCACGTTTGGGCAACTATGAAAAAAGCTACTATTAATCATCTGTATGCACAGGTTTCTGTGTTGACATGTTTTTAATTTACTCAGGTAAGTACTAAGAGCTTACTTGTCTGAATATATGTTAAGAATATGTTTAGTATTGATGGAAACTGCCAAACCATCTTCCAAAGTACATTCCCACCATCAGCAAATGAAAGTTCACATTGTTCCACATCCTCACCAACATTTGGTATCAGTTTTATGAGTTTTGGTCATTCTAATAGGTGTGAAGCAGTATCTCACTGTTAATTCATTGTGTACTTCCCTAATAACATATGATGTAGAGAATCTTTGCATATGCTTTTTTGCCTCCTGTATTATCTTCTTTGTTGAGGTTTGTTAAGGTCTTTGGCCCATTTTTAAAATCAGATTGTTGAGTTCATACGTTCCACATATATTTTCAATAATTGTCCTTCATCATATGTTATTTGCAAACATTTTCTTCCAGTCTTTGACCTGTTTTTTTCATTCTCTTGCTGATATCTTTGGAAGAGGAGAAAATTTTAAAGAACTCTACAATTCTTTCTTTCATGTGTCCTGCCTTTGGTGTTATATCTAAAAAGTCATGTTGTCAAACCCAAGGCCATCTAGGTTTTCTCCTTTCATCTTCTAGGAATTAACAGTTTTTTCATTTAACATTTATGCCTGTAACCCATTTTAAGTTAATTTCTGAGATGGGTGTAAGGTCTGTGTCTAGATTCACTTTTTTCGCATATAGATATCTAGTTGTTTCAACACCATCTACTAAAAATACTATATTTTTCCTTTATATTACCTTTACTCTTTTGTCAAAGACCAGTTAAATATAGTTTTAAGAATTCTGAGGGGCTGGAGTTGTAGCTCAGTGGTAGAGCGCTTGCATTGCATGCATGAGGCCCTGGGTTTGATCCTCAGCACCACATAAAAATAAATAGTTTTTTTTTTTTAAAGGAATTCTGAGTTTCTACTCTATTCATGTATTTTGTCTATTCTTTTGCCAGTACCACATTGTCTTGATTTCTGTGCCTCATGGAGGTTTAACACAAGATGATCTCCTATCACATTTTCCACATCTAGAACTAAAACTGAAAGGGATACCCCAAGTGAAACAAAGTAATATACTCTGCTGCCCCACAATTACAAAGAAACACTAAGACAGACTCACTGTCCTCTAGAACTTGTCGGGGAGACAGATCAGGACACAGAACACAGTATAATATGCTAGAGGAAAGTATGAACGAGGTGCTAATGGAACCCAAAGGCAGGAGAGATGAATCTCTCTGGGGATATAATGAAAACCGCACAATCCGGAAGTGGCATTTGAGCTCAGTTTTGAAGGAGTAGGCTCCCAACAGGCAGAAAAACTGGAGAGAGTTGGAAGTGTGTTCTAGGAAGGAGAGGAGTACATGCAAAGACATAGTAGCAATAAAAACATGGGTTAGTTTGAAAATGTTAGCAATTTTGTGCTGCCAGAGTTTCAGAACATGACAGTGAGTGGCAAGAAAAGAAACAGGAATGTTGAGGAAGGGCAGACTGGGAAAGTTCTTAGGTACTAACTAGGCTAGATTGTTGGGATCCTTATGGCTGGAAATAACATATACTTGCAGCCACCATTTATTAAACACTTATATGAAACAAGGTGTTTTACATATTTATTTCATTTAATGTTCAATACTGTATCATATGGGTATTTTTCCTCCTCACTGTACATACAGTAAAGAGATTCAAGAGAAGTGAGATAACTTACTTCAAAAGCTACACAGTCCCCTACAAAAAGGATTTCCACACTCTCTCCTGATTCAAACAACTTAGGGCTCTTTCCAACATATGACAGACAGTAATCAGAACGACCTCAGCCTGGCCTATGGCAAACTAATTGAGTAGTATAAAAGTGTTCAAGAAGCCTTTGAAATCACTGGCAACAGATTGCATGGCTCATCTACTTACTCTTTCTTACAGTCTTTAAAACACAGAAAGATACTAAGAAATCTAAGATCAATCAATTCTTTCCATAGTCCTTGTCTAAAGGTTTTCTCTTTTCGGACTATTACAGCATTTGATTATCTACAGTTATTTCAGGTCGCAAAAAGCAAGATTCCTCAAAGCAAAGAATGGAACAGAACAAGATTGTGGCTTAGATATCACCAAATCTAATATGTTGCCATAAAAATTCAATAGAGAGAAAACACGGACTTTGTGAAAACATATCTTCAAGCTCTGAAGTTCATAAGCTGGTTGAACTTGGTAATGTTACTTAATCTTTTTGAGCCTCAGGTTTCTTTATTTAAAAAAAAAAAAGTCATTAGCAGCACCTTTCCAGATAGCTATGAAAGCTAAAATGGAATAAATAATGTGAAGGAAGGGCCCAATGCTTAGAGCATGGTAGGCACACAAACCCCTTTCCTGCATAGGCAGATAGTTAGCTAGCCTACCTCGCAGGATTTTGGGGAGGTTCAAACAAAGTGGTTATCTGTGAAAGCTCTTAATTCAGTGAAATAAATAGAGATTTCTTATAACTAAATACAAAACACAAGAATTAGTATAACACTTGTCTTTAAGGAGCTAACCCTCTAAAAAAGGGAGCTATAAGTGTACAAGTGTCACACAGGTAAAAAGTAGTAAGTGCTAGAAGAGTAGTGATAATAGCTAAGTGAGCTTTTATAATGCGCCAGATCTAGTCTAGCTGTTTTACCTAAGTTTTCTCCATATTAATCCTTAAACAACCCCTACAGAACAATTACCACTATATTTCTAGATGTGGAAACATAAGCATATATGATGGCTAGGTTATTTGCTGACTTTATATAACTAGTTAACTGTGGAGCCAAGATTTAAATCCAAGAATTCTACCTCTATAGCTCATATTATTAAGAGATGTAGAAGTATGAATTAAAGAACTGAAGAAGGACTTGTGGTGTAGCTCAGTGGTAGAATACCTACATACCATGCACAAAACACACACACACACAAATCTTAACTGGGTGCAGTATACTTGTCCACACTCTCAGCTATTTAAGAGGCTGAGGCAAAGAGAATCACCAAGTTTGAGGCCAGCTTGGGCAACTTAGCAAGATTCTGTCTCAAACAATAAAAAGGGCTGGAAGTGTAGCTCAGTGTTAATGCACTGCTGGGTTCAACCTTCAGTATTACAGGAAAGAAGGAAGGAATAAAGCAAGGAAGGGAAGGAGAGAAGAAAGGGGAGAAATAATACAGTAACGATAACGGACTCACTAACATTCACTGAGCCCTTAGAGCATGCCAGGCCCAATGCTAAGCATTTTACATGTAAGCTCTTACTGAATCCTCCCAGCTTTCTGTGAGCTAGATACCATCCCAATTTTACAGATGAGGCAAAAGACTAAATGAGGCTGGGATCTTTGCTCAAGGTCTCACAGCTAGCTATCAGAAGAACCAGATTTGAAACTAAGCCCTATCAGCAGTGTTAGCACATGCTCTTCATCTCTACTCTGACTCACTGGCAAACAGCAGTGCACAGGCCGGGTCCTGAAGACCAAATAGAGTACAGTTGACCAAATAGCTGACCACGAGATAAGTAGGATTCCAGACCAAAGAACAGCATGTAAAAAGGATTACATGAGAGAAGTCTAGAGTCTTAAAAAAAAAAAAAAAAAAAAAAAAAAGGCGGGTAATATAATTGATATATAAATATCCAATTTTTTATACACACCTTCCCCCAACTCCCTCATTCTCCCTCTCATACAACATACATCCACACACTATATTAAATAAAAATAGGATCATTCTACTTTGTGATTCCTGGGTCCTGTCATGGGCTAGATTTTCACTTTACGTTCCATTAAGAATAACATTTTAAATTAAAATAGCAGCATATGCATATCACGAAATATTTGCAAATGTAAATAATAAAAAAGTAAATAAAGCATATCTCAAAAACTTTGCAGAAAACTGTGAAAAACTAATTGGGAAGGTAGGTCAAGGACTGACTGCAGTGTCCTTGGCCTTGAATTCCAGGTTGGAGAATCAAAGCTACACTCTATACAGAGCAGAGGGCAGCATAATGAATGTCTTATGCCATGCCTAAGACAGAATTAAATGGAAAGACGCTGGGTACAGTGGCACATACCTGTAATCTGAGCCACTCAGAAGGCTAAGGAAGGAGGACTGCAAGTTGGAATCTAGTCTGGACAACTTAGCAATACCCTATCTCAAAATTTAAAAAAATAAAAATAAAAAAGGGCTAGGGTTATAGCTCAGTAGTAGAGTCCTTCCCCAGCATATGCAAGGCTCTGGCTTCAAACCACAGCTCTGAAAGGGGGAGGGGGGAAGTAACAGCCAGAGGCAAGGAAATCAGGAGGGAGCCCATTGTACCAGTCCAGGATAAAGGTAAAGAATAAAGGGCTAGCAAGAAAATAAAAACTGTTTGCACTTGGCTCCATCACTTATTAGTTGCATGACTTTGAATGAGTTACTTAATCCTTTTAAGACTCCGCTTATTCATCTATAAAACAGGGAGAATAAAACGCACCTAAAGATTTGTTTTGAAAACTACATAACATGTGAAACACTTAACATTAGTTCAGAAGTCTCAACTTCTACACTGTAGACATTTCAGGCCAAACAACTGATATATCAGGCCAAATAGTGTGTGTGTGTGTGTGTGTGTGTATGTGTGTGTATGTGCATGTATATATATGTGCATGTGCATATATACATATATATGCACATATATATATAAATAATTGTGGAGCTAAGCTGTGTATGCATAATAAAAAACTTAGCAGCATTCCTGGCCCCTACCATCAGTAACAATCCCTGTCTTCCCCTCAGTTGTGACAATCAAGAATGTCTCCAGATATTGCCAGATCAACCCCCATCTGTGAGAAACACCCAATTTTTGGTACATTAAGCAACCAACAGGTGTGTAAGCTTAAAATAAAAAAATGACTATGGGGAAGAAAGGGAATCTTAGGTGGGTCATTTGGTGATGATGGCAGAAATACAAAAGTAATATAACATATCAACTGCAATGACCAAAATGGCTAGTTGACTAGATGGGGAAGTCATAAGAAAGTAAGATAACAGAAATAACTGCAGTTCATTTTTTATTTAACTAGATCCACCAAAAAAAGTAAGGAAAACAGAACATGCCAATGTGAGGGACCAGAGAGACATGTGGATAAAAAGACTTGAAAGGCATGAGAATTCTGGCTTGGAGCTAGGAATGAGTTAGTGTAGGTCCATGTATCAAATACAATAATCATTTTTTATGTGCCTCTTGAGCTTTTGGTTTGTTTCGTGGTACTGGGGTTTAAACCCAGGGCCTTGTGCATGCGAGGCAAGCACTCTACCAAATGAGCTATATCCCCAGTTGCCTTCTTCTTCCTTTTTTTAAAAATTTTTTAAAATTGTAGTTGGACATAATACCTTTATTTAATTTATTTTTTTAATGTGGTGCTGAGGGTCAAGTGCTCTCCCACTGAGCCACAACCTCAGCCCCACTAGCCCTCTCTTTCAATGGTTTCAGTTTTATCAAGCAGCTCTGAGTAGAAGAGTAATCATGTCTCAAACTAAAAAGACATGATTGACAATGAATATATATTACATTTAAAAATCAGAAAAAGACATTCTATTTTCATAAAAAATACAAGGAAAAAATACACTTTTTAAATCACTGTAAATTTGTATATAATAAAAGACAGTTTTCCGCTCTTTCACTAGACAACTGAAAGACAGGTATGTACTGATCCTCTAATACTAAATAACTTTCTGGGCTTTTAATATATGCCACCATATTTTAGATACACTGGTGAAAAGAAAGAGAAATGTATACAAATTGATGTGTGTCCAGATTCCAGCTGTGTGATAGAGAACCCAGATCTGACTCTATTGCCTCCAGGCTCCTATCATTCAACATGACAGCTCTTTCATAGCCTTTGTTAAGCCACCTAAGCAAGTTAAGACTGCATCCCTGCAACTCAACTGCCATACAGTCCATATCCTGAAGCCCCTTCAAGTATTAGGCAAAGCAGAGAAGCACTGAAACATCTTAGGCTTCTACAAAGACTGTACTTTAGATTTTCCAAGAATATTCTGTTCTGTGGTATCCATAAACCAATGTTCTCCAAATTCCACTACTCAGGAATGTCCACATAAAAAGCCCATGTCATGTCATTATACATTGGCCAAAACATATAATGTACAACACCAAGAGCAAGTCTAATGGAATATCCCTCTGTGTGTGTGTGTGTGTGTGTGTGTGTGTGTACACACACAAGTAGGCCAGGTAGTTGGAAGGCTAAGACAGAATGACTGCAAGTTCAAGGTCAATCTCAGCAACTTAGCAAGACCCTATCTCAAAATTAAAAGGCTGAATGTACACACACACACACACACACACACACACACACACAGTGAATGACAGTAATAAAACAAGTATAGGAGGAAGGAATTAGAAATATTTTTATAATTATAAAGTACACATACCACCTGTGAGTGGTACAGTGTTACTTGAAAGTGGACCTGGAAATGGATGCTAATCCATAATGGGGGAAGGGGAACATAGGATGAGGGGATGACCTGGATGGGGCAAAGGAGAAGGGGGCAAGGGGAAAAGGGGTAGAAAAGATGGTAGAATGAGACAAACATCATTACCCTAGGTACATGTAATGGTTGCACGAATGGTGTGATTCTACTTTGTGTACAAGAAGTGAAAAATTCTTCTCATTTGTGTACAATGAATGGAAGAACTTTCCACTGTCATACATAACTGATTAGAACTAATTTAAAAAAGTGGATTTTGGATTGGTTATAGATGTATGCTATTCTCTCTTTCTAGGGCAACCACTACAAGAACCTTTTTTTTAAAAAAAAGTAAAACCAGGAAGGAAAGAAAAACGAGAGAATATAAAAAGCTCAATTAAAACCACAAAATCAAGATGTAAAAGAGAAAAATAGGAATGAAGTAGATATTAATCCAACTATATAGACAATCATGTTGGAGGACAGGGATGCAGCCCAGTGGTATAGCACTTGCCTGGAATGCATGAGGTCCTGAGATTGGACCCCAGAACTGGCTCACCCCCAACATCATTTAAATGTCAATGGTCTAAATATACCAATTAAAAGAGTGGCAAGAAATAAGACCCAACTGTATTGCCTATAATAAATTCACTATAAATATGAAGACATATACTGAATAAAGTAAAGGAAGAATAAATGCATACCATGCTAATTGTCGACAGATATATTGAAGGTGTTGAAAAAAAATAACGGCCCAGCTAAGTAAGTTATTCTTCCCAAATAAAAGTAAAATAAGCACATTTTCAAATAAATAAATAAATAAATAAAGTCAATTATACATCAATAAACCTAAGAATAAAAAAAATGAAAGAGGGGACATCAATCAAAACAAAGTGGAAGCAACAATATTAATTTGAGACAGAGTAGACTTCAAAGAAAGGAAAGTTATCAGGAATAACCATTAGGGAGTCAGTCCAAGAAGAAGTAATAATCCCTAATGTGTATGTACCTACCGATAGAGTGTCACAATACACGAAACAAAACCTGATAAAACTACAAGGAAAAAATTAATGAATCCACTATGAGAGCTGGAGACTTCAACAGTGCTCTACCTGAAATGGACAGATTCAGTAGACAGAAATTCAATAAGAACACAGCTGAACTCAGCGGCACTACCAATCACCTGGATATAATGGACATCTATAGACTACTTTGTCCAACAAGAGCAGATTACAAAAGTTCACATGGAACATTCACCAAGACAGACCACATTCTGGCCCATAAAATACACCTTAACAACTTTAAAACAGAAATCACCTAATGTCTGCTCTCATACCACAATGAAATTAAACTACAAATCAGTATCAGAAAGATACCTGGAAAATCCCCCAATACTTGAGATTACAAAAATAAAATCTAAATAACACATGGATCAAAGAAAGCATCAAGAGAAATTTTAAAATATTTTGAACTAAATGAAAATATAAACTCTCAAAATTTGTGGAATGCAGTGAAAGCAGTGCTTAGAAATTTAGAGCAATGAATGCATATATCAGAAAAGATCTAAAATCAATAAGCAAAGCTTCCACTTTAGAAAGCTAGAAAAAGAAAAGCAAATTAAACCCAAATTGAGGAAAACAATTTAAAAAAAAGTGCAGAAATAGCCAGGCAAGGGGATACATATCTGTAAGTCCAGTTACTTGGAAGGCTAAGACAAAATGATTGGAAGTTCAAAATCAATCTCAGCAACTTAGCAAGACCCTATCTCAAAATAAAAAGTCTGGGGATGAAGCTCAGGGTACAGCCCCCCTGGGTAGAGGGAGGAAAGAAAAAAACAAAAAGGCAGGCACAGATGGATCAAAGCAGAAATAAATTAAACTGAAAACAGAAAATTAAGAGAAAATTAACAAAACCAAATATCAATAAAAGATGGTTCTTTGAAGAATTCAGTAAAATCAATGAGCCTTTAACAAGGATAACTAAGAGAAAAACAGTATACAAATTACTAATATCAGAAATGAAAAACTAAAAAAAAAAATCAATTATTCCTCAATAAGGAATGTTGTCCACAGATATATTTAAGATAGTGAAAGAAAACAACTGCCAATAATAGAATTGTATGCCCAGCTAGGTAAGCTATACTTCCCAAACGAAGTGAAATAAATACATTTTCAAAGAAAGAAAGAAAGAAAGAAAGGAGAAAAAAGTCAATTATACATGAATAAAGCTGGGAATCAAAAAAAAAAAAAAAAAAAGAGGGGACATCACTACTGACTCCATAGATATTAAAAGGAAAATAAAGGAACATCATAAACAAGTCAGTTTCCTCATATGTATAAAAAAGGATCTGACAATACTGATTGAATTGTTATTCAAAGTAACAATTTTGCAAAGCACCTATTACTAGGGATTGGCCCATGGGGTTTCTGACCTTCATTTTTGCCCAGTCTATCGTGCCATCTTTGCCCTTGTTATGATCCATAAATGACAAAACTGAAGATGGGAGGAAATGCGGTAAAAATAGAAAGTTCTATATACATGGTTTAGTATTAAAATGGGCTTCCTCAGCTATCCAAAGAAATTACCCTAATTCCTTGGCTTTAATTATACAATCAAATTATTAACATTGGGCTAGTCTACTCTTCTCAGTAAGTAAGCATTTTCCCAGCAGCCATAAGAGTGAAAAGGTTTATGGTCCAGTCCTTCAACCCAATTCTACCTATGTGATTTGCTCCTTAGTAGCTAGCACCTGGACATTTCTGCCTCCCTCAGGAAACTGTAAGGCCTGGAAGGTTTGAGATCCAGGAAATTTAAGGAAGGAGAAGAAAACTATATCCAAGTAATGGCAGAGTGGGGGGCGAGGGGGCAGCAAAAATGAACTGGCTAAAGGGAGATAGAGAAGACTAAGCTAGAAAAGAGTTCTTCATTGAAAAGCCACTGCAAAGCCCCTAATCCCTGAATCTGGATTGATTAAAAATGGAGGAAGATTTAGAAGGAAAAAATCATCAAGAATACAAATAGTAGTAATAACAAATGTTGGGAAGAATGTGGGGGGAAAAGAAACATTTACACACTATTGGTGAGATTGTAAATTAATATAATCACTATGGAATGAGTATGGAGCTTCCTCAGAAACTACTAATAAAACCACAATATGGTGCAGCAAAAATATCCCTCAGGGTTTATTCAAAATAATTGAAATCAGCATACTATGATGATACATAAATGCCCGAGTTTATAGCAGTGCGATTCACAATAGCCAAGTTATGGAATTAGTCTAGGTGCCCATCAACACATGAAAAGGAAATGTGATACACATACACACATACACATACACACACACACACACACACACACACACACACGGAGTTTTATTCAGCCATAAAGAACAAAATTATGTCATTTGCAGGAAAATGGATGGAATTTGAGCAAAATAAGTTAAACTCAGAATGTGAAGAGTGGTATGTTTTCTCTCATGTGAGAGAAAAAGGAAGGGGGGGAAAGGGTGGTGGTGGGGTTTCCCCATGAAAAGTAGAAAAGAGACCAGCAAAGCAGAAGAAGGTGACCAAGGGGAAAGGGAGGGAAGGGAAGGGAAGGGAAGGGAAGGGAAGGGAAGGGGGGGAAAATGTGGAAACTGACCAAATTATGTTATATGCATGTACAAATATGTCACAATGAATCTCACTGCTAGGTATATAATGCACCAATTAAAATTAATTTAAAAGAGTGGTGGTGGTATCTCAGTTAAGCCCCACATTGCACAGGAGTAAGAAAACAGCTCCCACACTGCAGAGTTTCCTAGGCTTCTCATGACATTAACCTTTATCCCCAATGCCTAGGAATGTTCCCTCCTACAATGTCTCAGCAGTACAGGACTCTATCTCCACCTTGAAAGAGAAGGTATGCTTTTTTTTTTTTTTTTTTTTTTTTTAAGAGAGAGTGAGAGAGGAGAGAGAGAGAGAGAATTTTTTTAATATTTATTTTTTAGTTCTCGGCGGACACAACATCCTTGTTGGTATGTGGTGCTGAGGATCGAACCCGGGCCGCACGCATGCCAGGCGAGCGCGCTACCGCTTGAGCCACATCCCCAGCCCAAGAAGGTATGCTTTTAAAAATTAAGGAATGGAGAAGTTTCTGTCTCAACCTCAGTATTATCTCACTCCATTCATAAATCATTTCTTCTCTCTAGCCTTAACATACTTTTCTCTGCAACATAAGGAAAATATCTTTCTCCTCACAGAGGTGTTGTGAAAATTAAATTAAAACCCTTATTAAATGTCATAATAGTGTGCATGGACCACAGTAGGCAAGATTAGGCATTAATGTGCCTCCCTTCCCTTTGATATATCCACTTCAAGGAGAAAAGAGGACATCCTTTCTCCTTTCCATAAAACTATCTCAATCATTACCATGACCAGTTCAGAAATGTGGCTGGACCCAGCCCCTAAATACATCCTTTCCCATATCTGAGCACTGACTTCATGCCATTCTTCAACAGCTCACATTAAAAAGGCCATTCTCTCACTTACAAGCCAGGTCTTACCTCCAGCTATTATTTTAAAAAGGCAAGATTAGCTTAGAGCCAGGCTGTATAATGAGATATAAGTGCTTTGGGCATCTGTGTGTTCCCAGCATAACTAATGAGCACTGTCAATTATATTCTGTCCAAGCTATGGACACACAATTTCAATTGGCCAACAGCTCTTTGAAAAATGAAGCAATGTAGGGCCGGGGTTGTGGCTCAGTGGTAGAGCGCTTGTCTAGCACACACGCATGAGATACTGGATTTGATCCCCTACACCACATAAAAATAAACAAATAAAATACAGGTAAGGTATCTATCTACAATTTAAAAATTTTTTTTTAATTTTTTAAAAATGAAGCATTGTAAAAATATACTCTGCTGTCATGTGTATTTAAAAAAAATAAAGAAAAAATGCTGAAGCAATATCAGAGGAAGAAAATTTCTGCCCCTTCCTGTAGGCTCTGCTTTGGAAATTTACATTTTATGTAATCATTATTAAAGGTCATCTGTGCTTTTTCCCTTTCATTTCTTTAAAGGTTATTGTCACTAGGGAAGCTATTCAATGTGGTAGAACAAACAAGAGCTTTTGAATCAAGCTCTGGTTCAAGTCTCAGCTCTGCCAATCTTCGATATATGACACTGGACAAGATGTTGAACCTCTCAAGAGTCTCAGTTTTCTCACCTAGAATGTTTTTCAAAGTTCAGGTTATCCCTTTAGTGGGTTGTGAAATCAATTTAGTGACCTGCAAATAACACTTTAAAGAAAAAAAAAGGAGAAAATATCAGATTGCATATTTCACTACATGAAAATACCAGCTGCCACTGACTTATGATAAAATAGAACTATAAAAGGTCTATGTATTTTTTTGTATTTTTCAGTTTTTGAGAAATAAAAATAAAATAATATAGGCCAAATGTTAGCAATTAATGTTAGCTGAATGCAATCTTCTCTATAAATACCAGAAAAGTTTCTATTTCTCAATTTCAGCTTCCCAGTAGTGTGCCTTTAACTACTTCATATAAACAGAAATCAATATTATTTGCCCAAGACAAATTCTTCCAAATTATTGACAAAAATTAGGTCTGATTAAACACTAAACTTTATCCTAAATGAATACAGAGAACCAGGCTGCAGAACTCTATTCAGATTAACAGTGATGTGAAAACACTCAAAGAAGCTCTTGTTGGATAAGCCCTCTCTATGTGGAAAACAGCAATCAAACCAGTATTAGATCCAATACTGTTCTGAAAGAAGTATCATTCTGCCAGGACACTCAGAGCTGGCTTCCCAGTCTGGGAAAAACCTGTTAATAAAGGTGGTGCCAGTGGTTCTATGAGGACCAAACACAGAGAAGAACTAGGAGAGGTGGTCTTCTTTAGCCAACAGAACAATTTTAAAACCATATAATGTTCTATCATATGAGGAAAAATACATCTGTGAAAAAAAATCTAATTTTCTTACAGTTGCTGACAAGCTCCTACATGATAAGAGCTTGCACCGCTTTTCCCAAGTCTCTCCTACCTGCATTTGTTCCACTTTTAGCCACACCACCTTTTCTGCTCCTCAGACATACCAACTTCAAAACTACTGCACAGCAGTCGCATCTCTTTTGTCCTTACCACCCAAATCATACTTCTTCCAGCTCTTTGTATGATAGGTTCTTCTTGTGATCATTTGGCTATCAGTTTGCATAAGTCAGTTCCTTGGAGAGGCAACCCTACCTAACATTTCCTTAGTAAAGAAGGCTCCTCCCACCTCATACCAACTCCCCTAATCATTCTCCATCATTTCCATTACCCTATTTTTACTTCCTTTAGAGTGTGGTTTCTTTTATTTCACAGTACTTTGGAACTTTTGTTTCTGTTTTCCCACTAAAATGAAAGTTCCCTAAGAATCTATTTTATTCTTGACAACAAGAACAGTGCCATTTTCTTACATAAACATATAGACATATGTGTTTATATTCATTATATGTTTATATTTTATATTATACTCAAACAAATGAATGAAGAACATTGATGCATGCATTCCAGGGCCAAATTATTGATGTCAGAATTTATATTTTCAAAATAATATATGAAAGAGAATTACTCACATAAGAATGTGAACTGAGTTTAGCAGTTGTTAAACCTCTATAAGAGGTCTAAGTTACTAGGTTGCTAATGGGTGAAGCTTTCCTCTGAGCATCATGAAACCTATCTATTAGAAGGCTATTGCTCCTAACACCCAATGAAAGAATATTTGGTTTGGAATCAGTGTTAGGCCTAAATCTCATGTTTTCAGACCCACTGATGATCATCCTCACTATGAAGTCGGCCCATGGGTCAAAAGAAAGAGTTCACATACTTGCTGATGGGACCGCAAATTGGTGCAACCACTATGGAAAACAGAATGGAGATTCCTCAGAAAACTTGGAATGGAACCACCATTTGACCCAGTCATAACACTTCTAGGTTTATACTCAAAGGACTTAAAATCAGCATACTACAATGTTGACAGCAGCTCAATTCACAATAGCTAAACTATGGAACCAACCTAGGTGTCCGCCAACGGATGAATGGATAAAGAAACTGTGGTATATTCAGCCTTAAAAACAAACGATATTAGGTCATTTGCCAGTATATGGATGTAACTGGAAAACATGCTAAGTGAAATAAGCCAATCCCAAAGAACCAAAGGCTGAATGTCTTCTCTGATATGTGGATGCTAATTCACAATAAAGGGGTGAGGAATAGACGTATTTTGAACTAGACAGAGGGGAGTAAAGGGAGAGGAAGGGGCATAGGGATAGAAATAATAGTAGAATGAATTGGACATAACCTATGTGTATATATGATTACATGATCTGTGTAACTCTACATCATGTACAACCAGACAAATGAGATGTTCCATTTATGTATGATGTGTCAAAATACATTGTACTATCATATATAACTAATTAGAACAAATTTAAAAAAAGAGAATTCAGATCCCAATTATACCTCTTTGCTGTGAGGACTCTGGCAATATCTATAATCTATTAAGTGAAGATAACAATATTTGTCTCATATGGGCTATTTTAAAGATTAAACAAGCTAAACATATATATTGTTTATACATTTGCACAGTGCCTGGCATATTACAAAAGCTCAATAAAAATTACTATTCATGTATTCACATTTTTTCCAACTAATGTTTATTGATATCTACTTTGTAGTCCCTGTGCCTATACAAGAGGCACAAGGTACAATTCAAGAGGAAATGGTCAGGGCGGAGATGTAGCTCAGGGGCAAGAGCACTTGCCTAGCATATGTGAGGCCCTGGGTTTAATCCCCAGTATTGGGCACCCGAAAAGAACTGGTCATGGTCCTTACCCTGTAACAGCTCACAGTAATTATAATAGGAAACATAAACCCATAAACAATAAATATAACACAATTAGTAGGAGTGCAGAATGTACTATGTCTCATCACAGCAGGAAGGATGAAAAGAATCTTCCCTTCATTAGCAAACCTGTTATTAAGGACTAGTCTCTAGAGTTAAAAAGCACATCAAAACGCTTCTAACTTATAAAATGGAAAGAGCTCCTGAGATGGGTCAGAGCAGAGGCCCTCATAAGATTTTAAAAATGACTGTTTTTTACAAAATGTCATATAAGAGGAAAGGAGGGGTAAGACAAGATAATACAAATGGAAGAAATGATTTACAGTAGAAGGGGTAGAGAGAGAAAAGGGGAGGGGAGGAGAGGGGAGGGGAGGGGAGGGGAGGGGGGATAGTAGAGAATAGGACAGACAGCAGAATACATCAGACACTAGAAAGGCAATATGTCAATCAATGGAAGGGAAACTGATGTGATACAGCAATTTGTATACGGGGTAAAAGCGGGAGTTCATAATCCACGTGAATCAACCATGTAATATGATGTATTAAGAACTATGTAATGTTATGAACGACCAATAAAAAAATAAATAAATTAAAAAAAAAAAATGACTGTTTTAATAGACAAAAGGTGGAAGAAATTCAAGTGTCCATTAACAAATGACTGAATAAAAAATATACTCGATTTGTACAATGAATCAAAATGCATTCTGCTGTCATATATTTCTAATTAAAAAATATTAATTAATTAAAAAAATAGACTCTACTGTCATGTATAACTAAAAAGAACAAATTTTAAAAACCAGGGCTGGGGTTGTGGCTCAGTGGTAGAGCACTGCCTGGCATGTGTGAGGCACTGGGTTCAATCTTCAGCACCACATAAAAATAAAGATATTGTGTCCATATACAACTAAAAAAGTATTTAAAATTGTTTTTAAAAAAACACAAATGAGTGAGGAAAATGTGGCATATGCAAATAAGGTACTATTATTCAACCTTTAAAAGTAAGGAAATTCTCATTATCTGCAACATGGATGAAACATGCAGGCATTGTGCTAACTAAAATAAGCTAGTCACAGAGACAAATATTGCATGATTCTATTTATATGACATACCTAGAACAGTCAAGTTCATAGAGACAGAAAGCAATGATTACTAGGGGTAGAGGGGAGGGAGAAATGGCAAATTAGTGGTTGATAGGTACAGAGTTTTAGTTTTGCAAGATGAGAAGATTGATTGTTGGTGATTTTGGTTGCAGAACAATGTGAATGTACTTAATGCCACAGAACTATATATACACTTAAAAATGGTTAAAATAGTAATTGTTGTGTATATTTTTACCATTTTAAAAGATTTTTTTTAAGAAAAGATCTATGGTTTAATGAAAGAAGGCTTGGGATATAGTTCAATGGTAGAGCAATTGCCTAGGGTTTGCAGGGCCCTGGGTTTGATCATCAGCACTGCAAAATAATAATAATAATAATAATTTTTTAGTTATAGGTGGTCACAATATCTTCACTTTATTTTTTTATGTGGTGCTGAGGATTGAACACAGTGCCTCACACATGCTAAGTGAGCGTTCTATCTCTGAGCAACAACCCCAGCCCACTGAATTTTTTTTTTGTAAAGAAGAAAGGAAGAGTGCTCATCTTCCTCTTCTCTGACTTTGTGCGTCCTTACATCTGGCAGCATATCAACCCAGCTTTTCTCACAGAAGTGATAATAATTTTAGCAAAATCCTCATACAAAAGATGTTGTACAACATAGTAAACACCTAAAAATTTACAAGTACACAAACATTTAAACCCAGAATTTACAGCAAAATAAATGCTTAGACAGTGACCATGGAATTATTTCAACAAGTGTGACAGAGGTAGAAAATAAATCCAAGTATATGTATGTCTAAGTACTGATTTAGGACTATATAACCTTAAGAGAAAGTCAGTCTATGGGAAAAAAAGATGGGTGCATAGAGAGTAAATTTCATATATCAGAGTCAAGGTCTCCTAATACAACTTTATTGCTTCAGGTTTTTTTGTTTTAAAAGGGTCAACTTGCATTAAACAAAGCAACTGCCATGTACTAACAATGCCACAACTGACAGTCCAGTATAATGACCTGGTTTTCCAGTGGCACCGAAAGATGGGGAAATAAACTCCAAGGACCCTAGTTCCTACAGACTGAAGAGGGCAGACCATAAGAGATTAAAAGCTATGTCATAGCTCACTGGAGTCTGTGCTCTCATAGCTCCCCCCTGGCAATCCCCTAATGTGTCTAAGGACTGGGATAAAAGTGACAGTCTCATAAAGGGGATAACAACAGAAAAAGCTTCTTCTCCATGTGTTCGAAGATTCCAGAATCCAAAACTTAACTTCTCTCCTGTTCACCCATCCAACTTTCATTAAGAGCAATTTATACCATCTAGAAAAGCTTCAAAGTTAAATGCTACTGTTCTTTTTACCTTATCAAATCCATAAAATCAGGACCAAAGGGTGGTCAGCATATAAAACCTTGTTAGAATCACAATAAATTCTCAAATCAAATAATTGGTTTAAGTTAGAGCCCAATTCACCAACAATAAGGTAACCTAGGATTCAGGCAAAAATCAGCTGCTTTCTTGCATTTTAGAAACATGAGCATTTCTCCTGACACAAGCACATATGTGTAAGCAACCTCTGGGTGGGTAATGCCACCAAACAAAAGCAACACCTTCAAAGTCTCTCCCAGTGACTAGAAGCAGCCAGACACTCAAACTGCCAGTCCTGAATTACGGCCTCTGAATGGTGAGAGCTTCACATTTCACTGATCAGGGCACAGCCCAATCAGAAGACAAACCCCTGCACTGCCAGGGACCAGCAAATCCGCTTTCTTCCAGTGTGCACATGACTGAATGTGCTTCTGTCCATCATCTGGGTCATATATAGTTCAATGCGAGCTGAGCAGACAGGGCTGCAAGGAAATCTGGCGCGGTTCAATACCTTGTCTAGCCTGGGTTCCAGTATCTATTTTTTTTATTTTTATTTTTTAATTGACAAACTCATTTCTCTACCGGGACACGATGCTGTGCTGGTTGGAAGTTCCATTTCTACAGCAAGAATCCTATCTGGAAGCACAGAAGTTGTCCTTTAGCCACAGCAGCTTGAACTTTTTTGATTGTTGTTGCTGCTTTCTCCCATCACCCCCATCCCCTTTGACAAAGATCCAACTGTAAAAAGTCTTACGTAACAGTTCAGGACTACTTCGGTTCTTTTACTGGGTAAGCACTTTCAATTTGTTTTTTGTTTTTGTTTTTTGTTTTTTTAACTAAAAACCATTTTAAAATTGAATCTGTTGAGAGGCTTGACTAAAATCATTTAAGTAATTTGTGTAGTGAAATACTGTCAGTGAATTTTTTAGTCTCATTTCTGCACGTGCTCCTTTGTTCTCAGAACAGAAGCTTTTATACACACCCCATAACGCAGCTGGAGAAGAGTTATGAAGTCAGTTATTATAAGGAACACAAAGGTTGCTTTGCATTCTTTGCCTTTAGATAATTAATTTTGTAGTTGTTTTCTTAAAGCAGAGTTAATTAAAGAAGGAAGAAATTCACAAAAGAATAAACTGCTAGAGAATCTAGCAAAGTTTGAAGTTATTACCACCTTTTCTATCTGTAGTTTTGTGTGGCCAAACACTTGTGCCGCCTGGGGCGGTGGGGGTAGAGGCAAGCATAGACAGAGAGGAACTAAGCCAGACATGGACAAAGGCATGAGCCAAAACCAGACAGTCCTGGCCGTTCGATAGGCCAGCAGTGGGTGAGACAGGTCAGCCAGCTGCAGGGGCGGGAGGGGGGAAGGGGCATGGATGCGTGAGGTGCTCATGCGTGCGATCGTGACTAGATTCTGAAACTGCCAGCCATTTTCCCAGCTATGCTTTTGTACAATCTAAAGGAATGTATCTCCTCTGAAGCAGTCTTGCCAGAGCCCAGTGAGAGAAAGAAGTTATGATAAATACCACAATGTATGGAATCAGAAAATGCTGAGAACTGGGGTGGGCTAGAGGGAATGTAGAGGGTGTGGAAATTTTTTAGTGATCTGGAATGTGTTGAGTGACAGGAAGTGCCCCCAAGCCTCCCCCCACAACCAACTCTTCTCAGTCGCGCCTGCTTTTGTCTAACTCTTGTAATCTACACACTACTGCTTACAAAGCTGTCTGAGTTTAAGACAAAAAGAAACATAAAAGGCTCTCCATTTCATAGTACCTATGATATGGAAGGAGTGTAAAAACACAGCTATTCAAGTCTGTGGAGATTTTTTTTCAGGTATACAGAAGAAAGATAAAATAATTTTCCATGGAAAAATGAGAACTCTGGATTATAGTCAAGATCCAAACTTGCTTTAAAAAAAAAATCCTGATTCTGTTATAATTTTTAGGTTTGCTCCTTAATTTGAAAGAGATTTGTATGGTGAAAATACTCTATTTGAAGTTTTCTCTAGTTTCTATGTAAAATTTGAATTTGGGGAGAAAAAATTCAAAGTAGTAGAGTGCACTTAAAAAAAAAAAAAGAAAAAAGGAGGATTTATCCTTTCATTGGTTGGAAAGTATTTTGAAGAACTGGTTTCTTGGAGAAAGCAGCTCTCTCTTACTTTTTGCTTGTATGCCATAAAGATAACTTAATGTTACAATAAATGGAAGGTTAAAAACTTCTGAGAGAAAATAAGTGTTCTAAGTGAAAACAACTTAGGATTTCCCCAAACTTCCATATTCTCAACAGATACACTAAAACTTAACAGAAAAGTAGCCAAATAATTAAATGGCTAACCCTACTTCTGAGAGTATGAAATGGAACATTAGTGTACATAAAATGATATTCTGGAATGTTTCTACCGTCTACCACAAAGGATGTTAGTGGTCAGCCTAGGAGTTAATCTTTCCTAGCGTGGCTCTGAGCCTTCATGCCCAGCAGACGTTATTCACAGGACGATTCGAAAAGTCCATTCATATATCTCACTACCTGGATTTGAATAGAAACCAGACAGCAATTCTTTAGTTCCAGCCACCATTCGCCCCACTGGACAATAGCGATTTGTTAGCACAGAGTCACAGGCTGTGGGACACAAAGCTTGGAGCTGCAGAAAGATGGGGGATTCAGGGAACAGGAAATTACAGGCTCCATGCACTCCTGGCAGCTCTGAGAATACAAAAAAAAAAAAAAAAAAGGCAACACAGAGATGCCATGTTTAAGAGCTACTTCTAGCTTTTTAAACCACCTCCAGTGTCATAAAAGCTCTATTGTGCAGTACATAAAGTCACGAGTTCCATGTGCTCTCTTTTCTCACTCCAGGGAATTTCATTCAATGCCCAGCACAGTCAGAAATATCAAAAGCATCCAGAGTTGACTGGTTGTATGCTCTGGTAAAAAAGACAGGAACATTATATAAATGTCAGGGGGAAATATACTTAGTATAAGTAACACAAAGTAGCTTTTAAACATTATTTCACAAGACCAGATAATCAAAATATAATCAAATATATCAAAACTCTTAGGGGCACTAATTTTTCCTCCAAGATAGCAAATAAAATTTATTATTTAATTTCATCAAACGCTTCTTTAAAAAATATATAACAATTTTAAAAACAGTCTTATGTATAAAACTCCTGAGTTTTGGGTTGTATTTGCCAAAATAAAAATTAAAAATCAAGTCCCCAAGCACTTTATTTGGAATGTTAGAAAGAAAAACTATATTTTCTTTTGTTAGTTATCAAATTACTGTAGCTCCCTGGCTAATTTAAAAATTACCTCTACTTCACTTTCTTGAGACCTAAAAAATAAAATAAATGTATATTCTAAGTGAGGTAGAAGACAGAATTCTCCAATCTCAATCAATGACGAGAGGGAAAGAATACATGGGCTGGGCTCTGTCCAGGCCCTCATGCTACAACCTGACCACCAAAAGGCCAAACTGGTGTCCCATTTCAAAGAAAAGGAGACCCTGGACAAGGAAGCTGTAATTAATTTTGTTCCTCTATGATGCACTAGCAAAACCAAGATATCATATCTGAAAGATTGATCAGATGAGATCATGAAAAAAACCAAAAAGTACTTTGGAAATGTGAACTGTTCCACTCTATCTCATCCTATGATAATAACACTTTCAGGCTGGGGTTGTGGCTCAGTGGTAAAACTCTGGCCTAGCATGCTCAGGGCACTGGGTTCGATCCTCAGCACCACATAAATGTAAAATAAAGATATTGTGTCCACCTAAAACTAAAATATATATATATATATATATATATATATATATTAAAAAATAACACTTTAAGTTGAACATATACCATATTTAATGTTGCTAGCATACAAATCAGCAACCTTTAAACTACCAACAACTGAGTTTCCTCATTCTATCACCACTCATCAAACACAACATCACTTACTGTCTCAAACTGTGCTGTCCAATTCAGTGGCCAGTAGTCACATGTGGCTGTTTAGGTTTAAACTAACCAAATTAAATAGAAATTTGTGTTCTTCATTTTATACTAGGCACATTTCAAGCTCTCAATAGGCTTATGTGACTAGTGCCTACCATATTGAACAGCCCAGATATACTTCTATATCAGTGTAGAAAGTCCTACTGGACAGTGATACAAACCATGTTCATGCACACCTGCCTTCAACTACATATTCAGATGAACATGAAAAAAAAATCTAAGAAAAAAATACAATGACAAGCATAATAAAATAGCTAGTTAATGAGATACTTGACAGATGCTTACAAATGTATGTGAAATCAATGGCAAGGAAAAGAAAGCCATATCAGATGTACTTTCATTTCTTGGTCTGAAATGAAGAAGTTATGAAGAATATTAAGACAGCAGTGGCAGACAAGCAGTTGTGGCCAGGATAAGGAAAACATTCCGCAATGGTTCTAATTTAGTGTCAAAAGGTTCTTCATCAACATATGGCAACTAATTCTATAGTTATCCTTACAGTATCACTGTAACAGACAATACAGAATAATAAAGAGCAAGCAAGGGTCTTGAAGTCAGTCAAACCTGAGTGAGTTTATTACTAGCATCCACTGTATCAGCTATATGACATAAAGCAAAACTAATTTACCTCTCTGAGACTCGGTATATTTATCTGCAAAACAGGGAAAAGGCCATGCTACAGTAGGTATACAAAGCATTTAGAAAGGTGCCAAGCATGTAATAGGGATTTGAAAAAGGGTATCTATTATTTATTACATTTTACCTTTTCATTTCAGTCAATGTGACTCCTTGTAGACACCATTCAAAACATACTATTCAAAACATGAGGCAAGCCTTCATAAGCAACTATGCCAAAATATATAAATTGGCCACATCACATCAATTCAATGGAATAAAATGGAAATATATGGAGGTCAGACATCTTTTCCCACCACTGTGTAACCATGCTATCCACCCCATGCACCTTGGCTTTGCCACAAAAACTCATGTCATATTTGGCTCAAATAACCAGCAAGGTCTCTATGTGTTCAGAGAGCTATAATTATGGGCTTTTCTGGGCATAGGTGATAAACAGAAGGACCATGTTATATAGCCAAAAAGAAAAATAATCTTTGATCTGTCAAGAGGTACATGTGTACTATTAAATAAGTAAAAAACAGTATTCAAATACTGGGAACTCAACTCCTATTTGGGAAAATGGAAAAAAGATATTTTAGAATCATATTGATAAGAAGTCCATTTTCTTGTTTAGATGACTGAAGCATACTGGAAAACTCTAGATGGAAATTCTTTAAGATTAAACACTGAATTAGAGCTGCTTTTTTTTTTTTAAACAAGGAAAATTTAAACCATCTACATTACAGTAGAGATGAACAGGCAAAACACCCAAACACCTTTGATTATTGTGAACTTGATTTATGTAAACACCAGAAGCAATGAGTAGAACCTCCTCTCAAGGCTTTAGTGGATAAAAAAGAAAAAAAACTAATGGACTTCTATCATCACTACATGTCTTAATCCCCAAATCTACCCTCATTAGATGAGATTCTTAGTCTCTGATACCATTCTCAACCTGTCTATTCTATTTGTACTTGGTGCAAGAAACATTAATCTTGGGGTCAAGTGTTGGAATCGGCTCCATCGCTTATTTTACCATGGGATCTTAGGTAAGTCACTTCCCTCTTTGTCACAGACTTTTTTCATCCACATAATAGAAATATTAATGCCTTCTGGTTGGGCTGTTTTAAGGATCAAGGATCATGAATATGAAACACCTAAGGCTGTTTTTGGCATGTGAAAATGCTCTGAAAATGCCAATTCTATGAAAAATTTTAAGGGCATAAGGTCTACTTCACTGTTTAAGACCTTCCCCAGAGCACATGCTATCCTCTGTTTAAAACAAACATAAATGTAAAAAATGTCAATATTAGACAAAGAATTTAAAATCTTAGAAACACAGATACTGACTTACCTGAACTAATATAGGAAAAAATATTATTTGAGAAGTGAGGTAGGACATCAGATTATAATAATGTAAGGTATATTTTAATGCTGTGTCAAATTTAGTACTATTAAGCATAAAAACCAACGAATCTTTTTCTTAAATTTAGAATTTCCCTGAGACTCTTTTGTATTAAGAGTACTACTAATTCATCTTAGTGATTAAATGAAACATGAAGTCCTAAAGTACCATCCATGAGTGAGAAATTAAAATAGCCTCCTACTGGCATGGGAAAGAAAATTCATATCTGGGTTTGTTTGTTTGCAGTACTGGGGATGGTACCCAGGGCCTCAAGTATGCTAGGCAAGCACCCTGCTACTAAATCACATCCCCAGCTCTTTTATTTGGAGGTGGGAGCAGTACCAGGGATTGAACCCAGGGGCACTTAACCACTGAGCCACATTCCCAGCCCATTTTTATATTTCATTTAGAGACACGGTCTTGCTGAGTTGCTAAGGCTGGCTTTGAACTTGCTGGGATTACAGGTGTGCACCACCATGCCTGGCTTCCAGCACTTTTTATTTTGAAACAGGATCAATTACCAGGCTGTCCACAAACCTGGGGATCTTCCTGCCCTGGTTTCCCAAGTAGCTGGAATTACATGCATGTGCCACCACACCCAGCAGAAAATTTATTTCTTAAAATCAAAACTACAGAAAGAATTCCTGGGCAAAATATTTTCCTACAACATCAGTGGACACATTTTAAATTTGAAAATAATCCAGTAGAAATAAAGAAATAGTAGGTGTTTCATTGGTGGCAGCAGGGGGTGAGGGAGTGGGCAGTAACCAGGGGTGCTTACGCACTAAGCCAAAACCCTAGTCCTTTTTTAAATTTTTTAATTTTGAGATAGGGTCTTGCTAAATTGTTTAGGTTCTTACTAAATTGCTGAAGCTGTCCTTGACCTTGTGATCCTCCTGCCTCAGCCTCCTAAACCCGTGGGATTACAGGCATGTGCCACCATGCCTGGCTAGTGTTTACTAATGATGTTGAATAACTGAAAAATGTTGAACATGCCACATAACTTTTCAGAACATGCAATGCAGAACTGTAAGGGAGGGCTGGGGATGTGGCTCAAGCGGTAGCGCGCTCGCCTGGCTTGCGTGCGGCCTGGGTTCGATCCTCAGCATCACATACAAACAAAGATGTTGTGTCCGCCGAGAACTAAGAAAAAATAAATAAATATTAAAATTCTCTCTCTCTCTCTCTCTCTCTCTCTCTCTCTCTCTCTCTCTCTCCCTCCCTCCCTCCCTCCCTCCCTCCCCCCCCACTCTCTCTTAAAAAAAAAAAAAAAACAACTGTAAGGGAGATAATGTGGTATAATAGAAAATCTAAAACGGAGGTGTTTCTTTTAAAAACTGGCCAACCCAGACATGAATTTATATCTTAGCTTTGCCACTATCTAACAAGGTAATTTTCACTAAGCCAGTTCTCTAAGCCTCTATTACCAGTGGCAGTCCAAAAATACATTCATATCAGAACCAAAAGAACAAATAGCACTTAAAAATGAGAATTTAGCACTTAAAGGTTAGAATTTGCCAGAGGGTATTCATGAAATTGAGTTTCTCCAATATCTAGCCACAAGATGTTTTATACGCTTTAGCAGATAGATTGAAAGACACACAGATACACATATGTACATAAATAAATAGGTCTGGTATCATGGATTTCCATGAATGCCATCATTGATAAAACACAGAAAAGATTCCTGAAGATCTTCAGCAGATGGTTTTGTCTCCTTATTAAATGCTAATCAAGCAGAGCCCTCTATATCCAGTCATTCAACAAGTCATTATTAAGCTCTCTGTAAGTAACATGCACAGTGTTGGACCCAAGTTGAATGCTAAAAATAAAAAATAGAGCTCCTGCCTTCATGGAGCTGATTGTTACAAAATGAGGTAATAAAGGGCCAGAATCCCCATCATTCCAGAGAAATAAATAATAATAAAAAGGTAGGGAGCTGAGTTCAGAAACCTTGAGAATAGGTCCAGTGATTTGGAGGAACTGTCTTGACTTCTGTTAAACTCATGTAATTCATAAAATAATGGGAAAATGTACATACTCAGTTCCAACTGGTTCAAGCAAGGAGGTATGCTAAACTATAGGATCTTAATGGATTTTCAATGAAATCATTAAGCCATTAAGGAAATGAAAAATGTTCAAACACAAAGACTGGTTTCACAAAGACCATTAGTCAGATCTGTAGTAAACCTCTATCATATAAAACCTGAGTCTCCTTTTGATGGAAGCTCAAGAATAAGATAATTTCTGGAGGGGATAAAATAAAGGGAGTCTGGGCAAGGAATAGACTGAAATATATATTTCTTCTCATCCTCATGCCTAAGATACATTCTTGGCAATTAGCATTTCCTTTAATGATGCACACCATGACTAAGCTGGCACTTAGAAATCAAGACTATCAGAGATGGATGATCATTATGAAGAGAAGGGAAGACTAGAGTCTTAAGTTTCTACGGCAATTCTTCTTGCAAATCAGAATCCTTATGCCTTTAAGTATCTAAATATTAACCCCTTTTCCAGCTGGAATTTGCTATCATAGACTATACAATAAATTTGCTGTTACCAATGGAGTGAAGTACATGCATCCATATGTGCCACAATGGCACAATGTTATCTCCATAGAACTTCCCAAGATCCAAAAGTCCCAATCAAGAAATTCCCATTCCGGTTACTTGCTTATAGAATAGGTTTTCCACCTAGATTTTCCTCATTAGTAGAGACTCAATTACCATGTGGATTTTGCTTCTTTGTTCACTGAAGTTAAACTGGAAAAAAATGTCTGACAGATGTACTTGAAGCAAATTAGACTGTTAAAATAAAAAAGGAAGACCTTTGGTTATCTGTTACTGTGATCTAGATTTTAGTGAAATTACTTCCATTTGGCTTTCTAATAGCCTTATAATTTGTCTCTGAATAATCTTATATTATCAGATATAACAAATCCTTTTGCTTGGCCCTTTAAGAGTTTATAGGTATATAATTCATTCATTCAAGGGGTATCTATTCAGTGCTTCCTATATGCTAAACCCTACTGTATTCACAGAATAGACAGTAGTAAACATCCTTGGGTGTTATAGTCACAAAAACTTCAATCTAGTCTCAACGTGATCATTTAACTGTAACTAGACAAATTTGCCTCTGTGAATCTCAGGTATCTCCTCTGGGGCAAAGGATGGGAAATAATACTACTTCATAAGGCTGTTGTGAAAATTATAAAATGTTTGTATCTAACATAATGCCTTAACACCATAGATTTTCTCTTACAGTAATGAAGAAGCTATGGTTTTACAAATTGCAGATATTAATATTATCCACACTGCTTTCATATTCATGCCTAAAAGACTCAATCTAGTTTTTAAAAATAAGTCTCAAAGGCATAAGTGTATCTGAAATATTTGCTCCAGATGTTAAGGGTAAACAGAATAAGAACTGTCAATGAATAAAACTCAACTTTCTGGCTATTAATAAGGTTCTGCCTGTATAGAAACCAAAAACTTGAGGTAGCAAGAATACATGAGAAGACTAAAGTCATGATGTTAACCGTAATTAGGTCCAATACCCAAACAAATTGTAAAGGATAGGCACTTTATGTCTAGTAGTATTACTATTTCACAAAATTTAATTGAAAATTATATAAAAGAACTCTATATAAAAGATTTGGGGGCTGGGGAGGTGGCTCAAGCGGTAGCACGCTCGCCTGGCATGCGTGCGACCTGGGTTCGATCCTCAGCACCACATACCAACAAAGATGTTGTGTCCGCCGAGAACTAAAAAATAAATATTAAAAATTCTCTCTCTCTCCTCTCTCACTCTCTCTTAAAAAAAAAAAAAAAAAAAGATTTGGGATCTCAATTTCTGCCTTAGCCATCAAGAAAGCGACTCTTTTCCTCTGAAGATTATTATAAAAATCTCATAACAATTTTCTCTGAAGGCAAATTCTTAGGCTGATTGCAGTGATATACCTCAAAAAAATTTTTTTCACTTTATATGCTTACTGTAACTAGACTGAGAAATATGAAAATCATGAAGACAAAAAAGTATTCATAATTCTACAGAAATTATTCATAATCCTGTCACCTAAAGAAAACCTCTACCAACACTTGGCAAACTTCCTTCTAGTCTTACTTTGTAGTTTTTAAATAATGAAAAATTTTCTGCTATTATATAAAAGTCACCTAATCTGTACAGAAACTTTAGATTCTTGCAGGGTATGGTGGTGCATGTCTATAAAGCCAGTGACTTGGGAGGCTGAGATAGGAGGATCATGAGTTTGAGGCCAGCTTCAGAGACTTAATGAGATTCTGTCTCAAAATAAAATAAAAAAATTTAAATATCTGGGCATGTAGCTCAGACATTTAACCCAGCACCCCTGGGTTAAATCGCCAGTCCAAATAAATAAATAGATAGATAGATAGATAAATAAATAAGAGAGAGAATAAATTTAGATTTTTTTTTAAACATAAAAGTTTGTCATCTATAGGGCTGGAATTATGGCTCAGTAGTAGAGTGCTTGCTTGCCTAGTGCGGGTGAGGCACTGGGTTCCATCTTCAGCACAACATAAAAATAAATAAAAATAAAGGTTTTGTGTACACCTACAACAAAAAAATATTTTTAAAGAAATTTTTTTGAGAGAGAGAGAGTGGGGGGAGGAGGGAGGGAGAGAATTTTAATATGTTTGTATGTGGTGCTGAGAATCGAACCCAGGCCACACGCATGCCAGGTGAGCGCGCTCCCGCTTGAGCCACATCCCCAGCCCTTTAAAGAAATTTTGTCATCTATAACACCAGAGAAAATATTTATTAACATCTTAGTGTGATTCATATGCAACAGAATCAATTCTCAATATTCTCATATCCTGATTTATTCACTTATAAGCACTTCTCAAGTCATTAAAATGGCTTTTATAGATATCTGGATGGTTTCTAGTTAGTTTCTAATATAAATACTTCAATGAATATACTTAGTATCCACATTTCTGCTAATTTTTATGGTATGACCAATTTACACTCCTATCAGCAGGGACTGTTAGCACCTGTCTCACCCTATACATAATTAGCTATACATAATTAGCTGGTACCCTAATCTAATAAAGTTTTGTTTGCTCAATGATGAAAAAAGAAAACTCAAAATGAAATAAGAATGAGAAAGTACAAGAGGTCTTCCTCATAAGACAAATTATACACCCCTATAAATGCTAGATTGTTGATAGCAATGTTCAACACCTTCTAATAGGAAGAAGCATGTATAAATTTAATGCCAGACTCTAAAAATTGTAGAAGTAAAAACAAACCAAACTAAATCAAAACAATCTTTCTTATGGATACAGTTCATTACTTGGAACCAATGAAATGGATCAAGAATGTGTCCCATCAATGCAGGGGGTGGGGAATATAAAACTGCTGATAAAACAAGATACATAAAAAACAATATTTTCATGTCTAAATTATTTTCAAATTTGGGCATCACAAACAGCATTAAAGATGGATACTTATTTTTGGTTTTCCTAATATAAAAGAAAATTCTATAAATTCTTATTGAATATTTATTCAACAAATATTTATAGAATGCCAACTTTGCTTCAGATACTTTCATTTAGATGGAAAGTTAAGAAGTACTCTTTCCTCAAACAATTTACATTAAGTATTCTTTAGCATACATGCAACATTTGTCCTAATTGTTGAAATAACACATCTCTGACTACGACTAGAAAAACGAAAGAAAATATTTCAAGACCCTGTCCTAAATGATCACTGTACTGAATTTCAAAAGTAAAAATTTCTTTACAGGGGGGGAAAAAAAGTCAATACAATCCAATTAGATTCCTTCCATGTTGCCTGTTACCAGTGCAGTCATGTTTACCTGTAGTCAAGAGGAATGTAAACACTAACAGGAAGGGGAAAAAAAAAAAAACAAAAAACTTCTTAACAGAATAATAAAACTCCTATCATTTTTCATTTCCTTGCTATTTTCTCTATATAGCCTGCTTGAGTTCTATAAGAAAGAATTCTTAACAGAAAATAAAAATTCAGGTTTCCTGCAAATGTTGGAATATGTGCACTACATAAGAAATCATCGTAGTAACTCCACACACCATAAATGGGAGCTTATATGCCCACTTCGAAAAGTCGGATTTTTAGTAAAGTTTTGCATCTACCATAAAACTGATGTCTGCATATACCCAATGTGTTTCAGAAATTCCACCTCCCCAAACAATAGGAAATACCACTTATCAAGGGAGTGCTATATATCAAACACCATGCAGTGCTATTCTGATTTTTTTTCTTTTTTCATATGTGAGTATGTGTGTATGCACACGTGTGTGTTACTGGGGACTGAACCCAGGAGCATTCTGAGTTATTTCGTTAACTTTTTGAGACAGGATCTCACTAGAGACTGAGGTTTAATATTATCAGCCCATTTTCTCAATTGAGACACTAAAGACTGAAAAGAAATGACTTATTTGTTGTCAAAATTGTTAAAAGAGAGTCCAGATTTAAACTCAGATGTCTTGTTCCTGGGGACTTGTTCATTTCACTATAACCAGTTTGATTTTTTATGGTTCAGTGAAATTCTATCCCCTTTCAATTTTTTCCTGTCAAAGACTAGATAATTTTTTTTCTGTTCCTAAAAACACCAGTTTCTAAAACCACAAGGATATGGGTCTGTAGAATGCAATTTTACATACAATGAAAATAGATTTCTGGATATCAGCAAGTATACAACCTAAATTATGCACGGAACTTTTAAAAATAGCTAGATATCATTATTTATGAGGCTTCGAGTCTCCAGAAAAAGTGAAAACTGAAGTATAAACAATACAGTCTAATTTGGAGAGGTACATTCAGCATTTGCTAAAATAGCCACACCAGTCTCCATTGTGCCAACACTGTGCTAATACTTTAATGTTATCTAAAAGAATATATAATATCTTAGAAGAATGGCATCTCTGGACTATATATGAATGTAAAAGCCCTTTGTAAATGGTAAAACAAAACGTTATTATTTTAAGGTACTTGTTCTGTCTTAAAATAGCCCCTGGGATTTGTAGTTACTGTCAATAAGAAATTGGTACGCATTCACCAAAAATGTTTCTGAATGTAAACCAAAAAAAGGGGGGGGGGCACAGACAACATGAATTTGATCAAAGCTTCATTACTCAATTTCTTCCTCATCCTCTTCTTTTTTTTTTTTTTTTTTTTTAGTTGTTGATAAATCTTTATTTTTTTGTTTACTTACATGCGGTGCTGAGAATCGAACTCAGTGCCTCACACATGTCAGGCAAGTGCGCTACCGCTGAGCCCTGGCCCCAGCCCCTCATTACTATATTTCTAACTAAATATCTCTAAGACTCAGTTGCCTCAGATGTGTGAGAGCTCCTCATACAGCAAAAATGATGAGTCTTTGAGGATAAAGTGCCTATGCCAAAGATGGAATAGTGTTCAATTATTATTCTCTTTCCCTTAGTGTTTTATTTCTCTTATGAGGCCAGTTAGAATTCAAAGTTTGCTAGAGAATATGCAGGAACAAGGATTCCACTGCCCAGAAATCTGTGGCTAGAGAGCAACTGTTTCATTAGTAGGTTTCATATTGGTCTTCTATTATTCATTTAGTCAGGTACTTATTTAACCATCACTCAACAACAGTACAATTTATTTATCCAGAGAGTCCTTGAGTACCCATTCCATGGCAAGTCAGGCATAAAAATGCCTTAAACCTGCCTCTCAAAATCCCATAGTCAAAGAGAAGAGATAAACCTGTGAACAGACTATGGGCGCTATGCTAAAGGAAAGGCTAGGATGTTAGGAAGCATAAAGCAGCAGCACTTGAACTTGGAAGATGACCTGGGAGACAGATCTGAGGTGAATCTTAAAAGATAAGTGCAATTTGTAGAAAATAAAGAAAAAAGGAGATTTTCAGGCACCAAAACAGTGTGAGCAAAAGTACGGATGTTACAGACAAAACCATGTACTCAAGAAAACACATGCAATGCAACTAAAGCTCATGGGAAACCGGTAAAGTTGAGGAGGTTCAAGGGGGCTTCTTTATAAAGTACATGCTGTCAAAGACACTCCAGCCCTAGTAGTAAAATTCACTGAATTTATGTAAAAAAGGTAACTTCTATTTTAGATTTATATGCTAGTTTCCGCCAATCTGTTTTAAATACACACAATCACTTTGCATCTAGCAGTGAGAAAACTCTGCCCGAGAAACATGTTTAAAATAACAACAACAAAAACTTATCTGAACTGGATAACTGGGGTAGCTGCTCAAGAAAGTCTTCTCAGATTTTCACTTTGATGACTCACAGGAATGAATGTACATAATAGGCCCCCTAATAAATACTGTATTAAAATTTGTGGTGAGGGGAAAAATCTGTTTTCTTTATTAAAGAGCCCAGTGTAATTAAGATCTTAAAATAATTTTCCTTCTTTCCTCTACCCTTCTTTCACATGAATTTAGTCAGCATAATTTCTCAAATACTTTGTTTGGTCACTATCATTAGTTGTTAAGCTCCAAAAAGCTAAGAAAAGGAAAGTCTGCATTGTATTACTAAATTTTTACATTCTGACATTAAGTCTTTAGGTTAGCTCCATGCAGAGGTGGTTGGCTTTAAGCAAAAGTTATGATTCACTGTCAACAAATACTGACTGGGAACATGAAACAAGGAAGAAATTCA
The DNA here is from genome assembly GCF_045843805.1 of Urocitellus parryii. Classification (NCBI taxonomy): domain Eukaryota; kingdom Metazoa; phylum Chordata; class Mammalia; order Rodentia; family Sciuridae; genus Urocitellus; species Urocitellus parryii. The sequence goes on from NC_135534.1 coordinate 201,358,213, forward strand.
GAGTGGATGAAGCATAAAGGGTATGCCTAATTTAGGAGCAATGAGAACAAGATGTCCAATAACATAAACCCACTTCATGTTAAGGCACTTAGATTTTATCTAAAGGTAGTCAGGACACTGGGGTAATTCAAGTAAAGTTAAATGTGCATTTATTTAGCCACTGGGTGGAAGATGGAGTAAGAGTGGGCAAGTCCAGAGGTAGAGAAGACTTGGATTGTTGCAGTTATTCAGATGAAATAATGATGAGGTTTTTTGAACAAAGTTGTGGTAATAACAATGCAAAGGGCTGTCACATGCTACAAAATAGATGAACTATGAGGTCATTATGCTAAATGAAATCACAAAAAAAGTCTTAAGATTCCACTTATGTGAGGTACCTAAAGGAGTCAAATTCATAGAAACAAAGTAAAATGACAGTTACCAGGAGCTGAGAAGAGGGGAAAATGGGAATTGCTATTTAATGAGTAGGGACTTTTGCAAGATGAAAAAGTTCTAGAGATCTGTTACACAATAATGTGACTATGTGCAACACTGCTGAACCATACATTTAAAAAGAGTTAAGATAGTAAATTTTGTGTTTTTAACAGTTGAAAAAAGGATGCAAAAGGGAAGGAAGGAGGGAGGGAGGGAGAGATGGAGGTGGAGAAAGAGAGAGAGGGAGGGAGGGAGGGGGAAAGGGGGAGGGACGGAAGGAGGGGGAGAGAGAGAAACAGACATTTGAAAAGGTTGGTTATTTTCATGTTATTTTCCTGAACTGCTAAATGAATATGGCTAAATGAGATCTGATTTGCAAAGCACCATGAAGTTTCACATGGCCCCAAATATCTCACCGTAATACTTGACATGCTGCTACTCAACATTCCCTCCATCAAAGTCATTCATTCTTTTAAATAAAGAGCATGCTTAAAACATGAATCAATGAATAACTCAAATATAAGAAACATTAAGACAGAATAAAAAGTGAAACCTTGTGTTGGGAGTGTAGCTCAGTGGTTGAGCACTTGCTTAGCATCCTTGAGGCCTGACATAGGATCCCTACCTAGTAAAAAAGTAAAACTTCGTCAACTTTTATACAACTCTATTCACAACCTAAGGCATTAGTAGTTTGGTGTGATTTATATTAACTTTAATATAAATATATAGGGGAAAAAGTCATTCTTGAAGACCACTTTAAAGTAATGATACCAAAGTCATAAATGGTATTTTAAGTCCTTGATTTCTGGACTTGCCCTCAAACTTTTAAATCACACTGCGGCTCAGCTCTTAAAAAAAAAAAAAAATCTTATATTCAAGTGTTCAAATACAGTTAAGTATATACATTTCAGATGTATAGTTCAGTGAACTTTTTTTTTTGACAGAGGAGAGAGAATATCAATGTCTTTATTTTTATGTGGTACTGAGAATCGGGTCCTGCCCGTGCTAGGAGAGCGTTCTACTGCTGAGCCAAAATCCCAGCCCCTAAATGAATTTTTTTTTCCAGAAGGAACACGTGGGAACCAATATACAAATCAAGATAGAATACCTTGTGCCCTCCCAGTCATTTTATTCCCTCATTAGAACTAACTACTATTCTGATCTCCATTACCTCAGATTAGTTTAGCCTCTTTTTGAACTTTATATAAAGGGAAATCATGTACTATATAATCTTTTGTCTTATTTTGCTCAACATTTTGTCTAGGAGATTCATCCATACTGTGTTGCATGTTGTGAGAGTGTGTCCTGGTTTACCACCGCTATAAGGTATTCCATTTTACAGATTTTACTACAACTTATTTATCCATTTTAGTGAATAGATATTTAGCTATTTCCAGTTAGGGACTATTACAAATAATACTGTCTGCACATTCTTCTACATGTCTTTCAGAGCATACATTATGCATTTTTGTAGAGCATATGCATAGAAATGGAATTGCTTGTGTTCAACTTTCATAGATGCAACTCAAAGTTTCAAAAGGGTTTGTACGAATTCACACTCCACTTCTGCCAACAGTGTGTGTTCCAACACTTTGTGTGATCAGTTTTGTTTACTATTTTAATTTAGCCAGTCTGTGGATATGCAATAGCAGGTCATTTAATTTTTTTATTTTTCTTTTTTTTTAAATATCTTTTTTTTAATATTTATTTATTTTTTAGTTATTGGCGGACACAACATCTTTGTTTGTATGTGGTGCTGGAGGATCGAACCTGGGCCGCACGCATGCCAGGTGATCGAGCTACCGCTTGAGCCACATCCCCAGCCCATTTTTTTTTTTCTTATATCTATTGAGTACCTTATATCAGATTTTGATATTTGGGAGCCAGATATAAAAAATCTTGGTGACCAACAGACTGGAGAGAAAGAAGAGAAAATCCAGAATTTTGGAAAAAGGAAAAGGGACAGAAAATACTCATTTCTAAGGAAATTGGTTTTGGCTTTGTCCCTGAGAATGAACTACATATGAGATTCAAGAGCTAACTGCAACTACTGAGATTTAGGGGGACATTGCAGGTTCCTACATTAAAAAAAAATTACTTGAAACAAACAAATCTTCAACACCAGCCACATATATTAGGTAGAAAAGAAAAACCTGTAATACTAAGGAGACAAGATAAACTATGTTATTTCAAAAATAGAATTTCACAGATGTTTAAGATTGTCCTGCTACAACTTCCAGAAATCCCTGTAAAGATAATAGAAAGAAATCCAAACAGTGATGATCCTAGAAAATAAAATTTTAAAAAAGTTAAAGCCTTAATAAAAGACAAGTTCAATAAATGCCATGACTTCATGAAGACATCAGACAAGAATCTCCTATTTTTAGACAAAAGAGCTATCTCTGACACCTAACAAGTTTCTCTCTTGTAAGCATCTGAAAAAGTGAGGAAAGCAAGGGTAACAATTAACCAACAAATATGTGAGAATCAGGCATGAGGAATAAGATTGGAAGCTCTGAGACTGACTTCACTGATGGAATTTCTAGCTAATTACTGCTTCCCACCAAGCATTATGTGGTAGTTAAGACATTGGGATCTTGAGTCAGGCAAACCTATATTTAAATCTTAGCTCTGTTCCTCCTTAGCTATATAACCACAGGCAAATGACCTTCTCTAGCTTCAGTTTTCTTATTTCCAAAACGAGAACAGTAATTATCCATAGAACTGCTGTCAACATTAAGTGAAATTAAGTAAATTACTTAGTACAATGTCTAATAAATTTAAGTTGGTTATTATCTGTAAGAATGGAGACTGATTCACAGGCCCAGAGATTAAAAAGTAAAATGACATGTATAATACCTAGCTACACAGGAGGCACTCTATTCAAATGGTAGATACTGTCACCCCTTGCTTCTAGGAAACTCTACTTCAGCCAGAGTTAAACTGAATGTGAAATGGTATAGTATCAGTAGTGATTAAGATAGGTATAGAGATGGAGTTATTGAATTCCTTTCCTGGATTTGCCACTTATTATCTGTGATCTTAGGCAAATTATTTACCTCATTTTGCCTTCTTATTTTCATCTGTAAAATGAAAAAAAAAAAAAGTACCTACCTTACTAAGTTGTTGTGAGAATTAGACCAACCCATCTTTTAAATATTTTACATGTAAATACCTAAAACAAGATGGCAAGGTGGTGCACACCTATAATCCCAGCGGCTTGGGAGGGCTGAAGTAGGAGGATCATGAGTTCAAAGCCAGCCTCAGCAACTTAGCAAGGCCCTAAGCAATTCAGTGAGACCCTGTCTCCAAATAAAATATATAAAACGGCTAGGGATGTGGCTCAGTAGTTGAGTGCCCATGAGTTCAACCCCCAGTACCCCCCCCCAAAAAAAACCCTGAAATATAAGTGCTATGTGAATATTAGCTATTATTATTTAAATAGTGGTACACATTTTGTTTGAGATTGTTTTGAGTTTGGACATGAGCCATTTAATATTCTTCTCTTGATTAATAAGATGCCTAAAGAAGTATTCATATGCCCATCCTAAAAAATGGGGCTAAATAAGAAGTTACAACATAGTAACAGCATCACTAAGTAAATGTGATCTCATCCATCCATAAGTACCTATAAAGAAAATGTGCTTTTTGACTCTGCCTTAAGTGCATAATAATGTAGCTAAAGAGGCCTACATTCCATAAAGAGATGGAAATCATTTCTCCTACTCTCACCTTACAACAGCCTGATAATCAACACAGCTAAAGAAACTCGTGCATTCTCATCTTTTTCAGGTAAAAGAAACATTACTTAGAACAGGATAGTCAATTCTGGAATCCTTCTTAGAAATGCCTTTCTATGCCTTGCATAGTTTTTTCCTTCCAACACTCCACATGTTGTCATCTCTGGTAAGTCAAGAAAGGTATCTAAAGAGGCAAAAATACAATTTAGTAGGTATACTTTAGAATTTAAAGGAAATTTCATGCTTATTCTTAGAAGGTCAGAGAGTCAATCCTGTGAGCTGGCTTCACTAGCTAACTTATAAAGTGAACAAGATATTAACTTGTATGAGCAAAAAATATAATCAGTGAATTTTAATTTATCTGTTAAGAGTCTGTGCCTCTTTCCAGATTGTGACTTCTTGAAAAAATATCTTATCATCAGTATCTAGCACATTGTCTGGGACACAAAGAAGGTGGCCAATAGACATTGAGTATGGTTAATGTATACTTACCCCTTATGCAAGGCATTATTTGGCCAGAGAGCTCACAGTTGTTGATGTCAAACAATTCTATTTAAAATTTAGACAAGGCCAGGTATGGTTAAGGAGCTGCAGTTGCAGCTGTACCTGCTCTCATCCCAAACTTTACTCCTAGCAGCAAGGCTACCCTCTTCTGCATGCCTGCCCTTATTTCTCTTAAATGATAGGGAGCTAGTCTCATGGAGCTTAAGTGTGTAGTTCTTTCTGTTCAGGAAAGGGGGCAAACTCCAAGCCCTTTGGTTATAAAAACATGATGGTTAGCAAGAGTAGGTGTTGAGTAAGCCTGGTACATTCCAAACAAAATTGTGCTATCAACAATTCTGAACAGAGGGGGCCAGCCTCAACCCATAACATCTGGATTTGCTTCACTGGCTTGGAGTTTTCTCAAAGAGAGGTGGGGAGAGGGGGTGGTATGCTTTTGCCATAATGTATAATATGTAATTGCATACCCAAATACTAAACTTTGGATAAGAATCTAAGACTTGGTAAATGAATGGAATGTAGCACATGGAATTCCCTGAATAGATACCCATGCATAAGAAGGGTTTCCTTGCAAACCATATCTAGGCAAAGTGGAAACTGCCCCTCTCTGTCACAATTTTGCAGACCTTACCCAAGTGAATAAGTATGATAGTAGTAGGGGAATAATGCTCAGAAGCAGGTAAGAGGCAAAACAGCACCATTACCTTGGAAAGCATAAACATAATCTAACTATTTCTGCTACCCCAACGAGATCAATCAATATGTGATTATAATGTGGTACATATAGAAAAAAATAATGAGCTGTGAATGCTGGCAAACTGTTGAAACTAAACAGTGTAAGCTTTGGCAACTGCACTATGTATACTTTCAAATTATTACATCACTACTCTGGAGAGGGCTCTGTACCAAGCTGGCATGGGTTCTGATGTGGTTTGAAGAGAATTTCTTGCCTTTTTTTTTTTAAAAAGATGACCTTTTTTAAACTTTTTAATACCAAAGGGAAATAAATTATTTACTCCAGATTTTGTTTTAAAGAATAAAGCCATATTGCCAAGTTCTTTTTTAAACATTTATTTTTTAGTTGTAGTTGGACACAGTATCTTTATTTTTATTTATTTTTATGTGGTGCTGAGGATCGAACCCAGGGCCTCACATGTGCCAGGTGAGCACTCTACCGCTGAGCCACAGCCCCAACCCAAGTTTTTTCTTTAAAGTATTAGAAATGATTCTGAGATTTTAAAGGCCACTTAAAACAAGTTCTTAAAAAAAAAAAAAGATTTATAAAACAGCACAAGCATGGCTCTTAAAGTAGTAGTTATCAATTTGTGACAATAAAGCATCAGTTAATAAGAGTGATAATTACCTTTATATTTATACTCTGACATTGGAAGCTTAGGCACCTTGTTCAGGCTAAGGATGGGAAGCCTTCCCTATTTCAGTCATGAGTACTTAAACAAGTTACTTGATCTCAGGACCTCAGTGTCCTCAAATGCAAAATGAAATACTAACATGATCCTACAAGACGGTTCTTCTTACAATATCAAACACATGGAAACTATTTAGGAAAGATAAAACTTTTAAAATGGATGTTTGATGAAACCTACCATAATATTTAAAAGATAAGTGATCTGACTTCTTTTTGCTCAGATTCAAAATTATAAAGAATTTACATATTTACAACATTAAGTTTCTCCCCTTTCAACAACTGATATCTATGTATTTTTAAAAGTCTTCATTCTCTAATCCCCTTAGTAATATGCAAGAAAACAAAATTCCAAACATGGAAAAGGACAGTTGAAAGAAAGGATGGGGGGGGAAGGCCTTAGCTCCCTTAACTCAGATACAATCTGACTTATTTAAAGTGACAGGATTTTTTAAAATTTTTATTACAAAATATTTCAAATTATCAAAAAAGTGACAGTAGTACAATAACTATGGCCCACATTCAACAAGATCAATATTTATTTTTAATTTGACTATTGCTGCTTTACTTTCTGAAGTATAATTTACATATGGGAAGGTGAACAAATCTTAAGTTTCAGTTTGATGAATTTTTAGAGATGTATACATATAAGCAAAACCATCCACATCAAGCCATAAATAGACATTTATAGTAGCCCACAAGAATGCCCCATGACCTTTTCCCCAAATATGTCTGACATCTAACCTCAGATGGTATTAATTTTCCCTTGTCAGGTTTCCCTGTTATCACTAATAATCAGATTCAGTCTATCTTTTCTTCTTAAGTTTGCCAACATTTATTCCAATCACACACATCCATTAAATGGATGGAGTCTACAAAAAAGGCAAGAGACTGTATTTAGAAAGCACATAAGCCTGCTGAGGTTGTGGCTCAGGAGAAGAGCGCTTGCCTTGCATGTGTGAGGCAGTGGGTTGGATCCTCAGCATCATATAAAAATAAAATGAAGGTACTATGTCCACCTACAACTAAAAAATAAATGTTAAAAAAAAAAAAGAAAGCACATAAGCCTCCCTTTTTTTGATGGTGGTGGTGGTAGTGGTGGGATCAATCAAACCCAGGGCCTAGAGTGAACGCTAGGCAACTGCTCCACCTCTGATCAACATCTCCAGCCCTTTATAATATTTTTAAAGGGACTGAGAAGGTTGTCATAAGAGACCAAAGGAAAAAAAAGGGGGAATTCAATTCATTTAAATAAATCCTGAAGAAAATCACTAGACTGTTTCTTAAATTAAAAAACCTATAATCAGTATGTATTTCTAAGATACTTTAAGAAAATATTAAATTGAATTATTAAGCCTAATGTTGTTTTTTAGTGACTATCTATTTCTGAATAAATCACACTCCAATTACATTTTCTTTCAAGATCACAATCATTTTAAGACCATGCTCCCATATTTAGAAGCTGACATCCTTCCCAAATGAGCCAGATCCTTATATACAATCTTGGCCCCAGTTAGTATACGCAAACTATAAAAGCTCCAAATCAACAGCTTTCTCATGTCAAGTTCTCACTACTCCCCAAACCCTTAGTCTAACATGTACTAACCTATGATTTGAGAGAAAGGGCCCTCTTCATTTCCATCTCCTAGAAAAATATAAATAAAGATTCTACTTCTAAAAGCCTAAACTTTCACTAGTTCATTTATATATTCAAATATCCCTGAGAGAGTTAATCAGGGAATTTTGGGGTAAATTCCTTTAACCAGTTTGCTTTCACATAGCCTAATTAAAATCCCACTAAGAAAATGTTAGAGGGTAATGAGGAAAGGATCCAGTCCCAAGAATTTCCCAGAAGCACAAAAGAAACACTGAGGGCATTCTACAATGAAAAGGTGTCACTGCACATGTGGCTTACAAAGAACCTAAAACTCTTTCTCCTCTACCCAACCTCAAGTTCCCACTAAAAATGCTTCTTACATATTTATAATTAATCCCTTCATAGATGTTACTCTTTAATAATTTCATAGATACAGAACCAAGCAATTATCACAACTGGCAGCTCTAATCACTATTTATTTTAGAAGCATAAATAATCACCAGTCAGCTACTGACGGATATGGATACTCTGATTTCCGAGTATACCACTCATGTTAAAAAGACTAGCAAGTGGCTCTGCAGTAGTGCATTTGCATGGCATGTGTACGGCACTGGGTTGGATCCTCAGCACCACATAAAAATAAACAAATAAAGGTATTCTGTCCATCTGCAATTACAAAAAAAAATTCTTAAAAAAGACTAGCAATTTAGATTTTTATAACTTTATTTCACCTGCCTTAATTTAAAAATAAGTAAATTTACCAAGCACAGAGGTGCACACACCTGCACTCCCAACAAATCAGATAAGGCAGGAAGATTCCAAATTCAAGGTCAGCCTGGGCAATTTAGTGAGATCTTCTCTCAAAATAAAACATAAAAAGGGGTGAAGATGTAGCTCACAGTGGTTAAGCACCCTGGGATTCAAACCCAGTTTTAAAAAAAGAAGGTAAATTTAGTAGTATCTCATCAGCATCCTCCCATGCCCTTAGAAGTTAATAGGGCACTATTTAATCAACATTAGCAAATTTAGGAGTTACTGTTTGATTTTAAGATGTTGGAAAAAAGTACTGATAGTCACTATATTTTTCACTGCCACATATTCCAGGGGAAAAATCAAGTTTGTTTTTTTTGTTTGTTTGTTTGGTTGGTTGGTTGGTTTTTTTGGTACTAGGGATTGAACTCAGGAGCACTTGACTACTGAGCCACATCCCCATACCCATTTTGTATTTTATTTAGAGACAGGATCTCACTGAGTTACTTAGCACCTCACTTTTGCTGAGTATGGCTTTGAACTCATGATCCTCCTGCCTCAGCCTCCGAAACCACTGATATTACAGGCATGCTCCACCGCGTCCAGCTCAAAAATGTTCTTGATAAGGCAGTAAGATTTATTTATTTTCTAAATCTTGACCCTTGGATCTACGTCTCTAATATCTTGTATGGCAGAATAGAAAGCACACATAAAGTATTACTATATACTAGGTACCTCAAGGAAAGAAAAGCATGTGGGTTATAAAAGTTAAACTAGTCAATTCTTTCATGGACCATCATTTTACTTGAAAGAAAAAATAACAGACAATTAATTTATGGTTACTCAAACTTGAGTATTAAACATATTTTTTAAACAAATATTTTCTTGTAAAGGTACAAAGCAAGCATGTTACTTCAAGAATGTTACTGACAATATTACTACAAAGCGTAAAATGAGCTTCAAAGCAAAAATTAGAATTTGGGAAAATACATATCTACCAATGTGAGCTTCATCACTTCCCCATACTTAATGTTTCTGATAAGATCAGCAGTGATAACAACAAAGTTGACTTTTTTTTTTTTTTTAAAGGTTGGGCTAATTAGACCTCTGGCCACATTAAAATCATATGCAACTTTATTTGTGGTGGTGGGAATCAAACTCAGGGCCTTGGGCATGCTAGGCAAGCACTCTACCACTAAGCTATACCCTCAGCCCCTATTTCAATATTATATAATGAAATGTATTAATATTTAGAAAATATACAAAACTGTGAATGAGTATTTTCCAAATGACCAATATATATTACAAAATCATTCTTGATTTTATTACAATATGTATAATATTTATTTATATTTGTAAATATTTATAATATTTACTATATTACAAAATTCCTCTGTTCACTAATAGTTTAGAAACCCTTCCCAGTAAGCTGAAGTTTACAAATAATTACCATTATAACAATAATTTAAATTTGGATATTAGGTGCCAGGTATTTTTATATTCCTGATCTTTTAACTGGGATTAAATTTAACCTTGTCAAAAACTCACACAGACCAGAGATATGAAACATTGAGCTCTATAATGTAATAAGAATTGTAATGCATTCTGCTGTTATATATATATATATAAAAAAAAGTCACACAGCAACTAAGTGGCAGGGCTGGGATTTTAAAACAATACTTCTAGGGGCTGGGGTTATGGCTCAGCAGTAGAGGACTTGCCTCGCACGTGCAAGGCCCTGGGTTCAATCCTCAGCACCACATAAATAAATAAATAAAATAAAGTTATAGTGTCCAACTACAACTACAAAAGATAAATATTTAAAAATAATAATACTTTTATAGACATATTGACAAAAATGCCACCTTACAACTGCCTATCAAAACATCTATGTTATTATCAGCAAAGTGGCATTTATGGAAATAAACCACCTGTGACTCTGGCTCAGTATGCCTACAAATACAGAAAGAACAAAACAGTAGCCTAAAGTATGACTATATAAATTCAGTTTAACACAGAGAATAGCAAGAAAATAAGCAAACAGGGAGATGTGCTAGATATAACCAAGCTGCCTCTCTTCTTTACCCATCTGATATCTCTACCATCATATATTAAGAAGGAATGACAGGAGTCAAAGATAAAGAATACATCACTGACATACAATCCAAACAATGAAAACTCTTGGCAGATGTTCTCTAAGTTATAATTCTCCTCCTACAAAAACTAAGCCCCAACCTGAGTCTTCTGGCTTCATCACACTGAGCCTTGACAAGAGCTATCATTAGTGTCCAAACTCCACTTTTTGCAGGTTGATGACATATGTCAGGCCTTTATTCCTGATGCCACTCCTGCCTGCCAACTCAGGAAAGGATTCCATAATGCCTTTGGCTTTTCTAAAATACCTTCAAGTCACAAAGCAGCAGCTGACACCAACTCCCTCCTGAGGATGGACACTTGGCCAGGAGCCCATGCTGCAGATGATTTGGAAGTTCTTGATCTTTATTAAAATTATTCCTATCGTCTCACTAGCAATTAAAATAAATTCCTCCCCAGAGAGTTGTCAGAGGTTCTCAAGCCTCTTCCATCCAGTGGTAGTCACCTTTGATTAGAGAAAAGCAGTAGAGTGTGGCAGCAGCTGATAAATAAATGTCAGAGCCTGGAGGATAGTCACAGAGTTTTGATTACTTAACAACTATTTCTCATTTAATACCATGGACAGTTTTTAAGTCAACAAAACTCAGCATTACTTACTGAGTCAAATACTTCAGGAAACAGACACAATCAAAGTCAATAGTCCATTTATCCATTTCAGGATGCATACAGGCTAAGAGGTTTCACCTGTAAAGCAAACTCTTAGGCTATGTACTTTGCAAATGGCCAGAGGGCATTAGGAAACTTCTGTTAAAAAAAAAAAAAAAAAAAAAAAAAAAAAAAAAAAAACATGCTTTGTCACATCACAGAGGCAGTGAGGCAATATTTAATAAGTAAACCCACATACATACAGACTCAAGGATTCCGACTCCAACCCTGCTGTGTGCCCTGGGATCTTCATTCCCCTTCCAAGTTGATTTTTCTCACTTGTTAAATTAAGATCCTTAGAACAGGCTATACTTCTTCCCACTATCACTTTTAATTTTGATGCAAAGTCAGGCTTGGAAACCATTAGATTAAATGACTTTTATTGTTTTTAAAGTTATAAAACTTAAAAAATGTTAGTTAACTTTCCCTTCTTTCAACTCAGAACTTTTTTCCCATCTATGATTAGCATTCTCAAACACCAGGGATGTCCAATTTATGTCAGGTTAGCAATGTTGACATAAATTTAAAAGCAACAAGTCAATATTAGTAACTTGTCTAACATTATTTCATTTCTGGAAAGTATGAAGAAGATCTAATTATAGCTGACCTAGAGAAAATGCATTAAAAATAAAAGTTTTAAGGCATTATATGTTACAAAGATCCAACTATTTGCTGGAAATTGCCAAGAAAAGCAACATAAGAAAAGCACGTTCCCTAAATGTTATAAAAAAATAAAAACAGTTATGGAATAAATAAGTCAACTTATTCATAACTTAGAGTACCTTAAAACAAACCTATAATCTACCTGAGGCAAAATTAAACTTTCTAAGAACAGATTTTTTTTTTAATTTATTTTTTAGTTGTACACAATACCTTTATTTTGTTTGTTTATTTTTATGTGGTGCTGAGGATCGAACCCAGGGCCTCCTGCATGTTAGGCGAGTGCTCTACCACTGAGCCACAACCCAGCCCCAAGAACAGAGTTTTTAAAGCATAAAATACTATATAATTAAATTAATGGGTCAGAGAAAGAAATACATCATCTTATATCACTGATGCTTCACAAATGTTTTACTATTGTACAAAGGGAAAGACTGAGTCCTTTGATACCCATTCTTGTTTATTTTTTTTATTGTCAAAAAACACATGCCAACTGGCTTAATTTCCTTGAATATCAGCTACTGATGACTTTGGTTCTTATATCTTTGATGGCTTTATATTCCCAATCCATTATGCACTCATCTCAGCTGAACAACAATCTCTGGCAGAGTTAGTTAAAAGAGTTATTCGCTGACTACAGATATACTGTGAATTAATTTACCATGGAAAAATGAAGTGCTGCTTCCTGCAAGTTTGTAAAACCTAGAATAGTAATATCTCAAAAACATGAAGTCACAATAACTATAGGATGGAGAACTCAGGGGGCCCTCAGAGTATTTTTATAGGTTTTTGAAGTATGTATACTGCATTTAGCACCAGGCCATTTTGCCACAAAATTGCTGGCTGCCCACTTTCTCTTACCCTCCAATCTCAAGTATCTGAAGTAAGCTGATGTAAAGCTGTCATGCAAACTGTAAAATCTTCTAAGTTATTCAGTTTAAATTTCCAATCCTACCCTTGATTTATTAAAACATCAAGCAGATTAAATGTAAGAATAACCAATAATTTCATATACAACTATGCTTTTTCAAGCTTTCTTTTCTCCTTCCCAATATTCAAGTGAACACACTGGATTCAGTAGGTTCCTTTGTATTGCCTTGAAACACCACACTCTTAAAGCTAACTTAAAACCAGAATTAACAGTCATAGTGCTGGGACAGACTCAAACCAAATGATTAGTAGGGATGTGGAGGGAGGAGGAAAACTTACTAAGTTAAATAGTTAAATTCATTCAAATATTTGTGTGACTTCTCATTTGGCAACTTCTTTTAGAGGTTGTAATTGTATAAACACAGAGTTACTAATTAATGGTTGGCATATGTAATTAGTATACAACCTGGTGATGTCTGAACAACTACTTTTCCAGTAACTATCACTGTCTGGTTCCACCAAACAGGGAAGGATGTACTAGGATGACAGAAACAGTAGCACCACCACTAGCAGGTATCTACTCTTAAAAAAGTGGAGATCAGATCTTTCAAGTGTAGCAACAGAATTTCATAGACCAAACAGACAAGGAGGCAATGGATACGTTCCTGGATTCCATAATTTAATTTGTTTTCAAATTTTTGTGTTTATGTGCTTGCATTCTGGAAGAAAATCCGTAACTTTCCAGAAATCTTTAAATTTTTCATCTAATTTAATCCTTACTATCAACGAGGTAGAATCTAACATTCTCATTTTACAGATTGAGGAAAATTAAGCTTCTGAGAAAAGAAAGTGGTAAAGCATTAATTTAACAAATATTTTTAAAACATGCATATGTGTACATAAATATGCTAGTCAGAGATTGTTTTAACCATAAAACAGGGCTTTATGTTAATATATATTACTAGAAGCCAATTTCTGGATAAAACATGCAATTTTATTTAGTAACATGAATGATCATCATTTTAATAATTTAAGTAATTTTGAAATAATACAGCTTGTAACATGTCATGCACTATTTAAAATACTTGACATAATGACTCATTTAGCTCTCACAACTATCCTATGAGGTATACACTATCATCATCCCTATTTTATAGATAAGGAAACAAACGGGTTAAGTAATTTACCCAGGGCCACATAGCTAGGAAACTGCAAAGTCATCATTATGGCTCAATGTCTGTGCCCTTACTATGCTATACTGCTTCTGTAAACATTTAATATATGAAAATTTTAACTATGGTCATTTTATAGAAAAAAAACCCTGAAAGCCAAAGAATCATCCAATTTGAAAATGTCTATTATGATAAGGTACTTCATTTATTCTATGTTAGCACATATGAACCAAGAGCAATGAGGAGAACCTAGTGATTACATTTGTACTCTTTCACATACATAACCTCATTATTATTTCACAGCTGTGTGTGCAGAAGAGCAAGTGCTATGTGTCCCACATTTTAAAGAGCAGTTCATTAACACTGAGAGGTTAATCTCACTACTCACCATTACCTGAACTTTCCTGCCTTTAGGATTTCATGTGCATGTTTTCTCCCTCTATTGGACTATCTTTCCTTTAGTCTAGTAAAATTCAATTAAACCTTGAAAGCCTATCATATCATATGTGACCTACTTACATATACACCTTTCCTATCATTGAGAGGCAGAAATAGTCCTCATTCATTCTCCCTTAAAGTAATTCATACCATTCCATCAGCATATGGGTCAATCTTCTTCTTCATTAGCTTTATCTGTTTAGTTCCCTAGGCAGATACTGGGCTCCATGATGGGAAAGGCTATGTAAAAGAGAAAGGATTCTTAGGATTCTATTGCTGAACTGTTAAAACGAAGCAGCAGAAAACTAGCACAGTTCAGCTAAAAGGAACACAGATTCATGCTGACAGGCTATTGTCATCTTTACAACTTAAGAATTATCCAAGGCTAGCAGCATTACTCTAAATGCTTCCAGTGATGTTCCCTGCTGGTGCTTGGGAAGTTTCTAGGCAGATAGACAGCCACCTGAGACAGTGACTCTTCTTCTATTATCTATTAATCACTAAAATATATTGTTTTATTGAGTTTATGCTTCTTGTTTCTTCCAAGTATATCAAGAGAGCACAGAAGGACTATGAAAACATTTACATCTCCAAGCTGGAGAAATGTGGGTTTCAATATTTCATGGTATCTCTGGAAAAGAAAAGAGGTAAGTGAAATTATAAAGTTATGGTGAGTTCTGACTAACTTAAACCAGTCTAAATTAAGTAAGAACAATTTATTAAATGTTCAGTTTATATAACTATGTAATCATTAGCTAACTTAATCCTGAACTTTTTAACCCTTTAGATTTATCCTTGCATTGAGGACATAAATACCTTGGCCAAATTCATTTAAAAGACCCCAAAGTGTACTTAAACTTGCTGAATGATAGAAACTAATGTTAAGGACTTAAAGCAATCTAAACGAATAAGGGATGGTGGTCTCTAGGGTATGAAAGTTATTTGTCTCATACACAATCTGAAATGCTCCTATGTCATTCCAGAAATCTACCTATCTCTCCTCTGTAGTTTATCAAGGCTATGAAAAGCATTCTTTTTAGAATGCCATGAATTTAAGAAATGCTATTTTGTAAGCACTGAATGGTTTTGATGCAGCAGAAATTAGTATTTTTGTTTAAATTTTTTATTTTTTAGTTGTAGATGGACACAATACCTTTATTGTGTTTATTTCTATGTGGTACTAAAGATCAAATCCAGTGCCTCACATGTGCTAGGCAAGAACTCTACCAATGAGCTACAACCCCAGCCCAATCAGTATGTTTTTTAAGTCTGAATATTTATCCAAATGCTATAAGGCTTGATATTTCTTCATGCCAAAGGGGAAGATCATTTAAAGTAAATCCATTAAAGATTTTTAAAAATACTACACAGTAATAGTTGCTTAAATTTTTTGTTCATTTGTATATGGTATACTCTCATAATACTGAAAACAAATGTTGCTAGTGGAGAATTTTGATGGAGGGTAAAAGAATTGATGTAGAACATAAACAGTTTACATCTTAGCCAAATTCTCACTGGTTGATATTTCTTTTGTTCTTTTTTTTCTTTCTTTCTTTCTTTTTTGTACCAGGGATTGAATCCAGGGGTACTTAACCACTTAAGCACATCCCCAGCCGTTTTTTGTATTTTACTTAGAGACAGGGTCTTGCTAAATTGCTTAGGGCCTCGCTAAATTCCTAAGACTGGCTTTGAACTGGAAGTCCTCCTGCCTCAGCCTTGAGAACCACTGGGATTACAGGCATGCACCACCACACCCAGCTCTTTTTTTCCTCTTATTGTGTACAATTTGGTTACTTTAAAAAATAAATTGAAGCTGGGCTCAGTGGCACATGTCTATAATCCCACAGCTCAAGACTGAGGCAGGAGAATGGCAAGTTCAAAGCCAACCTCAGCAGCTTAGTGAGACTGTAAGCAATTTAGTGACCCTGTCTCAAAATAAAATAAAAAAGGGCTGGATATGTGGCTCAGTAGTTAAGCAACCCTGGGAGGGAGGGAGGGAGGGAGGGAGGGAGGGAGGGAGGGAGAGAGAGAGAGAGAGAGAGAGAGAGAGAGAGAGAGAGAGAGAGTGTGTGTGTGTGTGTGTGTGTCAGCTTTTAGTATTTAAACCTAAAAGGTAATAACTATTCCTGGTTGGAGATTAACCTCAATTCATCCAACAGTTCTATAAACCCTTTTCCTACTGAGCACTCCTAGATTCTTCCCATTATAAATCTTATGTTCTGAAAAGACCAATATTAATTAATCTTCCAGATATTTCATCACATTCAACAAATAATTTAAAATAACCATTATGTCCTATAACCATTATGTCCCAAAACAAAGACATGCATTTTAGTTACTTTTTGGGGAGACTGTTGGTTTTGTGGTGCTGGGGACTGCACTCAGTATAAGCTATACCACCTAGGCCACTCTGTGTCCTTAATGAGAAGGAAAATAGGCCTTCCATTAGCAGGTGGGTTTTTTTGTTTACTTACTTATTTTTGCTTTTTTCAATATGGAAAATGACTTGTGGACTGATCCAGGATTCTCAGAGAAATCACCAATTACGGAGGTCACTTTTTTCCCATCTTCCCCTATGAAACATTCTGCCTACAGGCAGTTAAGAAAAGGAAACTCACATGTTTGATTTAGCTCTGCAGTAAAGGTTCTACTCCCAGATATCAATAGTTAGTTTTGTAGTAAAGAAGGGAAGAGGCAATATGATTAATGAGCACTAGAAAATCATGTCCAGTATTCAAGTTCTGGTTTGTATGCTTCATCTTTTTAATAAAGATCAGGGTTTTTTTAACCAGGAAAATGTGGATTAGGAATTTAATGGGATTTACAAATACAAGCCTGCAATAGGTCCCTAATGTTAATTTCTTTCTTATCCCTTAATAATAAAAATACTATGCTAAAGTTGAGTATCTGCCATCTTCAAACTTACAAAATAAATCCATTCAAAGCCATTTTATCAGATATCCATTTGAGTCTGCTTGTATATAAATTATTATAACCTATAGTCCTACTGTTCACCACCTCTCTGCTGTATACAAACTGATTTCATAATTTGAATACTCTCAGTTAAAACCTGGAAAAGAATGTGTGAGCCTCCATCACTAGTGGTCTCAGTGCTCAATAGCCCTCAGAACACAAGTGCAGGCTGAAGAAGGGCCACCAGGCCAGCCTTAAGAGGACTCCATGGAACATTCAACGCTGTCGGTGAGTTTGGGATTTAAAAAAACCACCGACCGTTGACTGTACCTTGGGATCCTTACAAACAACACTATATATCCTGAAGTAAAGGAGTAGGCTATCTGTTCGCACATTACATGAAATCACCTTAAAACAGTCCTGCAGCCTGTCCCCAAAAGTGAATTTTTTTAAAGTCCCCCATCTATTTGAATTACCCATTGTTTCTTGTTTTTTGCTGTGTTTTGACTACAGAGTGATTCATTTTAACAAGGTTAAGAGAGCTCCATGATAGGACCTACTATTATATTTAATGCCCCCTAGAAATACACATCTGGTAAGAAATATGATATATCAACATCAAGAAGAAATTTTTAAAAAATAAATTTGGAATAAAACCTAGTCAAATATTTTATGCACATTTCTTCCATTTTCCCTCAAAAATTTCCACTATGGGCAAGGATATGATTTAATCAGCAAAACTGCTCAAAATTGTCCAATATCTATATAGTACTTATCACATCCCAACTCCAATTAGTTTATGTGGTTAAGTTTTAACAGCTCACTATGAGCTATTGCCTCACTATTTCCATACCAACATATGCTTCTTAAATTCAAGCAAAAAGTTAGCTCTGGAATCAGATCCAGAATGAATCTTGGCTCAACCCTCTAACTAGATGTGTGACTGAGCAAGTATCTGAATCTATTTTCTCATGTACAAAATGAATAAGAGAACCTACCTCATGAAGTTTTGAGATTCAAAGAAATAATATATTTAAGTTGCTTTGAACCACTCCTAGCACACAGCAAATGCTTTAGATATGAACCCTATTATTTAACTCCAAACATAATCTGTGCTAAATTACCTTGAAAAAAGTGCTCATAGCTCTAAGTGTGACACAGAAAGCAAAACATAAGCAGGGTCCCTGAGCTCTGGTTTACAGTTACCAATACATACAGGTACTGCCTATATGGTCACAGAGCTACCTGTGAGGTTCTCTAGGAGCTCTTTCCTTCTCACAGTTTTTCCACCTTTAAGAAATTACCCAGCTTTATGTGAACTGGCAACCATGCAGACAGCTGATTACTAAGACAAAAACAGATTTCAAAGAACCAGTGTGGAAAAGAAGAGCTAAGAGTTGGGGAGGACAAAGGCAACTCCACAGACTGGAAACACTGATGGCTGCACTCAACATTCATTGCTGTCGGTGGGTTTGAATCTGAGTTGACTCACTGATCAATGAATGCAAACTGCGGACCAAACAACCCAAAAAACCAAAACATAGCATCACCAGTGCATATCAGCTACTGCTCTGTGTGGGATTCCAACACACTAATTTAAGCCTCTCTTATTTCTTTGGTTCTAATACAGAGGAAGCTCTCTAGATTCCTAGTACTATTTTTTCAGTGTTCTAGATTTAAGGAAATTATATGTATCAAAAACACACACACACACACACCTCCCCACCCTCTACCCTCAGTACTGGGAATTGAACCCAAGAGCACTTTACCACTGAGCTACATCCCCAGTTCTTTCTTTTTTAATTTTGAGACCAGCTCTAAGTTGCTAAAGTTCTAAATTGCTGAGGCTAGCTTCAAATCTGAAATCCTCCTGCCTCATATTCCTGAGCCACTGGAATTACAAGCATGTACCACTGCACTCTGACTAAGGAAATGGTATTTTACAGGGAGAATAAATTATATATATATTTTAATTTTTTTTAGTTGTCATTTATATGTGGTGCTGAGAATTGAACCCAGTGCCTCACAAATGTTAGGTGAGCACTGTACCACTGAGCCACAACCCAGCCCAATACATTATAGATTTTTTTTTAAAAGAGAGAATTTTTTTAATATTTATTTTTTAGTTTTCAGTGGACACAACATCATTATTTTATTTTTATTTATTTATTTTTTTTAGAGAGAGAGAGAGAATTTTTAATATTTATTTTTTAGTTTTTCGGCAGACACAACATCTTTGTTTGTATGTGGTGCTGAGGATCGAACCCGGGCCACACGCATGCCAGGTGAGTGCGCTATCGCTTGAGCCACATCCCCAGCCCACATTATAGATTTTAATATCACATTATATTTAAAAACCAATGCTTTTATAATTTTTAAATTAAGCAATTCCTTAGTGGAAACCACATGTAAAGAAAATTATTTGATATTATCTATTACTAAGATAATAAATTAATATAAACTGAAAACTTATTTTTTTTAATTTTTTTAGTTATACATGGACACAATATCTTTTTTTAAAAAACTTTATTTTATTTATTTATATGTGGTGCTGAGGATTGAACCCAGGGCCTTGCATGTGCAAGGCGAGCACTTTACCGATGAGCCATAACCCCAGTCCCTGGACACAATATCTTTATTTTGTTTATTTATTTTTATGTCGTGCTGAGGATCGAACCCACTGCCTCACATGTGCAAGGCAAGCACTCTGCCACTGAGCCACAATCCCAGCCCTGAAAACTTAGTTTATATCCTTGAGACTTTTATCTATGCACATACAAGGAGACAAATATATTAATTTGAGGGGTTTGGGGAGTGGCTTAAACAAACATGAGTTCATTTTATACCTACTGTTCTACAATTTGCTTTTATACTCAGCTACATATTATTGATAGCATGTAACAATCTTTTAAATGGCTATATAGCATGTCTTAGTATGAATGCCCTAGTAATCACTGTTCAAATGTCTTAAATTTTTTCATTTAACCCAAAGTACAAAATTCATTCATTCTGATCTTTGCAAACCATGTGTCTCAAACAAGAAAAATACATAAGTAAGATAGGAGACATACCACATTCTTCTTAACAGAAATTAAAATGTAATATCAACTTCCTAAATCCTATAATGTAAGATAAGATGAGCCACTAAAATGTTCATGCTAATGAAAGGAAAACATGAGCCTTATCATATATTAAATCTGAGACAGAAAGAAACAGACTTATAAGAAGAGCAAAGTCAAAAAATAAGGCACGAGGAGAAGAGTCTTGTCAATTTAGCCTTCCAAAATTTTTTCTCAAGGATAGAAAGGAAGCAACAATGCAGGAACAGTGAGACAAGAATCCAAAAAACAAATCAAAGCCAAAAGAAAAATGTACTCTTAATTGTTTCCTTTGCTGCACAGAAGCTTTTTAATTTGACTCTATCCCACTTACTGATTCTTGGTTTTATTTCTTGAGCTTTTAGGAGTCTTATCAAGGAATATGGTTTCTGCATTAATATGCTGAAATGTTGACCCTGTGTTTTCTTCTAACAGTTTCAGTGTTTCTGGTCCACTTTAAGTTGATTTTGTGCAGAGTTGAGAGGCAGGGGTCTACTTTCATTCTACATATGGATATCCAGTTTTTTTTATTAAAAAAATACAAATGGTCAAAAAATATATGAAAAAATGTTCAACATCCCTAGTAATCAGGGAAATAAAAATCAAAACTATATAGTTTCATCTCATTCAAAATAGAATGTCAGTCATTGAAAATACAAATAACAATAACTGTTGGCAAGGATGTGGGGGGAAAGGTACACTTACACATTTTTTTATGTGGGAATGGCAAATTAGTACAACCATTCTGAAAACCACTCTCAAGACCAGGAACAGCAGGGCACAGTGGCACACGCCTATAATCTCAGCAGCTCGAGAAGCTGAGGCAGGAGGATCAAGAGTTCAAAGCCAGCCTTAGCAACTCAGCAAGGCCCTAAGCAACTCAGCAAGACTGTCTCTCAATAAAATAAAAAAGGGCTGGGGATGTGGCTCAGTGGTTAAGCACCCCTGGGTTCAATCCTTGGTATCAAGAAGAAAAAGACCAGGAACAGAACCACCGCATGAACCAGCTACTCCTTTCCTCGATATTTATCCAAAAGATCTAATATCAGCATACTCTACTGATACATGCATATCAATGTTCAAAGCAGCACAATTCACAACAGCCAAGTTACATAATCAGTCTAGGTACCTGTAAACAGACAAATGGATAAAGAAAACGTGGAATATGTTCACAGTAGAGTTTTCCTCAGTCATAAAGAAGAAAGAAACTGGGCACAGTGGCACACACCTGTAATCCCAAGCGGCTCCAAGGCTGAGGCAGGAGGATCACAAGTTCAAAGCCAACCTTAGCAATAGCAAGGCGCTAAGCAACTCTGTGAAGCCCTGTCTCGAAATAAAATACTAAATAGGGCTGAGGATGTGACTCAGTGGTTGAGTGCCTCTGAGTTCAATCCCTAGTACCCACCCCCCCCATACACACACACACACACAAAAATGACATTATGTCATTTGTTGATAAATTGATGAACCCACTGAATTTCATGCTAAGAGAAAGAAATCAGGCTCAAAGTCAAGGGTCCAATGTTTTCTCTCTTATGCAGAAGCTAGAAAGAGGGGGAGAAATAATTTTTTAAACAGAGTAGTGCTCATGAAAATACAAAGATAATGAAGAGAACAGATGAAGGGGATCAAGAGGGAGGGCGGGAGGAAGGGAGAGAACAAGTACTGGCAAATGAAATCTACCATATTATGCTATATCCATGCAAATATACCACAATAAATCCCACTTTTTATATTTATATATATACATATATAATACATAATTATAATGCACTAATTAAAATAGTAAAGTAATAATAATAATATAAGGGAGATCAGTAGATACAGCAAGTGCTCAGGGTGGAGAGGAAGGGAAGAAAAGGGCAGGTACCTGGGAACGTAATTAATCAAATTACCTTATGTACATGTACAAATATGGCATAATGAACCCCATTATTATATATAATTATAATTCACCAATAAAAATGTTTTAAAGGGGCTGTAGCTGTGGTTCAGAGTAGAGCACTTGCTTTGCATTTGTGAGGCACTGGGTTCGATTCTCAGCACTGCATATAAATATATAAAATAAAGGTCCATCAACAACAAAATTTTTTTTTAAAGTTTTAAAAATGCAGATCCCAGAATCCTACTCTAGACCAGAGACAGTGCCCTAGAATCTATACTTTTTTAGTTGTTGATGGACTGTATTGTCTTTATTTTTATGTGGTGCTGAGGTTCGAACCCAGTGTCTCATGCATGTAGGCGAGCACGCTACCAATGAACCACAACCCCAGCCCCCAGAATCTATACTTTTAACAAATGCACCAGTTGACTTTGAGCCACGGAAGACTCATCCAAAGCAAAGCCAAATCTACCAGCTTAACATGGGCTTCCTGCCACGGCGTCATGCTATCTATTTTTCAACTGTTGCCAAATCTTTCCTGCCATGGTTCTTCTGAGTAGAGAGAGGTATAATCACACTTGTTTTGTTATTGAGTATGTTTCTCCAAAGTATATAAATATTTGTACTATTTTATGGCAGCCAAAAATACAGATCTGCACTTGGGTTTATGCTCTCATATCTAAAGAATCTAATGAATGAACTAGGTTAAATTCAGATGACTGTTCTACCAATAAGTCTTCATAGAAACCCATGACTTTTCTTTCTGTCATACTATGGACACAGAGAAGGCATTCCATGTGTTGATGTTTCTCAGATGCCAAGCATTCTTGTCATTTATTTTTAACCACCAATTATTCCCAAATTTTCTGAAAACATTAGAAAAGAATGACACATTCATTCTTTGAAAAATGTGCATTTGGACAAACATGCCTTTTATTTACAGAAAATCAGTAGGCTTTAAATATGTCAATAAAACAATGACATATTTCAACAACCAAAATTCTCTGCAGTTTCTTTTAGACAAAAGTAAGTGCTAGGGCTAGGGTTGTGGCTCAGTGGTAGAGCACTCACCTAACATGTGTGAGGCACTTGATTTGATCCTCAGTACCACATAAAAATAAATAAACAAAATAAAGGTATTGTGTCCATCTATAACTAAAAATAAAAAAACATATTTTTTAAAAGTAAGTGCTGTAAGAGGGGAGACAACTATGTGAGCTTGAGGGTATTTTCTGTAGATGGGAGTCTAAATAAATACATGCAATAGAGAAAACAAAAGGCATGTATAGTAAGGGAAAGAGTAGAACAGTTCAAAACTGTTAGGAAGTCATGAGGATTATAGCCCTGAGAAGCTAAAAGTATAAATTACAGGAAGATGCTATTTATAATTCACAATCGTGGAGTTAAAAGTAAATAAGCTACAAGCAGAAAGAAAAAAATAGTTAACAAATAGTTATTGGACACTTACTGTTTACCTCAAATGCAAAATAAGAGCCAGGAGAAATCGAAGAAACAAAAGTATAAAATGAAAAGGGCGGAACAAATTCCATTGAACAAATATTCCAAGTATGAAAAGCTCTGCAAAAGATAAAAACAAGGTATTATGGGAGTAAATGATAGAAGGAACCAATGCAGTCTTGGGTAAGAGAGTCAGGAAAAGCTTCCTTGAAGAAATAATATTCAAGTGAAGACTTTAAAGGTATATGTAAATACCTGAGTGAGATAGACAAGGTGAGCATTCAGGGCAGAGCTGAGGGACCAAAGAAGCAATAGTGTTTTCACAAAAGTATATGTACAAAAGTGTAGCTAAACTGCACAAAAGACATGCAGTTCACACATTTTCAATGTCAAAAAATGAGGCAGAATTTTAAAAAATGATTAATGATATTTTTGAAAAGAACAATTTTGGCACAATAGTCATGGCTGGAAGTAGATTTCTGGAAAGGTAATAAAGAAGTTGAAGGTAAGAATTCTGGTACTTAACTATAGGCACTGGGCAGGTTACTTAACCTTTAAATCTATGTCATTTGCAAATATGTGATATAATAATAGTATTTATTTCACAGGGCTGCGTAAGAATACATGTAAGTTACCTCATACAGAACCTAATACACAAAATGCTAATCTCATAGTGTATAATACACCCAAGCCAGTGCTTGTAAAAGAAAAAAAAAAAGGCAGACTGGAAGTTCAAGTAGACTAGAACAAAACAAACCAAAAAAAAAAAAATGTTAACAGTTGTAATCTCTAAACTATAGAATTACAAAAGCAGATGAAAAATCCACAGGGAAAAAAAGGAAAGATAAACTATTTTTTAGCAAAAAGGGGAACTGTGGAAAAGCCCAGCTGCAGGGATAGTAGAAAATAATGGGCTCCAGGTCCATGAAGGAAGTGGCCACTTTGTAAAGCAGGGCAGACACAGTCATCCTCAGAGAATGAAACAATGAAGGAAATTCCATGCAATTCCTCTTCTCCTCTTAAGCTGTACCTCAACAGGGCTATGGGATCCCATACCCTGTCCAGAGGCCTGGCAAAAAGTAGGCACTCTATAAATGTTTGTCAAATGAATTTCCGTAGGATTTCTGGCACAATTTATAATTTAGAAAGTGGTCTGTTCCTCAAATCAAGACTAAGAAACTTTCAGCCATCCATGTCACAAACTACAATTCCACTAGGTATAATTTTAATAGGTCCCAGATATTGGAACAAAGCCATCTTGATTGTACTTAGAATACAACCCATGCATAAACTTACACTGTAGCCCAACTTCACTTCCTATTCAGACTAACTGAAATAAAAACCACACAAAGTCTATATACTTTCTCCTCTCTTACCAGTAAATAGTTGGAGCAAAACAGTTGGTCGAGAAGAATCAATATGGGATACTGAGTCAGAAAATCTTCATGTACATCCAGCTCTATCATGACTGTATGCTCTTTGAACAAGATGGTCCACCCTAAAACACCTACTATTTCTCTTTACAAGGAAAAACTAAAGACACTTCCCATATCTTGTATCACTGTAAGGCCTCAGTGAGGAAACACATGTGAAAATTGTTCTACCAACAGCAGTTTCTGGTGGTACCATTCCATGGGTTCTCCACTTTCAGTAGGTATAGACAAGATCCCTTCACTTCCCAAACACTTGCCTGCATGTCAGTCAGTAGCACATTTGTGAGATGTCTGAAGAGAGTTAACATATAACCTGGACCTTGAAGGCTTTTTCTGCATCAGCCTTGATGAGATGTGTATTAACTTTGGGGTCCACCAAAATCATATGCCAAACAATTGATTCAACCCTCCTAAACAACAAGTTTCTTTCTAGTAGATCAGGGCAAAGGGTAAGGCTTTGTGAATAAAGGATTTCCAAGAAATGACTAATAAGAGATATCACAAATCATCAGTGCAATATTTTATCAAAAAGTCTTTTTACCCCTCATTCCAACTAAGGTACTGTTTTTAATACATTCTTGAGTATAATTCGCATATGTTCAAATTCATCCGTTCTAAGTGTATAATTCAATGACTTTTTTGTTGTTATTAGGGGTTTTTTGTTGTTGTTTGTGCAAAGGGTTGAGTAAACTCAAAAATGAATTATACTAATTCACTGAGTTTTGCACCCATCACCCAAATTTAATTTTAGAGCACTTCCATTACCCTAAACATTCCCTCTGAGCCTCTTTGCATTCAATCCCCATAGACAACTACTGATTTGCTTTCTTTCTCTATAAATTTACCTTTTCTGGACTTTACATGTAAATGTAAAGTATATACTCTTTTGAATTTGGCATAATGAATTTTAGGCTTAGCCACATTGTAGTATATATCAGTAGTTCATTTCTTCTTACTGCTGAAGAGCATTCTATTATATGAGTATTCCACATTTTGTTTATCATTTAACCAGCTAATGGACATCTGGATTGTTTCTAGGCTTGGGCTATTATGAATAATGCTACTATGAACATTTGCATGCAGTCTTTGGGTGGATATATGTTTTTATCTCTTGGATAGAAGTGAAACAGCCAGAGCATATAGCAAGTTTATGTTTAACTATCAAACTGATTTCCATAATGATTGTACCATAGCAACATACAAGATTTCCATTTGCTACACATACAAACACTTTATGGTTTTTTTTTTACTCAGTCATTCCAAAATGTACAGTGGATGTTTTCATGATTTTATGACTAATGGTACTGAACACTTTTAAATGTGAGGAAAGGTCTGTTAAAGTCTTTTGCCCTATGGTTTAAAACTTTTTAAACATATTTATTGTGATGCAATATACTTAAAAGTTACCATTTTAAACCTTTTTTCTTCTTCTTTTTCTTTTTTACTCTGAGACACTGTCTGGTTACATTGCCCGAGGGCAGAGGTGGGGGTTCCTCAAACCCCTAAGCTCAAGTGATTCCCCCGGCCTTTGCCCACCAAGTAGCTAGCACTACAAAGTGCACCACAATGCCCAGTTTATCATCTTAATCATTTTTAAGTGTAGAACTCAGTAGTGTTGAAGTCACAATGTTGTGCAACAATTACCACTGTCCATTTTCAGAACTTTTTCATAACCCTAAACAAATACTCTACCATTAAACACTACCTATTCTCCACATCCCCTAGCCACCTCTATTTCACTTTGTCTCTATAATTTTGGCTCTTTGTAGACTCATACAATAATTTTCATCCGCTTGTAAAGCTTGAGTTGTCTTACCAAGTTGTTAAGAATCTTTTATATTCAACTCCTTTATCGTGTTTGATTTGCAAATATTTTCCCTCAATCTTTAAGCTTATGTTTTCATTTACTTTTTTAAAATACCTTTATATTATTATTATTTTTTTATGTGGTGCTGAGGATCAAACCCAGGGCCTCACGTTAGGCGAGCGCTCTACTGCTGAGCCACAATACCAGCCCTGTTTTCATCTTCTTTAAAGATGTCTTTTGAAGTGTAAGTTTTATATTTACATGTTGGCACTTTATCAATTTTTTTCCTTTATGACTGTGTGCCATTAGTGTCATGTGTAAGAAGTCTTTGTCTCTTCCAAAATCACAAAACTATTGTTTGGTACAATTTGTAGTTTTAGAACTTATATTGGGGGCAGGGGGTGTAGCTCAGTGGTAAACTGCTCTCCTGGCAGGCATGAGGCCCTGGGTTCAATCTCCAGCACCACACACACACAAAAAAAGTCATATATTAAGGGGTATTATGCACTTTGAGTTAATGTTTGTTTCTACTATAAAGGGCCTGAGTTTTATTTTTAGGATTTTTTTTAAGTATATATCCCATTTTCCCCAGAATCACATTTCATTTTTGTTTTATATTATTTAGTTTTTGCAGTACTAAGGACTGAACCCAGAGGAACTCTACCACTGAATTACATCCCCATTCCTTTTTGAGACAGGGTCTTGATAAGCTACTGAGGCTGGACTCAAACTTAGGATCCTTCTGCCTTAGTCTCCCAACTAGCTAGGATTACAGGACTGTATAACGGTGCCCAGCTCTCCCAGCACCATCTGTTGAAAAAAAAAAATTATCATCTCTCTATTGAATTGTCTTGGAAATTTTGTCAAAGTTCAACTGACCATATAAATAAAAGATATACTACCATTACTATTTCAAACTGGGTACTGTGGCACATTCCTGTAATCCTAGTGACTCAGGAGGATGAGGTGGGATGGCAAGTTCAAGGTTACTCTCAGCAACTTAAAGAGACCCTGTCTCAAAAGATAAAAAGGACTGGGGATGGGGACTGGAGCTGTGGCTCAGTGGTAGAGCACTCATTTATTAGCATGTGCAAAGCGCTGGGTTCGATCCTCAGCACCACAAAAAAAATAAATAAAATAAAGGCATTGTGTCCAGCAACAACTAAAAAAATATTTAAAAAAAAAAAAAAAAAGGACTGGGGATGTAGCTCAGTAGTAAAGTGCCTTTGGGCTCAATCCCTGTAGCCAAAAAAAAAAAAAAAAAAAAAAAAAGCGCAACTGAACTCTCAATTCCATTGCCTACTCTAACAGCAGTATCACCTGTCTTGATTTTTGTGTCTCTTATTTTTCAAACTGCATAATGTGATTTCCTTGAACTTAACTTTGTTCTTTTTCAAAACTGTACTGTTTTAAGTGCTTTTAAATTCGATAAAAACATTAAAATTAATTTGTCAACTTCTAAAAAATTTAGCTAGAATTTTTTTATGGAGACTGCACTGAATGAATATATCAATTTGGAGAAAATTACCAACTTAATAATACTTAAAACTTTTAATCCATAAACACAGAATTTTCTGCATTTAATTAAATCTTTTAAATTTCTCTTAGTAGTATTTCATAGCTGTATAAATCTTATACTGATTTTGTTAATTTCTAAGTATTTTATTCTTTGGATACAAGCATGAATGGAATTGTTTCATTACATTTGTTTTTGGATTGCTGCTAGTATATAAATATATAATTGATATTTGTATTTATCTAGTATCCTGTGACTTGATCAGTCCCAATTTTTGTTTTTGTGGATTCTTTAGGATTATATATAGAATTATTCATCAAATAAAGACAATTTTAATTATTTCTTTACAATTCGGATCCCTTTTTCTCCCTTATTGCACTAGTTGGAACTTCCGGTATAATGTTTAAAGACTTGGTAGGAATTGCCATTTTTTCCCACCTTATGCTCAGTCTTAGGGAGAAAATATTCAGTATTTTGTCATTAAATATGCTAGTTGTAGGCTTTTCGTAGATACTCTATCAGGTAGAAGGTGCCTTTTATTTCTAGTTGACTGAGAAGTTTAATCATGAATCACCAGTGTTGGATTTTGCCAAATGTTTGTCTATGTAGATGATTACATTTTTTTAACCTTTATTAATAAAGCAAACCATGACCTGTGGGCCAGTTATCTATTATGGATTTTTTTTCGGGGATGGGGGCAGTGTTTGTTTGTTATGGTGCTAGGGACTAAACCCAGGGCTTCACATATGCTAGGCAAGTGCTCTAACACTGAGTCACATTCCAAGCCCAAACTATCTTATTTTCATAAATATAGTTTTTCTGGAATATGGCCACATCGATTTTTTTTACATATGGTAGTAAACAAACAGGGCTGAGTAGTTCCAACAGAGACTATATAGGCCAAAAGTCTAAAATATTTACCACCTGCCTGCCTTTTGTTTTGAGTTTTTTGTTGGTGGTAGTTTGTTTCCTCTTTGCAATGCTAAAGATGGAGCTCAGGGGCTTGTGCATACTAGGCAAGCATTACTCCACTGAGCCACACACCCAATCCCATATCTTATATTTTAAGGTTACATCTGTTGACAATTGGTATATTACATTAATTTTTATGTGTTAATTCAAGCTTGCACTCCTGAAATAAGTTTCAAGTAATCAATATATATTTGGTATATAATCCATTATATATTTATCATGTTGCTGAATTTGGTTTGCTAATATTTTCTTAAACATTTTCTGCCTGAATTTATAAGGGATATGTTACACTCATTAAATGAGCTGAAAAGTGTTCCCTTTTCTTCTATTTTCTTAATGAGTTTGTGAAAGGTTACTATTATTGCTTCTTTTAAATGTTTGATAGAATTCATCAATGAATCCACCTGGGACTTGGCTTCCATTTCTAGAAAATTTAATTCATTTTTAGGACTGTTCCTATTTTCTATTTCCTCCATCACTTTTGATAATCTTTCTTTCTAGGAATTTGTCCATTTTATATGTTGTCCAACTTGTTAAAATAAAGTTGTTCATGACATCCCCTTGACTGTAGTCCTTTTAAATTTCTATGGGGCAGTAGTGACCTCTTTTACTCCTGATTTTTATAACCTGTCCTTTTTACTGTCGTGGTCAGTGTAGGTAGGGGGTTGGTTGTTAATTTCTTTGATCTTTTTAGAGAAACAACTTCTAGTTTTGTTAACATTCTCTAAACTATTGTTTTTGTGTCATCTATTTCACTGCTTTCTACTACAGGAAATTATGAAAGCAGTATGGGAGGCATCAATCTTCTAAGCAAAGCTTTAGCTACATTTCATATATCTGTTGACTTTTCATTTAATTAAAAATGTTTTAAAATTTGCCTTGGAATTTCTGCTTTGATCCTAAGTTGTGAATGTGCTGTTTAATTTCCAATATCTGGGAATATCATAGATTTCTGTTAAAAATCTCTAATTCCATTGTGGTCACAGAATATACCCTGTATGGTTTTGCTCTAAAAATAATTAAGACTTATTTTATGACCTACATTTTTTCCCCTTGCCTTTTATTTTTTATCCTGAGGACGGGGGTGGCCGTGCTAGAGATCACACCCAAGTCCTTGAGCATTGTAGGCAAGTTCACTACCACTGAGCTATATCCTTAGCCTGTCAGAACACTCTTTAAGACTGTCCCATGTAACCTGAACATGTATTCTGCATACAGTACTCAACACAAGTGTCAAATTGTTTGATAGTGCTGATGAAGTATTTTATATTTTTGTTAATTTTCTGTGTAATTACTGTATCATTAAGAGTGGGACAGTGAAATTTTCAAATATTATTGTTAAATTGGCTATTTCTCCTTTAATTTCTATCAGTTTTTGCTTTGTGTATTTTGGTGGACTCTTGTCATTATGAAAAGTTCGTCTCTAGTAATGTTTCTTATCTTAAGCTCTAATATTAATAAAGCCACTCCAGCTCTCCTGTGGTTACTATTTGCACAATCTCACTCTACTCACCTTTTCAATTTCAATCATGTCTTTGAAAATAAGGTATGTCTATTATTGACAGTCTAAATTTGGATTTCTACCCAGGCTAACTGAATAGTGTATCCATTCACTTTTTTTTTTTTTTTTTTAAGATGTTGCCTCATACATGCTAGGCAAGCACTCTACTACTGAGCCACAATCCCAGCCTTCATCCATTCACATTTAACATAATTATTGATATGTAGGACTTATATATGCCATTTTTCTGGCTTTGTTCCAATATTTTTAAGCCTCTCTTTCTCCTCTACTATTTCCTTTTGTGCAAAATATTTTTAGTATTCCATTTTAATCCCTTTGAGATTTCTTTACTACATGTTTTTTCATTTACAACATGCATTTCACTTATGACAATCTACTTTTAACTTAATTCTAAGAAATACAGAAACTTTCTCCAATGTCTCCTGTCCCCTTCCCTTTCTATTATTCTCACATAGAAGATATAAACTCAAGAAGGCAGTGTTATAATCCTTGCTTTATACAATTTTATATCTTCTTTTGAAATTAATAGAGAAAACAGATTTATATATACCACATATTTACTATTTCTAGTGTTCCTCATTTCTTCTCATGGACTTGAGTTAATCTGATATGACTTCCTTTTATCCTGAAGAATTTCCTTTAAGGAAATTAAGGCAAGTCCACTAACACAGTCTTTTTATATGAGAATGTTTGTGCTCTTTTTTGAATAGTTTTGCTGCATACAGAATTCTTGGTTGACAAATTTTTCTTTCCATACCAGCTTCCATTACTTTGGATGAGAAGTCAACACAAATTCTATCACTGTTTCTGATACATAATGAATTTTTTCTTGCTACATTCAAGGTCTTCTGTTTGTGCTGTCTTCCAACAATTTGAAGCTTATCTTATTTAGAGTTTCTCAAGTTTCTTGGATCTATAGATTAATGTTTATCATCAAATTCAGGGGCCATTATTTCTTCTTACATGTTTCTACCTCTTTCTCTCATTCATCTCCTATGATTCTCATTACACATATACTTGATGTTATCACACGGATCTCACATAAAATCTGTTCTTTTTCATCAATCATTTTTCTCTGTTCTTTATATTTGATAATCTGGATTGACAAATCTACTACAAGTTCAACCATTCTTTCCTGTGTCAATTCAAATCTGCTGCTGGTTCCTCCTTAGTTTCTCATTTATGTTTCAACTTCAGAACTTCCATTTTGTTCTTTCTTAATAATTTCTCTATTGAATCATCAATAAAACTTCCTTTTTTTTTTTTTCTTGGTACTTGTAATTGAACCCAGGGGGCATTTTACCACTGAGCTATATCCCCAGCCCTTTTTACTTTTAATTTTTTGTTTGTTTTAAGAGAGGGTCTCACTAAGTTTCCCAGGCTGGCCTCAAGCTTGTAATTCTCCTGCCTCAGCCTCCAGGGTAGCTAGGATTAAAGGTATGTGCCACACTCTGCTAACACAACACTCTGGTGTTTCTACTAAACCTGGCTGCCACAAAATGGGTAGCAAGTTGCCAAGATCCTTCTGTGAATACACACATAAAATCAATGAGAAATATTACAGTTCTCAGAACTCCACTATCACTGTAGAGGGAATTAGTAGTAGTTTTCAATTGCTAGGAAAGAATAAGAGAAAACAGATTTATATATACCACATATTTACTAAGATTTTATAATCTTCACTTATATTCATTCAGCAGCAGCATTTTTAATTTACTTTGATACATGTTGTGTATGATAAAAGGGATTGCATCAACACTTTCCTTATTTTATAATTTTCCAGTAACTAGATGGTGACAGGTATATGTCATGTTTCAAATATAAACTTCATATATGAACTTCAGTTGCCAAATTACATACATCATTGTTACTACAAATGTATTTGTAGATAATAGTTTATTACCAATGAGTTATTTTCAATTACAAATCAGGACCATGCCAGTTAAGTAGGTAATGAGATCATTAATATGCCAAAGTCAGCATCATTGTCATACTAAAAAAACAGCAGGCCTCAATGTCGTACCTCACACTGCTTTCAGTCTAGTTGTCTTTCCTCTTCTTAATTACCTCAGATTAGCATTAGAAACTCATGTTACCCCTTTCTTTTACTTGTCACAGCCCCATAAATCCTACCCATAGCTTCCTGGAACCTCACATCTTCTTCCTCCACCATTATCTTAATTCTTTATCCAGGAAAATCTTTTTTCTCCCACTTCCATTTTTATAAGAAAATTCCACATCTGAGACTACACATTCATAAATAGACTCCAAAAGAATGGAGGCTAAGATCCAGGGAATATGATGGGGCCATTAATGCCTCTTCCTGCAGTCTCCTGTAATCCTCCTGCCTCAGCCTCCAGGGTAGATAGGATTAAAGATGTGTGCCACACTCAGTAAATGACTCTTGGAAAAAACATGTCCTTCTCTGCTCTATCACCTTACCCTTCCATCTTGCCTCTCCCTTACTCAAATATTCAGAGAAGGGCTGGGGATGTGGCTCAAGCGGTAGCGCGCTCGCCTGGCATGCGTGCGGCCCGGGTTCGATCCTCAGCACCACATACCAACAAAGATGTTGTGTCCGCCGAGAACTAAAAAATAAATATTAAAAAAAAAAATATTCAGAGAAAAGTGACTAGATATCTACTGAGTAAGCCAAGATTTTGACATTTGAGAGGCAAAGGAAAAAAGATGGCAAAATGGATTCCCATGTATTTTTACATGCTCTTAGAATGAAATAAAGGTATAACTTCATTCTCTCAAATTTTGAAGGCTAGAAGTACTACTTTACAGAAAATTTTGGTTTTTGTTCTGCTTAATTTTGAGTTTTCCAAATATTGTCTTCTGCTCTTTTTCAGTCCAAGTCCTCACTCTTTGCTCTTCAGTTAGGCCCTGTTGCCACCTAGTGGATTCTAAGTGGGAATACACACCAATGCACCAACTTCTCATCTTTTTGCTTACAGAACAAACCACCGGATGGGACTTCAAATTTAAAGTAGAAGGAAAGCTTACATCTATCTAGAAATACACTTGGGTGGTTTAAGATTATACAAAAAAAAAAAAAAAAACACTAATGCAGATTTAGACAAGAGGAAATGTACCTAAAATAACAAGTCAAAGAAAAATCTTGGAGACAGTGTGGCAGTGAGGTTAAGACATAGGTTTTGGCTTTTAGGAACATGATCATAAAAATCCATAATAAAACACTATTAAATTGAATTCAGTAAGATATGAAAATTATAATATAGCATGACTAGATGATTATAAATAAAGCTGGTTCAACTTTCAAAATTCAATTAGTATAATTCACATTAACAATCTAAATATCAAGATGCAGGAATATCAAAAGTTGAAAAGTTTTATAAATATTCATGATAAAAGCTCTCAAGCTGATAAAGAGCATCTACAACTGGATACAGGTGTAGCTCAATATCAGAGCACTTGCCTGGCATGTATGAGGCCCCTGATTCAATCCCCAGTATGGGGGGGTGTGGGGGAGAGCATTTAAAAAAAAAAAAAAACTTATTTACAAAGCTACAGTAATTGATACATGTAATACTGACATAAAGTCAATGGAACAGAGAGCCAGGGAAGAAACACTCATATATATGGACAAATGATTGGGCAAGGGGTTGAGGGCTGGGGGTTGCTGGGAGTTTTAACCCACAGCCTTGCACATGTTGAGCCAGGCCAAATGAATTTTGACAATGTTTCCTTATTCAATGAGGAAAGAACAATCTTCCTAACATATAAATCTAGGAAAACTATATTCCATGTAAAAGAATGAAGTTGAACCTTACCTTATACCACAAGCTAAAATTAGTTCCACATCAAAGACTTAAAATACAAAAGCCCAAACTATAAAACTTAAAAAAAAAAAAAAAGTTCCATGGCATTGGATTTGGCAATGGTTTCTTGGCTATGTTTCAAAAAGCACAGGTAGCAAAAGAAAAGAAAAAAGAATAATTGTACATCAAACAAAAACACTCCAGGGCTAGGCTCAGTATTAGAATATGTTGCTTAACATGCAGGAGGCCCTGAGTTTTATCTCCAACACAAAAAACAAACAAAACAAGAAAAAATTTAAACTCCTGTGGATCAAACATAACCAACAAGGCAAAACTACAACCTGTAGGATGGGAAAAAAAATATTTGTAAATCATATATCTGATAGATAAGGGGTTAATAACCAGAAATACTGAAAGAACACCCCCCTAGGGAATCTAATTTTAAAAACAGACGAAAAACTAGATTGACATTTCTCCAAACAAGATATACAAATGGCCAATAAGCACATGAAAAGATCAACATCATTAATCATTAAAATGTACATCAAGGGACTGGGGATGTGGCTCAAGTGGTATCGAGCTGCCCTGGCATGCGCAGGGCACTGGGTTCGATCCTCAGCACCACATAAAAATAAATAAAGATATTGTGTCCACCTAAAACAAATATTTTTTTTAAAATGTACATCAAAAACACAGAAAGTATTGATAAGGATGTGGAGAAACTAATACACTTGGGCACTACTGGTAGGAATATAAAAATGGTGAAGCTAGCAGGTAAACAGTATAGCACTTCCTCAAAAATTGAAAATAGAATTACTACATGGTCCAGCAAGTCTACTTCTGGGTCTAGACCCAAAAGAATTTACAGTAAGGACTCAAAGAGTTACATCCATGTAAACCCATGTTCAGAGCAGGATTATTCATAACAGCCAAAAGTTGGAAGAAACACAAAGTGTCCATCAATGATGGGTGAATGAATAAACAAAATGGGGTATATATAGATGATATTATTATTCAGCCTTAAAAATTAAATTCTAACAATACTGGGCTGGGGATGTGGCTCAAGCAGTAGCGCGCTCGCCTGGCGTGCGTGCGGCCCGGGTTCAATCCTCAGCACCACATACCAACAAAGATGTTGTGTCCGCCGAGAACTAAAAAATAAATATTAAAAATTCTCGCGCGCGCTCTCTCTCTCTCTCTCTCTCCTCTCTCACTCTCTCTTAAAAAAATAAATAAATAAATAAATAAATTCTAACAATACTGATATACAATATTGATAAACCTTGAAGACATTATGCTAACTGAAGTAAGCACAAAGGACAAATACTACATGACTGTATTTATATGGGATACCCAGAGTAGTCAAATTCATAGAGGCAGAAAACAAAAACTTGCTACAAAGCTATAGTAATCAAAACAGTGGTTCTGACATAATGACAGACATATAAGCCAATGAGTTAGGGAGCCTAGGCAAAAGCCCTCACATATATGGACATTTATTTTTATTTGTACATTTGACAAACCTGAGGGGAATGGGTATTTACAATTCTTTTTAGGTGAACACAATACCTTTATTTTATTTATTTTTATGTGGTACTGAGGATCGAACCCAGTATCTCACGCGTGCTAGGAAATGCCCTACCACTGAGCTAAACCCCCAGCCCAGGTATTTACTATTAATGGGTACCAAGTTACAGTTTTGCAAGATGAGAAGAACTGTGTGTATGGACATTGGTGATGACTGCACAATTTATATGAATGTATTCAATGCCACAGAACTGCACACTTGAAAATAGTTAACATGGTATAAATGTTATGTGTATTTTACCAGTTTTAAAAATAAAAGAAAACCCTATAGAGTTAACATCATACTTAATAGTGAAATTGAATTCTTTCCCCTCAAGATTAAGAAGAAGGCAAGAATGTCATTCTCATCACTTCTATAAACCACTGTACTGGAAATCTTAGCCAATGCAATAAATTAGGAAAAATAAAAGTCATAAACATCAAAAAGGAAGACATAAAACTGTCTTTATTCACAGAAGTACACATCACAAGATATACAAGTCCCAATGAGTTTATTTCTTAAAAGTTAGAAGAGCTAGTAAACAAATTTAACAAGATATACAAGTCCCAATGAGTTTATTTCTTAAAAGTTAGAAGAGCTAGTAAACAAATTTAACAATGTCATAGGATATAAACTCAACACACAAAAACCAATAGCATTTCTATACACTAGAAAAAAACAGTTGGAAAATAAATGTTAAAAACAATATGATTTATTGTAGTATTAAAAAACAAAATAGGGATAAGTTTAAAGGAAGATATACAAGATCTCAACACTAAACTTTTAAAAACATTAGTGAGAAAAAATAAAGACGACCTAAATAAGTGGAAAAATAGAGGAAAAACTCACTGCTATTAAGATGAAAATTCTTACCCAAATTGATAGAGTCAATGTTATTCAATCAAAAACTTAGCAAGCTGTTTTGTATTTAAAAAAAAATGTTAAGCTGATTCTAAACTTATATGGAAACAAACAAAAGAAAAAGAACAAAAAGAAGAAAAGCTAGGTCAAAATGCTTTGAAAACAAGAATGGAGTTAGAAGACTAACACTATCTGATTTCAAGATTATAAAGAAGCTACAGTAAGCAACTCAAAATGGTATTTGTAAGAAAATAAAAAGATTAATGAAAGAGATATAATATCTATTTAAGTAGACTCAAATTATTTTCAACAAAAGCATCAAAATATTAAGACAGTATTTTTATTCACACAAAAAAGATTGATTTTTTTTAATATTTATTTCTTAGTTGTAGGTGGACACAATATTTTTATTTCATTTTTATGTGGTGTTGAGAATTGAACGCAATGCCTCAACAAGTGCTAGGCAAGCGCTCTACCACTGAGCCACAACCCCAGCCCCAAGATTTTGATTTCTATTTAATAAGACACAAAAAAATTAATTTAAGATAGATTAGTATAAACACTAAAACCATAAAATTTCTGGAACATAGAATATCTTTGCAACCTCAGGTTAGGCCAAGATTTCTTAGGAAAGACACAGAAAACATTAATCATAAGCTGGATTTCATAAAACCCTAACTGTTCAGCTCACTATAAAACATGTTAAAAGGAAAGCCACAGATTAATAGAAAATATTCACAATACACATCTCTGATGATGGACTTGTATCCAGAATAAAAACACCTAGAACTCAATAAATGAATTTTAAAAAACACAATTTTTTAATGGTCAAAAACTTGGAAAGACACCAAAAAGATAATATATGAATAACCAGTAAATACATTAAAAAGTGACCAACACAATTAATCACTGAGGAAATGAAAATTAAAACCACATCAATCCCTTTATAAAAATGCTCACTAAAATTACTAAAATTAAAAAGACTAACAACACTAGATGCTTGCAAATATCTGCAACTGGAACTCATACACTATTGGAACTGTAAAATGTGTAAACATTTTGGAAAACTGTTTGACAATTTCACAAAAAGGTTTACATACAACTAGGTGCACTCCAGAGGATAAAACAGAAGAATCACCAAGTTTGAGGTCAGTCTCATTAATTTAGCGAGGCACTAAGCAATTTACCAAGACTCTGTCTTAAAATAAAAAGGGCTGAGGGTGTAGCTTAGTGTCAAAGCACTCCTGGATTCAATCCCCAAAACAAGAAAAAAAAAAAAAAAAAAAACACCTATCACGTTACCAAACAATCCCTAAAGTATGTCCAAGAGAAATAAAAATATACATCCATAAAAATCTTGTACAAAAATTTTATAACCAATTTATTTGTAGTAGCTGAAAAGTAAAAACAGCCCAGATATAAACAGATGAACAGATAAATTGTGACACAGTCAATGGAATACCACAGTTAAAAAAAAAACAGTTAAAAAAAAAAAAAAAAACTATTAATACCCCTGCATCACGGATTAAGTCTCAAAAATAAAAGCACAAAAGAGCAAGTGTTGTTTGATTCTATGCATGTAACATTTTAGAACAGGCAAAACCAATCTAACATGACAAAAATCAGAAGTTTTTACTTTTTGGGATAGAGAGTTGGGGGTCAACTTGGAAAAAACATAATGGAATTTTCTGAAGGGGTGTAAATGTTCTTACCTCGATCGAATGTGGATTACAAGGTACACACATTTGTGAAAATTGATTTAATTTTATACTTTAGATCTGTGTTTCATTGTTTGTAAATCTATACCTCAACTTTTTTTTAAAAAAAAGATAAAAAGGACCCAGGCTTTGGGATCACACAGAGTTCAGCTCTGCCACTTACCGGCTGTGTGACCTTGGCCAAGTGTTAAACTGTCAGTTTCCTCATCTGTAAAATGGAGAAAACAAGAGAATAACCTCACAGAGCTGCCAGGAAGGGTAAATGAGATGTTTTAATAATGTAAGCATACAGTAAACGATCATTAAATGTTAACAAAAGCTACAAATTTCTGTTCTCTATTTAAGAGAAGAAAAAAGATGCAGGGATGACTATAGCAGCTAAATGCTGGGTAATTAACATATATGATCTTATTTGTTTTTTAAAACAACCCCTAACAGAGATTATTACTGTTTTAGGGATGAAAAAATAGAGGTTGCTATGGTTACTCAGCAAAGAAGCAGTTATACCAGGATGCAAACTTTCACTCATGTTTTTCCACTGTGCCACACACCAGGTGTTCCAGTGGGGTCACAATCTAGTAGAGTTACTTTCAGCAATTAACCCTGTAACTGTCAGGACAGCCAGATTCATATAAGAAGTTACTGAGAAGCTCCCTTCATTCTTGACAGTACTATCTCAATCCTCCTGGCTTAGCAAATCTGATGGCTTGATTGGTAAGTGGAAGAGGTAGAGCTTCAAAAAGAAGCCTAAAATGCTACTCTAGGCATACACTCTGTTCTTGGATTTCAAGATACTTTCTGCTACTTGAGGGCACTGATATCCATTCCTTAGAGCAACTTCATAAGATAACTCTGTGCTGGGTGTGGTGGCACATGCCTGTAATCCTTGACTCTGGAGACTGAGGCAATGGAGACTGAGATAGGAGGATCGAGAGTTCAAAGCCAGCCTCAGCAATTTAGCAAGGCCCTAAGCAACTTAGTGAGACCCTGTCTCAAAATAAAAAATAGAAGGGGCTGAGGATGAGGCTCAATAGTAAAGCACTCCTGGGTTCAATCCTCAGTACAAGAAAAAAAAGATAACTCTGATTGTAAAACCTGCACTCTAAGTAAGAAGCTAGAGCCTGAGTGGCTCAATTTGGCAGAGAGAAGTGCCTTGAAAACTTGGCACATGAAATGAGAATTAAAGTTTTTTAAAAAATATGTATTTTTCCTTAATAATTCTTTTTTTAAAATGAAATTACAAAGATACTGAGTTTCCCTGTAATCCAATTTTTCTAAAGATACCACTGTTAACAGTTCAGCATATCCTCTTCCAGACTAAAACTTGTCCTTCACACTGTTTAATTACTCCCCTATTTAACTTTTGAGTTGTTTCCAAATATTTTTACTACTATAAATGCTGAAAGAAGTATCTGTTGAATATAACTACCATTTCTTTAGAATTAATTTCTAGAATAAACTGCTAAATTTGTAATTTTAAATTTTTTATTTTTAAATTTTAAACTGTTAACTGCAAAAGAACATGCACAATATCAGTTTTGATAGATATTATTAGATTACACTTATAAGAGTTTCCATTTTCCTAAACTCTCATCAGCCCTAAAATTTTTCATTCTTTAACATAGGTGTTATAAACTTAAATGTCTGTGGACAACTAGCAGGAAACTTCAGGATGCCACATGGGTCTGTGACAAACCTGAGAGTACATGCTTATCTAAAGAGGACAGACATTACACCACTCTGTTTCAGCAATGGATTCCACATAGAAATCCAAGCTCAATATTAGATATTCAATTTATCAAGAAAACCAGAAATCTAAATTTTTATAAAATCCCTGCAAGTTTTGACAACTAACATGCTTTCATTTAAATATCCTGGGCTGGGGATGTGTGATAGTTTAATAGGGAAGTAATTAAATAGCGTGGAGGACAAGTTTTAGTCTGGAAGAGGATATGCTGACTATTAAGCTCAGTGGTAGTGCGCTTGCCTTGCACATGTAAGGCATTGGGTTCAATCTTCAGCACCACATAAATAAATAAAATAAAGGTATTGTGTCCAACAACTAAAATAAAAATCTAAAAATAAATAAAAACTAAAAATAAACATCCTGCAGGTGAGACAAAAATCTATCTATAGGGCAGACCATACTCAGCATGTTGAATTTTGTGCTGACAGAAGAAAAGGTTATAACACCATATTCTCATTTTGAATCTTAATATTCTATAGTTTATCTTTTCCTATGTTTACCAAAAAGTATGTTCAATTTTGGTTCACAGTGACTATTAACAATCTTCCAAGAAAGAAGCTTATCTTTTCTTTCATATTCATTTACAAAACTACTTCAGGTACAGAAGCTGCAGTGTACCCAGAAAAATCATGTAAAGACTAACCTGTGAGGGGTAAGGTATAACTCAGTGGTAGAGCACTTGCCTGGTATGAATGAAGCCATGAATTTGATCCCCCAGAAACTTAAAGGGGGAAAAAAATTCATAAGGACTACGTTGCTGTACTCTCAGCTTACTTAGAGCACCACAAGATTTTTTTAAAGAAAATGCTGATTTATAAAACTATGCATAATTTGGAAAAGGGTAGCTTTGATCTAGGGTATCCTTCCACTACTGATATATTTGCCCAATACAAGAAATTTTCAATCTAAGCAACCAATTTCAGCTTTTTTGTTTATGAAATAAAGGTTTATAAGATTCTCTGATCTCTCTTTTCTGCTCCCACAGAAAAAACAACTGCTACAACCTATCTAGCATCAGAGTTTCTTTTCATTCCTTCTTAGTCATCCATTACAAATCTCCAGTCTTAGATGTTCAAGCATTCCCTGCACCGACCAGAGATAGTGGCAGACATCCATGACTATCCAAGGACCCAACAACCGCCTTTGAATACAACTATCTTTCCATCAATTGTAAACAAGTGCTGAACTCTTGGCTCTATACAGAGTCCCTACCAAGTCAGTATAAACTCTGAAATAGGGGCAGAGGTTAAGGGGATGAGAGTTCAGCTCAAGCTCTGGGTCTCATACTGCCCCCACCCTTTTCAAAAGAATCCTTATCAGAGGGGAACTCCCCAGCAAAGGACACATTCAGGAGACTTGATCTAGCAACAATGCAGCAGATTCAGGTGAAGTTTTAGAACCAGGCTACTGAACTGTTATGAATACTATGGAGAAAGGGAGACAGAAGAAGAGAAATAAGGCATATTTGTGAATTTATCTTCAGGAAAGAATCTGTCTGATAACTGATGAAATAATACTGTACCTGAGCCACAAAAGATATTTCTTTGGGATCTACTGCATAGTGAATTATTTCACTTCATATCCCAAATCATCCTAATATATGCAAAAGATGCCTAAATGATATTTTTGGGGGGCAGGGGCACTAGGGATTAAACTAAGGGGTGCTTAACCAATGAGCTACAGACCCAGACTTTTTCATTTTTGGAGACAGAGCCTAAGTTGCTGAGGCTGGCTTAGAACTCGAGATCCTCTTGCTTCAGTCTCCCAAATCACTGAGATTACAGGCTTATGCCACCATGTCTGACTCAAATATTACTTTGAAAATAAAATAACCTAAATTATTCTTCTGTACATAAAAGCCCCACTATATGGGGCTGGGGTTGTGGCTTAGCTGTAGAGTGCTCGCCCAGAACATGCAAGGCACTGGGTTCGAGCCTCAGCACCACATAAAAATAAATAAATAAAATACTAGTTTTTAAAAAATAAAAAAGCCCTACTATATATATTAGAAATCATTATACTTCCTTAAAGTCTTCCACCATTGGCATCTGAGATTTGTCACAATCAACAAGAGAACTACAGACATTTAAAAACCTGTTTAGGCCTCACAACTCTCATCTGGTAAAATAGTGTCTTTTTTCTTTTTCTTTTTAAATATTTTTAGTTGTAGATGGACACAATACCTTTTATTTATTTATATGTGGTACTGAGACTCAAACCCAGTGCCTCACACTTGCTAGTTAAGTGCTCCACCACTGAGTCACAACCTCAGCCCAGGATAGTGTTTTTTTAAACAGGTTTTATGAGCGCTTAATGAAGAAACTCATGTTAAGTATTATATGTGTAATACTTTTACTACTCTGTAGCAAAAGCCATATCAACTTTTGTGTTGTCCTTCCTGACTAAACCAGTCCCTTGAGGGTAGGAACAGCAGTTTGGCATACAAATTAGGGAGGGAAAAAATAACAGTAACTGTGTTAAATGGACAGGTACTAAAAAACTGAACCTGAAATTAGATAGCTTCTTAGGTATTAACCCTTCTCACAACTACTGAACATATGCAAAGTACCTGGCACATAAATTCTACCCAATAAATGGTAATTCCCTTTCCCTCTTTGATATCTAACATTCAGTCTTAAGTTCATTCTCTACAACAATACTTGAACCTACATGAACTACTTGCTGAAGCCAAAAATTGTAGCAGTTTGATAACTATGAATACACCCAATAGGAGATGGAACAGAATTCAGGAATTCTAGCTAGTACATATGGGTACACTATACTTGAATGTATGGATGCAAAAGAATCTCCTTGGGATCCCAACATACTTGACAGTTGAATGCAAAGTGAGCAAGTTGGTGGTGACAGGCTATCTTAATATGAGCCTGTTTTGTTGTTGTTTTATTTTGTTTTTTTAAATTTTACTCATTTATTCCACTATCACCATCCTTGCTTGGTACAGCAAAAAAGGGCAATGATTAAACTTTCAAGTCTCTCTTTTCTTTGGCAGTGCTGGGGATTGAACCCAGGGCCTCGCACATGCTAGGCAATCACTCTATCACTAAGTTACATCCCCACATGTCTTTCAAAAGGCTTATTTATCTAGGTTCTTTATTAGAATATATTTTGCTTTTTAAAGTCTGGATCAGCAAGAATCCCAAATATATAGTGTTTTTTAAATGGTAACAGTCAGATTTTTAATTGTACAAATCCTTTCCTCAGCATACTTCTATTACACTTTGCTATTAACCAAAGAGAAAATACATAATCTGAGTACTTCTTTTAAATATGCAGTGATCCATGCCTGTGTCAGTGAATTGGGAGGCTAAAGCAGGAGGACTGAAAGTTCAAGAGCAACCTCAGCAACTTAGCAAGACCCTGTCTCAAAATAAAAAAGAGCTGAGAATGTAGCTCAGTGGTAAAACATCCTAGGTTTAATCCCCAGAATGAATGGATGAATAAATAAATAAGCAAGCCAGCTAGCCAGCCAAGTAGAGAGTAACTTCTTTAATCTCCTAAAGATAAAATGAGTTTGCAGATGGGCATTTGGAAGGTTATCTGCCACTAGTTGGAAGCCAAACCCTGTAACAACTAACCAGATACTAAAGAAAAACCTTCGCCAAAATGGTTAAAAGTGCATGGGCTCTGTTCCTATGACTGAACTATTTACTTGAAACAGTAATTTATACCTGCCGATAACTGGAATACAGACTAGTTTAACTGAATAAAATGCAGTTACAATAGCCCATTACTACAGACTGAGAATTTCAACACTATACTACATAGCTTAGAATAGCATATGCTTAATAGTCTTTACCATTTGCCAAGAAT
The DNA here is from genome assembly GCF_045843805.1 of Urocitellus parryii. Taxonomy (NCBI): domain Eukaryota; kingdom Metazoa; phylum Chordata; class Mammalia; order Rodentia; family Sciuridae; genus Urocitellus; species Urocitellus parryii. The sequence goes on from NC_135534.1 coordinate 201,402,687, forward strand.
TGTTCCAAACCCTTTATATATATTACTTCATTTAATCCATACTAAAGCCCTAATAAAATAGAAATAAACTTTTACTGTCCCCATTTTATAGATAAAAAAAACAAGACACAGAGAAATTAAATAACATAACCAAGAATGCAGAGTTAATAAATATTGAAGCCACATTGAATCCAAGCAATCTTGAGCCATAGTTCATGATCCTAATTCAGAAGTTTTTGCTTATATAAAAAGCTAAAGCACTCATTTTTGAAATGCAGGAGAAAAACTCTGAAACAAACTGTTCACTATGGCATTACATATAATGTCCGAAAAAGGAGAAACAATTTAAATATCCAAGAATGGAAAATGGTAAGTACATCATGGTAAAGCTATTCAGTTTCAATGAAAAATTATCCTGCCATTAAAAATATTTGTGAAAAAAATGTTTCAAGACTTCAGACAATGGTCTCCTAAGTGGAAAAACAAACAGGATACAAAACTGCATTTATAGTATGATTCTTAATCATGAAAAAGAGAGCTCAGATACAAACTGGAAGGACATACTGTGAGATGAGAAATACTGGTTACCTCTAGGTGGTGGGATTAAGGATGCTTACATTTTACTTTTAGTGTTTCCAGAAAGAACATATATTATTCTACAAAGGCAATTACTTTCCTTTAATTAAACTGCACTAAAATCCTCAACCAGATGGCAAAAGAACAGTTAAAAAGATCCTAGCTAACTTCAAGTGGTTGCTTTCCTTAGGATAGTATCCTGTAAACATCAGACAACATAACACATTTCAAAAAGAATATTCATCTTTAACTTTGGAAGTTGAATTAAAATAAGAATTTTCAATTTTGTCCAGTGTCTACTCTCTGTGTAATCATTTTAGGATATTGCAAGAAGAGAAATGGATTTCATTGCACACAAGTAAAAAAATTAGGGAATAACTTTGCTGATATATATAATAAAACAAAAGTTTGACTAGAGACTAGAAAGACAGCTGTTGCTAATCCAACTATTTACCCTTTGACCCTCTATCTGCCCAATAAGTGAACAGTACCAATTGTTTCCCTGTATTATGTACTGTTTACAATCCCTGAGAGAGGCATGAAAGGAATTAATAATTTAGCCTAAAAAGCTGACAGTCTTTATTGGGGAGCCCCTTGTCTGTGGAACAGAAATCAGAACAGGAGCTGTTGTGAAGTCACAGGTCGATTTACTGTTCCTGTTTTATAGCTTAATTGGCCTCCAAACATAAATCAATTATTTCTCCTGTTTTAAGTAACAATGACTTCTATTCTTTAACTTCCCTTGTATCAAGTCAGTCCTTGTTCTCTTGAGTTTTACAACTACACGGTAAACATGATGGCTGAGGAAAAAACTGGGGGAGCAAGCCAGACTGGGGGTTATTTGGAAACAGAAGCACAGAAAGGTTATGCTGTTTTGAACTTCTCTTGACCTTTGACTGCCCTTGTCCCTAGCTTATGCTAATGGACACGGTGTATAGGGACATTTCTTGTAGAAATGAACTTAGCCTGAACCTGTGCCATAACATTGGACTCCAGGAAGCCCAGGAATCATAGGAAAGCAGCCAGAGTGTGAACAGCTGCCCATATTCCAAACATAGCTTTCCATCTGCTCAACTACAGAAAAGGTTTTAAAAAAAAATTATACACACACACACACACACACACACACTTGAATTGGACCAAGTTAGTAGTTGTTTCAACACATACAACATGTTATCCCAAATCTCCATGTATAACCACTGCCAAGCACAGCTGGAAATTAGCAGCAAAATATTTCCTATTACAAAATAGGCAAGTGTGAACAGGCTTCCCTACAAGGAATTTGGAAAGGGGGTAGAAAATGAGGCTCCAAATTCCAAAAATACAACAACAACAAAAAAATCCCTATTATTCTCAATTTAATGTGCGAAAGTCATGAGGTATTAGCAAATGTTATTCCTTCCCAGTCCAAATCTACAGAATTTGCAGTATCTAAAACCATAATCAATTTAATACAACATACACAGTCCATTTCAGTTTTGAGGCTTCCTGTAACTTCACAAGGTAAGCATGTCAAGCTAGGCACAGTGGCACGTGCCTGTAATCTTAACAGCTCAGGAGGCTGAGGCAAGAGGATCATGAGATCAAAGCCAACCTGAGCAATTTAGCGAGGTCTTAAGCAACTCAGTGAGACCCGGTCTGTAAATAAAATATTAAAATAAATATTAAAACGGCCTGGGGATGTGGCTCAGAGTTTGTTAAGCACATCTGGGTTCAATCCCTGGTACCCCCCACCCCCGTAAAAAATGCATGCCTAATTGTACCCCAAGACAATAAAATTTTATTTTTGCCTATTTATTGTTAATAAGATCTTTATGTATTTCTTCAAAGAGAAAGAATAAAAAATACTAATTTCACCAAGATAAAAACTTAAGAATTACTGAGAATACCACCCACATACACTAAATACTTTTTTAAAGTGATACTTTTGGTGACTTTCATTCTAAATTGATATATAAAATTATATCCTTCTCATGGAATGGAGAGGTCTATAAATCAGCATATTTAGCTGGGAATTGTAAACAGAAATGTTAAATGAAGCAAAAAAAATGCTTGGGCTCAGAAAGCAGAATAATTCAACAATAATCTTTATGAGATCAAGGATCTTTCTCAGAAAATAGCAGGAGCTACTTTCAGTTGCTCCTAGGTGCATAAAATGAAAATAAATTTGGGTACTATGTCCTAAATTCAAGGTTTGAAAAGTCTCTTCTCAAATATTTCATAAGACTATCAAAAATGAGGGCAGGAGCTCATCACTTGTACAACCCTTGAGCCTAGAATGGGGCCTGAAGCAAAGAGAACACACAGTGTTTAATAAAATGAATTTTCAATTTATTTAGTATGTTTTATATATGATTTTCTGAAATATCACATAGTATCTCAACATCCTTCCTAGCACTCAAAAATTCTTCTAGGAAAGGACAATGACTCAAGAAAATAACTGAATTTACCTTTTCCTCCTCCTATTAAGGCTATTCGAAAGAGAAGGACAGAAAGAAAGTAATGTATTTACCCACAGTTACTGGCATACTGGGGATATATGACCTATTACAGAACTAATACTGAGCTAGGCACCATGACACATGCCTATATTTTCCAGCTTCTTGGGAGGCTGAGGCAGAAAGAACACAAATTCAAGGCCAGCCTAGGCAACTTATCAAGATCCTATCTCGGAGCTTGTGGATGTGGCTCAAGCGGTATGGCGCTCGCCTAGCATGCGTGCGACCCGGGTTCCATCCTCAGCAGCACCACATACCAACAAAGATGTTGTGTCTGCCGAGAACTAAGAAAAAATAAAAATAAAATGTTAAAATTCTCTCTCTCTCTCTCTGTCCCCCCCTCTCTCTCTTTAAAAAAAAAGATCCTATCTCAAAATAAATTTAAAAGGGCTTGGAATGTAACTCAGTTGTAAAATGCTTACATAGCATGTGTGAAGGTTCACTAGGTTCAATCCCCAGTACTGCCCCCTCACCAAAAAAATTTTAAAAAGTAAGGATTCTGAACTTTATGACTTCCAAAAAGACAAATTTTGTTTCCTGTTGTTTGATACGTACCACAGGACTTATTTTGTTTCAGAATAGTTGAACAAACATGGATATTTATAATACAAAGGTACGTGGGAAAATATGAAAAGTCCATATACTCTCAGAGCTGGTATAGCCAGGATGGTATAAGGTCCACTTTATCACTTACCTTAATAGCAGACTGGTGACAAATGACCCCATTACCTTTAAAAAGTTCTAGCACCAGAAATAACTCTAGACAATCTCATGAAGTCTTACTCTAAATCATCATTTAACCTTTTCTCATATAGCAAAATATCCATACACAGTGGATTTGCTCGTGTTTATTTCTAACAATTATATACCATATCCCAGAACTACCAAAATACTGTGTGGTACATTTTGGTAGCATGAAAAACACAAATGATTATCTTTGATCATCATTTAATTAGATCTTGAAATGGTCACTCTTAAACCTGAAGAATGTAGATGCAAATGCTTTACAAATTAAACTGGTACAAAGTTATCAATTATAAATTTTTAAATGACAAATAATCTTTCTTTGAAATAAACTGTCAAAACTAGTCAATATTTTAGAAAAGAGTTGAGTTGTGATATATGGTTGAGATGTGCACATAAGAATGCATACATTTTTGTTGTTGTTGCCAGTGACATAGGAGGATGAGGAACAGAACAAGGAGATTAGTGTTAAGTAGAAACTTGAAGCAAACCAACTTTCTATGAAATGAATAGATCCTAGCTATCAAACAATATATGGATAGCCAGGATCTATTCATTTCATAGAAAGCATTGTGTTGTGTCCAACTACACCTAAAATAAATAATAAATATTTTTAAAATATATATATATGGAAAAGAAAAGTCATCATTAGAAAATACAGAATGTCATTCCCATAATTACAAATTGAGAGTCAAACTATAGAAGGTTTATCAATGACATATTAAGTTATACATTTAAAAGCATACACACACATCCTTTCCTTACCAACAAACATTGGGTAACAATTGGAACTTACTAGTGCCTGGATCAAGCTCTGACAACTCATCCTGACAGAAACCTGAAGAGAAAGAACAGGAAAAAAAACATTATGATTCGTGAATTATTGTAAGCTAACTTCAAATATGAACTATTATCAAAGTGGGGGGAAAATTCAGAATGGAGAAAACAGCACTTACTACACAGTTGCAAAGAGGATTAGGGAAATAGCAATATAAAATGCTAAGCACAACTTATCACACAGTAGGAGCTCAATAAGCAGTAGCACAAGTAATTATGAGTAAGCATGCCAATGTCTGTTAGAATAAAAACACATAGGAAAGTTACACTTCATTTCAGACCTGTAATGTTCTACTTTAAAAAAAAAAAAAAATTCTCTCCCAAAGAAAGAAGAGCTAACAAATATCAAACAAAATAATTTTATTTAAAATTTTCACAGATGCTGAAAATTTGACCCATATATACACATGGATGCAATTCTTCCATAGTAAGTGCACTGTTTAAGCTAGAGGTATATCTGAGTGGCAAAGAATGAGGCAGCCTGGACAGCGTATGGAAGGCCTGAAAAAGGAGACTGAATGTGAAACTCCAAAGTTCTAAAGCTGCTGAGAAAAGCTGAGAAGCCTGGGAAAGCTCATCTCAGAGCCATTTTAAAGTCTCTCTACATACAAATAATGGAAATTTGAAGATCCCTGGAGAGATTCCAGGTATCTTAGTCCACTCAGGCTGCTATAACAAAATACTATAAACTAGATTGGGTTAATGACAGGATCCCTGTCCCAGGTCCTGCCTTTATAATTTGAAAAGCCGGCTCAGTACAAAATGAAAACATGGTGCCTATCATCTATTGATTTATTCAGGAACTGGAGATGTACCTCAATAGTAGAGCACATGACTGAATTCAATCTCAGCACTAAAAAAAAAAAGAGGGAACTGGGGTTGTAGCTCAGTGGTAGAGTGCTTGCCTAGCATGTGTGAGACACTGGGTTCAATCCTCAGTACCACATAAAAATAAATAAATAAAATAAAGGCATTGTGTCCATCTACAACCAAAATTTAAAAAAAAAAAGAATTTCAATTTATGTATTCAAGTTTGGGAAGGATAAACATTCGGACACAGCACCTGGCAATGAGGAAATAACTAACTCATCATTTACACGTTCACTGAATACTCAATATCCTGCCAGAATCAAAACAGAGAATACACATTCTCCTAATCCATAACTGACCTAAAAACAGAGTGATATCACGGGAAGGCATGAAAGGACAATGGGAAAGACAGATACCACCCCCAACTCCAGCCACTTTTAGTTATATGACCTGAGGCAAGTCACTGCCTACTATGGGCCTCAGATTATAGACATTAAATAAAACATCTATGTCATAGTAATTTTTTTTCTTTCATTTTTTTGTGGTGCTGGGCATTGAACCCTTGTGGATATAAGATAAGCACCCTACCAACTGAGCTATCACCCCAACCCTAAATAAAACATCTATATTAGAAATATCAACAAAGGACAAAGCTTAATGTTCCTTCTGAAGCATTCTGAACTCAAAGCAACTAGACTGATCATAAAGAGAAGGTAACTCAAAAACAAAAAAAATACTAATAATGCTCATTATTGATAATAATGACATCTATTGCTTTAATCTGCCTAGCAATCATTCCCTCCTTCTGTTAATGGCACCCTAATTTTTCTTTGGAGACTTCCACTCCCACATCCATATGACTGACCCTATCCTTCCTATAAACTGGGATTGACAACAGCAGCTATCTCATACGGGTATTAAAAGGATTAAATGAGATAGTGCATGTAAAGACTTTGCACAGTACTTACAGAGCTCAACATATGTGAGCTACTGCTAACTAATTCCTAGGGATCCATTCAATTTGATGCTGTGACTGTGGGGACAAAGTATTCATCATAAAAGGGCAACTACTGAGCCATTCATGACATTGAATGGAACCCTAATAATGTCACCTTAGGTAACTGCTCTAATCCTTAAAACCTGTTTTTATATTTTCAGCTTTAAAACTATTTGATGTGATGATTCAAGATGTTTGCTACTCCCTGAGGAAAGGTCTCTATATTTTACCCGAAATAAATTTCTTCAAGAGTCACAAAATGTTCTAATTATGGAACTCGGTAACTGATGTCCACATTTCCACCATCTCATCCTGAGACAATCAGCTAAGAATATCTCTGATTTTTATAGAAAACAACATAATTCTACCTACAAACCACACATTTCTAAATCAGTGCAATGGGCAGATTTGGTTACCATTCCCAAGCAGAATCTACCCAGACTTCAGCAACCAGGTCTAGCTAGCAAAATTCTTTGTTCCTAAAAGGATGCAAACCACTGCTAGACATAATCCCAAGTGGACTTCTTCAGGTAGGTTCAATTCAAAGGCAAAAAGTATCAATTATTCAGTAGAAAGCAGACACCTAATCCCAATAAGCATATAAAATATCCCCCCAATGCCATCTGCTTCACAGAATACACTACATTAAACATATTAGAAAATATTATCACAAATCCATGGTCTCTAGCTGGGACCCTAAATTGCTTTCCAACAAGAAACACAAATATATTCCTAAAATATCATGAATTCATTGTACACACAAGATATCTGAAGCTACAGTGCGATTTGCCACTGTGTGATTTGCCACTGTTTAATTAACCACCCTAAACCTACCTCCTGAAATGGGGATTAAAAATAGCCATCATGTTTATCTGCTATGATTTGGTGAGTATATGTAAGTGATCAATGAATGCATTGAAGTTAAGGAACCCTCTTTAATACAAGAGAAGGTTCAATTGACAAGTTTCTCCTAATAGGCATCTGACAAAAAGACCAATGACTCCTTAGACTGTGACTGGCTACAGTGACAGATTAATCTGAGTCACTGATTTTTTTTTTTTTTTAACTACAAAACTACTTAGGAGAAACAGTTAAAACTTTTGAGTAACTTTTTCCAAATGTAAACAAATAAAGGCTATGGGTCATGCCCATCAACAAATTCAGGCCTAAAACAATAGCTAAACTATGCTTTATAATGTATCTTAAAAATTGAAATCAATGTTAACTCAAGGAATGTTTTATATGTATTCATTTATTAATTACCACAGTACTGGGCATTGAACCCAGGGATGCTCTACTTCTTGAGTTACATTCAGCCCTTTTCAAGTTTTATTTTGGAGCAGGGAGTCCATCCTCCTATCTCAATCTCCCAAAATTGCTGGGATTACAAGCATGCACCATCACACCCAGAAGGAATGTTTTGATTTAATCTGACTGGAGGAAGGTGGTATAGGACAAATGAGCACTGGATCCTAGTTACTCAGTATATTTTGAAATTGAGCAGTCCACAAGTGAGAGTTAGGATGAGACCCTTAAAAGATAAATTCTATAATTCTATTCAAACACACATTACACACACACACACACACACATTATAGTTGAGACAGGAAGATTGCAAATTCAATGCCAGCCTCAGCAACTTAGCAAAGCCCTAAACAACTTAATGAGACTAGGTCTCAAGATAAAGGGCTGGTGATATAAGTGTGTGTGTGTGTGTGTGTGTGTGTGTGTGTGTGTGTGTGTCCCCTTCATAATCTGCCTACCATTTCAACTTTATTTCTTGCTTTTCACCACATCCCAACCAACAGTGTACACTCTATCCATAATAAAGTACACTGAGGCTCCCTGAATTCAGTATGTTCTTCAGCATCCATTCCTTTGCACATGCTATCTTCTCCAACTAAACCCACCTCTAATCACCACTCCAAGATCAGAACTCAGATCAGGTCTCCTCAATCTTGCCCCTGCTATACACAGTTTGGGTCAAGCCTCATAGAAACAGTAAATTAGAACTTAGCTTTTCTAAAGGGAGGGAAAACTGGTTTCAAGATCATAGAAACATTAAAATAATCTACAAGTTTGAAATTTAAATATTTTAATTAAATGCAAGATAGAATACTTCACCCAAACCACTGCAATTCAAGTTTTATATTGTTTTTTTAAATATTTTTTTAGTTATACATGGACACAATATCTTTATTTTATTTATTTATTTTTATGTGGTGCTAAGAACCAAACCCAGTGCCTCACATGTACAAGGCAAGCACTCTGCCACTGAGCCACAACCCCAGCCCCTCAAGTTTTATATTGTTTTCAATGTAAGATATAAAAGTGACTAGGGAGCTGGGGTTGTGGTTGAGTGGTACAGTGCTTGTCTAGCATGTGTGAGGCACTTGAGTTCTATTATCAGCACTGCATATAAATAAATTAAAATAAAACTCCATCAATGTCTAAAAAAAAAAATTTTTTTTTTAAAGTGAACCAGAAGCCAGGTACAGTGGCACATACCTGTATTCCCAGAGACTTGGCAGGCTAAGACAGGAGGATTATAAGTTCAATGCCAGCCTCGGCAATTTAACAAGGTCCTAAGCAACTTAGTGAGAGTAGGTCCCAAGAAAAAAAAATTAAAAGGACTGGGGATGGGGCTGGAGTTGTGTCTCAGAGGTAGAGCACTGGCCTAGGACAGGTGAGTCCCTAGGTTCGATCCTCAGAACCACATAAAAATAAATAAACAACAACAAATAAATAAAGGTTAAATTCTTTTTTTTTTTTTATTTTTAATTTTTTACTATTTATTTTTTTAGTTCTCGGCGGACACAACATCTTTGTTTGTATGTGGTGCTGAGGATTGAACCCGGGCCGCACGCATGCCAGGCGAGCACGCTACCGCTTGAGCCATATCCCCAGCCCAAATTCTTAAAGAAAAAAAAAAGGACTGGGGATGTAACTCAGTGTGTAAAGCACACCTGGGCTCAATCCACAGTACCCCCAAAAATAAACAAATAAATAAAGTAAAAATGAACCCAGGCTTCCAAGAATAAAATAGCCAATCATCAAAAAAAGATTTTGATTTACTCTGTTTAGTTTTGTGCCCCTCTTCTATGCTCCCACAGGCTTCTGTGCTTTCTATACCACATCATGATCAGGCCCATTAGAACCCGAATTCTCTAAAACCTAAGAATCTAGAAATTTATTTTTTTGGCTCCCCTAAAAAAACAAACAAACAAACAAACAAACAAACAAAAACCACTTTACCCAGGATTTCTACTGATATACAATAGTCACATGTTGATCCTTTCTGGACCAACCAGCTCTGATCAGTTTTATCAATTCTCACCTAATCTTAATTAGGTCTCCAGTGAAACTATGTTATCTTCCTTCAGCTGGATCTAGTCTCAGCTCCAACTACAGCTGTAGCCTCAGGACTGAGGAAGGTTACCATGTCCCAAGAAAGGTTGCTTAGTAAATGCTTGAAGAACTGTTTCTCCAAAAGACAATGATGGTAAATAACTTTGCAACCACAATGAGTTAAACAAATTGAAAGAGAAAGTGAGTTTCTCAGCTTTAAAGGTCTAGAACAGTGCTGTCCAATAGAAATTTTTACCATAAAGGAAATGTTATATAGCTATACTGTCCAAGAAACTGAATTTTTAACTTTACCCTTAATTAATTTAAATAGCCACATAAGGCTAGAGATCATACTATTGGACAATGAAAGTCTAAAAAGTCACCCATCCTTCTAGATGTTATCAGGTCAATTGTTTTGAATTCTGTTGCAGTTTGTAATATGGAAATGTATAAGGTAGAATTATTTGCTATCTGACTTATAATTATAGATGGCTGTATCAGTTATTATCAGAATAATATATCCATCAGCCTGCAAATGCAGTCACTCACTCCAAGAAATGTTAAGTATTTACCCATGCTGTAGCAAGCCTGGGGCCTAGAACATGAATAACTAACTACAAAAGAATAAACAGTCCAGTGGAGTACAGGCCAAAATAATTGGAGAGCCCAATAATGTGAATGTTCATAATGTAACTATACTGTACATTTAGAAAGTTAAAATGGTAAGAAAGGGCTGGGGTTGTGGCTCAGTGGTATAGCGCTCACCTAGCACATTTGAGGCCCGTTAAATCCTCAGCACCACAGATAAATAAATAAAATCAAGGTATTGTATCCAACTAAAAAAAAATTACATTAAAAAAATTAAAATGGGGGCTGGGGATGTGGCTCAAGCGGTAGCGCACTCGCCTGGCATGCGTGCAGCACGGGTTCGATCCTCAGCACCACATACCAACAAAGATGTTGTGTCCGCCGAGAACTAAAAAATAAATATTAAAAATTCTCTCTCTCTCTCTCTCTCTCTCTCTCTCTCTCTCTCTCTCTCTCTCCTCTCACTCTCTTTTAAAAAAAATTATCTCTCTAAAAAAAAAATTAAAGTGGTAAATTGTATGCTATGTATATTTTACCACAATAAAAATATATATATAATAACGCCTAGTGAAAAAACATCAAACAATATTTCTGAAAAAAACTAACTGTATGGGGACATATGAACAAGTACAGAGTAATAAGACCATAATTTTTTATAGCAAAATAGATTCAAACACTGAAACTATTATTTAATAATTGTATTGTGAAAGTGACCTCGCAGAGACAATTTTGTTTTCTGTAGACTATTATGAAGATTCAGTGATATGATGCACTTAAAGTCAGTGAAAGTGCTCAGTTGCTATGATCAATATGAGTGAGAGCGAAAAAGCAGTAATCATGGGGTCAGGAGTATGGGGAGGAAAACAAGCATTCACAAGACAAACAGGGATATTTCTGAGACATATATATTCTGAGGAAGCAGCATGTAAAAGGAATGGACAGCAGAAGCAGAATGTTACCTGACAATCTGATTTGAGTAGAGGGCTACCAGGGCCTTAGCATAAAGACATTTTAACTACTATATATGAGTTTTTGGCTTTCATCCTATGGCAATAGTAACTAAAAATACAGATATAGCAAAGGAAGTAGAATAATACCAGCCCAACTCTATTTCAATACAGTGGCTCTAAAATTTCAACCAGGAAACTAAAGCACACAGAGTTTTTAAAAAAAAATACAAAAGCTTTCTTGTTGTTAGCCAAGAAACATGGTAAGCCATCCACAACTCCTTAAACCTAGGAACTCTTCCCAATTTTTACAGTCCTCCTCCAACCCCTTCCACATTCTAGGTGGCTTATGTACTATGCATGGCTTGGGTATATGCTAAGAAGAAATGTGGCTTCCCTTTTTTTTTTTTTTTTCTTTTTTTCCATTTCTGTAACATCAGCTAGTCAGACCACAGTCTGGGATACAGCTGAGTTAATGCCTACAAGCTAGCTCCAGACCCAAGCAAATACAAGAACCCTTTTCTTTGGATTGGCTGAGCATTAAATTCACATCTGCCTCTTGCCTTTCTACTCATGGAATGAGGCACCACTTGGACCATTAGTTTTGTTTTTCATAGGCAACCTGACAAACCATACTTCAAGATCCAGAAAATAGATTTTTTTGAATGCAAAGTCCTAGCACCAGGAGTCCACACAGCAAAAGTTGGCTGGAAGAGCTTCAAGTAATATTTCCCCTTCTCCACCTTTACAAATGTCAAGGTCACATTTTAAAAACTGCAATAAAGGGCTTGCATTATGGCTCAGTGGTAGAATGCCTGCCTAGCACATGTGAGGCACAGTGTTCTATCCTTGGCACCACATAAAAATACATAAAGGTATTGTGTTTATCTACAACTAAAAAAAAATTTTAACTGCAATAAAAAATGTTCTTTTCCTAATGTCATTTTCTTTTTTTTTAATTTTTTTGAGGTTGTAGATGGACAGAATGCCTTTATTTTATTTGTTAATTTTTATGTGGTGCTGAGGATCAAACCCAGTGCCTCATATGTACTAGGCAAGTGCTTTGCCACTGAGCAACAGCCCCAGCCCTAATGTCATTTTCTTAATATGAAATCTAAGGGAAAAAAAAAAAGCAGAGATGTAGGAGTGTGTCAAGGAGTATTAATTATAAAATCTATTATGCCCACATATTTGCTCAGCATAAATGAAGTTTATAAAACTGCCTATATTTCTATGGAAACATTAATGACTTCTCTCTGATCAACCTATATCACCTTTTATATCATTTTTCAGACTTCTAGCTTTGTAATCATAACCTTGAAAGTAGATGAAGGCAGAATAGCCAGCTAAAGATTATGACATTTCAATTTTAAAACATTCCATAAAAAAAAAAAAAACAGTACACAGATTCAAGGCTGCGGCTACAGAATCAGAAGGTTTAAAAAAAAAAAAAAAACAATTTACAATCTGATGAGTCAGAGGTCAGTAGTGTTTCCATGGGGAAAATAGTACAGGGATTTCTCAGAAAACTGCATGCATGTATACTGATGAGCCTTTGACTTTTTTTTTTTTTTTTTTTTTTTTTTTTTTTTGGTGGTGCTGGGGATTGAACTCAGGGCTTTGTGCATATGAGGCAAGCACTCTACCAACTGAGCTACAACCCCAGCCCATCTTTGACATTTTTCATTTACAATTTCTGGTTCTCTGGAGGAACAAAAGGGGTTGGTGATAATTTCATATTCCACTTGAAAGTTAAAGAAATTTCAAAATGTATACATACAAAAATGTATAAAACAATCTGTCAGCTGCTATTTATTGAATCTTTACTACACGCCAATGATCAACCTGAAGCTTTATGTGAATTCTTACTGAAAAAAGAGATACTATCATTTCCATCTTATAGGTTTAAAGAGACTACTTTATAAGGAAAAAAAAAAGACACAGCAATCAAAATCAACTTGAAGACATCTTAACTAATAAAACCCTACCTTTGCATAGTACATGCTTTGCAACAACCAGAAGAGGGGAATTTGGCATAATTTTGAAGACCAAATCCTCACACTTATGACAGCAAAGCCTCTTCTTGAATAATCCAAGATGTCCATGTCAGAAGCAACCATTAACTGCTGCCTTTTTTTTTTTTTTTTTTTTTCAATATTGGGTATTGAACCCAGGGCCTTAGGCATGCTAGGCAAAGCAAGTGTTCTACCACTGAGGTACACCCTATCCCTTCTAACAGCACCTTTTGGAAAACTCAAATGTTCCCAGCAGGATTGGGGAAGAGTGAAGTTTTTTTGTTTTGTTTGTTTTGTTTTTGGTTTCTTGGGGGCTGTCATTTCAAAAACTGGGGGTGGGGGGGGAAGTTCCTCACATGCCAAGGAGTTTGTTTGAACATGGTCAGAAAACTTAGGAAGTCATTTCAGAAAGTGTCCTATACCGTCCTCAACAGATGGTGTGATGAAACAGTAGAAGCCAGCCAACTTTCGGGGGTGGGGGGTGGGGGGGGGGAATTCATTAGAAAGGAGTACATATGACCCACAAGTGGCAAAATTTTATTTTATTTTTATTTCCTTTAAAAACCTCTATATGAAAATTGATGCATGAAAAGCCTTTTAAATGTCCGTTTAAATCCACCCTAGAAATCTAGGACAGAAATAAAGAAAAGAGGACACAACTGGAAGCACCTAAAATTTCAACCCCAAGGGAATAAATTAGGAATAACTATTCAATGAGGTATTTATTAAGAGTCTATAATGGGCCAGTATCATATAATGCCATATTTTAAAGTGTAACATTAAATTGTATTCCTCAAAGTGAGTTCAGCTATATTCTAACACCTATATATATGACAAAACACATTTTGGTATCATTTCCCAATGATTATCTCTAAGCATGAATGTTATGGCTAATTTCTTCCATCAAATTTTTCTTTTTTTTTTTTTAGACTGTTTGATTTTACTTTTTTTTTTTGGTTTTTTGTTTGTTTGTTTTTATTGGTTGTTCAAAACATTACCAAGCTCATGATATATCATCTTTCATACATTTGACTTAATTGGGTTATGAACTCCCATTTTTTTACCCCAAATACAAATTGCAGAATCACATCGGTTACACACTCACGTTTTTACATAATGGCATATTAGTGACTGTTGCATTCTGCTACCTTTTCTTCCATCAAATTTTTCTGACTAAAAGTATAACTCTTTCGCCGGGCATGATGAAGCATGCCTATAATCCCAGCAACTCAGGAGGCTGAGACAGAAGATCACAAGTCAGAGGCCAACTTCAGCAACTTAGTGAGAGCCTCAGCACTTAGCAGGACCCTGTCTTGAAATTAAAAAAAAAAAAAAAAAAAAGGACTGAGGATATGTAGCTCAGTGGTAAAGCATCCCTGGATTCAATCACCAAGACAAAAACAAAAAACATTTATTATTTTTATATGCAGAAATGTACACTTTTTAAATCCTCAAAACAAGATGATTTCAGTAAACTCTAAAACACACACCTCAACAGAATAAAAAGAAAATGCAAGACATTCTCCACTGAATTTTATGTTACCATCGTTTTAGAAATAGGATTCTTTCAGAATACTAGGTTGGTCATTAATATCTAAAGCTCAATATCATCTACCAACTTCAGAAATCCATTGTGTGGCAACAAAAAGATACAACTTCTTTTACCTTGCGCTCCAGAAACCTTCAAATCTGAAGTAAAACTAGTTAATTATATCTGTGAAATAATTTGAAAAGAAATTTTAAGACTATTCAAATTTGATGAGTTAAGACAGAAGACACTCCACAAATACAAAGGGTATTATACAAACAGGATTAAGGAGAAGAACTGTTTTTCTTAGATACTCAAACTTTCCATATTCCAAAATTAAATTCCATTAATATGAATCTAGTGTTTTCAATGGACAGGGCACTATACTAGATTACAAAAGGGAAACAATGCTGAATAAATCTGGTTATCCCTAGACTGTGATCACTTGCTAGAGAAAACAGAAAAGTTATTGGATACAAGGACAAACAGTCCTTCTTATTTCTTTCTAGGGAAAACCAGAAAAGACTTAATGGCAAAAGTAGCACTTGAATCAAACTAATAAGCATGAAAATAAGAATGCAAATAAAGACAGAAGGGCTGGGATGGTGGCTCAGCTGTAGCGCTTTTGTCTGGCACTGTGAGGCACTGGGTTGGATTCTCAGCACCGAATACAAATAAATAAAGGTCTATCAACAACAATAAAGAAAGAAAGAAAGAAAAAGAGAGAGAGAGAGAGAGAGAGAGAGAGAGAAAGAAAGAAAGAAAATCAATAAAACTCAGCAAGCCATGAGAGAGAGAGAGAGAGAGAGAGAGAGAGAGAGAGAGAGAGAGAGAAAGAAAGAAAGAAAGAAAGAAAAAGAAAGAAAGAAAGAAAGAAAGAAAGAAAGAAAGAAAGAAAGAAAGAAAGAAAGAAAGAAAGAAAGAAAGACTATCAATAAAACTCAGCAAGCCATATATACCTTCTGGATGTCCTTACCCGCACCAGCAAATATTTTCCCCAGAGGCAATCATAAAAAAGATGAGAATTATGTAGGTCCTGTCTGGCACATTGTTTCCTAAATGAAATCAAGCAAATCAAGGCCTATTCTGGTACAGACACACTACTGTCTCATCATGGGTTGGATGGTCCCACTGACACACATGGTTTCATTTGCATTTCCCAACTGTTGACCCCACACACAAAAACTTCCAGATGAGACTCTTCTGAATCACAGACCCATCTGTCAAACTGCCTACTGTCAAATTCAAGATGTCAAACTGTTACTTTCTCTCTGAAACCTGCTTCTTGTATCCCCAGTCAGGTTTCTAGGTACCACTAATTCTCAGTCCCCAATAAAGATTCCCAGGGATCACTCCTAGGCACCTATTTAACCTTCCCCAAATTCCCATCTCAGTCATCCTCTCTTTAATCTCTATAGACCTAACTGAAATCTTCTAATCACCCTAGAATTCTAAACTATTAAAACTGTCCTCTCAGAATTTAAACTTCCTGATCCACTCAAAAATCCTATTAATTTCTCCTTTTCAACTCATTATCATGACACTCATGGGCTTAAATTACAGAAATAAATAAATTCAACATTTTTTGGGAAAAAACATATCACTCACATAAACTGCATAAACAAGCAGAGGTATCCATCCTCATATCAGATAAAGTGGACTTCAAGCCAAAGTTAATCAGAAGGGTTAAAGAAGAATATTTCACACTGCTTAAGGGAATCATACGTCAAATAAGACATATCAATCATAAACATATATGCCCCAAACAATGAAACATCTATGTAGAATCAAAAAGAACATAACACAATAATACTAAGTGACTTTAACACATCTCTCTCACCACTGGATAGATCCTCCAAACAAAAACTAAACAAAGAAACTACAGAACTAAATAATACAATCAATAATTTAGATTTAACAGATTATATAGAATATTTCATCCATCATCTAGTGAATATACTTTCTTCTTGGCAGCACATGGATCCTTCTCTAAAATGACCACAAAGCAACTCTTAGCAAACACAAAAAACAGAAATACTACCCTGCATTCTATCAGATCACAACAGAATAAAACTACAAATCAATGATAAAATAAAAAATAGAAGCTACTCCAACACCTGGAGAACAAATAATACACTACTGAATGACAAATGGATAGCAGAAGAAATCAAGGAGGAAATAAAAAATACTTAGAGGTAAATGAGAACACTGATAACAACATATCAAAATCTCTGGGACACTATAAAGGCAGAGCTAAGAGGAAAGTTCATTGCATTGAACTCATTCATTAAAAAGAATAAAAAGTCAACAAATAAATGACTTAGTATTATATCTCAAAGCCCTAGAAAAAGAACAAATCAACATCAAAAAGCAGATCATCCCTTTGCTGGTTTTCAGTTTTTTTTTTTTTTTTTTTTTTCACTTCATCCTCATGGAACATTTTGTTGAAAATGTTCTATTGGGCTGGGATTGTGGCTCAGCGGTAGAGCGCTCACCTAGCAGGGCGGGACCTGGGTTCGATCCTCAGCACCACATAAAAATAAAGGCATTGTGTTGTGTCCATCTACACCTAAAAAATAAATATTTTTTAAAAATTAATTTAGGGCTGGGGATGTGGCTCAAGCGGTAGCACGTTCGCCTGGAATGCGTGCGGCCCGGGTTCGATCCTCAGCACCACATACCAACAAAGATGTGTCCGCCGAGAACTAAAAAATAAATATTAAAAATTCTCTCTCTCTCTCTCTCTCTCTCTCTCTCTCTCTCTCTCTCTCTCTCCTCCCTCACTCTCTCTTTAAAAAAAAAAATTAATTTAAAAAAAAAAGAAAAGAAAATGGCTCTGTTGTGTAGGCTTTCTAGCTGTGGATTTTTGAATTTTTGTTTATCATGGAATGTTTTAATTTCATCTTCAAATCTGAAACTTAATTTTGCTGGATATAAAATTCTTGGGTGGCATCCATTTTCTTTCAGAGCTTGAAATATATTATTCCAGGACCTCCTAGCTTTGAGGGTCTGGGTTGAGAATTCAGTTGAGATCTAAATTGGTTTCCCCCATATATAATTTGATTTTTTTCCTCTCACATGCTTTAAGATTTTATCTTTATTCTGTGTGTTATAATGTGTCTTGTTGTGGGTCTGCTGTAATTTTGTACATTTAAGGTCCTGTAAGCCTCTTGTATTTATCTATTCCATTCTTTAGGTTTGGGAAATTTTCTGCTATTAATCATTGAAAAGATTGTGCATTCCTTTGCTTTGTATCTCTACTCCTTCATCTATTCCAATAATTCTTAAATTTTGTCTTTTGATATCCCATAATTCTTGGATGTTCTGTTCAAAAAATACCACCAGAAAACTTCTAGGACTAATAAATGAATCCAGCAAAGTAGAAGGATATAAAATCAACACATATAAATCAAATGCATTCCTATACATCAGTGATGAATCCACTGAAAGAGAAATTAGACTACTCCATTCACAACAGCCTCAAAAAAATGAATAAATAAAATAAAATACCTGGGAATAAATCTAACAAAAGAGGTAAAAAGACCTCTACAATAAAAACTACAAAATAAAGAAAGAAATTGAAGAAAAAACCTCAGAAGATGGAAATATCTCTATGCTTCAGGATAGGCGGAATTAATATTGTCAAAATAGCCATACTATAAAAAGTGCTATACAGATTTAATGCAATTCCTATTAAAATCCCAATGACATTCTTCATAGAAATAGAAAAAGCAATCATGAAATTTATTTGGAAAAACAAGAGACCCAGAATAGCTAAAGCAGTCCCTAGCAAGAAAAAGTGAAGCAGGAGGCATCACAATACCAGAACTTAAACTATACTACAGAGCTATAGTAACAAAAACAGCATGGTATTGGCATCAAAATAGACTTGTAAACCAAAGGTACAGAATAGGGGACACAGAGACAAACCCACATAAACACTGTTATCTCATACTAGACAAGGATGCCAAAAACATTCACTGGAAAAAAGATAGCCTATTCAACAAATAGTGCTGGCAAAAAGTGGAAATTCATATGTAGCAAAATGAAATTAAACCTCTAAATCTCACCCTGCACAAAAATCTACTCAAAGTGAATCAAAGACTTAGGCAGTAGAACAGAGACCCTGCACCTCATAGAAGAAAAATTAGGCCCTAAACTTCACCACATCAGCCTAGGCTCTGACTTCCTTAATAAGACTCCTAAAGCACAAGAAATAAAATCAATAATCAATAAATGGGATGGATTCAAATTAAAATGCTTCTTCTAAGCAAAGGAAACAATAATGTGAGGAGAGAGCCTACAGATTGGGAGAAAATCTTTACTACATGCACCTCCAATAAAGCATTAATTTCTATGATATATAAAGAACTCAAAAAACTTAAGACCAAAAAATAATAATAATAATCCAATCAATAAATGGGCTAAGGAACTGAACAGAGACTTCTTCACAGAAGAAATACAAATGATCAACAAATATATGAAAAAGTGTTTAACACCTCAAGCAATTACAGAAATGCAAATCAAAACTACTCTAAGATTTCATCTCACTCCTGTCAGAATGGCAATCAAGAATACAGCCAATAATAAATGTTGGCAAGAATGTGGTGGAAAGGTACACTCATACACTGCTGGTGAGACTGCAAATTGGTGCAACCACTATGGAAAACAGTATGGAGATTCCTCAGAAAACTTTGAATGGAACCACCATTTGACCCAGTCACCACACTCCTTGAGTTATTGATTTGGTTTATACACAAAGGACTTAAAATCAGCACATTATAGATATGCAGCCACATCAATGTTGACAGCAGCTCAATTCACAATAGCTAAACTATGGAAATAACTTAGATGACCTTCAACAGATGAATGAATAAAGAAAATGTGGTACATATACACAACAGAATATTACTCAGCCTTAAAGAAGAATGAAATTATGGCATTTGCAGGTAAATGGATGGAGCTGCAGAATATTATGCTAAGCCAAAAAAAGCCAATCCCAAAAAACCAAAGGCCAAATGTTTTCTCTGATAAGTAGATGCTAATCCATAATGGGGGAGTAAAAAAACTTTGGACTGTGCAGAGAGGAGCAATGGAGGGGAGCAGTTACGAGGATGGGAAGGACAGTGAAATGAGACAGACATTATTACCCTATATACATGTATGATTACACTACCCAGTGTGACCCTGCACTATGTTAAGCCAGAGAAAGGAGAAATTGTGCTCCATTTGTGTACAATGTGTCAAAATGCATTCTATGGGCTGGGCTGCAGCTTGACAGAGTACTTGCCTAGGCACTAGTTTTGATCCTCAGCACCACATTAAAATAAACATAAAATAAAGGCATTCTGTCCATTTACAAGTACAAAAAATAATTTTAAAAAAATGCATTCTACTGTCAGGCATTCTACATGTCATGTTCTAATTAGAACAAATTTTTAAAATAAAATAATAAATCCAACATTTGAAAAGCTACTTTTTACCACTTTATTTTCCTGGACACACACACACAAATTCTTAATTTCAAACTATCTTTACACAGAGATAAAAATGTACCAATTTTGATGTTGAAAGCAATTTCCTAATATGAAAACATCAATAAGGGCTGAGGTTGTGGCTCAGCGGTAAAGCACTCGCCTAGCAAGTGCAGGGCCCCAGGTTTGATCCTCAGCACCATATACAAATAAATAAATAAAGCTATTGTGTCCAACTACAACTAAAAAATAAATATTTATTTTAAAAAACAATCAATAAAGTGATAAGACTAGAGAGGCAAGACACCTGAACACTGGCTTTGCTCTACTAATAAGTCATTTGTGTAAAACCAGGGAATCTATCCCTTCTATGCCTCTAATTTTTTTTTCTTTTGTATATAACAGATCTTATAATAATAAAATTATACAAAGATCTTACAATGCTAACACTTGAGTAACATGAGTTCAGGGATACTACAAATCATTTCTAATCTCTTCTATTCCTCACTAGCCCACATTTTACATAAAGAAGAAATTATGAACAAGAATTAATGTTTGTAGCATTTCTGTGATTTAAATACTAACCATGATATCAAAGGCTTCCACATTTTTCTGATTTAAAAAAGGAAAAAGTAGGATTTACTCTATAAGGATTGAATAATAAATAAAAAGCACTTGCAAGAGTACTTGGCACATAGTAAATGTTCAATACAAGTCACCCATTATTATCATTGTGTCACTCTAATCTTCACCCTCCAAAGTACAAATATAAATACTTAAAACTTTTTTATTTAAAAAATTTTTTTAGTCGTAGATGGACACAATACCTTTATTTATTTTTATATGGTGCTGAGGATCAAACCCAGTGCCTCACACATGCTAGGCAAGCACTCTACCACTGAGCCACAATCACAGCCCTATTTTGTATTTTATTTAGAGACAGGGTCTCACTGAGTTGCTTAACACCTCACTTATTGCTGAGGCTGGCTTTGAACTTGCAATCCTCCTGTCTCAGCCTCCCAAGCCACTGGGATTACAGGCATGAGCCACCATGCCTGGCAAGACTTTTTGATTAAAAAATTTAAAATGGGCTGGGGATGTGGCTCAAGTGGTAGCACGCTCACCTGGCATGTGTAAGGCACTAGGTTCAATTCTCAGCACCACGTAAAAATAAAATATTGTGTCCACCTAAAGCTAAAAAATAAAAATAAAAAAATTTAAAACATTTTGCAGCAGCTGTAAGAAAATATTACATTCTATGCACACAGAAGGAAAAGGAACTTTTATTAAGTCTATTAAGTTTTCCTTTAGTGCTGTTTTTGAGATGCTGACTTCTTGACAAGGCCGGGAAAACTGACTTCATGTCTCAGATCTCCCAATCAACAAAATACATAATTAGGGTATATTTAAGTGCTACAGATTCTAATCTTACCCTACCTTACTAAAATTACAACCCTACTCGTATAATACATGCTTCCTTATAGTGTTCAACACCTGTTATAAATGCATCAGGTTCAGAGAGGAAATTCCTCTTCTAGAATTATCATGCATTAGCAAAAACATAATGTTAGAATTGCATTCTTATTTCCCTACATCTCAACACTAAGTGAAATACTGAGAGTACTGGGCTTCCAGAGTAAGAGATCATTACCTGGTATACAGATGTTCTGATCTAACTCTAATAATCCTCCCTTTGAATATGCCTCACATTTCTGAGAAGCTGAAGTGATCATAATTTTTAAAAAGCAAATACTGTCAAAATGAAAAGGGAATACTTGTAAAGTCAATTAAGGCAAACCAAAGTACAAACTGGCATAGGAATTAAAACTGTAGAAATACATTGGTTATTTATAGTCCCTACCACGTTATGGCTCTTGTGTTTACATTATTCATTCTTCATCTTTTTCTCAATAATATTTAGCCTAATGCTATTGTGTTTTATTTCCTAAAAGGCATTAAGGATCAGAAGTCTTCCATTCTAGAGATATGCTTCTCTGTCACATGCCCACATCCAACATTTAAGCAAGATATTCTTTAGTTGCCTCTTCACTGGCAAGTAAAGAATTGGCAAGAATTTGTTTCGAAACTTACAACAGCATCTTTCTCCAATAGCACACAGTGGGTTTGGACTTACTACATATAATTATGTTTAAAAAATCATGGCAAGGCACAGTGGTAATACCAGCAGCTCGGTAGGCTGAAGCAGGAAGATCACAAGTTGAAAGTCAGCCTCAGCAACTTAGTAAGCTGCTGAGCAACTAAGTGAGACCCTGTCTCTAAATAAAAAACAAAAAAGGCCTGGGGATGTGGCTCAGTGGTTAAGTGTCCCTAAGTTCTATCCCTGGTACCAAAAAAAAAAAAAAAAAAAAAATCATGATCAGGTAAGAAAAAAATTAAGCCAGGCATGCCTGTAATAACAACAACTTGGTTGGCTGAGACAGGAGAATCACAAATCTGAAATCAGCTTGAGCAAGTTAGTGAGGTCCTAAGCAATTTACAAAATAAAGAATTTTTAAAAGAGGAGGGGCAGTCTGGGGATGTAACTTAGTGTAGTAAAGCACCTCTGGGTTCAATCTCTAGTACCAAAAAAGGGCAGGACAGGATGGGCTAAGATTTTTAAACAATTTTCAAAGAATATGCTATTCTATCCCTAAGGTTAAAAATGGAGGAGACATTCCTCTCTGGTTTTTTAATTCTTGTATCTGATATTAAAACAATGTCTCCTAAATACCTACCAGATTTCTCAGAGTGCAAACAGCTTCAGCTTTTGGTAAAAGAGGATCCAAAATGCAAACCTTGAATTCAAACACCTGGATTTGTGCCCATTTTTACCATTTACTGGGTCAAATCACTTTACTGTTCTCAGTTCTCACATCAGCAACATATAACATTATTCCTTATAAGATTTCTGCAGTGAGGGGAAGGGGGGATAGGAAGGGAAGCAGAATAGAATATACATTATGATTGCTATATGTATATAGGTGACTCTGACCAGTGTGATTCTGCAATCTGTACAATCAGAAAAATGAGAAATTATACCCTAATTGATTGAAATGTATGAATTGCCAAGATCATTGTAATGTCATGTGTAGCTAATAAAAAAAATAAAATTAAAAAACCAAAAACCAAAACCAAAACAAAACAAAACAAAACAAGGATGGTACCCAAGCCTATTCTTTCTTCCTAATAAAAAGACCTGGAAGTGTGAGGCTGTAGTATCAGCCCTATCAATCATGGCTCTCCAAAAGTGTAGAAATCTGGATTTGCCAAGTAGCTACCTGCATCTTCAGCTTAGCTCAGTTTCAACTGATTGATTTCAAAAAGTTTTGCTTGCTTGCTTGTTTTCTTTCTTCTCTTTTCTTTTGGTACTGGATACTGAAGTCAGGGGCACTGAACCACTAAGCCACATCCTCAGCCCTTTTTTGTGTTTTATTTAGAGACAGAATCTCACTGAGTTGCTTATTGCCTCATTTTTGCTGAGACTGGCTTTGAACTCACTATTCTACTGCTTCAGCCTCTAGAGCTGCTGGGATTACAGGTGCCACCAAACACAGTTCATTTTAAAGACCAGGGAGCAGAGTATATGTATGCCCAAGCTATTCATGGTTGGGGATAATGGCCTAAACTATCATTTAATGTCTTTTAAAAATAAAGACCTATTCCCAACACTGATTTAATGGAATATGTGCACACCAATATGGGAAAAAAAAAGTAGAACAGAATTTTCTCTCATTTTGCTTAACGTCAAGAGCCACCTTTCAGCTACTATAATCATCAGATTTGTTGATCTTGAGATATAGATAAGGAAAATGTAAACCTAATGTTGTCAGATTTTTTTTAAAAAGTGTACAGGAAAGAAGGGAAAACAATATCTGATTATCCTGTGCTATGTTCCCCTGATGTGGAGAGAAAGCTGAAGCTGGGGAAAATGCTAATAGTGGTGATGGAAGAAAAAGGAGGAGAGAAATATTTTTAAGTGCTTACTATGTGCCAGGAACTGCACTTCTCATACTCTCTTAACAACCTCAGAGTGAAGTTAACCCCTGTTTAACTGACGGTGAATTGATATTGACAGAGGTTAAATAACCTGACTTGAGGCCCAGAAAAATCTGCGGAGTGAGAACTCAAATCCAAGCATATCCAACTTTCCACTGCACCAATACCACCTCCACTGAGCCACAAGAGTACCAGCCACTGTTTATGATATTTAACTGGAGTGGAACAAATAAACAAAAAACAATCATTCAACTGAAAAAAAAAAGATTTCTGCATATAATTAACCCACAATGAGCACACAAAAATTTCAGTTTAAGAAAAAACAAAAGGTAAATCTTTAACTACAAAATCTTCAGAGAATGACACTAGTCATACCCCAGCACTAATGAGGCTAAACGTGGACATTAATGGAAATTTTTTAAAAATCATAGTTCAGTCAAGAAAAAAACTTTCTTCTTAATAAGAACACATATAGTTTTTTTTGAGAGAGAGAACTGTTTTAATATTTATTTTTTAGTTTTCGAGGGACACAACATCTTTATTTTATTTTTTTATGTGGTGCCGAGGATTGAACCCAGCGTTGCGCACATGCCAGGCGAGCGCACTACCGCTTGAGCCACATTCCCAGCCCTGAACACATATAATTTAATGTGTGCTCTAAAGACAAAAATTATGGTTTTTGTGTGATTTATAATTTAAGTGGTAAAACTTTTTCTAGATTGTGTAGATATGAGCTTAAGAATAAAATTTCAAACTTCGAGTTTGAAATCTTGCTTACTTCATACCAAGGCATGCTAACAATTTTTCCCCAAGTGCGGAGGACTTGCACATGTTAATGCTAGGCAAGCACTCCACCTCTGAGCTACATCCCCAACCCATACTGACAAATCTTACCCTGAGCTAAATTCTGGATTGAAAGTGTTTCAGAGCGGTGAATTATACATTTAGGATATATCAAGTATCAGAAAGTTTTTAATAAAATATTAATTAAACCAAGTGTGGTCCTCCATACACTAAATCAATTTAGTCCCTAAGGCTAGAAACCTATTAGAAATAGGTTTCATAAGATGATTTATTAAGAATTTACACTAAATATTCAAAGATATGCCTAGCGTACATACAGTCCAATAAGTGAGACATAGGAAAATCTGACTTCTAAGAAAATCCCTCCATAATTTCTTTCCAAATGCAAAGATGTTCTTTAAAATAATTCAGACTGTAATCTTTTTTGTATGTAACCAATGGAACATAGTATTTAAATACAGGATATAAAAGTTCCTCTTTTTGTGTTTGAAGTAACCAACACAATACAAAATTAAATTTAGAGGGGTAAGACAAGAGAATACAAATGGAAGAAATGATTTACAGTAGAAGGGGTAGAGAGAGAAAAGGGGAGGGGAGGGGAGGGGAGGGGAGGGGGGACAGTAGACAATAGGACAGACAGCAGAATACATCAGACACTAGAAAGGCAATATGTCAATCAATGGAAGGGTAACTGGTGTGATACAGCAATTTGTATACGGGGTAAAAGCGGGAGTTCATAATCCACTTGAATCAAACCGTGTAATATGATGTATTAAGAACTATGTAATGTTATGAACGACCAATTAAAAAAAAAAAAGAATTATAAAAAAAAAAATTAAATTTAAAAAAATGTCAATAGACTGTTTTTTCTTATCATAAAGTTTAAAAGATTTTAAAAATATTTAATTTAAAATCAAATTAAAATATCACCTTTTTCAAAAGAAGGGCATCTTTAGAATTCAAATTAAATTATAATCTAGACTCCAATTATGATAGTTATATCTGGTATCTATTGTCTCCAACAGAACATAACCCACTAAAATGATAATTATTATAAATATGAATTATAAAACTACAAAAGACAATAAAATCTACTACTTCAATTGCATTTGAGATAACAACTGTTTCAAAAATTGCTAGCATTTTCTTTTTTCAAATGCACATCCCAACACTATCTAATTCGAAGTCAAAGGAAGGTTTATGACTTTTTATAGTTAGTTCAACAATCACTTTATGTAGGGGGTATAAGTGCCTACAAAATTATTTTACATCCAACTCAGAGAACTGCATTCAAGAAATGCAATGTTTTCAAAAAGATCTGAGTTCCTTCAGATGAAACTCTCTCTCACAATAGTTAAGTAAAAATAACAAAACATCAGAGATATGCATCTAAAAATCTCCTCCATTCTGGAGTCAGCTGAATTCTCCCAGATGAGGAAGAAAAGAAGAAAAGCAAGAAGAGTGACAGAAGTTGACTGAGGTTAAATATAAGGAAAAGAAAGGAAGGAAGAAGAGGATGTGCTTAAGTAGTTAAGGTATGTAGAACTACTGGTTCAAACTTAAAACAAATGTCCTCCCCTCTAAGCCTCAGTTTATTCATCTAATGAGCATACCATCACTTGTGTTAGTGTTTCACAAAGCAAGATGACCACTTCACAATTTTAAGTGGTTCAAAGAGAAAACTTTATTTCAAAGCTATTACCTTTTCAATTCTCTTTCAATCCTTCTGACAGTATCAGAAGAAAAATTTCAGTTTGGTACTAGTAATACCAAATTAATCAACGTTTGTATGAAAGGCCTAATCAGAGACTGGCAGACAATAGCATCTAGTCAGAACTTAACACAATTTTATTATTTGTTTATTTATTTGTTTGTTTGTTCATTTATTTATTTATTTATTTATTTTAGTTGCCAATGGATTTTTCACTTTAGTTGTTTATTCATATGTGGTGCTGAGAATCAAACCCAGGGCCTCACACATGCTAGGCAAGTGCTCTACCACTGAGCCACAGCCACCACAATTTTATTTTCATGGAACATATATTAACTGTTACCTTCTTTTGTGGTAAATAATTTTTTGTTTAAAATAATGACAATATTTTTCATGGAACATATTTTAACTGTTACCTTCTTTTGTGGTGAATATTTTTTTGTTTAAAATAATGACAATATTTTTCATGGAACATATTTTAACTGTTACCTTCTTTTGTGGTAAATAATTTTTTGTTTAAAATAATGACAAACTTTGTCTTAAATAGTTATAGTTAATGCTTTTATTAACTATAACCCAAAATAGTTAATTCCTTTGGCTGTAAAGTATTAACTATTAAATAAATCCAAATATTAAATAAACTATATTAGAAAATGGCAAAAATCATGATGGCAATAAAGAAAAAACTAAAGTTTGAAAAATACTAGTTTAAAGCACATGCTTTCTATGTTCGAGGCCCTGGGTTCAATCCCCAGCAACACATACACAAACTGGTTTACTAGAATAGTGATACAAGTGCTGACAGGTTAACAGAGGCTTAGAATTGAAAAATAACCTAACTATAATATGGGCCTATCACAATCTTTCAAAACTACAGAAAGGATTACACAAATAAGTTTAACCCAATGCCTGGTACTGAGTGCTCAACAACTAAAGAATATTATCTGAAAGCACTTTTAGAGACCTCTAGGGAAAGAGTATATGGAGAAGGGTTAGGGAAGCTAGGCTTCCTGTATACTAAAACCTGAGCATTTCCTCTGGTTGTAATACTTCCCACTAAGAACCTCCAGGGACCTCGCCTTGCTTTTTACCCTGATAAAGTTGCAGTTTAATCTCCCAAGGCTAATGATTTAGTTACAAGCAAGTGACTGGGAATAAAGAGCTACAGAAAGAATGGTACATATCTTAAATCACTGAGAAGTCAAACCCCAGAAGGTACCAAGAAAGGAGGGGCCATACTATAACAGAAGTCCAGGCGAAATTAAGATACTTCATTAAGGCAAATTCAAATTGCTGTAATCACCAAGTGATTGGTGGCCCATGAACCAGTTTTGATCATTTCATCATCTGCTACTAATCAACTGGAACTCACAGGTGAAAAACCCCATAGGAGGAGAAAAAAGGAAAAGATCCAACCCTAAGTAGAATGCTCCTAACAAAAACACCAAAGACTGAGGATGTGGCTCAGTGGTAGATGCTTGCCTAGCACATCAGAGTCCCTGGGTTCCATCCCTAACACCACAAAAAATAAATCAGTACTTTTTAAAAAAATAAAAATAAAATAGTCTTACTCCTATGTGAATGGCCACTTTATTTTATATGTATTTCCTAATTTCTCCAAATCTGTGAAGTAATTCCAACTCAATTCACCAAATCGCCAAATCTCCAAACTACCAATTTTCTAAATTTACCCAAAATTTGCTTTAGTATTTAGGTAGTTTATTACAATTAATACTGATGGGTCGTTTTGATTAGTTTTAAGGATTTCTGCCAAGTGACAACTGACAGGATAACAGCATTTTCAAGAATGTTCAATTTGTCTTTCTCCTAGCTTTCTGTTCCTGTTGCTAGAAAGAACTGGAAGAGGAAGAGGACCTCTGCTGGTGGAAAAATCCAGACTAGTGCAGGTTGCAGGGAATGGGAAAGGAAGTTCCAGAAAGGAAAGGAAGACAGGATAAAGGAGAGGAAAATTAACAATGATTCTGTAAATTCTACAAATATGACTTAGCAAACTGACTTTTATTGCATTAGATATTAAGTAAACTGAACATGTGGCAAACTGGTTTTCAGTGATTTGGATTTTGCTGAACTGGTTTGTTTGACCTATGAACTCAGTAACTTTATTTACATTATTTTATTTAGACTGTATACCTTTATTGCTCATATGATTTCATATCAAATTCAGAAAAGGAAATTAACTCAGGAATTAACATTCTTAAAGTTATACAGCTACATTCTAGGTTCTTCACGTACTATCTCATTTCATTCCCCAGTAAAATCTATGTGGCAATTCCACAAGCTTTTAACACTCCTCCAAAAAGTCAAATAATAGGAAACAAAGGATTTACCTTAGGTCTAATTTGAAAACTCATGCTCAAATACACCTAATAATCACTACGTCATAATAACAATTTGCTGGGCTGGAGCTATGGCTCAGTAGTGGTGCACTTGCCTGGCATGTGTGAGGCACTGGGTTCAATTCTCAACACCACATATAAATAAATAAAATAAATGTCAAAAAAAATTTTTTTTAATTACTGATATAACTATAACCCCTCACACACCCTAATACAATAACTACCTAAACATATGTATCTGCTACTCAGACTGAGTGGCATTACTTTAGGCAAAAAAAAAAAAAAAAAAGAGATGTCATTATTTTATTTAGACTGGATACTCTTTATTGCTCATATGATTTCAGATCAAATTCAGAGCTGAAATTGCTTGAGAACTTCCATTACTATCATTAGGGACTCTTGACTGAAAATGCCTGCTATGTACTAAGACCTTTTCCTTTTATTATGTTGGCTTCATTCACAGAAACACAGGCATATGATTTCATGACAAAATTTATTTTGTCAAAATGTGTCTACCCTAGTCTCATAAAATAAATATAAAAACTAATTCTAAAATCTAAAAGACTTATATAAGACATTAGTGCTTGCTCAAACTATTTTTCACAGCTGGACCTCTTCAGGAAATTATCACATACATGATGCTAGGGGACAAGTTTTCTTTCTCCTGTTGACAGATAAAACCTGACTTTTCCTATTAGTAACAATTTCAAAGTTCCTTCTATCAATAAGATAGTAGTTCGAGGATCTCTAACAACTGAGAATATATTCTAACTTTTGGGTAAACCAAAAAAATTATAGATCATATAAAATGGTCTGTATATAAAGCAGTGTGAGTGTGCTGGTGCTAGGGATGGAACCTAGAGCCTTGCACATGCTAAGTACATTCTCTACCACTGATCTACATCCCCCAGCCCCTAAAGCACTTTTTAAATAATAATATTTTTACTTTAACACTAAGTATAATCATAAACTTTTATTAACAAAAGTTCATAATCCTGTAAAATATATTTTAAGAATCAATTAAACTTACTTTTTTAAAAGTGGTAAATATTTGTTCTTATTCTCTAAAAGATTCAAAAGTCTCTTTGGGCTGGGGTTGTAGCTCAGTGATAAGACAACTTGCCGCGCACATGTGAAACACTGGGTTCAATCTTCAGCATTGAATAAAAATAAATAAAGATATTGTGTTCAGCTATAACTAAACACAAACAATACAATAAAAATTTCTTTGATGTTAAGATAGGGAAAATTTTAAAAACATAGGGAAAAGATAGGTCTTTTCAGCAAATCTGAATAGCCCAAACTGACATTTTGAAAAATGCCACCCAGGGTCTGGAGTTGTGGCTCAGGGGCAGAGTACTTGCCTAGTACATGTGAGGCACTGAGTTCAATCCTCAGAGCCACATAAAAATAAAGGTATTGTGTCCACCAAAAAAAAAAAAAAAAAAGAAATTTCACTCAACCTTAAATCTTTTCAAAAAATATTTTAAATGTTCAATATGAACTTCTATGTTCTTTAAATGTTCTATATGAGCTTCTCTTCTGCATAATAGTGCCTCTCATCACTTCTGATCTTCAATGTCCACCCAAGACTAAGTTTAATGCTTTAGCAAACAGAATAGGATTTTACCCAACCTCTTTTGAAATCAACAAAAGCTATAAATTTAACTCAAGACAGCTTTTGTAGTTCAGTTAAATTCAAGGTCATCTCAAGGATTTTAATTACTAACAGAATTTGAGGAGGTATATACTTGGTATAGTTGAGAGAAAGAACAGCTGGTTTATTTACTTTCTTACTAAAGTATTATAAACAACTGTCTTGGACAATTTCAAGTTCTCAGACCACCAGTGGTAAGCAAAGGAGCAAAGATAGAATCTTCAAACATTTGTTTACTTTCAATAGACACATTTTTTTTGTACTGAGGATTGAACCCAGAGGCGCTTAACCACTGAGCATCATTCCCAGTCCTTTTTTATATTTTATTTTTGTATTTTGTATTTTATTATATTTGCTGAGGCTGGCTTTGAACTTGTGAACACTCCTGCCTCAGACTCCTGAATTGCTGAGATTACAGGCATGCGTCACCATGCCCAGCTCAATGACACACACCTTTAAAAAGACTTGAAGACACCTTCTTTTTATTTCAGCCAATGACTTATCTTTAATTAAAAATTTATAGACAATCAAAGTGTTTCCATTTCCATCCCAGTTAAAAAAAATGTGAAAGTCTTTCAAATTAGTATGACACTTCACAGAAGAAGAAATACAATCTATCAAGAAATGCAAATCAAAACTCCATTCAGAATGGCAATTATCAATAATACAAGCAACAATAAATGTTGGTGAGGATATGGGGGAAAAGGTACACTCATACACTGCTGGTAGGACTGCAAATTGGTACAACCATTATGGAAAGAGGTATGGAGATTCCTCAGAAAACTTGAAATGAAACAACCACTGAACCAGCTATCTCACTACTAAGTTTATACCCAAAGGACTTAAAATCAGCATATTACAGTGACAGTAGCTAAACTATGGAACCAAACGGGGTGCCTTTCAACAGATGAATGGATAAAGAAAATGTGTGGTACACATACACAACAGAATATTACTCAACCTTAAAAAACAATAAAATTGTGGCATTTGCTGGTAAATGAATGGAGCTAGAAAATATTATGCTAAGCCAAGTAAGCCAATTCCAGAAAAACCAAAGACCTAATGTTTTCTCTAATATGTGGCTGCTAACCCAAAATAAGGGCAGGGGAGCTAAAGAAGAATAGAGTTACTTTAGATTAGGTAGAGGGGAATGAAGGGAGGGGAGTGGGATATGGGAGTAGGAAGGACAGTAAAGAGTAAATCAGGGGGCTGGAGATGTGGCTCAGCGGTATCGCGCTCGCCTGGCATGCGTGCGGCCCGGGTTCGATCCTCAGCACCACATACCAACAAAGATGTTGTGTCCGCCGAGAACTAAAAAATAAATATTAAAAATTCTCTCTCTCTCTCTCTCTCCTCTCTCACTCTCTCTTAAAAAAAAAAAAAAAGAGTAAATCAGTCATTATTACTCTATGTACATATATGACTACACGACCCAGTTGGATTCTACATCATGTACAACCAGAAATAATGAGAAATTATACTCCATTTATATATATCATAGTAGTGTATTCTGCTATCATATAAAACTAATAAAAACTAATAAAATAATTTTTAAAAAGGAAAGAAAAACAAATTAGTATGAGATTTATGTAGATCCTTTCACCATCAAACCTGGAGGCAGGGTCATGACAGAAAAGAGAAACCCATTCGGATTATGCAGATTTCTAAAGAAATTCAAGTTTAATTCATCTCTCCATGTACCTAATTTATAATCATACCCAGCTGAAAAGTCTCAAAACATATTAAAGATTTTGAAGAAAATAAATGTATTAGAAGACACTCTCGTATCAGTTCATTCTCCCAGAATTTTGAGGAACAACCAGAGAAGGTTCCAGAGTATCTTTGCCACCATTCACCCAAAATCTATAAAAGAAAAGCAGGCAGTGTCAGAAGGTCCTTAAGCATTGCTCTGACCAAACTGGAAATACTGGGTGGGTGTGGGAGGCAACGTGCATGAAAAAACTAGTGCTAGAATCCAAAAGGTTCAAAAACAAGCACTGGCAAAAATTTTCTCTCACCAAAAGAGAGAGAAAACAATATAAATGGCCTACCACAGTGTCTCAATTTCATCTCTAGCACCAAGCCATTCATTTTTTAAAAAATTAGTCCAACTGACATCTCTAGTCAGCATCCTTATAAGTTAGAAGTTAGAAGTTGAGGTATCTCAGTATAAACTAGTTGTTAGTGAAGGTACTTTGAGGTAGATATATACTTTTAAAAGGAAAAGAAAGCACAAAATAATATGGGCAGCAGTGGAAAAACGGTGAAAAACTAAAATTATCAAAATGGATGGCAATGAAAAACAATCATACAGCTATCGAGTTTTATATAAATTTGCTGTTGAGTAAAGTTTATTACATGAGAAAATACAGAAAACAGTATTTACAGTATGATGGCAAAAAAACTAGGATTTGAAAAAAGTCTATAAGGATGTTAGGTTATTTTCCTTTTATTTTCTATATTTTCTACATTGACTACATACTTCCTACTCTAAAACATTAAATTCTTAAGCAGTTCACACCTAAGGATATAAGGATAATAGGCAATTTAAGCACAGAAGTCAGGAACCACTTAAAAGCTAAATTCAAGATACAGGCTAAATCCCTCCTGATTTTTATTTACATGCAATCACTTCCAACTGTGTTCCCCAGGATATGCCCCTTTCAACAAAGCTCTGACACTGCTTTCCAAACAAAGTATTTGAAATACAGCCCGGTCCCATCTGTGCTCCCAGAATTAGCTTGGAGAATAAATTTACAGTATTTCACATGTATTGCCCATAAATGTTCATTAATTTTTTATTAATGAACATTATTATATATGAAAAGCAAACTTACTTTGAAATATTTTGAAATGACTCACAGCAGATAGGAAATTTTATCTTGAAATGTTAAATGCATTCATCACAGTAGCATTTTCAGTAACTACTTGCCATCAGTTAAATTCTAAATTCCAACTAGCCCAATCTTTCAGTTAATCTGTCAGCAAGAAAAGGAATATTTTTTTGTAGGAAAGTAATTGTACTTTCCCACATTAAGTGATTGATTAAGTTCTCTTCTTTAAAAGGCTGATTGGTTTCCTGGTGCCAGTAAAATGATTGATGAATATTTCAACTGCAGCTCTCTTGCTATACCCCCCACTTTGCCCCTCCCCCATGCACTGCCGCCCCTTTCCTGCTGGGTTCCCTTTTACAGGCCAGCAGCATTTAAGTTTTCCCTTCTGTTTTGCAATTTTCCTTAATGAACCCACATTTTCAAAGGCAAGGCATCTAATCTTAAGATACGACTCTTCTCAATGTGAATGAAATTTGCAGATAAAAACCCCTTTACAAGTCATTAGGGAAAACTCTGAAATTAATTATGGGTTTTACTCAATAAATGAAATTGTACTCACTAAAAAGAAAATGTGGCAGGAAGAAATTATAAGTGGAAAGAAAAGAGGTTATGTTAAAAAACAAAAATGAACATCTCAATTTATATTATAAACTTCCATAAAATTAGAACTTTAATTATAAACAAAAATCAGACTCAGAATGGAATTTTAAATTATGTGGTCCTGAAGACTTTAAAGCAGCGAGGTGTTCTAAAATCAAAACGGGGGGGGGGGGGGCACTGGGGTTTGGCTCAGTGGTAGAGCACTTGCCTAACACATGTGGAGCACTGGGTTTGATTCTCAGCACCACATATAAATAAATGAAACAAAGGCCCAATGACAAGTAAAGAATAAACAGGGAGACTATGCATAAGTGTTCTTAGAGGGATGATTAAATAGAATTTGAAATCATTCGAGAGAATGTGGGCAGTAGGTACCACAAATAGCTATTTGTTTTAGGCAAGGCTTTCCTAAATTGCAACTTCCTGTTTTACAACTGATTCATTCCAACATAAAGTTGGAAAACACCTTCAGGGATTATATAATTTAGCCCCTTTATTTCATAAGTGGGCCCAGAGTGATATGCCTTTGCAAAAGAGTAAAAAATCAAAATTCAGGTATAAAACTACTTCCTGGGCCTCACTTATAGCATCTCAATGTGGTCTGTTCTGTGAAGTCCTTCCCCAAACCTGATACAGTGGCATAAACCTGTAATCCCAGCAACTTGGAAGGCTACAGCAGGAGGTTCACAAATTCGCAGGCAACCTTGTCAATTTAGCGAGACTTTGTCTCAAAAAAAAAAAAAAAAAAAAGAGGGATGGGGGGCCTGGGGATGAGTGGTAAAGCACACCTGGGTTCAATCCCCAGCACACACCCAAAAAAGGTGAAGTCCTGGGCTGGAGTTGTGGCTCAGTGGTAGAGCACTTGCCTGGCATGCATGAAGGCCCTGGGTTTGATCCTCAGTGCTGCATATAAATAAATAAATAAAAGATCCATTGACAACTAAAAAATAAAAAAATTAAAAAAAAAAGGTGAAGTCCTTCCTACTCAAACTACAATGTTACCATTCAATCTATTAACCCACACTATCTATCATCTTCCATTTTTCTATCTCTTTGCTAGGAAATCACCTTCTGTATTTCACACTTTGGCCAGCTAGCTCTTATATTTCTATTTTCAAAGGGACACATCAACTTTCTCAGACTTGGGCTGGGGATATGGCTCAAGCGGTAGCATGCTTGCGGCCCAGGTTCGATCCTCAACACCACATACCAACAAAGATGTTGTGTCTGCCGAGAACTAAAAAATAAATATTAAAAAAAAACTCTCTCTCACTCTCTCTCCTCTCTCACTCTCTCTTAAAAAAAAAAAAAAAAAAAAAAAAAAAACTTTCTCAGACTGGTCCTACACTTTTTTTTTTTTTTTTTGGTAGTTGTAGATGGACTGCATGTCTTTATTCTATTGGTTTATTTTTGTGTGGTGCTGAAGATCGAACCCAGTGCCTCACATGTGCAAGGCAAGCGCTCTGCCACTGAGCTACAGCCCCAACCCTGGTTCTCCACTTTTATATGCCAGCTTTTGTGTGGCAGAAATAATAAGGTACAAAGGACGTACGAAGGCCACCTTTTCCTAAACTGTATTCCCAATCAAGCAAATGGCCAGAAGTTTGTTGGCCATTTTGTCTTAATCTTATATATCTAGACTCTAATTATGAGGAGGAGGGCTGGGGTATAGGTCAGTGGTAGAGCACTTGCCTAGCATCTATGAGGTCATGGGCTTGATTCCCAGCACCACAAAAAAATTATAAGCAGAACCATGTTTCCAAACAGAAACTACATTCAATATCTAGGAGGGCACATCAAACCTTAGATTTAGCTTACTAAATCTAATATACTGCTTAACTTAGATTCTGGCCTCAATTTTCACAAGCAGCTTTAAAAAAAAAAAAAAACACCTCCCTTTCCCTTATATTTTTAGATTTTTTTTTTTTTCTGACTACCAACAAAGTATTCTGATTAAGTACAAGACTCGGATTCCTGAACTGCCTCTTCTTTCATTCATTCAACATTCATGAAACATCAATTCCATGTGCTTGTAGTACAGGTACAAGATATCATCCCTGCCTTAAGCAGCGCAAAATCCATTTTCCTTAGCACTCCATAGATTCACCAATTTGGAAAAAAAAAAAAAAATTCTGGTCAATTACTTACTAAAGTCAACGTGAGAAAAAGAAAAAAAAAGTCACAGGAACTTGAAAAGGACTTGAATTCTTGGCCTCAACAACTATAAATGGCCTGTATTCTCAAATGTCTGCTTTAGCATAGACACTATGCTTGGCACTTTACAGATCTTTATAAACTCTAGTCAAATTCCAAAGTGCTAAAATATAGGAGTTCATATTGAATCTAGTGAACAAACTATTAACTGTTTCCTGTCTGTTACTGTGAAAATAGGGGAGGGGATTAACCCTAGTTAATTTTCCCATCTGTAAATGGAGACAATAATTCTACTTCATAAGATTATAGGATAAAATGAGCTGATATATGTAAGCTGCTAGGAGTATTATAGAAGCATCATGTAAATGTTAGTGGCCTTTATTAAATGAGAACACTGAAGTTCAGAGAGGTCAAGTGACAAAAGTTACATAGCTGTAAGCATTATTCCTCTAGAAGAGCAGTCCCTGCCCTTTCCCTCACACACCATCTACCAAAATCCTTCCTCCTCCTAGATGGAAGTACTACTGGCACTTCAAAAAAAACAAAGCTCTCTAAATGAATGTCAATGGGGGGGTTTCCCCCAGGTGGTTTATTATCCTGCAAAAATGGTATCTTGGGGGAAGGACTGCAAAGCTAGAGAGGAAATCTCATGACAAATTAAATTTCAAGAGTACAGTAAGAACATGGGAGGAAAAAATCTGCATCAGTTATTGGGTTTAATATTTAAAGTGATGGGCTGGGATTGTGGCGTGGCTCAGTGGTAGAGCACTCACCTAGCATGTTCAAGGCCCTGGGTTCCATCCTCAGCACCACATAAAGACAATAAAATAAAGGTATTTTGTCCAACTACTTCTAAAAAATAAATATTTTAAAGAAATACTTAAAGTGATTTAACTCAATCAAAGTATGCATTTAAAAGCTGGGTTTAGTGGTACATGCCTATAGTACCTGCTGCTTGGGAGGTTGAGACAGGAAGATCACCAGAACCCAGGAGTTCAAGACCAGTCTGGGTAATATGGCAAGACCACATTTCAAAATCAAAAATAAAATAAAGAGAGAATACATTTAAAGATTCATCTGGGGGCTAGGGTTGTGGCTCAGTGGTGGAGCGCTCACCTAGCACGTAGGAGGCCCTGGGCTCAATCCTCAGCACCGCATAAAAATAAATAAAATAAAGGTACTGTGTTCATCTACAACTAAAAAAATTAACAAAAAAATTCATCTGAAACTTTAAGTAAAATCAAAGCATTAAAATGTAAAATGTATCTTATAACTAAGCTGCAATCCCCACAAAACATAGAAATGTTTAAAAGGTTCATGAGACTCCAAAAACATCAAGGTAATCACAGAACTATGAGAAAGCCTAAATATATCACTAATCTTTCATCGCCAACCCAATCTTCACCTAAAATTCTGATGCAGTAACTCCTTATTGTTATTCACATTGTTATGTGACATTTCTTCAATCGCCAAGCCCACTACAGAAAGAGTTCTGTCTAACAACTACCCTAAGGAATAAATCCTTAACTCCTTAACAACACAGTAATTGACTTACACTAAAATGTTACTCACACTAAGAAAGGGTATTCTTAGACCAGAAGAGGAGCTGCTGCTCCTTACTTTATTACCACCTTAGGGGAAACCAGGTTGAAAGTAAACCAACCCACAAAATGACATTGCCAAAAACCACAACTTTAAAAAAAAAGATGAAAGCTAAACTTGTCTAAGAAAAGCAAATAAGCAAACTATTTTTAAAAGATGGGAGTTTTATCTAATATTTTGTTATTTTTATAGCAATAAATCTTATTAAAAATTATTGTGTTGTCAGATTTTTTTTCCCCACAATTTTAAGTCTATCCTTCCTGAGGAAAAGGGCTCTGTTAGAAAACTACTGCCACAAGATAATTAGCAGTTAAGCAACAGGTTTCATGTAGCAGGTAACAAAAGGCTTATCAGAGAACTCAGGGTGAACTATGACACATTTCATTTTGCTTCAAGCAAAGAAAACTTAAAATAATACCCTCTCATTTCCAGCAAAAGGTAGCTCCATTACAGAAAGGGGAAAGATAAGAAGTACTAATAGTATCTGGTGAAGTTACCATTTTATTACAAATTAAATTGGTTCATTTAGATGAGTCTCACATAGTTTTGTCTGAGTGCCCTCCTAAGAGCCTTTTCATACTCTTAAATTATTATTGAAGAACCCAAAAAACTGGTGCTTATGTGAGTTTATCTATCGGTATTTACCATATTTAAGAATAAAACTGAATTTTTAAAAATATTTTAAATATTCATTTGAAAGTAATATGGCATTAACAAAAATAACATTAAAAATAATTACATTTTCCAATAAAACAAAAATTAGAAGAGTGACACTGTTACATTTTTGCTAATCTCTTCAATATCTGGCTTAATTGCAGAAGCTAGATCCTCCTGTTTCTCCAATCAGTGTGTTGTGATGTATGTATGTGTTCAGGGTTTTGTTTCTCATGTGGTTTTGGATGATGTATAGGAAGAAATCTGGCCTAAAAGAGAGTCCTAATTGGAAAAGGAGTAAGAATTCACTTTCTAAAATAGCTATGCATGTTTTCCTTTGATATTATACCAAAACTCAATAAGTGGTGATTTCCTGTAGTTGAATTCAAGGTGCTATCTAAAACTACTGACAGCAAACTATGTGTACTCTGTTAAGTTAAAATCTATAGGTCAATATGTTTTGTTTTGTTTTTTTGTACTAGGGATTGAACCCAGGGCACTCAAACACTGAGCCACATCCCCAGCCCTTTTTTCATTTTATTTAGAGACAGGGTCTCACTGAGTTGTTTAGGGCCTCACTAAGTTGCTGAGGCTGGCTTTGAACTCAAGATCCTCCTGCCTCAGTCTCCTGAGCTGTTGGGATTATGGGCATGCACCACCACCTCCAGCTCAATATGATTTTTTAAAAGGTCTTTTGCCCACACAGGATTTTTAATTATCACACCTAAGTGTTTTGGAAAAGACTGTATCACTGAGATATGCAGAACTTCCAAATAGTTAACAAATTTCATTATACAATATTTTTTAAAAATCACATTTGTTATTACCACCATCCCATCTTATAAGAAAATGTTTTAAGTTATTGGTAAGCTGCCAAATTCATAGCTACAGGTACAAGTTTTTCAAAATTCTAAATGTTGCCTGAAAGCTCAAATTTTATTCACTGGCAACAAATGGTTAGTTTTCCTTAATGTGACAAGCTCACTGTTCATTTTGGAGGTCAGACAAATGCCCAGGACTGAATGAACAAACCATAGTATGTCAATTGCTCTTTTAAGTGAATATGGTGTTAAATGAAAAGAAGTAGTCAATTCAGCTCACAATATGATCACACAAGCACTCTTCCTTAAAAAACAACCATTCTGGGATGGGGATGTGGCTCAAGCGGTAGCGTGCTCGTCTGGCATGCGTTTGGCCCGGGTTCGATCCTCAACACCACATACCAACAAAGATGTTGTGTCCGCCGAGAACTAAACAATAAATATTAAAAAAAAAAAAACAACCATTCTATTGAAGTATTCGTAAGAAATGCTTTATGTGTACTTGCCATTTCATCACACATACAACAAAAACACAGATACCCAAGGGTTAAGATTTAACCTGTAGCTCAGTGGCAGAGCGCTTGCCTAACATGTGTGAGGCACTGGGTTCGATCCTTAGCACCAATTAAAAAAATAAATAGATAGATAGATAGATAGGGAGATAAAGGCATGCTGTCAATCTACAACTACAAAAATTTTTTTAAAAAAGAATTAAAAAAAAAAAAAAGATTCAATAAAATTAATCTTTTTTTTCTGCTTCTTCAAGGGCATTCTCAAGTGAAAATGGCTTTAAAAGAAAAAAACAAAAAAAACACAAATGCATGGAGGTAAAGAATAGTTTGGTACCCTGATTTCCTATAAGGAGCCAGCAGTTTTTACCCACAATCGTTTTTTGAAAATATCGGTACAAATATCAATACAGTGGAGAAAAAAGCAAATGTCTTAGTAATATAATGACAAGAGTTTGACCTGGAGAATATAATGAAAGGGTCTCAGGGACCCCCAGAGGTTCATAGACCACATTTTGAAAACTATTACTTTAGGGCTGGGGTTGTGGCTCAGAGGTAGATCACTTGCCTGCCATGCGTGAGATCCTGGGTTCAAT
Source organism: Urocitellus parryii (assembly GCF_045843805.1). Taxonomy (NCBI): domain Eukaryota; kingdom Metazoa; phylum Chordata; class Mammalia; order Rodentia; family Sciuridae; genus Urocitellus; species Urocitellus parryii. Next base: position 201,443,323 of record NC_135534.1, read on the forward strand.
CCTCAGCACCACATAAAAATAAAATAAAGATATTGTGTCCTCATATAACTAAAAATAAATAAATAAATATTTAAAAAAAAAAACTATTACTTTAGAGATACAACCCTAAATAAATTTAAGAACTCAATAAATAAGAAATTAAGTCTGAAACAATTTAATAGTGAGTGGTCAACAATGATTAATGATAGAAAGTAAACACAGTCCAACTGAGTTATTATTTCATTATTTTTAACTACTTCATTATTTTGTTTATAAACTTTAAAAGGCAAGAAATAAGGATGATGAAAAGGACATATAAGGCTACAAAGCAATGTCTTATCCATGTTTACTTTTGTAAAAGACTAAATTACATAAATTGGAATAAATGATGATAAACAGAGCATTGTGTCTGATGCAGTAGAGTATAAGAAACTAATGAAAATAGCCAAAACTGATCTTTTATTTCTTCCAAGGTCATACAGCTTCAGATTTAAATTAGCACACGAATTAAACAGAAGAAATCCTTAAAGTGAAAACTAGGAATGGTTAAGCTAATTCTCATTGCTAAAATTAGTCTATCCTTTGTTTTAATACAGATTTGTTACTAGTTTCCTAAATTACGGGATTATGTTAAAGAAACATTATAGGTAAAATATCCCAGTCATTTTAATTTCATCAATTATCTCCCTATTCAGTGTTTTAGAAGAAAAAAATAGAGATCACAAATTTTGGCACTACAGCAAAGGATTGGAAGAACAAGTTAAACTGTTAACAAACCTCTAAAATGCTTTTATATAGACATATCTAACAGTCCATGATTTATGAAATGAAAGGAGGAATTGGAAATTAAAAAGTGAGAAGGCAGAGCTGGGGATATAGCTCAATTGGTAGAGTACTTGCCTTGCGTGTACAAAGCCCTGAGTTTGATCCCCAGCACCACCAAAAAAAAAAAAAAAAAGTGAGAAGGCTATCCACCTCTTCCACATAAGTATTTCTCTCAAAATATATAATAAATTATAAATTATTTCCAATGCAAATTATTGGCCAAGCAAATATCTTTTAACACATTCTTTGCTAATATCACGATAACTATACTTCCACTTTCAATGGGCTATTTATTACTCTAACAATTCCTTCAATTACTATCACCAAATTCTTTTTATAATATCTTAATTTGGCAATGAGAGAAAAGTATTATTGTTCAAACCACCCACAGAGCATATCTTCAAATCAAATGCTGGGATTTGTTTCCCCGGAATACATTACATGTTGCTGTCCAGGGAATTGGTTTTAGAAACATTACACCTGCCAGCTGACTTATCAACAGTGCCCATAGAATAGACACCAACTTAAAAGCAAGAAACAGTCCAGAAAATAGAAAAATATACTACTACTGCCATCTGTGGTTTATGCTTGAATGGCTTCTCTGGTGTAAACAAATTGAAGGGTGTAGTGTTTGCAATTAAATATAAAGATGTGAAGATGGTTGTTAAAGTTAATTTTTAATATAACAAAATTGTAGGAGTAATTTAGTATGAAACATAAGAATTTGTGGGAGTCTTCAATTTGAGCTTATATAATACTGAAGGAAAACCCACAATTACATTGAATTAAATGTTTCCATTTAACAGAGACTAACTTTGTTTTCAATCAAACATACACTCCTAAAGAAATTCAAAACTCTTGAATGCCTTCTATGAATTTAAAATGAGGGTAGTTTCTTTCTTGAAATGGCTATTGTCAGTATTAAAACAATCCCCCAAACTTGTAAAGAAAAAAATTTGTATTTTTTAAGGAAATTCGGGAGTTTTCTATTTACACACAATAATTTGGCCAGCTTGCTTCCACAAAGATAAAATTTTGAGGGTTCAACTATTCCTATAATCTAAAGAACAAAAATTCCACCATGCAAATGAAGGTTCAAAGTAGGCTATTTTCACAACTTATTTTCTCTCTCGGTTTGCTTTCTCAAATGACAGCCACTGTAGCTTGGGATCAAAAGATTCAATGTAGCTGGGGGTGGGGAGAAAAGCAATTCAGCTCCCCAGCAGCCAGCTAAGGAAATCCTGTCTGCTCACAAACTAAATCACTGTTAATTAGAATTACCGGGAACACCAGTAAAGTCTTTTTAAAATGATTGTAACTAGCAGAAAAATCTATTTTCTTGAGAAGCTGTTCTAGAGAGACTGCTGTTGAACTGGCAATGAGAAAGAACAAAATAAGGTAGGAAAACCTTTATTCTTTCAAATACAGTTCTCCATTCTGTAGCTTTCTCAACCACAATGAAAAAGCAGGTTGAACATCTCACTTTTTTTTTTAATCTCATTTTCCATTACCTATGATCTAACACCCTTCACCTTTTTCATGAAGAAAAGCTATACCAGAACACCAATAAACAGAAGATGGGCTTGATTCTAGGGACAGGTTGTTTTTCAAAGTTAAGATTAAGCTCAGAGGAATCTGAAAATTCAATTACAAAAAGTTCAATAGCCATAAAAGAATAACCTACTCAATACCAAGCCCCTTCTTGCCAATTTAAATAATTCTGGTATTTCTGAACCCCAGTTGTCAATTGAAGGCATCCATTAATCCTTAAGAAATTACCTGTGTCTGGAAAAACTTTAAAATTAAAAAAAAAACTTAAGAATATAAAAAAAAGTTTGAAAGAAAACATTTACCCTTACAACTTGTTGGTTTTGGAAATACTTCCAAAGTGTTAGAGAAAAAATAAGACACTTTTATTGTCCTACTTTAAAAAATAGATTTTACCAACAATGTAAAATTTACTCTTAAAAGGCATCTTCTCAGATTTAACTTTCTACTTAATTATATGCTTTGAAAAAATACTGAACAAAGAAATGACATTTAACTTGGCCACAACTCAAAAATGAATGTGAGGGGAAAAAAAATGACAAGAACCCAAAGATCAAAACAAATTGACAATAAAGTCTCTCTTGATGGAAGGATCTATCCTAGCATGTTGAAATTTTTTTATATATATTTATTTTTATGTGGTGCTGAGGCTAGAACCCAGTGCCTCACATGTGCAAAGAGCACACTCTACCACTGAGCCTCAACCCCAACCCCAGCATGGTGAAATTTTGAAACTAGAAGTTGCCTTTTGAACACAATTCATTAGCGAACCAGTTTTTCTAATACAACAAATCATGGAAGCATCATTAGCAATTTAAATCTGCACAAGAAATGGTATGGGAAATACCCCTTTTATCAAGTAGCAGTTGTCATTTCAATCTACCATCCTCTGTTATGCTATAATCAGTATTTATTTATTTAGTTATTGGAGATAGAACCCAGGGACACTCTACCACAGAGCTACATTCCCAGCCCTTTATCTTTTTTGAGACAACGTAGGAGGCTGGCCTCAAATTTTCCATCTCCAAAAAGAAACTGCTTCCTGAGTTGCTGGGATTACAGTGGCATCATGTCCACCTATAATCAATTTTAATCTAAAAGTCTACTTTCTATCTTTGCCCCATAAGTAAGAAGGAAAAAAAACAAAGAAATGAGAAACCAAGAAATGGTGGATGAAACACAGAAATGCATGATACAGGCAGACTTTTGGAAATTTGCCAGCAGTTTTTTTCATTAACTCCCCATTTAACTCATTTTTACATGCTAACACATCCCATGCATACACCTTTTTGTTAGAGAATTCAGAATGAATTATGGGTTAGGAAGCATGTCATGATCATATTCTGAGATACATGAGAGTCTGAAATGCTCAGGAAAAAAAATGGCAAATTGTACATCAGATTGGAAACGTTATCTCCCACATCAGCTGCCCAAAATTACAAGTGGATTTGTTTGTTGTTGCCTTTGGGTGTTTTTTATTGTGGTCACAGAACCTAATAATAATAAAAGAAATCTGTGTACTGTAGGTATAAGCATACTGATTTAACAAAAGCAGAAATTTTGAGTCAATTAAATTTTAAAGTAACAGAACGGAAAAGTTAAATTGTCATGGAAAATATTTATTTAATTTCAGGGATAAGCATTTAGTTGGCATAGTACACAGGAAAAAGGCATCATACTATTTAGTGAACTCCCAATTTCCTATGAAGTGTAATTATATAAAAATGTGCTTTTAATTACTTGTAATGCCTTATAACTTTCTTTTGCTTTAAATATTTAAAAATTTACTCTCAAAAAGAGTAAATATAACATTCAGCATATGCCTCATCAAATTATTCATATGCCTTGGAAATCCCAAAAGGGAGCAAAAACCTCTATTATCACTGAGTTCATGTTTGTTATGAAAACCTACAAGCAACAACTGAAAACAGCACTGTCAGCACAAGGAATTCCTACAAGGGTGATGGTATATCAAAAGGCTAACAACTCTTTTCTGATAGAATTTTTTTAAAAAATTAAAGGACTGTAAATTCAGCATCTGTGGTGTTTCTGGCAGGAAAACATTTTTAAAATTCCACCTCCAGTTTATTTCTTCATGGCACAGACCAAAGACCTCCTATCTAAATAGCTATCTCTTGCAACCACTTCATACAAAATGGAAATCTGTCACTGTGATAAAAAGTCAGGAGTTTGTTTGTGTTTGTGTGTGTGTGTGTGTGTGTGTGTGTGTGTGTGCGCGCGCGCGCGCACATGCTTAGAGACTGAACAGTTTTGCTTGTTGTTGGAGGAAAGTAGTAATTAGAAAGCAAAAAAGAAAAAGAAAAAGAAATATGCCCACTATTCCAAAGGCAAACTATATTTGATTTTTTTTTCTGGGCAATTCTTCTTTGAACATTTTAAGTTCCTTAGTACTAATAAACATGAATTGTAAAACAGTATACGTTAATTTTTTTATTTTTTTAATTTTTTTTAGTTGTTGATAGACTTTTATTTATTTATATGTGGTGCTGAGAATCGAACCCAGTGCCTCACACATTGCAGGCAAGTGCACTACCACTGAGCCCCAGCCCCAGCCCAGTATACGTTAATTTTAAACAACAACAAAAATCCCACAACCCCATTTTATTTATGTATTTTCTTTTAAGCCCATCAAGCTAGAAGCTCCCATCGTGTTTCCAACAAAAAGAAAATATTTGTATTACTAACTTGGACTGATGTGAAATATTAAAACCACCTTAGCAGAAATAGATGACTCAATAACATCCTTTTAAATGCTGCTGACCAATTCAGGAAATGAGATTATGAATGAGAAATCTGATTAAGAGTTAAAATTACCATTTAGTTCTTTAAAATGTACTAATGAATAATTAATAACAAATGCAGTTCTTTAGCTTCCCTTACAACAATATTCTCAAGTAGAACTGAAAGTAATGTCTGCAGTAAAATCTTTCATCTACATTATATGCACAGGTGGCACAGGAAGTATTCACACATAGGAAGACATTAAGGAAACATCCTCACTAGTAATGTGGGCCATACAATAGCTGCAGTGCTTGGGTTTAAAAACTAAGCACAGCAATATTCACAAATTAATACCAAACAAAAACTCCACACAAACTAGCTTTAAAACTCAAACGCATTAAGGAAATCCTTTGTTTCAATGATACTTTCCCATTAGACCCTAACTGGATTCCAGGCTTCTCTTTTGTGACATGGGGTTTTAATGATTTCAAACATGTTCATTCAGAAATTAGTCTCCAAAGACACTTCATGGGATAGCCAGCCACCTAGACACCACACATCATACACATCTTTCAAAAGAACAAGAGCTCTGAATACATCACTATTTGATCAGCAACATCAAGTTAACCAGGCTCTCTTCTAAACACTTTTCCTTTAAATGGTTTAAAAAAAAAAAACTACACTATTGAATTTACAATAAACGTTTGATGAGTTAATAAACCTATGAAGGCACAGATCCAACCCAAGATTTCTCCCCTGTGTAGCTCTTCACTCATCCAACAATTGAGCGCTTAGCCAAGTGACCTATTTCCAGGTTACTTTCTTCGCACCTGCCAAGTTACCGTCCTGATTGAGAAACTTCTTGTCGAAGCAATTAATTTTTAGTGCCTCCTAACTGTCCCGGGTGTTTGTATTCAATTTGAAATCTGTTACTTGTTAGACACTGTTCGGTCCCAGATCTTTCAGAGAATTGCGAGTTTATGGCGCAGAGAGGGGAGGAGGCACGGATCTCGGAGAGCCTGCCCTTTATTCGGAAATGAGGAGATGTGAAAGGTGGAAGGCAGGGCAAATAAATAAATAAATCGGGTTTGCTGCCGGAGCGTTTGCCGGCCAGTTCGAGCACCCTTTGTAATGCAGGCCTCCCGGGGCTATCGCCTGCGCTAATTGCTCCAGGGCGCTCTCCAAGTTCAAAAGTTCACCTTTTACGACCTCACAAAAGCTCCTTACACGTTACCAATAAAAACATTCCGCCGCAAACACCGAGGGGGGAAATATCAAACAGATACAAATAAAAAACCCTGCAGGGGGGGAGCCCCCAGGAACCTGAGGACACCAGGACCGGGGGGCAGGGGGAGGTTGGCAGGAGGAGTCCGGCCAGGTGAGGAATTCTTAGCGCCCGAGGACCTGGATCGAGCCAGGAAAGAGAACTAGGCTGGGCAAGTGCGGGCCGGGACGCGCCGGCAGACGCCAGGAAGAGGCAGGTGTCCCAGGCCCCCAGCCGGGCTAGAGACCTGAGCCAGCAGAAAGTGGCGGTTTAGCTAAAGAGGCTGAACAGGGGCGGAGGCAGGCAGGAGACTTCGGGCCGACTGGGAAGGTGAGGCCGAGGCAGGAACAGGCACCAAGAGGTCCGAAAAAGGAAACGATGAGGATACCAATCAACAGGGGCTCCGCGCAGGGTGGGGGTGTAGGGACTCGCGGTATTAAGAAGGGAAGCGCGGGGCTGTGGCATGGAAAAGGCTCCAGGAAGGTGGGGGAACCAGGGTGTGGCGTCGGGTCTGCAGGGCCAGGAGGAACCCGCGTGGGAGACCCCCAGGTGGAGGAAGGACTCTGGGAACCCAGAGAAGGCGGATGCCCCCACGAACGGGCCGCAAGCGTGGGGAGTGAGGTCCGCCGCAGGGGACGCAGAGGTAGGGGAGAGGAACCCGCGTGGGGGCCCGGGGACAGCAGGAAGGATTGGCACAGAGGGGACGGGGGGGAGGGGAGGCCTGTGCTGAGGGAACACCACCGGGAGGGGGAAGTGGAGCTCGGTGCCCAGGGAACCGAGCAGGGGGAAGGCCGCGCGGAGGGCAGCGGGAAGGGAAGGGGAGGGTCTGCAGCAAGAGCGACCCAGGAGGAGGAAGGGTCCGCGTCGGGTGAAGGTCCACGCTGAGGAGCCGCTGCGGCTTCCCAGAGCTAAAGAGGGGAAGAGAGGACTCCCTGGAAGAGGGGCAGGAGGCCGGCCCTCGCCCGGCCAGGGCTCCGCAGGCCCCTCACCCACCGTTGCGCGGCGGCGGAGGGAGCGCGGCTGGCGGCTCTAGGAACCCCGCCGAGCCCCCGCCGCCTCCCCCTCCGCTAGGCGGCCGTTCGTCCCGCTCCATGCGGAGGTGCTCAGGGACCGCGCTGGGTTCGCTGTTCCGCCATGACCGGCGCACTCGTCGTCGTCGTCCTCCACCGGGGGGAGGGGGGCTGTCAGGAGCCGGCTGGCTACCGGCCGCGGCGCTCTCTGGGCCCCCAGCCACCCGGCTCCGCGCCCCTCCGCGCCCCTCCGCGCCGCGCCCCCTCAGCACTGGCCAGCTCCCTCCCCTGACGTCACGCGCCGCTGCCACGCACGGCCCCGCGGGGCACGCTGGGAAGTGAAGTCCTTCTGGAGAGGCCGGCCATGCAGGACCTCACCAAACGAATGGGTACGAAGAAGAGTAAGCAACCGTGAAAACAGGAATCCAAGGCTTGTCGATAACAGGGAACCTGATAAAACTTCTGATAAATATTGAGTAAACGGTTGTTTCACGGTCTTCCCTTTATTATGACATATCCGTGATCGAAGCGCTCGACGACTCCACTTATCCCCCTACCCCATCAATGAGTCTTCCCAAGGAGGTGGATGGAAAAGAAGCCGGGTGAGCACGTGCAACGAAGCCCAGCCCTGTAGGCGGGGCCCCGAGGAGGCGGGGCTTGGAGGTATTCACTAAGGTCTTCCTCCTCCGTTGCAGGACAAATTGGACAGAAGATTAAAGGGCCGGAGCTTAACTCGGGGTGACTGCGTTCGTATGCAAATGAATCTATACAACTCTGCTTTCCGGGGTAGTGTTTAAAGCCTTTTACCTCCTGGTGGGCGGGAAAGAGTAACGTTTCTCCTCCTCCTCTTTCATTTTCCCCCTGCCCGTAGAACAGATGGACAAACTAAGCTCGGGGACATTGATTACCATTAAAGAAAACGTTAGGCTTTTAACTCTAGATGTCTTGCAGCCCTCCATTTGAGTGGCCCCTTGCCCGGAGAACAAGCTCCTTTCCCTCTGCTCAGATTCCCTGTGAAATGAGGTTGGACTAGGCATGGGGTCCAGATGAAAAATACCCACACACACACCCGGCCCAAGCTTCTGAATTTTCCTGGGAGCATAATCCTGGATTTTCTCCGCTGCTCCCACCGGAGCACACCTCCAAGGGCCACCAGGTGGCGCGCGGCCACCGGCCTCTGGGCCTGCCAGGCTGTCTTCAGCGACCCCCTCAGGAAAGTACTCTTTGCAGCTACTGACCAGGGTCTGAGCCCTACCTGGCCTGCTTGAGGACAAAGAATGAGAATACTGTTGTTTCCCCCGCCTCTCTGCTGGATTGTGCCGCAGCTTCCTCACTGGTGGCTCATTTCCCGCCCTCCCCTCAGCTTTCCTCCCCTTTCTCCACTCCATCGCCCCGCCAGTTCTTTAGCTCCTGTGTGTGATTCCTTGTCCTGGCGTTTGCATTCCTTCCTGTTCTGACCCCGTCTACATTTCTTACCGCACCCCTTCCATCACCTGCTACGCAAGTTTTACAACTCTTTCCTAGTACTTAGGGGGTTACCAACATTGTGCTTCATTCTTTATCCTTTATCTGTGTTGACTACTGTTCTGAGAGATTTACATTAACATTTTGTTGCCTAAACCTCAGGGTCTCTCAAGGAGGTAGCCTCGTTATTGCCCTTATCATACACTGATGAAATCCCCTAGAGGTGAGATTCCAACCCCAGATGGTCAGAAAGCTGGAATGCTGATTCACCCATCCCACTCCCAATGCTTTTTCATCTTTATAGGTTGTAAAAATACTTCTTCAGTGGCACCTTCCTTAATACTTCCAATCAAGAAACAACTAGTTCTCCTCTACATTACCGCAAGGGTCTGTTAATTCTGTGCAGACTATAAGAAATGGTCTCAGTGATGGCTTCCTCACCACCATTTCTGAGCTCCCCCATGGGCAGGGAGCAATGCTGGCCTCTCCTACAAGGAGAGGAGATTCTTTAGCATTGGGGGAAAGAAGAAACAGAAGAGATGGATTCTCTGCGCTATTCCCTCAGCTCTGCCTTCTAAAATATATCAGAATTTTCCCATCTATCACAGGCTTCTGAACCTCCCAAAAGCCTTCCCAGATCCTCCTGACTACTCAAAGCTCTTTATTATCTCATCATTGTAACCCCAATTGCTGGCTGGATGAAAGGAATCAAAATAAATATACAAAGCAATGTAAAGTCTGTCTTAATAAATGGAACCTGTTACTAATGTTATTTAGAAAGTGATCCCAAGTCCCAGATACTCTCTGCTGAAAATGCTTCTAGGAAGAGTCAAAATACCACAGCACTGAGAAAAGCAAGGGGAATGTGTACGTAGACTCAGAAAGATGAAAAAGATTTCCCCCCAGCACCTGTAGTACTCAAGACAGAAGAGCTGGTAAGGAAAGAAAGAATAAGGATAGATCTGATGGGAAATGGTCCTGAGGCCAGAAGCAGACAAACAAACAGGACCAGAAAAGGATACAGCAAAGAACAAGGCAGGCATCAGCGTCTTTAGGGGGAACTTATCCTATGATGGAGGAGGCAGACATACTCTAATCAAATCAGGAAATCACACAAACCCACAATGGCATGAAAGTCTTACAATTGAGAACTCAGAAGTTCCAGGTCCTGGGGGAATGTACGACAGGGCTCACTATAGTTGGTGGTGGCTTTCTGGGATAAGGAGCATTCAAATAAGGTGAAGAGAATGAGTAGGAGTGTATCAGACTGAGTGGAGAGAAAGATATCCAGTTGAAGAAACGAAACAGCACAAGCAAAAGTTCCCAAAGGTAAGTCAGAGCTTGGCACATTTAAGGAAGTGGAAGATTCCATGGTATTGGAACAAGGAGAAGGACACCCCATGTTACCATCAGGTTGTGTCGGGCAATGGCCAGTAGGGGGCAGAACTCCTAGTGACAGCAGACTTGCCAACCTACTTCTCTCCTAGAAATCCAGGCAACCAGGCTGCATCTGGGAGAAAGAGAACCTTTGCCTGGCTACATTTAAGTACGCTTTGTCTTTTTGGTTTTTTTGTTTTTTAATAGGGAGCAAGTTGCAAAATCCACAGAATGCACACACACACACACAAAAAGTCTTCAACAGAAATTCTTCTGACTCCAGTTCTTGCCAACCAGATCCCCATTCCTTGGAGATAACCACCATATGAATATATTGTGTGCCCTTTCAGAGATCATCTGAGTACATAAAAACACAATATTTATTTTTCATATTAAGCCTGATTTTGACACCTCCCTATGAAGGAGATCTCTAGTTATAAAAGATCCTTAATTGTACTGAAAATTGTACTGAATGCCTCCTGTATGTGATTTTTTCTTTTTCTGTGCTGAACCCAGGGGCACTTTTCCACTGAGCTACATCCCCAGATCGTTTTGGGTTTTTGTTTTTTTTTATGGTTTTACCACTTATTAGGGTTTAGGGTTTGTTTTATTTATTTATTTGTTTGTTTGTTTACTTTTAGTTTTCGGTAAACACAACATCTTTATTTTATTTGTATATGGTGCTGAGGATCGAACCCAGCGCCCTGTGCATGCCAGGCAAACGTGCTACCACTTGAGCCACATCCCCAGCCCCCCAGCTATTTTTTATTAGTTGCTCAAGGCAATACAATGATCTTGACATATCATACATTTGATTCAAATGGGGTATGAATTCTTATTTTTCCACGTGTACAGATTGCAGGTTCACATTGGTTATACAGCCACGTTTATATATACAGCAATACTAGTGTCTGGGTTTTATTTGTTTTTCTTGAGACAGGGTTTCACTAAATTGCTGAGGCTGGTCTTGAATTGCAGTCCTTCTGCCTCAGCCTCCTGAGTTGCCCAGTTTAGAGGCATATAACTCTACATAGCCTACATGTGATTCCTTAAGTCAGCTGAGAGTCACTGAGCACCTATTTGTGCTAGGTCATTGGTCCTCAAGCCCTGAAGAACTTTTGAAGATTGCTGGGCTGCTGAACCTTTTTCTGATTCAGTAGCTGGGCTTAGACCTGAGAATCTTCATTTCTGACAAGTTCCCAAGTGACACTTGAGACTGTTGGCCAGGGAACCTCACTTTGAGAACGGCTGAGTCAGCTACTCTTGGAAAGAATGAAAGTGTGCACATTGTTGACCTATTTCCTACAAGGGAAACTTGTGTCAAACCAGAAAGGCAGTTCCATGGAGTGAAGAGAAAATGAAGACGGTGGGAAGCCGGGAGCTGGGGCGGTGGCAGCATCTAGGGCACAAGTAAATGTTCCTTTTAGTGCAACACAAGTTTACAAGGCCAGGTAAGCACACAGCCGATCTGTCTTGAGCCCAGGAGAGTGACAAGTACACTGACTTGGTAGAGAAGGAAGAGGGAGGGGCTTCAGCCCCAAGGGGTGTTCAGGGGCGGAAGGGCTTTCAAAAGACTGGGAAGGAGTCCCCAGTGAAATAAGGAAAACCAAAGACAAACCAGGGCGAGGTTCAGGAAGGTGTGACTTGGGTGTTGGTTTAGGAAGGATGGAGAGGATCTGGTTACTGGGACGCAGCAAGGCATCTTGGTGAAGAATTGAGACTGAAGACCCCCAGGGCGAGAAGATAAGCGGGGATCCTGAGACTTGGGCTGCCCCCGGACTGTTCTGGGGGGACAGGAAGAAGAGGGGGAGTTTAAAAGGTAGTTGGGGCTGGAGTTTGGGAGCCCACGGGAGGGTCGGAGAGGGAAGGGGCTGAGACTTGAGAAGACTAGAGTCAGCAGGGTCCCGGGGACAGAAGGGGGATGGCTTGAGAGAGCGCAAGGGCTCATCTGCTGGGAACATCGTTCTTTGGAACTTCACAGCCCCTCCAGAAGGGCCATTTTCTTCATTTTACCTCGGGGAAACTGACGCTCAAATTGGTTAAGGGACACTTCCAAGGTCCTTCATCTCACAGAATAGGACCTCGACCCGTATGGGGAGTCCGCACTGCTCTTTCTGGCCTCGCTCTCCTGCGGGCTCGGAACCGGACTCTTGTTTGCGTCCTGGCAGGGATGCCCTTTGGAAAGCCACGGGAGGGCAGGGAGGCCCCGCGCGGGCGGGGCGGGGCGGGGCGGGAACCCCCTCCGCCCTAGCTCCGCCCCAGCGGCGCCGAGGGGGTTCGGGGCGGGGAGCTGGGGCAGAGGGGGCGCGCGGGGCGGCAGAGCCGGCTGCGCAGCGGAGCTTGCTGTGCGTTCTGAGCTTCCCAGCGTCTGCTCCCGGCCTCCGTGCCCGGGTGCCATGGCCGCGGCCACCCTCCCGCCCCGGCCAATGGCCCTGCTCCTGCTGCCGCTGTTGCTGCTTCTGCTGCGGGCTGGCCCGGTGCTTGCCAACAGTAAGGTATGCGCGCCCCTCCGACCTGCCGCAGCTGGGAGAGGTCCGGTGCGAGAAGCGCGGTGCTGGGGGTGCCGGCCAAGGAGGGTGCAACCCGCAGGGAGTTGAGGACCCAGAAAAGGGGAGCTCGGACCTGGGATTTAGCAAGGAAGCTATGGGAGCGAGGACCTTGGGAGAGGAGCATGTGCGGGAAGAAGCGCTGGAGAGGATGGGGTGCTTGGGACCCGGAGCCTAAGGAGGGGGTGCTGATACCCAATTGGATGTGTGGAGGAAGTCAGCACTGAAATCCACAACCAAGGAGGGGATTCCCAGGAGCTCTGGGGTTTCCACGGGAGGCTGACCACGTGGGGGGCAGACCCCAGGGCAACGGTTACCCAGCAACCCTCAAGTTTGTGGTAGGCGCTAAGTCAAGGCTCTCTGGCGGGGGGGGGGGGGGGGGGGGGGGTAGGGACCCAGAATCCCTCCCAGTGAACACATCTGGGCTTTCCACTGTCCTGGCCCTGATGCTGTTTGTTGCACTCTCTGGAGGATAAGGCATCTCCAGAAGTGACCTAAACTATTCCCTGCTCCCGTGTCAGGCACACCTGAATTTAAATCCCATACCTTCTCTCAGCTGGTGCCTTTATCTCTCTGAGTCCCCATTTCTTCACCTGTAAACATGGGAACAAGAATAGTACCCACTCCCTGCTGTTGATGATCTCTAGATTCCATGAGATTATGCCTGTAAAATGCTTAGCAGCACACCTGGAACCTAGTAGATGCTCAATAAATGATTCTGTAATTATGGAATCTTATCATAGGGATCCCAAAAGGGGGTGGGAGATCCAGAATGTACAGGGAGAAAGCACTTAGAGTCAGTCAGAGCAGGGCTCCCTTAAGGGTGTTTTGAAAATGACCTGATGAAGATGAGCCTGAAGGAAAAGAGATCCATAGGGCCCTGTTCACAGGACATGAAGGCAAGAGTGACTTCTCTTAATGTCATTCCAGCCTCTTTCCTAGTGGAAGTGGATCTGCTCTGCCCATAGGCAGGTAAAAGGCAGAAGCTTTTCTTTTGCTGTGTGACCTTGGACAAATCACTGCCTATCTCTGGGTTTCATTTCCCCCATCTGAAAAACAACGCCCCCCCCCCTCACTTCTTTTCAATCTGAGGCCCTTTATGACTCAGGTAGGAGAGCTCAGGTAAGAGAACAAGAACAGAAAATCCCAAATAACCTGGTCAGTGCTTTGTCACCTCTTGCTTCTCTGATCTTTGACTGGGAGGGCATTCTCTGAGCTATGCAGAGGGCTGTAGTTTGTAGGGAGGGCTCACATCCAAAACAAAGCAAAGACAAAGAAAACCCAACACCCTGTTTATGTAGTGAGTCAGCCAAACACTTGCTAGGTTGGGGGGTGTGTGTATTTAGTTGTCCTAGGGCAAGCCAGGGCTGGTGGGGTGGGGAGGCACATCCAAGAGTTTGGGAGGATGAAGCAGCTGGGGGACCCAGCACAGCCCTCCCCCAGACACTTCCCACCCATGTGCCACTTCAACCAGCTGGGGAAAATAAAAATCAAGTGATGGGTGAATGTACTCTGCATTCCTTAGCCTGGCCAGACTCCTGCAGGCTCTGAGAGAGCTGTTTTCATTATCACCGCCAGCCTCCCCCATCACAGCCCCTCCTTCCTCTCTGAGCCTGTCCTATTTTCCCCCGGTTGGTGGGGAGCCCCTGGAGGGCCAGCTTGGACCTTGAAGTGGATTAGCACTCTAAAGGGTTAAATGGACCTCTCTTCAGGCAGAATTCCTGATCAGGAGGTCCAGTCTCCCCTCCTGTCCAGAACCTTTAGGGATGCTGGGACAACTCACCCCCAGGAATCACCACGGAACTCTGTCGGTATCTCCTCTGCCAGCTTCTTGCTCACTGTGTTTTAATTTCACATTTATAGCAATGTCTGTCCTAAATAGAATTCGGAGTTTCCATCTAAGGAAGTGCTTTGTCTAGCCTGGGAGTAGGAAAGGGAGCTCACAGCTTCCCCAGCATTTCTGAAGGGCTGCCCAGCTTGAAGATTGGGATGGAAGGACAGGTAACCACAGGACACCCAGTAATGGCACCAAAGACCCCAGGGAACCTGCTTGGATTGGGCTGAGAATTCCCCTCTCTACCTCAGCTTTCACATCTGCAGAAGGGGTACTGCTCCTTACTCCCTGCATGCATTAGAGAGTGTCTGTTCATCCCTCTGTCCAGGATCCTGGAGACAGAGTGAAGGCCAAGGGCTGCGGGAGCCAGACCAGGGGAGCAGGAGGGGCTGGAGCAGCCAGGCTGTGATGTCCCAGGCTGGGTCAGATGTTCCAGGCCTGTCCCAGGGGCTTAGGTGTTGCTTCTTGTCTGCTCCCAGAGTTTCCGCCTGTGGGTGTAATTGGAAGCAGGCTCCTGAGCTGGGAGAGCGGCTGAGTGAGGGAGTCTTCCTCCTGTTTCCAATGCATGCGGCCAGTCCCCACCGGGGCTCTGCAGGGAAGGTCTTACCCAACACCCTGACTGACTGGGACACAAGAACAAAGCCCTGAGGAGCATTCCCTGTCGAAAACCCCTGTGCCCCGCGCCGCGCTTACATTCACAATCATGCACCATCTGCCAACATGCTGAGGGGCTCATGGACCCTTCACATCCGATGGACTTGAGCCCTCAACAGAGTCAACTGGGGCTGCCTGGGTATCAACAGAGGGAACATGAGAGTTTGGAGATTCCTAGAGCTTCAAGATTCTTGGCATTTAGTTCTCATCCAAATGGCCTAGGGAGCCTGAGAAAGTCTGAATCGGGGTGGCGAGTAGGGTCAAGACATCTGCATTTTCCAAGTGCACCCCAAGTCATTCTGAGGCATGTCCCACTGTTTAGAACTTGTGGGGGTGATAGGGAGCTACAGAGGTTTGTGGAGCAAAAGAGTAACACTGATCATCAAAGAAGAGCGTTGGAAGATGAGCTGAGAAGAAGCGCCTGTATTGGTTGTCCAGACAACAGTTCCTGTGGCCTGACTTAGGGCTGTGTCCCTGGAGTAGACAGAGGTAGGAGACACTTAGGGTGAAGACCCTGAAGAACATGGTGACTGACAGGTCATGCAGGGAACAAAAGAAATCCAGAAATCCAGGTGGGGCAGGAAGGTAGGTGGGCACAGGTTTGGGAGAAGGAGGCTGGCTGGATGTTGGTCTTGGATGGATCAAGTTTTCTGTGCCTGTGGGATCCAGGGGAGGTGTCCAGTGACAGTGGGCTCCAGGGGAAGGCTTTGTGTGGAAACTGTCTCACCCGGCTGGGCTGCTCTAAGAGCCAAGGGCAGCCCCAACCTCCACATGACAGCATTCGAGCCTGTTCCCCCATTGCTAGAACATTCCACAGCTTGAACCCTCCCTTCCCACTCTGGCCAGATTTATCCATCTCTTCTTCAGAAAAATCTCAAGTACACCCTCTTGCCATCTCGCTGTGAGATTTCCTTGGACATTTTTCAGCATAAAAACCGCCTAGGGGCTTTGGCAGCAGCACAGAGCACGGCTCCAGGAGGAGGGCGACTGAGGCAGGAACTTCCTACCTGGCTGCAACTCTAGTCTTCCTGCCAAGGCAGGGTGGGTCAGGCCCAGGGAAGCCCCAGCCCCTATTCCTCCCAGGGCCCCTTGCTCTGCAGACCCATCTGTCCCAGCTCAGTTGCTGGGGAGAAGCCCTTGTCTGGTGACTGTGGGTGGTCCTGGGAGGGACGACATGTAAACCAGATTTTGGAGCCTGGTTGTGCTGTGCAGCCCTGGGCAAGCCCCTAGTCTTCTCTGACACTCAGCTTCTCTCTTCCTAAGATGGGGTTGTGGTGATAGCAGAGAGGGATAGAAAGGGCTGGGCTGGGGCTCGGGATAACAGCGCTTACCTAGCATGTGCGAGGCCCTGGGTTCCAGCCTCGGCACCACATATAAATAAATAATAAATAAAATAAAAGGTCTATTGACAACTAAAAAAATTTTTTTTTTTTAAAGAGAGAGAGAGAGAGAGAGAGAGAGAATTTTTTTTTTTTTTAATATTTATTTTTTAGTTCTCGGCGGACACAACATCTTTGTTGGTATGTGGTGCTGAGGATCGAACCCGGGCCGCACGCATGCCAGGCGAGCGCGCTACCGCTGAGCCACATCCCCAGCCCTAAAAAATATTTTTTAAAAAGAGGGATAGAAAACGATGGGTGAAGATGAGGGAGGGTTTTCAGCAGCCAAAGCAGGTACCTTTCAGAGAAGTTATTCTGTGCCAGATCCCTGCCCGCTGCTCTGGGTGCACCCATGGTTTCCAGACTCCCAAACTGAAAAATGGCACTATGCTGTCCCCAGTTCAGTTTCACGGGATGTGCCTGGACTCCTGGCAGCCAGGGCTGGGAGCAGAGGACCTCTTCCAACTCCTGGCCTGTGTCAGGGCCTTGGCCGCCCCCAGCAGGACATAGCAGCTCATCTGAGGAGGGAAGGAATGTAGCAGCCTAATGTGGAGGCTGCTGCGGGTGGGGTGGGTGTTGGGTAGGCGGGTCCTGGAGAGGCCTCTCTGGCTTGACCATACAGCACACAACCACATTTACCTGCTGGGCTTGTTTTTGGGCCCGGGATTGAACCCAGGAGCATTTAAACCCCTGAACCACGTCTCCAGCCTAATTTTATATTTTATTTAGAGACAGGGTCTTCCAAGTTGCTTGGAGCCTCACTAAGTTCCTGAGGCTGACCTTGCACTCACGATCCTCCTGCCTCAGCCTCAGCTGAGTTGCTGGGATGACAGGCGTGTGCCACTGAGCCTGGCCCTACTGGGGACTGGCAAGAAAAGGCAGGGTTAGGGCACTCCCAGAGGCCTAGAGAATCCCAGGCTCCCAGGTCTCGCTGTCAGTGTTCACAGGCGGGAGAGACTTGGCCCACAGTGGCCGGGACACACTCCTTCCACCCTTCGCCACCCTCCTCAGCTCCCACTCTCCCCTCCTCCTGCACAGCTGCAGAGAGCAAGGAAGTCCACATGACAAGGGCTCATCCTCTCATTTGATGGCTCCAGAACTGTCTCCTTGCCTGTAGGATGCTGCTAAAAGTAGAAGAATGAATGAAAGAAAGAGAGAGAGAATATCTTCCACTCCCACAGAGAAATGAACAGCCAACTCCCGTTCAGGACTACTGACAGTGAGAATGACAGCTGCAGTATAGGTGATACCCAGTGTGCTCTGGGACTCCAGCTCAGTCCTCACACAGACCTTTGTTGGGTAAGCACTAGTAACACCCCCATTTTACAGATGAGGAAATGAAGGCCCAGAGATGTTAAGTAATCCCTCCAAGAGCACACAGCTGTAGGTGGCCCATGACTGTGTTCTACCCCTGCCCCAATGCTGAAGGAGTGCTCCAGAAATGCCTTCTGGGCTGTGTGTCCTGAGCTTGCTGCGCATATCTGCCATCTGTCCCCGCAGCAGCCTGAGTGAGCTTCCTGTGGTGTGGATCCGACCTTGGTTCTCTGCTGTTTAAAATCCTTCCGAGGCTCCCTAGTGTTTCCAGAAAAATGCCAAGATCTCAGCCAGCGCAGGTCCCTCCACCCACACCAGCCTCACCTCCTGCCACCCTGGCCCCCAAAGACACAAGCCAGAGTGAGCCACCTCTAGGCCCCCGGAGAGCCAAGCCCTTGGGTGTTTTCACTGGTCTGTTTGACTTCCCAGAATGCCCTTGTCCCCCTGAGAGACGCCCTCCAAAGGGGCCCTCCTCTGAGTTGTCTGCTGTCGGAGTTCACCCAGACACTTTTCCAAGGCTGCGAAGGTCAAGAGGATGCCTCAATCTCTTTCTTCTGTACCCCTAGCTAGCACCCAGGGCCTGGCAGAGACCAGGGGCTCAAATAGATGACTGAGCAGAAGTGGGGTACCCGAGGCCCTCCCAGAAGGTCCCGGGACACCCACAGCCCTGGGCTTGGCAGAAAGCCCGAGGGAGCCACAAGCTCACTTGAGTCCTGGGGGCCTTCGGGAAAAGCCAAGCAGCCCCAAGACCAGCAAAGTTTGTTGACTGAGCCATGAATAACGGCCAAGGTCCCAGAGCCCAGTGTGGGCAGCTGGGCCAGCTAGGGGGCAGGCTGCCCAGGGGCCCAGGGCCCAGAGGTGTGTCAGGGCCAGGCAGGCTGCGGGACGCCCTAGGCTGACTCCCACAGGCACAAAGCCCTGCTGCCCCCAGTGACCAGTGAGCAGCACACCTGGACGGTGTGTTCCCTGTGTCCCCCCAGGAGGGGGCTGAAAGAAAAGGGAAGGGCTGGGGCTGCCGTGTGGCTCAAGTAGTAGCGCACTCGCCTGGCATGCATGAGCACTGGGTTCGATCCTCAGCACCACATAAAAATAAAATAAAGATATGTGTCCACCTAAAGCTAAAAATTAAATGTTAAAAAGAAAAAGAAAGAAAAGGGAAGGGCTGGTGTCATCTGGTTGGATCCCCACCATGAGGAAGCTGGCTATGGAGAATCCTCCGAGGCTCAGCAAGGTTGTGTAACACATTTGAAGTCACTCCGGACATGGGGAATAAGTCAGTAAGAGAAGTGGTATGGGGTTTGTGGATTGTATTCTGGAACCAGATCTTCTACTTCAGAGGTGTGTGACCTCGAGCCCGTGACTCACTCGGCTGAACCTGTTTTTTTAACCCACGTTAGTTACTAACAGTACGCAGAGAAGGCACACTTCATACACGCTGGGCCCTGAACTCACCTTCATAACAGCCCCAGAGGCAGTAGCCCACGTTACAGATGAGGAACTGAGGCACAGAAAGGTGGAGTTGCTCACCGTCTCCCCGGGCTCCAGGCTCCAGGCACCTGCTCGGATGCTCTCTGGCTTCTCTATGGAAGGTGGCCTGCTTGTCCAGCAGGTACTTGTGGAGCTCCTACTCTCAGCAGAGGTCAAGTAGGCACGGTCTGGGGTACAGGAGAGCACTAAACACAGCACCTGTCTTTAAATAATATATTTTTTTATTGGTGGTGGTGCTGGAGATGGTTGCTACCGAACCAAACTCCCAGCCAAACCCTGTCTCTAATGTTGCCTATAAAAGAGAAGGAAAGAGGGCTGGGGATGTGGCTCAAGCGGTAGCGCGCTCGCCTGGCATGCGTGTGGCCGGGGTTCAATCCTCAGCACCACATACAAACAAAGATGTTGTGTCCACCAATAATTAAAAAATAAATATTAAAAAAATTATCTCTCTCTCTCTTAAAAAAAAAGAAGGAAAGAAAGAAAATAAGCAAATAGAGGTACAATATTTCAGGTGTTCACATAATGAAAAGCACAGCACTGAATAAGGCCATAAAGAATAGTCAGGGGAGGCTTCTCAGAGGAGGTGACACATAAGGTGAGAAATAAGCAGCATAATGGAACAAACCAGGGGAATGTGAAAGGGATGAGGTTTTAGGGTGAGAGCATCACATATGCAAAGGACCGTAGGCTGAAGTGGAGTAAGCCATCAGAAGGGAAGGGCAGTAAGAAGAGAGATTAGAGCAAGAGCATCAGGTCACATGGTTAGGACTTTGGAGGTAATGATACCCTCACATATGTATTATTAAAGGACATAATGCCTGTAAAACCTAGGATAAAGTAAGTGCTCAATTAAATAAATATTACATTTTAGAAAAGTAACATAAAAGTTACCACTTTATGCTAGGCATGATGATGTAGGCTTGTAATCCTGGTGACTTGGAAGATTGAGGTAGAAGGATTGCAAGGTCAAGGTCAGCCTTGGCAATTTATCAAGATCCTGTCTTAAAAGAAAAATTTAAAAAGGACTGGGGATGTGGCTTAGTGGTAGAGCATGCTGGGTTCAATTCCCAGTACTATTTTTTTTTAAAAAGTATATAGTTTAGTGGGAGGCAGTGCATTCACAGTGTTGTGTGAGCATCACCACTCTGTAGTTCCAGAAAATTTTTATCACCCCAAAAATAAATCTTGTTAAATGCCACTCCCATTTCTCTCTCCCTCTGAATCCTTCCAACTGCTAGTCTGCTTTCTGTCTTTCTGGATTTGCCTATTCTGGATATTTCATATAAATGGAATTGTACAATATGTCACCTTTCGTGTCTGGCTTCTTTCACTTACCATTATGTTTTCAAGTCTCATCTGTGTGGCAGCCTGAATCAGTACCCCACTTCTTTTTATGGCTGAGTGATATTTAATTGTGTCTACAT
This sequence comes from Urocitellus parryii, assembly GCF_045843805.1. Lineage (NCBI taxonomy): Eukaryota > Metazoa > Chordata > Mammalia > Rodentia > Sciuridae > Urocitellus > Urocitellus parryii. The sequence goes on from NC_135534.1 coordinate 201,464,171, forward strand.
ACCACATTTTGTTTATTCAGTGGCTGGAATGTGTGTTGTGTTCATTCTGAGCCTGTTTGAATAATGCTGCTATGAATGTTCACACAGGTCTTTGGATACCTGTTTTCCAAACAAAGAATTACTGGATCAGCCAGGAGCAGTGACACACACCTATAATCCACATGACCTCAGAGGCTGAGACAAGAGGATCACAGGATCAAGGCCAGCCTCAGCAATTTAGCAAGGTCTTGGGCAATTTAACAAGACCCTGGCTCAAAATAATAAATAAAAAGATCTGGGGGTATATCTCAGTGGTAGAATGCTCCTCTGTTCCATTCCCAATACAAAAAAATTTAAAAATCTTATGGTAATTCTGTTTAACTTATTGAAGACCCAGTAGACTTTTCCATAGCAGTCATTAATAGTAATAGTAGCAATAATAGCAATTTATTAATAATAATATTATTGTGGATTATTATTATTATTATTATTATTAATTAAAGCCTGTTGGGCTCTACTCCTGAACTATATCCCCAGCACTTTTATTTATTTATTTTAAATTTTTTTGGTATTAGGGAGGAAATCCAGGGGTGCTTAACAGCTCTTTTTTGCATTTTATTTAGAGACAGGGTCCCACTGAGTTACTTAGGACCTCACTAAGTTGCTGAGGCTGGCTTTGAACTCAAGATCCTCCTGCCTCAGCCTCCCAAGCCACTGGGATTACAGATGTGCACAACCATGGCCAGCTTATTTTTTATTTTAAGGCAACAGTCTGCCTAAATTACTGAAGTCTCAGATTTGCAATCCTCAAGATGGGAAGATCTTCCAGGTTCTTAGATAGACAGAATTTGCAATCCTGCTGCCTTGGCCTCCCAGGTTGCTGGGGTGACAGCTGTGCAGACACATAAGGGCCCTATTTCCCTGCAGGGGCTGCCCCACCACCCCGCACCACCACCTTTACCCCCGCCCCGCATCAGGCCAGCCGGGCTGGATCCTGCTCACCCCACGGCACTGGCTGACGTCGCACAGAGCCCCCTGACTCCTCCATCCCCACAGGTGTTCGGTGACCTGGACCAGGTGCGGATGACGTCGGAGGGCTCGGACTGCCATTGCAAGTGCATCATGCGACCGCTGAGCAAGGACGCGTGCAGCCGGGTGCGCAGTGGGCGCGCGAGGGTGGAGGACTTCTACACCGTGGAGACCCTGAGCTCGGGCACCGACTGCCGCTGCTCCTGCACCGCACCACCCTCCTCGCTCAACCCCTGCGAGAACGAGTGGAAGATGGAGAAACTCAAAAGACAGGCACCTGAGCTCCTCAAGGTAGGCGTGGCGGGGCCAGGGAGGTGGTGCCAGGCGTCCTTCGGTGACAGCGCACCACGTTCTGGGAGGCAAGTGCTGTCACCACCCCATTTCACAGGTCAGGAAACTGAAGCTCCCCAGGGAGAACTCACTTCTTGCCCACGACTGTTCCGCCAAACTCCTTTTATAAGTTATTTCTCCGAATGCTTATACCATTCTGTGACATGTGAGATGATCGTCTTCGTTTTATAATTTGGAAAACTGGAGGTTTAGAGGAGCTAGGTAACTTGTCACCCAGTGACAGGCAGCCTCTGTCTATACAGGTTGAACCTCCCTAATCTGAAAATCCAAAATCTGAAATGTTCCACAACCTGAAACTTTTTGAGGTCCACAAGTGGAAAATTCTGTACCATGAGACTTTGTTTCCTGAACAAATTATTTAAAATATTATATAAAATTACGTTCAGCTATATGTATAAAGTGTCTGTGAAACAGAATGAATTTTGTGTTTAGATTTGGGTTCCATCCCAAGCCGTATATTTGCAAATATTATAAAATTCCCCCCCAAAAATCAAAATCCAAATACAAAACTTTCTGGTCCCAAGCATTTCTGGTAAGGGACACTCCACTTCTGTGTGAATTAGAAACTGCATCCCCATAGGCAGACTCAAGAGAGGTCCCATTTCTGGGAAAGCCAACACCAGGGTGAGGGCCCACCACTAGGCCCAAGGTTAGGTGTGTTCTGGGTACATCTCAGTCCCCACTGCCAGCCAGATGCCTCTGTGCCATTCATACCAAACCCAGCAGGGCACCCAGTAAGACTGATGGGGCTGGGATTGGAACTGAGGTTCTACTGTGTCCAGAGCAGGTGCTTCAAGGGCTTTTCTCTTCTTTCTATTGAAAAGGGCCAGATTGTTGGCATCTTTTCCAAGTATCCTTTTCAACTCCTTCCAAACATGTGTCTGTTTTGCCTGTTTGGTGTCACAAAGCATGCAAGGTTACCCTGCCTGTGAGCTAACAAGTTAACCTGACAGTTTCATAGACGTTGGCAGAAGACTCAAGCCTCCTGGGTCCAAGACAAAGGATTTTACTACTCACAGCAATTTTTCATTTTTATTTTTATTTTTATTGGTACTGAGGATTTAGCCTAGGGGCACTTTACCACTGAGCCACAAGCCCAATTCTTTTGGGTTTTCAATTTTTTTTAATATTTATTTTTTAGGTGTAGATGGACACAACACAATGCCTTTATTTTTATGTGGTGCTGAGGATTGAACCCGGGTCCCGCCCGTGCTAGGCGAGCGCTCTACCGCTGAGCCACAATCCCAGCCCTGGGTTTTCGTTTTGACACAAGGTCTCCCTAAGTTCCTTAGAGCTTTGCTAAATTGCTGAGACTGGCCTCAAATTTGTGATCCTCCTGCCTCAGCCTCTGGATCCACCGGGATTACTGGCCACTGCATCCGGCCAGCAAATATTTTCTTGCACTGGTTTCCCAGCTCAAGTTTCCATGGGGTGATGCAGTTAGAGGCAGATTACCCACAGCGCACACAGGGAGCAGTGTTATAGAGAAGAGCCCCGAGTTAAGGAAATCTGAACCTTTTATAATTTTCTGGAGGGAAATGCTCTGCTCTTGCCTTCTTCCAGAGCTGTTCCCTATACAACGAGATGGCTGGGAACAAAGACAGCTCTTCTGTGTGCAAGATGTGCAGAAAAGCAAGAGACCCTGAAAACTTGTCTCCAATGCTGGACATGGTGTCTCAGCTGCTCAGGAGGCTGAGGCAGGAGAATCCCAAGTTTAGCAACTTAGTGAGAGGCTGTGTCAAAACAAAAATATAAAAAGGACTGGGAATGTATCTCAGTGGTAAATCTCTAGTAACCCCCACCCAAAAAAATAAAGAGAAAGAGAGAATTGTCTCACAGCAATTGGCTAAGAATGTTTTCTTTAATTTTACCTTTAGTTTTATTTTCATAACACCTAACCTGACAGTTTCATGGACATTGCATGCCAAATATTTACAAAATTGGAGGGGGAAGGTGAATTTTAGGCCTCCTGACAGTTTGACGGTCACTGAACCACACTGTCTTCCTGGAAATTCCCAAGCAACTTCAGCCACTCAGGCCACAGACTTGTCTTCATTGACAGGGACAAATTCAATTTCTGTTCCAGTCTGCTTCTCAGTAACTGAATCATAAAGATGCTTGACATGAAGACACACAAAGCTCTTTTCATGAACACTGGCTACTTTAATCCTTGCCGCAACCCTTGGGAAAGGGAACTTATGGTGCCAGCTTTACTTGTAAGGGACTCTGAGGCCCAGAGAGGGGTTATGACTTGCCTAAGATCACACAGCAAGAGAGTGACAGTACTAAGATTTGAACCAGGGAATTCCCTGTAGCATCCCTTTGCCCACAAGAGAGGTCACAGGCAGCTCTCTCACCCAGGAGCCTTCTCTACCAGGCCATGGTCCCTTAGGCCTTCTCATGCCCTGCAGACATGGGGGACTTGACTCAGCCGTGGAGAGCTGGGAGAGTAGGGTGAAGGTGGACTGAGCAGGTGGGGCCAGAGCAGGCCCAGGGGATCCCGCCTCACTGAGCTCACAGGGCAGGAGTGAGTGCCGAGGGTACCCACTGAACCCCAGGAGGAGAAAGGGGCAAGGCACTGGCTTCTCCCATTCAGTGTGGCCCCCCCTTGGCACGAGGTTACTCTGAAACATGGGGCGGGGCCTCAGCAGGGCACCTGCCTGCGTCACCCTCCTCCCCTCCAGGTGCTAGCTCCAGCTGGGACCTGGCCTCCTGCAGGGCTCTGCGCAGCTCCCTCCAGATCAGGTTGGTGGCCTCCCCTCCTCTACTCCTTGCTTTCCGATCATGGAGCACACGTGGCCTAGCCTGGAGAAGTCCCCAGGCTTGTCAGGACACAGCTACTGACCCCAAGAAGGCAGTGTGTTCAGTACTGGGCCAGGGATGTCCCAGGGACTGAGAGAGCCGCAAGCAGGGGATAACCTTGGATGGGCCTTGAAGGATGTGTAGGAGTTCCTCAGGCAGAGAAGTGAGGCCGTCCTGGACAAGGGCCAGTGGAGTACATGTGACAGAGGCCTCCCTGCCCTCTCTGCCCGAGCCCTGCTGGCCTCCTGTCACCTCCTCTTATATAGTGTTTCTCAAACTATCTGCAGTGAAGGATCACCTGGTTTTTTGTTGTTGTTTTTTGTTTTTTAACCCAGGGGTGCTTAACCACTGAGCCACATCCCCAGCTCCTCCCCCACTTTTTTTTTAAGAGAGAAAGAGAGAACTTTTTAATATTTATTTTTTAGTTTTTTTTCGATGGACACAACTTCTTTATTTTATTTTATTTTTATGTGGTGCTGAGGATCCAACCCAGCACCCCTCGCATGCCAGGCGAGCACATTACCGCTTGAGCCACATCCCAGCCCCTCCTCCCCTTTTTTTTTGATAGATAGGCTCCCACCAAATTGCCTAGCACCTGGTCATTCGCTGAGGCTGGCCTTGTACTTGTCATCCTCCTCCCCCAGCCTCCCAAGTCGCTGGGATCAGAGGCACGGACCACCACACCTGGCTGACTTTTTAAAAAGAAAAGGAAAAAAATCTGTCAAAGACCAATATTTTTGTAAAACACCAATGAGTTATTAGAAAAATGAACCAAAACAAAGACAGACATGCCAAATGTAAGCCAGTGTTTTCTTGAGTCCACAAATAGACAGCTGCTCTGTCAAGTGGCTATAAAGCTTTCTAAGAAGCCGTCTCGTGTTCTGTAATCATTTTATTAGAGACGTAGTGGGCGGCTTGAACCCGCGCTTGTCACAGGACACACTCGGAGCAGCCTGCTGCAGCACACCGTGTGTCTTTCTCCTCACCTCCAGCACATGGCACACGCTGTACCCTTGGCTCGGAATGTCCTTTCTGGGACATTGCTGCCTGATCTGTGCTCTTCTGTCAGAGCTTGGCTCCAACAAAACCCCCCAGCAGCCTTTCCTAATCCACACCCAGCTCCAGACAAAGTTGGCCCCCGCACCATGAGTGATCTGGGCATCCATGTATCACTGCCTGTGTCCCCTGTTCTGGGTGCCTATGTGTCACCGCCTGTGTCTTTGTCTGTAGAGGACGCTGGGGGCTCAAGTCCTCTTGTTCCTCTCTGTACGTGACTCAGTGTAAACCTGTGCTGAGCCTGAAGAGGGGGGCAGGGGTGGATCAAATGCCAGGCTCAGGAGGAGGGACACCATATGCGGGCAGTGGGGAGCCATGGAAAGCTACCCGGCAGGGAGAGACCCTTGTCAAAGCTAGTTTCAGAGGCCGTGAAGGCACAGAGTGAGGCTGGGAGCTGCCCATTGGCCCCCTGGAACAGTGACCGTGGCACTGGTGTTCAGAAGCCCTTGCTGTGTGCCCAGCTGGGCTCAGCTCAGCTCAGCGCAGAGTCCCCCCTCCTTACCACAGCCCTACTGCCCCCTCTCACAGCAGAGGACACTTCTGCAGGGCTCTCCAGCTGTGCGCCACAGAGCCTGGGGGTGCTGGGCAACCCCCCAGGGCCAGAGTGAGGTTGTGAGGGAGCAGAGAGGTCTCTGGGCCCTACCACGGCTCCCAGCAGGGGTGCCCACCCCCTTTTCTGTTTCAGAGCTTAGGTTCTCCTCAGAGAAAAATTCCCTGGCTTAAAAGAGTCTGAACACCCCTGGGAAAGTGGGAGTAAAACTTCCACTTTGGGAATAGCTGGCCTGGGCCAGACAGGCGCACTGGCCTCCCCAGGCCCTGAGAGAGGCTGCGGACGGGAGGGAGCCGTGTGGGAGGTGGGCCACAGGAACTGCCCTTCCCAAGAAGCCAGGGAGGGCTGATTTCCCAGCCAGTCCCTGGGGCCAAGGTTTCCCTGACCTTCTTGCTGGCATCTTGGCCATGGGGGGGGGGGTGTCATATCCTGAGGAGGGGGGGCAGCTGCAGAGCAGACCCTGGGCTGGGCCAGAAGGCCAGGCATTGCTCCCAGCCCTGCCGTGGACCTGTGGTGCAAGCCCCTCACCCCGAGCCCCTGTTTCCCTGTGGGAACCCAAGACGGGAGCAGCAGAGCATGATGGGAAACGCTCGGGTTTATTCTAACCTGGACCCTGGGCCTAGCCCCACTGTTGTCACCTCCTGGCCGTGGGCAAGTCACTTCTCCTCCCTGGGGGTAAACACTGGCCATCCTTTGGGTTTGGTTGGGTCACTAGAAGCAGGCCTGGGAACCAGAGATTTGTATGCAAGGGACATACTACGAAGGTGTTCTCTAGAGAGAGTAAAGGGGCAGAAGCAGGGGGGAGGGGAGACGTCCAGAAGGGTGTGGCCCAGGACAAGAGCCAGCCTCAGCCAGGTTCCCAGGGGAACACCATTCTCCCCTCTGGGGCAAGGAAGCTGGGATGCCACACTCGTCAGTCACCCCTCAGAGCCACCCCCAAGGTGGCCTAGCACTTTGGGAGCTTAGTGGATCCTTGAAAAGAATCACAGATATATTTGCTTAAAAGAAAGGCACACCAGGATGGTCAGCTGGTGTGGGGTGCAGTCGGAGAGGAGGAATAACCACTATGCTCAGCAGCACAGTAGGAAGACTGTGGCTGACAGCAATGAATTGTATATTTCAAAATAACTACAGGAGAGAATTTTGAACATTCGAATATATACCAGCACAAAGAAATTGGTAAATGTCTGCTGCGATGGCTCTGCCAATTACCCTGATTTGATCATTACACAGCATATACATGTATTACAAGGTCACACCGTACCACGTCAATATGTACCATGATCATGTGTAAACAAAAAATAGACTTAATACCAGGTGCAATGGCCCACACCTGTAATCCCAGCAGCTTGGGAGGCTGAGGTAGGAGGATTGCAAGGGGCCAGCCTTGGCAACTTAGCAAGTTCTTGTCTTAAAATAAAAAAATAAAAACAACTAGAGGTGGGGTTATGGCTCCGGTGGCAGAGTACTTGCCTAGTATGCGTGAGGCACTGAGTTCAATCCCCAGCACCACATAAAAATAAACAAATAAATAAAGGTATTGTGTCCATCTACCAAAAAAAAAAAAAAAAAAAACTGGAGATGTATCTCCAGGTTAAGGCATCCCTGGGTTCAGTTCCCAGTGAAAATAAATAAAATTTTTAAAATATTTTTTTAGTTGTAGATGGACACAATGCTGTTACTTTACTTATTTATTTTTATGTGGTGTTGAAGAAAGAACGCAGGGCTTCACGCAGGACAAGTGCTCTACCACTGAGCCACAACCCCAGCCCACAAATGCATAAATTTTTAAAAATTTTAAAAGGAAGCCCATGGAAGTCAGGGGAAATAGGGACCCAGGAGATCCAGACAAGCCCCCAGTGTCCTCTCTACTCCCCGTGGGGTTGCTACCAGGACTAAGTGACAGAACTCACTAAGCCCCTAGCCTGGCAAGTGATAGGAGCTCACAAGGGAGGATCTGCAGCCCCTGGGACCGTGGGCAGACTGGACTAGTGGGTGCACGGGCCCAGGCTGACCCTCTGAGGCTGTGGGTTCCGAGGTTCCTCACTGGGCCTTGTGGAACCCTTCCCCTTCCCCTGCAGCTGCAGTCTATGGTGGATCTCCTGGAGGGCGCTCTGTACAGCATGGACCTGATGAAAGTGCACGCCTATGTCCACAAGGTGGCCTCCCAGATGGACACACTGGAAGAGGTAAGGACGGGCTCCTGCCAGGGCCAGGCTAGTGCAGTGCTGGGGGCTCAGGGCAGGGTCCACCTGGGCAATTCTGGCTTGATCCTGGTGGGTTTTGGGATCTGGACTCCAGGAGGGATTGGGGGGAGGGAGGCGTAGCCCACGGGGTCCAGCCTTTGGAGAAGAGGTCTGATTGCAGCTCCAGGGCCTATAGGGAGCTGGAAGCTTGGATGGGGAAACCAAGGCACCTGCTGTTGTAGGAGAGAAGTGCGTAGGGACTGGCACTTGCAGTTGCCCCCAGTGAGCCAAGGTCAGGCCCCACACTGCATAGCTCTGAGGGAATCACTCACAGAAGTGGCCAGGTCAGTGGTGCCTGCTGGATGGACACAATATGGCAGGTCTGGCTAAGCTGGCTGGGGCTAGACTCAGGACAGTATGACTGTCCCAGAACCATCCGCGGGGAGACCGAAGTGCTAACTATCCTGCCTGTTCAGGGTAAATCTGCTGTATGGCTGGGCAGACAGCCAGGACTGCCCTCTGGGGACAGGGAGAGCCTTAGATGAGCGTGGGGGTCCAGGCTACAGGCTCAAGGGTTGCTGGCCTCTGCTGGCATAGCGTGGCCTCCTCCCATTTCCTGCATCCGGTCTCTGCTGAGCCACTGGGTGTCTGGGAGCCTGCAGCTGCCAGGAGCAGGCGTGGGGGCTTCCTTTCCCAGCTTCCTTTACAGAGAGAGAGGGCACCTGGGCATCCTGTGCCCCAGAGTGGGAGATTAACCCCTTAGCCTAAAGCTTTGGTCACAGTGGCTTTAATGACTCAAAAAGTGTTTGGTGAGGTCCACTGTTGGCCAAGCCCAGGCCTGCGTGGGGGAGAGCTCACGCTTGTTGAATTTGTTCTGTGCACCTGTATTTCCTGGGTACCTGGCATAATCCAGGCTCTGCTGGTGCCAGCTCTGAGGCTCTCCTCCTTTGACCTTTCCTCTTGTAATCTCAGGAAATACTCACCCACTTCACGTAACTGAGCCAGATGATCTGGAAGGTAATCTGCAGAGCCTGGAACAAATCAGAAATGATTTTCACAGCCACAGAGCAATGATTGTTTAATTGTCTTCTGTTTTGCATTATCTGTGCTATGTTTTTGTTAACCGTGGTTTGCTAAGTGATAAACCTATGGGACAAAAAACAGCTCTTTGCTATCTCTGGGAGGGAGTGAACAGTCTTTCTCAGGAGAAGCTGGCTCCCTCTGCCAAAGGGAGGACGCTGCCAGGGTGTCAGGTAGCAATGTGGGGTCCCGGCTTTCCTCTGTTCTCCTCCACCAGTGGTTCTCAGCCAGGTGTAAGTTTGTCCCCCTCAGCCAGCAATATCTGGAGACATCTTGGGTTGCCAAGATGCCACTGGCTTCTCGTGGGTAGAGGCCAGAGATGCTGCTAAATACCCTGCAATGTGCAGGACTGTCCCCAGCAACAAATGGCCACCTGGCAAATGTCAATAGTGCTGACTATTGTGGAGAAGTCTGCCTTACACTTTTCAACTTCTGCCTTAACTGTCATCACAGTTTAAAATGCACGTGCCCCCAACCTAGATGCCCATCAGTAGATTAATGGGTAAAGAAACTGTGGTTTATATACACAATGGAATATTACTCAGTATTAAAAGTGAATTAAAATTATTTGTAGGTAAATGGAAGGAGATGGAGAATAGTATGCCAAGTGAAGTAAGCCAATCCCAAAAAACCTAAAGGCCGAGTGTTTTCTCAGATTAGTGAATGTTGATCTATGATGGGGGGGGTGGGAAGAATGAAGGAACTTTGGGTGGGGCAAAGGGAAGGGTGAGGAGGGGTTATCGGGAAAAGATGGTGAATGATGGAAAGATGGTGGAATGAGATGGTCATCATTACCCTGATACATGTATGATTGCAGGAATGGTGCGTCTCTACGTCAGGTACAATCAGAGAATTGAAATGTTGCGCTCCATATGTGTGTGCGGTGAATTGAAATGCATTCTGCTAGGGTACAACTAAGTAGAACAAATTTTAAAAATTAAAAAAAAAAAAAGAAATCAGGACCTTCAAAATATAAAATAAAATATAGCATAATAAAATGCACGTTCCCATTCCTTAGCCTTTCTGGTCCTCACAGTGACCCTGCATCTTAATGTGAATCCCCATTTTACAGGCAAGGAAGCTGAGACTCAGAGAAATCCTCACTCACCCAAAGTTACCCGGTCCACAAAGTGGAGAGGAAGGATTTGAACCCACGTGTATCAGTCTCCTGCCTCCCCCTGGTTGGTGCCTAAATCTGAGTCCCCCAGGGCTGACTGGACATGAACCACTTTAAGGTTCTAGAATGGTTTCTGAGTGAAATTTGAAATGAAACTCAGATGCTCCTTGGCTTCTCAGCAAAGTGCTCCCTGGAGCTAACTCTGCTCTCTCCTGCCTCAGCTCAGAAGTAGTTTCTGACGTATCCAGGCCTGTTGGAGTCTTGGGGACCTTACCGGCCCACCCAGCTTCCCTGAGTGCTGTGCAGTGGGCAGGGCCAACCTGGGCAGCAGCCCAGCCAGCAGGATCCTGAGGTTACAGAGGACTCAGAGTGAGGAGCATCTTGGTTCTGAGCAGTCGTTGCCAGCAGGATTTAGAACCAGGAGTAGACTCCGGATGGGCTGGGAGCTGCTAAAGTTAGCCTGGGCAGCAGGGCCCCAGCAGGAGGAGAGGCAGGGCTCAGGGCTGTGGGAGGACCCCCGGGCCCAGGAGAGGGGTCCAAGGCCAGAGACTGGCCCACAGCAAAGCCCCAGTCTACTCCAACTACATTGTTTAAATATGTTATAAAAAGTAAGTGTTTATGGGCTGGGACTGTAACTCAGGTAAAGCATTTGCCTAGCTTGTTGGAGGCCTGGGTTCCAGCCCAGTACTAAGAAAAAGAAGAAGAAGAAAGGCATATATTTATGTATTACTTGTAATGTTAAAAAAATACTTTTAAAATAGCAAAAGGTCAAAAGCAACTTCAGTGACCGTCCCTAAGGGCTAACTAAATTCTGGCTGTGCATACAATGGTACAATGAGTGGCCATTAAAAGGAACAGGGAAGCCGGTTGCCCTGGCGCCAGCCTGTAAACCCAGCAGCTGGGGAGGCTGAGACAGGAGGATCGTGAGTTCAAAGTCATTCTCAGAAAAAGTGAGGCACTAAGCAACTCAGTGAGACCCTGTCTCTAAATAAAATACAAAATAGGGCTGGGGTTGTAGCTCCGTGGTAGAGCACTTGCCTCGCATGCATAAGGCACTAGGTTCGATCCTCAGCACCACATAAAAATAAATAAATAAAATAAAGATATTGTGTTTGTCCACAAATAAAAAAAAAATATATTTAAAAAAATACAAAATAGGGCTGAGGATGTGGGTCAAGTGGTAGCACACTCGCCTGGCATGTGCGAGGCACTGGGTTCGATCCTCAGCACCCACATAAAAATAAAATAAAGATATTGTGTTCACCTAAAACTAAAATAAAAAATGAATATTGAAAAAAGCTAAATCTTTAAAAAAAAATACAAAATAGGGCTGGGGATGTGGCTCAGTGGTCTAGCGCCCTTGAGTTCAATCCTTGATACAGAAAAAAAATAAAAACAGCGAGCACTATATAGCCATATAGACAGATATGGAACAGTTCTCAAAATAGGCTGTTAAATGAAAAAGAAAAGTATTGAAAAGATATATGTGTATATGCTTTTTTGGGGGGGTACTGGGGATTAAACCCAGAGATACCCTAGCACTGAGCTGCATCCCCAGCCCTTTTTATTTCTTATTTTGAGACAGGGTCTCTCTAAGTTGCTGAGGCTGGCCTCATGATCCTCCTGTCTCAGCCTCCCAAGTCTTTGGGATTATAGAGGTGCCCAGAGCCTGGCTGTACATATACATTTGTCCCTGTCACTGTACTGACTCTTTAGAAGGACATGCAAGAAATGCATAACAATGGTTAGCACTGAGAAATAAAAAAGGCTGAGAGAAGATATATATTTTAGACTCATTTATTTATGTCTTTTTAATTCAGTACCATAAGCGTGTATTATCTATATTTTCATTCCTTCACTTGTTAAATTTAAAACATGAACAGCCACCAGGCCTCCTAGTCCATGCTTTGTTCCACCTGGGTTTTCCCGGTGTCATCCCTGCTGGGGCCCTATCCCCTGCCCCAGGAGACTGGGCAGCAGGGCTGCATGGCCAAGCTGGGGCATCCCTCTGGGATGGGGACTCCGAGAAAGTGGGCCAAGGAGTGACCTTCATCCTGCCCCACAGAGCATCAAGGCCAACCTGAGCCAGGAGAACGAGGTGGTGAAGGAGAGCGTACGCCATCTCACGGAGCAGCTCAAGAGCTACGAGAACCACTCGGACATCATGATGAGCATCAAGAAAGAGCTGTCCAGCCTGGGCCTCCAGCTGCTGCAGCGGGATGCAGCTGCTGTCCCTGCCGCTGCCTCCGCCACGGGCCCCCATAGCAAGGTTCAGGTAAGGCTCCAGCTCTGACCACAGGCCAGAAGGTGACAGGAATTGGTGATGGGGACACAGGGACTTAGCCCTCAGGGCCAGCTTCGGGTAGGCTTGGGGCTGTGGGACAGGCTGGAGGACAGGCTGGAGGGTCCACGGCAGGCAGGCGAGGGTGTGGGGGCTGCTCTGGGCCCGCTGGGGCAGATGTGCAGATTTGGCCAACGGGCCGGTCAGGTGTTTGGTAATATTCTTATTCCCAAATTTCCAAACTAGTAGGGATAGAGTTGTGGACTAACACTCCCCATCTGGCCTCAAGAGACCAGGTCAGCTCTCCTGCAAAACTGCTTTGAGCCACCCCAGCTCTGGCCCGGTTCCTGGCTGGGTTGTGCCTCTTCAGTGGGATGCGGGCAATGCCTCTGTAGAGTGACCCTGTAGAAAGACACCAGTTCCCCCACCTGTCCCATCTTCAAGCTCAGCACAGAGTGCTAACGTGTCTTAGTGCAGATTTGAGGAAGGTCCCCCCTGCAGGCATACTGCAAAATAAAGTCCTTGCACTGGAGAGGTCAATTACAAAGAGAGGCGCCTTTGGGTGGATAAATTGAGCAATATCCTTCCTATGATGGACACATGTCCGGGCCCCTCAGTCAGTTGCCCGCCTGCCTGGGGGCAGGACACAGCCCAGTGACCTTGGTTTTTGGTGAGCAGCAGAAGCCACCTGACATTGCTGGAATTTCTGCTCTGAACCTGACTTTCTCATGGATGTTATCCATTAATTCCAGAGCCACCTTGGAGGAGGGTTGGCCCTGGCTGTTTGACAGACGAGAATGTAGGGAGAGTGGTCACGCAGAGAGCGGGTGGCTGCGTGACTGCCAAGCCCCAGCCCTTCCTCCCCACCTCTCAGCCTCCTGTGCTGACATTGTGATAGTGGGGCCATTTGTAACTGCAGCCGGACCGCCTGAGTACTGAGAAGGCACAGAGGAAGCCTGTGCCTTGGCCCAGTGCTGGCTTCCTGCTCTTTCCAGTGCCAGCTCCGCAGGCGCAAATGAGTGCTGTTTTGGCAACCGCACAGAGGCAACCCGATGCTGTGCTCGCCATATCTGCCGGAGCTTCTGCCTAACAATGGGTGATGTCACAGGTCCTGTGTTCCTGTGCCAAGCCAGCATCAGAGGCATTTGAATAGGAAGTGAAAATAACAAAATCACAGACATTAGAAGTGGCACATCCTGGGGTAGTGGAAACAACTGCACCAGTTTGCCTGGGACTGAGGGGTTTCACAGGATGCAGGGCCTTCATTGCTAAAACTGGGAGTTCTGGACACATTAGGAGTAGTTGGTCACCCTGCAGAGGGACCCAAGAACCTCTCGCCTGCCCACACACTAAGACCAGTAAGAGAGGCCAACCTGGGAAGCAGGCAGGTGAGGCTGCCTCTGAGGGGCCAGTCTTATCTACCCCCAGGCGAAGAGAGGACAGAAATCGGGAAGAATGGGACAGGAATCTAACCTCTCAGGTTGGATCTCAAGTCTGCAAGGGAACTAGAGAGCTTCAAGGAGAAACGGAGGCAAACCAGGCCTGGGTGTTGCCGTTGTAGGAGGGAAGGAACGCCATGCCTTAGGAACACCTGGGATGTAGGGTTTGAAACAACATGACCATCCCCAGCCCCCACATGCTGTGCTCTCGTGACCCCCACAACATTCTCTCTACTGTTCCCCAAGCCTGAGACTTCCCTTCTCGCCCAGGACACAGCTGGAGGGAAAGGCAAGGATACCAACAAATATGGCGGCATGCAGAAGAGCTTTGCAGACAGGGGCCTCCCAAAAGTGCCTAAGGAGAAGCTGCTGAAGGTGGAGAAGCTGAGGAAGGAGAGCAGCAAGGGCAGACTCCCCCAGCCCACAGCCAAGCCCCGAGCTCTGGCCCAGCAGCAGGCCGTGATCCGGGGTTTCACCTACTACAAGGCAGGCAGGCAGGAGGGGACTGAGGCCATAGCTGGTGAGTTGGAAGGGAGGAGGAACTTTGGGGAGTGGGTCCTTGCTGAGAGACGGCCTCCTTCAGGGATCCTCCTGTCTTCTCTGCACCCAGATGGCCCCAGATTCCAGCTCCATCCCTTGCTTACCTGTGGCTCCCCTTTGTTCATCCACACGGGGCCTAATACCCTCTCAGAGGGTTGTTGGGAATAAAATGATAGGCCCCTGAGGGGTGTCCTAATCCTACTCCCCCTTTCTGGGTCCTGCTGACCACTTTGTCCAGTGAAACCCTCTGTGGGGCCCATGTCCAAGCAGGGAGGGAGGTGGGACAGTCAGGTTCCTGTGTCCTTCAACACCCCCTTGTTTTTTGGCCTCTCAGAGCTCAGGGGTTTCTTTCCCCAAACCCTGGTGCCAGCTGCTGTCCATGATCCCTGCCATGTCAGCCTGGCCACAGCACAGGACCCCTGACCCTGGCTGGGCCACTGCCCAGGAACAGCTGCAGGCATCTGACTCTACCAGCAAGGCCCGTGGGAAATGGGCCCTGGGAGGCTGCCGAGGCCAGGTCCCCTGCAGCTGCCCCTGACTAGAAGGACTGTGCCCTGGAACTGAGTCTAGGACATGAAAGAATTGGTACAAAGTGCTCGACACTGAGAAAAGGGAGGAACCTCGTGTTTGGAAGCACACATTTGCCGGGACCTATATAAACATTTTACATATATTTTTCCTCTAACCAACACAGTAGCCTATGCTGGTGGGCCTCGGGGAAACTGAGGCCTCCAAAGCAGGAAGACTTGCCCATGAAAACTGTCCCACAGTGGGGACCGTGGAGCTGGGCCTGGGGCCTGCCCGCTGGCCAGGAAGACCTCCTGCCTCCCACTTCAGAAACTTTCACTTCCTCCCATGTGGGGGGACCTTTAGGAGGCCGCTCCTTCCCTGGCCCGTGGCTCTGTGGCTGCCTGGGGGGCCTGGGGTGAGCGGGAGTCTTCTCTCTGCAGACAATGCCCTCAAGGGCACTTCCTGGTTGGAGCAGCTGCCACCCAAGGTGGAGGGCAGACCCCCCGAGGGCAACTCTGCAGAGCTGGAGCAGGACAAGGCTGGACCAAGGGCCTCAGAGGGAGTCAACCTGGGCCCCGACACCCCCACCTCATACCCTGCCACCACCACCAGCACCAGCCCAGCCCCCACCACCACCAGCACCAGCCCAGCCCCCACCACCAGACCCCTGCCCACGGAGCCACCTTCACACCCAGAAGCCCCTCGCCAAGGTGAGTAAACCTCATGGGGATCAGCGGACTACAGCTCACGGCCTGTTTGTTGGGCCTTCAAACTGAGAAAGGTTTTTACATTTTTAAAGAGTTATTAGAGCTGGTGAGACATCGTACTCCTGTGATACCAGGGACTTGGAGCTGAGGCAGGAGCATCCCAAGTTCCAGACCAGTCAGGGCAACTTCATGAGCCGGGTCTTCAAAAATAAACGAATACCTACATAAACAGGGCTGGGGGTGTAGCTCAGGGGTAGAGCGCCCTGGGTTCAATCCCTAGTACTGGGGGCGGGGGCGATAATCCAGCATCTATTTTCATTTCTCGGTTTGGCAATGCTGTCTGTCTGTTGTTTTTGCCCT
Source organism: Urocitellus parryii (assembly GCF_045843805.1). NCBI lineage: Eukaryota > Metazoa > Chordata > Mammalia > Rodentia > Sciuridae > Urocitellus > Urocitellus parryii. Next base: position 201,480,158 of record NC_135534.1, read on the forward strand.
GCTGGGAACTGAACCCAGGACCTCAAGCGCCCAGCCAGTGCTCTGCCACGGAGTCGTACCCCCAGCCCTCTCTGGCTGTTTTTATGTCCGCACATACTTTTGACTTATGTCGCAGAGTAGAAATCCTCAGGGAACCCTCGATCTCGTCCCTGCTTGGTCTGGGGCTTGCGCTGGCAGGCCTCTCTCTTGAAGATCTTCCAGCTTCGTGGACCACAGCTGCCTCACGGTGCTACTTCGAGAGCACTGACACTGTGGGGAGGTCACACAAAGTAAAGGGCACAGCTGTCTGGTGGCCTGACAAGACCCAGAAACCACACCACTAACAGGCTACTTGATGAGGTGAGAGATTGCTCGGTGGAAAGAGAAAACAGAACGCAAACTGTGTGCTGAGGAGAATCAGGGTCGTGAGGTACGTCCGCAAGGCTTACACGCAAAGGAAAAAAGAAAAGGAAGGAAATACGGCATGGTTAATAATTATCTGGATAATGAAATTCTTTTTAGGACTTTATTTTCTTTAAGGATTCTTAATTTTTAAAAATTTTAATGGACAAATAAAAACTGTATATAGGTATGGCGTACCACATGATGTCTGGGTACAGGTACACATACAGAATGGTAGATCAGACTAGTCATCATGTGTCGGACCTCACATACCAGTTTTTGTGTTTAGAACACCTACAATCTACTCTCTGAGCAATTTCCAAATACACAATGTACCAAACTCATTCCTTCATCTAACTAAACTGAATCCTTGGAGCACCACTTCCCCATGCCCTGCCCCCTGGTCATCACCATTCCACTCTCTGCTTCTGTGGGCCTACATACCAGATCCTGTACCTTTTGTTTCCCAAAGGCAGGGAGGCCAGCTGCGAGGGCACCCTACGGGCTGTGGACCCCCCCGTGAGGCACCACAGCTATGGGCGCCACGAAGGGGCCTGGATGAAGGACCCTGCGGCTCGGGATGACAGGATCTATGTCACCAACTACTACTACGGAAACAGCCTGGTGGAGTTCCGCAACCTGGAGAACTTCAAGCAAGGTCAGGGACCAGGAGGTGGGAGGGGGCAAGGTGTGGCAGCCTGGGGACAGCCCCTGGACACTTGGCCCTCCTTTACCTTGGGATTTCCTGTGGTCCAGCCAGGTCTAGCTCCCCATCATCAGCTCCTCCAAGGAAAGGAGTCTGGGGGCGCTGCCCTGGGGGCCCAGCAGACCCCATGGCACCTGGCGTGCTGGCACTGTGCCAGGAGCTACTCTGCAGGGACAAACAAGTCAGATGCAGCCCTGCCTCAGGAATATGACTTACCACTGAGGGGGACAATGACTGTCCTCCGGTCGAGTGCCTGCCGTGGGCTGATTACCCACACGTGCCAGCTCATGGCATCTCCTAAGTCTCTGGGGTGAGAGTTATTTCACAGGTGAACAGGCCCAGGGCCTGGGATCTGAAGGGCTGTTAGCACAGGGAAGGGCAGAATTTCAGTTACCAGATCTGGGGCCGGATGGGGGAAAGGGACCACTTAGACATGGCCTGCCCTCCAGAGGTCACAGTCTGCAAAGGGAGGCAAAGGCTTGAAGAGACAATTTCAGGATAGCCTTAGAGAGCTTCTGGCGCTGTGGGAAGCCAGGCTGGAGGTCAGGGAAGACTCCCAGGGGCAGCAATGGGCTGAGCAGAGTCCTGGAGGAAGAATAGGAAGGAGCCAGGCAAACAGCACTGGCAATGACAGGAAGCGTGTGGCTTGGGGTTGGCGAGGCCTGGGGGAGGCCCCCGAGCACCCTGAGAGCCATGGAGTCAGAGAATAGACCAGAATACCTAGGTCTTTCTTCTGCCAGCTCAAAATTGACCTGGTCTCTGCCTGGAGCAGCTCACAGGCTGGTGGAGAAAACCAGCGATAAGAGCGAAGGTGAAGGGTCACAGGAGGCCAGAGGCAAGGTGCAGCCTGGGGAGGTGAGGGAAGGCTTCCTGGAGAAGGTCGTGTTGGTTGAGCATCCTGAAAGATAAGCAAGCATTCCCCACCAGACCCGAGGGGGAAGGAGGGGGAACAGACAAAAAGATCTGCATGTGCAGAGGCCCTGGACTGGCATCCCTCTGCAGGGTGAGCCATTCCACGGCTAGGGACCCTCTGAGCCTGTGTCCTCGTAGGCACAGGGACGGCGTCAGCACCTCCTCATGGCCCCGTGGTGATGGCATAGGATGCTGGGTCCAGGCCCAGGCACATGGTACACTCTGGGTACTAAGTGCTTTGCCCACACTTCCCAGCCCTTGCTGATCTCTCGGGGTCACCGTGGGCTGGGGGTCGTCCAGGAGGCTCTGGTGTGACCGTGGCCCTCCACTGTGCAGGCCGCTGGAGTAACATGTACAAGCTGCCCTACAACTGGATCGGCACTGGCCACGTGGTGTACCAGGGCGCCTTCTACTACAACCGCGCCTTCACCAAGAACATCATCAAGTACGACCTGCGCCAGCGCTTCGTGGCCTCCTGGGCGCTGCTGCCCGACGTGGTGTACGAGGACACCACACCCTGGAAGTGGCGCGGCCACTCGGACATCGACTTTGCCGTGGACGAGAGCGGCCTGTGGGTGATCTACCCCGCCATGGACGACCTCGACGAGGCTCAGGACGAGGTGATCGTGCTGAGCCGCCTGGATCCCAGTGACCTCTCTGTGCACCGGGAGACCACGTGGAAGACGCGGCTGCGTCGGAATTCCTACGGGAACTGCTTCCTGGTGTGCGGGGTCCTATATGCTGTGGACACCTACAACCAGCACGAAGGCCAGGTGGCCTACGCTTTCGACACCCACACGGGCACCGACGCTCGGCCGCAGCTGCCCTTCCTCAACGAGCACGCCTACACCACCCAGATAGACTACAACCCCAAGGAGCGGGTGCTCTACGCCTGGGACAATGGCCACCAACTCACCTACACCCTCCACTTTGTGGTCTGAGCGGGGACCTGTGTTCACAGGAGAGGCCACAGTGGGCACGGGGACTCCCCCCAGCAATTCCTGCAACCCACGGTCAGCAAGTATTTCTTGGGGCATCCGGGGCTGGGGGCTGGGCCTGTGGTAGCAGCCAGGAGAGCACCTCCTCAGCACCCAGCCAGTGACACTCTCTTCTTTGTGCACAGCACGTGCCAGGAGCTTGACCTGCACTCAGCCTTTCCATCCTCCCAACGCCTCCCTTGGAGGTTGAGGTCATCAAGCCCATTTTACAGATGAGGAGAATGAGGCCCAGAGAGATAGCAGCCCAGTTGGGATCAGGCAGGCTGTGTTCCTGTTGTAGCCTATTTTGCAGAAGAGGTGATTTCACCAAGCTCTCCCCCTCCTCCAGCCCTCTCCCCTCATCTCCCCTATCCTCCCAGCCTCCCTTCCCACCGCGGCTGCGCAAAGCCAGAGAGGCCTTTGGGGCCAATGCACTGGTGTTCCATCCCGGGCCCTTGTTCTGGTTGAGCTATTGGTGGCCTTGGGCTTTGGGTCCCTGGGCCAATGTCTCTGCTTCTTGCCTTTGGCCAGCCCCCCTACCTCACCCCACCCTCTGTCCAGCCACATTCCGAACCTCCACCGTCACCTAGCCACTGAGCAGAAACCACGCCCCAAGAGAAAATCCTGGCGGATGTCCAGAGGCCCCTCCCTCCTGCCCTCACTCCGATTCGCCCTCCTTCTTCAGCAGCAGCTTGTGTTTCTGCAGCAGCTGGGAAGGCCCCAGGCAGCTGGCCGAGCCCTGTCCACCCAAAGCACTGGCTTAGGCCTTGGGTCCCCTTCCTGGCCCTTCCTGTGGGGACTCAGGTCCTTTCTCTCTGGCCCTTCAAAGCCACAACCTACACACACTCAGGGAAACCCCCAGGTCTGCCATGAGAAGGCCCTCAGCCCCAGGTGGGCTGGTCCAGGATGGCACGGGTCCCTTTTCCTGGTCAGTCTTGGCCTGATCACTGCTGGGGCAGGCAGGTCTGAGCAACAAGCTTTTCCTGCCTTCAAAATATTGGTCCAGGGCTGCCTCGAGCCCAGGATTTGGGGCTGAGGATTCCCAGGTGGGCCACTTGGTCTGGTGCTTCTGATGGCATCCCAAGAGTCTCAGACCCGGGCAGCCCAGACCTTTAAATGACAAGACCTTTAAACCTGATGCTCATTCCTCCAGACAGGAGCTTTAGAGCTGAAAAGAAGCTCTAAAGGAAGCTGCCTTGGGTTCCTCCCTTGCCACTTAAAGAAACTCCTTTTTTTTTTTTTTTTTTGTCAAAAAGAAAATAGGCCCCCAAAGGCTTAGAAGATGGCTTCGAGGCACACACAGCCAGTCTCCTTCCAGAAGGGCTTTGTCTATATCCTTTTTCTCCTGGCTCAGAGCTGCTCTGCCTGGAAAGGCAATCGGTGGCACCCAAGCCACCTAGCACCTTTGAAGGTACCCACTGCCAATCCCTACTGCCCCTGGACCTGCTGCCTTCCCTGAGCCCACCTGCCAGCTCCCTGCATTTCTGTAGATTTGAACACCCAGTTGCCCTGTTAGGGAGTTCAGCCACCTGGCCATGAGGGCGAGGAAGTGCATTTTGTTCGGAGAACATTTCTCCCACCATTGTCAGGTGATATTGCTTGGCTTAAGCTAAAATTCACCCCTGGAATCAAGAGGGACAATGACACCCAACCAGGCCAGGTCTGACTCATAGAGGAGGACACATCCAGCCTCCCCCACCCAACTTAGCCTCTTCAGGGGGCTGCGGGGCCTGGCCTTTCCCTTGGCCCTGGGTGTGGGTTTTACAAGGCTGTGTTTGTGATGTCATAGCCCAGCCATGTGAGTACAGGCCCCATTTCTTCATTAGTCTGAGACAAGGGAGCATTGGAGAGGGCTGGTTTTGAAAACTTAAAGGACAAGCAGCCTTGTTCTCCAAGGGACATGATGCTGGTCACGGTCCCCAAATATGCACCGGGCCCTTTCCGTTTTCAAGGCCCTTGTATGTGCTTTATGTGCTAAGGACAGCTCTTTTCCTTTACAGATGGTCACGCAGGAGTCCAGAGAAGTTAAGTCACTTGTCACATGGGCAGCTGAGGGAAGGTTCAGTGTTCAGAGTCAGGTGATAAAACAGTGCCACCCACAGGTCCTGTCCTCCTGACACGGTGGAAGATAAACACTCTGAATGTGACCATGTTATAAGCAAGGACACTGAAGTCACACAGGAGCTTAGCCTGTGGCAGACCTGGGGTTTCAGAACGTGTTCTTTGCCACCTGTGGCCACTTTAATGGCAGCTCCAGAAGCGGTGGTCATTGCTCTTATCCGGTGTGGCCAGGAGGGGAGCCACAAGAAGGGGATGGGGGCCAGCTTGTACAGAACCTTGCATGCCAAGCGAGTCGTGTCTGGAGCAAAGTGGAATTTAAATTGGCAGAGAAAAGGCAATTTTAAGATGGATTCTACATGGATTTTTTCCTGTCTGTGATTGAAAGTGGGAAGGATGTGTGTCGTGGGGAACTGGCACCAGCCCGTATCTGCCAACTTGTAGGCTCTAAAGGAAACCTGACCCTGTCAGCTATTTTTTAAAATCCATCTTGGGCTTTATTACATTTGGCAACAAGTACTTCAAACAAGGAAGGGCCTGGACCAGGGAGGGCCACCGTTTCTTACTGACCTTGGCTGTGAAGCCAAAGGAAGCGGTCTCATGTTTCCGAACAACGTGATGCGTGAAGGAGTTTTGGCTGCTGCCTTGGATTCCTCCCTAGAGATTTCCAGGCCTTATCATTATTTTTTCCCCTCGTGCTGGGGGTGGAACGAGGGCCTGGCACTTGCTAGGTAAATTCTCTATCACTAGGCCACACCCCCAGGCCCACCCGGTCCCCAGGCCCCCGGGTCCCCAGGTCTTGAATTTAATCTTCGCACTCTGGGGAGGAGGGAAGATGCCTCTTCCTTGGGGCAGCAAAGAAGGGGAAGTCAGGCAATTCTCCGGACCGATAGGAGAGGGCCTGACAGCCCGAGTGTTCCAGAGCCCCTTTTGCTCCACTGGAGACAGCTGAGGTTTCAGAAGGACACAGCGCTGTGCGGCTGTCAGAGATGGGAAATAGTAGAAGTCCAGGTCTGGAACCCAGCCTCACCTCTTCCATGCTACAAGCTTGGGCAAATTCTTTACTCAGGGGAGGGACATTAACTCCTCATACAGCTGAGGACATGCAGCTTAGTGAGGACAGAGGGCAGCAGAAGACCCCACAGTCCCCTGGAGCTGGAAGGCACCTTGACATGTATTGTCACTCATCCGCCCAAGATCCCCCAGGGTGGCATCGTGTCCCCCTTTACAGGTGATGAGCCTCGGGTTCAGAGAGGTTAGGCCGTCAGCTCAGGGTTCCTAACAGGTAGAGAGGCAAGATTTGAACCAGGTCTATTTTTAAACCAAAACTCCCAATTAACCAAACTCCCAATTAACCGTTGTTAGGAATCTTGTAACTAGTATGTTCTCTTCTTGGTTGCGGCTACTGGAAGCTCAATGTCAAATTTGAGATCATTTTTAACAACTCTACTGAGTCTCCTGCTGGACTCACTCCATTCTAGCTTTCCGCTTGCTCCTTTGCCTTGATCTTTTTATTTTTATTCTATTGTATTTTATATATTTTTGTAAGTTGCCACAATATTTTTTTGCATCAAGGTGGCCTATGTATAAATAAAATCCATCACTGAAAGCTTAATTTAAAAGTCTTAACTGAATACCGTGGTCTAGGGCTGGGGCATGGCTCAGGGGCAAAGGGCTTGCCTGGCCTGTTCGAGGCCCTGGGTTCCAGCCCCAGCACCAAATCAATCAATCAATAAACAATAAATGCTATGGTCTGTATCTTTATCATAACACATTTAGTAACTTTCTTAAAGTTTTTCATTTGCTGTACAAAGTGGCCTTGCTGCTCCATGGGTCCTAGGATCTAACAAGAATGATGAGCTACACAGAATTCAACTCTGGCTAAAAACTAGACCCTCTCCGGGAGAAGTAAGGTGTGCCATCATTAAAGGTGGGCAGACACGGCCACCCAGTCACTGTCCCCAGCTTCATGTGAGGGCTGCAAAGAGAGAACTGCTGTTTCCACAAGCTTCTGGGTCAGGATGTGGAGCTGAGAGAGAGCTAAGAACAAAAGGAAGTACTTCCCGGGAAATTTGAGGAGCCTTGGAAAGCTCTTAAGCCTACGTTTCCCAAACTTCTGTCTCTTGGGTACCCTCCCCACAACTTTCCTCATCTCTTTTTCCCATCTGCGGGATGACACTGTTTCTCTTCAGATGATTCCATTCTGCTTACTAAAATAATTTTATTTCCAAAGGAAGCTTTATAAGTGGTCAGCCAAACGAAACACAACAATTTTTTTTAAGGGAGGAAGTTTACATTACAATTATAAAAAGAAAGTCAGTATCAGTGACCATGAATACACAATGATCACAATCAGGGATGCTTTGTCGAAATCAAATGGCACTGTTACCTTCTGGTCTGCACAGTGCCTGCTAACCTCCAGGACCAGTCACCTCCCTTTGTTAAAAAAAAAAAAAAAAAAGAAAGAAAGAAAAAGGAAGCTTATGGTAAACCCAGCAGCTTAGGAGGCTGAGGCAGGAGGATCATGAGTTCAAAAGCCAGCCTCGGCAACTTAGCAAGGTGCTAAGCAACTCAGAGAGACCCTATCTCTAAATAAAATATAAAAAGGGCTGGGGATGTGGCTCAATGGTTAAGTGCCCCCGGAGTCAATCCCCAGTACCAAAAAAAAAAAAAAAAAAGAAAGAAAGAAGAAGAAGATTATTATGGGGCTGGGCATGTGGCTCAGCAGTCAAGGGCTTGCTTAATGTGGACAAGGGCCACACACTGGGGAAAAAAAAAGATCTGCAAATGTGGAGGGATGTAAAGGCTAAAGTGGACAGCAAGCAGGAGCAGGAGGGCATGAATCGTCCTCGAGTAACTGGAGGGTGGAGCCCGGAGGGAAGGGCCCTCTCCCCTATGACTCAGTGGCCCTTGGCGTGGTGGCTGAGGTACCACCCAGAGCTGTCTCGAACCACTGATGAGCGACACAGACTTACACCAGCACATCCTCCTGCAGAGACACAGACACATGGACACACTGGGCCGGGGCTTCTCTCCCCAGCCCCCGACACCCGGGAGAGGGCCCTGCCGCTGCGGACCTTAGCAATAACAGGAGTCCGGCTCTCCACAGGACAGACCTACCAGGAAGAGCACCACGGCTTCAGAGCAGGGGCTTCTGGACCATGCCCCTCTCACCCTGCTTTTCCCCCACCCAGGGTTGACCCTGGTCCCATGCAAGCCAAACATGGTTGGGCTTAGGGTAAGTGGACCTGGCCTTTCCCCTCAGGCCTGTCACCGCCCCCCAGTGCTGTCCACTTCCCTCTGTCCACTGCCCCACGGTCTCTGGTCCAAGTTTCCAGCTAGCAGGGCTTTCTGGTACATGTACCTACACATAGCTGCCTCCTTTGTGACTTTCAGATTCCTACTCCTCAGGGAGATTGTCACTTAGGATGAGTCTGAAGTTAGCCCCGTCCCATGAGCCAACTTGCTTGGGTTCTGTCAGAACAGAGCTTGTCCCTCGCTACGCCAGAGCCTAGGATTCCCCGTGAACGTCTGCAATGAGAGTGACCTGCCTCAGCATGGGCAGGTTCTTTGGGTGTCCTGAGCAAGCCACACTTGGCACTGAGGTTGTGGCCACTGGCTGAGCCACGCTTCTTTCATTTATTTGTTGAAGCTGCCCAGAAGTCAGGTTCCACCTGGAAATCTCTACAGCTTCAGACGGCTAAGACAGGAGAGCAGAGAGGAATATGAAAACCCACCTCCGGGGAAAAGCCTGCCTAAGACCCTACCCTGGACTGCAATGGTGACATGCCCAGCAAGGAAAGCTGTGGCATTTCCCTTGTCTGTGACAATAAGACCATCGTGGGGCTGGGCGAGGCAGCCTGTGGCTTTGAATCCTGATTCAGAGTTTGAGGCCACTCTGGTGATATAGCCAGGGCCGCAGAGCTGGGTGGGCCCAGGCTGCCCAGGCCTATCCCTGACTTGTGAGCTTGGTCCAGGAGAGCAGAAGAGCAGCAGGAGGCCAGGGCAATGTCATGAAGCTGGCATGGGAGTGCCCAGGGAGCAGAGGCTGCTGCTACAGCCATGACCAGTCCACTCCCCGCTCAGAGGGAGGCTCTGCCACTGCCCTGCAGGTCTTCAAGTCACGCACCATGGACCGTCCACCATGACTGCTCCCTTCCACGTGGGAGGCGCAGGAGTGCCAGGCTGAAATGTCTCCTCATGGCCCTTGAAAGCTCTCTGGGAGGTGGGAAGCAGCTATCAGCCCAGGGTGTTCTTGGTGCTGTAAGAGCAGAGACCCCTGGGGCCCTGGGTGTGGAATCACAGGAATCCCTCCCTGGGGACCCATGAGCCACCACCCCAACCAGTTTCCATGTCAGAGCAAAAGGAGCCGCCTCTGGTCACCACTGATGGTGTGGTCCTTGAAAGGGATCTCTTTGCCCTTGAGATTTTCTCCCTGGGACTTCAAGGCCCTACAATCTGCTCTTGGCCAGGGTGGGAAAGAGAGAAATAATAGGGACCAACCGTGGGAACTGCACCATGGGAGCAGAGCTGGGCTCTGGCCCAGCACGCTGCGGAATCTACCGTGCTATCTCCCGGAACCCTCCCAGTAACCAGTGAGAACTGTTGTTGCCCACGTTTCACAAAGGAGAAAACTAAGGAACACACTGCTATGTCCCATGTTCAAGGTCACAAGCTGGTGGTGGCTGAGCTGTGGCACCACTTTCTCAAGGCTTCTCATCAGTGGCTCTTGACCCCACCTCCTGTCACCTCACGTCAGAATCCCTGGGGAGTTTTAAAAGATGCTGATGCCCAGGTGCCACCCAGACCAGTACTCCAGAGTTGTGGGGAACAAGGACTGGGATGTGGTGGGTGTTAAGATCCCCCCAGGAGAGTATGCCAGGCATCCTGGGTGGAGACCCCGAGATGGAGACCCCAACCTGCTGCCCTGAAGAATGCCCTGCGCTGGCCTGGAGACGGCATGGTGGGGTGGACCTGGAGGCCCTTGTCATAAAAATCTGAAAAAGGGGAGGCGAGTCAGATGACAGGCCGCATCCAGGCTGCCCTTGGAGAAGCAGAGGAAGCAAGCCCTGGCAGGGGTGGGGGTCAGCTATCTCTCCGCAGCAGGGTGTCTGCATGGCTGGGGTGCTCCTGAGGCGCAGAACACAAAGGCTCCCTCTGGCCCCAGGCAGTACCCAGACGCTGCCCCTCCCTTCCAACCAGCCTGATCTCTGCCTACGTCCAAGGCCAGCCTGCGACCTCTGACATTCCTGCAGGGACCCAGTGAGGCAGAACAGAGGGGGCTTTCAGAACTGGTGCCTGCTGGCAGGGTGAATTATCACCCAGAATTATCTGCCATGAGCACGGGGTGGCATTTCACGTGCCAAAGGTTGGCTGGCCCGGCCCTGGCCCTAGCTGCTTGGCTCCAGGGCTCTCATTCCAACTGTGCAAGGACAGAAACCTTATTCTCTTCCCTAGCAAAAGGCCTCCACCCCTCACCATCTGTGCAGAGCCTCCCCCCAGCCCAGTCTTCCCTGACCCCCACCCCGGGGCCAGAGCCTTCCTTCCTTCTGGCTCAGCGCCAGAGTGGATTAGACAGAGTGATTCAAAAGTCAAGTTCCCAGGTTTTTTAGTTAAGCCAGGAATTTTATCAATCTCAGTTTAAATCCTGATTCTGCCACCCACACCCTATCAGATGGGAATGACAACCTCCATCTTCCAGGAACGTTGTGAGATGGAAATGAGATTGTGGTCGTGAAAAAACTTGGAGAATGGGAACATGGGGGACACCCAGGAAGACGAGGCACCATGCACCTTACCTGAGCTCCAGGGGCAGCTTACGAAGTCAGACCCAAACCCTGTGCCCACACTCCCAAAGTCAGATCAAGACGTTGCTGCAGCCCAGGGACCTCACTCAGTGCCACCAGCAAGTTGAACAACCTGGAGGGAAACTCCCAGTGAGCCCTGGAGTGCAGCCTGGTGATGCTGCCATCCTGCTCACCCCAGCTGCACCTGCCAGTTCATCCTGCGCCTCCGCAGAGGGGAACTTACCCTGGCCACTCTCCTGAGGGCCTGAAAGCTTCCAGGTACCGCTGTGTCCACATGGTTCTTGTCCATGCAGGAGGCCCAGCAGGAGGCCAGTAGGGCCTCCTCCCCAAGCCCCTCACCCCCAACTCTTGCTGTTCTCCTACAGACAATCAGATCTGTCCATCTTTCCATTTCACAAACATCTACTATGAGCTCTGACTCTGCCAAGGGTGGGGACAAAATGAGGACTCAGGTGGTACCAACAAAAGAAAAGCACACAGTAAGATTTTGCTGGATATTGCCAAAGAAATCACCAGAGAATGGTTTGGGGGTTGGAGCTCTGTCCCCATTCATAATCTCTCTCTCTCTCTCTCTCTCTCTCTCTCTACTGGGGATTGAACTCAGCAGCACTTTATCACTAAGCTTCATCCCCAGCCCGTTTATTTTTTATTTTGAGATGGGACCTCTCTATATTGCTGAAGCTGGCCTTAAACTTGTGATCCTCCTGCCTCAGCCTCGTGAGTAGCCTTTTTCAAAGGCTCTTTGACACCAGTAAGAGCCCAGATTTTTGCTCTCTTTTTGTTCGGTCACGGTAACCTGTTGGCCTCATCCTCAGGGGTTCAAGATGGTTGTGACAATCTGGATATCACATCCTCACCATTAGTATCTGGATGCAGAAAAGCAATTGGCTGGTGCTTCCCAGAAGTCTCTCTGCAGTCCTTTCTGGTTCCTTCCTCTTCTTATCAGACCAAGTCACATTCGCTCACCCATCCCCTCACCAAGACCACTGGCAAGGAGATGAGGCTACCATGATGAGCTTAGATTCTCCAGGGGAAACGTGAGTAAACTAGTAAATTAGTGAATTTGGGGAGGGGAGACGCTAGAATAAAAATCAAGTCTCCGTGTGGAGGAAGGGGAACTGGCAGTCTGTCATGGTGGCCACATCAGAATTTCCTGCCCTCTGCGGGGCATGCAGTCTCTCTACCTCTCCAGTTTATGCATCTTCTTCCTTCAGACCAACTGTCATCTCTTCAGAAAGTTCCCTCTAGCTTCCTCAAGAAGGAGCACCCCGGCAGCTCTGGCTGCAGTTGCAAGGAAACATCACACACACCCTTCTCCTGCGCCTTCCTCTCCCTCTTCCTCCTCCTCCTCTTCCTGTGCAGGGGATGGAGACCAGGGTTCTCTCTACCTAGGCTCTATGTCGCCTATAGGGAGTGCTCTACCCTGGGCTACATCCCCAGCCCCAGGAAACAGGTCTTGTCCAGGTGCGTGAATCACCAGAGAATGGTTTGGGGGTTGGAGCTGCAGAGGTGGAGGCCAGGTGTGGCAGAGGACATCGCCTTCTTGGGTGGTGAGATTTGTTCAAGGGTAGCACACACCACGCACATGAACACACTCACACGAGCAGCTGGGCGGCGCCGTGTGGAGTCATCTTCTTTTCCTCTCTGTCCTCTTTGCTGGTTTAAACTTTTTCAATGATGTGACGAGCATCACTTATAAGGGGTTGTGACATTTTTACAAAAACAAAGCCTTTTTTTTTTTTCAATGAAGGAAAACATCCATTTGGGATTATTTGAGATGTGGAAGAACCCATGGGGTGCTAGGAATTTCTTCTTTCCCTTTCTTTCTTCCTCCCTCCCTGACCTCCAGCAGGAGCCCCCTCTTAGAGTTTGAGGTCCCCTCCTCCTCCTTCCAGGGTCAGCTCAAGATTGTTACAAAGACCCAAAAGGCTGTGCTGGGCTCAGGATTAAAAGCAAAGTAAAAAAGGTGAATCTTCAGGAGAAAACAATACTGGTGTTTATGTTTCACTTTTCTTTTTTCTTCCAAAGCAGGAATTTGGAGGATTGAAACATCTGGGTCTTTTAATAAAGTCTTGGGATCTACAAGCTTTGCCAGGGCAGTCACTCCTATGCCATGAGATGTTTGTCCTGTGGCCCATTCGCTCGCCGGCCACTCGCTGCTGAGGCTGGGGGTCCGGATGGGGCCGAAGCAAGTTTTCAGCAGGATCAAGTCATGGATGGACCAGGTGCCTGCAGGAGGAGGGCAGGCTGGAGGCTGAGGGAGAGTCAATGCCTAGGTCAGAGCTCAGGGCAGGGGGCCTGAGAAGGACTGTGAGGACCCGGCAGGTGGAGGACTCCAGAGAGGTTAATGGTGGAGTCAAAAGACCTGGGAGTTCTTGAGCCGTGGAAACAAAGGGACAGAGGACAACTCCTGGATTCCTGCCAACAGGAAAGGTGGAAGAAGATGTCATCACGGCAGTAGGATGAGGGCAGAAAAGGGGGAATTCTACCTCATGCTCTCGGCCTCATCATGATATGAAACACACAGAGAGGAAACACCCCCCACGACGTGGGCCTGGATGTAGAGGCTGAACCCTACTCCGGCCTCCACCTCTTCCATATCCTGCCTCTTGGGATCGGAGGACTCTGGCCCCCAGGTCCTGGCACAGTAATGTCCTGCTGCAGGCCTGCCAGCTGCATGCACTGGTGACAGATGCTGACACACGGCCCCAGGGCAGCCTGGGTGGGGCACTGCCAGCTGGGCATTGCCTCAGCACCAGGAAATGGAAGGAAGCAAGGCCCAGTTTAGGCTGAGGCCCAGAGAGAGGACCATCCCTCAAGGAAAATGGGTTGGTCACCAGAATATGGCTCAGCACCTCGCAGCTGGCCTGTTGCAAAGCCACAATTGACTTGGGCTCATGGGTCTTTTGGCTTCTTCCTCAGTCCTGATGGTACCAAGAGTGCCCTACCCAGGGACAACCTGCCTCCCAGGCATGTCCTCAGGGCTTCCTGTTCAGGTTCTAGAAGGAGAAATTCATATTACTTCCACTTTGCACACGAGGACACTGAGGCTCAGAGAGGTGGAGTCACTTGTCTGGGGACACACAGCTGGTCAAATAGGCCTTTCAACCCTGGGGCCCAGGTTCTTAAGCCCACCTTCACAGCAGGCTTCATTCCATGTTTCCTTTCAAAGCTGACTTGGAAGATGCACATTTAACAGTAGCTTCCAGAAAGCATGGAGATTTCATAAAAAGAGATAATATCTGAACATGTACTTCTGAATTTTATGTTTGAGAAATTTTTGTTGAAAGTGGTTGCAAGGCTCATCTGCAAAAATTATTGGAAGTGTAAGAACCTGGCAGCTGGTGGTAGGGAAACCACTCCTTGCACGGCACTCAGCCTCAGGCCTGGCCCAGTGCCGCCCCTGGGGAGCCCCCCACCCCCTCAGGGGTCCTGGCCAAAGCCACTTCCTCGGACTCAGAGCTGAGCCGAGACCCCTGGAAGCTGGCCAGCTTCCCAGCTGCGGTTTCTGCCCTAATGTGCCGGAGCCATCCCACGGTCTGGGGCCTGGGCTTGGCTCTTCCTTGCCCCATGAGAGAAGCTGGGGGAGAGCCAGGCCTGGCTGCAGTGGGTCCTGTGTTCAAATTCCACCTCTGCCTCTTGGAGTCCAGCAGACCTGAGTGGGGCTGTGAAATCAGACCCTAATTTACACCCCAGACCCAACTACTTCCCAGGCCCAGCTCCAGGGGCCTTGGGCATCTCTTGCCCTCTGAAATTTAACTTCCCACCTCTGGAATAAGAACAAGAATGGGGCAGACTTGCAGCCACGTGTGAGCATTAAGTGACCCAGTGTGCACGTGGGCTTGGAGCAGCAGTGTGCACTTGGACTGCGTTACTATTACTGTGCCAGTGCACAGAGTCCCCTGCTCAAAGCCCTGGCCTCAGTGTCTTCATCTGACACCAGGCCCACCTCAGAGCCCTGAGGAATCAGCGAGGTGATGTGTGGAAAGCCCTTAGCACAGTGCTTGGCGATTAGTGAGCATCTGACAAATCATTAACAATCGTTCTTATTGTCCCAAAGCCCCCTGGGAGCTCATGCTCAGGGAAAACTGGCTGAGAAGTTTAAAGGATTAAATTTGTGAAGAGAAGCAAAGTCACGCCATGGAACAACTTGAAGAGCCAGGGCCACCAGGAGCCCCGAGGAGCTGGTAGGGCCTTTGTAAGTGGCATGTGATGAGCACAGGTTGCCCTCTTCTTGTTGGCACTGGGGAATTGAACCCAGCGGTGCTCTTCTGATGCCAACCCTGGAGCTCAGCAGAGGAAGAGGCTGGGAAGGTCTGTGGTGGGCTGGCGACTAGCAGGGGCAGCCTGCCAAGGCCCTGGGTGGGGCGGGGCGGGTGGGGCATCCTGGAATCTGAGCTGGCGGGTGGGACAGGGCAGGGTCCCATCTGGCCATGAGCTCAGGCGCGTCCCTCCCCTCTGAGCACACTTTCTCCATCTTCAGATGGGACCCGGGATGCAGTGGATGACTCAAAGAACACATGGAATGACGGGACTGCCGTGAGACTCTGGAAGCCTGGCCAGGCTGGGAGGAGCTAGTCACAGAGCCACCTGCCTGCACCTGAGGCATGGGCAGGTGGCAGAGGGTGGTCACTGTAACCCTGGCTCTCGGGGCGTCTCTGCTTCCCCTCTTGGGCTCTCTCAGCTCCCTCGGAGGCCCAGCAGACTGGAGCTCCTTCCCTGGGGTCCTGAGTGGGGCAGCAGATTTCTCAGGTGAGGGATGGACATGGTCCTGGTGCCAATGGCCCTATAGAGGGGCCCCTGTGGGCGAGGATGCCACTGGGGCCCTTCTGTGGCCCCCCACCCCACACCCTGCTAACTTTTGCTGAGACTCACCCTGGGCCCTTTCTCTGCTCAGCTGGTGACAGGGTCAGCTGATGTCCCTCATTAGGCCCAGACTCCAGGTCTGCAGTGCTCCCAGGAGCCTGGCTCCCTTCCCAGCACCAGGACTGTGGCCTCCAGCCACAGGAGCCCTGTGGGGATCTGGCTCACAGCCCGACTTTGTGCTCTGGTGAAATGCATTACACAGACTTTTATTAATAGCTCCAATAGCCTGCACTTACTGTGTACCCTAAACAAAGCTAAGCTCTACTTGCATGGAGAGTGGAAAAACGACCCTGTGAGGTGGCCCTGTGACTCCTACCCTAGATCAGGAGACACTCAATGCCTGCTCGGCCTCCCATGGAGGCTCCAAGGCAGGTGGCCTGGCATCAGGTGACCTTGTTCAGTGCCTTATCTATGGCAAGAGCACTGGCTTGGGAGACTAGGCCTGGCTTCTGGCTCCTGGGTGACCTTGGATCTCCCTCCAGCAGCAGTGATGAGACCTGCCCTGTCACCCCTTGGTCCTGGATAGGGAATATTAGACAGATGATGGAGAGAGAGAGAGAGAGAGAGAGAGAGGTACAGACAGATGGATAGAGAGATGGAGAGTTATTATTTTGGGGGGCTGACAAGTCTGAAGTTTATAGGGAAGGCGGGGGCGGGGAGCAGAATGTCTTCTCTGATCTGGTTTTTGCTCCTAAATCCTTCAACTGGAGGAAACCCACTCACCCACACACCCTGGGTAATCTTAGAGTCAGCTGTAAATGCCGATTTAACCACGTGTACAAAATACCTTTACAGCAACACTGGATTAGAGTTTGATCAAATAAGTGGGTATGATAGTCTGGCTAAGTTGACACATGAGACTAATTATCACCCCCACCGAGAGGCCTGTCAGAGCTAGGGAAACTGAGTTTTGGAAATCCGAACAGATCCCACAGATACAACTGGGAACATGGGAAATGTCACCCTTGTCCCCAGACAGGTCTAAATATGTACCCCATAGTGTCCACATCTTTACTGAGCAGGATATGAAGTGATTTTTACTATTTTCTTTCTACCTTTATTACTGTCTAGTGTTTATTAAGTTATAAATGTGTAACTTTTATGATCACAAAAACATTAAATGACATTCACTTTGTAAAAAAATGATTTTTTTCTGAGGATATGTCAGAGTAGGGGATGAAACATAAGAAAAAAAGAAAACTGGGGTATAGCTTGATGGCAGAGTGCTCGCCTGGCTGGTGTGAGGCTTGGGCTCGATCCTAGCACCACAAAAAGTAGAGTAAGAGTCCAGAACTAACCATCAAAAAGTTTAGACTAAAAGCATAAATTGAGTTGGGCATGGTGACACATGCCTGCAATCCCAGAGATTTGGGAGGCTGAGGCAGGAGAAGTTCAAGTTCAAGGTTGGCCTGAGCAATTTAGAGAGACTGCTGTCAAAATAAGGTTTAAAAATAGTGGTTAAGTGCTGGGTTCAATATCTGGCCCCCCCCCCCACACACACATAAACACACACAAAAAAAAAAAAGAGGAGAAGAAGATGATAAACTTAGATACTAGTCCTTAAGTGTCAGTGGATTTGATGATACAATTAAGAGATACATCTATAACCAAATGATCAGAAAGATTTTTTAAAAAGGTGGAAAAATATAGCTTGCAGAAAACAACCAAAAGAAAATCACTATAGCTTTATCAATAGCAAACAAATACCCTGCCCACCTTACTGGAGATTGATCCCCAGGCCTCACCATGCCAGGCGAGCATGCTATAGCCTCAGCCCTTTTTAAAATTTCTATTTTAAGCAAGTGAAGTTGTGCATGTCTGTAATCCCAGGGACTTCAGAGTTTGAGGTAAGAGGATGGAAAGTTCAAGGCCAACCTCATCAATTTAATAAAGTCCTAAACAATTTAGCAACACCGTTTCTCAAAAAAAAAAAAATATGTATATATATATGGCTAGGATGTAGCTCAGTGTAACCCTGGATTCAAAAACCAGCACCAAAAATAAATAATAAAAATTAATAAATAAAAAGTTTATTTTAAGGACCAAATCTTACTAAATTGCCCAGGCTGGTCTTGAACTTGCCATCCTCCTGCCTCAACCTCCTAAGTAGCTGGGATTCCAAATGTGTGCCACTGCACCTGACACGAAATAGATTTTAAGGCTAAAATCATTCCTAGAAAGAAAAATATTTTTTAGTGACAAGAGGTTGGATTTGTCAGGAAAATGAACAATTTTTTAAATTATATGTACCTAAGTAAGTAACTTCAAAATATAAAACACAGATTGAAATCAATGCAAGGAAACCCAGACAAACTTTGCAAAGGTGATGGGAGATTATCATGTTCCCCAGTAATTGATAGAAAAGGCAGGGAAAAAGTTAGTGAGAATCTAGACAACAAATCAAGAAAACTGACCCACGATTCCATCTGGAACCCGGCAGCCCACACCTCCACGAAGGAGAATGCGACATTTATAGAAGGTGTCCACACACTGAGGCGCAGAGCAACGTGAGATCATGCTGAGTGGTGTGACAAATTCACTCAATCTAGAAATAAGTAAAAAAAAAAAAAAAAAAAAAAGTAACAAGGAAATCCCCACACATTTGGAAATGAAGGAACTTCAAGGTCAAAATCATGACTGCAAAAGACGCATGGGGCTGGAGAGGCCTAGCTTGTGTGAGGCCCTGGCACCGCTCAAGGAAAGGAAGGAAGGAGGGATGGAAGGAGGGCAGGAGGGAAGGAGGGAGGGAGGGAGGGAAGCAGCAGAGGTGGAGGGCTCACTGGGGCCCGGGGCCATTGGCTGCTGAGGCCCTTCCCTCTTGGTCTGTGGGGACAAGGGAAGTATGGCCATCTTGTCCCATTGTTCCTGAGTTGTTTTTTAAGTCAGAATTTATGGAACACCAGTTGTGTGCCAGGTCTGTGCTCCGTCTTGTGACTCCTGACAAGGGACATCATCAGTCCCCAGCCTCAGAGGAGACTTAGGAGATTAAGTGACTCGCCCAAAGTCACCCAGCTGAAGAGCTGCCCGGGCGGTCAGGTCCCATGTTTTCATCCCCTCGGAGGCCAGCATGGCAGGTACCCCATTTTTCAGATAAGGAAATCGAGGCTCATGGCACGAGGCCAATAAGTGGTGGGATTAATCTGGGGACTTGAACCCAGATCTCAGTGGCATTGGACCATTACACAGTGGGGAACGGAGGCCAAGGGCTGCTGGGACTTGGTCGGGGACACACGGCTGGGGGTGGTGGGAAACGGACACTTGAGTAGCCTGAGTTTCTGAAAATGGGAGGAAGTCTGACAAAGGCCATCTACCTCCCTGGACAGGCCGGAAAGTGCCTCAGATAGGATTAAGGACAGCCTCAGGCTCCCTGCCCCAGACACAGGCCCCAGGGGTTAAAGAGCCCATTATGGTGATGGGGGAGGGGGCAGCCGAGCAAGGCTCAGGTCCCTGGCGCCTAACAAAATGGTCAGTGGAACAGTCGTGGCCCCGGGGTACGGTGTGGTGTGTGTGTGTGTGTGTGTGTGAGAGCTTGCTGCGACAAGACCTAGAGTGCAAGCCAGCAGCCCGCCCCCCAACTCCTCCACAGGAAAACTAAGCCCCAGATAGGGTCACCAGCCTGGGGTCATACACCTGTCAGGTCCCATCTCTCTGGCAGCAAGGTGGAGGACCAACTGGCACCTCGTGGGGCCAGTGGCAAGTTCCAGGCACGAGCTGGTGAACCCCAGAACCCACAAGTTGTCTACAGTTAGTCCTGCAGCTCCAAGTTCCAGGCAGCTCAGAACAGCCCTAGTCCAGAGAGGCCCAACAGGGACTTCAGGTCACACAGTAAGTGTGAGGCTGCAAGTTGGTTCCTACCCTGCCAGGGCTACTCTCATTTTCTGGCTTGAGCTGTTTTCTACCCCACCCTTGCTCTCCCAACCCCCACCCACCAGTTGTCTCCGTGGAGGGCAATGCAGGCCACTCAGATTTCCATAGCACAAGTGGGTGCCTGGTGCCGCTGGGACAGTTGGGTGGACAGGTGGACAGAGAGAGCTGGTGGCCTCAAGAGGCTCCAGCCAGGGATTGGACACCATAGCAGCTGCTCTGCACCTGCTCCAGGCTGTCTGAGGGGACCTGGCACCTGTGGGAGACCAGACCCTGGGTCCACGCCCTGGCTCTGCCACAGAACTGGCTGGTGACCCTGGCTTCGGCTGCTTCCTCTCCTGGCCCTCAACTCCCCATCTGCTGTACCTGCCTGGTGTGTAACAGGTGCAGAGCACAGCACAGTGCCTGGTGGCTCTGCTGTGGTGGGTGGGTGGGTGGCTGCTGCTGTTATTTACTACTACGACCTCGTGGCGCAAAAGGAGGTCCGGAGGCCAGAGAACCTGAGCCAGGGGCCTGGCGGCCACCTGACCCTGCAGCTCAGGTTCAGTCCCTCTTCTCTGGCAGCCGGAGCTGGTTCCCGGTGCTGTCTGGCCGTCCTCTTCTCCTGCCAGCTCCCTTCAGGGATCCAGGGCTCTCCCACTGTGCGGCGGCCATGAATGTGGTGATTCAGTCATTCTGGCTCAAATGGAGCCAGAGGCGCAGATTCCATCCCTGGGGGTCCTCCTCCCACCCTTCACCCCTTGGGGAACTCCAAGCCCCTCTCACCCCCAGGGCTCCATGGCAGCTGCCTTGAGAACCGCTGTCTGGCGCAGGCAATCCAGGTCTCCTGGCCAGACCCTCCTGGCCTCGGCTTCATTTCTCCTCACCAGCCTAGAATTCTTGTTTTCCACAGGTGTCCCCTGGGGGTGGCTCAGTGCCCACCACACCCCATTCTTGGCTGCTCTACAAACAGGCTCTGCAACTGTGCCTCTGGGACCTTTATAAAGAGGTGACTTTCAGAACCTTCTTTTTCCCTGTTTCTGCATCTGGCAAATACTTCTTCCCTCCAGAGCCCATTGCCTCCTCCCAGAAGACCCTCCAGACTGCCCAGAGAGGGTCATTCCCCTCCTTGGGCTCTCTTAGGCTGTCTCACCTACGGAGTTCAGGGGGCAGGTGAGGCTCAGCCAGGTCAAGGGGCAAGATTCAGCAAGTATAGGAGGGAGGGAAGGGAGAGGGTAGAGGAGGGAGGGCTCAAGGAGGAGGGAGGCATTGAGGGAGGGCAGAGACCCAGAAGGAAGGGAAGGGGGAGCCTGGGTCTGGCAGCACTGCCCCTGCCCTCCTCCAGCCCACACCCCCTTCCCCCCCTTGGCCCTCCCTGGAGCCAAGCCCACCTCCCCAGGCTCTGGTGGGGAAGGGGATTCCAGGACCCTCTCCCTTCTTTCCTTTCTCTTTTCAGTACTGGAGATTGAACCCAGGGGTGCTTTACCACTGAGCTATACCCCAGCCCCTTTTTTATTTTTTATTTTGAGACAGGGTCTGACTAACTTGCCCAAACTGGCCTCAAACTTGTGATCCTCCTGCCTCAGCCTCCTGAGAACTGGGACTATAGTCTGTGCCAGGCCAGGAGTCCCATTTCAGAGCCCAAGGAGGGCCACCAGCCCAAGAAGACCTGGGGACAAGGGACAACAGTAATGAACCACCATTTACCCCAGAGTTCTTGTCTGACAGTCCTCTGTGTAAAATGTCCAGCCAGTGCTACCCCAGATAGGACACAAGCAGAGCTGTGGCCAGGGCCCCCAGGGTGTCTTGCTGTGGGGGCTGGATCACCAGCCTGGGGGCTGTGAGCAGTACATCTCAACTCCTGCTGATCAGTGTCCTGGGCTACCTCACCAAGGTATAGCTGGGTGCCCTCCAAACCCCAGGAGTTAGAGGGAGGGCCACCAGGATACCAGCCTTGGTCTGTTGCCTTCAGACAGCCAAGCCTGGACCAGTCCTCACCTGCCCCAGGGCACCTTGGGTCTCCTGGCCCTGACGTTTTTCTCCCAGAGCAGGGGGGCAGCCCACGGGATCTTCGATCAGGACTCAGTCCCGGCACCCTTCCTGGCTCTGCTGCCTGATGATCACATGGTCTCGGGTAAATTACTTCCCTCTTCAACTGTTGTCTTCCCATCTGTGAGGGATTTGCGCCCCCATCATGGAGATGGTGATCAAGCATCCCAAGCAGGCCCTCCCTTCCCCCACTTCTTTCCCCCTACTTTTTTGGGATGGGGAGCCTTGGTTAATTTCTTATGGAGGTAAGAGAGGGCAGTGGGCTTGCCCTCAGGCTCCAGTTTGGGGTGCACAGACAGAGTGACCAGTCTTGACTGGTTGCTTGTGCGAGTTATTGGTCACCATCGATGACAGGTAACCATTTCCTGAGCACCAACAATGCACAAGGCCTGGGGCCTCACTTAATGGGTCACACCTCTCAGAGCCCCAAGAACCCAACATCACTATGTTACAGAGGAAAATGGCGTCTTCAAGGGAGAAGTCATTAGAACATCCTCCCAAACTCCTCACTGGGTTCTCCTTGAAAGAGTGACATTGGTCAGGGGCAGAGCAGGGGGACACCTGTCATCCCCAGAGCTCAGGGGCGGAAACAGGAGGACTGCGAGTTCCAGGTAAAACGCTGTCTCAAAACATAAAAAAGGCTGGGGGTGTGGCTCTGGGATAGAGCACCCCTGGTTTCAACTCCCCCCACAAAGAAATTAATTAATTGAAGACATTGGCTTGTGTACTAGGAATAGAACTGTACAGAAATGTGACAGGGTTGGGACTGGGCTCAGTGGCAGAGCGCTCTCCTAGCACGTATATACACACACAGACACACACACACACACATATACATATTTACATTGTGTCCATCTACAAATAAAATATATATATATATATATATATATATATATATATATATATATATATATATTAAAAGAAAGAAAGAAAAAAAGAAATCTGACAGAGACCAGGAGAGGGAGAGAGAAGTCAGCTAGACACTTGGTGTCATGAGACCTGGGCCACCCTGCCACCTCTGGGACAGCTTAGGTCTTGGTAGAGCTGGGTGGACCAGGATACATCCTAAAATCCTTGTAAGTGTAGACAAGGAGCTCACCTGAAGAATAATAGGGCAAGACCTGGGAGAGTAGGACAACGTGTGATTGTCTCTGTGTCCCCAGAGGACTCTTTACCATTGTCATGTCCAGAAACATTTAAGGATTTAAAAAACATGAAATAAGTGGAACACCTAAGAGTCCTCTGTCTGGGCTGTGGCCCTGCTGGCTGCATAGCTGGCTACCACACCAGCCCCTCACTCCATCCCAACACTGGGCCAGGCACTAGGAGGGTGGAGGCTCAAGGCTTCCATTGTGTCCATCCCAGGGCCTCAGAGCACTCTTTTCTTCTGTAAGAGTCACGGGAATGTGGGTGAGGCCCAAGGAGGCCTGTGGCCACAAGTCCCTAAGCCCTGGAGCTGGAAGGGCCAGGAGCTGCTGGGGACAGTGGGTGGTGGTCAGGCCCCCTGAGCTTCTCAGTTTTCTTCTGGCATCCGGGTCATGTTGCTACCCAAACAGAAGTGTTTTGGCTGGAGAAATTGTATCTCACAAGAGCCAGAGTGTTACTGGGTGGGGTGGTGCATGCTCATATTCCCAGTGACTTGGGAGGCTGAGGTAGGAGGATTGGAGTCTAGCCTCAGCAACTTAGTGAGGCCCTGTCTCAAAATACAAAAATAGAAAGGTTGGGAATCTCCAGTTCTAAAGAGAAAAAGAGAAAGAGGAGCCTGTGTGAAAGGTGTGGGTTTATACCACACTGAATGGCTCAGAGGCTGGAAGCCGGCAGCAAGATAGCACCACTGTGCTTCTTTTCTAGAAATGGCAAACCCAGCAGTTGCCGCCCTGTTAGGCAGTTTTGATGGTCAAAATGTCCACTGATGAGACAGATTGTTCAGTAGGTGGCCTGAGTGCTCAGAGAAGGAAGCAGTAGCCAGAGAAGCCAAGGAGGGTCAATGGAAGTTAAACCAAACCACTTGCCCCTCCTTAAAAAAACAGGGTGACCAGTTATTAAATCTGGACACAGCGTTTTTTCCCTGCTATCTCTGAGGCTCCTGGCTGGGCTCACATTAGGGGATGCGGCCATGCTAGCTAACCATTCAGAGCTGAGGATACGCTCACTGCTCCCCGGGGGCCAGATAAGCTGGACAGACATGAACTGAGCCCCAAGGCCTATGCTCCCAGGAAGGGTTGGTCACCACCCTTAAGTTAGAGTTGAAGAAGAGGCACGCAGCAGGTGGGGAACGGCCCGAGGTCACAGCTGGTAGGTGATGGAGCCAGATTTGGATGAAATGTCTGTCCCCAGAGCACACAGGCGCAGGTGCACAGCTGGCTTTAGACAGACCTAGAGATAGATCCCTGATTGACGGACAGCAGGGAGGAGGTGGCGCAGAAGCCCAGGTCTCCAAGGACTGCCAATCAAGGTGTGCTGACCTCCCCTAGCCAAGGGATGGCCATATAACCCCCTGTTGGGTCAATCACATGCTCTTCAAGAAGGAAGTGTTTCAACCTCCCTTGGAAAAGGCAGTTTGACTTCCTGTCCTTCCTAGCCTGATGGTATTGCTGTCTTCCCATTGTGACACCCAGCCTGTCTCACATGGCCATCCAGGGTTTAGTTGTTTGCAATTGGAGTCTTGCTCAGGCTGCATTACCTTCTCCCCACTTGGACATCTCCTGTGGGAGTGTGCCCTCCCCTGGGTCCACTGGCTAGTCCTTGATTCCCATGGGTACGGGCAGGAGCAGAAACAACATCACTGGAGGTCTGTAGTGATTGGTCACAGGGCTCTGTCCTTGCCCCGTCCCACGGAGCATCATTTCCCCAATTTGGATTTTGAAATCCAGAAGCCTACTCATAAATTCGCAGCTGCCACAGTAGAATTAATGCTTTGTGCAAAGGAAGTGGGACTCTTACAGTGCTCAAGAGTGGATGAGAGCCAGGAAGATGACATTTAACCAGCGTAATATAAGGTCTTCATGTGTTTCCAAAGAATCCACTGCAAGTACCAGACGGGGAGGGAGAGTTGGCTGGACAGCAGTTCGTGGGAAAAAGCACATGCTGTGTTTGTAGTGACTCATGCAGCTGCTGAAAACACAAGTGCTTCTGGTATTGCAGGCCACCTTACTAGAGACTGAGTGTCTAGGAAGTGGAGGGGATAGTGCCTTTCCACTCAGCAGTTGCCAGTCCATGTAAGGAACAGTTCTGGTCCCCAGATACCAGGAGGGGCATTGAACACACATCAGTGTGTTCTAACAGAGGTGATCCAGGTCATGAGGAAGTCACAGAGACTTGAGGGCATTGATTATAGCTCGGGGGACCCATGGGGAACCAGGATCCCAGTATGCAAATGATTGTAGGGGGCCCCAGAGAAGAGGCCCAAAGACAAAGTACTGGGCACCAGCTTCTGGAACTTACAGAGATGTTTTCATCAAGGTCCTTTGGGTGGCAAGCACCTGTCAGAGCTCACTTGGCACAAGGGATTCACAGTAAAGTTCTTTTAGTTCTGGAGGGGCAGGCCTGGGGACTGGAGCGGGGAGCTGGGAGCTGGCAGGAGCTGGGCAATCAGCTCCAACTCTCTGTTTCCTCTCTTGCCACAAAATATTTTTCCCTGCTTCTCAAAGCACTGGTCAGAAAACACTGCCCATACCTGGCGCTACATAACCCCTCAGCCTAAACCCAGCAGCTCCAAAAACTGTTCAGGCCTGGGAGGAACAAGGAATGAGGCAGAGAGCAGGAAGCCAGGAGAGTGGGGAGAGGTGGGAAGCACCAGGTGGGCAGGGCCAGGTGGGCAGGGCTGACTCCTACGAACTGAGGACACTCCTCTGGCAGCTTGGAGCAGGAGTCATGCCTGCCTGTGCTAGTCTCCTTGCTTCATTCCTTTTGCAGCCTGAAGTCCTCCGGGGATTTGGGTTTGCTTATCTCTGAGGCAGGAGCTCTAACTTAGGCTGAGGGACAAGGTTTGGCAAGGGAAGGTAGTGGACAAGCAAGTGAGGTTTGAGCTTGATTTGAGGATGGAGAAGAGCACTCCAGGCAGAAGGTACTGCTGTTAACAGGCCCAGGTGAAGGTGATGGTGGCAGAAGGGGCAACGTGAGCGTGGGGGTAGGATGAAGCCCCGAGACTAGGGTTCATGGTAGCTCACTGCAATACCAGACCTCAGGAGCAAGGAGATACATTTTAACCCCAGCTCCACCCCATGGGCAGAGGAATCACTGGGCCTGGTAGACAAGGTCGACTGGGAGGGCTCTGGGAGTAATAGGTGGGCTGAAGAAGGCAGTTCTGGGCCCACAGAGTGAGCGAGAGTGACCAGGTGGCTAGAAAATGTGCCCAGAGAAGGGGCATGGGGTCGAGGTATCTGAGCAGGGGGAGGCCAAGGGCCAGGGATCTCATTCTGGGAGAACGCGTCTGGGACCCATGCCCAGGGTTGGGGGCCAGCCATCTAGTTCCAGCTCAGACGGGGACTAGAGGAGCCAACTCAGTGACCTGGGTCCTCTGGGAGTGTAGATGGGGGTGGGGCTGCCTCAAAGCCACCATTGTTGCCCCCTCACTCGCCTGTCTGGGGCCTAAAATAGAGCAGGAACACAGCTATCCCGTGAGAAGTTTCTGGCCAAGGGGCCTGGGGGGAGGGGCTGAGTCCCTGATGGGAACCCTTGAGTTTGAAACACCCAAAGCCCAGCTGCCTAGCTGCCCACCTGCCTCAAGGATCCTGGAATCCATTGGGGGTGAATTTATCCCACCTTGTTGTTCCACTGTGGCTGGGGCTGGTTGGGAGACAGCTTGGGTTCTGTCCTCAGCTCTGCTGGGTGACTGTCAAATTCTGTCCCCTTGGGGACTTCAGTTTTCCAGATATACCAGGAGTCAGTGATATAGCACCTGCTTCCAAACCTTGGAATTCACAGCACATGGTCTGGATACAGATCCCGGAGTCAGTCAGATGTGGGACAGAATCCTGGTCCCGCTTCTACTGTCTGAGTGGCCTTGGGCAAGTCTCCTATTTCTTGGGTCCTGTTTCCTCAGGACCTGTTCTTTCCAGGTTTCTGGCCAAGTTATCCAAGCCAGATCCTGTTTTGGTGGGTGTGAGGCAGTACTGGAAATTGAACCCAGGGCACTCTATCACTGAGCTACAACGGAAACCCTTTTTATTTTGAGATAGGGTCTGGCTAAGTTGCCAGGTTGACTTCGAACTTGAGATCCTCGTGCCTCAGCCTCCCAAGTCACTGGGATTTGACCCCACTTTTTTCTTTTTTGGTACCAGGGATTGAACTCAGGGGTACTCAACCACTGAGCCACATCCCCAGCCCTATTTCGTATTTTATTTAGGGACAGAGTCTCATTGAGTTGTTTAGCTCTCACTTTTGCTGAAGTGGGATTTGAACTCGCAATCCTCCTGCCTCAATGTCCAGAGCTGCTGGGATTACAGGTGTGCACCACTGCACCTGGCTTGACCCCATTTTTCAATGCTCTGAACTTTGCGCTCACTGCCTCTGGCTCCCCACACCCTAGAGGGTAGTGATGGCTACTGTTCCCAGTCCTCTCCTGATCTTTCTCAGCCTCTGAACCAATCATTCCTAGATAGAAGGTTCTTGGCTCCAAAGCCAGTCCTCTTGGGCACCTACTGTGTTCCAGGCCCTCCCTGTGCTTGGTTCAGCCTTGGAGTCCTGCCGGACAGGGCTGATCCTCCCCGGTGTGCAGATGGGTAAACAGGCACACTGTTACCCCGAGTCCTGTTAAAGAGATCTGCGGAGCGCTTTGCAAACTGCGTAACACTGAACACGGGCTCAGAGCCTGCGGGCGCGCTGCGCCGAGCCGAGGTGCGTATCTGGCGCGCCCTCTAGCGGTTGCTCTGAGCAGTCGCGACTCGTGGTTGAGCAGCCCAAAGCGGGGCAGGCAAAGGCCAGCGCGGGAAGCCTCTCCTCCCAGCTGCCCACGGCGGTTCTGCCAGCCGCAGCCGCACCTTCCCCAAGTTGAGAGCTCTTCCCCAGATTTTGTTTCTCCTTGTGGCTTCCCAAAGTCCCCAACGCGGCTGCGCGCCCCGCCCTTATTACCATGGAGATCTCTTGTACACAGTTTCCCTTTTTCCTCCGGCCAGTCCTAAACGCGGTTCCGCAGGCGGGACTAGCGCTGGCCTAGGAGTGAATCCTCCAAGGTCGGACCGTCGGGGGCCCATGAATAGCAGGGCTCCACTTTCCGTGGGGAGAGTGACATTCTTTGGCCGGCATCGCGGGGAGGTGAGGCCCAATGGGCTTTGCCCAGGCTCTAGGCTCCTCGCTTGGGAGTCAAGTCCCCGGTTCTGTGTAATGGGGGTTCAGGGTGTTCCCTGGGCTTCAGCTCCAGAACGGGCTCTAGTTCCAGAGGGCTTGAAGCTCCTGCTGGCTCCAGTATTCTTGGGCTTTGGCTCTGAAATGAACTCAGGGCTGCTCTGAACTTGCTCCCCCTCTGTAAAGGGGTCTTGCCTCTGGGGTTCTAAGGCGGGCTCCAGCTCTGGCTTCAGCTCAGGTTACAGGGTTCCGAGCTTGGGTTACACAGTGAGGTCTGAAGTCCAAATCACCACTGCAGGTTCCTGGGCAGTGTTTAGGGCTGGCCCAGGAGGATGGGATCAGAAGTGAATGGACAGGTATCTCCTGTCCCAGCAATGGGACCACATCTGTGCTCTACTTCCAGGTCAACTGCTCTGCCTTCTCTCCTGATGGCCAGACGCTGCTCACAGCCTCTGAGGACGGCTATCTGTACGGTTGGGAGACCAAGAGTGGGCAGCTGCTGTGGAGGCTGGGTGGCCACACAGGTGGGGCTCTGCACTCTGGCTGGGGGACAGAGGTCCATAGGTCTGTGCTGGCATTCTGCAGAGCCTAACTTAGTGACCTCCAACACTGGTCCTGGACATAGCTGGAACAGCCAGACAAGGAGATAGGACTTCTTGATAGCTGGGACTTCCAGCTCTTAGATCAGAACTCAGACCTTAATTTTTATTTTTTTCCAGTACT
The DNA here is from genome assembly GCF_045843805.1 of Urocitellus parryii. NCBI lineage: Eukaryota > Metazoa > Chordata > Mammalia > Rodentia > Sciuridae > Urocitellus > Urocitellus parryii. The sequence goes on from NC_135534.1 coordinate 201,508,765, forward strand.
GGGGATTGTACCCAGGGGCACTTTACCACTTAGTTACATTCCCAGCCCTTTTTATTTTTTGAGATAGCGTCTGGCTAACTTATTGAGGATGGCTTTGAACTTGCAATCCTGCCTCAGCCTCCCAAGTAGCTGGGATTACAGACGTGCACCATCTCACCTGGCACTTATTAACCATTTTAAAGGTAGAGTTCAGAGATAAGTACATTCACGTTACAAAATTAATTTATAGAATTCTTTTCATTTTGCAAAACTGAAACTGTACCCACTAAACAACTCCTCTCCCTACTCCTAACCACTGTTCTACTTCTGTCTTATCAATGGTGTTTGTCTTTTTCACTGGCTTCACTTAGCATGCCTTCTAGGGCCATCTATATTCTATCTACCACTTTTGGACTATGATCTTGGTTGTCATGTCACCTGACCCAGTTCCTTCCTCTATAGAATGGAGATAAGTTGCTACCTTACAAAATCAGATAACACAAAAAGCCTAGCACCCAGTAAAGACCCAGTAGACTTAACCATTAGGGAGAGAAGGAAAACAAAACCAGGAAATTGCAGAGCAGACTTATTTAACACCATGAATAGGGAAGTCCAGGCTGGGGAGCTGAAAGGCAGATTGGAACGGAGGCTGGGAGTTAGGGAGGTTTAAGGGAGGAGGTGCCTACATCTGAGTAGACTTTCTAGATTAACAAACTGGGGTCAGATATTCCAGGCTGAGCCTTGGCCAGGCCCAGGTTGGAAATCCAAGCATTTCCAGGTGACTGGAGTTTGGGTGATGGGTGGGCGGCCATAAGACCTGGGCAGTGAGCAGAGGGCAGTGCCCTTAACTCCTTGCCTCAGGCCCGGTGAAGTTCTGCTGCTTCTCCCCCGATGGCTACCTTTTTGCCAGCTCCTCCAGTGACCGTACCATCCGCCTGTGGGACCTATCAAGAGCCGAATGTCTGTGGGTGCTGAAAGGTGAGTGGGGATGGGCCTGGGTGCCACATGGCCAGCCTGGGTCCCCTTCCAGGACTGTATCCTGTTTCACCTCCCCCAACTTCTGTCACTGGGATGGTGACTGCAGGTCACCAGCGGAGTGTGGAGACACTCAGCTTCAGCCCTGACAGCTGGCATCAGGTGGCTGGGATAAGCAGGTGATGCTCTGGGAAGTGCAGGTATGTGAAGGGGCTGGGGACCGCCAGGCCTGGGTCAGAATGGACCACCACCTGCCACACCTCTTGCTTTGCTGGTCCAAACCCTTGCTAGTTCCCCACTGCAGCCCTCTCCCAGCCTCCCTACACACACCGCATCAGATCTTGGGCCTTAATCTCCTTTGCAGGAGATCCCCATCTAGGCCCCCAGTGCTTCCCCAGGCAGTGCTCTTATCATAATACCCAGGCTGCCAAGCAGGGAGGGCCTGGGTCTGCCCTCTGCCTCTCTCCTCAGTCGGGACACAAACTGCGCCACTTGGAAGGGCACCATGACTCCATCCAGAGTAGCGACTTCTCCCCCAATGCCAACTGCCTGGTAAGCTTCACTTCTGCCTTGACCCCTGCCTCAGTGGCCCCAGAAGGGCAGGCTGGGGCTACTTCAGTTATGGCCACTGCTTACAGGCCACAGGCTCATGGGACTCTACTGTGCGCATCTGGGACCTTCGGGTAGGGACCCCAGCTATATTCCATCAGGAACTGGAGGGTCACAGCGGCAACATCAGCTGTTTGTGTTATTCATCATCTGGCCTCCTGGTAAGGTGGCCCTGGGTTTCAGGATAGTCTTTGGTTAAAGAGCCATTTGGGTGTCCAGTGAGCATGCTGGCCCCATACTCACTGGCACAGAGCTCTCTTTAGGGATCTGGCTCCTGGGACAAGAACATCCACATCTGGAAACCCAATACCAGCAGCCTGATGGTCCAGCTCAAGGGCCATGTAGCCTGGGTGAACAGCATAGCTTTCTCTCCGGATGAGGGGCAGCTGGCCAGCGCTAGCTACTCTGGAACGGTAACCTATCCAGCCCAACCCAGCCATTCCTGACTCTTTGCTCACATGCCCCGCTTCCCAGTCTTCAGTACCCATTTCCAGAAATGTCCATAAGTCCACTTGCCCAGTCTATTCGCCAGCACTAAGGTCTGAGCCAGACCAGACTGCAGTGGAATTGACACTTCTATGACCTATATAGCTTCAGGCAGATCATGATGGTGTCTGGGACTTGCTGGGGAGCTGCTTCAAAAATGCCACTATGGCCTATTGAGGTTCCTATCCCTTATTCTTCTACTTCCAGATCAAAGTCTGGGACTACAACACAGGAAAGTGCCTTGAGACCTTGAAGGTAAGACCTGTAGCTGCAGCCCCCAGTGAGGGATCCAGGAAGGACTTCAGGATCTGGAGCCTGGTGCTGTGCTTCTGGCAGGGATTTCTGGATGTGGCCCACACCTGTGCCTTCACCCGACAAGGCAAACTATTGGTGTCTGGAGCTGCTATTTAGGCAAGACACCAAGTCCACTGCTTGTTCAAGTCACACTTGAACAACACAGGCCCACAGTAACTAAGAGTGCCCATCAGACCCTGCAGCCAGGACTGCCAACACCACACCAAGGCAGCTGACATCTACAGGTGGCAGGACACCACTAGACACCTGGCACTGTAGCTCCAGCCTTAGCCCCAAACCACCTATTCAGTCTGGTCTGTGGAAACAGCATTAAGCACAAAGCACTGAAAGCCAGTTTTTGTTTTATTGCGCCGTGACACTCAGGCTTTGACCGCGTACTTGCGCAGAGGGTACAGCCGCTCTTTCCGCTGCTGCTTCTTGGTCTTTAGGTTCTCCTCATGCTTGTTGAGCCGGCGGCGCATAGCTCGTGTCTTCTTGGGCCGCAGGTCCAGGGGCTTGTACTTCTTGCCCTGGGATACAGACAGCAGGGTCAATCTGAGAACAGGATTTTAGGGGCAACAGCAGGATGAAGAAGACCTGAGGGGCCAGAATGAGACTTGGAGAGACCACTAGGAAGATGCTGAGTGGGAAGGTGCTGTGGGGACAGAGAAGTTGATTTGCAGCAAGGGGTTGTAGGACGTTCACCCAATAAGAGGCTGCTATGTGGGACTGAAGGCCAGCAGGCCACATGGTCACTCACCAGCCCAAAATCCAAGGCTGGTGGGGCTGTCCTCATTTTATGTAAGGCTGTTGACTCACTGGGTCTAGAGGTGCCCACACCTCAGTGTTCCTTCTACTTGCCAGGCTGCCAATAATGAAGCCAAAGTCACACCACAATCCAACAAAGGGCATGTGACACCCACCAGATCCCAGGGTGGTTACTAACTACTCCCTTGGCTTTCAGTTATGCCAGATATTGAGGAAGATTTGGCCAAGATTACCAGCATAAGGGGCAGGCTCTGCCCCTCTACTGCCCAGAGCTGAAAAAGAGCCATCGTGTTTACCCTCTCCCACTCCTCTCAAGCCAAGGGCCCCAGACTAGGGTGGTTCACTGGTCTCTTCTTTGTTTAGCAACAGCCCTGAGGACAAGGCCCAGTGTAAGCATAGCAACGAAGCAGACCTAGTTTCTGCTCAAGAAGATCCCAACCCAGTAGCAAAGACTGAACAGACAACAAGGCCCAAAGATGAGGAGGCAGAAGTTTCAGGAAGGCTTCTTTTAGCAACAACAGCCTCAAAGGCTAGCATGAAAGCCATCGGTTGAAAGGGCAGGAAGCAGAGCATGTGTAAAAACCTCAACATCTCTCCCTGGGGGACCAGCCACCCAATGGGCAGGAGACAAGGCAGAGAACCGCAGAGAGAAACTATGGAAGGCGATGAGGGCAAGCCCTGGAAGGAACTCAAAGGAAAGGAAATCTTGTCCACCCACTTCCTGCTCATCTGCTGGTACTGGTGGGGCACTTAATTCACTTCAAGCTTACTACCTCTTGCAAGCTCTGCTGTACAACACAGCAGCCACTCGCTACACATGGCTGACAGTGCAGCATGGAACATCACCATCAGTGTTCCCCTGTGTAGCCCTCACCCCTACCTCCTCTACTGAGCAGTTTGAGCTGAGAGCAGGGGCCCTCAATGGATGGCTAGTTATGAGGCTCCAGACTCACTCCTAAGGATAAAAATGTCCTCTCACACAAATGTGCACATACCCTATCAGGAGGGTAATCACCCCCTACACACCAGTGTCTTCTGGGAAGCTGGCCCAGACACACCATACTAGCTTTTAAAAAAGAGAAAAATTGTAGACGGACACAATATTTATTATGTGGTGCCAAGGATAGAACCCAGTGCCTCACACCTCACACGTGTAAGGCAGGTGCTCTACCACTGAGCCTCAGTCCCATACTAGCTTTTTTGGTGAGTCAAACAACAACACTAACTTGGGTTTTGATGTGAAGCCACTAGATAGCATTAATTAATCCCCATCAGATGACTTCAATTAAGGGAGATTATCCAGAGTAATCCAGGCAGCTGATTCAGTCAGTCAAAAGCATTTAAAAGCAAGATTGAGGTGCCCTCCAAGAAATCCAACCCGGGACAGCAGCTTCCAGTGTTGTCATGAGTCTTAGTCACATGAACCAATTCCAGACAGTAAATCAAATGTGTGAATTTAAGAACCCAATGGCTTCTGCTGGCACCTGGATAACGCTAACTTTAAAGAAAGCCACAAAAATGGCCATTAACATTCAAGGTCAAGGGGCTAGACACCTGTGGAAATCTGAGGAGCACCCATTAAGTCCTCTCTAAGACACAGGAAGCTAGTCCTGCCACTTTTCTGACTGTAGATGACTCTGAGCAACTTGACCTCTCTGAACCCTGGGGTTTGGCAAATGAGAATGGCAGATGCCTGGTAGCGACTGACACATAGCCCTGGCATTCCTAGACTGGAGACACAGTTCTGTGGAACAGCACTTGCCTAATATGCTTAAGGTGCTGGGCCGGATCCTCAGTACTATAAGAATAAAACCAGGTAAAACTGGGGCTGGGGATGTGGCTCAAGCGGTAGCGCACTCGCCTGGCATGCGTGCGGCCCGAGTTTGATCCTCAGCACCACATACAAAGATGTTGTGTCCGCCAAAAACTTAAAAAATAAATATTAAAATTCTCTCTTTATTTAAAAAAAAAAAAAAAGAATAAAAACCACCCTGCCAGGCAATGTGGCCCATGCCTGTAACCCCGGCAACTCAAGAGGGGTTGCTTCAGCAATTTAACAAAGCTCTGTTCCAAAACTTAAAAATTAAATAAATAAAAATAAAAAGGACTAAGGAAGTTCAGTGGTAAAATACCCCTGGGTCTAATGACACCCCTCCTGGGAAATGGGGCAGGGAAAGACAAACACAGAAAAACCTAACCCCCTCCCCCCAAAATGCTCAAGTTGTCTTCAGCCAGATCCACTACCCACCACACCATTCTTGACATCTGCAATCATGCTGGTAAGATGAACTCTAGCTGAGTGTGCTGGCACAGGCTCATGATCCCAGCAAAGGGATGGGGAGGCTAAGGTACAAGAATTATGAGTTTAATGTCAGCCTGGACAGAATAGATCCTGTTTCACACACGCACACGCGAACCCAGACACAAACTGGGAGGCCCTGGCGAGCTCAAATATTCTCAGCCCAGTGAACCCTAAAAGAACCTCTTCACAAAGCCCGCCCTGGCCAGTGGAGGACTGGAACTTTGTTTTCTGCTGTCAAGTCCCCAGGGGGCCCCCTCACCTTGTAGAATTTCCTGAGGTTTTCCTTTTGAGTCTGGTTAATGACAGTAAGAACGCGGGCGATGGATTTGCGGACAACTCGGCTACAAAACAGAAACATCAATGAAGGGGGGTATGACACACAGTATCTCCAAGTATCTTGTTCAGGGCTAATAATGACATTGTAGAGCAGGGACAAAAGCCATCCATGTTCAACCTGGAGAAAGGGATTCTGAACGTGAGAATGTACAGGGACTCGGAATAGAGTAAAAGGCTGTTAAGTCCAGTGCTTCTGAACCAGGACGTATTGGTTAATGAAGAGGCAAGGAGGATCAGAAGACTTTCAATCCCAAGCCAAGAATTTATGAAGACTATGAAAACCCAATCCACCATCTGAATTAGCGGAGAGGAGAGGGAATCATGCCAGAAGCCAGGTAACCAGCCTAATTTAAGGTCATGGGCACCTGACATTCAAGAAGTTGAAATGCAATGGGGATAGGGACAAATCTAGGAGCAGTCTGGGGCAAATATGGTCTTGAGGTCCAGTTGCCTATAATCAAGCCCTGCAACTCAGGAGACCGAGGCAGGAGGACCACAAGTTCCAGGCAAGCCTCAGCAAGTTAGCAAGATTGCCTCAGAAACAAAAATTTAAAAAGGGATGGGAATATATCTTCAGGGTAGATTACCCTGGGGGGGGTCAACCCTCAGTATCAGAACAAACATAGTCTGGAGGACCCATCACACAACTATGCTTATGTGTTCCTCACCTCAATCACCCGTTTCACCTGCCTAGGCAGAAATTTTATGAGTATGTAGGGTGGCATATTTTAAAGAGGAAACCTTTGCAAGGGGAACTGAATTACCTACCAGGTAAGATGTGGCAAAAATGCAATTTACATTCAGGGAAATGACTCCAAATCCTAGTTCCTTTCACAAGTCTCCCTGATCCTTACTCAAGTTAACCAAGTAAGTTACAACTAAATAAGAAGTCCGAGGCATGGAAAAAAGAAATCAAGTGCTCATTAGAGGTAGAAGGAAAGGTTCCAGTTAGGCTTTGGCGATAAACAGTTAAGAGCTTCAAGGACTTCAACCAATTCTTTTCCCAGCTACAAAAGCTGACCAAGGGAGCTCCAGAGAAAAAGCACACAAGATCAAAGGCAGTTAAGAGTAAGCACATAGCGAGTCTCTCCCGCGCCCCCATGATTCACCTGAACAGGCCAGTTCCTGAAGCCAACTTCCTAAGTCCACAAACACTCCCAACACGCACGCGCCCCTCAATGCCGGCTACTCACATCTTAGAGAGCTTAGACGCCGCTCCACCTGTCACTTTGGCGACGCGCAGCTGGGACAACTCAACTTTCAAGTCGTCCAACTGTTTCAGCAGCTCCTCCTTCTTCTTGCCACGAAGGTCCCGAGCCTTAATCTTGGCCTGCGCGCGGGAAAGGAGTGGGTCAGACACCCCGCGGATCGTCTCGTCTCCGCCATGGGCAGCCAGGGTCAGCACCCACCCTCAGGTCGTGATTCTGGCGGGGTACCCGAGGCCAGGAGGGCTACTAGGCTGGGCCACCAGCCCACCGCGCGACGTGAATATGAGGGCAGTTGCCGCGCGCGCCATCTCCCGGGTCTAACCCGGCAGAGAAGACGGGAGACGGCCTGCGGCGGCACTAAGCCGTTCTGCGCGGAGATCCCTAACCCCAGCCGGCAGATGAGGCGCCGGTGTTCAGCCCGCACCCCCAATCCTAGCCCGGGAACTTTAAGGCGACCAGATGGCGCCGGATTTTCTCGCTCTCACCATAGCTGCACGACCCGCCGTTACCGGAGCCGAGGGAAAGAGGAAAAGGCGGAGCTGACCCCTGCAACTACTGCCGGGTGGCGGCGATCTCGGCCAATGGAGCCGCGGCTAGGACTCTCCGGCTCCGCCCTTTCCTCCCGGAGCGCCGAGGTACGTCCGGTCCCGCCCCGCCCCGCCCCGCCCCGCCCGCGGAGCCCGCGCCGCTTCCGCAGGTGCGTTCTTCTTATCCTGCGTCCGGGGTTGTGTAGGTTGGCATGGGCCCTGAGCAGTGCAGTTGGGGAAACTGAGGCCTGGGATGGGCAGCCTCTGACCAGAGATGGCAGAGTAGTATGGGCTTGAATTTACCCACTCATTTATTTGTTCATTCATCGGGAAACCTTGTAGCTATCCCAATCTGTGCTGCTCAGCTAGGGGCTGGTGGTCTGGAGGTGCGGAGGGGATGAAAGGTTAGGGTTTTCGAAGGTGAATTAACTCAGCCGCTGTCTTGGAGGAATTTATGGTGCAAGGTGGGCGGGAAGAGGCGAAGTCAGATGGCTGTTATCCAACTCTAAACGTTCTGGTGGAGGCAGTATGAAGCAGTGTAAATAGCATCCATAGACTTTTTTTAATTAACTCGACGGGTTTTGAGTTTTTGCAGTGTTCCCAGGTACTGGTGGAAACTATTTTTGACAAATTCCTTCCCCCTTTTAAGTCTGTTTTCTCACCTTTAAAATAGGGTGTTTACCAGGATTAGAGAAGATACATACAAAACTCAGTACAAGACCTTATGCATAATAATCACTGGTATTAATGTTCTTAGTGGAATGAACACTTAAGTTGGACCCTGAAAATTAAACAGGAACTCACAGAGCAGGAGGGTTTTAGGTTTTCTGACTGGGCATTTCCATTGCTGCCCCAGTCAGCGGTCATTAATCAGTACTCTGGTGTCCCTCCACTGTTATTAACAAAGATAGCCATTTCTTAGAGCTCTAGTAAAGCCTCTTGTTGACTGAGTGGTGTGGCAGTCACGTATAATCCCAGTGGCTCCTGAGGCTGAGGCAAGAGGATTACAAGTTCAAGGCCAGCCTTAGCAATTTAGTGGGGCCTAAGCAATTTAGTGAGACCCTATCTCAAAATAAAAAAGGACTGGGGATGTAACTCATGGATATAAAGTGCCTCTGGGTTCAATCCCTGTACCCCACCCCCCAAAAAAAGAAGCCTCTGGTTGCTGTCATGTGTCACTTAATCCTGGGAGCTTTCTTCCACCCCATTATGAGTAGCAACCTCTCCTTGTGTCTCAGACTCTCTGTGCAACCTGATTTGGACCTAAACATAGTTAAATGATGTGCCTATGTATCTGTCTTCACAGCCAACCTGGAAGTTCCCTGGAGGCAGAACCACTTGTTTTTATGGTCTCCAGACCCAGTCCATGGATATTTTTCACATGAATGAGTTAACAAGCCTTGCCCCAGACCACAGTGAGACAGACTTCCAGGAAATGGAAGGACATGGGTAAAAGGACAGACAGGGCAATCTTGGCATGGATTAGATTGAGATGGAAGTCTAAAGGTATACCAGGGCTTTGCTGTCCTATTTACCAGATGCTTATAGTTCTATTACAATTAATGCTTGTTTGATATTTTGAATTTGAAGTCACATCTGACTCCCTTGTTTCTTACATGCCACCAGCAAATCCCATTTACTCTACCTTGCAAATATACCTGATTCCTACCACCCTTATTGATGCCTGCTTAGCCTGAGCTATCACTGCCTATTATCTGGACCATTGGTGCAACCTCCTAAATAATGTCTGCTAGCTGGGTGCAGTGGTGAATGCCTGTAATCCCAGGAGCTTGGGAGGCTGAGGCAGGTGGATCACAAGTTCAAAGCCAGCCTCAGCAAAAGTGAGGCACTAAGCAATTCAATGAGACCCTGTCTCTATGGCTCAATGATTGAGTGCCCCCGAGTTCAATCCCTGGTACCAAACAAAACAAAACAAAAAAAACCACCTAAATCATCCCTGCTTTGGCTCTTGCTCTCAGATGTGTTCCTAATACAGCTGCTACAGGACTCCTTGTCAACTAAATCAGAAGTCAGGTCATATCACTCCTGTGCTCACAGTTCCCAGGACTGTCCCTTCAGAGTTACGACTGCATCCTTTTTTTTTTTTTTTTTGGTACTGGGAATTGAACTCAGGGCATTCAACCACTGAGCCACATCCCCAGGCTAATTTTTTTTTTTTTTTTTTTTTTAAAGAGAGAGTGAGAGAGGGGAGAGAGAGAGAGAGAATTTTTAATATTTATTTTTTAGTTCTCGGCGGACACAACATCTTTGTTGGTATGTGGTGCTGAGGATCGAACCCGGGCCGCACGCATGCCAGGCGAGCGCGCTACCGCTGAGCCACATCTCCAGCCCCCCAGGCTAATTTTGTATTTTATTTAGAGACAGGTCTCACTGAGTTGCTAAGCAACTCACCATTGCTGAGGCTGGCTTTGAACTCATGATCCTCCTGTCTCAGCCTCCCAAGCCCCTGGGATTATAGGCATGCGCCACTGCACCCTGCACGACTGCATTCTTCATCTAAGAAATTTGCCCTTCAGTATTCAGTTATTACTGACATAGTATAATCTGGATTTTTGAATCTTTTTTTTTAATATTTATTTTTTAGTTTTAGGTGGACACAATATCTTTTTTTTTTAAAGAGAGAGAATTTTAATATTTATTTTTTAGTTATCGGTGGGCACAACATCTTTGTTTGTATGTGGTGTTGAGGATCGAACCCGGGCGGCACGCATGCCAGGCGAGCACACTACGGCTTGAGCCACATCCTCAGCCCCTGGATTTTTGAATCTTATCTCCCTGACAAGTGGAAGTCTGTGACAATGAGCTGTAACATTATTTCTTTCACCACTTTTTGGGGGTCTGTTTCCTTACTTGTAAAATAAGCATTTCTGGTTTCAAGTATCTTCTGATCAGGATGTTCTGGGGGATATGAACTTTTTACTGATTTGTGGACTACCAAAGTCACACAAATGTCTTCCCAGGTATGGAGCTGAAGTACATATGGGTTTTGATAGTTTCCAGAACTTCACACTATTCAGACTTCCATGGTGGGAATTTGTATCTTTAGCTTCCAAGGTTAGGTTGCATCACAGTCTGGCAGCATATTTTTTTTCCTTTTATTTTTTTTTTAATATTGACTTTTTTTTAGGTGGACACAATATCTTTATTTTATTTTTATGTGGTGCTGAGGATTGAGCACTTGAGCCACATCCCCAACACCTTTTTTTACTTTTTTAACCTGTAGATTGTTCGGTGTGAAGTATTCGTAGCAATGAAAATGGACTGGGGATATAGCTCAGTGATGGAGCACTTGCCTAGCAATCCCTTAGTACAGTGTTGGGAGTGGGGGAGGAATCAGCTTGGCTGTCATAACAAAATAGCAGACTGGGTGGCTTAAAGCAATGAAAACAAGTCATGTTTCAACTACTTTTAATAAAAAGTACAATCAGAGGAAAATGTAAGGAAAATAGTTTTCACACTTTTGTATGAAAAAGGCTCATGTTAGCCTAAGGCAAGGGTCAAAGGTCAATTAACAGAACCCTTCAGGAAACTAATCATGGCACCTCAGTTGTACTAGACTTTGTCCTAACCTCCTCACCTTCCAGCAGATTCTGGGAAGTCAGCTTCTTAAGATGCACTTGTCTGGTCAGAACTTCTCCACACTCGGAATTAGCCCTTTGGGCCAGTATGGTGGCAACGGAGTCATCTACCTCTCCTGGCCCCCTACCCGCAGGGCCATGGTGAATGCTATATACTGCAAGCTTGCCACATGCCCAAGGTAAAATCTGTCAGAGTCTTGACAGCCCCCTGGATACACTTTAAACGTCTTTAAAATCTCCCGCTCCTTTAACAGTACGGTCACTTTTGTGTATAAAGCATTGGCAACCTCCTCTGGTTCAGTGTGGTGGTAGTCAAGGCTCCCAGGTTTAGGGACTCCCTCTCTGGTCACTCCCCAGGGCATAAGAATTCTTACTTCCTTCAGGCCGCAGAAGTCTACCCAGCGCTCCAGAAACACATCCCGACTTCGGTGTCCCTCGGGTCTGGGCAGTGACCACGTCGGGAGACCTCGCCTGTGGCCGCCCCGGGCCAGCCTCCCTGGGCCAGAGTCTCCTCGGAGGCAGGGAGGCACAGTTACGGCGTACACAATGCCAGGTCCGTGCGTGCACGGGACGTTCGCTCCCTACAATGGAAGACTCGGCTCACGAAGATGAGAGTAGCTTTCTCGGTACCTGCCGGGAAGAACACTACCCCCCATGTCAGGCCGTCCCATCACGTCGGCACGCCCCCCGTCGAGCCCCGCCCTGAGCTTCCGGTTCCGGCGCAGGACGGAAGTGGGCGTGCGGCGGCGTCTGCGCGCGGGGGAGGTGCCGTGCGGCCGCTTCCCGTCCCCGAGCCCGAGCCGGTGCTGAGCGGAGCGGAGCGGCGCCGCGGTCGGGCCCGGAGCGGAGCCGGCTGAGGCAGGCTCCGAGCCCCCGACATGGCCCGGAACACGCTGTCTTCGCGCTTCCGTCGGGTGGACATTGACGAGTTTGACGAGAACAAATTCGTGGACGAGCATGAGGAGGCGGCGGCAGCAGCAGGAGAGCCAGGCCCGGACCCTAGCGAGGTGGACGGGCTGCTGCGGCAATATCCTTCCCCGGCGCGGCGCCGGGCCTAAGCGCTCCCTTCCGGCCGGACGCCGCTCCGGCCCCGCCTTCTCACCTTCCCACCTTCCCCATCCATGGCTCAGGCCCCACTCCCCTTACCCCGGCCCCTTGTAGCCACTCTCAACTCCCTTGCGAGCCGGCTGCCCTCCGCCCACGTTCCCTCAGTTCCCTCACCCCTGGCGCCGCCGCCTCAGCAGCGCAGCCCCACGCGGCCCCAGGACCCTGGTGTGCAGGCTCCCTCGGCGGGTCCCCCTCCCATTGCCGCTTCATCCTCTCAAGCTGACCCTGCCTTCCGGCGCCCCATAACTCCATCCCTCCTTGCAGGACCTAGGCCCTTTGACGGTGGCGGGAGGAGCCGAGGCGAGCACCTCTGAGTGTTTGAGCGGTCCGGCGGTGGGGGCACCGTCGTGGGCCTTCCTATTTGCTTTCTTGGGCGCGATTGCAGCACAGCATGGGTGGGCGGGCGGGTGGCTTACTGCGGGGAAGAAGGGACCAAGGGGTGAATGAAGGCTGCAGCCTTAGCCCAGCATTGAAGTCTGAGGTTGTGCGCCTTTTACCCAAAAGTCGGCTTGATGCCATCCTTTTTCACCTGTTTTCATTTTTCTCCGAACACCTTGGGCTTTGGACCTTCACGGTCTCAGCCAAGCTCAACAAGTGAGTTGTGACTCCCCCAGGAGTCTTGTACAGGAAACCGTGCAAAAAATACCCTACTAGTTTAGAGCTAAGAAAAACCATACAGTGTAGAGTGAAGTGTAAAAGTAGAGCCCCAAGATTAGAAATGACGGTTCTTGTGGCCACAGAAAACAAGCATTTAGAACAGAAGATTAAAAATAGAGGTGATTGTCACAGCCTGCTTGGTCCCTTAGCACAGGAAACTGACTTATTCTCACAGGAAGAATTTTTCTTTATTCAAATGGTGTTACAGGAAGTGTGTTCCCCTCCCCCACACTTGCCAGGGGAGGGTTGGAGGCTCCTGCTGTATATAAATCAGGTTCTGGGTGTTTAATCAGTTGACTCAGCTTGGAAAATCAGGCCCACTGTTTTTTTTGGGAGGAGTTCTGTAGTGCTCCTCCAATATGCCTTTAAAGCAAAAACCTTCAGACTTTCTTTGGACAGGAATGTGTTTTCAAAGGTGAACACCGAAACTTGTATTTCCTGCTTCCTCCAGATTGCTCAGTTTCCCTACTGGTGAAATGGGGTCATGAGGAGGGCCCCCTGAAGGGAAGGTTGGTTCTCTAGTTTGGTGCAGGGCCTTCCTCATGAGCAGACAGTGCTGAAAAGGCTCCAGGGTCAGGCCTTTGGTCCAGAACTCTCATTCCATAGGTGAAGAGACCAAGGCCAGGTCCAGTTGCTGCCTTGGTCTTGTTGCCACAAGGGTTTGTTGAAGGTATTTCTCCCTAAGCCCAGGGCTAGTTATAGTTGGGTTTCTTGAGGCAGGTTTTTTCTTTTCTTTTTCTTTAATAAAACCTATTAACATGCAGGGGTTAATAGGTTTTCCACTAATGGTAGTGCCAGAAACCTTACTATGAAGAGTATATACTATTTGGAATTGGGAAAAAGGAGGTTAGCAGATGAGGAAAACTGAAATCATGGCAAATGTGGGCCAAAGTAAGGAGTAGGAAGGAACTATTATTTGAATCCCTACCATGTGCCAAGTATTGGACTTGTATTAGGTCATTGAATTTAAACTATAGAACCTCTTAAGAGTCTTAGGGGCGTAGGAGAGAGGTTGATGGAGGTGGAGGAGTTGAGAGAGAGGCCTGTTTCAGGGTAGTACTGGGGAGTGTGTGGGAAGTATGTCATCATGGTGGGAGATCATGCTGAAGAAGTAGAAAGATCATGGGCTGTATATCAATACAGATCTATCTGCTTTGTTGTGCTCTGGTGACCTTGCATAGGTCACATTCCTTCTCTAAACTTCAGCATCCTCTTCTCTTAAACAAAAGATAGCCATGCTGGCCTCATCAGTTCCATGGGAGCAACAATGGGCACCCAGCAAGTGTGCCCAGACATACAGCTTGGGACAGTGATAGAGCAGCAGCAAGAGATTGTCGAAAGAGCTTGAGCCAGGCAAGGTGGAGTGTACCTGCAGTCCCAGTGACTCAGGAGGCTGATGCAGGGGGATTATGAGATTGAGGCCAAACTCGGAAACTTAGCGAGAGACCCTGTCTCAACAAATAAAAAGGGCTGGAGATGGAGCTCAGTGGTAGAGGGCCCCTGGGTTCAATCCCCAGTAACACAAATAGAAAAAAGCTTGCATTTGAAGGCCAGCTGGATAACCTAACTTTTGATTTTTAAGCAGGTTATTTTCCTTCTCAGAGCCTCAGTTTCATCACCTTTTAAATGGAAAAAATGGTTCTTGTCACAAAGGGTTTTTGGAATTAAAATTATATGAAAAGCGCCTGGACCAGGTCCTAGGCCTTGTGGCAATAGTACCTTTTCTCAGTAAAGCAATTCTGGTCCTCATAGTAAGGACTAAAGCAGGATTTTAAATGATCTTGCACTCTTCCCCCGCCCCTCAGGAAATTTGCCAATGTTTGTAGACATTTTGATTGTCACAATTTAGTGGATAGAAGCCAGGGGTGCTGAAATTCATCCTATAATGCTTAATTATAGGATGCATCCCACATCAAAGAATCATGTGGTCTAAAAAATCTGTAGTACCATGGTTGAGAATAATCTAGAAAAGAGACTAGGGGCTGGGTAAGCTTCCCCCAGCTGTCACAGCCTGTTCTTTGAATGAGCCTAAAAGCCAGAAGGGTACGGAGGCCAGCTTCATAAATGATATGTGATTACAAGGAAGTTCTCCAAAGTGGCTCCAGGCTCTCCTATGTCATTGGCTGCACTGTTTCCTTGATAGACTAGTGCTGCAGGGACTTAACATTAAAAACAGTGACTTTTTGTCCTCATCCACTAATTATATCATCCTTGCCCTTCCCTATCCATCCTGTTGACTAATCGCTCACTGTGCTAGGTTGAAGTGAAGAGTGAGCTAGCCCATATGTCTTATTAAGCCTCTGGGACCTTGCCTTTAGCTTTGAGGACACCATAATAGAAGAAAGGAGCCTAGCATGGTGTTGCACATTTGTAATTGGCTGAGGCAAGAGTGTCACAGGTTTGAGACCAGCCTGGACAACTTACAGTCCCCAAATAGAAAATACAAAGGGCCTGATATAGTGCAGTGACTAAGTGCCCCCAGTTAAATCCTAGTACCAGGGAAAAACAAAACTGCGTGGTAGAGGTTATCAGTGGTTGGTATTAGGATTGGCCCTTGTAAGGCTGGTTAAAAGGAATTCCGGAGCTGAAAGATAAGAGGGGTGGGCTGCTGCTCCAATGTAGAAGGTGGATTGGAGCCAGGGCTGGGAGTGGCTTGCCTGAATGGCATAGACCCAGCTCCATCAAGATGGAGTCCACACTAGGGAAGCTGGGAATTAAGCTTTGCACCAGAGGCTCTCTCTGTTCACATGTGGGTATCACTGCATGTGCAGGAGTAAAGACCTGATTGGGCAGAGCTATTCCTTGTTCTATTTTTGAAGCTTTTTGGCTGCAGCCAGTGTTTCACATGAGGAAATGAAAGTCGGCTGATGTAATTCAGTTTAAAATAGGTGTCACCTTTGGGGACCTAACCCAGATTGTAGTTTTCTTTTGTGTGCTGGGTATTCAGAATTCAGCAAAAAATGTGGTGTCAGGATTCCAACTAAGTTTGGGGGAGTAGGGAAATGGAGATCAGCTCATTTTATTGGCAAAAGTTTCTCACAGAAGTTGGGACTTCAGCTGGGGTTGTTGTGGCTCAACAGTGGAGTGCTCACCTAGCATGTGAGAGGCACTGGGTTCAATCCTCAGCACCGCATATAAATAAATAAGTAAACTAAAGGTATTGTGTCCACCTACAATTTAAAAAAAAAAAGTTGGGACTTAATTGACCCGGGAAATAGAAATTTTAGCACATCTTGATTTCTTTAGTAGTTTAGTAGTTGTATTAGGCAAGAGTTAGACCTGTTTGTGCCTTCTTGAGAGTGGCTTCTAGTTCATGTGTACTGTTGCCATGAGGACCCAGTAGGGCAGATATGGTGCCTAGTACTAAACAGGTACAAGCAAGCTTAATCACTTTTTACTGTAAGCTACTCCTCAAGGACAGCTGCTTTTAATGGGAGGTGGAAGGAAGGCTTAGGGTCGCCAGAGGTGCCCTTCATCCTCCCTGAGGCTCAGAAAAGATTGAGGTGTAAACAGGCTATGCCCACTTGGAGGAGGCCATCAGTGCATGATGGGTGGAATGTGTTAGATCCCTTTTCACTCTGCTTTTGAGCTGTTTTTTTAAGTGATTTCATTAGTAAAAGCATGGACATGTTTTAGCCTAGCCATCCTTAACTGGCAGTGATGCACAGGGGACATGCTTCGGGCATTCCATGCAGCTTTGCGGAACTCTCCAGTCAACACCAAGAATCAAGCTGTGAAGGTAAAGGGGGTTGTGCTGCAGCTCTGCTGGGTGTTGTTGGGACCAGGGCTGCAGTTGTCTTGCTGGAGCATGAGCTCCTTGGGGTCTGGACAGTGTCTGCTTCATCTGAGCAACAGTGGCACTGGGTAGTACTTCCATGGAAGCCTCCTGGCACTCCCCGTATGTTGAGATTCCTCTGACATCAAAGCTGTGATTTTTTTTTTTTTTTTTGTGATGCCCAGGGCTTATGTTTGCTAGGCACTGCTGAGCTAGGCTCCTAGCCCTGAAGCTATGTTTATAATAAAAGCTCCCCAAAGAAACACTGACTTTTCCCTAGGGCCTTATGGGGCTAGAACTTAGCCCAGCCCTTGATGATTAGCAAAACAGATAGACAAGCTGCCATGTGGGGCTTATCAGTGGTTATGCTTTTATAGCTATTGAATAGGCTTTATATGCATAATAAGGATTTTAAGTGCTTTTGCACTTCCTGCCTTTTAAAAACTAGGTGCAAAAATATAATTATGCTGTTGCATCATTGAGGCTATCTAAAACTTGGTGCAGGGAGAGGGGCCTCCCTGCAGCTAGGATTCTGAAAGCATCTTGATGTAACCTAGCAGCTGTACCTTTGCAGTGGTGGAGGGGAACAGCCCCTCTATTTCTGGGTATGTTCAGGGCGAGCTGCAGCCAAGTAAGCCAGTATTTTTTTTTTAAAAAAAGAAAAGCTCACTGCTTTTATATCTTGTGGAGTCCGAGGCCTTGCTGATGTTTTAAAAAATCCCCAAAATAAGTAGAATAACTTCCTGGCATAAGTAAGGGGGTAACATTGAAATTAATTTTAAAAAATTAGCCTATTTAATTTTTTCAACTGTCCTAGATGAATTTGAAATTGAGCAGATTTCTGGTGAGTTCTGCCCACTTGATTTGGTGCTGTGGGTGTGAATGTGGTTGTGGCTGGGCTGTGGCTCTGGACCTCACTCCCTTTCTCTTTCCTTTGTAGGAGCGAGCCCAGGGTGTGGTGCTGAAAGTGCTCACAAACTTTAAAAGCAGCGAAATTGAGCAGGCTGTGCAATCACTGGACAGAAATGGCATTGACTTGTTAATGAAGTACATTTATAAAGGGTTTGAGAAGCCCACAGAAAATAGCAGCGCAGTGTTACTCCAGTGGCACGAAAAGGTACGTGAACACATCGCCCCCTTCAGGCAGCCTGCTGACATGCCTCAGCATTCAAATCAGTAGGCCAAGATTTTCCAAAATAAACCTAGGCTAGTCTAAGGGCCAATGAAAATGAGAGTCCTAATCCCGGATATACGATCACCTGCTTTTCCACAGAAGCACCTGGTAGGTATCTGTTGTCTCTGGTAATCGTGGTTGCTATTGCTTTTTAGCTGCTGATTTATGCCAGGCAGGACACGGGGGCAGGTGCCATGGCATGGTAAGGTAGGAGGGAGGCATGCTGGTTGGGTGGGGCTTCATGATACCTTCTTTGCATTGGTGGAGATAGCTACTGAGGGAATTGGGTGGAGGGATCTTAGAAATGCAGGCCCAACCCTCCCACCTATTCTGAGGGCTTCCTGCCTTGGCCTTTCTGGCTTCTCCAGACCCATAGGGACCATGGGCAGAAACTTTGATGGTCATTTAATCCACTTGAAGTAGAAAAAAAGCTTTCTGCCCTTGGCTTGTGGGGTAGGAAAAGGCCTTGTGTCAAGCTTGTCTTGTGTGCTACTGTAGCCCTCCCGACCTTCAACTCCTTATAACACTACAGTGGCATGCCTGCCATTAAAGAGGACCCGGCTAACACACTGTCCTTCCTAGGAAGCCAGCATTGAGTTTTGAAAATGCTTATTGGTGGTTAGATCCTCGTGTAGCCATGGTGCTGGGTTATGGGTGCTGGCTGTGGCCTCTAGTCCTGCTGGTAGGTGTGCTGTTCCTTTTTGGCTGCCCCTTTGCTGTGGCTCAGTAGGTGCAGGAGGCTTTGTTGCTCAGGAGAGTGAGCAAGCCCTCTGTGTGGCATGGAAGCCAGGTCCTTTCATCCCCTTGGCCCTGTGGGGTGGTGTGCATTTTTTTTCTTGGGAAGTGCTGACAGGCTGGGAGCAGTGAGCTTGTCCTGAGAGAAACTTTGTGTTCTGCCGTATGCCCCTTGACTGTGTTCTCAAGCCAGTTCTACTGCCCCAATGCTGGCAGCTCCTGGGACCCTCGGCTCCAGACAAGCCGCCTTCCCTAGAACTTGTTTTCCTTCGCAGGAATCCTTTGTCAGAGGGTCTGTGACACAGTGGGATTAGGTCCAGGAATGCATGGTTCCATCTCCCCCTTGGTCATCCAGGTCTCATTTGACATGCTTCCTTTTCCTGCCCCCACAGGCCTTAGCTGTAGGAGGACTAGGCTCCATTATAAGAGTTCTTACAGCAAGAAAGACTGTTTAAAAAAAAAAAAAGACTCATGTTACCTTGAGAAGAATTTTGGATGCCCAGGCTGGTGAAGAAGGGATTGACAATGGACCATCTTCCTAGGAACTCCCAACTAAGTATTTCAGGACACATATCTGCTGAAATCGGCTGAAATGTATTTTATTTTTGAGGTGGAGGGAGAAATCATCTTACTGTTTCCTAAATCCTTTGCAGGATCCGAGAGTCTGCCTTTGTCTACAAAGTGATGCAGAACTGACATCGCTATAGAGTGATGCAGAACTGACATCGCTATAGAGTGATGCAGAACTATCTACAGAGTGGCTGGCCAGTGTTGGTCATTGTGTGTGCACTGCCTGTTTGTTTAAAATGGGGGAGGGATGATTTGGGTAGGTGCATATCCAAGGGCCACGGTGAAACGGAGAGCTTGTGTTTTTGAAGTGGAAAAACCTGAGAGTTTGTACAGACATCCTGTCTTCCCAGAGAAGGCGGACTCTCTTGGGTTCATTGTAAAGTGCCTGCTGCATCAATAAAGCTCTTGGCTTATTAGTATATCATTGCGGTGTGTTTCATGTATGTAAAAAGTTTAATGAATGGGTTGGTCATGAATGAGAGTTTGACTGTTCTAGAAACTCCATGTGGAACGGGTGGGTGTGCTTTTCTGTCCAGCCATCCCTGGGGAGAGAGCATGGAAGTCTGGAGGCCTCTTGTCACACAGAACTTCAGCAAGCCTTGGCTGCAGAGTCACTGGATGCTTCAGAGAGGTGTTTTGTTGAAAAACTATTTATTGTTTCTTACTCATTTGATTTGTATGTAAATTTGGAGCTTATTTAACTTAATAAAGTGCCAGACATTTACTAATTCATCAAGGCTTTAAAAGTCTTCAGTTTGTGTGATTACACTTTTGAGTCTTTTGAGAGTAGGCCTTGGCTGTACCTAGTCATATCTCCTGATGCTGGGTCTGCTGTGTTCCAGGAATCTTATAAGTTTTCTTTAAAGAACTACCAGAAACAGTTAGCAATCAGCCAACAGACATAAAAAGAACAAAATTTTGTTCCACATAACCACCAATGGTGAGTCTCTTAGAAGAGCTGCTTCTCAGCATGTGTAATTACAACTTGCATTCTGTTAAAGGACCCTTACTCGAATTCCTGAAGCTCACAGTCAGGCCTTGGATATAGACTTTGACCAAAGTGACTACAAGCCTTTGCCTTCCCCAGCTCCTCTGCAGAACCATGTGATGCTTGGGAGGGAAGACTAGATTGTTGGCACCATTAAATCACATATAATCAAAAGCCCAGCCTGGGGAAGTTCTTTCTGAAACCTCAACCCTTGAAACATTAAATATAAGACACAGTATGTTATATTTAACAAGTCAAGAAATGCCAAGGTATACCAAGTAAAACCCACTGTAGTTGTCTCTGGTTTGAAGAACTTTAATCCAAAAGTGTATTGCACCACAAATGAATTTTCTACAGCAGTTTTTAGGTAATACAGTTCTTATTTTACAACACTGAGCGTGTGGATCAAGGTCTGATGCTCATATAAAGGGCAATATATATACATACATATATATATATATATATATATATATATATATGTATATATACTGTATCACAAAGTTTTATACAAAGTAAAAGTGCATTAAATCACTTGGAATATTTACTCCATTCTTCCTCTTAAAGCTGAAGGAAATTCAACATGCAGGAGGAAAGCCTAGTCAGAGGGAGCTGTCTTAAGCTACTGGACTTCATAACGGGCCTCATAACCACCCCTCAAACTGCCAGGGAGTGGCACAGGCTTCCACAGAAATGTTGTGGCGGCCTCTGGTAAGCCATGAACTATCAGTCCCCTTGGATTCTTTCCTGGAACAGGTGAAAAGGAGGAAGCTACCTCTTCCTCATCAAAGTTAGCAAACAAAAGGGGCTCTGGTTCCATGTCCCCACTAGGTGGGAAGTAGCATTCTAAAGGGACAGACATCTGCAGGAAGTACCACACAAGGAGGTAGGTAACTGGAGAATGGTTCTTTTGCATGGGAGAGCCGGAGCTGGGCTAAGTAAGGTCTTGCTGCCCTGGCTTGGTACTTCATGGAAATGAAGTAAACTGCCAATACTTGTTTTTCTGTGAGATATATTTTATGTATGTCTGTATATATATGTATTTTGACTTTAAGCATAATTGAGGAACAATTTTACATAGATATATGACATAATAAATTTAGGAGCTCCAGTTATTAGTAGTTTTTTATTTATCAATGAAACTTTTATCAAACTATAAATCAGTAAATGGTTTCCTTTTAGATTCCATGTTGTGGCTTATCCAGAACAAGCATAATAATGAATACTAGTTTTTGCCAGCTCTTGTTGGAGGCATGTGTGTGCTATCAAGTACTGCAGCCAGCTGGGGCTGTTTGGACGCTGCACATGAATGTAGTGTCAAATACAGGGGGGCAGGGTGATGGGGAGAGTGGCTCCACATACAAGGCAGACTGCCACCAATGTTTTGGTCAAGGCTGAGGGAAGAAGGGACAGCTGCTGCTCTGGTTGAATAAAGCAGACTATCCTTAAGTAGAAAACGTGTGGTAAGCAGTGGTAGTAAGAATTTAGAGCAAAGCTGATGACATACCACGGCTTCTTCGGAGAATAGAATCACAGAGGGACAGGAATCCTGTTTATAGAAACATTTCCTCTTGATGATTTGATCTTCCTTTAAGAACACCAGTTACATGGATTTTATAATACAGAAGATATGTTTATAATAGTGAAGAACTATTTAGCTATAAAAAATAGTTTAAAATGGTTTACCAGCAACCTATCCAAGATAAGTACATTCATTAAAAAGGCAATTGAGTGTATTTGGTACTATACTTAGAATCTCTTTATCTGACTGCTAGTTCTCTTAAGTAAAATGGAGACACCGTCAGAAAGTTGCATATTCTTCATGAATCCACACTGGCCCCAGAGTACCTTAAAGATGAACACATCTCAAGTTCTAGGTGGTGTGGGAAACAAAGTGAAATGATGTTTTCTCAAGAGGAAGGGTCAAAAGCCTCTCCTAACTCAACTGATCCAAAATACGCTAACGGAAGGGGACTTTTAAAAGCCACCTTCATGGAGTTGGCTTTTTTGTGGCAGAAGCAGGTGGGTGTGGCCTGCTGGTCACCATTTCAAAGGGCTGTCGTCGCCTCTATACATCACCTGTACATGATGAGTCAGTTGCAACCTGACATACTGATCGCTGCTTCAGCTTTTCGTGCTAATGTTAAGAGGACTCCCGTGTTGGCCAGGGCTAGGATATTAGCAGCACTGGAAGTCTGGGTAGTGCTGGGACCCTCCCTATTGGGTGACCAGAATAACAGGATCAGCTCCCTCCTGCGGTTCATGTCAGCCTGCAGGAAGGTAGTCTAAATTCTTGTAAACAATATTTAGACGCTTGTACAAAATACTGCATTTACAGTGATTAAAAACCCACCCAGGCTGGTGTGTCAGTGTTCTTTTCACAGAAAAATGTCAACCCACGGAGCTCCATCCTTGGGTGTTCCCTCTAGGACCATGGTATCCGAGGGTTTGAAATAGACGGCCGGATGCTGCCCTTGGGAGCTGGTTTAGAACCAAACCACGACATCTGTGTTTGAAACAGAAAAGGCTCCTGAGAAGAGAAGCAGGACTGGGTGCTGAGGAAGCAGAAACAGCCCCCTCTCCTTCCCTGAGTCCCTGCTCCCAACCTCCAGCTGTCCTGACTGGCTGTGAACAAAGCAATGGAAATGGTTCCAGTTACCAGTCTGCAGAGCTGAGAGCCCCATTGTGGGAAAGAAACTTGAGGTGATGAGAACAAAGTAATAGAATTGTAAGGAAGTTTTTCTTTTTTGTAACTGGGAATTGAACCCACAGTGCTCTTCTGCTCAGTTATATCCCTAGCCCTTTTTTAAAAATTTGAGATGGGGTCTTGCTAAGTTTTCAAAGCTGCCCTAGAATTTGTGATTCTCCTCTTGCCCTTATCTTCCCTGGTAGCTGGGATTAGAGGTTGCACCGCCATACCCGGCTGCTGGTAATTTTTTCTGTTTCAGCATTTATGCAGGTGATTTCAAAAAAATTTTCTTGCTGTTGTGCTAGGGATCAAACCCAGGGCACCTGCACATGCTAGGTAAGTACTCTACCAATGAGCTACATCCCTAGCCCAGAATTTTTTTTTTTTTAAGTGCTATGCCAAATGTGATGTTGTTGATGAAGTGCTATCAACAAAAATGCTCCAAAAAAATACAGTCTGCTCGTCAAATGCAGCACATTTGGGCAAAAAAGAAGTCCTCAGTACTCAGATCAAGTTCATCATCCAAAAGCAACTCAGCTGATGATGCAACTGTGACTGGTTACCTGCCTCCAGGGGCTGGTCTTATTTGCCAGTGCTGGGATGTCTGGCTAGAGTGTTTGGCAGCTGAAACAGCAGATCAGAACCCTACCTTATATTCCAGAGTTTCCTTGAGCATGTTCTCTTCCTCTTGTGAAAAGTTCAACAACACTGACACAGCTTTTATAAGGTGAAAAGCCTGAAACAAAACAGGTTTTGCTTGGTGGGGTGGGGACAGAAAGTAAGGGGACTAAATGGGACAGCATTTCCTGTTTGCTTTGATTAGCAAGGACAAGTAGCTGAAGTTTGTACTTTCTGAAGTATGTCAGCAATGATATGTTCTGTCCCCCCGCACCCATCTCTCACTCCGGGGATTAGAAGGACCAAGAGAACATCCTCTGCAGTTATTCTGCTCTTTTGGCAGTACTCAGGAATGCTGGGTGGATTCTGTTCCCAAGACTCTGGCCTTAGCATCCAAGTTAAGATTTGAAAGTGGAGCTTATATCTCCCCCTATGAGCCAGTTTCCTCCGTGGTCTCTACCTTCCTATGGCTCAATCAGCAGGCCACTGCTGATTGAGAAATGGCCAAGTATCCACATGGAACATGGAGGTGGGGGAGGGAAGGAAGTGGACTGGGTGGGAAGCTACGAGCAGGGCTGGGCTCAATACCCAAAAGGCAGCTTGGAAGCTCTTTACCTCGGATTCTCGGCAGGACATGAATTTCAAAACAACATGTTTAAGGTACTCGAAGTTGATCTCCCGGGCATCAGTCAAGTCAGCATTATTAGTGACAGAAGGGGCCATGTTTGGCATCTCAGGGCCTGGCTTTTCCCGGACTTCAAAAAGCTCACTGTCGGGTCTGATTTTCTGACAAAACCAATGGGAAAAGTGTTAAGTTGAACCCTCCAAGACAGGTAGAAAATCAAGAGTGTGTGTGGGGGTTTGTTCCCTGGCCCCAGCTGCGATCACCTGCTGCTCTCTGCCTAACCTGCCCCTTACAGGGCAAAAGGGCCCCA
Source organism: Urocitellus parryii (assembly GCF_045843805.1). Lineage (NCBI taxonomy): Eukaryota > Metazoa > Chordata > Mammalia > Rodentia > Sciuridae > Urocitellus > Urocitellus parryii. Next base: position 201,533,093 of record NC_135534.1, read on the forward strand.
ACCTGGAAGAAAGCACCAGAGTCTGAGGAAGGCTCAGCTCCTGCGGGTAGGGTTGATGGCTAGGAAGGCATAAGGTAGTGCTTCCAGACACATGTCTCTGAGACAAAGAGCATCCCAGCCTGGAACAAAGATGCTGCTCTTGTCCCATGTTGATCCAAACATTGCCATATACACCCTGTACCACAAGGACTTGCACAAGGACTCCCAGTGCAAGCCCCACGTGCAGGTGAGGACACAGGCACAGAGAAGACAGGCATGTGCCCAAGACTGCTGTTCTACCTGCCCACACCTGACCTCCTGGAGATCCCTTGGCAAACAACTGGGGGAGCACCATCAGGCAGCAAAGGACCCCAGAATGACCTAAACCAGAGCATGGGAGCGGGGAAAAGAGGGGGGGTGGGCACATGGCATGGGCACTCACCAGCTCCTTCTGCAGCGTCTTCTTAAGTTCCAGCATCCTCTGCTGCATCTGCTTTATGGTCTGAGATAAACCCACCCACACCCAGTCGTTAGAGGCACATTTGACTATATCCAAGGTGTGAATGAAAACAAATACATCTGCTTGGGTTCCCTAAACACCTGCTACAAGCTCCCCAGAAGCTCATGCTCAGCCGCCACATGCATTGGCCGGCCCATGCACGGCTCTCTCCCTCCCATGCTGCCACTCTCCACTCCCCTGCTTCCTCAGGTACCATAGTGGTCACCATGTCACCCTGTTCTTCAGCTGCACTACTGCCCAACCACCTTTGTAACCTGGGTCTGAGCTTGAGGGTAGCACAGCTCTGCACAACATTATTTTGTCCTCAGAATTCTATTTATGGGAATGTAGCTCAGTGGTAAAGGGCTTGCCTAGCTTGTAGGAGGCCCTGGGTTCAATTCCCAGCACTGTGTCAAAAACAAAGAAAGAAAAAAGTCTATTGCATAGCCATGATCCCCAAGTAGGCTATTTGAGCCAGAATTTGTAGTGCTCATCAGCATTGCTCTCCTGAAATACTACAATAATTTGTAGTGCTATTTTGAACAGTGTAAAAGACCAGTCTTTCTACACAATTCACCAACACTGGGTTTTATGTCATTTATTTTATTTTAAATTAGTAAGCTAATTAGCCTTATGAGCCTTGAATAAAATTTATTACACCTTCCATTATTCACTAGGAATGCTAACTTCTATTTTTCCAATTAAATTTTGTAATCAGCAATACAGGAATTGTTTTTTTCTTCTGCGGTGCCGAGATTTGAACCCAGGTCCTTGTACATGCTAGGGAGTACTCTATCACTGAGCTACATCCCAGCCCTTTTTATTTTTCATTTTGAGACAGGGTCTCATTAAGATGCCCAAGATGGCCTGACCCTGCGTTCTTCCTGCCTCAGCTTCCTAAATTGCCGAATTGCAGACTGGGAATTTTAGTTTTTGTTTTGCAGTTAAGAAAGTAAGCTCAGGGAAGAATTTTTTTTTTTTTTTTTTTTTTTTAAAGAGAGGGGGAGAGAGGAGAGAGAGAAAATTTTTAATATTTATTTTTTAGTTTTTTCAGAGGACACAACATCTTTGTTTGTATGTGGTGCTGAGGATCGAACCCAGGCCGCATGCATGCCAGGTGAGTGCGGTACGTAGCTTGAGCCACATCCCCAGCCCCCAGGGAAGAATTTTTAAATAAAAATTTCTCCAAAATCTCACAACTGTCACATATCAAAATGAGGGTTTCTTGTGTACATTTTTTTTGGTCTGTGTGATGCTGGGGATTTAACCCAGGGTCTTGTACATTTGAGGCAAGCGTTCTACCAACTGAGCTATATCCCCAGTACTTGTGTACATTTCTTTAAAAAAAATGTATTTTTAGTTGCAGACAGACACAATACCTTTATTAAATTTTTTATGTGGTGCTGAGGATCGAACCCAGTGCCTCACGCATGCTAGGCAAGCGCTCTGCCACTGAGCCACAACCTCAGGCCCCTCTTGTGTACTTCTTTTTTTTTTTTTTTTAATTTCAATATTTATTTTTCAGTTTTCAGTGGACACAACATCTTTGTTTGTATGTGGTGCTGAGGATTGAACCTGGGCCGCACGCATGCCAGGCGAGCGTGCTACCGCTTGAGCCACATCCCCAGCCCCTTCTTGTGTACTTCTAATTCCAATCTCCAATTCTTCCATTGAATCATTAGCATTTTGAATACTTTGTCATCAGTTTTCACAGATTTCTAGTTTTCCTAATAGTAGTTTTGACAATAACTCTAGGGGAAGACCCATATCTTACTATATGGCTGGGTTTCCAGTTTTATTATTTGTGTGTGTGTGTTGCTAAGGATTGAATTCAGGGCCTTGCATGTACTAGGCACTAAAACTATAACCCCAGCCTCTGGGTTCCCATTTTTAAACAAGACTGGAATAAGCTTTGTTTCCTCAAGAGGTATTCCCTTGAGGGAGTGAGATTCTGGAGACTCACAGAAGTGCCTCGAGCTCCTGGACTGTCATGCGTTTTAAATCATCTGCAACATACCTGGATATATAAAATGGCCCAATGTGGTTTCAATTTGTATTCTTTAGGTTGACCATGAGGCTGGACATTCCCCCAAAAGTATATTTGGTATTTTATGTTTTCTTACTTGGTTTCCTGATCATTCATTCATTCGTCTAGTAATTACTGATGTGCCAGATACTGTCATGGGCTGGAGATGTAGCTCAGTGGTAGAATGCTTGCCTAGCATGCTCAAGGCCCAGGGCTCACCCACAGCATTCCCTCCCACCAAAAAAAAATCTACCCTCAGAGGGAAGACAGTAAGTAATATGTAGCATATCAGAAGGTATTGAGAGACACAGAAGCAAGGTAAGGGGTTAGGGTATTTTTTTTTTTTCACCCTGAAAATGTTTATTTTTATTTATTTTTTTCTTTTTTTTTAATTGTTGGTCATTCAAAACATTACATAGTTCTTAATATATCATATTTCACAGTTTGATTCAAGTGGGTTATGAACTCCCAATTTTACCCCGTATACAGATTACTGTAGGGTTAGGGTATTTTGATGGTGAGATCTGTCAGGGTGATGAGGGTAATAATCAGGGCAAGAATTGCGTAGGCCAAAGGCTCAGAAAGCAGAAAGGCACTGAGGTGAGAGGGTACTTGATATATTCACAGAAAGACAAGGCTGAGAGGAGGTGATGGGATGGAGGAGATTAAAAGTGGGGAGGCGAGATGACAGATGCAAAACCATCTAGAAATCCAACACCACCTTCTAAAAAAGAGATTATGGCAACCCAGAGTAAGTGACAGTGTGGCAGTGGTGAGAAGCAATTGATTTTGGTATAGTTTGAAGGGATAGTCAAGGATATACTACTGTTCTCGTGTTGGTGGTGCAGAACCAGGGGGTTAAGGATGACTCTCAGGATTTTGTCATTTATTGGGATGGAAAAGATGGCAGTAAAGCCAAGGAGAATTGAAAACTCAAGTTTGGTTCTGGATGTTTTAAGTTTAAGATGCCTTTTAAATACTCATGTGGAAATAGAGCAGATGTATTCATGGGGCCATCTCATGAAGGCAAGGATGCAGCTTAGGAATGTGACATTCCCAAGGGAAAGTGCAGTGTAGATAGAGGTTGGGGCTGGACCCTGTGCTACATGGTGTTGGGAGTGGGGAGGACACGGCCCCTCAAGGAGCAGAGAAGGAGCGGGCCATCAGAGGTGAGCTTCAAGGCAGAAATGTATGCCAAGTGCTACCAATTAGAAGAAAAATTAGGTCTTCTGGATTTAGTAAGGTGGATGTCACTGGTGAGCTTGACAAGAGCTCTTTCTCTGTGGAGAGGCAGGGGAGTGCCTGACTGGGGTGGATGAGAACAGGAGTGGAAAAGAGGATGGCAAGTGCGCTAGAGGAGGGTGGAGAGGTTGGCAGTACGGAGGCGAGGACGGGAGTCAACAGCATGATACAGTCTCATCATCTCATACTGTCAGTGGACAGAATGACTTGGAGGAAAAAGTTATGATGGAGCAAGAGGAGAGAACAGCACCTGGACCAAGGCCAGTAAGGAGGTGAGAGGAGTGGGATGGAAGGAGGGCTGGGTGGCTGTGCAGGCAAGGCAGGATCATGGGGTGGAAGAGGCAGGACTGGGGGGGTGGTGAGGAGAGAAGGTAGAGCAAAGCTGAGTTCAGTTCATTAGGGGCAAAACTAAACTCTACTGCCAGGAACATGTGCTGAGGCAGTAGTATTAAAGATAACAGGGCAACCATTTTTATGAGAGGATCCTGGCCACCAGGGGGCCATGTGGAGCCAGAGGGAGCCTTGGCTTCAAGGATGCTGGCAATGTTCTGATTATGTCAGTGTTAGTTCACTGAACCACACATTTGTTTTGTACTCTCTTTCTCTCATTTTTTGTACTGGGGATGGAACCCAGAGGTTCTACTACTGCTGCTGCTCCACAACTGGGCCACATCCCCAGCCTTGCCTCCTGAGGTGCTAGGATTACACATATCATATTTCTCATGAAGAGATTCAAGGGGGGATGAACACCTTTCTCCTTTATCATCTAAGTCCTGCCCCCACAAAAATTTAGGGGAAGAATTTCAGGCCAGAGCAATATCCAGCTAGCCTCTAAGTTTGCAGGGCACTTTCAAATCCAGGATGAAATGAGAACCTGAATTCATAGGTGCAGACGCAGGGTGGGGTGGGTGGAATCATGACATTTATTGAGCTTCCACCAGATACCACAGTGTTTGCAGTCCTGTTAACAAACACCTTCCTTCTAACCACCTGGACCCCTCAGAGGCCAGGATCAGTGGTGTTCCCAGCTGTGGAGAGGAAGTGAAGAGGGGAGGGGCTGTCCATATGGCCCAGCTGGGAGCCAGCAGGACGGCTGGGCTGACTGCCATTCAGGTTCAGACACTCTGGACAGTAGCTCAAGAGGCCTGGGGGAAGTGGAAGCAAGAAGGGCAAAAGAGAAGCGGAAGAGCAGGAGGAAGACCTTTTGAAAGCCAGGTAAAACCTCCTCAGAGGAGCTGGGGGCACTGGCAAAACCCTTGAGAACAGACAAACTCTGAGGCTGAGGGTGGAGACAGAGACACACAGAGACAAAGGGCCTCACCTTATTTTTCTCTGTAAGCTGCTGCTCCAAGTCCTGTTTTTCCTTCTGTAGCCGCCCTAGATCCATGGCCCCAACCTCTCCATTTGGTGTTCCGTCTGCAGCTGGAAGCTGGCACATGGGGTCCTGCATAGCTTCTGAGGTTACCTATGGGTGGTTGGTGGCAGCAAGTTGAGAGCAGGACAGGTAATGTTGACATTAAGCAGCAGGTGTATGGGGAAGAGGAGAGCTTATTCCATAGGTGTGGCCTCCTGAGCTGCCAGGAGCCAGCGTTCAACACAAGACCCACCCAGTGCCTTCCAGAGGGATACCAGCTTCTCACACAGTCACACTGACAGCCTGCACACTGACAGGTGCCACACACACGAAGGCATGCAGGCCTCACAGCCTCCTCACCAGCTGAACACCCCACTGAAAGAAAGGACACCACAGCACAGAACAAGTGCCCTGTGTTTTGCCTCGGTACATGGCTGTGACTTACATGTGGCTCCTGGCCCTGTAGCCTTGGCAGCTCCTCCTGCACTGCGGTCACCAGGACTTCCTCGGCCCTCTGACTCCTCAGGGCCTCCAGCTCACTCTGTAGCTGGTGCATCTGCAGCATGGCAGAGGCATGACCTAGGGCAGCAGAGGGAGTATGCAGCATGATCCCTGGTCTTCCAGCTGTATGACAGGGCCAGCTTGGGGCAGGGACACCAGACACAGTCAGGAAACCACTCCTCACCTTTCTCCAGCTGGAGAATTTCCTGCTCCTTCTGGAGAAGCTCTTCAGCCTTTTCTTGCAAACTCTGGTTCTTCTTGTCTATTGAAGCTGTCAGCTCAGTAGCCTTGGAGAAGAGAAACCAGTGTGAGAGGGGGCTCACAGCAGTTCTCACAGGACTGTTAGTGCCCAGTGTGCCCACGTGCCCCCGAAGTCCATGACCTAGAACAATCCCAAGGAAATTCTGCTCCTATGGACATGTGCAAAATCATCTTCCTGGGTAGGGGCCCTGCTTTAGGGTGATCTCCCTTGGCCCACAATGAGACAGACAGAGATGTAGCCCTCCAAAACATGCTGTCATAACCCTGCCTTTCCCTTTGCTGAGCACCTGCGATTTGACATACTGGGTGGGCATCTGACGTGAACTTCATTCCACTGTCTACAAGTGTGATTATCCTGAAGTCTTTTTCAGAGGAGACTCAGACTCAGATTTGTCAAGGACTCACTAAAGGCCTCAAGTTGGAAAACAAGCAAGGATGGGCCCAGAGGCTAAGTCTGTCTCCAAAGGCTGGCTTTCCCCACACTTCCTGCCAAAACATCAACCCACTCTTCTGGAGTTTTCGGTGGACATGGGCAGTGATGGGCCACCTCATAGAATTAAGAGTCCAGTAAGTCCCTGGCTGAGGACTTCCTTCAGATAATGGTTAGACAATTAGTATCTGACCACCAAAATCAGAAAAGGGTAACCTATGGGGTACGGGTTTCTTTGAACATCATCTCCACAGGGCATCCCACAGCAGACTGCATCTCAGAGACTGATGTCCACCCCAACCCTAGACAGATGGACCTCGACAGTCCCACAACAGTGGGGCACTGCAGGAGAGGGCATCACCACTTGGGCCCAAACCTAGGTATCAGACAGGGCCCACCTGTTGCTGGAGCTCTTCCCTTTGTTTTCGCACTTCCTCCAGGGCTTGAGCCATGGCCACACTCACAATTTCTCTTTGGCTCCACTCTTCCTACAATTCAGAAAACAGATAGGAGACTGAGCCTTAAACCTTAGTTCACATTTCCTCAGCTGCATGTTTCACATGAACCCTAACAAAGGCAGCTCTGCTTTGAAAGGCTAGACCAACATTCTTCCTGCTTTCCTATCCCCTGCTGATGACAGTCTTGGTGGACACCCCTCTAATTCCTCTGGACACTGGCACTTGTCCACAAGCATATAAGCCAGAACCCAGGCCAAGGCTAGGGCCCAACTTAAGAGGTGGTCTAATGAAATCAACATAGCATATGTGAATGGACTGGAACAATCTGGTTATAGAAAACATCATCAGCACTTACTGTTTTAATAGGGCAAAATGTCAGTGATTCATCAAAATTTTACAGAAGTGTGACCACACCCTTTTATAGGAGAGAAAATGGAGGCTCTGAAGGGTTATATGATTTGCCCATGGTCCTAGAGTGAGGGCTCTGGATGACAGACCCTCCCTCAGAGCATTTTCTACCTCCCCAACCTTTCCCAGAACACTCAGGGATCATCCTTGAGATAAACACATGGGTTTCCTCCCTGACACCGAGGCCTGTGCTTGCCAATCAGCCCTCAGCTGCAAAATACAACTTCTTAGGGGCCTGACCACTGGTCAGGGAGATGACCTGGACAGAACATGAGGTGGTCTGCTGTTTCTGTCTACCCAGATCCCCCTGATTTTGGCAGGGGGGCAGGTGAATGCTCATTGATCCTTTCTCCATTTCCACCCTAAAATTCCACATTACTCTAATAAGGCTCTCAATGATACCTTAATTTTGTGGCATATGATTCAGGCCTGGCAAATCATAGTATCTTGGTCCCCTTGACCAAGTAAACATCTAAAGGATGGCTCTGTCACCCAAGATGATGATCAGAATCTCTTCTATATTAAGATCCTTCTTTATATGCTGAAGCTGAGTGGGAGGCGCCCTCCTGCCACTGTGGGTGCTCAGCTGGAATGACCCAAGCTTGGAGCTGCTGTGGCCATATCCACCACACTGCAGGATGCAGCCTACATGATGGGACAAAAGCATGAACAATGGCAACAAGAGAAAGGAGGTGATAGACTCCAGTTCCAGTCCGACTGGTCTTTCTGGTTCTGTGAGTTGCTCCTCCTAAGAAACCTCCCATGTTAGCCTCAGCCACTGACATGCTGACCCTGCCCTGAGCTGACAGACAGGGAACACCTCGTGGCTGAACACCTGAGGCTGGGGCTGGGACAACACTCCTTAGCAGGGTCCTCCCAGGCCCTCCTACTTCCAAGCAGAGGTCTGGGAGTGGCTCTTTTGATAAAGGGGAAGGAGCAAGAGGTTTCAGCTTGGTAGAGAGGGTGAGAAGGTCCTGGAGGGGAGGCTGCTGTGCCTCCTGGGGAGCCTTTCCTGGGGAAGGTTAGAAGAGACAACTTTGACTGCTGATGGAGGGCAAGAGGTGGAGGCATGTGTGAGAAGACAGTAAGGTCAGGCCAGGGCAGGAAGCAGAGACTCAGGGCACCTCTCAGGGCACTGTCCTTGGCTCTTTTCATCCATGGCCATGTTGGGTCCTTAGGAATATTTTGAGGTCAGGGGTTACCATCATCTATTTAAAAAAGGGAAAATGGATTCCCTCAAGAATCAGATTGTGAGGGACTAGGCTGGCATATGAAACTGGATATATATGGCTCTAAAGTCTGTGCTGGGCCCCATATTGTGGGATTCAAGGTCGATATCTCCAGCCCGGGTTCACTGCAGCAGCAAGCAGGGCAGGCATTGTGAAGGAGCCATAAAGTGACCCACACATGTCAGCCTCTGCACCTGGGATGAATCTGGTGAAGTTCCATTTCCTTCAATCTTCCAGCTTCTAGAACTGCATTCATTGGTGGGGGCTCACAAAATGCAGTGCCTCAGAATACACAGGCATGGTGGTACACACTTGTAACACCAGTGACTCAGGAAACTGAGGAAGGGGATCACAAGTTTGAGGCCACCCTGGGTAATTTAGTGTGATTCTGTCTCAAAAAACAAAAACAATAAAACAACTCTCCCCCACCCCTCTTCGGTACAGTGTACTTGGGTTCAATCCCCAGTACAAAAGAAGCAAACACTGACAAAACTAAAGGGAGATAGCAAAATCCACAGGTGTAGTTGAAGAGTTAGTATGCTCTCTTCACATGGAACAAGTAGACAAAAATAATTAAGGAACTATGTAGACTCAAATAGTATTATCAACCAACTTGACCTAATTAGAATGCACAGAATACATAATGGCAGCAGAATATATATTCTTTTCAAACATGATGATATATTTGCTAAGACAGACTTTTAGTTAGTTTAGAAAACAAGTCAGAACCCAGGCATGGTAGTGCAAGCCTGTAATTCCAGTGGCTCAGGAGGCTGAGGCAAGAGGATTACAAGTTCAAAGCCAGCCTCAGCAATTTAGCAAAGCTCTGAGCAACTTAGTGAGACCCTGTCTCCAAATAAAATACATAAAAGGGCAGGGAATGTGCCCTCAGTGGCTAAGTGCCTCTAAGTTCAATCCCTGGTACCAAAAAAGCCCCGAACACCACCACCACCACCACCACAAAGCTTTCACGTCTTCTCACTTGAAAAACTAGGTAACTTCTATCTTCTAACTGGGCCACGAATGACACACTGTGGGTCTGAATTTCCATTTTTTCTAGTGTCAGTGTATTAGTTTCCTATAGCTGCTATAATGAATCACCATAAATTTGAGGGCAACAAAAGTTAATCAATTGACAGTTCTGATGGTCAGAAATCTGAATGGAGCCCTGTGGGAATACATCAAGGTATCAGTAGAGCTGTTTTCTGAAGGAGACCTTGGGAAGTTCCATTTCCTTCAATCTTCCAGCTTCTAGAACTGCATTCATTGGTCTGTAGCCCATTCGTCCATCTTTAAATCTCTATTTGCTTCCATTGCCTTTTGACTTCTGTTTAAAATCTGCCTGTCTTGCCTGTATAAGGGCACTTGTAATTATTTAGGGCCCAAAAAGATAATCCAGGATAAACTCCTTATATCAAGATCCTCAATCACATGCAGATTGACCTTTGCCATATAAGGGAACTTCTAGAAAATAGGATGTAGATATCTTTTGGGACCATTACTCAGTCTACCACATAGTCAGTTTTGACAAGTTATATTTTTCTAGAATTTTACCATTTAAAATGATTTTTAGGGCTGTGCTTGTGGCTCAGTGGTACTGTGCTCACCTAGCTTGCATTAGGCACTGGATTTGATCCTCAGCACCACATAAAAATAAACAATAAAGATATTGTGTCCACCTAAAACTAAAAAATAAATATTTTTTAAAAAGTAAATTTTAAAACGTTTTGGCATAAGGTGGTTTATATGTCTTATCTGTTTTATGTCTCAGGATACACAATGATGATTTATAGCATGCTAAAATTTCCTTCTATGTATTGTTTTACATTCCATTAGTTCAGACAGATAGTATTCACATGATGTTGTATTTAAAAGTATTTTTAAATTTCCATTGTGATTTTTTCTTTTACCCTGTGGTGATTGGAAAAATGCATTTTTTATTGGTTGTTTTTAGTTACATGTGACAGTAGAATCTATTTTGATCTATTTATACAGGCATGGAATAGATCCTAATTAGGATCCTAGTCTTGTGGATGTACAGGATGGTGAGATTTCACAGTGGTGAATTCTTATATGCACAAAGGAGAATTATGTCAGATTAATTCCCATTCCACTGTCCCCTCTCCTTTCCCTTCATTCCTCTTGTCTAATCCACTGAACTTCTATCCCCCCGCATTTATTGTGGGTTAGTATCTACATATCAGAGAAAATATTTATTCTTGGGGACTGGTTTATTTCACTTAGCAGGATAGTCTCCACATCCATTCATTTACTGGCCAATAAAGTCATTCTTTTTTTTTTTTTAAAGTTGCAGATGGACATGATACCTTTCTATTTTTTTAAAAATATTTAGTTTTTAGTTGTAGTTGGATACAATATCTTTAATTGATTAATTAATTTTTATGTGGTGCCGAGGATTGAACTCAGGGCCTTGCCCGTGCTAGGCAAGCCACACCCCAGCCCCAAATATTTATTTTTTCGTTGTAGTTAGGCACAATACCTTTATTTTATTTATTTATTTTTATGTGATGCTAAGGATTGAACCCAGGGCCTTGCACATGCTAGGCGAGTGCTCTACTGCTGAGCCACAACCCCAGCCCACAATACCTTTTTATATATTTAATTATTTATATGTGATGCTAAGGATCAAACCCAGTGCTTCACATATACTAGGCAAGTGCTCTATCACTGAGCTACACCCCAGCCCTAAAGTCATTCTTTTTTCATGGCCGAGTAATATTTCACTGTGTACAGACACCACAATTTCTTTATCCATTCATCTGCTGATGGGCATCTAGGTTGGTTCCACACCTTAGCTATTGTGAATTGTGCCGCTATAAACATTGAGTAGCTGTTACTGTAGTATGCTGATTTTAACTGCTTTGGGTATATACCAAGGGGTGGAATAACTGGGTCAAATGGTGGCTCCATTTCTAGTTTTTTGAGGAATTTCCATACTGCTTTCTGGAGTAGTTGCACTAATTTGCAGTCCCACCAACAATGTATGAGTGAACCCTTTCCCTACATCCTTGACAATATTTGTTGTTACTTATATTCTTGATAGATTGCCATTCTAGTTGGAGTAAGATGAAATCTCAGTGTAGTTTTAATTTGCATTTCTCTAATAGGCAGACATGTTGAACATTTTTTCATGTATTTGTTGACCTTTCATATTTCTTCTTTTGAGAAGTGTCTGTTTAGTTTCTTAGCCCATTTATTGACTGGGTCATTTGCTTTTTAGGTGTTAAGCTTTTTGAGTTCTTTGTATATTCTGGAAATTAATGCCTTATCTGAAGTGAATGTGGCAAAGATTTTATCCCACTCTGTAGGTTCTCTCTTCATGCTCTTGACTGTATCCTTTGCTGTGATAAAGCTTTTTGGTTTCATATAAACCCATTTATTAATTTTTTATATTACTTCTTATGCTTTAGAGGAGTCTTGTTTAAAACATGGGTTCCTAAGCTGAAATGTTGGAGTGTTGACCCTATATTTTCTTCTAGTATGTGCAGGGACCTCTAGTCTAATTCATAGGTCTTTGATCCACTTTGAGTTGAATTTTGTGTAGGGTGAGAGATAGGAGTTAAATTTCATTCTACTATATATGAATTTCCAGTTTTCCCAGCACCATTTGTTGAAGAGGCTATCTTTTCTCCAAAGTATGTTTTTGGTGCCTTTGTCTGAGATAACTATATTTATGTGAGTTTGTCTCTGTGTCTTCTACTCTATTCCATTGGTCTTCATGTCTGTTTTGATGCTGATACCATGCTGTTTTTGTTACTATAGCTCTGTAGCATAATTTAGGTCTCGTATTGTGATGCCTCCTGCTTCACTTTTCTGCTGTGGATTGCTTTGGTTATTCTGGGTCTCTTATTTTTCCAAATGAATTTCATTCATAACTGCCTTTTCTACTTCTATGAAGAATGTCATTGGAATTTTAATAGGAACTGTGTTAAAATCTGTATAACACTTTCAGTAGGATAGCCATTTTGACACTTCAATTCTGCTTATCCAAGACCATGAGAGATCTTTCCATTTTCTAAGGTTTTCTTCAATATCTTTCTTTGGTGTTCTGTAGTTTTCATTGTAAAGGTCTTTCACTTCTTTTGTTAGATTGATTCCCATGTAATTTCATTTTTTTGAAGCTACTGTGTATGGGATAATTTTCCTAATCTCTCTTTCAGCTGATTCATCATTGCTGTATAGGAATGCAATTGATTTATGGGTGTTAATTTTATATCCTGCTACTTTGCTGAATTCATTAATGAGTTCTAGAAGTTTTCCGGTGGAGTTTTCCAGGTCTTTAAATATAGAATCATGGGGCTGGGGATGTGGCTCAAGGGGTAGTGCGCTCGCCTGGCATGTGTGTGGCCCGGGTTCGATCCTCAGCACCTCATACAAAGATGTTGTGTCCGCCGAGAACTAAAAACAAACAAACAAACAAAAAAACCTCTCTCTCTCTCTCTCCCTTTAAAAATAAATAAATAAATAAATAAATATAGAATCATGTTATTGGCAAACAGAGATAGTTTGAGCTCTTCTTTTCCTATTCATGTCCCTTTAATTTCTTTCTTTTGCCTAATTACTCTGGCTACAGTTTCCAAGGGCTATGTTGAATAGAACTTGTGAGAGAGGGTATTCCTGTCTTGTTCTAGTTCTTACAGGAAATGCTGAAAGTGCATTTAAATTTTTTTTTTTTTAGTTGTAGATCAAAGACCTATGAATTAGATAAGAGATCCCTGCACATACTAGAAGAAAATATAGGGTCAACACTCCAACATTTCAGCTTAGGAACCATGTTTTTAACAAGACTCCTTCATTTTATTTTAATGTGGTACTGAGGACGGAACCCAGTGCCTCATACATGCTAGGCAAGTGCTCTACCAATGAGTTGCAACCTCAGCCCCTGAAAGTGCATTCTTAAAAAAAAAAAAAAAAAAAAAATATATATATATATATATATATATTAGTTGTAGTTGGACACAATACCTTTATTTTATTTTTGTGAGGTGCTGAGGATGGAACCCAGAACCCTGTACATGCAAGATGAGCATTCTACTGCTGAGCCACAACCCTAGTCCCTGAAGGTGCATTTTTAATTGCAAACATACACACAGAGGTTTTCTCATTTTTATTGTTGATTTTAGACTTAATTGGATTCTGGTCAAAGAATAGTCTGTCTTCAATACTCTGTATGAAATTTCTTGAGACTTACTTTATGGTAAAATTTTCTAATTATTCCATGTCTGCCTGAAAAGGATATGCATATTTTACAACTGGTGGGTGCAGAGCTCCATGTATGTTAAGAATATATATATTTTAAAATATTTATTTATTTATTTTTTTAGCTTTAGGTGGACACAATGTCTTTATTTTTTATTTTTATGTGGTTTTGAGGATTGAACCCAGCGCCCTGCACATGCCAGGTGAGCGCGCTACTGCTTGAGCCACATCCCCAGCTCCTTTTAAGAATATTAATATTCTTAAGTTCAAATCTATACTTATAACTTTCTCTCAACTTATTCAGAAAACTTATATAGAAATTTGTTAAAATATCCAAGAATTTAGATTTGTCTAGTGATATCTGGATTCCTGTTCATTTTTTGGTGTTTGGGGGTAGGGGGCATATTGGGGATTGAACCCAGGGATGCTTCACTACTTACCTACACCCCCAGCCTTTTTTTTTTTTTTTTAATTTTGAGACAGTCTGGTTAAGTTGCTGAAAGCCTTGCTAAGTTGTGGGTCCAGCCTCCAAAGCTGTGATTCTCCTGCCTTAGCCTCCTCAGTCACTGGAATCACAGATGTGACACTTGCCTGATTTCCCAACCTTCTATTTTCAATCCTCTGTTTCCTTATTTTAGACATGACTCTGATAAACAGCATATAGTTAGTTACTTTAAAAATTGAAAAATTTTATCTTTTAATTGTGGCATTTGTTTAAATATTGACATGTTTGAGTTTAAAGTCACTATCTTAAGATGCTTTTTGTCTCCTGTTCGATATTCACTTTTAACCCTTTATTTTCTATTCTGGATTTTTAAAAATTCTTTTTTTTTTTTAAGTCTGGAAGCTACACACCCTTTTATTCCTTTTTTTTTTTTTCAGCGATTAATCTACAGATCACAATATGCATCTTTGTCTTGTCCAAGTCCAGTCTTTGTTCGTTTTGGTGCAGGAGATTGAACCCAGGGCCTTCTGTGTGCTAAGCACCACTGAACTACACACCCAGCCAAAAATTACTTGGTATTTTTGTCCAATTCCCAGAAGATGTGAGGGATTGAGAATACTGATCTTATCTGACTTGGGTTATTTTTGTCTTATATTTTATTTACATTATGTGTTTATTAAGATAAATAATTATTCCATCCCTTAGGTACAATGGACGCTCTAAGTGGGGGTTTTATGTCCTTGTGAGGTTGAATACTTATGTTGTACATGTCATACAATATGGAAATATAAGACTATAAAAAAACCATCACTATTTTTTTAATAAGTTCATTTAGATTTGTTCTTCATTCCCTCTTACCTCTTTACATCCTCTGTACTTCCATCTAGAATTTCCCTTCACCAATCTAGGATCACTTTAATCCAAAATTAGCTAGTGAGATTTTCTGGGCCACCTTATTTCTTTAATTTGTTCAATCCACCCCAAGGCAGGGTGGGGATGTGGTGCTGGTTACTTCTGGGTTACCTTTACTCCTAAGTGTCCCAAACCAAATCTTTAAGGATCTCCCAGGCTAAACCCAATGTGGGTCTTAAATTCCAACCTTTATCTCCAGCTCTGAGAAGCTGCAGGAAGCCTGGATAAACATCTAGCAGGAATCCCCAGGGAAAAGCTGCTCCCCATGCTGTAGGCTCCCCAATGCCTTCAACTGGCAAGTTCTCATTTTGGACAGCTTTTCTGCACACTCCAGGGCGAGCTGGTCTGAGTTGTGCCCTTGGGGAAGGGGAAGCATCTCTAGTTTCCTTTCAACCAGCTCTGGTCAGCCTTGCCCCCACTGCTCCACAGTGAACACTTGTCAGCCTCGCCAATGTAGGCTTCAGTCTTTCTTGACTCGTCAGCTGATGTGACAGTTCCCTTCTCTGTCCTGTAGCACTCTCTGTCCTCTCTTTCCGGAGCTCAACCTTCTTCTGGTTCCACTGATCTCCTACTTGCAGTTCCCTTGGAGTCTTCTAGTTGATCCTCCTTTTCTTCTGAACCTTGGAAATGTTGGCTTGACCCTGGTCTTTACTTTTGGTCCTGTTCTTTATACTCATTGCATGTCCTCTGGTTGTAAATCAAAAAAATAAATGTGTAGCTGGATGCAGTGGCACATGCCTGTAGTGGCTCGGCAGGCTGAGGCAGGAGCATCGTGAGTGCAAAGCCAGCCTCGGCAACTTAGCAAGGCCCTAAGCAACTCGGCTAGACCTCCATGTCTCTAAATAAACATAAAAAGGGCTGATAATGTGGCACAGTGGTTAAGCACCCTGGGTTCTAGTCCCTGGTACCAGAGGGGGAAAAATTGTAATGATTTTCTACTTTATATATTTATCCCGAACCTCAGTTGGTATTTCAACACTTGTTAGCCAAAAATAACCAGATATCTTCCAGACTCCCAGTGGTTCCCTGACCAGGTATAATATTGCCTTCCCAAGAGACATTTGGCAAAGTAGAGACCAAGATTCTCCTCCACACACCACACATTTTCAGCACAGCCCCCCATCATGATTGTGGCCCAGCACATCAACGGTGCTGAGGGTGAGAAACCCCGAGTTACACAGATCGTGTGTTGGGGCCACCTCCAATTCCTTTCATGGCAAGTGATGAAAGCTCTGTATCAAACATACATCCTGAGTCTGTACAATTCTCCCCAAACCCAACACTCACATGTAGTTGTTGCATTACTAAGAAGCCTCCTAAAAGCACTTCTGCCTGAGTGCTTCTCCACCCCGAGCCAGGGAAATTGTCTTAAAACAAAGCCCTTACACATCACTTCTCTGCTGCAGAGGCCGCCTGCTGTACTTTCTCATGCCTGCGGCCTCCTCACTCAGGTTCTGCGATCCCCCAGCGGCTCAGCTGCAGCCACACTGGACTGATCTTTGAACACACCAAGCTATTTTCTGCCTCTAGAGCTTCTGTATTTGCTATTTCTTCTGTCTGGAGCATTCCTTCTCCAAATGTTCACATTTCTGGCTCCTTCTCCCTAATCAGATCTCTGGCTCAAATGTCACAGAAGTCTTTCTTGACCTGTATACTGAAAAGTGGCCTCTTCTTCCTCCTGTCTGTACCTCACCCTGCCTTATTTTCTTCATAATGATCACTATTTGCCGTTGTTTTTTTCTCTCTAATTACAAGCTCCACGGAGGAGAAAAGCTCTGTCTGTCTTGTCTTGTTCATTGCCAGATTTCCACACCTACAATGTGCCTGGCAATTACAGACATTCTGATGTTTAGTTAAGGAATGCATGGAACAATTTCTGACTTCAAGGTGTGTGCTGCCAACTACTAACGATGATGCCTGAGCAACCTGTCAGATACCAGTAATGAAAGCTTATGAACCATTCAGTTATAGACGTTCTCAGAGAACATCCTAACCCAGGCAAGTATTCCAATGACCCATCATCCCCAGGAACTGGGAGAGGAGCCTGAGCATACAAGACCAGGGATGTCAGGGAGGCAGGATTTGACTCAAGCACCAAGTGCACAGAAAGGAAAGGGTGCCTACATTTCTGCTCAAGGTCCCTGATACAAACAAGGTCTTCATGAACTTTTAAGACATGGCTTTACTTGTCTCACTGAAAAAAACAAGCCAGGGAGGCGCTCTAACAGCAGGACATCCAGGAAACTGACACAGAGGTATAAAGCACTGGGCCACCCTCGTTACTCGATAGAGCACTATCCCTAACTATGAAACCCAGACAAATTACAAATTTCTTATACTTGGAAGTTCAATGATATTAATTGCCAAATGAGTATTATTATCATTATTATTTTTAATTAGTTACACATGACATTACAATGATCTTGGCAATTCATACATTTGAATCAATTGGGGCATAATTTCTTATTTTTCTGATTGTACAGATTGCAGAATCACACTGGTCATAGAGTCACCTATATACATACAGCAATCATAGTGTCTATTCTTTTCTGCTGCCCTTCCTATCCCCCCTTCCCCTCCCCTCCTCTCCCATCCTTTCTCTCTATCCAATCTAATGTGTCACACTTTTCTTTTTTCTTTTTCTCCTCACAACATCATACATGTATTCTGTATAACGATGAGGGTCTCCTTCCATCTTCCGTGCAATTCCCATTCTCCCTCCTTTTCCCTCCCACCTCTCTTCCCTATTTAGAGGTAATCTTCTTCTCATGCTCTTCCTCCCTATCCCATTTTGAGTCACCCCCCTTATATCAGAGAAGACATTCGGCATTTGTTTTTTAGGGATTGGCTAACTTCACTTAGTATAATGCTAATGCCATCCATTTCCCTGCAAATGCCATGATCTTGTTATTTTTTAAACAGTATTAGAGATTGAACACAACTATACTTGAATTTTATTTTAAGATAGGTTCTAACTTGCCAAGCTGGCCTTGAACTTGTGATCCTCCTGCCTCATGCTCCCAATCACTGGGATTAGGTGTACCATACCTAGATAATTCTTTTTTTTTTGAAATTAAACTCAGGGGCACCTGACCACTGAGTCACATTCCCAGCCCTATTTTGTATTTTATTTAGAGACAAGGTCTCACTGAGTTGCTTAGCACCTCACTTTTTGCTGAGGCTGGCTTTGAGCTCACGATCCTCCTGCATCAGCCTCCCTTGCCACTGGGAGAACAGGCACGCGCCACCATGCCCAGCTAGATAATTCTTAATATAGTCCTGGAGCTCTGAGAGGACTTAATGAGGTGACACTTTCTAGCAGTTGCCTGATGGGAGCACTGAACTAAAGCTAGCTGCATGTTTCCACTGTAAGTACAGAACTTCGGTGATCATGGTATCTCCTCTGCCAGGTAAGCACCAAGTGCAGGACTTTGGCTGATCTCTCCAAACACACTTGTAAAAGATATAAACACTTTTGTGAAACTCTGATTCAATTAGATAAATACCTTCAGCTTCTTTAGCTCAAACTGATGATGTTGTAAAGAATGTTCAAATTCATTTCTGCTTTCTTTCAGGGCTGCATTTTCTTGTTCCAGCTCTCTCTGCAAATCAAGAACACATAATGATCGGCATCTCTGAAATGCCTTTTCTTTTGGTCACTGTAGGGATGTGAAATGACAATAGGGTGAGGGGGTTGGGGTTTGGCTCAGTGGTAGAGCACCTGCCTAGCAAGTGTGAGGCTCTGGGTTTCACCCCCCGCACCACAGGAAAAAAAAAAAGCTGGATGTGGTGGTACACACCTGTAATTCCAGTGGCTTGGGAGGTTGAGGCAGTAGGATCACAAGTTCAAAGGCAGCCTCAGCAACTTAGTGAGGCCCTAAACAATTTGGCGAGACTCTACCTTTTTTTTTTATTTTGGGGTACTGGGATTGAACTCAGGGGCACTCAACTACTGAGACACATCCCCAGGCCTTTTTTGTATTTTATTTAGAGATAGGATGTCACTGAGTTGGTTAGTGCCTTGCTTTTGCTGAGGCTGGCTTTGAACTTGTGATCCTCTTGCCTCAGCCTTCCAACAGCTGGAAATACAGGAGTATGCCCCATGCCAGGCAAGACCCTATCTTAAAACAAATGGTAAAAAAAGGGATGGGGATGCGGCTCAGTAGTTAACTTGGGTTCAATCCCCGGTACCCAAAAAGAAAAAAAAATTATAAACTTCTCAAGGAGGAATAACATGCTTCTCAAAATTGTGGGGCAGGGAAAGGGACTATAAAAAGGGAGAAGTCACTGAGGAGAAACAACATGAGTTTCAGAAAGAACATGAAAAGGCTGAGGGGAATGGTCAGGAAGTGCCAGGAAGGCCCTCGGGGGAAAAAAAATCCATCTATTTTAGATTTCTCTAAAAAGTTGCCATTTCACAGGGTCTCACAAGCAGGGGCTTGTTAGAAAGATCTGACCTTTTGTACAAAGTGAATTCCTAACTGAGGTCAGGAGTCAAGCATGGGGCAGATGAGCTGTGCCTGGGCCCAGTGCTGATGCTCAGCCTCCCTCTGTTCTCCACTCACCATTCTGCACTCAGCAGCTGTCTGGTCGGCTGCCTGTGCCTGCGCCAGGGCGGCCATCTGGGCCTCCAGCACATGGGTGCGTTCCCTGCACTGCTGCTCCAGGGTGAGGGCCTGCTGCTGCGCAAGGCTGCTGTCCCGGTTCGCCGCAGCCTGCAGGGAAACCAAAGCCAGTTAGTGAAAAGAAAAAGAAAAATTTGGGGAGGGGATGGTAATTTTATTCTGGCTCTTTGTGGCCCAAACATGGTACCCAATAGAAATAGATCCTCATCCTAAGGGCCTCCTCCCAGGTATCGTTGAGAAACCCCTGCAGGCCATGCCTATTGATGGCAGACTTGCCCTGTCCCAGAAGACAGCCCAGCATGGGTCTTTCTGCTCTCTATCACTGAGCTACACCTCAGCCCCTGGCATTGGTTTTGATGCCACTGCTGTGCCCTCATGGCATGTGGGGAAGCTCTGGGAACTAGCCCATTCCTGAAGCAGGCCTCCTCAATGGCTGCACAGTGTCCCCCTAAGCTGATGCTTCTCTAGAGTGGCAGTGGAATATAGTGGTAGAACAGGGCTTTGCATGCGAGAGATGCGAGTCCTGCCACTTGCTGACTGTAAGCCCCTGGCCAGTGACCAAAATCCTTCTGAGCTGACCTCTATGAAATGTAGACGACAGTGTGTACCTCTTAGGTGTGCTGCAAGGACTAAGCAAACTTCTGTGTAATGTACTCAGCATAGTACCTCGGATGTGGTAGTCATGAAATCAATTATGGTTGCTTTTTTTTTGTGAGAGAGAGAGAGAGAGAGAGAGAGAGAGAGAGAGAGGGAGGGAGGGAGGGAGGGAGGGAGGGAGGGAGGGGGAGAATTTTTTAATATTTATTTTTTCAGTTTTCGGTGGACACAACATCTTTATTTTATTTTTATGTGGTGCTGAGGATCGAACCCAGCACCCCACGCATGCCAGGAGAGCGCATTACCACTTGAGCCACATCTCCAGCCCATGGTTACTTTTTATTATTTATTTTATTTTTTGTGGTGCTGAGGATTGAACCCAGGGCTTTAAACATGCTTGGCAAGCAGTGTACCACTGAGCTACATCCCCAGCCCTTTTTATTTTTTAGTTTGAGACAGGGTCTTTCTTTCTTTTTTTTTTTTTTAAATATTTATTTATTAGTTATTGGCGGACACAACATCTTTGTTGGTATGTGGTGCTGGAGGATCGAACCCGGGCCGCACGCATGCCAGGCGAGCTCGCTACCGCTTGAGCCACATCCCCAGCCCCGAGACAGGGTCTTTCTAAGTTGCTGAAGCTGGCAGTGAACTTGTGATCCTCCTGCCTTAGCTTCCAGAATTGCTTAAATGACAGGAGTGGACACTGCACCTGGCTGCTGAGTACTTTCTTTTAGTTGTCGATGGGCATTTATTTATTTATTTATGTGTTGCTGAGGCTCAAAACCAGTGCCTCACACATGCTGGGCAAGCGCTCTGCCACCAAGCCCCAGCCCCAGCTCTGGCTGCTGACTACTTTTAACTGTAACTCAGTCAACACACGAGGCTGTGATGACACTTCTTTGCCCATGCTCTCACTAGAGCTTTGACCAGTTCTCCACACTTCTATCACAAGCTGAGGTTGGACCCCTTGAGGAACTACTACCTCTAACTTCCCCAGAATGGGCCAGGGCCTGAAGGTTGGGTGTTGGTGGGATCACCCAGTCAATCCACATCTTCAGGTCACTGGGATCCTCGGCAGCTTCTCAGTCCTTGACCTGCTCTGCCTGCATGCTCACGTCTACCATAATAACTATGTCCAAGGTCAGATCCAGACATTGATGCAGATGCTTGGGAGTGTGTCTGGAGCACCTGCACAAGATCAATGGGAAAGCCCAAGACCTAGTGCCCAAGAAGCACTCACGAGTTCCTGGATCTGTGCATCCTGCGCAGCCACGACATCCCTGCTCTGCCTGAGCCGCTCCTCAGAGGCCTGAAGGCTCTGTTCCAGTTCCTTCACCTATGGGGAAAAAAAGTATTCTTTCTGTTTACAAGAAGCTGAGCAATTTTAACAAATGGTTTTAAAATTCAAATTAGGTTGGGAGTATAGCTCAGTGAGAGAGCATGTGCGTAGCAGCACAAGGCCCTGGGTTCCATCCCTAGCACCAAAAAAAATTAATAAAATAGGTACATGACAGAAAAATGCAAAATGAGAAAAGAAATATCCAGAAGCCTACCATTATAAAACACTAGCATTTGGGGCTGGGATTGTGGTTTAGCGGTAAAGCGCTCACCTAGCATGTGCGAGGCCCTGGGTTCGATCCTCAGCACCACATAAAAATAAATAAATTAAATAAAGATATTGTGTCCAACTACAACTAGAAAATATATATATTAAAAAAAAAGACTAGCATTTTAACACTGTCTCTTCTACTCTGTCTTCTTTTTTTTTGAGATGGGATCTTGCTAAGTTGCTTAGGCTGAACCTGTGACCCTCTTGACTCAGCCTCCAAGCAACTGGGATTACAGGTGTGTACCACTGTAACTGGCAGTTAGGTTTTTTTTTGGTTCTGGAGATGAAGCCCAGGGCCTCATGTGTGCTAGAAAAGTGCTGTGCTAAGAACTATATCCCCAGACCCCGAGAGGGACAGCTTTAACCATCAGGTTCTTCATATACATTCACTAAAAAAATTTAACTAAAAACATCCCCATGGGCTGGGGATGTGGCTCAAGCGGTAGCGCGCTCGCCTGGCATGCGTGTGGCCTGGGTTCGATCCTCAGCACCACATACCAACAAAGATGTTGTGTCCGCCGAAAACTAAGAAATAAATATTAAAAATTCTCTCTCTCTCTCTAAAAAAAAAAAAATTAAAAACATCCCCTTGAGGAGGGGGTTACTATTTCCATGCTGGACAACAGTAATGTTACTTGTCTGTGATTACAACTTTTAGTAGTGGTAGAGCCCGGATTAAAACCCAGTTTTTTCAATTCTTGGGTTCAGAGAATATCACCCAAATGTTAATTTAGAGGCAGAGCTCAAGAAAGATTCATAACCTTAAAAGGTTAAGTGAAATGTTACCATATGACCCAGCAATTCTACTTCTAGGTATATGCCTACGAGAAACGAAAATATGTAACTTCACACAAAAATCTCATATACTAATGTTCATGTAGCATTATTTACAATAGCAAAAAGGTAGCAGCAACCCAAATGTCCATCAATGAGTGAATGGATAAACAAAATGTGATATATTCACCCATCAGAATATTATTCAGCCTTGAAAAAAAATTCTTTTTTTTTTTTTTTTGAGAGAGAGAGAGAGAGAGGAGAGAGAGAGAGAGAGAGAATTTTTTTTTCAATATTTATTTTTTAGTTCTCGGCGGACACAACATCTTTGTTGGTATGTGGTGCTGAGGATTGAACCCGGGCCGCACGCATGCCAGGCGAGCACGCTACCGCTGAGCCACATCTCCAGCCCTGAAGAAGGAAATTCTGATATGTTATGACCTAAATGAACTCTGAAAACATGCTAAGTAAAATAAACCAGATACAAAAGACAAAGGGTATATGACTCCACCTAAGTGATGTACCTGGCATACTCAAAATCAGAGATAGAAAGTAGAATGGTATTTGCCAGGGGCTGGGATAGGAGAGAATGGGGGTTTCTGTTTTAGTGGATACAGGGTTTCAGTTTTGGAAAATGAAAAGGGTCTGGAGATAGATGGTGTGGGCTGCCCAACAAAGTCAACATATACTGAACAACACTGAACCGTATGCCTAAAAAATGGCTTAAATGGCCAATATTATATTATATATTTTTTACTATTAAAAAAAAGCCAGGCACATGTCTATAATCTCAGCAACTCAGGAGGTTGAGGCAGGAAGATCATACGTTTGAAGCCAGACTGGGCAATTTAGCAAGACCCTGTCTCAAGAAATAAAAAGAACTGGGGCTCAGTGGTACAGCACCCATGGGTTCAAATGAACAACCACCACAACAAAAGTATAATTAAAAATAAGATGCCATCAAAGCATCCAAACAGACTCTGAAGGTTCTAGGAGTTAATAAGACATCTACTGGGAAAAGTGTAAAATTTTAATAAAGAGTATAAAATAATCTGAATAAATGGAATTTATATATATTCTCAGAAGGGATTCCTTAATATTATAAAAATGACAATTCTCCCACATAGTCCACACATTTAATGTAACTTCACTAAAAATCCAAGTTAAACTTTTTGATCTCAAAACTTAAGAACTTTAAACTGAAAATTTTAAATTTCTACAAATAGTTAAATCAACCTTTGAAGAAAAGGGGAACGTATCAGGTATCAAGATCTAGTATTGACAACACTATAGTAATAAAAACACTGTAGAATCTATACAAGAGCAGACAGACTGACTAAAGGAATGTACTGAAAAAGGCAGGGGCAAACCCCTGTGCAAATGGAAGCTTAGTATGTGATACGGAGAGCATAAGGATCAACATGGAAAAGAGAGAGTGTTCATCAAATGATGTTGAGAAACGTGGAGAAAAGTAAAGCTTGATTATTTCTTAAAATCACACATAAACACAGTCTGTATATGTGAATTAGAGATCTATTATGCCAATAACAAAATTATAAAATGAATAGAAAAAATACAGAAGATCACTGTGACTTAGAAATAAGAATGCATTCTATTGGTGGGGATATTGGGCACTGAACCCAGGGACACTTTACCATCAAGCCCCTCTTTATTTTTTATTTATTTATTTATTTATTTTTGAGAGAGAGAGAGAGAGAGAGAGAGAGAGAGAGAGAGAGAGAGGATTTTTAATATTTATTTTTTAGTTTTCGGCAGACACAACATCTTTGTTTGTATGTGGTGCTGAGGATTGAACCTGGGCCGCACGCATGCCAGGCAAGTGCGCTACCGCCTGAGCCACATCCCCAGGCCCCCTTTTTATTTTTTTAAACTAAGTTGCTTAGGGCCTCATTAAGTTGCTGAGGCTGGCCTTGAATTTGCAATCCTCCTACCTCAGCCTCTGAGTTGATAGCTTTATAGGCGAGCACCACCATGCCCAGCAAGAATGTATTTCTTAAATGAAATGTCAATGCACAGAGCAAAAACACTGATGGGGCCTTTCTCTTTCTGCCATTTTGGAGCCTGTGAAGGCTGCTGGGAACTGGACTTCTAAAAGCCAAATATGTCTGGAAGCTATAGGCTGGGTCTTTGGAACCAAAAGTCTGCAGCTCCTTCTAAAATTGAAGGTGTTTACGCCAGAGATAGAGTTGAATTCAATTTGGGCAAGAGATGTGCTTATGTGTACAAAGCAAAAAATAGTAAACAAATAATGCCAGAGTGATCTGGGGAAAGGTGATTTCTGCTCATGGAAACAGTGGCATGGTTTGGGCCAAATTCTGAAGGAACCTTCCTGCCAAGGCCACTGGACACAGAATCCATGTGATGCTGTCCTCCTCAAGGATTTAAACTAGTTAAAATTAAATAAAAATGGATTCAAGGGGCTGGAGTTGTGGCTCAGTGGTAGAGCGCTTGCCTAGCATGTGTGAGGCTCTGGGTTCGATTCTCAGTACTGCATATAAATAAGTAAATAAAATAAAGGTCCATCGACAACAAAAAATATTTTTAAACAATGGATTCATGCTTTTTTATTAAAAAGTTGATGAACCTGACTTTATCAAACTTAAGAATTTCTGTTCAAGGAAGGACACATCACCAAAGTTAACAGAATGGTTCAGAACTGAAAATGACAAAATAATACAAACTAGACTATACAATGGAATCCTTCCAACAAAATAAAAGACTGAAACACCCAAAGAAAAGTAAGCACAGGATATGAATTGACAATTCTAAAAGTAGAAACCTGAAAGACTAACAGTCATATAAAGTGATGGCCAAACTCATTAACAATCTTGGCAGTGAAACTAAAGTTATGAACTATCACTTCACAATAAATAGGCTGGCAAAAACTACAAAGCCATGAAATGCCAATGCTGGAAAAGGCAGAAATGCAGACTTAGAAATCTCATGCTTGTTGGAGAAGGAAAGCCAGGTGCAGTCCTTTGGGAACAATCTTGTCCTAGTCACATTTTCTATCACCCTTAAGGACTTAGAACAGGTTGGTCATTGCAGTGTAATCTGTGCTGGCCAGAAGAACAAGGCAATCTGGATGTCTGCCATGTGACAGGCAACTACACAGTACAGTAGGTAACAACAAGCAGTAGATATGGACAGAAGACAGTGCAGTTGAAGATTATCAGAGAAGACAAATCAACAGCTGTATCATTTACAGAGATTAAAAACACATGGCCAAGCAACAGTGGCATATGCCTATCTATAATCCAAGCTCAGGAGGCTGAGGCAGGAGGATTACCAAATTCGAGGTCAGCCTCAGAAATTTAGCAAGACTCTATTTCAAAAAATGAAAAATAAAAAGGTCTGGGGATGTGGCTCAGTGGTAAAGGGCCTCTGGGTTCAATTCCCAATACCAATAAGCACACAAAACAATGCTACCCAATTTAGGTCAATATTGCACCATAAAATGGTCTATATGAACCACATTCAAGTGGTTTCAGTGGTTAATTGGTTTCAAGTGGAAATAAAAAGGAATCAGTAAGCAAGAGAACAATTTTGTGTAAAGCAATGATGGTAATGTGGCAAAGGTAAAGAAAATAACCCTGAATAAGACCCAAAAAGTAGACTCATAGTATGGAAGAGCTGAACAAGGGAATTCGTGGCCACAGCACATCATTCAGCCAGTTTCCAACCAAACATAGGGCACACTAAGAATAAGATCAGTACCCGAGTCTCCAGGATGTCAATGGCCTTAGCCTGACTGCTTCTGGCTGCCAAAAGCTGCTGCCTGGTATCCTCCAAATTCTGCTCAGCAACAATTTTCTGTAAGTTGAAAGACAAGTAAAAGAAAATAGTCATTTCTTAGAAGGCTGAGACAGAAGGATCACAAATTCAAGGTTAGCCTGGGCAACTTAGCAAGACTCTGTCTCAAAATAAAATAAAATGAAAAAGAAAATAGGCATTCCTCCATTGAATAAGTGTTTATTGATGCCTATAATACACTATGCTTTGTGCCATGCCCAGGGAACACATGCACATTGAAAACCCCAGCAAACTGATAAATAATTCACAGATGGTAAAGTACACATAGATAAATTTGGCACAGTTCTTTGTTCCCAAGACTGGGGCAAATGACTAACAACAATAATAAAAAGTTTTCAGCAGAGTGCAATAAGTTTCTGCAAAGAGGGCACATGGCTGGGGAGACAAGGCCACAAGGTAAATGGCAGTTCCTAACTAAAAGGCAGCCAGGACTGGGAGCATCCAGGGCAGAGGGCGATGACAAGGATGAGAAGGGCTTGCTATGTTCAACTGCAACTCCTCACAAGCCAAAGAGATGATGGGTTTAGGTCAAGAATTCAGACTAGAAAGTTGGGCCAAAGGGCTGGATAACAAAGGATTTTTAATGCTGCAAAAAGAAGTTTGAGCCAAGTGCAAGGCACCTGCCTGTAATCCCAGAGACTCAGGAAGATGAGGCAGGGGAACTGCAAGTTTGAGGCCAGGCTCAGAAAGTTAGTGAGACCCTGACTTAAAAAATAAAAAAGGCTGGGGATATAGCTCAGTGGTGAATTGCAACTGGGTTGAGTCTCCAGTATTGGAAAAAAGAAGTTAAAATTTTGTTCTGTATGCAACATTTTTCAAAGTAGGGCCTTCCAAACCCTAGCATTAGATTTACCAGGGGTAGTTAGTTAAACTTGAGGCCTTATATCTGGCCTGCTGAAATGAGCATTTCTCAGGATAGGGCCAGAGATATACACTCTAGTCAACCTCTCAAGTAACTCCTAGGCACTCTACAATGATGATGACTAAACAATAATAGTAATTATCTTTTGTACTAGGTATTAAATCCAGAATGCTTTACCACTGAGTCCAGTTTACCTTTTATTTATTTAATATTTATTTGTCCCCAGTCCAGTTTACCTTTTATTTTGAGATAGGGTCTTGCTAAGTTGCTTAGGGTCTTGCTAGATTGCTGAGGCTGGCCTTGAACTTGTGATCCTCCTGCCTCAGCTTCCCAAATCATCTGGACCATAGGCATTCACAACAGCACCCAGATACAATAATGTTTATAATATTAATAGATAACATGTAGTGAGATGGGAACATGTTCCAATCATCATTCTAAGCACTGACATATTGTCACCCATCTAATCCTAACAATCATTCTGTTTTTGGTATAATACTAAATTCAATTTTAATGAGAAGGAAACAAACACAAAGAGATTAAGTTACTTGCTCTAGGCTACAAGCTCGTAAGTAGAAGAAGCAAGATATGAACATGGCTGTCTCATTCTAGAAATTTGGAACCCACATTATACTCACTGTAGACTGTTTAAGGGAATTGTGGAAGATGTTTAAGGGAGTGATATGATCAGAAGTGCTGTTTAGGAAGGTCGGTTTGGCAGTGAGGTGGAAGACTGTGTCAGAGAGTGAAGGAGAGGCTGATCCTGGACAGCCAGTCTGGAGCCTTCATGCACACTAGGCTAGCACTCTGGAAGCCTGAAGTACAACAGTGGCAGGAGAGATGGAGATATTCAGTTGAAGTTGGAGACAGTAAGTGAGTCTACCCTAGGCTGAGCCCCAAGGGCCTGGCTTTCTCACTTTTGTCATGATGGGGTCAATCACAGGGATACAAAGAGAAGGGACAGAACACCAGCAGAGAATGACCTAAGACCTGAGGAAAAAGTTCACCTACGGTCACTGGGCAAGAGGCCAGACTATTCAATAGCCCCCTCAGCAGAAGTGCATCCCCTGCCCCAGGTAATTTTGCTCATGTCAAAGGGAGATGGTAGCTATTTCCTTTGCCCCATAGCAGAGTGGGAAGGGAACAGTGCAGGAAGACAACACAGCTCAAGTTGGGGCATTAGTCACTAGGTGACCAGGGGGCCATCTGTTCACGTGTATCTCTGAACAAAGCTCCTCTCTTCCCTAAGAAGTACACAGGGGGCATAAGACTAGTTGTTTTTTTTTCGGTGATGCTGGGGATTGAATCCAGGGGTGCTCTACCACTAAGCACATTCCCACCCTTTTGATTTTTTATTTAGGGTCTTGCTAAGTTGCTGAAGCTGGCCTTGAACTTGCAATCCCTCTATCTCAGCCTCCTGAGTTGCAGGGCTGTTACAGGTATGTGCCACAAAACCTGGCCCCAAGGCTGTTTTTGATGAAAGCAGGACAATCTAAAGTAGAAGTGCCATGACACAGGCTGATAGGCCGGGATACCAGGGAGGCTAAGGCAGGAGGACAGCTTGCACACACAAGTTTGGGGTCAGCATAGGCAACAAAGCAAGACCCCATTTCAAAACAAAAACAAACAAAAAATCCCCCACAAAGTTGGAGCGTGCTCTCTTCTCACCAAGCTGCTTGTTGACCCTTTGACCCTGTGGTTCTGAAACTCTAGGACTATCTTTGGTGCTGGGGCTTGAACCAGGGGCACTTTACTACTGAGCTACATCCCCAGACCTTTTTATTTTTTATTTTGAAACATGGCCTTGCTAAGTTTTCCACAATAGTCTTGAACTTGTGATCCTCCTGCCTCAGCCTCCCGAGTCACTGGGATTACAAGTGTGCACCACCATGCCCAACAAACTTTAAGATTCATGAAACTCACCAGAGTTACAATGCCTTTCCAATACCTTCAGGTACAGAGTGAAAATTACCTCTCTCAGGAGTTCTTGCACATGTTCTTCTCCTGATAAGTTCTGTTCCAATCTCTTCTCCAAAGATGCAACCTTCTCTTGCAAATGTGTGATGAGTTTTTCCTTCTCTTGAGTTTCAGCAGTGACCTGCTCAGGAGAAAGCAGAGGTCATACTGAACCATAAGTCCTCTATCCCTTGCTTTCTGTCTTCTCTTAGGCCATCATGTTTACCTGGAAGTCTATTCTCAACTACACCCTAGATAAACTCAGACAGAAAATCTTCCCTGACAACGGGACATAAGAGATGTCAGATTAGAACCCAGTGATTCTTAGGAATGCAGTTCAGAGACTCGGGTCAGCAAAAAGCAAGCACTCAACCAGATTTAAGCAACTGATACCATGGGAAGGAACAAAGCCATTGTCTGCCTCCAGAGCTAATCCCAACCGAGAAGATCCTAGTCATTTCTGCCTCTTAGGACCTACTGAACAATGCTTCTGGAAACTTGAGGAGCAGGATGAAACAGTGACATTGCCAATGTAACTGCTTTTAAGGCCAATGAGAGAATTCCTGCAACAAATGATGGTATTCCCCTGGCTTTTGCACAGGGCCCCCAGCAGAGCTGCCCGCTTGGCATGAGACCAACACTGCCCACTTCAGTCTGTCTCCTTAGCAATGATGGCAGTGGTGGTGGTGGGAGATGGTATTAACTTTGTTACTTTCACTAATACCAATCTTTTAACGCTGCTCAACGTCAAAACACAGGATCCAGAAGGCTTTAAATATCCAGAGTCTCAGATCTTTGGTGATCCCTGCATCCTGGATGTGTGTCCTCCTCTCCCACAAAGGCAGCATGGCGGCTGCCTCTCCCCTGGAACTTATCTGCTCGCATTCACTCTGCTCATCCTAACCTATGCTCTGTTGCTCCATCTCAAGCCAAGACATTCATGTTCAGCTTGCAACCCAGTCAATTTTTGCTCAGAATAAGAGGTAGTCATCTTTTGCCTAGAGTCTTGAGAAGCACCTGCTATTTTGAGTTGTTGCTGGGGTGACAATGGAGGTAGCGGGCAGGAGGCTGATGAATGATTCACAGCCCTACAATTCATTAAAGTTTTATCAGGCCTAAACTCCATGTTTTGTCTTCGGGGACTGACCCACATGAGTACTGAAGCTGGTGATGGAGACAGATAAGCACATGCCTAGCTATACAGGAACACATTCATGCTGCAATGGGTGACCACGAGGTGCTGTGTGAAGAACCAGAGCAGGCCCTCTGAACAGGCAAGTCCAGGTAGAATGGTTTGGGAGAAGCACCAGCACTCTAGATAGAGGGCAGCTCGGGTGAAAAGGTAACAAAGCTCCCCATGAACATGAGGCTGGTGAGGATGGAAGAGCAGAGGACAAACCCCATGTCAGAAACCTGAACAAGGCAGACGCAAGCCACACGTCTTACAAAAGATGGTGGTAGCTGTTACCTATATGAAAAACTACAGTCAGGGTTAGGGTAGTGGCTCAGTGCATGCATGAGGCACTAGGTTCAATTCTCAGCACCATATAAAAATGAATACATTAAAAAAAATAAATAAATGAAATAAAGTTTCACTGACAACTTAAAAAAAAACCAACAACAATGAAACCCCTCTAGTAAAAAAAAACAGTAGAAAAATGGGGCAAAGATTTGAGCCAGTACTTCACAGAAGAGCATGAATGACCAACAAACTATGAAAAGATGCTCAACCTCACTAGTAATGTGGAAAAAGCAAATTAAAATCATGATGAGATCTTTCATATTCAGCAAATTGTCAAAAATTAAAGGTCTGACAATTTTACATGTTGGCAAAGAAGCAACAAAAACTCCTACTGCTGGCAGAAGTGTGTACATTATCAATAATAACTATAGAAAAAACCCAGGGCATTAGCTAATAAAGCTGAAAATGTACACATAATGGAACCCATGCTTTTTGGCCTAGAGTAACTTTTTTTTTTTTTGTACCAGGGATTTAACCCAGGGACACTTTACATCCCCAGCCCTATTTACTTTTTTTATATTTTAATTTTATTTTTGCAATTTGTTTTGTAGTTGTTGATGGACAAGAATGCCTTTATTTTTTATGTGGTGCTGAGGATCAAACCTAGTGCCTCACGCGTCCTAGGCAAGCGCTCTACCACTGAGCTATAACGCCAGACCCTATTTTTTATTTTGACAGGGTCTCCCTAAGTTGCTTAGGGCCTTGCTAAGTTGCTGAGGCCCTCCTTGAACTTATGATCCTCCTGCCCCGGCCCTTGGAGTCACTGGGATTATAGGCATGAACCACCATGCCCAGCCTTAAAGTAACACTTGCATAATTTGATGAATGTTTGCAACAGTATTATTTGTATCAGTAAAGACCAGAAACACCCTAATATCTATTGTAAGTAGAATGGATAAATAAATGTTGTATGTCCATAATACACAGTTGAGAAAAGAATAAATGTTTTTTAGAAACATAATGTTGGGCACAAAAAAAACAAGTTTTAGGGCTGGAGATGTGGCTCAGTGATAAAGCACTTGCCTAACATGTGTGAGGCCCCAAGTTCCATCCCTAGCACCTCAAATAAAAAAAAAATAATTAAATTAAAACCAAGTTTTAGACTACCTATAGGATGATTTATTTCACTTATACAACAAGCATAAGAAATAAGATAGTTTAGGAACAAAATATGGAAAAATTATAGAATGAAACAAGGAATGAAAAAATTCTGAATAGAATTTACTTCTAAAGAAAAAGCAACAGAATGGCTGGAACAGTGAAAGACGAACAGGGAGCCAAAAAGACAAACATTATCATTTTTCTTAACCTTGTTACATTTTCTACTTTATTCAAATTTTACAAATACTATTTAATATACATTCAATATTGAGAAGGGCAACAAAATACAATTCCACACTCATGATTTTCATGCTAAAATTGCGATTCCTGTAGACCAGCCATGCAGCTGTTCAAATCAGAAACACAGAAATTCCTAACACATCCTTTTCTCTTGCTCTCCTGTTCCCTTATCTACACCTTAGCAACCTGACCAATCTCAGTACTTCCTAAATTTGACCAGCTCTTCAGCACCAGTCTTCGTCAAAGCTACCATCAGCTCATGGTGGACAACAGTACCAGCTTCCAACCTGGAAGGCTCTTCCAGTAGACCTCCTCCTGAATGACAAAGCAATATACTCTTCTTCCTTATTCTTTTTTTGGAAGCTGGAGATTGAATCCAGGGACTTGGGCATGCAAGGCAAGCACTCTACCAACTGAGCTATATCCCTAGCTCCCTTCCTTATTCTTCTTCTTCCTTATTCCTTCCAGCCTTCTTCCAGGTCCTTGAGTGTGATAAGCCTTTTATTTGTCTCAGGATTTCTGCTCTACTGTCCTCTGCTTGAAATTCTCTCCCATTATCTCTTCCCTTTCAGCCCCAGGAGCATGTCAAGTTTACTTCCTGGAGGAAGCATTCTATGATTCCAAGACCAGATCTGAGTTCTTGTTTTCCTTCAGAGCACTCACCCAAGTTAGTCATTAAATATTTGTGTGATTATTGATTACGGTCTGACTTTATAGACCAAAAAAGGCAAGGGGAGTTCGACTCATGAATCATGGTATTTCCAACAACCAGAGTAGACCCCAGAATACAGAAAGGTTCAACTAACATTTTTCAGAAAGAAAATATTAATGTAACCACCATGTGACCATAGTCTGGACTTCCGTGAGCCTCTTTCTTCTAAGGGAAGAAAAAGGGATGAACAGCTTTAACTGAAAGTGAAGGGTCCCCTGAATTCCAACAGTGCTTGTCTATTACGCCCTTTCTCTACTGCTCAAATGGATGCTATACCTTTCTGTCTTTTCTATCTCCTGATTTCCTACCCATCCTTCACATTTCAGTTTCTCCAGGAAGACCTTTGTACTCCTGCCTGGAAACGTACTCTCCCTAATGGTGTGTCCTCTGCACTTGAAACATCTAGTTCACTTATATGGAACTTATTTGTGATTCTTCTTTTCTTGTGGGTATAGGAGATTTGAGGAACAATAATATATATGTCTAGATTTTAAGTTCATTACGGCCCTTGTATCAAAGTTGTTCATTCATGGAAGATATATTTTCTGGGTGCTTTCCATTTTGAGGTAACAAAATGCAGTAGAGTAAGGATAAATTCTGAGTAAATCTTAGACTATAGGGCTGGGGTGCAGCTCAGTAGCAGAGTATTGTCTAGAGAGGTCCTGGGTTATTTAACCTCCAGGACTGCAAAAACAGACATGGGTTAGAAGTCAACTTGATCACTGACTTTGGAACTCTGAACAAGGTATGTAACCTTAGTCTCCATTTAGGTATCTCCAAATATGATAATACTCAATAGGAAGTGGTATACAGACTTCAGTGTACATAATTCTTGCTGTATTATAATATGCTGTAAGTCTCTGCCTCATTTGAAAGAAGTATTTCTCAAGAGATGAGAAGGGGGTGGGGGGTTCCATCTGATAGAGGATGTTCTGTCACAGGAGAAGGCTGGGCTGTCAATGACTGAAAGAAGCTGTTGGTATGTAGAACCCAGAAGGCAGGAAAGACATTTGTTTCCAATGTAAGAGACAAACATATGATACAAATTGTTCTGTACAAAATGCCAATAAGAAACATCACCGAGAAACATTATTTTTTACTCAATATTATTGCTACTGTTCACCTTCATATTCTTAGAATTCAGCACAGGCCTACAGTGGGAGAATAAATGTATGTTGACCAAATGAAAAATCAAGTTGTAATGATATCAAATTGGAATAGAGTCACGTTTGTCAAAGGTAAAACTCTGGCTACATCAACCAGAGCTGGGGTTTTTTTTGTATGTTTTGTTTTTTATGCTCAAGATGCATCATGTGGTACTGTAATACATATGGTATACATTGATAATTCCTATCAGGACAATACTGTCCTCC
Source organism: Urocitellus parryii (assembly GCF_045843805.1). Classification (NCBI taxonomy): domain Eukaryota; kingdom Metazoa; phylum Chordata; class Mammalia; order Rodentia; family Sciuridae; genus Urocitellus; species Urocitellus parryii. The sequence continues at coordinate 201,567,262 of NC_135534.1, forward strand.
ATTTCTGTTAAGAAACCCTTGTTCTGCTGGGTGGCCATTTTTCATCTCAATGTGGCTTGGCTAGAACATGAAGTAGAGCAATATGAACTGCATGAGATACATGTTTTAGCGGTCATCTCAAGGATGATGGGATTTATTTTTAACCTCCGAATGCGAATTTTAGGAATTAAGGCCCACTATTCACTCACCTTTTGCAAATCAATGGAAAGCTGCTGAATGAATGCTTGGAGATCTTGTTCCTTTTGTTCCAGGGCTGTTATCTTATTTTCTGCACCTGCTGTCACATGATCTCTTCAGTAAAAGGAAGCAGACAATGAACAAATTTGGATATTTCATCTATAAACACACTCTCCAGAGGAAAAATACAGATAGTGCCTTATATATAAGGGCTGCAAATATTATTAGCCACATGAAGGTTATCAATAGAAAAGACTTCTTGGCTCTCTCTTAAGCAAAAGCCCAAAGACAAAAAGTCCACCCAGGTTTCAGCAAGAAATCCTAATGTTTTTGCTTACTCAAAAACTTCAAAATTAAAGCATACTGAATTGCTCAGCAGGACTGGAATGATTCTAAGCCTAGGTTCATGAAGGGGACAGAGGGTTGGTGGTGAGATGGCATGGAAGGCCTGATCCTAAGCAGGAAAGAACAAGTCTAGAGGTGTTTGCCAGCCCTGAGATCAGAAAATGTTGTGATGAGCAATGGGGACAGGTGAGTGGGCTATAGATAGAACTACACCAACACCTCTTCCCAAGGGCCCCACAGACCAAGCAAGAACCTCTGCTCTTCCAGCGCTGAGTAGCATCTCTGTAATTCTTCCAGCTTCTGCCTTAAATCCGATGACATCTGATTGGAGGTCATCAACTCTTCCTGGGTCTGACTAAGTTCTCTCGTTCGTGCCTCCAGCTCTTGCTCCATCTTTCCCAGACTTTCTTCTTTTTTTAAAAGCTGAAACAAACATATAAAAATTCACAAAGCTACTGCTAAGAAATATATTTAAAAAAACATGAGTATCCAAATTTTTATAACATTTCAGTGGGATTAAAAGAGGGCTGAGCTGATGGAATGGCATGAGCCTGCTATTCAGAGGGCTAAGGCAAGAAGATCATAAGTTGGTGGCCAGCCTCGGCAATGAGACTCTGTCTCTTATTTAAAAATAAAAGCAAAACCAAAAAACAATATAATGAAACTCTGTTTAAAAATAAACAAAAACAGAAGGCTTATAAGGCTAGTACACAGCAAACAAAAAAAAAAAAGAAAGAAAAATGAAAACATTTCAAATAGAACTTTTCCTTTCAATAAAAAAAAAAAATTCAAATGTGATCAACACTAAAAACTCCTGGGGCTGTGCACAGTGGCACATGGTCTGTAATCCTAGAGGGAGAAACTGAGGCAGGAAGATTGCAAGTTCAAAGCCAGCCTCAGCACCTTAGCAAGGCCCTAAGAAATGTAGCAAGACCTTACCTCAAAATAAAAAAATAAAATAAAAATTAAAAATAAAATAAAAAATAAAATAAAATAAAAAAAATAAAAGATCTGGGGATGCAGGTCATGATGAAGCACCCTGAGCTCATTCCCTAGTACCAAAAACAAACAAGAAAAAAAAAAAAAAAAAACCCAAAATCTACTAAGGTCTGTTTATCACCAATTACAGTGATGATTAATAAAATCAGAGTAAACAATCAGTGTTTCTTGTTCAGGAGTGTTATTCAGTATTGAGCTTCTTAAATAAAAGTGCATACCATGTGCTTGACTTTACTTAGTTCCTGTTGCTGGAAACCCTCTAATTCATCCATTTCATCTCTCTTTTGGAAAAGATTCAAACTCTGGTTCTTCACTTCCTGTAGCTGAGCTGTTAAAAATCTTTTTTCCTGTTTGGAAGAAGACATCAACTCAGACAATGAAAATATTAGAAATCTGTATTACACAAGTAGAATTCATAAGATAAGAAAATCTTGAGGAAATCTCATGCCAATAGATAGTAATGCATGGTTAACAGGAAGCATTACAATATATGACCAATATGACATCACTTACAAATTCCTTCAGTAAAAAATAAGTTTTAAGTGATAACTGTGAATAAAGAGAACAAAAGCAACAATTACTTAAAACTGTGCTCTTAAGTCTACTTGGCAATTCCATATACATGTTTTACATGTTTATAATTATTGACACATTGAACTGGCTGAAAAACATAACTGGAGTACAACTAAAAGTTCTAAAAAATTATACAATTTAGCAAGGAAAAAAAAAATTAGACTTAGCCAGGCACTGTGGTACACACCTGTAATCCCAGAAGCTCGGGAGGCTGAGGCAGGAGGATCGCCAGCCTCAGCAATGGTGAGGGGCTAAGCGACTCTTGGTGAACTGAGGTAGATTTTATTTGGTTAAATCCTAAATGGATCTCCTTTACCATAATTTTGAAAGATAAAAACATTTCAATGAGAATTCACTTCTCATATAGTGTCTGTGGGTTCAATCCACAGAATTAAAGAAAAAAATAAATAAAAAAGAAAGCTTTACCCTAACTCTCATACCTCTATATTTAAGACCATCAATAACAATGTTCTGGATTTAGGATTTAGTTTTTTATTTTTCTTTTTAAGTTGTTGACAGACATTTAATTAATTAATTTATTTATTTTTATGTGGTGCCTCACATATGCTAGGTAAGTGCTCTACCACTGAGCCACAACCCCAGCCCTATTTTTTTTTTCTTCTTCTAGTACTGGGGACTAAACCCAGGGGTGCTTAACTACTGAGCCACATCCTCAGCCATGTTTTACATTTCATTCAGAGACAGGGTCTCACTGAGTTGCTTGGTCTCACTAAATTGCTGAGCCTGGCTATGAATTTGCGATCCTCCTGCCTCAGCCCCCTGAGTTGCTGGGATTACAGGCATGTACCACCACACCCAGCCTGGATTTATTTTCAAATAGAAGTTTCTTTGGAACTTGAGTTTTCTGTATTTTTCCTTTCAGAAAAATGCTAAAGCATTCTGGTTGTTTAACATCAGACTTCTACAGAATGCACAAAGAAAATCGTGGCTTAATTTAGTGTTTTATGGAAAGAATGGAACAATAATAAAACTAATTTGTTTAATAAAATTGATAGTGAATATTCTTTGGAACTGAATATATCATTCTCAGAAAAAAATTTTCTACCATGAAGAATAATTTAGGAGTACTCAATGATAGCAAGGAATGAATTAGGTAGCAGCATATAATTTGTTGATTATTATAAAATTAAAATGTTTTTCCAATTGTAGGTTTGAAATTTCATGTTTATGTCTGAGAGCCGGAAACACATTACTTTAGGCATCTACACAGTGGTATATAAGTTATGACCCTAGAATATTCACTTTGATTCATCTCTTTCTAGCTAAAAAGTTCTCTTACCTATTCCATGCTGAGCTTTGAAAAATGCTCTCATTTCCCACATTCTATCATGACACGTTCCTAATACTACCACAGGATCAATTAGGGTCTTTGCAAGAAACAGCAGACTCAATTAGCTGTTTCATTAAAACTTTGGGCTGGATAAGAAAGCCCAAAAGAGCTGGGTACAGTGGGCATGCCTATAATCCCAGCGGCTCCAGAGGCTGAGACAGGAAGATCTTGAGTACAAAGCCAGCCTCAGCAAAAGCAAGGCACTAAGCAACACAGTGAGACTCTGTCTCTAAATAAAATACAAAACAGGGCTGGGGATGTGACTCAGTGGTTAAGTGCCCCTGGGTTCAATCCTTGGTACCCCCAACCCCCCAAAAAAATTAAAAAGAAAGAAAGCCCAAAAGAGATAACATGCTAGTACCAGCTAAGGCCAAATGGGTGAAGAGATCACAAGAGATATGTCCAAAGATCCAACTGAAGCTGTGACTTTTGGCCAAAGGATGCAAGGAGCCCACAGAAGACACAGTTGGGGAATAAACATTCTGACCACATTACTTTCCCCATGGGCTGAATCTAGTCAGAGGCCAGAGGGTACACAGAGAGGGGCGTATCAGGAAGAACAACCAAAGGCATTCTGCATAGCCAATAGGACAGACAAATTCTAGAGGAAGGCATGAACTGTTCAAATCGATGTCTACTCCTACAAAGCCCTGTTCCAGGAGGTGGTATCGCAGTCAGTACTGTATAGTGACTACCAGAAAAAACGTTCCCAAGCCCCAGAGATGAGACCAACATGAATAAGACAAAAATTAAGATGAACTAACCTTTTCAAGCTGATCCATCTTTTCTGACCATTCCTAAAACAAAACAAAACAAAAAAGTACAGTTTCCAGGGAAGAGTATTTGAAATACTAGGATTTTCAGAAAACAAAACATAATCCTCCCCAACCTCCAAAGCAACCAACCAACCAATGAACAACAACAAAAAAAAAAAAAAAAAAAAAAAGAAAAGAAAAAGAAAGAACTAGGAAGAACTTGGTAATATTAAAAATGTTAACAAGTCCTGAAGAAGAAGAAAATGAACCTTACATAAAATTCTAGAACACAAATATAAACCTGCAGATTTTTGCTAAACAGGGCACCCACACAAAGCTGTATCTGCTGTTTTCATGCAGCTTTTAGCTTAATCCTGAGAGTTTTCCCATGGGTACTGTTATTGCTTCTTGCTTCCTGGGAGTGGGCAGCTGGAACCAGCTGAGTTGGTAACTCTGCGACTGATGTTTAGAAATGAATTTACTGAAAGTGGCAGGGAGGATTATCAGCAGTACCGGGTAATTATTTTCCTTCTTATCTTGCCTTGACTAACATGCTTTGTGCCTTCTGTTATGTGTCAAGGGAAAAGGAATGATGCCCTTTTCAATAACCATTTTAAAATGGGGGAAAATAACCAATGTAATAGAAAGCTGGATTGCCTACAATCAGAACCTACCAATTTATTTATTTATTTATTTTTTTAAAGAGAGAGTGAGAGAGGAGAGAGAGAGAGAATTTTTAATATTTATTTTTTAGTTCTCGGCGGACACAACATCTTTGTTGGTATGTGGTGCTGAGGATCGAACCCGGGCCGCACGCATACCAGGCGAGCTTGAGCCACATCCCCAGCCCAGAACCTACCAATTTAAATTTTTTTTTTAATTTGTATATACTCGTACCATAGTTATCCACAGAGTATTGGTGATTTTTTTTTTCTGAACAGAAAATGTCCTAGGAAACAAATCTACACTTTAAGACAAACTGATCACTGTACCCATAAAATTAATTATACATTTTATTAGATCAAATATAATAAATTGACCCTTTCTAGATAAATTAGGATGATTATAAAACACTCATGTTTATCTCAATTAAAATGACATTATCTTGAGCAAAATACACTTTATAATCGTTGAAATAACCAACAACAGTATTACATTCTTTTCTTATCATTTATCAGGCAGTTTTTAGAGAATGCTTCTGTTGAGGTTAAGAAATTCTCCTCTAAGGTGGGCACAGTGGAAAACACCTACAATTCATCTACTCAGGAGACTGAGGCAGGTGGATCACAAGTTCAAGGCCAGTCTCAGCAACTTAATGAGACCCCATCTCAAAATAAAATAAAATAAAATAAAAAAATAAAAAGCCTGGGATGTAGCTCAGTGGTAGAGCACTTGTCTAGCATGTGTCAGCCCCTGGGTTTAATGCCCAGTGTTTGGGGTCAAGGCTCTGAGATAGGTGTGTTGGGAGGGCAGAAATTATTGTCCTTAGGTTATAGACACACCATTCATGTTCTCAAGTTTACAAAGCCACACAGATACAGAGGATTATTCTCTCCCATTCTGGACATGTCATGATTAAAACTATAAAGTTCAACTTTACAAAAAACGGTCAAATGAAACCTTAAAGAACATACATATAACTTCTTTTCTCCTAGGTTATAAATATTTCCTACCAGATTTATGTCATAATTTTTGAAGTCTTGTCACTAAGTGAAATCTTTCCACCAGTCTTGGGCAGGCCACATACAAAATACCTGGTCCTTTCTGGCTAATGCCAAAGCCAGTCCTTCTGCCATTTTGGCTCTGTTGGCTTGGAATGTCTCATTCTGCTCTTGAAATTTCCGCATGGAAGCTGTTAACAAAGAGGCTCTATTTGAGATATGGAAATACTTCAGAAATAGCATGACAAAAAGCCCATGTAATTACTTTACAAATGTCACCAGACAAAAAAAGGCCAAGGTCATATATGTGAGGCTGGGAAACCCTACTCCATCTCAACTCCCAGAAGAACCTTTGGCCTTGGAAACAGACCAGGGTTCTGTTTTCTTGTTTGGTCCCTTGTTGTTTTGTTTTCTGTAACAGCAAAGTGCACACACTTAGGAAGATGTCAAAAGGTGACTTTTTAAGTGGTACAACGACAAAACACTTTCTGTAAGTTGCCAGAAAACAACAATGCTGTTGCTAAAAGATAGCTGCTACTCCTTCATCAGAACCAGAAACAAAACCAAAAAGAAACTATTTTATTTATCTTAAAAAAAATTTTTTAGTATATATAGTATCAACAAAGACTCAACTCTCTACTTCTATTTGCATTTTTTGCATTATTTCCCAAAGGAAAATACAGGACTTAGGATACATTAAAGAAAGTGTACATTCAACTTTTGAGGTGTGATGACAGAGCTCTCCCTATTGCCCAACACAGCAGTAATGAAGCTATGGTTAGAACCCAACCGCCAGGACTAGATTTTACTAAAAACTAAGGCCAGCCTATAAATGGCTCAACTGCATAGGGACAAACTGACGCACAGATGACCCCTTCATAAGCAGCATGCCCCAAAAGCAATGTAAATACAAGTTCACATTTAATAATATCAGATAAATGTCATATCAACCTGATTCAGAAGTACATTACTTATAAAATAAAGATATGAGTTCTGATGAAGGACAAATTTAAGAATATACTGTTTTATTTAAAAAACTAGCCCTAAAAAGATTGAGAAAAGCAGGAAATTAATACGTACAATCCTGGTGCTTTTCTAATGCAATTTCAAGCTTCTCTTTTATCTTCTGCAAGTTTCGGACCTGTTCAGCATAGTCTTGGGTGAGGAGGGTGACGCACATACCAGGAATGGACAAACATCAGGAAAGGAAGTTAATTAAACAAAAAAATGAATGAAAATGATGATGATTTTCTCAACCTGAAAACCAGTCCTGTTAAGGAAAGCTAGGCAGATAGCCTCCCATTAACAATGAACAACACAGGCGAACAGGTATAGTACAAACTGCCCACAGTATAAACAGTGAATGCCAACAGGTAGATTCGTTTAGCCTTGATAGTGAACAAGAATTAGTCTGGGCCTAGCCATAGAAATACCCTGCTATGAAAATCACATTATTATCCCATTACTTAGTTTCAAGTCTCAATGTTCACTTCTCCTTTTGGCCTTAGCATAGGACAGATCAAGGGAACTCACTTAAAACTCACTTGTCACCCACATAACTCAGAACAGTGGTTTGGGCAACAGCAAGCACGGTACTGTCTCTATAGTGAAGGTACTTAATTCTATAGACAAATATCCAGGAACTGTGTTCCCTATGCCATACCAAAGGTGAAAGTCAGAATTAATTATCTGGGTAGCCAAGGATGACAGCATAGTATTGTGAAAAAGTAGATATAAGTTCAAATCTCAATTCAAACCCCCCTTGGCTGGGGACCTTAGGCATAGTATTGATCCTAAGTATTAGTTTCTTTAAGTACTAAATAATAATATTAATTGTACCTACTTCAAAGAATGCATTAGATAATAAAGTATTTAATATGCCTTAAAGCTTGGCCCACAGTGCTCAATAAAAGGTAGGTATTACTGTACTGTTATATTCACACTAAGCCTGTAGGACAATATCCATGACATTAAGTGGACTCAATAAATCTCAGCTCTCTTCCCTGTTCCATTACTAACATAGGTTAAGCCTGTTCTTTAGGGAAGGTATATATTACTTTATCACTATCTTCTCAACATTAAACACATACTGATTACTTCACCTCTGTTGCTGATATCATTTCTGAGCAGGAGTAACGGGAGAGTACCAAGAGAGTTTCAAGTAGACTGTAATTAAGAGCATGGACTCTAGCATCAAGAAAGTCTGAATCTGGACTTCAGCTCTATCACTAAATGCTTGTGTGACCTTGACCCTAAGTTTAATAAGGCTACACTGAAAACAAAATGATTAAGATGCTATGAATCTTTGATAGCTATACAAATGTAAGGATCTTACATAAAATTTGGTGAATTTTGGCCTTCTACGTTCACTCCAATAAAATGGGCATAAGGTCAAGGGACAAAAAGAGACACAAAAGCCATGGACCACTTTACAAGATGAAGCTGTCAAAATATATCCACGGGAAGAGACTACAATGAGAGCTCACAATTCTATCACAAACATGCCCTGTGCAGGCAAAGGATATATGGGAGCTATGTAAATTGTAAACTGCACATGAAGACACAATGAGCATTACAGCTTCTATAGAAGCAGGAGTTGAAGTTAGAAATTCCATTGAAAATTGGCCTGAAAACCCAGAACAATACTTACACAGGTGATATGAGCTAAAGCAATGGGCAACCTAGCACTGACCCTCTCTAGAACTGATGAATCCAACATTTATTTGGTCATTCCATATAAACATTATCCTCCGCCCCCTCTACCTGAGAGTAAGCTATGCTAATGGTGGAAGATGGTCAAATCTATTCTGTGTGTGCTTTAATACCTTTTATGTCCATGGCTAGAAACCTCAGGAGCAGAAAAATAAGTTTGAAAAAAAAAATAGATGTTCAAATTTAGTTTTGAATTGACACTATTCAGTACACTAAAAAACTAAGAAAGAGGATTATTCCTTTCTAAGAAGATGAATATTATGTCAAAATAACTATAAAGTTTATCCTATAGGCTATTTTATAGGGAGAAAGAGTCAGACAAGATAAGTTTCCTGTTGTTCATATTTATGACTTCTTAGACATACCAGAAAGTCTGGCCTCTAACTTCCGGATCTGCTCATTTCTTCTCAAAAGTTGGGATGAAAGATCTTCTCTGGAGCTGCTTCCATCAGAAGCCTGTTGGACAGGCAGACAGAAGGAGAGATCATATTCATATGTGGTTTTTTTCACTAGTATGAAATGCAACAATTCTTCTTCTTTTTTTGTTTGTTTGTGGTGCTGGGGATCAAACCCATAGCTTCACACATGCTAGGTAAGCACTCCACTACTGATTAACATTCTCAGCAATAACAATTCTTATTTTAGGTTTGGCTGTACTTTAATTGTGATTGCCAAAAAATTTCACATAAGTGGCCCCAGCTTCTCTAGCTATAAAGTGAAGGCAACGCTACCTGCCTCTGTAACATGAAGGTGAGATGAGATACAGTAAGTCATGTGTGTGCATGCTACTGGAATAAATGGCAGCAAATAAACCCACTGCAACCATATTATACCAAGAACAATACAAAAAAAACACATCACTTTAGAGCTGGGGGTGTAAGCTCAGTAGTCTCTAGAGTACTTGCCTAGCAATCTTGAAGTCCTGGTTTTGATTTCTAGTACCACAAAAAAAAAACAAAACCAAAAACAATAAATCACTTCAATTTTCCAAGGATTAAACTCCTGGGAAAAGAAGGGAGGGTTCTTCAACAAGGGATCAAAGTCTTGTCTCTGACAAAGAGTCTATGTTGATATTAATAAAGCTTTAGTATTCTCAGGTATAAAACAAGAGGATGTCATCTAAGGCTCTAAAATCCATCAAAGACTTTAGCATATATCATTCAATATACCAATATATTAATTAAACATCTATTCTCCCCAAAACCCCGATGATGACGATAATGTCAATGATGACAATGACCTGCAGTGTTAGGGATTCACCTGGAGACTTGTGTATGCTAAGCAAATGCTCCACTACTGGGCTATAATGCCAGGACCCAGATTAGTCTAAAACTTAAAAGTATTATGGTTACTTTGGGCATTATGTGTTATTGCTAATAAATAACTGACTTTAAGCCAGGCACGGTGGTGCATGCCTATAATCCCAGTGGCTTAGGAGGCTGAGGCAGGAGGATCGTGAGTTCATGGCCAGCCTCAGCAACTTAGTGAGACCCTGTCTCTAAATAAAATATGAAAAAGAGCTGGGGATGTTGTTTGGTGGTTAAGCACTCTGGGTTCAATTCCTGGTACCAAAAAATAAGTAAATAAAAACAAAAAATTTTTACTAGCTGGGCACTGTGGTGCAGGCATGTAATCCCAATGATACAGGAGGTTGAGGCATGAGGATCCCAAGTTTGAGAACAGCCTCAGAACTTAGTGAGGCCTTAGGCAATTTAGTGAAACCCTTGTCTCAAAATAAAAAAGGAGGCTGGGGTTGTGGCCGGCGATAGAGTGCTTGCCAAGCACATATGAGACCCTCAGTCTGATCCTCAGCACGGCATTAAAAATAAATAAAATAAAGATATTGTGTCCAACTACAATTAAAATATAAATATTTTTTAAAAATTAAAAAGGGCTAGAGGTATAGCTCAGTGGTAAGGTGACTCTGGATTCAACCCTTAGTATACCCCACCAAAATCTTTTTACTTTTTTTTAAAAATATCTTTAGTTTTTATTTATTTATTTATTTTATGTGGTGCTGAGGATCAAACCCAGGGCCTCACCCATGCAAGGCAAGTGCTCTACCACTGAGTCACAACCCCTGACCTTGTTTTACTTTTTAAAATACCTTTATTTTATTTATTTCTTTTTATGTGGTTCTGAGGATCAAACTAGGGCTTCGCATATGCTAGGCAAGCGCTCTACCACTGAGCCACAACCCTAGCCCCCTCTTTTTACTTTTTAAAAAATGTTTTTATTAGGGCTGGGGTTGTGGCTCAGTGGTATCGCACTCGTCTGGCATGTGTGAGGCACTGGGTTTGATCCTCAGTACCACATAAAAATAAATACATAAATAAATAAAAATATTGTGCCCATCTACAACATAAAAAAATTTTAAAATGTTTTTATTAGTACATTATAGTTTTACATAATATTGGGGTTCATAACATACATACATTGAATATAATTTGCTACATTTTAGTCCCCAATATTTCCCCTTTCCCTCTCTCTTCCCTGTTCCTCTTCCTCTACTGGTCTTCCTTCTACTTATTTATAGTTCTTTTTAAAATTACTGTTTAATAGAGATATATAAAAGTGAAATTCATTGTGGTATATTCATATATTATATAACACAATTTGGTCAATTTCATTCTGCAGTTCCTCCATTTCCCATCCCTCCCCCTCAATCTCCTTCTCTACTTCACTGATCTCCCTCTTATTTTTGTGAAAACAAAACACACTTTCCCCACTTATTTTGGTCTAGCTTTTTCATATGAGAGAAAACATTTGACCCCTTGAGTTTCTGAGTCTGGCTTATTTCACTTAGCATGACGTTTTCCAGTTCCATCCATCTACCAGCAAATGCCATTATGTGATTAAAACTCCATTTTAGGGGGAAAAAACCCTATTTCATTGTGTATATATGCCACATTTTCTTTATGCATTCATCTGAGCTGGTACCTGAGCTGGTTCCATAATTTGGCTATTGTGAATTGTGCTGCTATAAACACTGATGTGCCTGTATCTCTATGTTATACTCATTTTAGTTCTTTTGGAAAAATACTGAGGAGTGGGATGCCTGGGTCATAAGATGGTTGTTTTCCTAGTCTTTTTTACTTCTTATTACTAGTCTTTTTACTTTTTATTATAAAAGTTTTGAAAAGAAAGAAAAGCTGGGAGAATGGTTTATTTTAACAATGGTCCATGTTTTCTCATATTCTTATTTCCTGAACTACTTAAAAAAACAGGCATTATGACATTTCATCCTAAATACACTGATAAATATTTCTAAAAAATGAGGACCTTTTCTTGATAGCCATAATACTGCTACCATACTTAATAAAACTTACAATAATACTCAGTCTTTAATCACATTTCTCATTTTATGCCCCAAATATTCTAAAAGATGGTTGAACAATTCACAATTCACTTCAAATATTTATTTATCAGTCACTTGCTCATCTACTATTTACTGAGCGTGAGTACTGAAGACTGGTAAGCAGAATCTCTAGAGTCAAAAGACCAGGGTTAAAGTCCCTGCTTTACCACTTAATGCTGGAAGAACTCCAGCTAATTACTCAACTTCCTTATGTGTTCCATTCCTGTTAACTATTGTTTACGGGGTACATCCTTCCTGCAGAATGCTTGCAGGCATTCTGTAAACTATAATAACAAATATGGTCTACCTTGCTGAGCTGAGAGAGGATTAAATAAACTAACACTTGACAAATTTGTGAAACAGAGCATGGCATATACTCAGTTTTAAGTGTGTCACCTGATACTAGTGTCTTGGTCTGTTCAGGCTGCTATAAGAAAATACTATAGGGCTGGGGATGTGGCTCAAGCGGTAGCGCACTCGCCTGGCATGCATGCGGCCCAGGTACGATCCTCAGCACCACATACAAACAAAGATGTTGTGTCTGCCGAAAACTAAAAAAATAAATATTAAAAATTCTATCTCTCTCTTAAAAAAAAAAAACGAAAAGAAAATACTATAAAGTGGGCACTGTATAAGCCACAGAAATTTACTGCTCATAGTTTTAGACTCTGAGAAGTCCAAGGTAAAGGTTCTGGCAGGTTCAGAGTCTGGGTAGCACCCACTTTCTGGTTCATAGATAGCACCATGTAGCTACATTCTTACATGGTGGAAGGGGACAGGCAGCACTCTGGGCCCTCTTTTATAAGAGCACTTATAAAAGTGCTCTTATAAAAATTAACAACCTAATCATCTTCTAATTAACAACCTAATCATCTCTCAAAAGCCTCACCACTTGGTACCATCCCATTGTTAACTGTGGGGGGACATAAACATTTAAACAATAAAATTAGCAATGTAAGAAATTATTGATTATTACTGCTAGTGAGACTTACTAGGCCTCAGCATCATGCCAAGCATTAGGAACTGTGGTGAGAAAGGCCCTCCCTAAGACAGCAGCAGTAGCAACTGTGACCAAGAGCGGGATACTATGCTAAGCGCTTTATACACTATGAAACAAAAAAAGTTAACAAGACCTGAGACTGCTATCATTAAAAATATCTTCTTGTAAAGTTGGCCCATTGAGGCAACTGAGGACTTGTACTTTGGTAACATTCCCATAATTTCTGATAAGAGTGAATGATTGTGTTCAAACTATTTGTGCATAAACAGTTTATGCCAAACACCTTTCCTTCTGGAGTCTTGGATTTTGGTACATGTTAGGGAGATGTCTACACCATCAGCATCTAGTAAAAACTCTGGACAGTACGTCTCTAATGAGCTTCCCTACCAGCCATTTTACCTCATTGTCATAAGTCACTCTCGGGGAATTAAGCATATTCTCTGTACTTCACAGCAGTTGGAGCTGTGCTTGGCCCCCAGCTCTTCCCCATGCACCTTCACCCTCTGCTGATTGTGCTTTCCATCCTTTCACTGCAAGAAACTACACCATTGAGTTCTGTGAGTCCTTCTACTGAATAATGGAACTTGGGGTGATTGTGGAACCCCTGACATAATACTTTAATAAAGACAGACACAGGTATTATTCCCCCAACTTTTTTTGTGTGGTATCAGGGATTGAAGTCAGGGGCACTCTCTAACATCAAGCTACATCCCCAGCTCCTTTTTGAAAATTTTATTTTGAGACAGGTCCTTGCCAAATCGCTGAGGCTGGCCTTAAACTTTTGATTCTCCTGCTTCAACCTCCCAAGTCACTGGGACCTATCTCCATTTTACAGATGTGGAAAGTACACTATAGAAAAATGAAGTAATTTGTCCACAGTCACACAATGATGATATAGTAGGGAACCACATTCAGGTCTGACTCTATATCTGACCTGAGTTCCTAAGAGCTTCACTTGATTGCCTCTCATGAAGCTCCCAGTTTTAGCAGCAGAGACCAACAACCAAATTGTTACTACTAATGTAGTATAACAGGTACTACCACAGAGGTAAGCAGAAGGTGAGGCACCAAACTCACCCAGAAGGGTGAGGGGTCGGGGTAAGAGAGGGCAGGGTTGAGGAGGCTTCCATGAGTAACATGTGAGCTAAGTCTTGAAGGCTGCAGAATCTGTCAGAGGAATCCAAGAGTGAAAGGGGAGATAGAAGACTTTCCAGAAGGAGTGAACAGTATAGGCAAACACTGGTAGGCAGAAAGTAATGTGAGCCATTCCAGGAAGCTCAATAGATTCAGTATGGCTCCAGCATGGGGTGTAAGAAAGCTGAGCGAGATGAAGTTGGGTTGGTTAGCTGTGAAAAAACATGGCAGTTTATCATTTTTTTAATATGTTTATTTTCTAGTTATAGGTGGACACAATATCTTTATTTTATTTTTATGTGGTGCTGAGAATCGAACCCAGTGCTTCACGCATGCTAGGCGAGCGCTCTACCTCTGAGCCACAACTCCAGTCCTGGCAGTTTATCATTTAAAGACAATAATTGATACCATCTGAAAATGTCAGATACCATATGGAATAATGATAATGAATTGGTACTTCATCCTGAAAATAAGGAAGCCACCAAGTTTTAAGCATCAAGAGATATGAACAGATCAGCTTTTAGAAAGATCATTTTGGGAGCTATTGGAGGCTGACATGTTTCCCCAAGAAAGAAAATCATCCTGAAATAAAGTAGACTTGCAGAGGCATAGAGAGGTTAAATTTGAGAGACATTTGGGAAATGGAAAACAAAATATTTGACTGATTAGATACCAAGAAGTGAAAGGAGAAAAGAGTCTAAAAAACATTCAGGGCCTCCTGGTGGTGAGTTGGTAGGATGGAGATGGAATTATCAAATTCAATTGTTCATTTAGAATGTCAAATACCATATGGAAGGCATCTGTTTGGAGAAATAAATGCAGTTGGATATAAAGGTCTGGATACAGGGAGTGAGGATGACACTATATATGTAGTTAAGTTCAAAAAAGTTACTCGAAAAGTCTCAAAGCAAAGTATTCCTTGCATTCAGGTCAGTTTCTATGTCTGGAACACATTCTAGATGAGAGATTTGATTTAGTATGTCAGAATGAGGGGAAAGCAGGTCCTTCTGCTGTGAACTCGACATTTAAACCAAATATTTTAGAGAGGTGGAGAGGTAGCACAGGGGTAGAAGAATCTGCTTAGCATGTGCAAGGTCCTGAGTTCAATCCCCAACACTGTAAAACAAACCAACAAAACCTATATCATTTAGCCTGGTGATCAAATTTTCACTTATATTTAATGTTAAATACAGGGGTGAATAACATTCTTATCATTTAATCTTATTGCTCTACTGCAATAACCTAATAGCTTCTGTCATGTAATCCGACCAGGGATTCAGGCAGTGGAAGAACGAAGGAAGAGTCATCTGACTATAGAAACAACACAAATGTCTACCACTGGGAGAAGATAGAAATAAACTGTGGCCTTTTCAAATGCAATAATCTTATAAAATAAATAGCAGTAAAAACAAATGAACCACAGCTTCAAGCCACACAGATGAATTTTGGAAACATGTTGAGCTAAATAAAAAGTAAGTCCAAGAAGACTATGGTATACCATCTTTAAAAAGTTCAAAACTAAGCAGTATTAAATAATAAACTATAGGTCATGGTGGTGGATGCCTGAAATTCCAGTGATTTGGGAGGCTGAGACAAGAGGATCACAAGTTTGAGATAAGCCTTGACAACTTAGCAACACTGTCTTAAAAAAATAAAAAGGAGGGGCTAGGGATATAGCTCAGTGATAGAGCACTCCTGGGTTCAGTCCCCAGGACCACACAAACACAAAATTGTTTATGAATACATATGTATCTGTTAGGATATATTAATTAGTATGGGAATTAAAAACAAAATGTAGTGGTTATGGGAAATGGGGAGTAGCATGTAAATACTGATAATGTTCTATTTCTTTGGATGGGTGACAGATTTACTTGCTTCATACATCATATACACATTATGCTTTATCTTTTCTTTATGGTGCTAGGGATCCAACCTGCTTTATGCTTTATATGTACACTGTATACATCCTTTTATATATATATCAAGCATTAAAAATACTTTAAAAAAATATTTTATTAGTTGTTGATGGTCCTTTATTTATTTTTATGTAGTGCTGAGAATCAAACCCAGTGCCTCACACATGCTAGGCAAGCGCTCTACCACTGAGCCAAAACCCCAGCCCCTATAAAATCCTTTTTAAAGTCATATAACTTACAAGGATCCTGTCAAATGTCAAACATAACATTTTGATCTTCAGCATATTTCTCTAATATAGCAGCATCCTCATTTTTAAAAATCTTATTAAACCAAAGATACTTTACAAACAACATGACATACTATATTCATAAGTGCCATCTTTCCATAAATATTCCCAATAAAATAGTGCACTCTGGCATAATTTGCAGGCCTTGTTAAAGCAACAATGGCAAAGTATATATATGCCTGCATAGAATACAGACCGAATGTAAAAGAAGATGCACAAACTATACAGATAGAAAAGCAGTACAAGAGGACAATGTACAGAATATGGAAAGGGATTCACTGAAAAATAAGAAAAAAGAAAGCTACCTTAATATCAACAAACCAACACTAATAAAAAGGTATCTTAAGTACAGAACCAGATATATAATCAGGTTTTTAAACAGCTATAAACTACAAAATAGATGAATCATGCAATAAAAAAATACATGTTGGAAGGATTCAGTGCAACATTATTTTTAAACTGTTCTGAAGCCAGGCATGGGGGTGTATGCTTATAATAGCAACAACTCAGGAGGCTGAGGCAGGAGGATTGGAAGTTTTTGAGACCAGCCTCAACAACTTAAGGAGACCCTCAGCAACTTAGTAAGACCTTGTCTTGAAATAAAAATAAAATAAAATAAAAATAAAAGTAAAAAGGACTAGGGATGTAGCTCAATGGTAAAGCGCCCCTTTAATGAGATAAATCCCCAGTACCAAAAATAAAAAAAAAAAATTGATACTGCACCAAATATTCAAAGCTAGAGAAGATACTTACAAAGTCATCTCCTGAGTCAGCTCCCATAGAGGCTACTGATTCCTTGCTCACTGACCGTGGGATCCTTGTAGCACCTCCTGGCCTCTGAGTGACAGCAGTCTCTTCTGCAATTTTCTTCTTTAGTTTTGCAAACATTTTTGCTATGTGGCTATCCTGCACAGATGACCAGTTTTTGAACTACCACAATAGTTTTCAATAACCAGGATTCAGACAAAGATGCCTAAAAAGTTTCAGACATCCAAACTAGCTGCATTCCAACTTAAATGTGGGTCAAAGGCATATGGCAACACAGTATCTACAAATCAGATGAAAGAGATATCTAAGTCAAACATAGGAAAGATTTCACATTTGAGCTATGTTAAGCTTCAGGTTTCAAAATTAAGTTTAAAAACTTAAATGTATACTTAGTAGAACACAATTACTAAACATTTAAAAATCACTCAGGTGCTTGACATGCTGATAAGGAAATCCAGTTTCAAATTATACCATGTTAGCAGTGGCCTATGATACAGTAAAATTTGACAGGTTAACATCACAAAATCATAAATTAATGATTTTGAATCCTTGTCTCAATAAGTGTAATCAGTGGTGAGTGCTTTTTCCCCTTTTGAAGTTGATGGCACAAACATGTAACTCAATATGAGGAAATTCTAGGTAATATTAGGTAATATTCTAATGTTTCAGGATGGTTTGCAATCAGCTGTTTCCAGAAAAAAAATCATAACCTAGAAAAAAATCAGGCAAGCCAGAAAACCACATATCAGGTATCTGATAGCCTTTAACTATTCCTGGAAATACTATTTCTTTAAGTATGATAAAATTACCTCAAATCTTAATTCCCACTCCCCACCCCTGCCCAGGGTATCTAACCCAGGGGCACTTTACCACTGAGCTTCATCTCCAGTTCTTTTTATTTTTTATTTTGAGACAGGGTCTCACTAAATTGATGAGGCTGGCCTGGAACTTGAGATAATCCCTTCTCAGTCTTCTGGGCTGCAGGATTATAGGCATGCACTCCCAAACCCCACACAATCTCTTTTCTTTTTCAGTGTACCTGACACGATATTTAACAAGAGATACAAAAAATATCCCCCAATGGTGTATAAAATATTAACATTCAGGTTTCGGCCTTAACTTTCCATGTTTTTTAGAGGATACTTAAACTCTGCTCTAAGATCTTCAAAAGACTTCTTACCACTTCAGATCATCAAGTCTATAAAAATTCCTCAAAAACTTCACCTTAAATGTCTGTAAATCACTTACTCACCTGGCTTATCTACGAGATTTAAAACAGCCTGGAGGTCGATGCATTCTGTCCTGCATGAAGACAAACCTGAAGTGGGCTGGATATTCCAAATAGAAGACCAAAATGGTGGGTGGAGATGAGGGTGGGAAGAGAAATGGAGAAGAGAGGAAGGGAAGATTAAGTGGGGGAAGAAAACTTGTCACTACCTCAACACTCAGTTGACTGCCATCCCTCACCTCTGTCCCTATGAATTGTGATTTGCCTACGAGTTTCACTCACAGTTACAAAGGACGGTACTGCTCACCGCAAAAGACATATGCCTAAATTCTCTGCTCCTTGGGGGCCCTAGGCAAAACAACTTGATGAGATTAAGGTTTCCCAGAGCCGGCATTTATTTCTCAGCTGACGCTGAAACAGACACTCTTTAGCTGGCCAGACCCTGGCAGGATTCATATTGAGGCAGTTTCTGAGCAAAAGAAAGGCAAAGTTGAGTAAAAGACAGGCAGGACCTTTACTGACGTCTGGAGGTACCAGCCAAGGCAGTTTGGCCCCCTCTCCCTCAGTCCCCCTCCGGCCACGCCCTTGCTTGACTGTCAAAGGGAAGGAACCAACACCTCTTCCATTTGACAGCAGGGAAACTCGGCCCCAGGGAGCGCTGGCTCATCTCGGTCGCGCAGGGAGGAATCCCGGAACCCTAGGCACCGGACTCCCAGGCCGGGCAGCCCGCCTCCGCTCCCACCCTGCCCCTTACAGCACCTGGCACCGCCCCCCGGCTCTGGTCCCGGGAAACCCCGGCAAGGCAGATTTGGGGACACCAAGGCCACCGGGAGAATGGGGGCTGCTCGCGTCCCCGGGGCCCCGGCCCGCGCACCTGCCGCTCTTTGGGCAGCTGGCAGAGCCCCGCCTCCAGGGCCTCTCGTGAGCGGCCTCCCGCGTCACCAGCCCCCACCGCCGGCCGGTGAGCCGAGCAGCGACCCGGAACCGCACGTCCCCCAGCGCGCCGGAAGTGCTGCGTGGGGTTGGCCTGCCGCGCGCATGCGCCAGTGCTCACCTCCGCAGCCTTGCGAAGCCGCCGGCGGCTGTTGGCCAGAACGGTCCGAGGGCACGGGTGGCGCGCTGGGCGCTCCCTGATGCGCACTAGCCACGTCAGCGAGACTCCAGACCCGCACTTGTTGACCGGCCCGCTTAGGCCGGTCGCTGTTTCTTTTTCTTTTCTTTAAATGGATGGTGCGGAGAGGGCTAAGTGGGAGGAGCCCCGTGCTGTCGGTGCCACGGGCCCTGCTGGACAGACCCCCGGCCTTGGCCACGCGGCGCGGCCGGGCGCCAGTCTGCGCCCCGTTCCCACTAACCCCCTATGCAGCCGCAAGTAGGCAGTCTGGAAAACCTGTGCCCGCAGAAACTAAAACTGCGCCTTGCGCTTTGTGACCCTTCTTCTAACTTCAGCGTCTCGACATCCCGTCGATTGTACGTTTTATGTCACAATCCAGCACACACAGTATCTACAATCGAAAGGTTTCAGAACCTTCCCCTAGTGTGTATGCACTCTGATATACGGCTTGTTATTTACAGGGCGGTGACTATTCACCAATGGGCTGCCTCTTTATATAACAGAGGACAAAAGCCCAAAGCATAAAAACTGCCTTGTTGAAAGTCACTGCGAATTTAGTACCCTAAGGCAGGTCTCCAGATTCCTCAAAGCCGAGTTAGACTTAGACGCTGCACGTTTAAGGAACTTTGGTCCTGGCCCAGACCCAACACCAGTGCAAGTTCCAACAGATTGATTAATTGATCGATGGATTGATTTCTGGAACAGGGGTTTGAACCCAAGGGTAGTTTACCACGGAACTACATCCCCAGCACATTTAAAAAATTTATTTTGAGGCAGGGTCTAATTGATTATAGCCTCCTAAATTGCTGAGGCTGCCTTCCAACCTGCAATCCTGTCTCAGCCTCCCTGGAATTACAGGCATGTGCCAATCACTTGGCTCAAAAAAAAAAAAAAAAAAAAAAAATTAAATACCCTTGCCCTAGTCCCAGTTCTGACCACCAGGAAAAGGCCTCAGAAAAATAAAAATTAGAATGCAAAAGATAACAAACTAGAATAAGCATGGAATCCACAACCCTAAGATAGTTCAAAGCATCTGAGGAGTCATCTAAAAGAAGCAACCCTAACAGTTTAGCACTTAAATAATCAACAAAACTGAAGAAGTACACAAAACTTTTAAGCAAATAATGTTTATTTTTATATTGATGATACACTTAATATATACGTGGATTCAAGATACAAAATTCATTTACAAGAGTTCACACCTGATGAATGTAATCACATTCCTAAAGAACATTTATCAATGCAAAAATTTCTTTAGTACACTGACAACAAAAATCAAATATTCTGTAGTTCTGTTATTTAATAAAACATAAAAACAACAATGTTTAACTTTCCATCCTCCAATATTTAAGTGCCCTCCCTTCAAGTGGTAGACACTGTATGAAAGGAAAAAACATGGGAAAGCCTATGGAATCTGCTCTGCAGAATCACAGTGTTTACTTTTAAATTCATTTAGTAAAGTAGTGAAAGGCTTGCTATCTTTTACACAAATCACATATCATACAAGAGCCAAAAGTGAACTCAAGAAAATAAAATGCTTTAAGAACTTCTCAATTTCTAAAATCTATGAAGTATTAACTGTAACAGACAACGCAGAAAAAGGCTGCTGGAAATGAACAAAACAAAACAAAAATCCTTGTTTACAGAGAACATATGGCTTAAACAATTTAGAAACACCATCAGACAAGACTTGACAACACCACAAATGTTTAAGTCAAATGATATTGATGATATAATTTCCCCCTTAGTCATTGGTGAATAGCCCCTTCAAAATGTACTCTACTAACAACACACATTAAAAACTAATGAATCCAAACAATTTGCCTCTAACGGAGCTGAGTTGATGGATTTTGTTCTAGAGTATTAACCTACAATACCCAAATTTTAATACAAATGAACAACAAGACTAACTCTTAAGGACTACAGTGAATAGCTAGATAGGCAACCAAATAGCTTGATTATTTGCACGATAAGATTAGCAGCACTTGGATAAAGTTTGTTACGTGACAATTATTGTGCTTCAATCTCTTGAGGAGAGCTAATAGATATAACTCTAATCCTTATAGTGTTACAATTCTATAACATTTCAGTTACAGACAAGCACAATTTTTTAAAAAGTATTTCACACCACTAGAAAATCAAGTTAAGTATATCCTCCAAATGTAATTTCTGCTATGATTTAAACAAGTGCATTTCTCCCTAATATTCAAAGTGTAGACAATAGGTTCACCATTATTTTCTGCGAAAACAAAAACAAAACTTGTTCTCCTACTTGGTTAAATTAACCTTTAGTAATGCTTTGAATAAAGAAAAAGGATACTTAATTTTACAATGTGAACTGCTCATAGAAAATAAGTGGCCTGAAATTATAATATTCTTTACAGCAAACTAAAAAAATTATAACTGTTTAATCTGGTTTAATGATGAATGCAAGTCCTATTTATACTGGTGCTATACAAATAAAGATACCCTAGTTGGACAAATTCCTTCACTAATAAGCTCTACTATGAAAAAGTAAAGGACATTGTATCCGTGTTTCTTATTATCTAAGCTCTTCTACCTCAACTGGAAGAATCCTGAAAAAAATAAGACACTTTGATAGTTGAACAGCAAGGTTTATTAAAAATAAAAAATTGGAAAGCTAGTGGTAGGGTCTATGTGGTAAAAGGAATGCATCCAGACAACTATAAAGTCATGAAAATCAAGTTCTAAATTACATTACTGAACTATTACAAGGTAATTTTAATGATATAATAAGAGAATCCTTCAGGAAACAGGAATAAAAATTCTTATTGCACTACAACACTAAAAGCACAGTTTTCCTGCAGATTTTTTTCATATCACACTGGGTATGTTAAATTTAGAAAAAAAACATCAATAGCATATGCAGGAAGGTGGGAATAAATTTTTGAAAAAATACAGTGGTTATTTCTGTGATTTAGAAATACTTGGGGATTATCATATCATAAATCACTTCAGATTTTACAATGATTATTTATATTCATTTGGTGTTTAAAGAAAATTTATGATTCAATTTATGATATAATGTTTATACCTGTAATGCCAGCGATTCAGAAGGCTGAGGCAGGATCAAAATTTAAGGCCAGCCCTAGCAACTTAGCAAGACTCTGTCTCAAAATAAAGAGGGCTCAGCGGTAAAGTGCCCCTGGGTTTAATCCCTAATACCAAAACAAAACAAAACAAAACCTTCAATTTTGAATCAGGGACAAGTGGACATTCTCAAGTTTCAGATGATAAAATAATATTAGTGATAAATATAACATGTAAATACCTTTCACTGCCTACCTGTAAGAAGGCTAACCATAATTTCTAACCTCACTGGGAAAGTGATATAATAACCCAGCCTATTAATGTTCACTCCATAAGCCTGTGAGAAGAGCAAAAAAATCTGAAACCTGAAGTTACCCATGTTTCATTTTAAACAATATTATACCTGAAAAGATGATTGTCTTAGGATATAGACTGAAATTGTCCACTAAAATAGGAAAAACACTCCCTCTTTATAGTCTGTCTAGGACCAAATTTAGGCTTGACTCAGTGAATCTGTAGTGTGTAATGTAATATACATATTCATTAAAAAACTCTGAATCTACCATTCAAATGTTTCAGAAAATCACACTGCCTAGTCTACTTTTAAAATAATTTTTAAAACCACAAAGAAAGCAATAGAAAGATTTTAAAATTAAGAAATGGTGCTTCAATTAGTGATTAAGTGACAATTTCAAAATGGAAGTCTCAAGTCAATATTACACTGAACCTGTTGTGGTGTGAACTGATACATACAATCAATAAGAATGTAAGTTATAGGTTATAGATTAGTAAAAAATATAGATTATAGATATAAGATTTTGATAAGTGAGATAAGACAATTATAAAGCAAGAACTGTCACAGATAGGCCTAAGACTCCATTTTGCTGCCTTCTTAAACAAACAAACAAAAACTATTACAAGAGCAGTTTCTGAGAAACTGAAATGAAAGCTGTTCTCCCACAGAGCTTCAGTCTCTATGGGTTGGTGACATCCCTGGCCAGATGAAAAAGCTAAGCCCTCATTGATTTGAATTCAGACCTAAGAGTGTTTTTGGAAGCGGCTCTCCATAATATTCTGGGGGCTTGTCCAGGATGAAAGAGATATTTCTCATAGGAGAACACTAAGAAACACCCAGGAGAACCCAGTGAGCTGGAGACAACCTGGGGAAGGCCTCTGAGGTCCCCTCCCCATCGGCTCCTGCCAAATCTGCAAACTGACAATTGGGAGCACTTGCGATTTGCACTTGTGACTTAGTTCTCCTGGGAAAGGTAAGCTTGAAAGTTGAAACTTGGTTTGTGTGGATCCACAGTCTGGGGACATCAGGGAAGGCTGGATGCAGCACATATTTCCCAGTCCAGGGCAGTGTTGAGAAGCTGCTCACTGGCCCATCTGGGGTTAAAAACCCCAGATCAATTAGGCTTTTTTTTATAGCGCCTTGTCTGTTGTGTGTCTCATTATAGGTCAAAATCAGTCCACTTCATATTCATTTTGTACACCCCTTAAATGTTTATTTGTCTAACTTTAAATTTAAAGAGTTTTCAAAGAGAACAACTAATTATATGTTGTAACATCATGTAATGCTTCCTTTCTCAGAAAATTTTGATTTAGACTGGCCAACCTTAAAAGTCAGATGGCTCCCAGAAGGGACCACCGACCTCTCCACCACCTATCAAGCTCATAGAGTCATCTCCGGGCGGCCTGGCCATCCATATCAGTTACCCTGTATACAGGTTGGATTGAAATCTTCTTAGAGGAGCCAAGATAGTTAAGATTTTGTTTTCAGGAACAGCTAAGAAAATCAAAACCTTCCTCCCCAAAGACACAGGTTCTGCAAAAGAGCTCCAAGGACCTGGATCTTCCTTCTCCGGATCCCTCTGCCCCTCAGGCACCGAGTTCCCCCTCAATGCTTAGGCCTTCCCATTATATATATATATGTGTGTGTGTGTGTGAATATGAATATATATATGAATATATATATGAATATATATATATATATATATATATATATATATATATATATATATATATATATTCCTTTTTCTACTTGTGATTTCCCTGTTAAAATCAGAAGAAAAGCCAAAAACTACTCTCGGTGTTGATGGCTAACCCTCTGATGATCCTCACGAGGAACTCATTTTCCTTTCAGTTCACCCCGATTGGACAGGTGAGGAGGTAACCAACCAGTACTGCCAGGCTCCACTAAGAGACACCAAAGCAACCGCTAGAAAACCCACCAATTTGGCAAAGGTAAGCAAGACAATTTAAGGACCAGATGAGCCCCCAGCTGCTTTCCTGGAGTGCCTTCTTGAGGCTTGTCATGTGCAGGCACCAATAGACCCAGAAGCTCCAGAGAATAAAAGGGCTATTAATATTGCTTTTGTGACTTAATCGGCCCCAGATATTAGGAGAAAGTTACAGAGACAGGAAGGATTTGAGGGAAAGATGCTGTCAAAATTGGTGGAAATAGCCAAAGGGTCTGAAATAGTAGAGACCCCCCCCCCAAGAAAAACAAACCAAAAGGTTGACAAGAGTCTTGGTGATGGCTGTCAGAGTTTCGAAGTCTCGAGCTCCTGAACAACAACCCCTAAGGGCTCCACTCCCTAAATGACAACAGCACCCAGGAACAGAAACTGAAGGGCCAATTTCTAATGAGAACTGACTTGAAAGAAGGGACAATAACACACTCATTCCTTGTAATGCCAAAATGCCCCTATCCACTATTGGGCAGAAACTTTCTGCAAAAATTGTAAGCCATCATTTCTTTCCAAAAAGGCACAGTCAACCTGTCATTTAAAGGGCCCAAAACTAGTATATATACTTGTCCCATTGGGGAAAAATACCTGCAATTAGCAGAAGACACCCATACTCCACTGGTGAACAGGCCACCAGAGACTTGTTAAAAACCTTAAAAACCTTGGGGTACACAGGTGTCAACAAAAAAGGCCCAATTATGCTCCTCAATAGCCACCTACTTGGGCTACAACCTAGAAAAAGGAAAAAGGACACTGTCACAGGCAGAATTAAAGCAATCATGCAGATTCCTCGCCCTAAGACGAAGTGTCAGATGCGAGAGCTCCTCGGGGCCACTGGGTATTGCCAAACCTGCTCAGCCCCTGTATGTTAGTACATGAAGAAAAGACTTGGACTGAGAAAGAACAAGAGGCATTTGACAAACTGAAGCAAGCCCTAGTCTCTGCACCTGCATTGGCCCTCCCAGATGTTCTAAAACCATTCCAACTGTTTGTACATGAAGTCAGAGGAAAACAAAAGGGGTTTTTACTCAGACATTGGGGCCATGGAAATGTTCAGTGGCATACCTATCCAAAGGACCATACTATGCTTCGGCTGGATGGCCAAACTGCCTCCGAGCCATCGCTGCCATAGCAATCCGGGTTAAGGAAGCAGATAAGCTTACACTGGGGCAAGATTTACAGGTGATAACCCCACATGCTGTGGAGACCTTACTCTGGAGCCCTCTAGAGCGCTGGCTCTCCAATGCTTGTGTCACCCAATACCAGGCCCTTCTTCTAGACTAGCCCAGAATAAAATTCCTAAAAACCTCAGCTTCCTGACGATGGTCCCTCTGAGCCGCTGCACAACTGCCAGGAAATCTTGGAGTCACCCCAGAATGTCTGGCCGGACCTGATAGACACACCTTGGCCACATCCAGATAAGACACTCTACTCTGATGGTAGCAGCTACATCCAAAATTAAATCAGGTATGTAGGGGGCAACTATAATTACTTTAAATGAAATTATCTGGGCTCAACCTCTGGGACATAAAACTTCTGCCCAGAAATAATTGCACTTACCCAGTTTCTCAGACCCGGCAAAGGAAAGACCGTTAATGTCTATACTGACAGAAGATATGCTTTTGTTACTGTTCATGTACATGGAGCTCTCTATAAAAAGAGAAGACTACTAACTTCAGGAGAGAAAGATATCAAACATGCTGAAGGAGATACTAGCTTTGCTAAAAGCCCTCTGGTTACCAGAAAAAGTGGCTATCATACATTGCAGAGGCCACCAGAATGGAGACTACAGAGACAAAAAGGAACTCCTTTGCCAACAAAACAACTAAAGAGATGGCTTTAAAACCAATGTGTTGCTGCCTAACCATTTGTTACCCACTTCCCCCATGTATACGGGGAAAAAAAAAATCCTAGGGAAAACCTTAAAAGTGATGAGGACCAAAATGGATGGAAGATTCTACTGGACAAAAAGATCTTGATTCCAGAGACATTGGAAAAACTATTAATTGAACAATTATATCAAGAAACCCACATAGGTAACTAAAGTGTTACAAAAAGACTTCTATATCCCTAAGTTAACTCAATTAACAAGACAAGTTTCTTCCAGGTGCCAGGCTCAAGTAAATCCTAACCCAAAGGTAAGCCAATTTACAGGAACCAGACTACAAAGAGAAACACCAGGAAAAAGATGAAAAATAAACTTCACTGAAGTAAAACCTAGACAGTATGGTTATAAATATTTACTGATATATGTGGACACTTATTTAGGAGATAGTTGCCAGATTTGGCCTCCCAATAGCCATGGGGTCCAATATGGTCCAATATTTCTGTGGTACCAGCTTTCATAGCTAAGATAACTCAAAATTTATCTAAAGTCTTTAAAATTAAATGAGACTCATATTATATATAGACTTTAAAGCTTAGGAAAAATAAAGAAGATAAATTAAATTCTAAAAAAGACCCTTAAAGGTGGAGCCTAACAAAGACTGGGTCAACCTCCTTCCTTTTATATACCCCTTATATAAAAGGTTTATAATATTTAAAAGACAACCCCTGCTGGTTCCCAGATAAAAAAACTAACTAAAATAAGTAACCCCTCATTTCTTAAGTCCCAAAAGACTCAGGCTTTAACAAAGGCAGGCCGGCAGCCCGTTTCAAGAGAGACCCTCACTCAGCCGTTCCAGCCCGGAGCCATCATCCATCTACCTTAGAGCCTTGCTGGCACAGACCCTTTCCAGTTACCTTGACCACTCCAACTGCCATGAGACAACTCAGACAAAAAATCCACCTGAAGACACCTGACAATAAACAATATTTTTACTTTCTGTTCTGTTTCACTTTCAGACATGCATGCTGCACACACCTCTAAAAAGACAGGAAGCCCGGTTTCTAAAGATTAAACTGCTGGTCCTTAAAAAAATATCATTATGACTTGGTAAACTTGGTTAAAACTGAAACTTAGAATATCAGTGATTTGATTTAGTCCCATAAAACCAGTGGGGAATGTTGTGGTGTGAACTGATGAACTGATGATTAATAAGACTGCAAATTATAGGTTATAGATTAGTAAAAAATATAGATTAGAGATATAGGATTTTGATAAATGAGGTAAGACAATTATAAAGCAAGAACAGTCATAGATAGACATAAGACCCCACTTTGCTGCCTTCTATTAAAAAAACCTGTTACAAGAGCTTTTCTCCCACAGAGCTTCATCTCTATAGGTGGGTGACAGTCCCTGGCCAGGTGAATAAAGCTAAGCTCTTATTGATTTGAATTCAGACTTAAGAGTGTTTTCTGAAGTGGCTCCCTATAACAAACCAAAAAAGGGAAAATATTAACTTTAGCTTTAGAAAATATTTCATATTTACAGAATTCCAAAGAAAATATTTCTGTGGCACCAACAAATTAGTTATATTTAATTTGATACATTTATCTTTACCTGATCAAACACATATCCCCTGTATCATCCTGATGCCCTTCCTGTCAGTTGTATTCACACATCAATTATTTTCCCTTAAATAGAATAGAAGGCATGTTTAAATAAGTCTTTGTGTTCAAAACTCAGTAAAGCTAGGACATAGTATAATGTTACATCTTGAAATTCTAGTTTGAGAAAAGTGAAATCACTTTTTACTTTGTGATTGTTTTTAAAGTTAAGGGGTACCCACTGTATGTACGGAGTGTCAAAGTGTACGAGTGTAGGAGAATGTGGAAAGGGCCTGGGTTTCTTGGCAACTCTATCTTACTCAACTGAAAAGTTACTGGCTTTATAACTGTGGGGTCAGAGGTCCTATCTGCAATTTCAGTTTTACCTACAGCACTTTTTTTTTTTTAAATTGCCATTGTTCTTAAATTAATGTCCACATTGAGCCTGAGACAGTTCCATGAATTTTAAGTAGTGTATTATTTGCTCTGCTATTACTGTCCAACTGCAAAAAAAATTATTTGGTTACTAAAACAGCAAAACATTAGAGTCTATGGGCATTTTCACTGATTTCTCAGAAATAATACATCATTATGTTTTCATATTTAAGACTATAATAATTGTATTTTAAACTTAATACTATAATTGAAAAGTGTTGTGAATAGGGAATGTTTAATTAAAAATATGATAAGGAGGCAAATGTAACACTTTGGGGTGGTAAAATTGACTCCCGAACTAATTTTGAACTTTAATCTAATGTGAATGGGGTCAAACATTGCTTTGCAGTTGTATTTTTTCATGCAAAAATAACTTCTACTTAATTTCTGCAGTGAATGTATTCAAGTGTATATTAAACATCTCTTACATTCATTCATGCAAATAAACACATCAATTGAAGACAGAAGTAACCCAACACTGACCCTCTGCAATAGCCCATAGATTCACAAATTGGCACTTCATTTATTTTCTATGATTTTATGGGCCCCAATCTTATCATCCTTGGTAGAGGTTTGAAGGCCCAAGTTTTTATATCATACTATGCACCTAATTTTAAGAGCTCTACTTCATGTGTGAATATATGGTCAGATTGCAGAACACAAGTGGTCTCATGGAGACTCAGCCATACATCTGGAGGCATTCTATTCATTGGGAGCATTTTCTCAGATGACCATACTCATCTTTGAAATGCAATTCCAATAAGAAAAATCTATAGTTAGAAATGCCAAGACATGACTAAAGTAATCATAGCTGCTGCAAATACATAGATTAACAGCCTCCTGTTACTCATGAACTCTTACCCACCTAGGTTAGGCCTTCCTTAGCTAATGACCCCCACCTTTTTGCCTCACAGAGACATATAAAACGAGGCATATTAATGAAAACAATACAAATTTAAAATTTAGTATCAGGTATTGAAAGGACAAGTAGGAACATATTTCCCTCACTTAAAGGGCAATTTCTTACCTATTTAAAAATGTGACAAAGTAAAATTTTTTTCCATACCCCCTACATGAGTTCCCAACATAAAAGTTTACTATTCAGTAATGATAACTATGGTCAAGTACATAAAAGAGTAATACAACTTAGGAACCTGCTGGTGTTGCAGTTCACATATGTATGTTTTTTAGGGTCATATCATTAATTTATCAACCACTTAAGTGGAAGTTTACAGATTATTTTAAAGCTAAGCATGTCCAGCTTTCTGTTAAGATCTTCATATCCTAATTTCAACTCCAAATGAGCTCATTTTATCCCAACACAAGCCCCTCAAAATAGAGGCTTGTGAATGAGATCCAGCCACAACCTAATTACAGCAGCATGAACAATGCCACTAGGATGTCCTCACAGAACTTAAATAAATTCAGCCCACAATGGGTATGGGTGTATAATATACACATACTACATAATTGCATACCAATATATTTACAGATATGTACATGTATGTACAAAAAGTATACACAGGGATTGCATTTAGCATCACAAAAATATACACATGCCATAAAAAATAAGAATTTCAAATAAATAAGTCAAAATAGAGCCCTCAACGTAAATACTCTATATTTTCCAGATAAACACACAAGAACATAAACACCCAAAACATCACCAGGAGACTAAAAGCATTCATATTCATATCAAGTCTTTTACTCACATGGGGTGGGTGGGTGATTCTGAATTACTGTCAGTGGCCAAGTTTGCAGACCTTGGCACCTTACTATATTTCCAGTCCAGAATGTTCCCTGGAGATTAGGCTGATTACAAGTCTCCATGGATAACTGAGTACAAGATTTTTTTCAACTGGATCCAAACCACTCCTCAGAGACATAAAATTATTAAATCACAAAGGTCAGAGATTAAACTAAGGAGAAGAATATAAAGCTCCATAATTGATGTACAAATTTGATTTGTCACTTTTCCCTTTACTTTAATTAAATTGAGCACAATTACCAAGTAATTTGTGCCAGGGAATTCTATTGCACAAAGAAAATGAATGGCAATAGCCACAAATGGAGGGTGGATCAGATCCTATATCAGAATTGGATTGCACTTTGTTTCTATACTCTCAAAATGGTTTAGCTTGGTAAAAATATAAAGGACACAATGAATTCTGTGCTTTGAGAGATTTTGAGAGCACCACTTTCTAGGGAGAAAAACACAAACATACAAATAGTACATCCTGGATGAAATCAAAGATAAAATAGCTGATTTTTATAATTAATAAACAAAAATTTGTTTGGACTGACTAACTCACTGGTTTCAAGTCTGATACAGTTTTTTTAAAAAAGTACCAAAACCCTTTGTGTCAAAATATAAATCTCTAATAACTACTTTCTTGTTCATTATAGAAAAGAGTCTGAGCTATTGGGAAGATGGGCTGAGACTAGGAGAACTCTAGTTCTATCATTATGAATCATCAGATAGCTTTTTGGATTTCAGCTTTCTTTTCCATAAAACAGGGAAGATGGTTGCTTTACCAACTTGAGAAATAATATACAGATAAAGAAGCTGGGTGTGGTTGGCATATGCTTGTAATCCCAGGGCTTGGGAGGCTGGGACAGGAGGATCACAAGTTCAAGGCCAGCTTCAGAAACTTAGTGAGGTCCTAAGTAACTTAGGGAGACCCTGTCTCAAATAAAAAACAAACAAAAAACCAACAAACAAAAAGGACTGGGAATATAGCTCAGTGGTAAAAGCACCCCTGGGTTAAGGGGAAAAAAAATCAGATAAAGAGAAAATTTCATTATGCTTCATTTTGTTTTGTTTATAAATGGACTGCTTGCAATTTTATGCTAATTTGTTAAGATCATTTTTTAAGAGAGACTAGAGACTGTATCAGAATCTCCAGGGAGTTTGTGCAATTTGAAAGGAAGTTGTTTCCCATTGCTTTGCTCTGCTGTTGGTTCCAATATTTAAATTTTTATGACTTCTACAATTAAATAAATAGGGCTTAAGATTTTTATAAAGATACGTGGGAAGCAATTAAAACACAAAATTCACTGGCATTGTCACACTGAGCCCATTAGGTGATTGTCCTTCTACATTTCTTCTTCCTTGATTAACGCTTTAAAACGTAGAGGCCAGGCAGAGGGCACAAGAAGGAATCGTTAATCTCTTGTATAAAACTTCCATAATAAAAAGTAAAGACAGAATATGAAGTGTTTGTACAGACGCCCCATTCTCAAATGATGCTTACCCTAGTCTCTCTTTTAAACACAGATATTCTCTCTCAATAAACAAACAAAAGATTTCCCTTCCCATGATATAAATTTTCTTCATCCTACTTATCATTTGCTAACATAAATTTTATTTAGGTTTATTGCCTGACTTCTCTGTGAGAATGTGAACGTCATGAAGAAAAAGGATATTGTTTCGCCAGAGCCCAGAAGAAAATCTGGAATGTATAATAAATCTGGTTGCATAATATACAATTTTCATGAAGGCATGAATGAAACAATAGCTTAGAATTTTCTATGGCAGTTTTGCTCTCCTTAAAGATTCAAGATCCCTTCATACCATTTTAGATCTCTGCCTACCAGTAAGGAATTACATTACTATTAGCTTAAAGGGCCATGTCATTATCTAAATCCCTGTTGTGCTTCCTGAGGTGGACAGGTTTCTAATCATGACAGCTACTTTCTTCAAGACAGTCTCTCTCCAAACTGGTCTCTAAAATAGCTAACTGGAATCCAGGTTTTTTCTTGAACAGAGTTTCAATAAATATGATCTAGAAAAGAATGCTGTGTGTGCTAAAAAACAAAGCATTTTCCCTGGTAGTGAGGGTAGGGAAATCAATAATTTTGGAACCAAGAATCCAAATGGTAGAGTCACGGAGCTGCAAAGGACCTTGGGTCACTCCCTCCATTGTATGTGGGAGATTGGTAAAAGGAAGAGACATGAACACATTTGTCAAAGGGCATAATGCCAGTTACTGGGAAAGTTAGGATCAGAACTAAGATCTCCTGGTTCTCAGACCAGTATTCCTTATACTTAGCTGGTGAGGATAGGGCTCAGGACAATGAAAATTATTTTAAACACTAGAGAATCAGGAAAATGTGTGTTGGTAGAAATATAAGTGGTATAGAAGTTCAGGGGATTTGGAACAAGAGGCCAGTCAACTCATGACTACTGCTGTGGTTCGGTAAACACTTATGAAAGGAATTCTATGACATATACTAAGGTACTGAAACAAAAGGAAAGTGGTCTACCTGAAAATGAAAAACAACACACCAGCCAAAGAAATCACATTCTAAGATAACTTTTCCCAAGCATTCTGAAATACTGCTTGAAAGAACAAAAAGGTAAACAAAGCACCCTAAAGTCCCTAAACCGAAGAACAATCACATTAAGACTTCACATGGAAAAAATCAGCAAAGTGGAGCAGGTATGGGGAAACAGGCCCAAAATTATTGGCCAGAAATGAAAACCATGTTAAAAATATTACAGTAAAATTTCTCTATGGACATAGGAAAAAGGTATGAAAAGCAATCACTAATTTCCCCTGGGACAGCCAGAGGTAGACTGTGAAACCATACAGAGAATTAAGAAGAAGGTCTTTTGATTCACAAATTTCTTAATATAAATACTGCATAATCAAAGGAAGAGAAAAAACCTTCACAGCTAGTGCTGGTGAAATTATGAGGGGATGAAAGGAATGAAAACACAAAAATTTTACATTATACATTGAGTCCCATTTAAAATAAGAATAAAACATTTGCATGAATATAAAGTAACTAAATACAAGGAGTTTAAACAAATCTTATTTCCAAAATTTCAATGCAAAAATCAATTTATAATTTAATTTTCATAAACAACCAGTTACCCCTCACTAAAAATAATAGTATCTCTGACTTTGAAGTATCATACATTTGAACTATACAAAGAAATTAGAAACTGTCACTGAGTCACAACCACAGCCAGTCAGATTTTAAACATGAGCTCATGAACTAAGTATTTAAATACAATTCCAACTGGAGACTTGTATTATGAAATCAACAACCTGATTTTTTGACTGAAATGTTTAAAAGCTGTTTTCCCTTTCATTTCCAGCATTCAAAGACTACAAAGAAATCAAAATATGTAAAAAAAAAAAAATCTCTTAACAACACAGTACTCAGATATTCCCAAGTAATATTATCTCAAGTCTAAGACACAGCTTTCAGAGGAAAATCAATCCTACACCATTTCTGAAAATTTGACAGTATTTAAAAGAAGTCAATGAGTTCAAGAACTGTCTTAATCATGCTTCAGAAAATCATATATTTTTCTACCTATTAACTTGGAATGAAAAGATATATTATGGAAGGACTCTTATCTTGATTTTTAGTAGTCCATGCTGGCCAGTTTCATCATTATGAATAATTATATGTTTTTTAAATCTGGACATTTAAGGTCCAGGTACAGGAGTTGGATTTTTCTCATTATACAAAAATAAATGATTTACTCTTCTCAGAGTGAGAACAGTGACTATTTGAGTAAGTATCCATACATCAAAACCAAAACATAAAAATTACAAGATTAATTGATTTTCTAAAAGACTTGAAAGATTGCATTTTAAAACAGTTACCCTAAAAGTTTGAACATTTTATTTTTGTTTCCTTTTAAAATGGTGGTCCTAAATTAAAAAATAAAAACTAAGTAACACACTATGTGTCTGTCATCACATTAGAAAACTGCACCATTTAAAATCTGTGGAAAATGAAAAATTGTTTCAACAAGATGGTTTTAATAGTCATCTATGGTATTTTCAAAGAAGACATTTCGAACATCCAGAATGGATGCTAATTCCAAAATGTGCTTCTGGAGATGAGGATTCTCCACTGTTTCATCTCTTGGCAGTTGTGGATATGATTCTGGATAATTTCGTGTTTCCTGGTAGGCAAAGAGAAAAGTCAAGCTTTTTATTTATTAGAAGAAAATTATATGCAAAAGGTATACAGTATTAAGAAGTAGCCTGATATTTGTTTTTCTCTATGGTATGGTTATTTCTAGAAATATGTTTGCTGAACATATTGAATTACTAACATTTGACCATTTAGAACTCTAAACATTATAACTTCACATGATTTAACAATATATTTACTTAGTTTTTTCACAAACGTTTGCTGAAGAATGGGTTGCTAGGCACGATGTTCTGTGTCATATGGAAACTGTCTTTCCTTCTTGCTGAGGGGAAAATCCTAGCACATATAGAATTTCAACAAGTTTTTGTTCAATGGATGAATAGATAGATGACAGGAAACCAAAATGGGAAAGTCAAGAGAAACACCTATTAAGTAACCTTAATGGGCCTTGGTAACTAATTATAGGAGAGGGAGATGTCAAAAATAAGATTTTAGAAATGGATGACTTGACAGAAGGGCTGGGAGCTACTGAGAGAAAAAGGGAGATACAGGAGGATATAATTTGGGGTCAGTATAAAGCTTCAGGTTTTAAGTGTATTTTGTTTGAGATAATAGGGCAAAATAGATTAGAACTGCCCCATAACCAGAACTTGAAAATTTAGGGCTGTATCTTAGAAGATAGATTTAATCAGTATATGTAAACACTGATGTACTCCTCATAAAAATAAATATTGATGCAATGAAAATTGGATGAGATTTATAAGATACTAGAAAAGGGAGTGAAAATTGCTTTTCCAGATGATGGGCAGAATCACACCTTTGGGATAGATTCCTCTGTATTTCTCCTTTGCTAGCAAAGCAATAAACTTTTTCCTTTTTCTCAAAAAAAAAAAAAAAAAAAAGCAAGAAAGAAAAGGAAAGGAAAGGGAGTGAAGAAAGGAGATAAGCAGATATATATAAAGGTGAAGAAAAGTTGGGGGGAAGAAAAGCAGGCAGAAAAGAAATAAAACTGAAAAAGCTTGACATGGAAGCAAAAAGGCCATTTCAAGAATCAGGTAATTCTTTTTTTTTTTTTTTTTTAAGAATCAGGTAATTCTTGCTTGGAAGTTTTCTTCACTTGGTAATTCTACAGACTATTCTGCCACATATTTACAATTTCCTAAAGAAATAAGTGACTACTTTTCCAAGCATCTCACATGACAATTCACATATTAAATGTCACTTCTCTCTCTCTCTCTCTTTATAGGATTTACTCATAACATGACAAAGCCAACATTACTTTACTACACAAATAATATGAAGAATAGAAAATTGTAATGCTTCAAAACTTTAAAAAGAAAACAAAAAAGTCAAAAACTGCTACAGGACAATAAGTTGAACAATTCTCTCAGCTCACAGCAAGATGATGTCTGAGTTACTAAACATCTTTCAGAGTACAAAATATTTGCTAATGTATAACGAGACCCCAAAAGAATGATGCCTCTAGAAGATAGTGGGGGGGAAGGGAGGAGGGATGGGAATGGGAAAGACAGTAGAATGAATTGGACCAAACCTTCCTATGTTTATATATAAATACACATCTAGTATAACTCCACATCATGTACAACCCCTAAAATGGGAAGTTATACTCCATGTATGTATGATATGTAAAAATACATTTTATTGTCATGTATAACTAAAAAGAACAAATTAAAAATTTTTTAAAAATAGTTAAAAAAAAAAGGGAAAAAAAGAATGATGCCTGTTAGGTCTAAGAAGTCTACTCCAAATCCACCTGTAAAAACTTAATAGTAGCTGCAAAAGATGAAAGAAATTCACAACTAAAATAATTCCTGCCAGAATAAAGTCTAAATAGTCTATTTATCTATTTATTTATTTGGGTACTGGGCATTGAACCCAGGGGCACCTAACCACTGAACCACATGCCTAGCCCTTTATTTAATATTTTGAGACAGGGTCTCACTATGGTACTTGGGGCCTTC
The DNA here is from genome assembly GCF_045843805.1 of Urocitellus parryii. Classification (NCBI taxonomy): domain Eukaryota; kingdom Metazoa; phylum Chordata; class Mammalia; order Rodentia; family Sciuridae; genus Urocitellus; species Urocitellus parryii. The sequence goes on from NC_135534.1 coordinate 201,603,687, forward strand.
CTAAGCAACTCACTAAGTTGCTGAGGCTGGCCTTGAACTTGTGATCCTCCTCCCTCATCCTCCTGAGTCATAGAGATTACAGGTGTGTACCACCACACCTAGTTTCTCCAATAATTTTTAAAGGAAGACAACAAAATCCAGAATTCAATATTACAAAATTCACAATATTCATCCAGCTGTGATGATGCTCGCCTGAAATCCTAGAGATGGGGAGGATGAGGTGGGAGCATGGCACATTCAAGGTCAGCCTCAGAAATGTAGCAAGATCCTATCTCAAAAATAAAATATAAAAAGGGTTAGGGATGTGGCTCAGCGATATAGCACCCCTGGGTTAAATCCTCAGTACAAAAAATTTATGTAAAAATAAAAAAATAAAAAGAACTGGGGATGTAGCTCAGGAGTAAAGTGTCCCTGGGTCAATTCCTAGTCACACAAAATGCATGAATAAATTCACATTGTCTATTTTCTGTGCTATATTACAATATTTGTAGATGTATAAAGAACCAGGTATACAAGACCTACAACCAGTGGGGAAAACAATATAAGCAGACCCTGCTTAACCACTGAGCCACATCCCCAGTCCTCTTTTTTTTTTTGAAACAGGTCTTACTAAGTTGTCAGGACCTAACTCAACAGCTGAGGCTGGCTTTGAATTTGCCATCCTGCCACCTCAGCCTCCCAAGTCACTTCGAACACAAGTGTGCACCACACACCCAGCTATAATGAGAGCTTAAAAATGAGCCTAAAAACTTAGAGAAATAAAAATTTCTAACTCTATAATGACGGAACATGTGACTAGCAGATAAGGATTTTACACATTCAAAAAAATGAAATCAAATAAGAGAAATGGAAGATATTAAAAAGTGTCAATCACAACTTCTAGAGATGAAAAGACCTAATGTCTGAAATGAAAAACTAACTGGACAGAGTTAATAGATTCAACACTGCAAAAGAAAGATCAGAGATCTTAAAGACATAGCAAAGAAATGATGCACAGTGAACACAGGGAAAAAGGGGTGGGATAAGAAGAAATGGAAAGAAAAGCAAAGGAAGGGAAGGGACACATCAGTGGCCTATGGAACAATGTTAAGTTATATGACATATGTGTAATTGACATCCCAGAAAGAGAAGTGGATGGAAGAAAAAGTATGTGAAGAGGTAGTGGCCAAAAAAATATCCAAAAACTCTTTCAGTTATAAACCAGACATTCAAGATGCTTGATGAATCCCATGCAGAAAAGCAATGACAACAACCAAGAAAACCACTCAAGTGCATCCTAATCAAATGACAAGAAAACAATATGGAGAGGAAATCTTAAAATCAGCCAGAGGAAAACGAAAAGACACATTACACATTGCAATAGTTACTACACAAGTAGACTTAAATCAGAAAGAGTATAAGGAACTTGAACCACATTATAAACCAATGGGATCTAACAGATACTTACGGAACACTTCATCCAAAAGCACTAGCACATACCATCATTTCAAGCATCCTCAGAATATTTAAAATGATAGAATACACACTGAATTAAATAAGTTTTAATAAATTTAGAATTCAAATGGCAGAATATATGCTCTGACCATATAGGAATTAAATCAGATATAAAAAAGAAGAAAGTATCCAGAACATGAACAAACACTGGATATAAAACAACATATTTCTCAATAATTGAGAGTTAAAAAAAAAAGTCGGAATGAGACTATTTCAGGTAAATAAGTAAGAAGAGAATTCATTAACACCATATTTATACTATAAGAAACATGAAGGAAATTTGATATTTAAGAAAAATGCTACCAGATGAAAAATTAATGTATACACAGAAATACAGAGTGTCAGAAATGGCACATATTTGAAAATTTTCTTCCTTGCCAGGTGCGGTGGATGATACCTGTAATCCCAAAAGCTTAGAAGGCTGAGACAGGAGTATCACAAGTTCAAAACCTGCTTCAGTAACTTAGTGAGACCCTAACCAACTTAGTGAGACCCTGCCTCTAAAATAAAATGCAAAAAAGGGTTGGGGAAGTGGCTCAGTGGTTAAATGCCCCTGGGTTCAATCCTCGGTACCAAACCAAATCAAACAAAAAGTCTTCTTCCTCATTAAGGTTTTTTAAAAAGACAATTGTTAAATGTTATGATAGTCACAGTATTTCACAGTATATATTATATGTAAAAGGCAGATGGTCAGTAGCAGTACAGATGATGAGAGGAAGCACATGGGAATACACTGTTGTAGCATAACTACACTGTATGTGAAACATAATCTTTTCAACAAATGGTACTAGAACATTTGCAATATCCAAATAAAAAATTAAACTTTAAGCTGGGATTGGTGGCATATGGGTATAATCCGAGCAAATAAGAACACTGAGATAGAAGGATTTTAAGTTCAAGGTCAGTCCTGAAAATTTGGCAAGATGCTGTCTCAAAATTTAAAAAAAAAAAAAAAAAAAGATAAAAAAGACTGGAGATGTAAGCCAGTGGTAGAGTGCCTTTGGATCCAATCTCCAGCACTACAAAAACAAAGAAACAAATAAATAGATTTTAACTTTTACCTCACATTGGAAGCAAAACTTAATTCAAAATAGATTGTAGACCTAAATGTAAAAGCTAAAACTATGAGAATCCTAGGAAAAAATATAAGAGAAAATCTTTGTAACCTCAAGACAGGCAAAGAATGCTTGGCTAATACACAAACTACAAATGAAAAAAAAAATCATTTAGTTTTTTGTTTTTTCAGATTCTTCAAGTCACAGAATGAGACAAAATAAACTCATGAAAAGATGTTAAATGTCAACATTGACTAGAGAAATGCAAACTGAAAACTACACTGAGCTATCCCTACATACCCACCAGTTAAAAGTCTGAAACACCAAACGTTGTTGAGGATACAGAGCAACTTCCATATACTGTCGGCCAGAGTATAAAATGGTACAAACACTTCAAGAAAAGGTCTGGTAGTTTCTTAAAAAAATTAAACACATGCCAGCTCCATGACCAAAGAAACATGGTCAAAACACATGTCTGTATAAAAACATACACAAGCCTTTTTATTTATAAGGAAAAGCAGTTTTATTTATAATAGCCAATAATTTAAAACTGCCCATCAATAGATGACTGTTTAAATATGAGTGGGTTGTGGACTGACCAGAAAGGGGTACGCAGGGGACTTTCTAGAACGATGCTATGCTGTATAACTTGACAGAGGTCTGGGTCACACAGGGTATGTCCTCCTCAAACTCACCCGATCACATACTTAGTTGTATGCATTTTCCTATATATAAACTTTCAATAAAGACTGTGAACATGTAAATACATGATGGAATGTTGATAGGAAAGTCTAGGGATGGCCACGATTTACTTCAAAATGCATAAAAAAAGATGTACTGGTGAACAGAAAGAGGGAAAAGTAAATGGAATGCAAACATATCAAAATAACTACAGATCCTATGGGGTACATATATGACTGTTTACTGTACAATTCTTTTGCATTTTGAAATTGTCATAATAAAATTTTAAAAAGTATTTTGAAACTGAAAGTTGCAAAAGACTTTTTAAAATGTTCAGGAATATTTGGAAAAAGAAACCAAATGAGGCTGAGGCAGGAGGATCACTAATTCAAAGCCAGCCTTAGCAATTTGGCAAGGCCCTAAGCAACTTGTGAGACCCTGTCCCAAAGTAAAAAATAAAAAGAGCTTGGGATGTTGCTCAGTGGTAAAGCACCTTTGGGTTCAATCCTCATTACAACAAAATAAAAGTAAATAAATAAAAAAAGGAGGGGAAAAAAAAGAAAACAAGGAACTAAATGTTACTTCTGGAAGTGAAAATATAATAGTCAATGTTTAATTTATTTTTTTTAGTACTGGGGATCTAACCCAAGACCGTTTTACCACTGAGCTATATCCCTAGTCCTTTTTGTTTTTCATTTTGAGACAGGATCTCACCAAGTTGCTGAGGGTCTCACTAAGTTGCTGAAGCTGGCCTCCAACTTGCAATCCTTCTGTCTCAGTCTCCTGAGTCACTGAGATTACAGGTGTGTGCCAGCATGCCTGGCTGGCTAACATTTTAAAAACCTCAAGGAATAATGTGTAGGTATAGGAATACACAAAAAGAAACAGTGTGAAATGAACTATCAAGACAAGCAAAAGACTTGAGTACATTTCTTACAAACAGGAACACAGAATAACATATAGGAGAAGTAGTTCAACCTTGACAGTAATCCTAGAGAAGAAACTTAAATCACAATAACTTATGACTCTGTACATACCAGATTCACATAAAATGTAAAGTATGAGTTCAACAAGTACTGGCAAGGAAGACTCAGAGTAATAGCAGCTCTTACACACTGCTTGTATGAGTGTGAACACGAACTGACTTTGGAAAATGGTTTGATAAACCTAAATGTGCATACATCCTCTGACTTTGCAAGGCTGCCATTAGGTATACTCTCCAGAGAAAATCTTACATATGAAACTGACATAAGAATTCCATAATGGCATTGTTTACATAATAATAATATCTGGCAATAATCCACATATCCATTATCAATAGAATGGATAAATAATTTATGACATATAGTCAAATAATGCCTCATATTATATAGCCAAAACAAGTGAAAGAAAGCTGGAGTTATCAATATGGTTCAATCTCAAGAATATAACTGAAGGAGTAGGCTGGGGTCATGGCTCAGCGGTGGAGCGCTGGCCTAGCATGTGTGGGGCCCTGGGTTTGATCCTTAGCACCATATAAAAATGAGTAAGTAAAATAAAGGTATTGTGTCCAACTACAACTAAAAAATAAATATTAAAAAGAAAAAGAATATAACTGAAGGAAAAAAACCAATATGTATCCATCAATATCTTGTGCAGAAATACAAACATAAGTTGGGCACTATGGTGCAGACCTCTAAATCCTAGGTACTTGGGAGGCTAAGGTAGGAAGACCACAAATTCAAGCCAGCCTAAGCAACTCAGCCAGACCCTATATCATAATATAAAATAAAAACAGGGCTGAGGATGTAGCTTAACAATATGGTGTTTCAGTCCTTAGTATTGCAAAAAAACAAAACAAAAAAATCCCACAAATACATGTGACAAAATTAGAAAGTGAAGCAAATTTAACCATAAAATTCAGGATGTTAGGGGCTGGGGATGTGGCTCAAGCGGTAGCGCGCTTGCCTGGCATGCGTGCGGCCCGGGTTCGATCCTCAGCACCACAAACAAACAAAGATGTTGTGTCCGCCAAGAACTAAAAATAAATAGATATTAAAAAAAAAAAAGAGTCTCCTCTACAAACTTCAAAAATATTAAAAAAAAAAAAATTCAGGATGTTAGTTCCATTTGCAAAGGAGATAGGAGGATCAGAGGACCTAGAGAGGATTTCTAAGGTAATGAAGATGGTCTTAATTAGGAAGGTAGGTATTCAAACGTGTCTTGATATCATTAATCTTTATACTTTACATATTCATTTCTAAACATTATTTTTTATCTATTTAAACTTTATTTAATATAAGCAAAATATAATACATGATTCTTAAATAACTAAAATGGTAAAATTGGTGAAAATGGTAAGTTAATATTCTTTGCCTACCCGAAAAATCTTGTGCATCCTCATGGTGGCTGAACAAAAGATAAATCTTGTGAGAAGTAAACGAAGAAATTCATCTCCAAAAAACTGCAGAAATGCCTGATCTGCAAAGAGGACAAAGGTGACAGTAGAAGGAGGCTTATACAACAACTACATTTCAAAGGGGAAGAAACTTCAGGAAAGCCTTCTTGACTTTCCTGCCCAGGACAAATACCTTAAAAAGTTAAAAAACAATTTAAAATAAGTAAGCATTTTAACCCATTATAGAACATTCTGTTAAGTGTGCAGTTAGATTAGTAGGGTACCTATTGAACGTGAATGGGTCAGTAGCTGGGCAATATCACGGTTGATTTTTCGAAGATATTCTTGACACTTTTCCCACAGGCCTCTACGCATGCTTGACAATCCAGAGACAAATAGGAAGGCCATGAGAGGATTGTTCAAAAAGAGAGTGAAGAGGCTACCTCGTTGAGATTGATCTGCAATAACAAACATGTTACATATATAGACAACAGTTTTGCAAAAGATTAAGACATAAATATGAGGAACATTTTAGTATACTGATATTGTATAAAATTAAGGCTAAATCATTAAAACGTAATTCAAATTGGCAAATTCTGCATAAATTTACAAAAAACACACACCAAGCATGTTGTCTTCTGCTGAACAAATTAAAATAAGAGTCTAGTAAACAAATAAACATATTCCTTACTACTTTTTAACTCCAACTAACAAATTTAATCCAAATGCGGCCAAGATAATCTTTTATTGGGGGAGGGTGGAGGATTGAACCCAGAGGCACTTAACAAGCGAGCCACATCCTCAGCCCTTTTTTAAATTTTATTTTGAGAGTCTTATTTAGTTTAGGGCCTTGCTGCATTGCTGAGGCTGACCTTAAACTTTTGGTCCTCCTGCTTCAGCCACCCATATTGCTGGGATTACAGGTGTGCACCACCAAGCCTGGATAGATTATCTTGATGGGCTATCCAAGATAGAATTCTCAGGTAAGTACTAGAATTACCAATCATTTTCATTCTTCTTTGTTAGTTGCACTTTCTCTGATTAACCCTTAAATGTCAACAGTCTCCTACTTTGGCCTTACTGCTGATAGCACCAACTTCTGTTATTTTAGTAGCCATTTATATGCCTATTGATTCATATTCTCTTCATGTGGCCCAGACAGAATTCCTTAGAGCCAACACCATGCTGTCCTGTGGTAGCTAGTGGACACTTAAAATATGACTGCTCCAGGGGCTGGGGTTGTGGCTCAGCGGTAGAGCACTCGTCTAGCACGTGCGAGGCCCTGGGTTCGATCCTCAACACCACATAAAAATAAATAAACAAAATTAAGGTATTGTGTCCAACTACTTCTAAAAAATAAATGTATAAAAAAAAATGAGACTGCTCCAAGTTCAGACCCACTGAGACACCCCAGATTTCAAAGTCAAGTGAAAGTACAAAGAGACATATTGTTAACACCCATTTCACCTGTTTCTTTTTATTTTTAAAAATGTAGGCACCAGACATTTACAATGAAATATGTGACTTGCTCTACATTTTGATAGGATGTTGTTACTCTAGTATCCTACATTCAAAGTAACTGTCAACGACATCTCAAACTCAACATGTCAGCAATTTTAAGCAAGTCCCTCGCCCTTTAGTTCTCCACAAATAGGCTTCTCCTCAATTCTCATTACTCCTCCAGCACTGAGCCAGAGACCTAAAGTCTACCCCTCCTCCCTGTTCTTCCGTCCTCCCACAACAAGTTCATCACAGTTTTGTTGGTTTGATGGACTTAGAGTCTTTGACGCCAGCAACCTAGGCAGTTGCCCACACTCTGGCCCCCACCATCTCCCTATTCCCTTCAGTGCCCCTCTCCAACTCATCCTCTGTGGGCTGGCTGACTGCTCTTGCATGCTATTCCTCTGTTTAAAATTTCTTTTACACCCACAGTCCTCCACTCAAATTACTAAACAAGTTTTAGGAGATTTTTCATCATTCAGTTGCAATATCCCAAACTGTACCCTTTAGCTAGAAGAGCCCTCCTATCCCAGGACCACCACACACTCTTGTTCTGTCATTTCTCATCCCCATGTAAAGTCTGCATGCCCTTGACATCAAGTTGTTTTTTTTTGGACATCACTTTAGACACTATCTAATCCCCCTGCCTCACCCTCACAGGCTGGTCAGGAGCTCCCTGCAGGTGCTCTTGTGACACCTCTTACGAAAGACACAAAGCACTTAGGCACTTGCCTGTTAGGTTCTCTATCTTCTAGACTGTGGCTCTGTGAGAAATGTGACCATGTGTACAAGGCCAGAGACCACTCCCAGAGCCTAACACAATGCCTGATAAATACAGGCTGAATAACTGTGTTGAATGAATAAGCTAAGCCTTGGCTAATAAGGGCTGTAGGCTTACCTATCTGCGACTTAGTGCCTAGGCGAAGGACAAGCACCCTTTGTAGAATGAGTAGCAATAATGTCACTGGATAAATCCTAAATGTTTGTCACAGCAGAATTTTGAATTTGTCTATGTAATTGAATAATTTATTTAATGTATCTGAGATCTAAGCCTTATAGACAAGGACAAGGTCCTAAAGAAAAAGTATTAAGGACATTTATTACACTAAGCACACTAATGATAATAATAGTACATGCTGAATATCTAGCATTATCCCATGAGATAAGTACTATTATTATTTCCATTTGAAAGATGAAGATGCTGAGGTACAGAATGGCTGAGTAACTTTAAAGGTCACATAGCAATTAAGCGGCTAGGCGGGGATTCAAATTCAGTCTATGTTCAGAATCTGCATTTTTTTTCCTCCTCTACATAATAAATTGTTTCAGATAAACAGTGTTGGTATTAACCCCTTTGACCATATAACTCTTTTTTGTTTTATTTTTATATTTTTGCAGCACTGGGGACTGAACCCAGAGCCTCAGACAAGCATTCTACCACTGAGCTATATCCCCAATCCTGAACATGTATTTTACTTATTCATTTGATTTTTGGTACTAGAGACTAAAACCAGGGCCTCTTGCAAGCTATACTAGACAAGCACTCTATTGCTGAGCTACACCACCCTCATACACACCCTTTTTCCCCCTCAATTTATTTTGAGACATGGATCTTGCTAAGTTGTTGAGGCTGGCCTTGAACTTGCAATCCTCCTGTCTCAGACTCCTGAGTCACTGGGATTATAGGTGTGCGTCACCATGCCAGCCCTGACCATGTAATTTTAACTAAAGCTACATCATCATAGGACAGAATGACAACAAAAAGCACTCAAGGAGTTGAATGGGTTACACTCCTCCAGAAATAATAAGAAACAGGATGACAAAATCCTCAAAGCAGGAGAATTTTACCGTTGTTTGAAGGTAAGTTCTATCCCTTAGTAATTTGGCTTTTGGATACATGAGCTTAGTATTTCTATATGTTTTTCCCTGTTAAACAGCAGAACTTACCTTAAAACAACGGTGAAAGTCTCCAGCTTCTCTCAGGCATTCAAATGCTGACCATCACTTCCTGTGTCAAACTATGTCAGCAGACAGGACTTCTGGCTGGGAAGTAGCAGTAAAATGCCATCTCCCACAGAGAGACATCAGCACTATTCACAGTTAGGGAGATAGTGAAACAGTGACAAGTACTGCTAAAACAGCGTTAAGGTTTGCTTAGTATTTTATCTTCTCAATGACTGCGAGTTAGAATTAGGTTTTATGTGTTACCTATTAAGTACAAATCAGAAAGGGCAAAAAGTCCGTCAATTCTCAGCCACTGGAGAAACGCCCAGCTGCTAACTCGTCTCTCTGGCAGACTTAGAAGAGGTTCTTTTACTTTAAAAAGTACTCCAAGGTAAAAATGGAGGAAAAAAAATAAACCCTTTAAGTTATGCCAGATAGGTTATCCTAACTCTGAGGCATAGGCTGAGAAGTTTCCTAGACCAGCAATCCTGTGGTCTTAAAAGATGCCTAAAATATGTAATCAAAGGTATGTACGGATAATGAGAAGCAAATCAAAACACACACCTGTAAAACAAAATTATAGTTTATAAATCCTGAGGTCCCCAACAGCAAGGGGCCAACCATCTCTTTCTCAGGGAGGAATTATCTCAAGGCCTAACACTTTAGGAATGTCTGGTTGTTGGCAAGGTTTCTGATTATATGACAGATTGACACCTGCCACACGGACACCATAAATCCACTCATAATCATTGTGAGAGGGAAAAACAAAGATCAGTATTATTAAAAATGCAGATACTTTTCATTTGTGACTTACAGGTGTAACAAGCACTGAGAGAACATACCTTGTAAAGCTTTTGGGTATGCCGTAGGAGAAAGCAAGCAGACTAGTGGCTGTCCAAACAAGTTTGTGAAATTCTGTAATATATAAGAATTTAAATCTTTCATTAAAAATTTGACCAACAGCGGTTACTTAGTCATGTCCCAAAGCCCTCTGGTATGAATTAGGCCCTTTAACTCATGATTAGTTGCAGAAACATCAGGACCACTGCAAATATGCCCTCATATCAAAAGACCATGCATGGACTTGCTAAAAGGTTCTCCAAGTTTACTAGACGAACTACTGACTTTTAAATAAAGACATACATGATGATAGCACTACGGGGAGAGGTGATCCACCTATTTACTAAGAAATCACCCACCCCACTGGGCAACACACATCAGATATACAAGGATGAATTTCCAAGATCTAGAATCTGGCTTTCTGCATTGAAGGCTCCAAACTCCGAATTACTGGCATGTGAGAATTACTGTCCATCTCTTACTGAAGATCATAGTCATTGCCCACACCAGATACTCTATTATAGCAGAATGTCGATGTATCGACTTACAGTGAAAATTAAGCTGAAATACTAGAATATGCTTTGCATAATTAAGGATATCTTTTCCTTAAATGCCAATCTACATAGGAAGTAAAATCATACCCTGATTGAAAGCAATAAGACAGACAAAATTTCTAGGAGTGAACTGAGTAAAAAATGGAAAAAACCAAAAATAACAAATAAGTCCACAAATTTTAAAATGTTCCTATGTGATAAGGAACACTTGAACAAATGGAAAGACAAATTTTTAGAGACAAAACCATTCTAAAATGCATTACACTAATTTATTAAAATTTAAACCCACCTCAACAAAAATAGCCAAAACTTTTTTTCCTGCAAATGAAAAGATAATTCTAAAGTTCATATGCAAAAACTAGATTAGCCAGAAAACTCTGAAAAAGAAGAGCAGAGGGGGAGCTAGGCTCAAAGTCTAAAGCACACCTTAAAGCCACATAACGAAAAATGTGTGTCACTGGCCCAAGAGCAGGCAAAAATGGAACAGAACCAAAGTCCAAAATTAGACCTGAAACACTTAGGACTTCTGTGTCTCCACTAGCAATGACAACTCAAAATGGTTGAAAAAAAGTGGATAGCTATCTAGAAAAAAAATTGACTCAATACTTCATGCCACACACTGGGATAAATTCCAAATACTTCCAAGATTTAAATGCAAAAAATTAAACAATAAAAGTAGTGAAAGAAAATATGAATTATTTTGGGCTGGAGATGTGGCTCAGCGGTAGCGCGCTCGCCTGGCATGCGTGCGGCCCGGGTTCGATCCTCAGCACCACATACCAACAAAAGATGTTGTGTCCGCCGAGAACTAAAAAATAAATATTAAAAAAAATTCTCTCTCTCTCTCTCTCTCTCCTCTCTCACTCTCTCTTTAAAAAAAAAAAGAAAAAAAAGAAAATATGAATTATTTTGATGACCTAGAAGACCTTGATATTATGACTAAGATTAATAAACCAAGTTACATAAAAATTGTGCATAGGGAAATGATGTGAGTTTCAGATCTTCTCCCCAGTTTATCTCCCAGATAAACTGGGGAAAATTTAACTGGGGAGAAGATCTGAAACTCACATCATGAAAGACTAATCTCCTTCATATATAGAGACCTTCTCCAAATCCAAATGAAAAAAGTTCACTGACTCAATACAAAAATAAGTATAAGAATAGAATTCATAGAAAAAGGAATAGACTTTGCTGATAATAAGAATAAAATCAAAGCTATGCTAAAATATCATTTTTGAACTACCAGTTTAGCAAAATTTCCAAAGTTTGAGAATATATACTCCTGGCAAGAACATGGGGGAAAACACTCCTATTTAGATGGGTACAAACTCTACAAGATAATTTAGTAGTATCTATTAAAATCAAATGTATAGGGGTGGGGCTGTAGCTTAGTGGCAGAGTACTTGCTTAGCACGTGTGAGGCACTGGGTTTGATCCTTAGCACTGCATTAAAAAATAAACAAAATAAAGACATTGTGTCCATCTACATCTATAAAAATTTTTTAATATTTATTTTTTAGTTTTTAGGTGGACACAGAATCTTTATTTTATATTTATGTGTTGCTGAGGATCGAACCCAGTGCCTATAGAACAACCCCAACACCTATAGAAATTTTTTTGTAAAAAATAAAATGTATAGGCCAGGTATATGGTGGCACACACCAGTAATCCCAGTTGCTCCGGAGGCTGAGACAGGAGTATTGCAAGGTGTAGGCCAGTCTCAGCAACTTAGCGAGATCCTCAGCAACTTGAGATCCTATCTCAAAATAAAAATACCAAAAGCATTGGGAATGTAGCTCAGTGGTAAAGTGCCCCTGATTTAGACTCCAGAACCAAATAAATAAATAAAATGATGACTATAATATTTTCACTTCCATAATTAACATTTGGTTCCTTTTTTAAATTTTTTTTTTTTTGTATTGGGGATTGAACCCAGGGGTGCCTTATGACTGAGCCATATCCCCAGCCCTTTTTGTTTTTTATTTTGACACAGGGTCTCACCAAGTTGCTTAGGGCCTCACCGTGTTGCTTAGGGTGGCTTTGAATTTGTGATCCTCTTAGCTCAGCCTCCTGAGTCAATGGGAGTACAGGCATGCACCACCATTTGGTTTCTTTATCCAAATATTCCTCAACATTTAAAAAAGTCTTTTGCAACTCTTAGTTTTCTTGGGATTGAACTAAGGAATGCTCTACCAATTACCTTCATCCTCAGTTCTTTTTAAATTTAATTTAACTTGGAGACAGGTTTCAATAAGTTGCCCAGGCTGACCTTGACCTTGTGGTCCTCCTGCTCCAGCCTCCCAAGTAGCTGGGATTATAGGTGTGAGCCACTGTGCCCAGTGCCTATCTGAAATTTTTTATTTTGCAACTTTGTGAATATAACGCCAATACGAAAAATATTAAAAAAATAATTAAGATAATTTAGAAATATCTTGCATTCAAAACAAAGGGAAGCCACACCTGGTGGTGCACACCTGTAATCCCAGCAACTTGGAAAGCTGAGACCTTAAGCACCTTGGCGAGAGCCTGTCTCTAACTAAAATATAAAAAGGGCTGGGGAAGTGGCTCAGTGGTAGAGCACCCCCGGTGTTCAATCCCAGGCCCAAAATAAAATAAAACAAAACCACAGAGAGAATAATTTGAATAATATTAAGGGTCTCTCAGAGAAGGCAGATTGACTGAGGTGTCTTCCACACTGAGAAGATGGCTTTTGGATCTTTTTTTTTTTTTTTTTTTTTTTTTTTTTTAAAGAGAGAGTGAGAGAGGAGAGAGAGAGAGAGAGAGAGAGAATTTTTAATATTTATTTTTTAGTTCTCGGCGGACACAACATCTTTGTTGGTATGTGGTGCTGAGGATCGAACCCGGGCCGCACGCATGCCAGGCATGGCGCGCTACCACTTGAGCCACATCCCCAGCCCCAGCTTTTGGATCTTCACAATGCATGCCGTTCATGTTCTTGAGCAGTGTTAAAATGACATCATTTGTTATTTTTCCAGTTCTCCTCTCTCATTTTACCTTTGCTAATCAACCTCTCTCTTCTGGAAAAAACAAAATTTAAATACTATGTACAGCAGAGTTGCCATAATAGGCCCAATTACCTTCCTCTTAAAGGTCTGCTTACAAAGTTGACCCTTGGCTAGTTTCTGGGAACTGTTTTGTTTTATTTTAGTGTCCTATGGAGGAAACCCAAGGCCTCATCTTTGAAGCAAGCTCTCTACCATTAAGCTACACCCTGTCTGTCTGTCTTTCTTTTTAATTTTGAGATAGGTCTGGCAAAGTTGCTGAGACAGGCCTTGAACTTGCAATCCTTCTGCCTAGGCCTCCAAAGCTGCTGGGATTACAAGTGTGGGCCACCACACCCAGCTTATCTCTCCTAATATTTACACCTGTTATGCCTGTTTTGTATCTTCTTTTACTAGTCCGAACAACTATTATTGCTTTACTTTGAAAATTTCATGAAATTTTGATCAGAACTAAAATAAGGTTATAATACAATAGTAATAGCAGGCAATCTTTCTCTTCCCTAATTAGGGATACTTATAATGTTCCTCAGTGTATGTATGAAGCTGATTAATACACAAGCTCTTCATCATCAGCTCAGTATCTTAGTTAAGAATGGACACTAAATTTTATTTGGTTTTGCAAAATGACTAGAGATAAGGATGTTACATTCGTATTTGTCCTGACATAGTTTATAATATTGATTTTCATATACTTAACCTTCAGACATGATTCAGACAAACTCTTCATATATTATTCTATTAAGAAGCCTACTTGCTAGTTTATTTAAATTCATCTACTCTATACTGATAAACTAATCTGGGGTAGTTTTTTTTTTTTTTTTGTGTGTGTGTGTGTGTGTGTAGTTTTGGTCTAGAAATAGTGTCATTATCACAATAATTCCTACCATTACTTACATTCCAAGGGCGATTACTACAGCTTTCCAGATTCTGACCTATAATCCAAACAACCCCGTGAATGTTAGCAATCTCTTCTACAGAGCAGGGAAGGGGATCAGAGGAGACCGACCACATACTGAAGCCCATTAGTGCCTGATGACTTCACTGCTACACAATGGATGGACAGTTCTGATCCTTTTTACTACCCTGTGTCTCTGCAAAAGTTTACAAGTATTCGGTGGTATCCAAGCAGGGATGGAAGCCCTTCTAGTGGGGAAAAGTAGATGACTTTGATAACAGTTCTCCATTCACTCACAGTGATGGGCTTCTCAGATTTCCTTCATTGTTCATTCTCCCCCTCCCAATAAATTATCTGAGACATTAGAATGTATTAATGTATTTCAGCCTATACAATGTCCTTTATAAAGATCTTTTTATTCAACAAATACCCTTTGAATCAATGAGCCAGACACTGTTCTGGGTGCTAGAGATACAATAGTAAACAAAACAGAAGAAACCATGTCTTAATGGAGCTGACATTTTGAGAGGTGTCCAGGTGCAGATCCCCAGGAAATAAAATAAATAAGGTGCATAAAACCAAGAGATTACAAGTACTAGCCAGGCATGGTGGCATATAATCTCAGCAACTTGGGAAGCTGAGGCAGGAGAACCCCAAGCTTGACACCAGCCTCTGCAATTTAGCAAGGGCCTCACCAATTTAGCAAGACCCTGTCTTTAAATAAAATACAAAAAAGGGCTGGGGATGTGGATCAGTGGCTGAGCACCCCTAGGTTCAATCCCCAATACCCAGCTCTCCCCACATAAAAGTCAACAAGTGCTATGGGCACACACCATAAGTGGCATAGACTACACAGTCAGATTGTGGTTAAATCTCACCTTGATCACCAAACAGTTCTATGCGTGACCCTGAGTAAAATTATGTAACCTTTCTGTGCCCTGATTTTCTTATTAGTAAAGTGAGGATAATAAAAGTTACACATTGGTTTTGTGAGGACTAGTTGTGTATACACAAAGTACCTAGAATAATCTACTGCACCAGTAGTCATTATATAAATGTCAACTATTGCAATTATTAAGAAAAAAAAACGGGATAAGGAGTGTGGAGAAGGAACGTGACCTATGACAGGGTAACGAGGGAAGATCTTACTAGGAAGCTGCATTTGCTCCACACCTGAAGAACCACGTGGGTGCCTCTGACAGAGAACTTGAGGCAGCAGGAACAGAATACAAAGGGCTTGGGTAACAAGTCTGCTTGGAATACTCAGGACTGGGAAGGAGGTCAGTGTGGCTGAGAAGAACTGAGTAATCAGGAGACCAGCAAGGGAGATTGGAGAGCATATGTGAGCACCAAAAATAAGGTCTTTGTTCTGAGTGAGAGGAGAAACCACACAAGTTTCAAGTAGAAGAGGAGCATACCTGACTCACAGGCATACCTGTAGGGAACAAGGCAGGAGGGACAGCAGTCGGGAAGCTAATGTAACAATTCAGGTGAGTAACAGTAGTGGCATGAACCCCAGTGGGGAAGTGGAAGTGATGAAATTCTGGATATTTAGTCAGAGACAAAAGGGTTTCCCTAAATGGATGTGGGATGGGAAGGAGTAGCAACCCAAGCAAAAAACTAAGGATGTGGCCTGGGGAAACCAGCATGACAGCCACTTCTGAAATGGAGGACAACGGAGGTGAAACTGGTCTAGGGTTCTGTCCTGGGCATGGGCAGTTTGCAAACTTTAGTCAAGTTTCCAACTGGAGATGTAGAGTAGGTAGATGATATTTGACTCTAGCTCCAGAGAGAGGTTTGGCCTGAAGATAAAACATTTGGATGCAGCCAGCATAGATATAGTAATTAAAGTAATGAAACTAGATGAAGAGAATCCGGAGGAGGGCTTGGTGTGTGGTGCAGTGGTTGGAGAGCTTGCCTAGTGCATGCCAGGACCTGGGTTCCATGCCCAGCACCAGAAATAAAAGTATCAGTTTGTTTATGGAAAACAAATGGAACAGGGGTGCTCCAAGGACAAGAGGCCAGAAGGATGAGGGAATAAACAGTAAGGAACACTGAGACAAGGAGCAGGCTCCAGACCTGTGCTGCCCTGATGCAATGGAGCAACTTGCCTCACCTGGAAAAGGACACAGACATCACAGCTCAGCATCTGCCCAGAACAGGCTCTAAGAGAAACCCCACCCTGCAGTAGACTGGGGGCTGCACCCCCAGTGGAAGGATGAGCCAAGACCAAACCCCTGCCCTCCCCCATGGCCACTTCTCATGGCACTGCAAGGAAATTTTTCTTGGTGCTGAGTTGAGCAAAGAAATTCCTCCTCAAAAAAATTAGTTCCTGAGAGCTCTCAGTCCAAGCCAGTTCTACTAAAGAGCTGTGACCCAAATAGCTATCACCTAGGTGATCCCCAAAACAAGCTAATGTAACAACTGGTAGTGCCTCTGCAAGTTTGGAACAAGGAGAGGTAAACCCTCTCTGGATGAATGAACCTTCATCTTAAGGTACTGTGAACTTCCTACAAACAATTCTAAGGATAATGAGAAGAGACATAGTCAAAAATAATAAAGCATACAAGTACACAAAAAGAGCAAAGAGAATCCTAAAAAGCAAAATTGGATTGAAGGTGTAGGAATTCTCAGGTAAATAATAAATAATGAGTATATTTATTAAGTTCAAATAAAGAAAGAAAAGATTAAAAATAGGAAGCTATAAAAAGGACAATGAAATAGTTGAAAAGGATTCACATAGAACTTTTAGAAGTGAAAAATACCATAAACAACATAAAACTCAATAGATGGATTTAATAGTGAGTTAGAACTGAAGAGGGAATTTGTGAACTAAAACTAGATCAGAAAAACTTATACAAATCTCAACCAGGAAAACAAATGATGGGAAAAGGTTAAAAGACTTGGAAAACATGGTGTCAATGTCTAATATGCATATTTAATCAGAGTTCCAGGAAGAGACTGGAGAGAGGCTTAGGTAGATTGTATTTGAATAGATAATGGCTTAGAATTTAGAGCAGTAATGAAAAACTCCAATCTAACAGTTCACAAAAAGTCCAACCAACCACAGAAGGTTAAACCAAGCCTAGACATAATGCACTGTAACTATAGGACCAGAAACACAGAGGTCTTTCAAAGCAGCAAGAAAGAAACGGAATGAGAGTGAGGCTAGCAGGCACAGGGGCTCCCTGCACACTGTATCTCTGGGGAGATCTGAACAGACCACAGAAACCTGCACACAACAGTCAAATGTTCAGGATGAGGCTGTTCTGATAAATATACCTGTTTTAACAAACATGTTAAGTCATTTTCACTAGCAGAGATTCAGCTGACGTAAGTATTTAAAAGCTCAAAATGATTCTGTTCTTCCAAGAAAAGAAAGTAGAACTAAAAGAGGTATTGCCCAGAATTACGAGGGCATTTCTGTTAAACTCCATTACTACAGACAAGGGTAATTGACTTGCCTGTTCCCTGAGGGAAACCTGAGAGCCAAAATATATGTCTTGTTTGTCAAACAGATCTCAGTATCTCAGTCCTCTCCTCTTGTCATACAGGCTCAGACTAGCATGAAGAGCACCTTTTCTCCCAGGTGTGCCCAGATCAGGGGCTCTGGAATGAGAAAGACTGGTTCTGGAAGTGGTAGGCAAGATTCCTTACCTCTACATACACAGTTTTCTCAAGTATAAAATAAGGCCAACAGCGCCTTCACTTCAACACACACTTATTAAGAATCTTTTAAGTCAGAGGCACTGGGGACATAAAGATAAATGTCCGACATGTATAACTGCATGTATGGTGTGACGCTATGTCCTGTACAACCACTGAAATGAAAAGTTGTGCTGCAATTGTGTACAATAAATCATGCGTTTTGCTGTCATATATACCTAATTAAAATAAATAATTTAAGATAAATAAAATAGCTATAATGATAAGAGTAGAATAGCTTTTAGTAATAGTAAAAAAAAAAAAATGTCTGTAAGGACACATATGCACATACCCACACTTCAAGGAAAGCACAGCATAGGCGGGTAGTCAGGCCTTTGCATCGTAGGCACAATAGCTGAGTTTTCTCTGGTAAATATGACCAGACAATAAAGAAAAACCTAATGATACTAACACTAGAGATTACCCAACAAAATGATAAGCACTGCTCACTCCCTTAGAGTACCAATGTGCTGCCCTCCACACTTTAACACAAGCAGACAATTGAGGATTTTGATATTTTTGAAGAAAGTCTCTAATATGAACAGAAAAAACTCAATACTGAGAATAATTTTAAAATGATTACTGACATTCTTAAAGGTATAAAAAGATATTTCAATCATGACAAGAAAGATAATTATTTATATATAAAAATATATACATTTATATATTTATATATACGTGTGTATGTGTTACATGTACACACATACATATACACCCTCATGCATATGTGCTACATATACACCCAAATACACATGTATAGCACATATACACACATATAGCACATACATATAAACTTACCCATATGTATGCCACCCCCCACACACAGATATGCACATATATATACATACATTGATTTTTCTGGGTTACATGTAGGTACATGCATTGATTTCTATATCTATATGGAGAGAAAATTAGTAAAGAAGTGAAAAATCTTTTAAAAAGGAATAGAAGGTATGATAAAGAAATTTCCTAAAGCCCCAAATTTTCTCAAACAGCAAAAAAGAATATAAAAAATAAAAAATAAGAAAAGCAGAGGACTGGAATAGAAGATCCAACATATGAATAAAATTCCTCTGTATACTTCATACTTCTCAAGAATATCAGAGACTAGGAGCTGTGGTTGTGGCTCAGTGGTAGCGCACTTGCCTAGCTGTGTGAGGCACTGCATATAAATAAATGAACAAAATAAAGTCCATCAATGTCTAAAAAAAAATTAAATTAAAAAAAAGAATATCGGAGGCTAGAAAGTACTGAAAATTCAGGCAGGAAATAATTTCTGACTTACACTAAAACTATGGTTCTGGTTTGAGGATAAACTGAAACCATCTGCACAGATGCATGACCTTGAATACTTTACCTCACACTAACCCTCCTCAGGAAGCTGCAGCTACTACAGGGGATGCTGTCCCAAAATAAGACAGTGAACTAAGAAAGAGGGAGACACGGGATCTGAGAACAGAGAATCTAAACAGAAGAGAAATGAAGAACACTAAAAGAAGAACAGAGATTGTGGGGAGACTGCTGTGCAGTGTGTGTGGAGACAAGTGCAGAGACTACGAAGGCAGTTTGTTAGGACAGTGAAACTCATCTGGACAACCTGAAAGCAATCCAGGCCAGCGAGGAGACTGGGGTTGAATTATTGATAAGTGCAAAAAACATTAAGACCGACATTTATTTGTTTCAGGAAAAGGAAAAAGTTTCTAGAAAAGGAACTGTAATCATAGTTTATGATGTTGCTTAGCTGTTCGAAGCAATTTACAGTCGTTATAATATAAACAACAAATATTAGCTAGTTGAGATTATATATATACAATTATCTATTAAAATTATCAAGTGGATAAAAGGACACAAAGGGTAGAAATGTTTTGGGAACAGAAAGGACAAAGAATTCCATTTCTTTCATAGTAGGAAACTACTACATAACACCTAAAACTGAAGAATCAAGAGCTATCAATATTAGTGAAATACTTAGAAAAATGGTAGGTAAAGACCAAAATGTTGGGGCTGAAGTTTTAGCTCAGTGGTAGAGCACTT
The DNA here is from genome assembly GCF_045843805.1 of Urocitellus parryii. Lineage (NCBI taxonomy): Eukaryota > Metazoa > Chordata > Mammalia > Rodentia > Sciuridae > Urocitellus > Urocitellus parryii. The sequence continues at coordinate 201,623,789 of NC_135534.1, forward strand.
GACTAGCACTATGAGGCACCAGGTTTGATCCTAGGAACCACATAAAAATAAATAAAATAAAGGTACTGTACCCATCTACAACTAAAAAATTAAAAAAAAAAAAAAAAAGACCAAGATGTTAATGGTGTCCTCTGCAAAGAAACAAATAGGGCAGGGCAAAAGAGTAGGTGACTCCTGTTTTTAGCAACAAACCTGAAGGAAATTTCCACCTTAGTTCTTACTGTGACAGCACAATGAAATTGGCCTTAGCTGGGTATGGTGGCTACTCAGGGGCTGAGGCAGAAAGACTGCTTAAGCACAGGAGTTCAAGGCCAGCCTGGGCAACACAGAGAGACTCTTTCCCACCCCCCAACCTCCTGAAAATGCTGATAGCTGAGGCCCATCCCAGGTGAATTGAATCTGAATCACAAGATCTGTGGCTTAGGTACAAGTGGGTTTGAAAAGGGCTCTAAATGTTTCTGATGCTTAGAAAGAATTGAGAACTACAGCTTTAAACAATATACACGAGTTACTTTCATAAAAATAAAAAGTAGGGCTGGGGTTTAGCTCAATGGTACAGCACTTGCCTAGCATGGGTGAGGTACTTGGTTCAATCCTCAGCACCACATAAAAATAAATATACTGTGTCCATCTACAACTAAAAAATAATATTAGAAAATAAAAATAAAAGTGAAATAAAAAGTAATATTTAAATGAAGAAATAAGCCTAAAATGTTTGTGTTTAAATGAAGTAACCTTTAGCAAACACATACATGTCCATAAATATCCATATGTAGGGCTGGGGATGTGGCTCAAGCGGTAGCGTGCTCGCCTGGCATGTGTGCGGCCTAGGGTTCAATCCTCAACACCACATACAAACAAAGATGTTTGTCTGCCGAGAACTAAAAAATAAATACTAAAAAAATTCTCTCTCTCTCTTGGGCTGGAGAATGTGGCTCAAGCGGTAATGCGCTAGCCTGGCATGCACGGGGCGCTGGGTTCGATCATCAGCACCACATAAAATAAAATAAAGATGTTGTGTCCACAGAAAACTGAAAAATAAATATTAAAAAATATTCTCTCTCTCCCTCCTCTCTCCTCCTCTCTCTTTAAAAAAAAATTCTCTCTCTCTTTAAAAAAAAATCCATACACACACACACACACACACACACACATACATACAAAACATATAAAACAAAGTTGGTGTTCAAAAAACAATTCATCAAGGACCCAGTTCTCCTTTTTCATTAGTAACTTCTAAAGTTGTCATTTTTAAGATTTCTTTATACAATTTTTGTGGGAAAAGTAAATATCAGATACCTTCGGGTGTTCCCCAGGGGACTGCAGATGTGAATGGCATGCTTTAGAGACACTAATGGTTAAAAAGATCAAATTGGACTGATTTGCCTACTGCATGTGCACTCCCCACTTGGGCTCTGAAGATCAGTTGGCTCTGGCTGATTTAACTCTTTAGAGGAATGACATTGCATGGGCCATCACAAACACCAAAACACAAAAAAGTCCTTTATATTATTCTACAGTTGCCCTAGGCAACAGAATTTTGAAATCTAGAATGAAATAATGGTGCATAATTAAATAAAAATATTTCTAATTATGCACAATGATATTTTTAAAAATCAGCAATCGACCTTCATTTTACATTCAAGCAATGCTCTGAAAACAGCAGGCACATACAAGAAATGGCATTCATGAAATTATAAAAGGTGGCATTCAGTAATGTCCAATCAAATGCAGAGAAGTCAAAAGTTACTAAAATATTCTAGATCATGTTAAACAACACACTTGACCTGGCCCAAGGGCAACACATTCTATCATATCACCAAACTATAACAACTCATTCCTTTTAATTGAAAAGACAGGATGCTGTCTGTGAATTCTGTGAAGACACATGTGGCCTAGATACTTCTGATTTTGTAAGTATAAATGAGGCAACCAATACACCTTTTCCTTCAGCAGCCTCCTACCCTCTCCCACCTCTTACAATACACACAGAGTTTAACAAAGTATGTAAATAACTATCCTAAAAATCAATGGTTATAATATTAAATTTGACAAAATGGGTACCAGGAAATACACTAAAAATTTTAAGGTGGGTTGAATGCTCATACTTCAGAGTTTACTTAAAAAAAAAAAAGAAATGAAATGAAACTAAAGGGGAATGAAGGGAAGGGAGGTAAAGTGGAAACAGAAAAGATAGTAGAATGAATCAGATACTACTATCTTATGTGCATATATGATTACATGACCAATGTAATTCTACATCATGTACAACCAGGAAATGACAACTTACGCTTCATATATGTATAATATGTCAAAATACATTCTACTACCATGTATAACTAATAGAATAAAAAATGTTATAAAATAGATGAATATACTTTGCCTGTTGTTACAAGAAAAAAAAAAAGAAACTAAACATGAAAACGAAATAGGAGGCTGGGGATGTGGCTCAAGCGGTAGCGCGCTCGCCTGGCATGCGTGCGGCCCGGGTTCGATCCTCAGCACCACATACCAACAAAGATGTTGTGTCCGCCGAGAACTAAAAATAAATATTAAAAATTCTCTCTCTCTCCTCTCTCACTCTCTCTTAAAAAAAAAAAAAAAAGAAAATGAAATAGAAAACATTTACATGGGGTCAACTCTCCTGCTGTAGACATTTCCACTGCTCTCCTGACATAAACCTACTAAGGTCTGCTTTTCCACCTAACTACACATATGAATACCCACAACAGAAACAGCACAAATGGCAGTCTGAGCACCCAGTGTGTGTGTGTGTGTGTGTGTGTGTGTGTGTGTGTGTGTGTATTTTAGTTGTTGATAGACCTTTATTTATTTATTTATATACAGTTCTGAGAATCGAACCCAGTGCCTCACATATGCTAGGCAAGAGCTCTACCACTGAGCCATACCCCTAGCCTATCCCACTATATTTAAGAGCATATTTTTCACTAATACAGCATTCCAGGGGCTGGGGCTGGGGCTAGGACTCAGTGGTAGAGCACTCGCCTAGCACATGCGAGGTGCTGGATTCCATCCTCAGCACCACATAAAAAAAATAAATAAATAAATAAAATGAAGGTATTGTGTCTAATTACAACTAAAAAAAAAACCAAAGTCCAGGGGCTGGGGATGTGGCTCAAGAGGGAGTGTGCTCGCCTGGCATGCCTGCAGCCTGGGTTCGATCCTCTGCATCACATACAAAGATGTTGTGTCTGCCAAAAAGTAAAAAATAAATATTAAAAAAAAAAATCCAACACGGTTCAAAGGACTCTAAAAATCGTGTTTTCAACTTTAAAGGTTTTCATTGCTGGCATTCTATTCATAAGGATCAGAAAAAACATCATTTCAATAGCAAAGTATTAAAAAAAGGATATTTAGGTTATATTACTTACTTCAGTATTCAGGGTCATCATTCTTTTCCCTTGTCAAAACTTTATTAAAAAATTAAAGGGATGTAAAACAATATGTTGATGTTCAAAGAGTATCACTGTAGAACAACAGACCAAAATGTCAAAAACTACAGTGAATTGATGTGAAGAAGGGAAGATGTTTTAAAACTAGAAAATAAAATTGATCCACAGGTCTCTTCATGTACAAAGAAAATTATTCTGGGTTACATAACAAAAATAAACCTCTCATCAGAGATCTTGGAAATCTTGATTTTTTTTTTTCCTGGAGGAGGATTTATTTTTTTCCACTGAGTGTCCATTCATGCATATTCTTGTTTCTATTCATAGCACCAGATCCTGACTAGCATGCACAACCTCAAAAGAAAAGAAACACTAAATACAAACCGTGTAAAATTAAGTAAAATAAAGCAAAACAAAAGGCATGAGTTTGGAGTGGGTACACTGGGGCTGGTGCCATAAAGAGTTCCCGTGGAACTCACCTTGTAGGCGACACTGTTGGAAGAGTCCACGATGATAAACAGGGGCTTCCTTGTGAACGGGTAGAGATCTCCAGGATGAAGGCTGGGGAAACAACAAAGGTGAGGGGTTGTGCAATTATGTCAGCCAAATCTCAAAAAATAAAATAAAAAGGAAACGGCTTATAGCTCTTTTACATGATAGCACTGAGAGAAAAACAAAGGTCAATCAAGCGAAAGACAAAAAATGTCTGTTATTCCCAGGACAGGCAAGTTGGTTTTATTCGGGGGGAAAAAAAGTTCAGAAACAATTACTTGAGAAATCTAAGTTAAGGAGAAGTTTACATGCTTAAAAATGAGTAAGCACACAGTATGAAATCCTTAAAACTCAACATATAGGTACTTGCTTCACAGATGTCAATGTTTCCTCTAAGAACATATTTCGAAAATAAGACAATAACACAATCAGAGTTGTATTTAGTGAGTCTTCAAAATCAATATCTAGGTTTTTGTGCATGTTTGTGAATATGTGTGGGGGTGGTACTGGCGACTAAACCTAGGGCCTCACACATGCCTTGTCACTGAGCCTTGTCCCAAGTCCTTTTAATTTTATTTCACTTTGAGCCAGGGTTCCCCAATCCCTCAACCCTGGCAATCACATTCCTATTCTCTGTTTCTGAGTTTGACTTTCAAACACTACAAAGACGTGAAATCATGTGGTGTTTGTCTTTCTGGGTTTGGCTTATTTCCCTCGTGTCCTCCATGTTCACAGGTGTTGTCACAAATGACAGGATTTCCTTCTTTCTTATGGCTGAAAAATATTCCGTGTGTGTGTGTGTGTGTGTGTGTGTGTGTGTGTGTGAACACACAGGTGCCAGCCATGTTAGACACTTAGGCTGTTTCCAGACCTTGGATATTGTGATATTGGATATTGTTAGTAATGCTGCAATGAGCTGAGAGTGTAATTTCTCTTGAGTTGAGAGTATAATTTCTCTGACATATTTTGCTGAGATATATAATTTCATTTTCTTGGATCACGAAAGTTCTATTCTTATTTTTTTTTTAATTTTTTTGCAGTATTGGGGATTGAGCGCAGGGGTGTTCTAACAGTGAGCTATATCCCCAGCCCTTTTTATTTTAAGACAGGTCCTCATTAAGTTGGCCTCAAACTTGTGATCCTCCTGCCTCAGCATCCTGAATAGATGGGATTACAGGCATTTACCACTTTACCAGCATTTTAAAATTTTTTGAGAAATCTCCACATTGTTTTCCATAATAGCTGTACCAACTTACATTCTCACCAATGGTCTGCATAAGTTCGATATTTTCCATACCATCACCAATACTTATCTCTTTTCTTTAAAAAAAAGAAATAGTGTGTGTGTGTGTGTGTGTGTGTGTGTGTATGCACACTATGTTTCTATTTATAGCACCAGATTTTTTTTTTAGTTGTAGTTGGACATAATACCTTTATTTTTATGTGGTGCTGAGGATCGAACCCAGCGCCTCACATGTGCTAGGCAAGTGCTCTACCCCTGAGCCACAACCCCAGATCCCTCTTTTCTTTTTGATAATAGCCATTCTTACAGGTAATAAATAATATCTTATTATGGTTTTAATTTGCATTCCCTGATGATTGGTGCTGTTGAGCACCTTTTCATATCTCTGTTAACTTTACCTAATATAAATAATTCAAAATTAAAGTCAATAACAGCATCAACATGTGGCTGGAGGGAACTTTAATCTGAAACATTACTGGACTGATCTCCCTTCCCCATTCTTTAATATGAAGAGTTGACATTTTTATGTCAAGTGTTACTAGGAATGGGATTTCAGAGAAGTTCTTTTTTTTTTTTTATAACAATTGCTCTCCCTTAGCTAGAGAAATTTTAGAGCTAATAATGGCTCAAGCAGTCAAGTTATTGTGCTTAGAAATAAGAGTAAACTTTCAGTAAGCATGGTGGTACATGCCTGAAAACCCATCGACTCAGGAGGCTGAGACTGGAATATCTCAAGTTTGAGGCCAGCCTTAGCAACTTAGCAAGAACCTAACTTGTTGGGACCTGCCACATAGGAATCGAGTACCCCTTAGCCTTGAGTGATGAGAATGTGGAGATGTGGCAAGCCAGCCATGGGCTGTGTGTGTGTGAACTATGGGCACTGAGCACACAAAGCAGACTGAACTATTGTTGCCCCCCTGTTTGGGCAGGCCTCGCTCTGGTCTTTCCGCTTGCTCTTCAATGATCCCCACTCAGCTTATGAGGTGGGCATGGCCTCCTTAGATGTCAGTCAACCTGCTGACAACAGACATCACGAAGCTAGACTCAATCCCCTGAAATGTGACCCCTTGCCTCAGCTGAGTGGCTTCTCCTTAATAAAAGTTCCAGCATGTGCTCTCTCTTTCCATGGACCCCTAAGGTCAGAGGAGCCATCACAGGACCCAAAGAAAAAGGTGTCCCTGTCTTTTGTGTGATTATTTCATGCAGCTCAGTTCACCTGGAGTGGCACTGAGTGTTTTAGTCATGAGACACAACACTAACTCAAATTTAAAAAAAAAAAAAAAAAAGGAGGGGTCAGGAGATGTACCTGGTGGTAAAGCACCCCCGGGTTCAATCCCCAGTACCAAAGGGAAAAAAAGAAAAGAGAAAAAAAAAGCAAACCTTTATAGGTGAAATTCTATTTGAAATTGTTCAACTTAGTTCATCTGCACTAGATCAAACCAACAGAATCCTACATTTAAAAGTTCATATTGGGGGCCTGGGGCTGTGGCTCAGTGGTAGAGCGCTTGCCTAGCACATTCGAGGCACTGGGTTTGATTCTCACCACCACACAAAAATAAAATAAAGGTGTTTTTTCTGATATAAGGATGCTGATTAATAATGGGGCTGGGGGGGAGAATGGGAGGAATAGACAAATTTTACATATGGCGAATGGGAAGGAGGGTAAGAGGAGGCATGGGGCTAGGAAAGAAGGTGGAACGAGACAGACATTATTACCCAAGTACATGTATGAAAACACAAATGGTGCGACTACATTGTGTTCAACCAGAGACATGAAAAATTGTGCTCGACATGTGTAATATGAATTAAAATGCATTCTGCTGTCATATATAACAAATTAGAATACGTAAAATATAAAATGAAATAAAATGAAGGTATTGTGTCCATCTACAACTAAGAATATTTTAAAAAGTTTATATTGGGCTGGAAGTATAGCTCAGTGGTTGTGTTTGCCCAGCATGCAGGAGTCCCTGGGTTCAATACCCTGCATCAAAAAAAAAAAAAGATTCATATTAATGTTAATAGGAATTAGGATCTAACTTATTATTTATTGATGTAAATATTTACTGACTCCTTCAACTGCAATGCAGTTTTGTTCACTATTATAATAGCAATGCTTTAATAGTGCCTGACATATAGTAGATTCTCAATATTTGTTAAATGAACATCAGTCCCAAATTCTAATTTCCTAAGATATTTGGAAACTGAAATATTGCTAGAATCCACAGAAGTGTTAATTTGATTTTTTTAAATAAGATCTTTATTTTGTTTATTTATTTTTAAGTGGTGTTGAAGATCAAATCCAGTGCCTCACATGAGCAAGGCAAGCGCTCTGCCACTGAGCCACAATCCCAGCCGCACGTGTTATTAATAGTAGTTTAAGGGAACCTTTCCAGTACTAGAAAAAAGTGTCCATTTCACTTTAATATTTTTAAAGAGAGCCATAATTACACGGGGGTTGATTACCAGTATACATACCAGTGCATTTCCTTGTGGGACTGATTTCGTTTGTGGATAGCATCTCCATTTATAATATCCCGGTTACTATTAGTAAGTACACCTCCAAAATCATAAGGACCTATAAAAACAAAGGGAAGAATCCTAGACTTCAACTTGAGGGTGACACTGATCTGATTCAGATATAAAAGTACTACATGAACCTCTCAGTAATACAAGTGGACAATAATTAGAAAGTGTTTCAATTATTTGTAACATTTTAATTTAATCCAACATTTAAATGATTTCAATATATTGCCTATTTTGACATTTTAAGAAATCATCTCATTATAATTTTTTCAAACAACATAAAGAGAAACAAACTAGAATATACTACATCCCATTAATTTAGGTAGTAAAAGGGATGAGACCTGAGATACTGAGAATGACTTTTATATTTCAAGTAAAATCTAGCCAGGCATGGTGGCACACACATGTAATCATAGATACTTTGGAGACTAAGGCAGGAGGATTATAAGCCTGAGGCCAGCCTCAGCAAATTCCCAAGACCCTGTCGTAAAATTAAAAATAAAAAAGCCAGGGAATATATCTCAGTGGTAGAGCACCCTGGGTTCAATTGCAAGTACCACATACACACACACAAAGAAAATTCAAGCAAAGTTTAAATGTCTGGTTTAAAACAATTATTTTAAAAAGAATAGTTGTAGACTGATGGGGGTGGGGTCAATTAAAAATTGAATTCAGGAGCACTTATCAGCTACATTTCCAGTCCTTTTTATTTTGAGACTCGGTCTCATTAAATTGCTGAGGCTGGTCTCAAACTTGCAATCCTGCCCCAATCTGAGTCAATACAGTTACAGGTGTGTGCCACTATGCCTAACTGTAGACTAAAGTCTTAATCTCTTAAAATACATATAATTTTAAATGAGCTACTAATTGTAGCATTTAGAGAAAATTTTTAATGTAATTGGAGAATCTGATTGCTAAAACTGCCTTTTCAACATATGCATTGCCAAATTTCAGTGTATGAAAAAAATTTTCCATTATCACTATTATATCAATCACTTCAGTTCTAGTTTTCCCCCTAGTCATATGGATTAGCCAATTCTTGTCTAAGCAGAACAACAATTATGGGATGCATGGATAATTTCTCTCAAGGTCAATACATCAAGCAGGAACCCAGAAAACAGTATAAGGCATAAGACATGAAAAAGTATTTATAATAAAATTACTAATTTTATTGTACAAACGAACTAAAGTACTTTAAAATTTTACATCACTGCCAACGTTTTATATTTTATGCTTTTAAAACATATCAATGGAAATATTATAGAGATTTGTTCTGCTTTGTTTTCATTTTAACATTTTAAGACAATCTGTAGGTCATGCAAGGAAGATGGCAGGGACATGCACTTTATAAAGGAATGCAAATTTCAACAAACAGATGAGGAGGAAAATGTTTAAAATGTCAAGAAATTGTTTTTCCCCAAAGATTTAATTGCCTTATTTACATCCAAGCTAATCATCTATTCTGACCAATTTCTAGATCATATATTTGGACAGTTTTTAGGCTTTGTTCTGAAACAGCATCCCAATATTTTACACACTAAATCCATAAAAACAAAATAAAGGACTGAAAACAAAAGCATAACAAGGACTTGAACTTTCACAGTTACAAAAGTACACTGATTTCTACAAAGACTTTCAGCCATAATGTAGCCACTGACCAGACCCTCTAATGCACTAACGGCTCAGGAAAAAAAAAATCACTCACTTTAAGTCAATAATTAGACTTTGTTATTCCATCACCCTTTTCTACTTTATTTTATTTATTTTTTGGTAATGGGGATTGAACCCAGGATTAACCACCGAGTCACATCCCCAGTCCATTTTATGTTGAGACAGGGTCTCACTAAGTTGCTTAAGACCTCACTAAATTGCTGAGGCTGGCCTTGAACTTGTGATCCTCCTGCCTCAAGCCTTCCAAGTTGCTGGGATTACAGGCGTGTGCCACCCACGCCCAGCTACCCCTTTCCACTTTAAAACATGAAACTCCATAAGGCTTTGGGCAAATTTGATAGTGAAGCATGCATTTAAATTAATTTTCTGATGATTTATGGGCTTCAAATAAACCAGTTTTCAAATCTGGAAGCCTCTTTAGAAAGTGTGAGATGGTCTGTGGGCTGTGGGCCAACGTCTTGTAGAAAAGAAAGAGAATTCAAGCCCTGCTCACGACAGGGAGCATTCCTTTATTGTACCTTCACTATCAGAACGACCTGTGGGGAAAACGCCAGTGGCTGACAGGTAAATTAGAAGCACACTATTGGCAGGCAGCTCCTGAAATTAAAGAAAATCACATATACAAAACAACAAACATGGAAAAGCAACACAGTTTTATTGGGCATTTTATGTTGTGGGGAAAACAAGAATGTAAGGTAACATATTGTTGTTTTATCCAAGGGAAAAGTCACTTGCTAGTTCTGATTTAGAACTATCTACATGGCAAAGGTTCATTATGAATCTATAACGTATAACTCTTCCCAAAAGCTGTCAAGACATTCTCTGCTTCAGAACCCTCACTATTTAGATAATGTTCTCTGCAAACCTGAAGTACAGAACCAAAGCTCTTTTCCTGATACTTAGGATGAAACCCAGGGGAGCTCTACCACTGAGTTACATACCCAGTCCTTTTTATTTATTGAGACACAATCTTGCTAAGTTGCTGAGGTTGGTCTCCAACTTGTGATCTTCCTAACCCTTAGCCACCCACGTGTCCAGGATTATAGGCATGAGCCACTGCACGTGGGATGGAGAAGTAAAGATCTTGATCACAGTTCTATACCTCTCCACAGATTTCTCTAGGCAAACCTAGAGCATACTACCATTTCTCATCATTTTTTTCAGATGATTAAAATGTTTCTCACAGTAAATGAAAAAAAAAGTTTCAGAAAGTTGCCTGAATATATGACATGCTATGCAACCTGCTCTTAGTTTTCAGTTCTGCACTAACTGCTAAACCTAAAGTAGTTTAGCAATAAAAATCTGAAGGCTGGAGAATGACAACTAATCAATATTCTCATTAACTCATGGTCAGAAACATTTACAAATTATAAGCAATTTTCATTCCAAAAATAGCTATATTTAAAACTATAAAGTTTTTATTTATATATTTATAAATATATAAATTTATATATTTATAAATTTCATTTATATATATTTTCTAAAGTTTTTATTTATTATATTTGGGAATATTATTCTAAAGTTTTTCATTTTCACATTTTACCTAAACTCTTAACTCAAATATTCAGATAAGAGTGACTCTTGGATACACTCAGGGCATACTTTCCCCACATGGGAAAAAGTGTTGTATTACACGTACCTTAAAAGATGCTGCTAAGAATGTGTACAGCTGGCTGAAGGTTGGTTTGTAGAGCAGATACTTGTGGGGGTTTTCTCGTCTAGTAGGTTTGTCAGCTGATTCCTGTATTTACACACAGAAACCAATACACATAAAAGCATATTTGACAGATGAATTATCAATGCCTTCATTACCTCTCCTCCCTATCAAATATCCTTTTTTATGTTCAGTGTATGATCTATTTCTCCTTATCAAGAGAGAGCTCTGTGTTCACGTGCATACATTTGAATGTAAAAATCAATAAATACCACATGAGGAACACGGAGGCAGCAAGGGAGTTGCCACATTTGCAAATGTAGGGAGAAGATCACCTGCATTCCTGGCTTATTCATCTGGGAAGCTAAATTCATCGGCTCTCTCTCCAGGGCTTGTAACATCCGAAACATGTCAACAGTTAGTTCGCTGAACTTAACCTGCAAGAAAGATAAACCTGGGCATTAATGCAGCATGCAGATCTTGTGGCATTTTGCTTTTTCGTTTTCCTGTTTCAATGCTGGGGATTGAACCAAGGGCTTGCGAGGCAAGCCCTCTGCCACTGAGCTATGCCCCCAGCCCCAGACATTGTGGACTTTAATCACATTATTACTCTTGACTTTCAATGTGTAGTTAATGGAATTGAGTATTTGGGAATTTTCAAAAGAGGGGAAGGGTAAAGAATTATGCAGTGACATCCACATGATTATCATCCAGATTCTATAATTTCTTGTTGTTCACTCATCACACATCTCTCTGCCTATTCATATCTCTATTGATCCATTCATTTCCTTAGGGATTTTTTGTTTTAGCCATCCCGGTCCCCTTCAGTATCAAACTCAGGGCCTCACACGTGTTCGGCCCATACTCTACCAGAGTTATATCCCCTCCTTAGGTTTTGTTTTGTTTTGGCACTGGGAATCCAACTCAGGGGCACTCTACCTCTGAACTACCTTATCAGCCTTTCTACTTTTTCTTTTCTTTTTACTTTTTTAGGTGTAAAAAAATATGACATGCTATGCAACCTTCATTTATTTATATGTGGTGCTGAGGATGAAACCCAGTGCCTCACACATGCAAGGCAAGCGCTCTACCACTGGGTCACAACTCCAGCCCCCTTATCAGCCTTTCTTATTTTGTTTTTGATAGGGTCTAAGTTGCTGAGGTTGGCACCAAATGTAGGATCCTTTGCCTCCAGAGTCTCTGGAATCATAGACATGCACCATTGTGACCAGTCTCAGGTATTCTTAAAAACAACAGAAATGTAGTTACAGAAACTATATAATTTCCTACCAAGCATGCTGATTCACAGCTAGGCTGAGATATATGTGGACTCATTTGAATAATCTCTACAGTATATGTTGGTACTACACAATACTTAAAACTGCATCCCTTTTCATTTTCTTTTTTTTTAATAATTTAAAAAAAATTTTTTTAATATTTTTTAGTTTTTGGCGGACACAACATCTTTGTTTGTATGTGGTGCTGAGGATCGAACCTGGGCCCCACGCATGCCAGGCGAGCGCGCTACCACTTGAGCCACATCCCCAGGCCCCCTTTTCATTTTCAATAATACTTATATACAACTTCAGGTGGGCACATGTACCCATTTCTACAGAATAAAAGGAATTTTTTAGTTAAAGAAAGAATCCATTTATGAAGAATATTCACTAGAGTTTCAAACACTGAACTCATTTAAAATATCTATCTATCTCTACATATGTCTGTATCTATCTCCCCCCCCCCCCTCAGTGCTGGGGATGGCACTCAGGGCCTTGAGCATGCTAAGCAATGTTCTGCCACTGAGTCTCAGCCCTCAGCCCTCATTGAATATACCTTTAAGGAGACTGAACAAAATTTTTAATTCTTCTCAAACTTTCAAAGAACAAAGTCACATAGATGGGCACTTTTGGCCATGCTTACTGTCTCTACTTGAGTTTTCTGAAATGAAACTGCCCTAAAGATCCACATATTTACCACCTATGTTACCTCTGCACAAGAGAATAAAAAATACCTTTCAGACCAGGGCTTAGACCTTAAAAACTCTCATCATCTGTTCTTTTTCTTTGTCTAAAATGAGGCAAAGCAGTAAGAGTGCTTGCTCCAGGGTATGACTGGCAAGGTCCACCACCAGAGGATACTAAAGAACAGATGCTACGCACAATAGAATTACAGATCCTCACATTAGCCTGATAACAGCTACCCCTCTTGAAATAGATTATTTTCCTGTCAAAAGAACACACTGCACTTCAGAGTTCAAACCTGTTAGTCCTTAAATGATCTGTCATGCTAGGACTCACTTGAATTGCTCTATTTCCTGTTCCTCAATGTTAGGAAAACTTCCTCCAGTCCTTTAGTTCCTCACTAGCTAGCCCTTTAATTCTCCTTTGCTACATCTACCTATCTACCCATACACCAAGCCCTAAACTCAAGCCGTCTTTGACATCTATTCTTTCTTTCCTTCTGTATCCAGGTTTTTACCAAATGTTACTGGCTGTATTTTCTGTCTTTTTCTTAGAACTGTGGAGTGAACCCAGGGCACTTTACTACTAAGCCCCATTCTATGCCCCCTTTTAAAATTTTGAGATAAGGTCTTGCAAAGTTGCTGAGATCATAGATCTTTGTCACAACACCCAGCTCTATGTATTTCTTGAAACCATTCTCCATTATCATCAACACAACTTTACTAAAGGATAGTTACTACCATATGCAAACTTCACTACAAGGGAGTCAATCAAAAATCAGCAAGCAAGCAAAGAATTAAGACAATAAAAATGAAGTAAGAAAGAGAAATAGGCATTAGAACAGAACCATGGGTGATCTAGATAGTGCAGTCAGCAGAAAAACCTTAAAGTAACTGAGAAATGTGATCAATAAGATAGAAAGGAAATGTAGACAGACATAGTGGCACATGCCTGCAATCTCAGCAATTTGAGGGGTGAAATAGGAGGAGTACAAGTTCAAAACCTACCCTAGCAACTATAGCCAGACCAATCTCCAAAATATCTCCATACTAAAAATAAAACAACAACAAAATGGGAGGTGAGTGGTCTGGGTTCACACCCTCCAAAAAAAGAAAAAAAAAAAAAAAAAGAGAGACACAGTAGCACACAAATAAAAGAGCTTTGTTAGAAAATTAATATCTATACAAACAGAATCAAGTGGAAAGCTAAGGAACTAGGAAAGATCACATATGAAATTTTAAACTTAGTAAAAGGCTTAATAGTAGATTAGACAAATAAGAAAATTAGTGAAGTAGAAAAAAAGTGAAGTGAAAATAATTAAAGTAGAGAAGCAAAATTACAGAAAATATAGAAAAGAATGTAACAGCCCCAAGTGACACTGTTGGTCTCTACAGACATGTTACTCGAGTCCTAAAAGTGGAGGAGAACAACAGTGAAAAGATAAATGGTATTTGGAGACATAAATATATTTAAAATAGATGAAAAACATCAACCTACGGATTCTAGAAACTCTGTGAACCTCAAGCCAGATTAAAAAAACAAAACAAAACTACATTTGGCTATACCACAGTAAAACTGCAAGAAACAAAGATAGAAAATCTTTAAAGAACATATAGGAAAGAAATATTTCCTTAAACAAAATATGCGATAAATAATAAATCTAACAGATAGTTTCAACAAAAATAGGTCATTTCTCAACAGAAACAAGAGAAAATGTAATTAGATGTAGAAAATGACAAAGGAATCAAGCTCAAGTTATAGAGCTAAAAAATTACAGGGCAATAAAGACATATTAGGGCAAATAAAAACTGAGAAAATTCATACAAAGTACATGTGAAAAAATACTTTGAAGAAAGTCAAATGAGAATACAAATAAACATCAAGTGTACAAGACAATATGAATAATTTCTTATATGAAATACAGAGAATTAAAAGGTTAAACCAAATCAATGCAAACAGATTAAGCTTCAGCCTGCAAAACACTTCAGCCTGTAAAACACCTAATCACAAATTTTCTTTAAAATCTACAAAATGTTTTATTTACTACCTCTACTTTTATCAACAGTTATTAAACACTGCCAAGAAGCAGGAAACTGATCAATAATAAAAAAATAAATAAAATAATCAATCTATAGATGCAGATACAGAAATGATGAAAAATTAGGAGAGAAGGCTATTAAAACAGGTATTATAACAAATCAAATATTTAAAGCAAACATACATAATGAATCAGAAACGGTAACACAAAACGGAAGCTCTACATATGAAAATATAACATCTGAAATAAACATGTTTGGGGATCTGATTAACAGCACATTGAATACTGAAAAAATAAAATATCAGTGAACCAAAGTTAAAAGCAACAGAATCAATCCAAGGGAAGGACACAAAAAAAGCTTTAGGACTATAGATACTACTTAGTGGTAGAGTATTTACCCAGAATGTGTGTAAGGCCTTGGGTGTGAGCCCCAGTACCAAAGAAAATAAAATGAAAATTCAATTAAATTTATTATCTTCAATGGGCTTAAGGATAATATAAAAGTCTAACAGTTTGAACCACAGACTCAAAAACAGAAAAGTAAAGCAGGGATGGAAATAATGTTTGAGAAAATACTACCTGAAAAAATTTCAAGTTTGAGGAAATTATAAACACATATATCCAAGATAATCAACAAATCTAAGAAGAATAAACACACATACACATGCACACACACAATTAAAATCATAATCACACTGCTGAAACCAGTAATAATGCAGCCAAAAGAAAAAAGACATATTACAAGACAGAATTTTTCAGAGTGCTGATCATAAATTGTACAAATAAAAAGACAATGAAAAAAATCTTTAAACTGTTGAAAAAAGTGGACCAAAATCTTATATACAGCCCCCAAATCTTTCAAAACTGAAAATGAAGTAAATAGAAAAAAATATATGCAAAACAAAAACAAAACAAGCCAAGTGAATTCATTATTAAAATACTACATTACCAGAAATATTAAAAGAACCTTTAGCAGAAGGAAGTAATAACAGATGACAATTCTACACTAAAAAATGAAGAATGGATATCACAAATCAGTTGGTAAATATTAGATTTTTGTTTTTTGGAGACAAAGTCTTATTATGTTGCCCCAGGCTAGCCTCAAATTGACAATACTCCTCCCTAGGCCTCCATACTAGTTGAGACTATAGACATGTGCCACCAAGCCGTGCTCATATGTAAACTCTTATTTTTTTCTCATTGTGAAATTTCTTCAAAAGATAATTTTGGGTTGGGTACAATGGTGTATGACTGTAATCCCAGCTACTCAAAAGTCTGATGCAAGAGGATTTTAAGTCTGTTAAAGCTAACTTAAGTTAACAAAGCTCTGTCTGAATAAATTAAAGAGTTAGGGAAGTGGCTCAGTGGTAGGGCACTTGCCTAGCAGTCCAGAGTTCAATCCCCAGTAATGAAAAAAAAAGATAATTTACTTTAGCTATATTGAGGTTCATAACATGAACTGAAGGTATGTCACCAAAATAAATACAAATTCAAGATTGACCACAGATCTAAATGTAAAAGATAAAGTAATATTTTGTTTTGTTTTTGTATCACAGATTGAACCCAGGGGCACTTCCATTAAGGTACATCCCCAATCCTTATTTTTTATTTTTAGCCAGGGTCTCGCTAAATTGCTGAGGCTGATCTTGAACTTGGGATCTTCCTGCCTCAGACTCCAAGTGTCTGGGATTACAGGTACATACCAGTGAGCCAAGGTCATTAGGTTTTAATTTTCATTTCCTTGATTAATAAAAATTTCTTTGCTGATCCATAATAGGGGGGGTAGGGAATCATAAAGGAACTTTTGATTGTGCAGAGGGGAGTGAAGGGATGGCAGGGGAGGGTGGGAAAGGATGGGAAGGACAGTGGAATGAGATGGACTTTATTACCTACATACATGTATGATTATACTACCAGTGTGACTGCACCATGTATAGCCAGAGAAAGAAGTTGTGCTCCATTTGTGTACAATGTGTCAAAATGCATTCTACTGTCATGTATAACTAATTAAATTTTAAAATTTTTTCTTTGATTAAATTTTATTTGAATTAAAAAAAGTGAGAAAAATACTGATCCTTCAGATAATAAAACTAAACAGACTAAATGTTTCAAAATCTGTCCAGTTCATGTGTGCACATAATTTTAAGAATGTTTTAATTTAAAAATTGGAAAAATAATAGCTATATAAATAAAAAATGAAAGAGTACTTACTAGCAAAATACAATATGAAAAATGATAGGTCCTAGGGAAGTTTCCAAAATTAAAACTTGAGTTTATAACACATATAGAAAAATTCATGACTTTTTCAACATCCAGCAGTATTTAGTAACTTACATTTCTAGTACATTAAATCCTTATCATCGTCATGGAACCGTTTTATCATGAAAAAAAATCCAAAATTCACTTTTCACAAATGTACTCAAAAACAACTCCTCTCTTACTTTTCCCTGATTGTGAATATTATATATAGAACTCTTGGATAGCTTAGAAAGTTGCAAAGAACAAAATAAAAGACACTTGTAATTCTGCTGTAGAGAGGTAAACCTTCTAGACATTGGTAAATTTCTTGCTATTCCTTTTCTGTGCATATATGTATATAGACTTCTGACACATAATTTTATTTATATACTTCCATAGTGAATTTTCACTTATCATAAGAATCTCCCTGTGTCATTAAAAATTCATTCTAAACAATTAAATTTCAGTAATATGCACATAATTTTTTTTTTTTTTGTACTGGGGATTGAACCCATGGGTATTTTATCACTGAGCCTCATCCCTAGTCCTTTTTGTTATTTTATTTTGAGACAAGGTCTTGCTCAGTTTCTTCCACCTTGTGATCCTCTTGCTGCAGCCTCCTGGGTCGCCACACATGCACACAGCATAATTTAAATCATCATTTCCTCACTGAAAGATATTAGGATATTTACAAGCAAAGAATTCTATATGATAAATACATTTTTAAAGTGAATTTTAAGCATAATTTCTTCACAATTCTTTACCTGATTATTACAATTACCAATAATAAGTGCATCAGCCAGAGACAACTGTCCCACAATCATGCCCTGCTCCAGCAATGGGGCTCCCGTTTCAGCAAGGCGATTAGATGTGATAACAATGGTATTATCGTCATTTAACACCATTACAGGATCCGCCTAAAGAAAAAGTAAGAAGCTGATGGTGAGACAAAGATCACTATAATAATTTATTTCTTCTTCTTACATATATCCACAATAAAAAAACACACACCATACGACCATTTGCTTATCCATAATTAGTAGTCTTTCTTTCCAAACACTGACCTCAATGAAAGCTGCCACTTCTTGAAGCACCAAGTTCCATTCCACTTGATCTTCAGTATTAAACCTGTGAGTATAATCCTCAATTTCATCTGACAATTCCTGATTTTAAAATACCACAAAGAAAAGAGGTTACTAAAAACACACATAAAAATACATAGCTATATTGTAACATTCTTGACAGAACATGATATAGTTCTCATAGAAGATATACACAGTTCCAATTATAATGGAAAACAACAAAAATTGCATGGTTTTTGCTTCAAAACTCAAAACATCAAAATGACACACACAAATAAGATCTTTATAGAGCTACAATCCCTACTTAGCACTACATCAACAAAAAATTTATTAATAGAAAAGTCTAAAGGGAAAAATTAATGAATTTTAATGTTAAACAATTTCTAATAACAAATTAGAACTAATTAATTAATTAATTTGAAAAATACAGGGCTGGGATTATGGCTCAACAGTAGAGCACTTGCCTAGCACATGCAAGGCACTGGGTTTGATCCGCAGCACCACATAAAAATAAATAAAATAAAGGTATTATGTCCAATTACAACTAAATACACACACACACATATATAAAACACATAAAAATACATAGCTATATTATAACATATATATTATATATATACATTTTAGTAGGTCATGCTTGAAAAACAACTATTAATATGCTGACGAAACCACTGGTAGTAAAACAAGCTGAGTTTGGTATGCAATAACTGTGAACACTAAGTGCATCCTATATATATATGTAGGTGTGTATGTGTGTGTGTGTGTGTGTGTGTGTATGTGTGTGTGTGTGTGTGTGTGTGTGTGTGTGTGTGTGTGTGTTTTAAAATGCTTCCTGATATTATTTGGTTTTATATCATACTGTATTTTGCAAGGAGTATTATTAGTAACTGGAGGTAGAGGAAGACAGAAGAGGATTATACAGAGCTATTTCTGGTGGCTTTGTGAAAACTAGTAGGTTATACTTGTAAACCAAATATTAATATGCTGTTGAAACCACTGATAGTAGAGCAAGCTGAGTTTGGTATGCAATAACTGTGGACTATGCAATAACTAAGTGGACCCTCAAGACAGTTAGCTTTTAAGCACCTGAGTGAATGAAGGGCAGAGTGATACAAACTAAAAAATTCATTCACAATACTGCTATAAAACTTTATAAATTTTTTCAACCTAACCTTTCAATCATTTTCTCCTAAATAAAGTATTTCAACTTTGTTTACATTTCTCAACAATCCACTGATGGGCTGTAAAGTGTAAAACATACTGAAGGGACAAAAGAAAATAAGATAATTATCTAAGAGCAGTGTAAAGATGTTTAAAATAAGAAGAGAGGTGGGAAACTTTTATCATTATTTTTGTCAGAGGGTACTGTATTTTGAATGTTGTCACTAGATATATCAAAATTAGCTTAGGGGTGGGAGTAGCTCTGTAGTAGAGCACATGTTTAACATACATTTAGCCCTGGGTAAGATCTCCAGTACCATACATATGCACAAATTAGGTTAGTCTATAGTATTGAGATTGAACTGGGGACCTAATGCAAGTGAGGCAAGTACTCCAGCACTGAACTATACCCTCGGAACTTTTTATTTTTTATTTTCAGAAAGGGTGTCACTAAACTGCTGAGGTAGGCCTCGAACTTGTGATCTTTGTGCCCCAACCTCCCAAGAGCTAGGATTACAGGCATGCACCAGTACACCCAGCGTAAAATTCACTTTTAATAAAACTATTTGTATACAAATAGAGATTAGGATTTTTCTTATTTTAAAGGACGTTACCTTTACCAGATCCTTCACCACATCCATTTTGTTGAGAAGAAGACAAACTACTATGAATCTTGCATAGTATCGCAGTTTCTTGACTACTAACTCGGGTCTATGGCAGATAAATGGGGGGGGGGGAAAATAGCTCATTAAATGAAAACAGAATACATGATTTTTAAAATTTTTAAACTTTCTGATGATTTTAAAAAACTGTCATTTTTTGGACAGTTAACAAATATTGCCACAGAGAACAACATGGCCTTTCAAACACAGTTCTTCATGATTCATTAAGTCATCATTCATGTATTTATGCATTCAACAAATATCTATTGAGAACGTAGGTGATTAAGGCACTCTGCAGAATGCTAAAAATACCATAATTAAAACACAGAGAGAGGGACAAAGCCCCTTCTTTACAGACCTTAGAGACAGAAGAGTACTTAAAATACAGAGGAGTCAGACACTTAAGGCACAGAAGAGTAAACAGGATGGCAAGAGGAACAGACTACTACTAGAGCCCACAGTACTGGGTCTTGGGTGAGAAAAGGCTTCCTGGGGAAAGCAGTAAATGTTTAGGACTATAAAGAAGAGCAGAAGACTACGGGCAGGAAAAATATGAGACTACAGTAGTCCAGGAAGAACATTCTTGGTCCCATTTTTATGACATAAATCAACCAGCTTCTCATGCTTACTGTTTGTATGACAGGCCTTTTACCACACTTCTACTTTCCATTATCCGTGACTTTTAATTTAAGTGCATTTTTTTTTTTTTATGAGTAGTATATGGTGAGGTTCTTTTCTATCCACTTTGGACAATCTCTGCCTTGTACCTGATGTACCCAAACCATTTACATTTAATGTTGTCAGTGATTTAGCTGGGTTTGTCAACTACCTTGCATATTATCTGTTCCCCATTTGCCCTCTCTGTTTTAGAGTTCCTCTTGTTCCTTTTAATTAATAAAGCATTTATAGGATTCCATTTTATATCCTCTATTGACTTCTTATTTATACCTCTTCTTTGTTTTTGTACCTTCAGTGGTTGCTAGGAGTAGCAATATGCACTAACTTACCAATATTGTACGTGTTTACACCTGACACTTTGCACTTACCCTTTATCAATTCAAATGTGACATTTCCTGCTTTCTATATCCCACACCAAAACTACAATAACCTTACAAGTGTACAATTTCATATATTTTTGACATTTTCCATAGTAAAAAAAAATCTTTCATTCAGGAGTATTTAGAAATGTGAATACTAACTGACAAATGCATTGATTTTTTTTAAAGCTGTTTTTTTTTCTTATAATGGACTCACATCATCATTAGAAGATGTTTCCTAGAAAATGTATTGAATTTTTCTGTAGCAGATTGATTTTTCAATTTCACACGGTTTTCATATAGCTTAGAAATAATATATTTTCTTATTGTTGTATATAGTTTTATGCACACAGAATAAGTTCTCAAATTTCACTCAAACCTTCTTATAACTTTTTGTTTTAATATATAAAACTTTTCATGTACATTAGACCATTTATCAATTTCCCAATTTTTGGTTTATTATACAGTTTTAGTATTGGGCATATGCAAGTAAAGGATTTTTATATTATCTTGGGTTGTTGCTTTTATTTTTATACAATAAATTTCTACTCTTAATAATATTTTCTGTGTTAAATAAATATATAATTCACTAAAATTTCTTTTTCTTAGGAAAATTTCCATTTTCTCTTTTCTTTGCACTTAATGTTTCTAGAGAGTCTGTAATTAACAGTATAAAACTGTGTTTTTCTAAAAAATATACACTGGTAATCTGTCATTAACTAGAAAGTTCTGATTACTTTCACTTACCATGATTACCACTGTATTTGAATTTGTGTTTATTATTTTGTGCTATACATTTTGGGAATTTTCTCCTTTCCTGCATGCTATTATAAATATATAAGTCCCTTTCTCCCTTCTATTTGTTCCAAATTCTCCTTATATTTTTAAAAATTCTTTTCTTAAAATTTTTATTAGTAAACTTTTCTTGACTCCATGCTTCTTCTGAACTATAAAAAGGATTTTATAAGAATGATTTAGTTCTTTATCCTTTTTCAGAATAAATCACGTTACATAGGATTTTATTCCCATTTTAACAACCCCAATCAGCCATTATCACAATGATCACTGTTTTACAAAGTCTTGTTTTAGGAGTAAGGGGATACTTTTTTCTCACCGATCCGTACTGTACACCATCCCTTCCTTCTAGCTCTTAACTTTCCTCTTCCTTGCTCTTTTGCCACCACACCCCACCATCTCTTACAAAGCTGTCATAACACTAGTCACAATAAAGAGTGGACGACTCTCTTTCCTGAAACTGAGCTGTCCATTTGAAGGGATGACTAGTCTGTTAGCCAGCATGTCTATATGTTTTCAGACAGAAAGTATTTTAGGTTATCTAGCCTACACCCTGTCAGAAATGGAATTCAAAACAAAAAGAAAATCAGGAGAAGGATGACATCAATTCCTACTTGAACTATTAATGACTAGCCCTTTAATTTTTGATAAAAAATATAGGTTCTATGAATCTATATCACAGGTAATACAACCAGCAAATTTTCTATAAAGGGCCAAAAATAACTATTTATTTATTTGTTATTTTTATTTGTTCTAATCAGTGGTACATGAAAGTAGAATGCATTTTGGCACATCATACATAAATGGAATATAACTTCTCATTCTTCTGGTTGTTCATAATGTGGAGTTATACCAGGTCATGTAATCATACAAAGATTTGTTCTACTATCCTCCCTATTCCCATACCCCCTCCCCTCCTTTCACTCCCCTCTGTCTAATCCAAAGTACTTGTGTTCTTTCTTAGCTGCCCCCACTTATTGTGAATTAGCATCCGCATATCAGAGAAAACATTTAGGCTTTGGTTCTTTGGAACTGGCTTATTTCACTTAGCATAATATTCTCCAGCTCCATCCATTTACTAGCAAATACCATAATTTCATTCTTCTTTAAGGCTAAGTAATATTCCATTGTGTATAAACACCACATTTTCTTTATCTATTATCTGTAGAAGAGCACCTAGGTTGGTTCTATAGTTTAGCTATTGTGAATGGAGCTGCTATAAACATTGATGTGACTGCATCACTGCAGTAGGCTGATTTTAAGTCCTTCAGGTTTAAATCTAGGAGAGGGATAGCGGGGTCAAATGGTGGTTCCACTCTGAAGTTTTCTGAGGAATCTCCATACTGCTTTCCATAGTGGTTGCAACAATCTGCAGTCCCACCAGCAATGTATGAGTGTACCTTTTCCCCCACATCCTTGCCAACATATATTGTTGCTTTTATTCTTTATAATAACCATTCTGACTGGAGTGAGATGAAATCTCAGTGTAGTTTTAATTTGCATTTCTCTAGTTGCTAGAGATGTTGAACATTTTCCATATATTTGTTGATCCATTCTATTTCTTCTTTTGTGAAGTATCTGTTCAGTTCCTTAGCCCATTTATTGATTGGGTTGTTTTTTGTTTGTTTGTTTGTTTCTTGGTTTTTTTTGGTGTTAAGTTTTTTGAGTTCTTCATATATCCTGGAGATTAATGCTCCATCTGAGGTATATACAAGATTTTCTCCCATTCTGTAGGCTCTCTCTTCACATTATTGATTGTTTCCTTTGCCATGAAGAAGGATTTTAGTTTGATTGCATTCCATTTATTGATTCTTGATTTTACTTCTTGCACTTTGGGGGTCTTGTGAAGGAAGTCAGTTCGTGAGCTGACATGGTGAAGATTTGGGCCTACTTTTTCTCCTGTTAGGAACAGGGTCTCTGTTCTAGCTACATATGGATTTCCAGTTTTCTAGCACCATTTGTTGAAGAGGCCATCTTTTCTCCAATGTATGTTTTTGGTGCCTTTGTCTAGTATGAGATAACTGTATTTATATGGATTTGTCTCTGTGTCTTCTATTCTGTAGCATTGGTCTATGTCTCTGTTTTGGTAGCAATACCATGCCATTTTTGTTACTATGGCTCAGCAGTATAATTTATGGTCTAGTGTTGTTAAGCCTCCTACTTCACTTTTCTTGCAATAGATTGCTTTGGTTATTCTGGGTCTCTTATTTTTCCAAATGAATTTCATGATTGTTTTTTCTATTTCTATGAAGAATGTTATGGGGAATTTAATAGGGATTGCATTAAATCTGCATAATGCTTTTGGTAGTATGGCCATTTTGACAACATAGATTTTCCTACCCAAGAGCTTGGGAGATCTTTCTATCTTTCTATCTTCTAAGAGAGAGAGAGAATTTTAACATTTATTTATTTTTTCTTAGTTCTCGGCGGACACAACATCTTTGTTTGTATGTGGTGCTGAGGATCGAACCCGGGCGGCACACACGCTAGGCGAGCGCGCTACCGCTTGAGCCACATCCCCAGCCCCTGATCATATGATTCTTGTCTTTAAATCTATTAATGAGATGAATTATGTTTACTGATTTCCACATGGACCATGCATCCCTGGGATGAGCCCTACTCGATCGTGATGCACTCCAGATAGTGACTATTTAAAGCTTTGCAGGCCATATATGGCATTTCTAGTACATTTATATTTTTATTTTTTTTCAATCTTGTAAAGTATGATAGCATTTTTAAGCTGTCAGGAGGTAGAAAAATCAGGCAAGCAGACCTAGTTTGCTGACCCCTACATTAAATGATCATATAGAAGCGAGTGGGTGACTCCATTCTCAAACCCACTGTATAGAACTGCAGCAAAGCACAGATTAGATTCATCAATGCTACGCATCATTTGTGTGAGAGGCCACCCCGACTGCATCTGAAAACCAGAATCACACCCCACAGCCCTACTGGTGACTACAGATGAAACCTTCACCGGAAAGGGCCACATCAAGTCCTCCTCATCATGGGTCCCACCCTATGAAGTGCCAAAGCCTTCTACTTTAGATTCATGTTTCTTATTAAAAAAAAAAAAAAGGAAACTTCAATACTGTCGCCCCTAATGTTAAAATCATGTTGTTCTTAACTAACTATGGATTCCAGAGTTCTAGTTTTGTCCAGCCTGCCAGGCCTACTACTTGTAAGATGTGGACTCTTTAACTTCACATATACCTGGAGATGTCTGTTCCTCCAGGTGGCTCCTTGCAACATTTCTCCACACCTCTTGTGGGCTCAGATACACCACCACCGCCACATCTAACTCTGCCCAGGTGCAGATTTGGCCATTTACAATAGTCAGGGCTTGCAGCTCCCAGAATGAGTGACTATGTGATAATATCTCCTCTCCTAAGCAGGATGGCAATAGAGTGGGATGTTCTGAGAGCTGCCTATGCTTAGTGACAGACCCTCACCTTGGTGAGTGCTGGAACATTGACCTCCATATAATCCTTAGGTGCTGAGGCAGTGCAGGAAAAACTTATTTCTTTTGCAGGGGGAAGATTTTTGCCTTTTAAACGAATTGTAAAGTTCTGGAAAGCCTTTTTTTTAAAAAAAAAAACCAAACTTTATTTTACTTATTATTTTTTTAATGTGGTGCCAGGGCTCGAACTCAGTGCCTCACACATATTAGGCAAGCCCTCTACCACTGAGCCACAACCCCAGCACTCATGGAAAGCCTTTTTATTTGGTTTAATCTAGTGGCTGCTGATCTCACTTTTAGTTAGCAGCTGTTGCTGATCGCTACCTTAACTGGTACCCTTGCCCCTGTAAACTAAGAAACAACCTTCCAAATGAACAAAGCCCTTCCTAATCACACAGAACAAGGTGAAGGTTTTACATGCTAGATTGTCCTTTGATTCTAATTTGTTGGTCTAAAGCAAGAAATGTGGTCATTCTGGTTCCAAATACTCCTAGCTCTGCTAGATAATGTATTGCTCTAGAGGCAGCAAAAGAAAATAATTCAGATGTGATATTTGCTATTTAAGTCGAAAATGACTGCAATAAATCAACCTGTTGGGTGTTAAGCCACGGGGCTCAAGGCCAATTTCCATTCTGGCACATTAGAAAATTCAGAAAAGTAAATTACACAAGGTCTATTGCTATTGCTTAAAATAACTCACTGCTTATATGTATTTTTTTAAATACTTATTTTTTAGTTGTAACTGGACATTATTTTATTTATTTATTCATTTTGAGAGAGAGAGAGAGAGAGAGAGAGAGAGAGAGAGAGAATTTTTAAAATATCTATTTTTTAGTTTTCGGCGGATCCAACATCTTTATTTTTATGTGGTGCTGAGGATCGAACCCAGCGCAGCGCACATGCCAAGGGAGCACACTAACGCTTGAGCCATATCCCCAGCCCCTTATTTATTTATTTTTATGTGGTGCCGAGGATCGAACCCAGGACCTCACATGAGGTAGGCGAGTGCTCTACCGCTGAGCCACAATCCCAGTCCCTGTATTTTTAATTCTAATAAAATGTTACACAGCCCTTTTGCATATTTTAGAGGTACATTTTAAATTAAGAATTTAATTTAAGACAAGAATTAAGACAAATGGGACTGGGGATGTAGTTCAGTGGTACAGCACTTGCCTCACCTGCATGAGGTCTAAAGTACAATAGAAATAAAGACAATAGATCATGAAGGAAAAAAAAAAATACAAAAACAAAAACAAAAGTGTTGGATAAAATATACCTGTAGAACTGTAGTATGTAAATATGTAAAAAATATTTATAAAAAAATATGTAAATCACAGCATAAGAAAACCTGAAAGAAACATAACTGATGGAATTTCAATACGGGATGAAATAAAGGGATGGCAAAAAGACACCAAGAGGCAAACTGAAATACTTATTTGAAACATCTAGTCTTTCTAGTGTTTAGAAGTGCACAAGGTATGTTAAAACTAGGGGTAGTAAATAAAAGATTTTGTAGATATCTTGCTAAAATTCATAATTAAATACTGTCTTTTGGAGATGAAATGATCAAAACACTTCTCCAAGTAGTACATATTATATTTGTGCTGGTTTAGGGAGGAAGAAGGAAAAGAAAATGCAAAGGGCTTCATAACAATGTATTTTCTGTGCAGCAAGAAAAGAAAAGAAAGAAAGAAAAGACAACAGGAGAAAATATAGAATTCAGCATCTACAAATCATACTGTATCAACCAAACTCCCCTAGACCAGTCCAAACAAGATATGCAAGAAAATAGAGGGGATTTATCAGACTGGGCTTTCCAAAAAACACTGCTGTTCAGCAGTGTTTAAGTTTAAACAATAGTCAACCACAAAGCTGCTCTAGAAAAATATATCAAAACTGTGTTTTCTTCTATTGCTAGGAAGATATAGTCTTTTCACTACATAACCACCATGAGTCCTTTTGCTGGAAGTAGAGAGAATACACAGATATTCTGAACCTGAACTTTCCTCCTCCAACAACTCTTGGAATATTAGCAACAGAGACCTTCCAGATCCTTGATTCTTGCCTAAACACTGTGATCCACCTATGTCCCAAATATGTCTACAACCCCAATAGAAGATAAAACTTTTGAAAGGGAACAAGCACACCTTCTTTTTTATTTCACCCAAGTACTTGCCACAGTGCAGATACAAAATTCTGCTCAATAGATTTGTACAAAATGGTGAATTCCATATGATTTTCTTTTTTAAATAGGGAAGCTATACAACTGTAAAATCAGTATTGGGTTTACAAAAGAAAATTCAAATGGCATCAGAACTCTTTTCTCTGGTCTTAGATAACAGTTGTCAACAGCCTTGTGAAAACATCAGAATTAAGACTACACAGGCTAAAAAGAACAAATACTATTAGCAAAGCCTTACTTTGGAGTCAACTCTTTTTTAAGAAATCACTGTGACTTTTATCTCCTATAAAGGAATAACCCCAACCCTCCTTTGTGCTATGACCCAGCTCTGGAATTGTGACATACATTATAATACCTGTATTATTGCTTTTAGGTGATATATACCCCTGCATGCTTTAGAAGGCCTGCTACATAGCAGACAGTCAATAAAGCCTACTAAACGAATAAAAGTTATAAACAAATCTGTGCTTTTCTGTAGAATTTCCACACGGACTACAGACTTTGATTGTCTTATCCTCATCTTTCTGAAACCAGAGTAGATACATACCTGTCCTCTTTATTGACTTGAGAATAATAAGATCTTTGTCTAATAGCAGAATAGAAGGAGAAAGCCTCATTCAGATAGCTGGTCTCAGATGTGCGTAAGCTGTGAGAAAAAGAATATTATATATGACTAAAACTGAAGCTCCACACCATGATAAAGACTTGTTCCATATTACTTATTTATCTACAGGGGATGGGAATGATTGTCCAAAATTTGAATCAGCAAGGCATAATCACACCATGCTTAAAATGTATAATAATAATAATAATAATAATAATAATAATAATAATACTCCCCAACCCACTCTCAAGATTTTTGGATGCCAATCAAAGTACACTTCTTTCTCCCTCTGTGAAAAGACCCTCCAAACAACATTCTATCTGGTTATATCTGCTCCTAGAACCAGATCTTCCATGACGTTCCCCAAATTCATAGTTGCTTGAACACTGACCCACTTTAATTTTCTTCCTCACAAACTTCATTAAAGGACTAACTCACATTAATCTTCACTGGATGTTACTGAGTTGTGTTCTGTGCTTAGTATTTCTAGTTTTACAAGGCCCTTTTAAGAGCATATTTTATCCAAGAGAGTGATTTTGAGGGCAGGCATTTTGGGTGACACACCAAAATGTAGGAAAATGGACTTTGCTGTCTTTTCACTTATAAATGGTCCAAGTTATTTTTATTGTAAAATGATATCACTTCATGATAATGAGATTTAGATTCCTAAAAGGAATCTTCTTTCTTTGGCTTCACTGCACAGATATTATTCCTCTATGAATATAATCCAAAGTATTTTCATTTACCTCATGTAACCTTTCAAATACATCCTATAAGTATGCATTTTTAAAAGCATCCTTCACAAAAATAATCACTCATTCATCATATATGTGTTATGCTTCTTCACAGTATCACGACTTAGAAGAAGCCATAGAACAATAAATTCATTCAGTACTAATCAAAACTTGAGAACAAAATAGAACTTAAAAAAAAAAAAAGTCAAGGTCACACTCCTTTAAGTCTGACCAAATGAAATGTTACAACAAGAGTCCTTGAAGCAAGTACTACAATTTGTATTATGGAAGGCCATTTCATGATACTGTGTTGACTGATCTGTTCTGAACCAGATTCCATTCATAACTCAGTGTCTAGCAAGTGAGTAACTATGCAGACTCCTGCATACTGTCTCCTCAGCACGGCAACACTTGATTCTCTCCGTTAGCAAGTCACTTACTAATAATGGTAGTATAGCTGCCCGATCTTGGAAGCGATTTCCCCTATTTGCCACCGCTTCAAGCCGTACCGATTATCCAACACTTGTCTGTTTTATATGAGATAAGAAATAGAAATAACAGATTATAAATTTTAAATAACCAATTCAGTAAATTCAATGGGATAAAATACCAATCAGCAAAGCTCATGAATTTCTCATGAGATTTCAACATAATCATTCAACTAAAAAAAGAACTTGTTAAGTATCTATTTAAAGTAAATTGAGATATTAAAAGAAACTGCTCTGAGCTATGCCCATGAAAACTGGAAGCAACATCCCCTCCCCACATAGCTCTGGTCATTAGACTTTAGGAAGAAACCATGGACCATCCCACCCAAGTTAGAGTTAATCTAACATTCCAGATACAACATTGTGGTTAACAATCAGATAAGAACACCACATTTTAGCTTGGGATGGTAGCACTTGCCTATAATCTTAGGGAGTGGGGAAGCTGAGGCAGGAGGATCACAAGATTTAGACTAGACCTGGCAATTTAGCAAGACCCTCAGGAACTTAGTGAGACCCTGTCTCCAAATTTAAAAGAATAAAATGAATAAAGCTGGGGACATAGCTCAGTGGTAAAGTATCCTTGGGTTAGATTCCCAGTACAAATACAACAACAACAAAACCCAAACCACTACATTTTAAAATCTTAAATAAACAGGGAAAAACTCCCTTTGCTTTAAATCATGAAAGTGAAATAAACTGTTTTAAAAGTACCAAGATAAAAAACACTAGTTAGATAGTTAAAGGTCAAAACTGCAACAACGATAAAACAGGCCTACCCTCTCCCTTAACTATATAATTCCTTTACCGATGCTGCTGCTGGAACTTCCAGAGTTTGGTGTAAACATCAAAAGTTCTTCCAAAATAGGACTGCCACTGCTTCTGACCATATTGTGGCAAATCTCTGTAATAACAAAAAAGCATATATTAACTTTAAGTCTCTTCAGCTTTTTGGAAATTCTCTCCTGTGATGGTACAAACTAGATAGATTTAAAGTACTTGCATTTAGTTTTTTTTTTTTTAATTATAATTTTTGGAGCAAAAACTAGTTCTATGACAAAAGTCCAAGTCACTTTCTTTTCTAGTCACTCCATTACCTCTCATAGCTCGTGCCCAGTGTCCTTCGCAGGTACCTCTCCCAAGAGGATCCAGCACTCTTCTCCTTCCCTCTCCCTTGGTGATTCTTTTTTTTTTTTTTTTTTTTTTGAGAGAGGAGAGAGAGAATTTTTTAATATTTATTTTTTTTTTTAGTTCTCGGCGGACACAACATCTTTGTTGGTATGTGGTGCTGAGGATCGAACCCGGGCCGCACGCATGCCAGGCGAGCGCGCTACCGCTTGAGCCACATCCCCAGCCCCAAGGTGATTCTTATTTATGCTCACGTACACACTGATAACTCCCAAATGCTCATCTTCAGCTAAGACTTCAGCAGTTTGAAAATGGAGCCTTAGAAGTGTTTTAGAAGTGGGTGTGTAGATAAATGGTTACAGTTCTCAACTCCACCATCCTCTTCTCATAAGAGAAATAGAATCCCTGTCCTTGGGGCTGGGGTTGTGGCTCAGAGGTAGAGCACTTGCCTAGCATGTGTGTGGCCCTGGGTTCGATCCTCAGCACCACATAAAACTAAATAAGCAAAATAAAGGTATTGTGTCCATTTACAACTAAAAATATATTTTTTTAAAAAATCCCTGTCCTTGGGCTTCGTGACTTACAGTACATGTCTTTGAGAGACAAACATTCTCTAAACATGAACTGAGCTTGGCCATATTAACCTGCTTTGGTCAGTGAAATACAAATGCAAATTATCTACTTCACATCTGAGGAAAAGATGAAGAGGAGTTTAAGATTCAACATTTTCACTCTACCCTTGACCTAAGATCGATTGCTCTTCAGTTTGAAACACAGAATGACACTTAATGGAGCCTCAAAACCACTGGCATCATGTAGCTAACATGGGAGCTAGAAATAAATCTCTATTGAAATAAAGCATAAAATTTGGAGGTTGTTATAGCAACCTCAGTTAGGGAAAGCTACTACAGAAACTGGTAGCAGGAGCAGGTTATTGCCATAACTCGTAACACATGTGACACTGGCATTGGATGAAGAAACTGCTACCAAAGACTGAAAAACAAGAACATATATAACACAGTGGTAAAATTACATTTGCCTGCAGTTAACTCAAAGGCAGATAATGAGACTGAGGAACTTGTGGATTTATACAAAGAAGTCAGGAAAATGTATGCAACTAGCCCTGGGTGCTATTAGTTGCACTTAACAAAATATAAGGAAAACAAATTCAGCAAAGAACTGGCCGTGAGAAGTTGAAAAGGAAAAGGAAATCCACACACTCAAGAATTTTCAGGACTGAAACATACAATTACTAATGTTCAACTATAAGGCACAATTGAGATGCCAGGTATAAATGCCCCTTAAGACTCAGCCTCATCCTCAGGGCAAAAGCCCTTCAGTTAAAGACTCTAACTGCAGGTGGCCCCCCACATTCACATATTGGGACAGGACAGATCAGAGAAAAGACTCCAAGGATTTGGCAGACTTGTAGAAGCCTGATAAGCTCAAGTACCTGTGATAAGGTCTAGAAGACAGAAAGACATGTCTCAGAAACCATGGGCATAGCTATTGGTACATGGAACTAACTTGAATGAACCAGTCAACTACATTTCATACGAGAGCTGTGCAGCTGAAAGTCACCTGCTCTATAAAGGGGCCATACCTATTCACTGATTGTAGCATAATATATTTCTCATCCTATTCTGAGTTTTCATCTCATTTTTATTGAAAAATGTTAACGAGTACTTAACAAACATATCCATCTTTATTTTAGTGGTTAATTCTTTTTCTTTTCTCTCCCTCCTACCAGTACTAGAGATTGAACCCAGTCCTCATACGTGCTAAGCAAATGATCTACCACTGAGCCAATTTCTCAGACCTTTTAATTTTTTTTTTTTTTAATTTTGATACAGGTTCTCTTAAATTTGCCAAGGCTGGCCTCAAGCTTGCAATCTTCCTGCCTCAGCCTCTCAAGTAGTTGGGAATATAGCCCTTTTCTGTCTTTTTAAATAAATCCATCCACACAACAGCATTGTCTTCTAAAAGACTTAAAGGTTTGATTTTCAAATTTAACACTCATAAAGACCAAACTGGGTTTCAGGCATGTTTAATGAATTATGTTTAAATGACTTTTCAAAACACGTCCTTTTTGACCGACATGGTAGAACTGCAAGTGATGCCATAATTTTCCCTATGCTTATATATCAGACCTTTGTTTTATTCCACTAGTCTTTCTATTTTTTGCTCATCATTTTGTTAGTAAGCTTTATAATAAGTTAGCTTTATAATAAGTGTAGCATGTTTCTCTTTTTTTTAGGAGTACTTTGGCTATTCTTGGTTCCTTATATTTGCATATGAATGCAAATTTTAATATCAGCTTATCAAATTCTACAAAAAACCTTAATGAGTTCTAATGGGCACTGCACAGATCTAGAGGTCAATTTAAAGAACTGACATTTTTCATAATTTTGAGGATCAACAGTAATTCATTCCATTTATGTTGAAAATATTGTTATTTTTCAAATTTGAAATTTTTTCCATAAAGATCTTATATTTCTTGGTTCACATTATTGAAAGGTATTATATTTTTGTGAGACGTACCACTGAATTGTACACACGGAACTATATAGTATTTGAATAATACCTCAGCAAAGCTGTCCTTTAAAAAAAGAAATTAAAAAAAAGCAAAGCATGATCTCTGTTTTCTCTCCAGAATCTATATATAAAAAAATAAAAAGAGATAGGCAATCAACAGATGAAAGATTTCAACAAATTTTTGGAAAAACAACATGTGATGAAGAAATAACATTGTTATATGAAGATATGTCAATATTATTACTTCCTGTCACTCAAAATCCTGGCAGGAAATAGAGACCACCCAAATGAGTCACTGAGAAGAGTTTAACAGAGGGAGAAGCGAAACCACAAGAATGCTGATGTGCTCTCAGGCCACTTTGCCACACCCGGTGCCAGCTGCAGCTAGGCAGCATCTAAGCAGTGAGCACAGAAAGCATCCACGCTGGCTCCCCTGGCCCTCCGTGTCCTGCAGGTGCAAACCTGCCTGTTGATTCAGCCATGAAGGTCAATCTCTCAAGTTAATCAATGAGGCAAAAGGATAAAAGGTAGGTCTGGAGGGACAACCTGAAAACGTCTAGCCCGAGCAGAAAAGTTGGCACCTAAGAAAAACTGAAGAGGGAAGAGGAGCTAAAAAGAAGTTACAAAACATCAAAAGGAATTAAAATGTTTCAAAAAAGGATCCAACTGAAGGTCTACATAAGAACCATTTGCTGCTGGGCCCACATACACTGTAATCCCTGCAATTTGGAGGGGAGGCAGGAGGATTCAGGGCTGCCTACGTAATTTAGCAACACCCTATTTCAAAATAAAAAAAAGAAAGGGTGGGATGTAGCTCAGTGAGAGAACATACCTGGGCTGAATTCTCAATATTACCTGTCGTGTCCTCCCCCCCATCCCCACCTGAAATGCCAATTACCTCTGCAGTTATCCTCCTAGGCACAGGGAAAGAAAGAGAGAGGGACAGGAGAGGACCAGAGGGCAGGAGGGGAGAGGTTTCTCATTAGAGAAACTAGATAAACTTCTCTTCTGGCATTGACTGATTAGGGTGGGAGTGGGCCCAGAATAAGGTCAGCCGTTTAGCATAAGGCACATCTCTCCATGGAAAACAGGGCCTACATAAACAGTGACCTTGGTCAGACTTTCTATCATGTCATTCTCCAATATGAATTGGTTAGATGTTGAAGGAAAGTTTGTAACATGACAAAACATAATTCAGAGAACAGGATAAAAAGCAAAACAATTCAAATTATTATTCTCAGAATTTATACATTCATAAAAATAAGAGCAAGACTCAATGAGTGAAGAACTCAGAAAAAAGAAGTTGAAAATTTTAAAAATTATTGCTGAAATAATACTTCATTGGAAGCGGGAAATCTATGAAAAAGCTAAAGGGAAAACAATGAGATGGAAAAATAGAAAAGAGACAATCAATAATAGAGTGCCACCCAAACAAATTATAGAGCAAAAAACTAAAGGAAGAAATATCTACAAATTGAGGACACACCAAGTAGCAAACTAGATAAATGAAAAATGACCCATCTTCATGAAATTCAGAACAGGAAGAACAAACTACAGGACATAAGAATCAGACTAGCACCAGGCTTTTCATCAGAAATACTGTATTAAAATAATACCCCCCCCCAGAAAGGGAAAACTGTTTTCAAAGCTTATTAATCAGGTAGAAGGAATAATAATGAAATTTCCAGGCACGGAAGGGCTTAGAAGAGCAACTCCATACACCCATTCCTGAGAAGTAGCCTGAGCAAGCCGGGCTCGGTGGTGCATAGCTGTAATCACAGCAACTCAGGAGGCTGAGACAGTTAGACCACAAGTTTGAGGCTAGCCTCAGCAATTAGCAAAATCCTATCTCAAAATTAAAAACAAAACAAAACAACAACAACAACAAAAATAAAAAAACATTAAAAAGGACTGGGAATGTAGCACAGTGGTAAAGTGCTCCTGTATTCAACCCCTAGTACCAAAAAATTAAAGAGAGGGAAGTAGCCTGAAGAAATGCTCCACCAAAATAAGAGAACTGGTAAGGTGAGCACAGAATCTAGAAAGAGTAAATCCAACTCACAAGAACAGTGTTGACAAAGCTGATCAATCCTAGGACACTGTTCTAGCAATTTGTATGTAGTACATAATTTAATCCAAAAACTATAGAAGAAAGGCAAAAATGACTTTAAAATGGCACAATTTTAAGTAACAAATAGTGTTAAAATGAGTGATTGCATTTAAATTTGAACCTACGAATGAATGCCTTTGAGTTATATGTTGGCGTTACAGAAAAGGAAAAGTAATCATTGTTGAATTCCTGGCCCTGCAATATAAAATATTTAGTCATATGTCAAAATGCTGTTTATTATTCATTTTCAACTATTAGAATCCGCATAAAGAAAAACACAAAAAATATGTAACTCATAAAACTCTAAGTACATTAGAAAATGAAATTGTAAAGTTATAACTGACAAAAAATTAGGGACAGAAGAAGAGGAGAAAAAATGAAGAAAGTAGTAGGAGTGATAATTTCCTCATCTGATTAAATGAGGAGCAAAGAAATGCCACAGAGATAATGTGAGAGTTGAGAGACTGGCCTGGCTGCTGTCTGTGTGACTTGAGTAAGCAGACTCTCTGCTACATCTATAAAATAGGAATACAAACTGAGCATGCCTTATTTGAAATGCTTGAGGCTAGAAGTGCTTCCAACTTTGAAATTTGGAATATTCATACATATTTAATGAGACATGTTGGAGACAGGACCCTAGTCCAAATATCAAAGCTGTTCATGTTTCATATACCTTACACACCTAGCCTAAAGGTAATTGGATATAATTTTTTAAAAAAATTTAATAGCTTTTTTTTTTTTAATGTGGTGCTGAGGATCCAACCCAGTGCCTCACACATGCAAGGCGAGCATGCTACCAGAGAGCCACGACCCCAGCCATAATATGGTCTTTTATTTTTCTGAGATAGGGACTGGCTAGGCTGCACCAGCTGATCTTGAACTCCAGGGCTCAAGCAATCCTCCCACTGGACTTGGCCAGTGGGCTGCTAGTTTTTATTAGATACTACTACTGCTGTTATTTCTATGGGAAGCTGTAAGCAGGAGAAAGGGTAACTTTTGGGGCAAATGAGATCTTCATTTATCATAACAGAGTGTCAACAGAAAACAGACAAACTGGTAAATGAAGAAATAGTGATATAAGCGTATTAACCTGAGAAATGGAGATAAACACCAGGAAAAGTGAAATTAGAAGCACTCAGAAGTGTTTGCCTCTGAAAACCAGGAAAAGGTGAGAAGGAGCTCAGAGCACTACTATTTGTTAGCATGAGCTCTTTATATTATTTCGCTCTATTTCCTGCAGTGCTGGGGATTGCATCCAGGGTCTCCTGCATGCTAAGCACACACTCTACCACTGAGCTACATCTAGCTCTCACCTTTCTGAAAACATATGCTTTTTTATTTTTTTACCTTTATTTTGTTCATTTATTTTTATGTGGTGCTGAGGATTGAACTCAGGGCGTCGCATGTGGTAGGCGAGTGCTCTATGGCTGAGCCACACCCCAGCCCCAACATATGCTTTTTTTTTTAAAGAGAGAGTGAGAGAGGAGAGAGGGGAGAGAGAGAGAGAATTTTTATTATTTATTTTATTTAGTTCTCGGCGGACACAACATCTTTGTTGGTATGTGGTGCTGAGGATCGAACCCGGGCCGCACGCATGCGAGGCGAGCGCGCTACCGCTTGAGCCACAACCCCAGCCCCCCAACATATGCTTTTTTAAAACAAATTTTTTTTTTAGTTGTAGATAGACACAATATCTTTATTTTATTTATTCACTTTTATGCAGTACTGAGGATCAAATCCAGTGCCTCACACATGTGAGGCAAGTGCTCTACCACTGAGCTATAACCACAGCCCAACACATGCTTTTTTAATCAAGAAATTATCTTTTCATCCATTTTAGAACTTTATAGACATTGTATATAATTCAAAAGGCACAAAACATCCAATATGTATTGGATGATGAAGTTTTCTCTACTTCTGCTCCTAATAACCCTGTTTTCCACTCTAGAAGTTCTCATTTATTTATTTATGAATATATAAAATTGTGTGTATGTGTATATGCATATGTTACTTTCAAAAAGAAGTTTTCAACAAATACATTTACACTAAGAAAAAAAGTTCAAGATGAAAAGAACAATCCATGACCTAATCAATTAAATTTAATATATTAGTATATTTCTTGCCAAAAATTTTTTAGTCATATGTGTTCTCTTGCTTTAAATAAATTGTTTCTAATGTTAGGTGTCCATAAATATTAGTAATCTTTGCTTAAAGCAAAGGACTTTAAAAAAAAAATATATATATATATATATATTAGTTGTCAATGGACCTTCTTATTTATTTGTATGTGGTGCCGAGAATTGAACCCAGTGCCTCACACATGCTAGGCAAGTGCTCTACCACTGAGCCACAACTCAAGCAAACCGTTTTATTTATTTTTTTTTTATTTTTTTTTAATATTTATTTTTTAGTTTTCGGCGGACACAACATCTTTGTTGGTATGTGGTGCTGAGGATCGAACCCGGGCCGCACGCATGCCAGGCGAGCGCGCTACCGCTTGAACCACATCCCCAGCCCAAGCAAACCGTTTTAAAGACAAACTTCTTGTACCTAATTTTGTGGTTATCAAAATAAAAACTGACAGGTCAAACGAAAGTGCTAGCTTTTCAGGCATCCTTGAGAAAGCCATTGAACAGAATTTGTGTAGCTAGTTCAACCTGCTATGTTTTGCTAGAAAGTGTTTTAAATGATGAATTGGGTGCAGTGTATTTTGACAGTTGTACATGGGTAGTTCGATAAGCCTATAATATCATTACATTCTAATTTATGATTTTCTCTTTAGTTTTTATTTCTTGATCAGTAGCTATCAGTCTCCAAATATTTTTTCCCCAAACCAGCATTTTTTTTTAATATGTCCTCTTGATCTGCTTACCCAGATGTTTTTCAAATGCTGCAAAAATTTGGAGGGTTTCATCTTAACATTTTCTATTCCAATTTTCCTGGTTTTTCCATAAAAAAAAAATATTGACAATTCTTTAGCTGTATCTTACTCATTTTTTTTTACTCCAATTTTACTGTTTTCTCTTGGATATTTGTCAAAAACATACTAATTTAATGTCGTTAAGTAGTTATCAGTTCTACTCTTTGTCCTTGATGTGAATTTTAATCCTGATACAGTGTTTTTGGTTTTCTAAAAGTCTTTCTTGCTGTTTTAATTTTAATTTTTGTTTCTGATGGTGCAAGAAATGGAACCCAAGTCTCAACAGTGCTAGGCATGTGCTCTACCACTGAGCCATGATCTATGACATTTTATTGAAGAAGAAAAGTTTACAGAATTTGCTTAGTTTCTATTGTAGATAATTTTCAGAGGTCTGAGCCTTAAGGAAGGTGTTTTCATTCCCATGTGGGTGTGGGTGGGAAGAGGTAAGGGGGAGTGACTCTGTTTTAGAATGAGCCCATTTGGAGATCTGATTCCTTTTCCTAGAAGAAAGTCTGAGCAGGTCAGGAAGTGCTGGCTAGCTCATCTTCCCAGAGCATGTTTCTTGGGCAAGGGAAGAGGACAATCAAATCCACTCTCAGCTCTATACATGGACTGCAGCTCCTAGAACAATTAGTCCAGCAGGTTTGTATCAATTAGTGTCAGAGCAGCTGGATAAAGGTGAGAACTCACAGTTCAGCTCTCTGACACTCTGAACCATGAATACATAGAAACCTACCAACTGCCAGAAAATTCTTTGTCTTTCCCAAAGAACTGTGCCTTATTCATGGGTTTTATAGCTCTCAGCATATACAATGTCAACCATGCTAATATTTCTTTATTAATTTTTAAGAGTAGTAATCTATATCTCAAATACACAATGTATAGAAGAGCTGGTAGTGATCTTGTGATTGAAGACATTATCAGTTAACTTTTTTTTTCCTTTTTTAAATTCATTTTTTAAAATGAGATAGGACCCACTATGTTGTCAAGGCTTGCCTTGAACATCTGGGCTCAAGTTATCTTCTTGTCTTAGCCTTTTGAGTGGCTGCGGCTACAGGAGTATGCTACCATGCTCAACTTCAGCTACGTTTTGCTGCATAATAAACCACTTCAAAACTCAGCAGCTTAAACTGGGTATGGTGCACATGCCTGTAATCCCAGCAATTCCAGAGAGTGAGGCAGGAGGATGGCAGGTTCAAGACCAGCTTCAGCGATTTAGCAAGACTCTGTCTCAAAATAAAAATTTTACAAAGGGTTAAGGAAGTAGCTCAAAGGTAGAGAACACCTGGGTTCAATCCCTTGTATTGTAAAACAACCAGAACAAACAAAAACAGCAGCTTAAAGCAAAACCACTGATTAGCTAGTGATTTTATGATTGGCAGTCTGAGTTAGGTTTAGGTGGCCAGTTCTACTGCTCTCAGCCAGACTTCACTCATATAACTCAGACAGCTAGTGGTCAAGGGCCTCCCTCAAAACTAGCATTGCCTGCTTGGTCAATCACATGTTCCTCATCATCCAGCAGGCTAGCTTGGTTTGGTAAAATAATATGGGGGTTGGCTGCAAGTGTCCCAAAAGAGGGCAAGCTCTAAGTCCTTGTTTCATATTTGCTACTATCCTATCAGCCAAAGCAAATCTCATAACAAGATCAGAGACACTATGAGAGGAGACTATTTATAGCTATGCATCTAGGGAAGGGGACTGTTTTTTTTTTTTTTCTTGAACAAACATTATCAGAGATTTTATGCTTCTTTCTTTTTTCTTTTTTTAAATATGACAGGGGAATACATTACAATTCTTATTACACATATAGATTTGTATAAAGTATGTTCACGCCAATTTGTGTCTTTATACATGTACTTGGGGTTTTTTTTGCATTACAATTCTTATTACACATATATACCACAATTTTTCATATCTGTTTGTATATAAAGTAGGTTGACACCCAATTCGTGTCTTCATACATGTACTTTGGGTAATGATGTCCATCACATTCCACCATCCTTGCTAATCCCCTGCCTCCTTCCTTTCCCTCCCTCCCCTCTTCCCTATCTAGAATTCATCTATTCGTTCCATGTTCCCTCTCCTTACCCCACTATGAGTCGGCCTCCTTATATCGGAGAAAACACTCGGCATTTGTTTTTTTGGGGATTGGCTAACTTCACTTAGCGTTATCTTCTCCAACGCCATCCATTTACCTGCAAATGCCATGATTTTATTCTCTTTTATTGCTGAGTAAAATTCCAATGTATATATATGGCACATTTTTTTATCCATTCATCCACTGAAGAGCATCTAGGTTGGCTCCACAGTTTAGCTATTCTGAACTGTGCTGCTATAAACACTGATGTGGCTGTGTTCCTGTAACATGCTGTTTTTAAGTCCTTTGGGTATAATCCGAGGAAAGGGACAGCTGGGTCAAATGGTGGTTCCATTCCCAGATTTCCAAGGAATCTCCATACTGCTTTCCATACTGGCTGCAATCTTTTTTTTTTAATTGTGGTGATTATTAATTATTTTCTATATTGATGAAAAATTATCCATTTTCAGTAGTCACAAAATAAACAGAATCATGACTCAAATTTATAACTTACATAAGTGATTTCATGAACTTCTAAAACTCTAATCACATTTCTGACAGTTATGAATCATTTCCCCCTTCTAGAAAGATGAAGATGGCTCTCACCTTCTGCCCACCTGTGGCCATCTGTGGGCTTAGTTCCAACATGTTTCCGTGTGTAGTTAGTTATGCACCTGAAAGTGTTCACAGTGAGACTGCACCTCCACTGCAGCCTTTGAGGCCGAGCCACGGGGGCTGGAGTACTGTCCTGGTAGGAAGGCAGTCAGGCAGACAACTTTCTTTTTTATTTTATTGTGTTTTTGTACTGGGGACATTGCTACCATTAAGAATAATTTTTCTGTGCATGTTAAGTGTATGTATGTACTTAAATATACACACTGTATGTCACAGTGCCTGGCAAATATCTACCTCTCTGCACCAAAAATTAAGACAATGGATAAGAAAGCAAAAGTCTTCCTGTGTAAAAATTTTCACACATACCAAGAATTGGCTAACAATTGCATTTTTAATTCACTTCTATTATCCTTGTAATAAGTAAAAATCCATTTCAGATTATAGAAATAGGTTAACTAAAGCCATTGGCTTCCCCATTTATTTCAAGTTTTCATGTCCATGTGGCTCTCTGGTGAGAGGCTGTTTGGGAGGACCCAATCAGTTGTTTCCACATGGAAGCTGCTGCTGGGCTCTTTAGACTCCACGCAGCTGCTGTTAGGAAGCTGTAGTGTTACATAAAAGCATCTGTCAGCACCATCAACTGTTTGACAACTGACAATTATTGGGTACCTCTTTAAAAGTATAAAGTGTTTTGGCAAATTTTCAAGAAAGAATTTGCCTTCAAGTTCCTTTGAGTTTCTTAAACTGACAACTGTAATAAACTCAGGAGTATATCCTGTCGAGGAGGACACAGAACCACAACCAATATTTTATTTCATGCCTGTATATTTCAGATGTGTAGCAGAAAGTAGAAGAGGAGAAGAGACTTTTGTGTGAGGGCTAAATTCAGAGTGTGACTTAAAACCTCAAGCAAGGTTCTTACAGTAAATGTATTTTCTGATCTGTAGCTATGATCAATGTTGCCTAAATTTTCTGTTTTCCACAAAAGAATTCAGAACATCTACCCTTCCAGTCTAAAGAATCAGCTGTATAGACAGCAGTTTTGTTCACCCTTTCTCTAATGAGACATTCAGAGGCTAAATCACAAATTGCCATAATATGATTAGAGTATAAAATTAACTCAGGTACATTATAAAGAGTTTTAGACAAAATTTTCTACTATTCAGAGCTTGACTCTGGTTTTAAACTCTGAGTATATTATTTGGTCATTATGACTGTCAGTAGAGATAGGAAATTAATGGTCCGTGGAACTAAATTAAATGGGGCTCTGAATTACCCCATAAGCTAAATGACCTTATAGTTCACATTTGCAAAGGCACCTATGTTATAAATTGGCTGCACATATTCTTTTTCAAAGGTTTTAGAGGAAAGTGAAAGTATGG
The DNA here is from genome assembly GCF_045843805.1 of Urocitellus parryii. NCBI lineage: Eukaryota > Metazoa > Chordata > Mammalia > Rodentia > Sciuridae > Urocitellus > Urocitellus parryii. Next base: position 201,665,991 of record NC_135534.1, read on the forward strand.
CAGTAATCTCGCTCTGTAAATCCTCAGAGCTATCAATAGGAGTCAGGAGACTAGGGCAGGAAGAAATGATCAAACCTGATTCTCAGGGATGTTTCAAATGTAGAGTTGAGGTGTAAAACGCAGAAAGTTTCTTTCAAGTTTCTATAAATCCATTATCTTTACTGAATCACTGGTGCCTCCTGCACCTAAACTCCAAGTCATGTAGACCCCCTCCATCCTCCTTCCACCCGTCCTCTCTGTGCTATGACCCTGTTCAACACTTCCTCACCCTCTGGCCACTCTGACTTCTTTCTCTTCTTACTATCTATTCCATTGGTTTCTTTTTGCTTAGTCTAGTCCTTAAAATGCTTGGCTTTCCCAAGGTATGTGTGTATTTACAGGTACATATAAAAATATACACAAATATACATATATACACATCCATACACTAAATTACTTAGGAATTGTGGTCAGTAAGTTTTAAAGCTATGAGTCAATTCAAATCTCCCCTCACAATTCAATACTCTGTCTTTCCTATTCTTCCAAGTACTGGGGATTGAACCCAGTGCCTCACACACTATAGGCAAGTGCTCTGTCACTGAGCTACACCCTCATTCATTCATTCATTCATTCATTTATTTTGAGACAGGGTCTCACTTTGTTGCCCAGGTTGGTCTCAAACTTGTGATCCTCCTGCTTCAGCCTCCCAAGTAGGTGGGGTTTAGGTATCACCACCTCCAGCTGTTCTCTCTTTTCTACCAGATGAAACAACCAACTAGAGTTTCTGTATTAGTGGTTCTTCTCTGGGACATAGTTCTGCTCCCCAGGTTTCAGGATGCTGCTGACCTTCAACAAGCTACAGTCAAAGGTCAAGCAATAAGCTAACTTCTCAAAATCAAGGAGCACAGTGCCCACTCCTACAGTGCTAAACTCCAAGGAATTGTTTACAGGGCGCACTACACAACAGGGACATCTTTGTTCCAATCTGTGCTTATATTTGAGACTGACAAAGCCCAAGTGAGCATTTCCTTGTTTAGCATCTCCATTTTTTTTTTTTTTTTTTTTTTTTACCTCCTTGCTAAGCTTAGCTTTAAAAATTAGGTATAGAGGGCTGGAATTGTGGCTCAGTAGTAGAGCACTTGCCTTGCACGTGCAAGGTCCTGGGTTGGTTCCTCAACACCACATATAAATAAATAAATAAAATAGAGTTATTGTGTAAGATTACAAAAAAAAATAAATATTAAAAAAATCAGGTATACAAGTGGATTTGTAAGCTTGAAAATGCCAAGGGGATCACAGACCCAGGCTAAAAAGGTTGAATGTTTCTTGCAGGGCGGAATATCTTAACAATGCCACCATAACAATTTCTGTGTTCATTTAAGAGCAAGAAAAGTTGTTGTTGTTATTATTCGTACTGGAGATTAAATCCAGGGCACTTAACTACTGAGCTATATTCCCAGCCCTTTTTTATATTTTATTTAGAGACAGGGTCTCACTAGGATGCTAAGAACCTCAGTAAATTGCTGAGGCTGACTTTGAACTTGTGATTCTCCTGCCTCAGCCTCCCAAGCTGCTGGGATTACAGGTATGTGCCACTACACCCAGGAAGCAAAGCTTTTGTCAAATGAGATGAAAGGCCCACAAATGTTGGATTCATTTAAAGGCAGGCACCCTATTTATCTTTGCATCCTGTCCTATGCCTAGCCCAAAATCTAGAATTGTACTGGCACATGAAAGGCACTTAGTGCACTATTCATTCCTAATGATGGCTTATGAAGATGAATAGCTTTGTATAACTGCTCCCAATATGAATTTAGATATGCCAAGAAAAATGGGGCTATGGAGTGGCATCTCCTCCTCCTGTGAACCGGTTTCAAGGAAGGCATTACATTTAAACACACAGCTACTAATAGCTGTATTTTCAAATGGCATCTTGCTCATAGAACAACAGATTGAGAATCCCTCCAGGTCCTCGGTACTAGGGATTGAACTCAGGGCTTCACACATGCTAGGCAAGTGCTCTTCACTGAATTATATCTCCAGCTCTTTAGTCTCTACTTTGAGACTGGTTCTCATTAAATTTCCAAGACTGACCTCAAACTTGGAATCCTCCTGTCTTAGCCTCAAGCAGCTGGGAATATAGGCGTGTGCCACCATTCCTGGCTAAGTTGCAACTTGTAAATTCCATGCTCCTTCTTGGGGTTTTAGGGCTCACTTGTCCTGGCAAATTTTCATCACACTTCTGTATGTGTGGTGAGACTGAAAGGAGCATCAGGGATAGGGATTCCTCTGAGAATCAAGAAAAGTGTGAGGGCTGGAGATGTGGCTCAGCGGTAGCGCGCTTGCCTGGCATGCGTGCGGCCCGGGTTCGATCCTCAGCACCACATACCAACGAAGATGTTGTGTCCGCCGAGAACTAAAAAATAAATATTAAAAGTTTAAAAAAAAAAAAAAAAAAAGAAAAGTGTGAGAAGTCAGGAAGCCATCAAGCATTTACTTGTGTTTGGGAGTCTTGCTCCTATTTTGCAGAAAAACTAATATTTAAGGCAGCACTTCCAAAATTATAATGCCTCATATTAACATAGGGTATTACTTTATCTGTCAAAAGATTTGATTTTCTCGTCTGTAAAAATTAAGATAATAAACACCCATGAAGTTGTTCAGAGGACATAATGAATTCTTCAGCATTCCTTATATATACTTTTTATTTTCTCTCTTAATATTCTTCCTTGAGAACCTTAAACACTAACCACAGGGTTGGGGTTGTAGCTCTGTGGTAGAGTACATACCACAAACATGGAAGGCACTGGGTTTGATCCTCAGCACCACATAAAAAATAAATAAAATAAAATAAAATAAAGGTATTGTGTCCCTCTGCAACATAAAAAATATTTTAAAAAAAATAACCACAAATACCAATCTCTGATCCAGCTTCCATCAGCAACATAAAAGAAAGCCTGGCTTGTTTCTAGTCAAATCTAACAATTGAGATCTTAGAGGAACCAACTTATAAGATCACATTATAGGGCTGGGGTTGTGGCTCAGTGGTAGAGCTCTCACCTTGCACGTGCAGGCACTGGGTTCAATCCTCAGCACCACATAAAAATAAACAAATAAAATAAAGTTACTGTGTCCACCCATAACTTAAAAAAAGATATTTTTAAAAAGGATCACATTATATTGGCCTTTGATAGCAAACAATATTAACAACAAAAAAATTAATTAGAATCTGTTTTATTGTTCAATATTTTAGTACAGTATTTAAAAAGCTAATTTTCTGAACTCTGGAGAAATGATGACAGAATAGTTCTGAATCAACTCAGATCTCTTCCCAAAGCTGACAGCACAACTAGATAACAGACAACATTCTCAGCAGAACTAAGTGTCATGGGCCAAACTGCTTATCCCCCAAATTCGCACACTGAGGTTCTGATCCCTGTACCTCAGAATATGACCACACTTGGAGACGGGTCTTTTAAGAGATTAAGTTAAAATGAGGCCTTCAGAGTAGGCTCTGATACAGTACAACTTGTATTCTCATAAGAAGAGATTAGAACTCACAGAGAAATGCCAGCGGCCCATGTACACATGATGACTGATGGTTCAGTGAGAGGCCTCAGAAGAAATCAAACCTGCTGACATCTAGCTCTTGGACTTCCAACCTCCAGAATTGTGAGAAAATAAATTTCTGTTGTTTAAGTGACCCAATCTGCGGTGCTATGTGATGACAGCTCCAGCAAATGAACATAATAAGTGCTAAGGTATCTGTCAAATCCCCAAATCCAGGCAGGTGGGGAAAATTACCAACAGCCAAGAGAGACTGGCACACCGTCAAGCATCTACACATGAGGAAGCAGAGGATGCAAACAGAGACATGTGATGGACCAGGGAAGGCAAGAACCCAAAATGGCCAACATGGACTCATCAGAAAGCAGCGTGGGCCACACTGAGAGCAGAAGCTCACGCTGGGAGGAAGGACCCCTGAGCCGTGAGCTCTGCATGGCCACTAAGCATCAGAAATGTGGCTGAGTTGATCTAAAATGAATCTAAATGAAAACAGGCACTTATTTCAAATACTTTGCATGAAAAGGAAAAGTAAAATGTCTCTAACAATTTTTCTATATTAATTATGTGTTGAAATAAAATATTTTGCCATTCTTTTCCAAATAAAATATTACTACTTTTTTTTTTTAAGAGAGAGAGAGAATTTTAACATTTATTTATTTTTTTTTAGTTTTCGGCAGACACAACATCTTTGTATGTGGTGCTAAGGATCGAACCTGGGCCGCAGGCATGCCAGGCAAGCGCGCTACCGTTTGAGCTACATCCCCAGCCCATTACTACATTTTTTGGGGGATTTGACAGATACCAGTTGTAGTTGTACACAAGACCTTTATTTTATTTATTAATTTTCATGTGATGCTGAGGATCGAACCCAGGGCCTTGCATGTACTAGGTGAGAGCTCTACCGCTGGCCACAACCCCAGGCCCCTATATTACTAAATTTAACTTGTTTCTTTTAATCTTTTTGTGGTACTGGGGATTGAACCCAGATCCTCACGAATCCCAGCCAAGCACTCTGCCACTGAGCCACATTCCTAGTCCACGTTTGTTTTACATTTTCTTAACATGGCTAGAAAATCTGACATTGCCTGCATGGCTTACATTAAATTCCCGTAGACCATGTACCTAATGCACTCTGACGGTTGTTCACCTCAAATACAACTCTAATTTTTTGAGTGGTAAGCCATATAAAATGAAAGCATACATCCCAAGCTCGTATAGATAGTTTAGCATATTGTCGCAGAAATAGCATTAGCAGCGTTGCAGAACTTGCCTCTGGGAGGATGTTAATTTTCTCAAGATGTAAGAGATGAAAGAGGGAGGAAAAAAGAATAAAGAAGAAAATGGCAGAGGAGGGGGAAAAGGGAACAACAGAACGAACTTCTAACTGCTCAGTTATCCTCTTATTTAGGAAAAGGGCATCCTAAAAATAGGCTTCTAAAGAAGTGGTATGATGATTTCTTCCTTAATTTAAATATTAGAAGCATACTTAATAAAATAATTTCTGTGATTATTTTTATCTAAGACCATTACACTTCACTTTACAATTCTCACTTGCAGGGAATATATATATATGAACAAAAACTTGGGAGTCCTTTGCTTTTGTAAAGCACAATAAGTTACAAATATCACTGGAAGACACATCTGCAGTTCTCAAACACAGGTCTCTAGATGCTCTCTTATGTAATCCCATCAAGTATTCTGTTCTGCTTTGACAGTCTTAATCACCATGGCAACCAGAACCCTGGAAACACTTGGGCTTTTGATCATTTTCTGACAGTATTCAAATCTTTTTCTAACATTTTTCTCACTTCATCACAACTATAACTACATGCAAACACTATTAAAAGCAAAACACCATTCATTTTAGACATTTCTTTCTCTCTGGACTACGTTTTCTTACACAGAATATGGAAAGAGGAGCTAATTTATTATGCACATATTATAAAAAGGTATTTTTGATCAAGAAAAATACTCCATTAAGATAGTCATAGCTGAGAAAATGAAAGGTTCTGACAACTCAGATGAAAAGCTCATATAAGGTGGAAAGGCACATTTTCAAAGTAAAAAGAAATTATTGTATCTCAAACAAGACATTCTATAGAAAATACGAAGCTGTGTATGCAATAAAACACACTTTTTAGCTCAGTTTATATAGTTATAAACTGCAAGTGAGAGGGATCTGAGGTGGTTTCTGAGTCTGCCTGCATATTTTATCTCTTTATCTAAATGCAAGTCACGTAGGTATGCTCAGTTAAAAACAAACACTTACATGCACTTTCCTGCAAACATATTATACCCCAGTAATAACTTTAGCTGGTGATGTAGCTTAGTGGTAGAGTATTTGCATAAGGCCCTGAGTTCAAACCCCAGAACCACACCCCCCAAAAAAAGTTTAATGCCTACTTCATGAACTGAAGAAAAGAAAAATAACACAAAGGAAAGTAAGCAATAAAGACAAGCACTAGCAGTGAAAGAAATGTCCAGGAAAGGGCCCAACATTATAAGCTGACATTATTCCACCAAGATTCCATTTCACCTCTTTTTCCCAGGCTGAGGACTGGTCCCAATAACCACCAACATGGTCCACATTCTCTATAAGCACTGAGATCCTATTTCCTATTCAGGCCAACACAGATAGAGAAAGAAGGAAACAACCAAAAAATCCTTCCTGTAATTATTCTAGAGGGAGTCTTGTCTATTGCAAAAGAAATGAATGCTTAAAAGTAGAGGTGTTTACTTCACATAACTCAAAGATCTTGGAGAGCCAACAGAGTGAATAGTTTTGAAAACACCAGAGATGTCTCCAACCAGCCACCAAATGGAAATCTAAGGAAGATTCACCAAACAGATAAAGACAGCTTCTTCCAAGCACTTTCCAACCAAAGCCTAACACTGAACAAAGAACACTTACATTTATATAAACACAGAAAACAGGCACATTCACACACAGTGGACACTGGGAGAAAACCAGCCTCTCAGGGGAAAGAGACCAAGCTGGGCACTAAGGACAAATAGTCCTACTAAGTTTTTCTGGTATGTAGAAAACTAAATTAATACAGGATTTTGGTAAATCAAGATTATATAATATATATCATTTTTGCAATTTGCTTTTTTCCCCATTTAATCATGCCACGTGGGCAACTGTTCATTTATATCTCTGCCAAAATTCTGGAATAATTCCATATTAAAAGATAGTTGGAGACATTTAGATATGGTATAATATAAAACTATTTAAAAAGAAACTGTCTAGAATGAATCGGACATAACTTTCCTACAATCATATATGAATACATAACCAGTGTAATTCCACATCATGTACAATCACAAGAATGGGAAATTATACTCTATGTATGTATAATATGTCAAAATATACTCTATGGTCAGGTATATCTAAAGAGAAAAAAATTTAAAAAGTATTGTTTCCTAAAAAAAAAAAAGAAAAAGAAAAACTCTCTGATGTTCTCTAAAAGTGAAAAGAATAAGGAAGAGTCAAAGAGCTAAGCTCTCAGTAAATGCAGGCCTATGGGGCCCAATGGGGAAGTCATGAGCCAATCCTGCTCAAAGCCCAAAGCGCTCAGGAAAAGATGTATATTTTACTCCCCACAGACCTATATTTTTGTAGAGATAATTAAGGCTCATTTATATTGAAGAAGGTCATTCATATAAAACACTGAAACTTAATCCCTGGTAGATTTTCTTACCTACTATTCCAGGTAAAAGAACACAATTTATCATTATCAGTATTGCCAAATTTTATTTTATTTTTTTAGCTGTAGATGGACACAACACAATGCCTTTATTTTTATGGGTGCTGAGGATTGAACCCAGGTCTGGCCCGTGCTAGGCAAGTGCTCTACCGCTAAGCCACAATACCAGCCCCTATTGTCAAATTTTAAACAAAACTTTGGGAAGATACTGCTCTGTGTCTGGAAGGCAAGCAATATATCAGAAAGGAAACTGGTTTCCAGGTGGTTATTTGTGACATATGCAAGTTACACATATATACTGATAGACTTTCTAACTTTTTAATGGAGAAATTAAATTTCAAATTTAATGGTTTTTATTGACTTGTTTCAGAGAACAATAATCAAAATAATTAATTCCTAACCAGATTAGTTTTAAGTGCTCAAGGATTAAATTGTAATCAGTATTCAATCACATTATTATACATTTCTCCACAATGAATAAGCAATCCTGAAGGTTAGCTTCTGTTATTTCTAGGTGTACATTTTATTCTACAATTACTTTAAAAATAAATAAAATCTGTCTTATAGTTAAAATGGCACTTAAAGAAAAGATAAAAAAAAAAGAGCCCATTTGCGCTGTGAAAATATATTTACAAAACTAAGAGAACATTTCAAAAAGGTGAAATATAAGTCGGTTTTAAATAACAGGTTGTTTTGGTATTGTTCATTGTGGTCATGTGGCCAAAAGATAAAGATGTGCCTGAAACTGATTTAGAAATTGTGGATTGCTATGTGCAAATGTGTCTGTCATTGTTACTGCTGAACACCATGCACCAACAGGAGAGCACCTAGACTACATCCAGACCTAAGCATAAGAGCTATAACTACACCTAGGCATGGTAGCACAAACTTGCAATCCCATTGATGTAGGAGGCTGATACAGGGGTGGCACCAGTTGGAGACCAGCCTCAGCAACTTAGTGAGGCCCTAAGCAATTTAGCAAGACCCTGTCTTGAAACAAAAATTAAAAGGGCTGGGGATGTGGCTCAGTGGTTACATGCCCCTGGGTTCATCCCTAGTGTCAAAAAATGAAAAACAAAAAGAAGAAAAATAAGAGGAATACAAATAGCTAACAAGCACATGAAAAGACTACTCGCCATCTTAGCTATTCAGGAAAGGCAAATTAAAGCCACAAAGACACCACTATAACTCAGTAAGATGTGTTGATTAAACAATGAGTTGGTGGGGACCAAGAAACACTGCTCACTCTCATACATTGCTGGTGGTGTAGCCACTTTGGAAAACAGTTCAGCAGTTCCACAAGAGGTCAGAGGTACCATAAGACCCAGCAATTCTACTCCCTGGGATATAACAGAAAGAACTGAAAACATGTATCCATGTGAAAACCTGGGCACAGATGTTCACAGCACTATTATTCATAATAGCCAACAAATATGAAACGACTCAAATGTCTACCAAAGAGACTGGAAAACAAAATGTAGTAGACACTTACCATGGAATATCAAACAGTAATTAAAGGAATGAATTACGAATACACACTACAACATAGACAGACCTGAAAAACATTATTTAAAATGAAAGAAGCTAATAATAAAAGACCACACGTTATATAATTCCACTTACACGAAATGTCCAAAACAAGGAAATCCATAGAGATAGATTGATTAGTGGTTGTCAGGGTTAAAGTTTGGGGGAATGGAGATCACTGCTGACAAGTATTGAATTTCTTCTAGAGATGAATAAAATGTTTTAAAAATAAGATTGTGGGGATAGCTGCATAATTCTGTGAATATACTAAATTGTTTAATAGTAAACTTTGGGTGAATTTTACTCTGTGTAAATAAAGCTCCATAAGCTGGAGAAGACGAAGAGGATAAGGAGGGGTGAGGATAAGGGGTGGCTGTGTTCATGCTTTAAGAGTTTGAGAGCCAGTGGTGCTGGTGGTACACCACACCGGCAATCCCAGCCACTTGGAAGGCTGAGGCAGGTGGCTCACAAGTCCAAATCCAGCCTGGACAATTTAGTGAAACCCTACCTCAAATTTTTAAAAAATACAAAGGACTGGGGATGTAGCTCAGGGATAAAGTGCCTCTAGGTCCAATCTCCATTAATACAAACACACATACACACACAAAACAAACAAACAAACAAACAAAAAAAAAACACAGACTTTGAGAGGCAAGGTGCCAAAAGTTACACAAGGGATTTCATGCAAGTTTTTAAATGGATTCCTATCCTTTAAATCTACCATTCTTTAACTTTTTATTTGCCTTAATTTCTACAGGTATACAGAGTTATATAGGAAATACGCTCAATAAATAGGCAAAATCAGGCTGGTACTGAGCAAATGGGTGCCTTGGGCTTTGTTTTTTTGTAATTTCCTCATAGAGTATCTCAGAGACAAGATAGTTTTATCTCTGATTTTTTCTGTACCAAATAGAGAATGTGGTACACACTTGGTACCAGCTCAATGTTGAATAAATAAATATCCCTGTACAATAAAGCAGAACAAAGAAAATGAATCAAAGTAGGCAAACATAAAATGTTCAAAACATTTAGAAAAACAAGAGACGAAACTAGGCCTACCAAGTTGAATTAAAATGGTGAAAAATAATATTCCTTAAAAAATAAATACACCTGTAAAGCAAAAGAAAAGGTTAATCACAGTAGCAAACTGTAGAAGATAAGAACACTATCTTAGGACTCCTTCCTTTAGCCAAAATTAACAAAGTACCTACGGCATGCAAGACACTGGCTAATGTGCTAGAGAGAGAGACAAACACTTCGTAGACATAAATAGCAAATTTTAACAATTTAAAGTAGTGATGAGCATTATGAAAACAATTAAATGAATACAGGGAGAAGAAAATGCCTGAAAGGTGGCTGTAAAGAGGGTGGCCACAGAAGAGCCCTCTGACAATCCCGTGCATAAACACTGCCGGTACGTTTCTAAACCTCGGGGTACATAATACAATTATAAAATTTAGGAGAAAAAGATTGCATTTTCACCCAAAAATAAAGTATAAATTAAAATAATTCACTGGTTTTTTTCTTTAATTTTTATTGTTGGTTGTTCAAAACATTACATAGTTCTTGACATATCATATTTCACACTTTGATTCAAGTGGGTTAATTCACTGTTTTTGAAATCATCCATTCCTATATAAATGTGCAAAAAATAAAACCTGCTTGTCGTTAGTTAGTATTTTACCTAATTCATGAATCTGTTTATGACTAAACTGAACTAGAAGTAAATGAATATCCTAAGACTCTCAAGGACTAAACTATGAGCTAAATCACTTCAATAAAATAAATGGTAAAAAATTATTTACCCATCATACACAAGAATGTACACTCAAAAACACATTTTGACAAAAGCATACACGGCATTAGCTGCCAGTCTTCTCAGAGCATGCAAACCCAAGTAAAAATGACACTGTCAAGAACACTCCATCATTACTTTGATCAAATATTTTATCCTCCCAAAAGAAAAAGTAAAAGAAACAGACGACTAAACAAATACATAAAATTGCAACAAGAGGTTCCACATTTAACTGTATTTCTAAGCTCCTTGGACCTCAATCTCTACGGCATGAAATCAGATGTAAATCGAGTATGGTGCAAGCAGTGCATATAAATCCACAAACGAAACAGCTCAACTTGAGTAAAAAGTAAGGTTTCCTCCTTTCCTTGTCTATTCACCTAAGATTAAATAGTGTCAAAGGGGAAAAAAAAAGTTAGCATCACTTCTACTACAAGTATTTATTAATATTCTATCCATAACTTTCAGACACTTACACAAATCAGCCAGGAAAAAAAAAATGAAGAACTACAGGAAATTTAAAGCATCAAGAATCCACTAACCTTAATCCATTGAACAGCTGCTTGGATTTATCCAGAAGATAACAAAAATCTGTGACTGTTTTCCTTTCTCCCTGTGGGATATCATCTTCAGCACCTCCAGAGGACATGATTTCTTTAAGGGCAAATTCAGTCCTGTAAGAAAACATATGTTCATTTACCCTGTGAGTAAAAATAAAAACCAAAGCAAAACTTAGATATATTATTTGATAGGATTTTTTCCCAAGATAGATACAGAATTCTTCTGATTATACTCAAATCACCAATATAATCTTATAAGATGGACCACTGCGGCCTGGAGATCAGGAGGAGAGGCCCTCCCAGAGCCCAGAGATCCACAGTGAGCCACCCTGCACTGGGGTTCCTAATTCACCAAAGCCTGTCCACAGCCCAACATCAGGGTACATATAGGCTTGAGGCTGCCACAAGGAACTGGGATATCGCTGCTTCTATCAAGGGACAAAAATAAGAACCTGGTAACCAAGGTCCCTGTGGGCCTGGCTGCACCTAATATCTTTACTACAGGTGCTAATAGTTACCCTGTTGCTGAGGTAACAGGGGGTCTTGCATAGGGTTGCCTATCTCGTTTCTCCTACTAACAGTCAACTTCTTATGATTACCCTCTCACTAGTCATATAATCTAATACCTCCATATTCTCATATTCTACCACATAAACATCTCAGCCAACCTCCTAGCCCCTGCTTCTACCATTAGAAACTGTAAACCATTACGCAAACCTATTGATTATAAGGTAGAAGATAATCGAACTCATCATTTCTGATTATAGTGACAAAACTGTAAATATAAAAATAGAAGCTAAATGATATATGGCTGCACGTTGGGCACACTGAGTGCTGTAATATTGATCTCTCCCTTAAAAATGAGATATTGGTATAGGGACACTATAAGACAATGAGGCAGAAGCCGTAATACCTCAGATCACACTGCAAGAGACGAAGACTCATAGATATCATGAAAAAACAAGAAAGGAAAGTGCCTCAAACCATCCAAGATACTACAACAATTGAATGCATAGACAGCAGAGTAGGTGTACCGTCAGAGAAGGAGTTCAGAATATACATAGCCAAAATGATTTGGAAATTAAAGAATGACCTAAGGGAGCAGATACAAGCAAAAATTGATCATCCAACAAAGAGACAAGAGAACAAATACCGGTTGCAAGAGATTACTTCAAGAAAGATAGAGATATTGAAAAAAAAAAAAACAGAAATCTTTTGAAATGAAAGAAACAATAAGCCAATTAAAAAACTCAATAGATAGCATCACCAACAAACAGACTAGATCACTTGGAAACCAGCTCCTCAGACAATGAAGACAAAATATACAATCTTGAAAATAAAGCTGACCTCACAGTGAAAATAGTAAAAAAAAACACGTACAGAATACCCAAGAATTATGATACCATCAAAAGACCAAATTTAAGATATACTGGGATAGAGGAAAGTTCAGAGATTCAAACCAAAGAAATGCACAATCTCTTTAATGAAATAATAGCAGAAAATTTCCCAAGCATGAAGAATGAACTAGGATAATCAAATACAAGAAGCCTAATAAGACAAATGTACAAAATTACAACAGATCTACATCAAGACACATTATAATGAAAAGGCCTAGCATACAGAATACGGATAGCATTTTAAAGGCCACAAGAGAGAAAAATCAGATTACCTAAAAGGGAAGACCAATTCTGATCTCAGCAGATTTTTCAATCCAGACTCTCAAAGCTAGGAGATCCTGGAACTACATATACCAAGCTCTAAAAGATAATGGATGCTAACCAAGAATCTTATATCCAGCAAAGTTAAGCTTCAAAATGTACGATTAAATAAAAACTTTCAATGACAAACAAAAGCTAAAAAAAATTACAGCAAGAAAGCCTGCACTAAAGGAACATTCTTAGCAAAATATTCCACAATGAGGAAATGAAAAACAACAATGATATCTGCAAAGCGAAGAACTACAATAAAGGAAAAGCCAACCAAAGGAGAAATAAAGTCAAGTTAAACACCAAAAATAAACAAAAATGACCAGTAATTCATTTTATGTCTCTTTCAATCCTTTTGGATAAATTCTTACACATAAAAATTTTAATTACAATATCATCTAATTTTTCAGGGTTTTGTTTATTTTGCATTTTTTTGTTTCCATTTCTCGTCACAAAGTTACACAAATATTTTCTTTAAAAAGTTTTAGCGTTTTACACCATATATATATATCTCACTAATCTAGTATGTGATTACATTGGTTGTGATATGAGATGAGGTATATTTTACTCTCTTATAAATTAAAAATCCATTATTCAGGATTCAAGGATGAAAAAGATCAATCAGATTAAAAATTGTTTTATAAGGTATTTTTAAAGGTAAGGGGAAGGGTGAAGGAAATTAACAAATTTTGTGAAGCACCTTTCCTTCCGTAAACTTGTGGAGAGGTAGGAGGTGAAAAAAGAGAGAGCCATTATGAAAAACTTGTAGGAGAAGGTGACCCAACTTAAGTTATTCCCACCAAAAGCATGTAGAAACCAACTCACAGTCTAATAGAGTCTTATAGAGAGGAATAAAACACCTGGCTCTACTCTTGTGTATTCCAAATTCATTTGTTTGGTGTCCCTTTCTGATGGAACTTGACAAGAAACCACCTAACAAGGGAGCTTATCATGCAGCCTATAGCATATGACTCACCAAAAGGTGAAAGATGGAGAAAGGAGCCAATATGGCAGCCATTGGTTACATGAGGCTACTGAGTATTTGAAAAGTATCTAGCCTGAATTAAGGTGTGCTATGTGTTAAATAGACATTAGATTCCAAAGAATTACTAGGACAAAGAAAATGAACATGAAATATCTTATTAACAATTATTTTCTTTGCAAATTATGTTGGTAATCCATTGGGTTAAATGAAAATATATTAAAGTTAATTTCTCTCTTTTGTTTAAGAAAAAGAAGTAAAGGTATCATTCTGTATCTTCACTGTAGTACTATATATCCATATTTATATGTTGTCATTTTTATATTTGTGTTATCAAAATTCATATAACTATAAAACTAAATAATGCAAATTATACCACATATAAATTATATCTCAACAAACATGACTTTAAAAAGACATCTAGTTTGTGAAGTGTTTTAACAGTATTGGGCACATACTAACCACCTGATAAATAATGGCTATTATTATGATTCATTAAAATAACCCCGCATCAAGATGTTTCATAGTGGGGTAGGGAGGGAGAGCATGGGAGGAAGAGACAAACTCTAAATAAGGCAAAGGGGTGGGAGGGGAAGGGAGGGAGCATGGGGTTAGAAATGATAGTGGAATGAGATGGACATCATTATCCAAAGTACATGTATGAAGACACAAGTGGTGTGAATATACTTTGTATACAACCAGAGATATGAAAAATTGTGCTCTATATATGTAATATGAATTGTAATATATTCTGTTATCATATATAACAAATCAGAATAAAAAATTTTATAAGATGGTGTTAGAAAATACATAGTTTCGTGTTACTGATGGGAATGAAAATTGGTAGCAACTTTTTATAATATTCTTAGTAAACATTATTTGAATACTTATTCTGTTTTAGGCACTCCTGTGTATGGTTAACAAATCTAAATTACTGATACTTTTCACCTATTTGTTCATTTGATCCAGTGTGTAAATCCATCCTGGAAAATGACTATAAATAGAGGCCATCTAATCCACATTTCATTATCAAATTTTTTTTCCCCCTGGCTATACTGGGGATTGAACCCAGGGGTTCTTTACCACTGAACTATATCCCTAGCACCCCTCAATCTTTTTTTAATTTTTAAATTTCTTTGTGGTACTGGAGATGGAACCCAATGCCTCATGCATGCTAGGCAGACACTCCACCACTGAGCCACACCCCCAACCCATCCCAGCCCTTTTTATGTTTTATTTTGAGACAGGTTCTTACAAAGTTGCTGAGGCTAGCTTGGAATTGTTGATCCTCCTGGCTCAGCCTCACAAATTGCTGGGATTACAGGTTTGTGCTACTGCATCCAGCTTGAGTTTATTTGGGGGACAAAGTCTCACCAAATTGCCAGACTTAAACCTGCACTCCTCCTGTCTCAATCTCTCAAGTCACTGGGATTATAGGCATGTACCACCATGCCCAGTTTATTACAACAATTAAAAATGGAAAACAGGGGCTGAGGTTGTGGCTCAGCAGTAAAGCACTTGCCTAGCACATGTGGGGTGCTGGGTTCAATCCTCAACATCACATAAAAATAAAATAAAGGTATTGTGTCCAGCTACAACTAAAAAAACAAAATATTTTTTTTTAAAAAATTGGAAAACCTGAAAGCTCCCAAAAGGGAAACCGTTAAGCCCTTCACTTAACAATCCTTGCACGCTTGCTACTCTATCACTAACATTTATATTTAAGAAGGTGAGGCAATAATACAAGGATACTTCAGTATGAAAGGGACATAAAATTGCCATATAGACATACACAGAGATATATATTTAAAAATATTTTATTGAATCCAAGCTACCTCCATGTGTAATCAATTATATTAATCAGTCATTTTTAAAATGGTAAGCTATTCTAAATTTAAAAAAGGAAACCTCATCTTTTTACAGACAGGAATTTGTTGGATAACAGGGAAACTTGGCCCCAGTGTAGGGTGAAAAAATAGGCCGAGAAGACAAGGGCCAGAAAGCAGAGCTGGAAGTTAGGGTGTGGTGCAGTTATTTTGGTGAATATTTTTCTCTCCAAAACTGTCTTGAACAGGCAATTGTGGTTGCAAGGCAGGAAAACTGTCAGCAAACCTAGCTACCATGGAGCTTCAGGGTAACACAAGGGTGGCACTGGAGCCAGCTGGTAGTGTCACTTATGACAATGGAACAGCACTGGGTGGTCTGTGAACATGCACATGTTCCCTCTTCCCTCCACTTCTTTCCTCATTCGATGTACTAGCAGGAAACAGATCTTAAAAAGTGCTGCCTGGGAAGGAGTTCATACAGTATCAGAAAGGACCTTGGCATTGAGTAGGCCCACCCCCTGCCACGTACCCCATTCCTTCCCCACCCAGCAGGAAAGGCACTAAGGAGATGCCAACAGGGCTGCAGCTCTCCCCATTCCATCTCATAATCTTGCCAGCTAACATCCCTAGGATATATGAGTTCAAAAGAGAAACAAAACTTAGAATAAATATTTTGGGCTCAGGTTGTAGCTCAGTGTTAGAGCGCTTGCCTCACATGTGTAAAGCCCTGGGTTCAATCCTCAGCACCACATAAAATAAATAAATAAATAAAAATAAAGATATCATGTCCATCTACAACTAAAATAAATTTAGAAAATAATAAATGTTTCAGGCAGGTGCTGCAGTGCACACCGGTAATGGCAGCTATTTAGGAGTCTAAGGCAGGAGGACCACAAGGTTGAGGTCGGCCTCAGCAAATTAGCAAGCCTCTTGTCTCAAAATTTTAAAAATTAGTAAAATAAAAAGGGCTAGGAATGTAACTCAGTGGTAAAGCATTTGCTTAGCTTGTAGTAGGACCTGGGTTTCATCCCCAGTACTGAAAAAGCAAAAGTTTAATAAGGGAGAATATTAGAAATAAAATAGGAAGAAACTCATTAGGAGGCAAATAAAATACTAGGTGTGAAAAATACAAACAATAAAATAAACTTAATAGATGCACTGAAAATCAAAAGTATGCAGTTAAAAATTAATAAGCTAAAAATATCAGGCTTAAGGTAATCTGCCAAGACATTAGGAAGAAATAAGAAACATAAAAGGAAAAATCAAGAGGTATGGAATAGAGTGAAGAGGCTGAGTCAGGAAAATCACAAGTTCTGGGCATGATGACACATGCCTGTAATCCCATCAGCTCAGGAAGCTGAGGCAGGAGGATCGCAAATTCAAAGCCACTTCAGCAACTTAGGGAGGTCCTAAGTAACTCAGTGAGATCTTGTCTCTAAATAAAATACAAAAAAGAGCTGAGAGTGTAGCTTAGTGGTTGAGCACCCCTGGAGTCATTCCCCAGGACAAAAATAATAATAATAATAACAACAACAACAACAACAACAACTTTTTTTTTCTTTAAGCCTGGATGTAACATGGGATACCCAGTTTTACCAGCTTTACAGTGGTAAAAAAATTTCTGTGTTCAATCCCCTGCACCAACACCCACAATGCACATGAGATAAATGAATAGAGAAATGAGGGAAAATGACATCTACTTAATGGTATATATGGAAAGAAAAAAAAAGTGAAGAAAAAAAAAGTTGCAGAAAGAATGACTAAATTTCCCAAAGTGAGATAAAATATAAGACCAAAAATTGAAAGGATTCAAAGAATAAAAATAAAAATAGAAGAATAAATTCCAGAATCAAAACATTCAAGTAAACAAGAATCCAGAGGAATCCTTTCCCCCTCCTGAAAGAATCTCTCTATATCTATTAGGCGTCTGTCTACACAGAGGTAGCCTGCTTGGGTGTTAGAGTTAAGCCATGGAGGAGGCCATCCACTAAGAGGGCCAGTCTGCATGGGCTGCTAAAGCCTGAACAACATGGAGGGCATGCAGGAGGGCGGAGGGCGGAGAGCAGGAAGGGAGAGGAGACCCTGAGCAGGTGATCAGGACAACGGCCACATGGAAGAGTTTAGAAGCAACAATAAGAGGGGGACATCAATCAGACCAACAAGGACAATGGGACCCAGGATACTGCAGGAGAGAGGTAAAACACAGAAACAGAAAAGGTTAGAAGAAACCCTATGGTTTGCAAGCAAAGATAAAATGACTGACTTCTAAATATACAGACATAAGTGTGCAGAATGTGTGTGTGTGTGTGTGTGTGTGTGTGTGTGTGTGTGTATCTGTACACGAGCACACACACATGCATATTCCATAGCTCTGTGATTCTGTCTACTGAAAGCAGGCGGGGAAGTGACTACTTGCCCTCTCCAAAGGTTTAAACATATTGAGAACCTAACTCCTGGCTTCTAATTCCATTCTCCAATAAAATGTACCAAAGAGCCAGCGCTGTGGTGCACGCCTGTAGGGCAGAAGGATTGTGAGTTCAAAGCCAGTCTCATACCAAAGCTCCTTGCAGAATTGCAATTGGCTAATTACAGACTAGTGTAGAAAAGCACAAGATGAGTCTGGAATACTTTAGGCCAAAAAAGGGAAAGTGCTCAAAAACTGATAGAGACATGTCAGAGGACTGAGGGTCCAATCTGAAGATTCCATTGGCTGAAATGCAAGTATTTCATCAGCAAAACAAATAATGATAGCAGCAGATTCTAATCTATTGAAAAATAAATCATAAGGCAATACCAACATAAACAAATGAATAAATCAATTGAAAGCTTGATAGTAAGATTATTTCAGAGCGTTTCCCCACAAAATGCATATAGAAGAGAAAAGTAACTTTGGGTAGTAAATCCTGGCAGACATTGCCTTCATCAAGTGAGCAAAGTGAACATCATTAGTAATCAGGCCAAGTCCAAGTCCCGTACGATGAGAAGAGAGGTTCCTGCCAAAGACACATAACCTGAAACAGACAAAACCAACCTGAGAGATACGCTACAAAAAATCACCAATTTATAAATCTTCAAACTATCTCTGAACTGGTCCTTCTGCTGTAAATAATATTATTGAGATAACTGGTAAGGCTTGAATGGGGTCTGAAGACTAAATGAGAGTAATAAATCAATAATAAGAAAAATATTAAATCTCACCAGTAAGAGACAAAATGCAAACCAAATATAACAAAATGAACACATTAAAAATACATTAGTTATAGCAGCTGAGTAACTGAAACCAGCATATTTGCTAGAGGCAGTGTAAATTAGCTTGACCCCATGGATTTCACTGAATGTATGAGGGCACATGGAACACTCATTCTATTAGACATAGCAATTACACTTTTGGAAAAATTATCTTATGAAGATGTTAACTATCATTACTGGTAAATTACTGTTAATACAGGGAACTGTTGAAGAGTTGCTAGCTTGTTGGACAGGCTCAGCTTAGCATATGCCAACCTTCAAGACCTGTCTCTCTTTCCAATCTTACCTATTACTTCAACACAATGACTATTCTCAAACTACAATGAAATACCGCAAGTCTCTAAACAAATCCTACTTTCTTACGTATTTCTTTCTGCCTATTTTGTTCATCTGGAAAATTTATACCATAATTAAAGATTTTATTCAAATGACATATTTTCAGTAAAACTTTCCTTCACAATGCAATCTCTCCCTGACACCTACCTAAGATCAAGTCAATAGGAAGTTTGGTTATTCCATCAAAGTTAAACAAACAACCATCATTTGTTTAAAAAAAAAAAAAGAATAGAAAGAAAGTCAGGGAACATGCCTGTAATTCCAGCTACTCATGAGGCTGAGGCAGGAGGACTGCAAGTTCAAGGCCAGGCAGAGCAACATAGTGAGATCTCATGTCAACAAAAGAAAGAGGAAAATAGTGATGCATGCATGTAATCCTAGATACTTGGGAGGTTGAGGTAAAAAGATCCCAAGTTTTGAGGCCAGTCTCAGCAACACAGTGAGACCCTGTCACAAAATAAAATTAAAAAACAGCCAGGACTGTACTCAGAGGTAGAGTGCTTGCCTAGACCCCAAAACCACCAAAAATGAAAACAAAAATGAAAAAGAAAGAACAAAAGATATATATAGGATGTATCACCAGCAAAACTCCCATGAAGGAAACAAGTCCTTTAAGCAAAGGGAAAATAATATCAAATGAAAGTTTGAAGATACAGGAAGAAATACAGAACAAGAGACAGAAAATGTATAGGTAAATCTTAATGAATACAGACAGCAAGAAGCAACCTAAATGAATATTTATAGTATAAATAAAAAATAAGCCAGGTGTGGTAGCACGTGCTTATAATCCAAGCAACTTGGGAGGCTGAGGCAGGAGGATTCCAAATTTGAGGGCAGCCTCAGCAACTAAACAAGGCACTAAGAAATTCAGTGAGACCCTGTCTCAAAATTTAAATGGGTTGTAGCTCTGTAGTAAAGTGCTTGCCTAGCACGTCTGAGGCGTTGAATTTGATACGTAGCACCACATAACAATAAAGAAATAAAACAAAGGTTTGTGTCCATCTATAACTAAAAAAGAAAAAATAGACCTAAAAACTTTAAAAAAAAATTTTTTTAATGGAAAATAAGGACTGGGGATGTAGCTCAGCATTATAAAGTGCCTGGGTTCAATCCCCAGCACCAAGAAAAGGGGAAAAAAAAAAAAAGCAATTAGTTAAATACAAAACATATACACAATAGCATCAACAAATCTAAAAGTTGATTCTTTGAAAAGACTAATAAAACCTTGCAAGATGGGCTGGGGTAGCGCAGTGGTAGAGCATGCGCTTGGCATATTCAAGGCCCTTGGTTTGATTCCTTGCATCAGAAAAACCCAAAACCCCTGCATAAGTGATCTAGGGAAACAAAGAACAAATAACCAATATCAAAAATGAAAAAGGAATATTACTACAGAATAAAATGATTGTTGGCAGAAATATTATGCATAAATGTATGCCCATCAATTTGAATATTCAGGTAAAATTAACAGTGAGAGAAACACTTTTTACAAAAAGAACTAGAAAATTTAAATAGTTTTCTATTAAAGAAATTGACAGCCTAATTGAAAGCCTATCCGTGACAAAAACTCCAGGCCCAGATGGTTTCACCAGCATATTATACAAAATATCTAAAGAAGAAAAAAAGTACCAATCTTATACAAACTGTTAAAGAACATGGAAGACAGCACATTCCAACTCATTTTATGAGACCAACACAACTTTGATACCAAAAGTTAACAAGGATATTATGAGAAAGGACAATTACAGGCCATTCCAACTAATGAGGACAGATGCAAATACACTAAACCAAATGTTAACAAGTCCAATTCAGCAATATATAAAAAGAACATGGCAAAACTGGGCATATTTTAGGAATCTCAAGTTGATTTGATATTTGAAAATCAATCACTGTAATCACTTACCACATAAGGAGAATGAAGGCAAAAAATCATACGACAGTTGCTCAACAGATGCAGAGCATGCATTTGATAAAATCTAACATTAACTCACAAATAAGAAAAAAATTCAGGAAACTAGGAACAAAAAGATAATTTCTTCCATTCATAATGAATTTGGATTTTAAAACTACAGCAATAAGCATACTTTCTGATAAAATGGTGTTCTATTTCCCCATGAGATTGTGAATGCCTGCTATCACTGATGTAGACCTGAATGAAGAGAAAAAGAAAGTACAAAGACTAAAAAGAGATATAGAGCTGTCAGTATTTGTGAATGATATAAACATTTCCACAGACATTTCAAAAGAATCAACTTAAAAATTATCAGAATTCACTACTGAATTAAGAAAAATCACTAAAGAAAAGGTTAAAAATCAACCATATTTCTCTATCTTTAAGAACAAATTACCGGATACTATAATGATGTTGAGAAAATCCCCACTGGGTCATCTGGAGGTCTTGATCACTGTACCTCGAAATATTAATTCATTTGCTGGATATCAAGTATCTACAATATCCTACATCATAAAAACAGTATTTAAGAAGAAATAAGGAAGCCCAAATCTCCATCATGTCAGATTAGGCCCCAACTTCCTTAATGAGACTCCTATAAAGCAAGAATTAAAACCAAGAATCAATAAATGGGATGGATTCAAATTAAAAAGCTTCTTCACAGCAAAAGAAACAGTGAGGTGAATAGAGAGGCTACAGAATGGGAGCAAATCTTTACCACAAGCACATCAGATACAGCACTAATCTCTAGGACATATAATGCAATCAAAAACCTTGACACCAAAACAACAAATAACCCAATCAATAAATGGGCCAAGGAACTGAACAGACACTTCTCAGAAGAGGATATACAATCAACAAATATATGAAAAAATGTTCAGCATCTCTAGCAATTAGAGAAATGCAAATCAAAACTAATATTTCATCTCACTCCAGTCAGAATGGCAGCTATTATGAAGACAAACAACAATAGGTGTTGGCAAGGATGTGGGGAAAAAGGCACACTCATACATTGCTGGTGGGACTGCAAGGTGCAGCTAACCTGGAAAGCACTATGGAGATTCCTTGGAAAACTTGGAATGGAACCACCATTCGACCCAGCTATCCCTCTCCTCAGTTTATACCCAAAGGAATTAAAAACGGCATACTACAGTGACACAGCCATATCAATGTTTATAGCAGCACAATTCACAATAGCTAAATTGTGGAACCAACCCAGGTGCCCTTCAGTAGATGAATGGACAGGGAAACTTTGATGTATATACACAATGGAACATCACTCAGCATTAAAAGAGAATAAAATCATGGCATTTGCAGGTAAATGGATGGAGTTGGAGAACATAATGCTAAGTGAAGTAAGCCAATTATGCTGACTCATAATTGAGGAGGGGCTGGAGGGAGCATGAGAGGAATGGAAGAACTTTAGAGAGGACAAAGGGGAGGGAGGGGGTAAGGGGGTAGGAATGTTGGTGGAATGATGGTGAAATTGCATTCTGCCATCATTTATAACAAGTTAAAATAAATAAGTAATTTAATAAAAAATAAATAAGGAATATCTTCATATATTGTTATTTTGTCTGAAATATAATACATAAATGACATTTTAATTTTCCAATTTTATTACTTAATTATGTTAATATTTTAAGTGAAAAAAGCAAGAAGAGAAGAGCATTCAATTGGGCCTGTGATCTCAGAGACTCAGGAGGCTGAGGCAGGAGAATCACGGTTCAAGGCCAGCCTTAACATCCTAGCTAGACCTGTCTAAAAAAAAAAAAAAAAATGTTTTTAAAGGGCTAAGATGTAGCTCAGTAGTACAGTGCTGCTGGATTCAACATCAGTGCCAAAAATGAAAGAAAATAATATTTATAGGAAGCTTCTATTTACCTAAGAAAAGGAAAGGGATATGAGTATTTGACAATATCTGTTCACTTTTTAAAAAAGCAATAAAGGTAATAATACATAAACTCTTTTAAAAGATGATTAATGATGGAAGAGAGGAAGAGAACAAGATAGAAGGGAACAGAGCTTACCTGGGTGCAGAGGTACATACCTGTAATCCCAGTGACTCGGGATGCCGAGGCATGAGGATCACAAGTTCAAAGCCAGCCTCATCAACTAAGCGAGACCCTAAGCAACTTAGGTAGACTCTATCTCAAAATAAAAAGGAATGGGGATGTGGCTCAGTGGTTAAGCACCCCTGTGTTCAATCCCCAATACCAAAGAGAGAGAGAGAGAGAGAGAGAGAGAGAGGGAGGAGGGGGGGGAGGGAGGGAGAAAGAGAGAGAGAGAAGGGAACAGAGGTTAAAAAAAATAACTAGGAACTGCTAAGACTTTGTCTTATTGCTTTTAATTTAGAACTATGTAATACTTTTAGATAATTTTAAAAGAAAAATATTAAAAAGCAGTCCCTAAAAAATAAAGGAAATAATTTAAGTGTGTATTGCATTGATGACAAACTACATGGGAATTAATTCAAAATTACTTTAAAACATAATTTGGTTCTATATCTCTACAGGGATACTCTCTAGAGACAAAATGACTACAGAAAATCTTGAACCACTTGCAGAATAGGATCATTGTTAGTAATGGTAATGTTGATATGCTGAGATTAATATTTATGTATTTAGGTAGAGAAAATAATTAATCATATTGTCATCATTGGAAAATAATGTTTTTCAACAAGGAAAAATTTAAAATGGATAAAAAAAAAAAAAAAGAAATACTTATCAGCACCAAAAGATAGCCGGTAACTAGAAATAAATATAATGCAGATATATAAGACCTCATTAAAGAAAATAGTAAAATACTGACAAATAAAGAAGACTTCTGGAAAATTAAAAATACACTGTTTATATTGTGACTAGAAACCTCAAAATTATAAAGATATTAACTCCCCAATTTATATATTTAGAGTAATAACAATCAAATTCATAAATATTTGTTTGTAGAAATGGACAATTCTACAATGTATAAGTAAAAGCAAAGAGTGAACAGCAGCTAAGTTTAGTGGTAGAGCACTTGCCTGGCACGTTGCAGGCCATGGCTTCAACACCTGGCCCCACAATCAATCAATCAATCAGTAATACTTATGAATAAAATTAAAATTATGTGATAAAATACATATAAACAAAGTCAGTTCAATAAAAAGTTAAGGAAAGCACATGGATAAACATATCACCTGGGAAAGAGATTCCTAAAAAGACACGGTTGTGGCTGTATTGTGTCTCCCAATAAGATATGTTGGAGTCCTCATCTCTGATTCCTATGAATGTGACTGATTTGGAAACAGGGGTTTTGCAGATGTAGTTGAAGTGTAAGGTGACATGAAGAAATACTTTTCATCCAATGTGACTGCTGTCTTCGTAAGAAAAGAGACAGACACATAGAGAAAAGAAAGCCACGTGAAAATACACACAGAGAGGACAGCCATGACAAGATGGGACCACAGACTGGAATTATGCACCTGCAAGCCAAAGAACACCAAGGACTGTTAGCAAATACCAGAAGTTCAGAGAAAGGCATGAACAGATTCTCCTTCTGAGCCCTTAGGATGGAACCAGTTCTCCAACATCTTAATTTTGGACTCTGGCATCTTAAACTGTGAGAGTATAAATTTCTCTTATTTTAACCTACCCCAACTGTCATTTCTCATTTTAGCTTTAATTAGCATTTCTTTTCTGACTAATAAGGTTCAGTGTCCTTTTCTCTGTTATAGTGGGTCTAGGAAACTAATACTTGGACATAAGTCCTAACAGGGATGACAAGACAGAAAAATAGGCAAAATGGCATTAAGTGAGGACAACTGTTTTATGACTTGGTTTACTAAACACACAAAATTTGGCAAATTATTGACCTGTCTTATTGACACTTTCTTTTTATAGGAAGTCAGGAGCATCAGGAGAAACTGCTACTCTGGATTTAATTCTGAGCAAGAGATTTGCAAGATGAAAGTTTCAAAGAAATCCAGAGAGAAAATGATATATCTGTATTACTTAATGTTAGTCGTTAGGCCAAACTCCATTTTGAAAATCAGCACCTGCCCACCGAGGCATGACCTTCCCGTTAGGCCCACACCCAAAAAGTCCCTAACTACTGAAACCACAACAAAGACACCAAGTAACACCACCAAGTTACAATCACAAGACCAGATGAGTTATTTTTTAGCTACTCCATTGTATATGACTATACAATTAAGAAGTTTTTCCCAGCAGTCTGCTGCACCTTATAGAGGGCAGCCTGGCAGATATTCTGTCAATAAACCTTTGCTGGACTCAGAGATGCATCTCTTGCGGATATTTGTGCCAGCTACCCTAACACTTTTATTGTATTTCCTATATTACCAGAGAATAAACAAAGTCATAGTGGCCACGGGAAGAGCACTGAAGAAAGAGAAGCCCACACATTCCTGTCCAAACCTTTTCTAGCAACTTTAGCTAACACTTCCAGTCAACCCACCAAAAGAAACAATTTAAACCTGTCCTACCAACTCAAATAACTGTAGTAAAAATTAAAATGAGATTATCAGGTATGAAAGAAACTTGAAATCACTACCTAATGTTTATCTCTACCATTATTAGTGTACAGTTAGTGGTGTTTTAAAACAATAAGGAATGTTTCTATGATTAAACTTACAAGGGAAACAGGCTGACAAAAATATGTTAAGTACACAGGAAATTAAATAAAAATATTATGCAAAATTCATTCTGATAAAGAAAAGAAACATTTACAGAAAACATAAGCTAAGAAAGAGATCATTTTCTGGCAGTGATCAAGAATACAAACTGTGGAAAATAAGAGAGAGAACAGAGTGGGGGGGATCAGATATAAATATATAGGGAAGATGAGTGGAATAAAGGAGGTGGATTTAATGGAGGGAGGAAAAGGGGAAGAAATATGGACTGAATCAAACAAAATCATGTTCTATGCATATGTAAATGTACCAAAGGAAAGTTCACCTTTGTCTCAATCAAAAGTAAATAAAGGGGCCTGGGGTTGTGGCTCAGCAGTAGAGTGCTTGCCTACCACATGTGAGACACTGGGTTAAATTCTCAGCACCGAATACAAATAAAGAAATAAAAATAAAGGTCCTCAACAACTTTAAAAAAAATTAAAAATAAATAAATAAATAAAGTGGGGTTAAGGCTGCAGCTCAGTAGTAGAGCACTTGCCTCACATGTATGAGGCACTGGGTTCCATCCTCAACAGCAAATAAAGGTATTTTGTCTATCTACAGCTGAAAAACATATTTAAAATAAGTAAATAAATAAAGGAACAAAAGGAAGATCAATGTAGTACAGGAGAGAGAAGGCAAGGAACAGGGGGATGGGGATTAAAATCATATTTTTTGCATGTATGATTTTGTCAAAATGAACCCAACTACTATGAATAATTATAACTCTCTAATAAAAATAATTTTAAAAATTAATAAATAATGGAGAGGATATGGAGAAAAAGGAACACTTTCACACTGTTTGTGAAACTGTAAATTAGTACAACCACTATGGAAATCAGTATGGAGGGTCCTCAAAAGACTAAGTAAGTATGGAACCACCACATGACCCAGCCACACCACTCCTCGGTATTTACTCTAAAGAATTAAAGTCATCATACTACAGTGATACATGCACACCCATGTTCTCAGCAGCACAATTCAAACTAGCCAAGCCTAAGTGTCCATCAACAGATGAATGTATAAAGAAAATGTAGTATATACACACACTGTGTATACATACAATGAAATTTTATTTGGCCATAAAGAAAAATCAAATTGTGTCATTTGCAGGAAAATGGATGGAACTTGAAACCTAGGCAAAATAAGCCAATCTCAAAAGGGTCAAAAGTTGTATGTTTTCTCTCATATGTGGAAGCT
This sequence comes from Urocitellus parryii, assembly GCF_045843805.1. Classification (NCBI taxonomy): domain Eukaryota; kingdom Metazoa; phylum Chordata; class Mammalia; order Rodentia; family Sciuridae; genus Urocitellus; species Urocitellus parryii. Next base: position 201,693,042 of record NC_135534.1, read on the forward strand.
AGAGAGAAAAAAGGAAAAGAAAGGTGGGGGATGGGTCTCATGAAAATCAGAGACCAGTAGTGGAAAGGGACAGGGGAAGGAAGAGGGGAGGGAAAGGGAAAATTCCGGGGAATGATATTGGCTAAATCATAGTATTATATTGTGTGCATCTACGAAATTGTAACAACAAATCCCATCATTATATGCAACTATAACGCACCAATTTTTAAAATGTGGTAAAAGAAAAGACTCTCCGCCAAAAAAGGAAAGAGGTCATTTTCTTATGACTTTAAGAATTTTAGAAAGACATATAAAGAGATGGGATGGCCATATAATTACACATGAACATAGAGTACCACATGTGTTTTCTTAGCTGTAAAAATTTAATTCTAGCAATATCTATTTAATAAGGCTATCAAACAATAAACTGAACTCTAATGGATGCAAAATTGTTCTATAAATTATATGTATTCTTAAACTATTAGAATACTGTCATGAACATGCTCAAAAATAGAACATAAAACTAAAAAATACCGAATACCAAAACATGGTGTGTGGGGTAGGGGTCACAGATTTGCCATATTTGGTGTAAAAGGAACAAGAAGCTATGCTTGGTGCAGATGGTATTCCTATAATATGAACAAAGACAGAGCTCCAAAAGCTGGTCGTTTCAGTATGAAAATCTTCGTGCATTAAGGAGAGCATAAAATTATCATGAATTATGTATAAATCATTTTCTAAAAACAAAATGTTATTAAAATAAATTATATGTTAAAATAAGTAGAAGAAAAGTTCATGGTTACCAAACTTCTCACTGATCAACACATAAAGAAACTGTGGCTTGGGTGTAGCTCAAGGGTAGAGCATGGACTTAACATGGGCAAAGCCTTGGGTTTGATCCTCAGTGCACACACACAAAAAGTACAAGGAAACTGACTAAGACCATAAGGGCTAAAACAGTTTAAGAAGCCAAACGAATTAGGACATGGCACAGCAGTGATGAACAGCCAGAAGGCCATAAAATGTTGTCCAAGACACTATGAAGATATCATTCTGCCTACCAAATATGGAAAATATGCAAATTCCAATACTAATTCCACTGAGACACAGTACAACTAACAGAAAGCTCTGCAGTAAAAGGAGTGAAAGAAGGGCAGGAAGAAAGATGAAAGCAGAGAGTCAAGCAAGAGCTGGAGAGACAACACGACCCCACTTACTGCCTCCTGCACTTCTCTCCGCCAGTCCACCAGGATGCTCTAGGGGGACTGGTCCCTACTGACTGAGGAAACGGAGCTGTGATCAGGGCAAGGTGTGTCAGGGGAAGGAAAAAGTTCTCTACTGAGGGTAAACACGTGTGCATGTATCTGCTGTACCCAGGACCAGAGAGGAAAGCCAAAGGGCAAGAGAAAGGAAGGGGACAATCGAGATTTTAATTAATGAGGAAAGATGTAAATGTGTAAAATATTTTTTCTCTTGCTCAACTAATTGAAATAAGGATTAAATCATTCTGATGTATAAAAGTAACAGCAAAGAAAACAGTGTATGAAGATTCAGAGGGTACATGAAGGCATGAAGTAGAAGAAATGGGGAAACGCAGAAACCACTTATGAAAATTTATTCCTACAGCTTTTTTTTTCACTTTTTTTGGATCATGGTAAAATACAGATATTAAAAACTTACCATCTTAATCAAGTGTACAGTTCAATGATTTTATTAAATATATTCAAAATGCTGTGCAATCATCACCACCATCAATATCCATAACTCTCTTCATCTTGTAAAACTGAAATTCTGTACTCATGAAATAACGACTTCCCATTTCCCCCTCACACCAGTACCTGGTACCCACCATTCCACTTTCTGTCTCTATGCTTCTACTGCTCTCAAGTACCTCATATGACTAGAACCATATAGTATTGTCTTTTTGTGAGTGCCTATTTCACGAGGCATAATGTTCTCAGGGTTCCTCCGTGCAGCAGCACATATCAGAATTCCCTTCCTTTTTAAGGCTGATTAACCTGCCATTACATGCACTACCATATTCTTTTTTTTTTTTTTTTTTTTTTTGGTGAGGTGGGTTACCAGGAGTTGAACTCAGGGGCACTCAACCACCGAGCCACATCCCCAGGCCTATGTTGTATTTTACTTAGAGACAACATCTCACTGAGTTGCTTAGTGTCTCGCAGCTGCTGAGGCTGGCTTTGAACTTGCGATCCTCCTGGCTCCTAAGCCGCTGGGATTACAGATGTGTGCCATCACACCCAGCTGCACATACCATATTCGCATGTCCATTTGTCAATGGACACTTAAGTTGCTTCCACATTTTAGCTGCTGTAAATAATGCTGCTCTGCACAAAGGCTTACAAGTATCTCTTCAAGACCCTGCTTTCAATTCTTTGGGGTGTGTACTAGAAGTGGAATTACTGGTTCATATGGAAATTCTGTTTTTAAGCCTATCATACTGTTTTCCACACTAGCTTTACCATTTTACATTTCCAAAATGAGGCACAAAGAGTTCCAACTTTTCCATATCTTCACCAATGCTTATTTTTCTGTTTGTTGCTTGTTTGTAATAACCATCTGAATGGGTGTGCAGTAGCATCTCATTGTGTTTTATTTTTTAAATTATTTTTAGTTGTCAATGGACCTTTTAATCTTATTTATTTGTATGGGTGCTGAGAATCGAACCCAGTGCCTTACACATGCTAGGCAAGCGCTCTACCACTGAGCCACAACCCCATTCCTCACTGCAGTTTTGATTTGCATTTCTATAATGATGAGTAATATAGAACATCTTTCATGTGCTTCTTAGCCATATGTAGATCTTCTTTGCAGGAAATACTATACTATGACTCTATTTTTATGTAGCAACAAGATAATCATACAATAGAATTTTTAAAATAACTAGTTTGCAGGTCAGAGTAAAGCATGCCTATAATCCCAGCTACTTTAGAGGCTGAGGCAGGCAGATCACAAGTTTGAGGCCAATCTGGGCAATTTAAAAATTTAATAAAAAAATAAAACCAGGCACGGTGGCACATGCCTGTAATTCAAGTGACTTGGGAGGCCAAGGCAAGAGGTTTGTAAGTTAGAGGCCAGCCAAAGCAATTTATCGAGGCCCTCAGCAGCTTAGAAAGATCCTGACTCAAAATAAAAAGTATAAATAAAGGACTGGGGATGTAGTTCAGTGGTGGGCTCAATCCACACTCACACTCACATTCACACACACACACACACACACACACATACACACACACAAATATAATCTAAATCAAATTAAATATATAGGATTTAATTACTCTGAATTTTTTTTTCCTCAGATAAATCAAATAGCCTTGTATTCTGCAAATTGCAGGACTCTTTTCCAAATATTTTCAATTTTCTTGGCTCTCATAAAATGCACTCTCATTCTTTCTTACTTTCATGATACTTACTACTTCTTTCATTGGCAAATAACAGAAAGAATGTCCTAAGAACTCCAGGCTTGAGGTTATAAGCTGCTCCCTGCATCCACCAAAGCACATACTACAGTATGCTCCGTTATGATCTGATTAGGAAAAAAACAAACAAACTCAAAATCAAAACTCTATAATCAAGATGGAGAGCTGAGGTCTAGTTAAGTAGTTATCTAAAAGGTATAAAGATAAAAGACACATGCAAGGTGTATTTATGAAACTGAGGGGCCTAGATACACAAAATGGAAGAAGACATCAAAAATATGAATCCTGGAGACAATCTTACTGTGAATCCTACTGTGAGAAAGCAGAACCTGAAGTAGCCTATTGCTAACAAATCATTAAAACTGTTTCCAGGAGAGAATCCACAGAGGCTGTAGTCAAATATCAAGTAATTCAATGTGTGTGTGTGTGTGTGTGTGTGTGTGTGTGAGAGAGAGAGAGAGAGAGAGAGAGAGAGAGAGACAGAGAGAGAGAGAGAGAGAGAGAGATATGAGGTCTCTCTATGTTGCCCAGGCAGGTCTCAATCTCCAGAACTCAAGCAATTCTCCTGCCTCATTCCTGAGTGCAGGATTATAGGTGTATGCCACCAAGCTAGTCTTCATGTTCATTTTAAGTATCCAATGTGCTGGGGGTGCTAAAGCACCTGTCTAGCACATGCAAGGTCCTGGGTTTGATCCTCCAACACCAAAAAAAAAAAAAAAAAGCCATTGATTTATAACATGAAAATTCAAAGAGAGAACAAAAGTACAGGCAAGAGCCTCAGTCAATAACCAAGCAAGAAGACATTTCTCCTATTCAGCATGTAAAGAAGTACAGGCCACATAGATGTTTAATTCTTAATTACATACAAAGATAAGAGCAGTCGCAGGCCAAGGTCTGTGTATGTAATTTGACTAAAGAAAATATGAAAATAATTTGGGGCCACCCCATACCAATATCTCAGCATTCAATGAGAGAAGGCTATTAGTTGTGAAAATGTTAGCTTACACCTGATGTGTACTAAGCAGAAAAAAAACAATAACCCACCAAAAGATACTTATGATCTACACTGTACAAATCTGCTTTCTTAAGTTACAAGTTTTGTCTGCAACAAGCCAGGAGCAAAAAAGGTTAAAAAAAAAAAAAAGAATAAACTCTTCCTCAAAGTGTTGGGCACTATGGCACATGCCTGTAATCCCAAGGACTCAAGAGATTGAGGTAGAAGGATCACAAGTTCAATGCCAGCCAGGACGACTTTATGAGCTCCTGCCTCAAAATAAAATAAAGGGCTGGGACTTTAGGCCAGGGGAGAATACAGGCCCTAGTATGCTCAAGGCCCTGGGGTCAATCCCCAGCACCCTACTATCATGGGGTGGCCAGCACCTCGCCAGGGAACTTTTGCCTGCTCAGAGTGATAAGCCTCCAAAGAACTTAAAGTCTGAAATAATTAGTAAAGAACAAAAAGAGAGTCAGAATTATAGTTTTAAAGGATGGAGCACCTGATAGGTCCAGCCCACACAAAAGCTGGAGCTGAACAACTAGAAAATGGCTTCAGTGATTTATTTAAGGGAGCACATCAAAGGCAGGAATAAGATTCAGGGGTAGAGTCTTGCTTCATGTCTTGCAGTCAACAGGTTTATTGGCATCTTGGCAGGTCACCCCCATCTCCAGTGCTGTTTAGAACCTTTTTGAGCAGATCTTACCCTCCAGGATTGCCAGGAGAAGTCCCCAATACCAGACTTTTCCACTTACTGGCTACAATATACAGTTCCAATGTGGCTACAGGTATAGTTCCCTGCCCACACAAGAATTTATAATGTGGGCTGGGGTTGTGGCTCAATGGCAGAGCCTCGCTTAGCATGTGTGAAGCACTGGGTTCAATCCTCAGCACCACACAAAAATAAATAAATAAAAATAAAAGTATTGTATCTTCTACAACTAAAAATATTTTTTTAAAAAAGGAATTCATAAGAGGCTGGGGTTGTGGCTCAGCGGTAGAGTGCTTGCCTAGCACATGCAAGGACCTGGGTTCCATCCTCAGCACCACGTAAAAATAAATAAAATAAAGGTATTGTGTCCAACTACAACTAAAGAATAAATGTATAAGAAAATAAAAACAAACAGATGGGGTAGAGAGAGATGAGGGGAGGGGAGGGGGGATAAAAAGGGGATAGGAAGGGCAGCACAATACAACAGACACTAGTATGGCAGTATGTATAAACATGGCTGTATAACCAATATGATCTTGCAATCTGTACACGTGGGGAAAATAAGAATTCATACCCCATTTGAATCAAATGTATGATATATGATATGTCAAGATCATTGAAATGTTTAAAGCAACTAATAGAGAAAAAAAAGATGCCCAATGTGTGGGGCTGGGGCTGGGGCTCAGTGGTAGAGCACTTGCTTTGTGCATGTAAGGCCCCCTAAGTTTGATCCCCAGCACCACATAAAAATTAAAAAAAAAAAAAGAAAGAAAAACAAATAAAATACAGATATTGTGTCCATCTACAACTAAAAAATTTTTTAAAAGGAATTCATAATGTGAGAGGATCACAACTATCATTATTCTTTGCCTTGATATTGATTACATTTCTTTTAATTTAGTAAGTTAAAATAAGATCATGAGGCACACACTGGATTTGAATCCTGAAGAGACAAAGTCCCAATAGTAGTGTTTAGGCCTAGCATGTGCAAGGCCTGGGACTTGATCTCCAACACACACACACACACTCATACACACTTTTTTTTTTGTCTGTTTTCCCCAAAGCCACACAGCTCACAATTCAACCTAACTTTAGTTCCCTCATTTGTAAAGAAAGGATAATGAACACTTCTGTATCTCACCAGACTAGTGTGATAAGTTCTATTCAAATGTAATCATTTTTTTCTTATCAAGATGTCAAATAAAAGAGTAAAAAAGCATATGTAATTATATTGTAATAAAAGTAGACAATGTTTTCATTAGGAAAAAAGACCTCTGGGTATCAGCTGACTTGAAGAGGTCAGCTGCTGCAGAGTTCCATCTGCTCCTGCTGCTACAGCACACCTAGCGGATCAAAATGGGCCACAGGGATGATGATGACAACTGAAAGCAAAACGGGCCTGTTGGCCCAGGATTTCTCAAACAGGACCAAGTGTCACATATCAAATCCCTTCTGCAGAAAAATGATCAAGTGTCACTCTTTTGCCAAGCCTCGACACTAGGCAAACTTAAGGCCCATTCTTAGGAGACAGAAACTCTCTAGCCAATTTCAGTCCCAAGTTTTCAAATCTGCAACTATTTCAACATAATTGACACAGGCTTTTTAAAATAGGCTAGAGTTTATATAGATTATAAAATTTATATAGATCTAGAGTTTATATAGATTATTTTATAATTATAGCCTTACTATTCTATAATTACATAGTATATTAAATAATTATATGCCAGGTTTGTTTTACAAGTGTGCCACACCTGAGACAGTGGGACAAAATGGGTTAAACTGGTTTACGTGCCCACCTCCATAAAACTTTTCTGGATCAGCCCTGTCTGGAACCATATGCTTTTCTCCAGACTCTTAAGTGACTTTCTCATGCACCTCAGTTGCTTCATATCATGGTTATTTCTGCACATTCATTACACCTTTATTAAATAAACTGGAAGTTATTTCAAAGTGACTAGTTAACTAGCTGTATCAAATAATTTCTTCCTCAAAGTCCCTTATCCAAGTGCATTGAACACGGTTCCCAGATAATTTCAAAATAGGAACTGATTCAAGGGGCTGGGGATGTGGCTCAAGCGGTAGCACGCTCACCTGGCATGCGTGCGGCCTACGTTCGATCCTCAGCACCACATACAGAGATGCTGTGTCCACCGAAAAACTAAAAAAAATAAATATTAAAAAATTCTCATTCTCTCTCTCTCTCTCTCTCTCTCTCTCTCTCTCTCTCTCTCTCTCTCTCTCTCTCTCTCTCCCCCTCTCTTAAAAAAAAAAGAAGTAAAAAAAATAGGAACTGATTCAAGGTAGTGAAAAGTCTGTGTAGACATGTATAGACCTACGGCAGGCACTATTCTAGGTGCTGGGGCTGGGTGTGCATGGATTTTTTGTTGTTGTTATTAGTGAGGATTTAACTCAGGGGTGCTCTACCACTGAGCTCCATCTCCATTTTTTTATTTTTTATTTGCACACAGGGTCTCACTAAGTTGCTGAGGCTGGAATGGAACTTGCAATCTTCTTCAACTTCCCAAGTAGCTGGGATTACAGGTGTGCGCCATCACACTGGGCAGGTGAATGAATTTAAGATATCAAAGCCCACCTGAAGGAAGTAACTATAGCAGAGACTTGAGAATCTCCAGAATCTAAGGTGGTTCATTTACTTGACAGTCTTGGAGGAAATACCAAAGAGCTAACATTATAAGCATAAAAAAGGTGAATGTTCTGGGCTGGGGATGTGGCTCAAGTGGTAGCGCGCTCACCTGGCATGCGTGCGGCCCGGGTTCGATCCTCAGCACCACATACAAAGATGTTGTGTCCGCCAAATACTAAAAAATAAATATTAAAATTCTCTCTCCCTCTCTCTCACTCTTTCTTTAAAAAAAAAAAAAAGGTGAATGTTGAGGTAGGCATGGTGGCACATACCTGTAATCCTAGTGGTTTGGGAGACTCAGGCCAAGAGGATTGCAAGTTCAAGGACAACTTACCAAGACCCTGTCTCAATATAATAAATAAAATGGGCTAGGATTAGAGTTCAGTAGTAGAGTGCCCCTGGGTTCAACCTATAGTACTAGGGGTAGGGGAAACAGATGAGTGTTCTATCTGTCAAGAGTTACCGGAATTGAACCCAGTGGTGCTTAACCACTGAGCCACATCCCTAACCTTTTTTTTGTATTTTATTTAGAGATACGGTCTCATTGTGTTGCTTAGGGCCTCCATAAATTGCTGAGGCTAGCCTTGAACTCACCATCCTCCTACCTCAGCCTCCTAAGAGGCTCGGATTACAGGCGTGCACCACCGTACCAGGCAGTCAGCATATATTTTACAAAGGCTGATGTATTGAGACCAGCACAGATGTAGCATGGCAGAGTGATTGGGAGCACCAGTACCAAATGCCAACATTCAAATCCTGGCTCTGCCACTTTCTCCTCAAAAAATAGTTGCGCAATCATAGCAAAGTTATTTAACTTTGTGCCTCTATCTTCCCATATGGAAAACTGGGATAATAATTGCATATAATTCTTAGGGTTGTCACAAAGATTAAATGAGAATATATGCAGGATGCTTAAAAGAGTCTGCATGCATTAAATATTATACAAGTACTATTACTATTTAATTTACCATCTAAATTGAGAAATTCTGTGAAAAGAGGGGTTTTATTAATGATTGTATCAAGACTACGCAAAAACTGAGATAGTCAGGCAAACAGGAATATATGGTAACCATATAAATAAATACTATAAGAAAACAAGAGCATGTGACCAGAGAAAGCAGATGCTAGCATCTGAATCTTGTTCTCTTCTATGCATGTGTTAGAGCTAAATGAGCTTAATTTTCTGTTCTACATCAATGGTTTTATTGTAAATAACTGCTAAATGCCAGTAGTACTGATTAACACATCAATCAATACTGAGGCATGATTCCTTCAATATTGCTAGCCCATGTTTTAATACTCAGGCCAGGCTAATGGTATCTGCCAAATCAGTTGGTAAGATGTGGTCCTTGCCTTCAAAAAGGTCCCCACAAGTTAAATAAAGGATGCCTGTAGGGATACTCCTGTTCCTGCACACAGGCCATTCCTACAGCAAAGTAGAAAGCTCAGAGAAACACTGGAAAAGATAAGACCATCGGAGAAAACAGATTGGTAAAAGAAAAATTATGCATTTCATTATTTTACATGGCATATCCAAATAGATTAAAACATTCTAGAAAGAAAATATAAAAAAATATTTACGGCGATAGCTTTTGTTTTGGCCTATGTAGCATCCATTCTCCTTTCTTTGTAAAATTAGTGATCTTTCATCATGTGCAATCTCATTAGAGAAAAGAAAAATCTGAAAGAAAACATAATGAGGTGGGTAGGGAGAAAGGAAGAATCAGGAATTGGTAATTGTATTTGTGTGAAAATGGATCCCAAAAAAAGTCTCTATGTTTTAGAGACACACACTGAAATAGTGACATTTGAAATGATTTGATGTCTTGGATTTGCTTCAAAATACTCAATTAGTTGAGTGGGTGTAGATGTAGATGAAGTAAAATTGGCCATGAATTCATGATTGTTGCAGTTAGGTGATGAATACATGGTAAGTCATTATTCTATTTTGTTTATTTTCTGTAAGTTTAAATTTTTTTGTTAAAAAAAGGTTTCTATTATGTCTATTCTATGGTCTCAATTTCATAAAAGCATTTCTCTCTATTTTTCTATGTATTCATAGATATCTGGGATAGTGTTTACCCACAGTCAAGGATGGATATTTCTAGGTGGTTAGAGTAAGTAGAGTTTCATCTTTGAACTTTCTACACAGTTTAAATTCAAAATAATGATTGTGGCATTGTTTTCCCCAAAATAATATGGTGATGTTTCTTAAACCAAAAATCTGATAAAGGTTAATATAGGTCACTTCTGATTGGTAGAAATAAAGACGATTGTATGTATATATTTTGGTACTGGGGATTGAACCAGGGGCACTTGACCGCTGACCTCTGTCCGGGCACCTTTCATTTTTTATTTTGAGATAGGGCTTCCTAAGTTGTTTAGAGCCTCACTAAGTTACTGAGGGTGGCCTTGAACTTTCGATCTCCTGCTTCAGCCTCCCAAATTGCTGGGATTACAGGGATACGCCATGTTGGTTGATGATATTCTTTTTGTTTTAATTTAAAGAAATAACCAAGTACTTGTGAAAATACTTAAACATAGGGTTTCTTGACACTGGCACTATGGACCTTTGGGGCTATATAATTGTTTGTGGGTGGGGGCGTTGTCTGGTGTATTGTAGGGTATTAACAGCATTTCTGAACTCTACCCACTAGATGCCCGTAGCACCACAACCACTCCATCTATTGTGATAACTAAAACTGTCTCCTGATATGGCCAAACGAGAGAGGCAAAATCACCCCTTTCATATTAAACTGAGAAATCCAAATACTCCTTTATAATGGATCCCTCCCATTAATAAGTAATGCTCTAGCCAAGCATTCTTGAACCCTACAAAACATAAATCTCCCACTCCTTACGTCGATTCTCCATTTCTGATAACAATTTTCAACAGGATATCTTTTTTTATTCTTAATTTTGTTACTAATAGTATACACTTAGTTCAGACTAACCCAAGTAAATAAGTCAATTTTGCTGCTGCAAATTTAATGATTCAGTAAACATTATACTGCCTCTAACACTTCTCTTCTTTTAATTCATTTGGGAAACATGAAACTACAATCCTTAAGCTATATTTAGTACTATAACCTTTGAGAACATGGGAGAAAGCAGGAAAAGGTTATATAATTCAATTTTCTTAAAATGTACTAACTCAAATTTTGGTCAAATTAAACAGCCAAAAAGCATGCCCCAAAGCATGTAAAGATGAAAAGTATAAAGGATACAATTATCATCTAGCTTCCTACCACTCAAAATGAGATCCACAGACCGGCGGCAGCAGCAGCATCACCCCAGTTTGTAACAGAAAGAAGAATCTCAGCCCCACCCCAGACCTACTAAATCAGAACCTGCATTTTAACAAGTTCTCCAGATCATCTGTATGCATATTAAGTTTAAAAAGCAGAAGCTGGGGTTGTGGCTCAGTGGTAGAGTACTTGCCTAGCTAGCATGCCTGAGGCACTGAGTTCAATCCCTGGCACCACATAAAAATAAACAAATAAAATAAAGATATTGTGTCCGTCTATAACTAAAAAAAATGTTTAAAAAAAATTTTGAAAAGCAGTGACTCTAGCTGTTTCTATATTGCTTGAAGCTGTAGATCAGTGGGCTATATTCTTGTAATATAGAGAATAAGTTTCTTCTACTTAGGAAGATTAAATGAAAACTGTAGGATTACAGGATAAAAGAAAAACTAATGAAATCCACTTTCTCTCTCATCCCAAAAACCTACCTATAATCTTATCAAGCCAATTTCAAAAGTAAGACAGATATCTTGTTTTTTCACTTTTATTTCTTTTGTAGTGTTGAGGATCAAACTCCAGTTCTCATGTATTCTAAGCAAGCACTCTACCACTGAACCCCAGCCCCCATACTTTTAAATTAAACTGAGAAATCCAATACTCCTTTATAATGGATTCCTCCCATTAATAAGGAATTAACGGTTAAAAAAAAAAGAAAAAGAAAGAAAGAAAGAAAACAATTAAGCGTCCTGGTAAAGAGTAAAGCTTATCTGACTAGCATAATGCTATGATTTCTAAATCTGTGTGACTATCCCGCAATGTTTATTTTTTAAAGATAAAGATTTCTGGGACTTACTTATCATAGATATGATTCAGAAGGGTTGGAATTCTTTGATGTTTTATTTATTTGATTGATTGTGGTACTGGGGATTGAAACCAGGGGAATTCTACCACTAAACTATATGATCAGCAATTTTTTTTGGGGGGGGCAGGGGAGACAGGGTCTCACTAAATTGCCCAGGCTGGACCTCAAATTTGCAATCCTCCTGCCCAAGCCTCTTGAGCAGCTAGGATTAACAGAATGTGTAACTTCACCAGGCTGGAATTCTGTATTTTTAAAATTTTTTCTGGGCTGGGGATGTGGCTCACAGGATAGCGCGCTCGCCTGGCAGCACCACATACAAACAAAGATGTTGTGTCCCCGAGAACAAAAATAAATAAATTAATTAATTAATTAATAAATATTAAAAAAATTCTCTCTCTCTCTCTCTCTCTCGCTCCCCCCCTACTCTCTCTTAAAATTTTTTTTTCTTAGTTATTTCTGAGGATAAATCACAATCTTAAAAAAAAGGGGTTTTTTTATATTTTTCTTTAGTTGTAGATAAACACAATGACTTTATTTTATTTATTTATTTTTATATGGTGCTGAGGATTGAACACAGGGCCTCAAGCATGGGTGTGAGGCAGTCATTTTACCACTGAGCCACAACCCCAGCCCATTAAAAATTTTTTTTTAAAAAGATACTATTCTTTTGTTATTATTTTGAATATAATGGATAGACATTTAATTTATTTTAAAGAACTAAGGGGCTGGGATTTTTGGCTCCGCACTCCATAAAAATAAATCAACAAAATAAAGGTATTTGTCCATCAACAAGTTAAAAAAAAATTTTTTTAAAGAACCAAAATGTGAGTGACTACAATAAGGGGCTAATGAGTATTGGGAAACACAGTTGAGATGAAAGTTAGATCTTATGTTGTATTATGTATTTGTCTATTTATTTATTTAGAGATAGGTGCTGAGCTGGCCTCAAGCCCCTGGACTCAAACAATCCTCCTGCTTCTGCCTCCTGAGTAGCTGGAACTATAAGCATGGACAACTGTGCCCAGCTCTATATCATGTATTCTTACTTATCCACATCTAGAAAAAAACAGTTAACATAAACATAGTTGGCAATCATGTGGTTGTCTTGAAACAAGTCATTTCTGAGTGTCTACGCTTGAACCCAATTCTAGAATGACTAAAACTAGCAACCTCCTTTGGCACAATATTTTACACTTAGAAAGATTTCTTTAATGAACAGATATAAACATTGCAGGATTTTATGAAATGTTGGGTAAGTAACACTCTCCTGTGCAAGACAGAATTCCTTTTATAAAAGTATCCAAGAAGGTCTAGGTTTCAAGAAAGGAGAATAAGTAGAAGAGGAAAAAGAAGACGATACATGGAACAGGAAGAAGGAAGAAAAATATGTTTTTCTCTATACAAGAACTTTAGCAACAGCCTAGCAGGCCATTTCATACATCTGTCTACTGCTTTTCCTTATCAGTGTCACTATGCTAATCTAAGTCAATATCATCTATTTCAGAATCTCTTGTCTCATTCTCATCTCCACTCTTGAACCTGAACCCCTATTACAATCTTAACATAGCAGCCAGAATGAGCTTTTTAAAGTTCTCTGAGATAGAACCATGCAACTTCAATATGAAGGGAAAGGCTCAAAAATTATCTGACAGGGCTGGGGATGTGGCTCAAGTGGTAGCGCGCTCGCCTGGCATGCTTGTGGCCCGGGTTCGATCCTCAGCACCACATACAAACAAAGATGTTGTGTCCGCCAAGAACTAAAAAATAAATATTAAAAAATTCTCTCTCTCTCTCTCTCTCTAAAAAAAAAAAAAAAAATTATCTGACAGCTGCAATACCTGGACTCAGAAATACTAGCAAGCAACAGGCACAGTGGCCATGCCTGTAATCCCAGTAACTTGGAAGGCTGAGGTAGGAAGACTAAAAGTTCAAGGTCAGCCTCAGCAATTTAGCAAGACCCTATCTAAAAACAAAAAATAAAATTAAAAAGCCTGAGGATGTGACTCAATGGTAAATCACCCTGGGTGTTCAATCCCCAATTAAAAAAAAAAAGAAAAAAGAAAAACAAGAAAGAAAGAAATGGTAGCAACAGCATCCCAACCAGATCTCTCCTCCAGCAGCATGAGTGTGACAGTGATTCCAGATCTTTTGATTCCCTTGGTTCTGCCTGTTTTATGAACAGGATTCTTCAGACTTTCCATTGGTGCTATGAGGTATTTGACAATCTTCCAAAAAATCCCTTTTCTGGGGTTGGGGCTGTAGCTCAGCTGTAGAGGGCTTGCTTAGTACATATGAGGCACTGGGTTTGATCCTCAGCACCACATAAAAATAAACAAATAAAGATTGTGTCCATCTACAACTAAAAAAATATTTTTTAAAAATCCCTTTTCTGCTTATGTTAGCCAGAATTAGGGCCTATAGTTTTCATTTAAACACCCAAAAACTTTTCCTGGAACAACCCTGTGCCTTTTTCCCCCCAATGACCTGTCACTTATTACATTTAGCTTTCCAAAATGAGTATATTTAAAAATCTGAAATTCTAAATTCCATTCACATCACCAACATCCTGAAAGAAGCAGCTTTCAAAACAAACAGTTTTATTACTTGATTTAATACAAACCTCCACCTACTCTGTGCATTTGAGCAGCTAAATATGGCTGAAGAAACACACCACAGTCATGCTGACTAGTCTCACTGTTGAGAATGGGCACTCCACTGCTTTCCCTAGCCCACTCACTCTTACTTTCTGGGAGCACTATTTCCACTTTCTCCTTACTTCAAACAAGTGATATCTCATCCCCATCTTCACTCTTTAGCTGATGGGAACTATTTTACATTTCACTGAGAAACAGAGGCAATCAGTAAAGATCAATCACATATACCCAGATACATGTGTTCCAATATATTACTCGTTCTAAATTACAAAACAGATATATGATATTATGCCAGGGGTGGTGGCACACACCTGTAACCCAGCTATTCTGGAGGCAGGGGCAGGAGGATTCCAAATTCAAGGCCCCCTGTTTCAAAATAAAAAGGACTGGGATATAGCTCAGTGCTTGCCTAGCATTTGCAAGGTCCTAGGTTCAACTCCCAATATGAGGGGCGAGGGGGATTACTTCTACACACACACAGTTTATACATGGAGATGGCCACCAAAATATCCCTTAAAGAAAGAAATTGCTGAGAATGCAGATGACCCCTCTCAGGAACACCTCTGCAGAGCTGCCTGGCCCCAGGTCATGTCCTTCCTGTGGCAGCCCATACCAATGGCCAACAGAAACAGGGTCATAGGATTCCCCCAGTTTCCCCTTTCTTTCCAGGCCTTAACTAAAAATCAGAGACAGTTTGGGGTACTACTCCCTCACAGGAACTCCCCAACTAATACATTTGGGGAGATTCAGTTGCAAGTTCATCAGAACAAAACACAAGGGTATAAACAGTCCAGCTGTTTCAGCCCAATGCAGGACCACTCTGAAAGCCACTGCAGCTCCCGAACTCCCTGTGGAGTCACCAAGACTATTGCTGAGAACTGTGCCGTAGTTCAACTTCTTCTGCCAAATCTTGCTTCTTTCCTATCACTCTGCGGCTATTGAACTTAAGGGCATTCCTTAACATCCTGTACCTCAAATTCTGTCTCCAGTTCTGCTTCCTAGAGACCTGAACCTGTGACACAGTTAAAACAAAAAAATACAGGCTTGTTCTTAAAACTAAAAAAGAAACCATATCACTAAGAAAATGAACATTCCTACAATAGATAGTTCTACAATATGTGTTCTTCCCTAATTGGGAAACAGTTGCATAACGGTCTCCTATTTTTAACTGGACATAAGGCCGACCAGAATAAAAACTATTTTTCCTTCCATCCAAGTGTGAGTATGTAACTAAATTATGGTCAGTGGAATTTAAGCTGAAGTGATGTATGCAGATTCCAAAACTGGTTCTTTGAGAAATTAATATGATTCTTCCACATTTCTTCTAATGGGAATATGGATATAATTTTGAGCATTCTGGACCACACAGAAGTGGGCAATAACCAAGTGATAGCAAAGAAGACAGAAGGAGCCTGGATCTCTGTGGATCCGCCAGACTAGCCCTGGATAGCTTGAACTGGATAAGTATATAAGAAAAACTAAACCTTTATTTTGTTTAAATCCCTACAACATGGGTCAACAGATACAATTACTTTTTTTTTTTAAGTTGTCAATGGACCTTTATTTTATTTATTTTTATGTGGTGCTGAGGATCGAACCCAGTGCCTCACACATGTTAGGCAAGTGCTCTACCGATGAGCTGCAACCCCAGCCCCATATACAGTTACTTTTGGGGACCTCTACTCACATATCCTGCCCATCCCCAGCTCTCCTTCCTAACATCCAGCACTTGCTATTCTTGTAAAAAGACTACAATCCTCCCCCTCAGATGGTATGTAAGCAATTACTGATGGGAAATGGAATATAAAGTCTCCATATTTTTTTTCTCTTTCTCTGGAAGGGGGTGTGTGGTACTGGGGATCAAACCCGGGGCCTCTCACATGCTCACCAAGTGAGCTACATCTCTAGCCCTTTTATTAATTTTAGTTTGGGTCAGAGTCTGATTCAATTGTCCAGGCTGGCCACCAACTAGAGATCTTCCAGCTTCAGCCTCCTGCTGTGATTACAGGTGCATGTCACCTCGCCTGGCTTCCATCTTTCTTTGCTTCCTGACAAGGACCACTCCTAGGTGTAAGCTTCAGAACTCCCAGGAATGACAAAGCCTAAACTGTCCCCTCAGGCTTGACATGGCCCCCAGCCTCCTCTCCTCCCAGTCTTACTTTCCTCCTCCCTGAGACACTCTTCTAGGAAGTCACTTTCCCACAAATCCTCATTTCAGGTTCTTTCAGGAATCCCACCCTGAGGCAGGTGGTTTCTGTTTCATTCTTTAGGGTTCATCACCATTAACAATTGTACAGACTTTTTAATTTGCATATCAAATATAATTTTAAAATAAAAATTGTTAAATAAATTGCATGATATAAACTATATAACTTGCCCTTTTCACTTAAAATGTCACAGACCATATACAGTGACAATACACACAAAAACACACACACACACCTCATTATTTTTCAGGATCACAACTACCTATAATTAAAAACCTAAATAAATATTTAAAACATTTTTGAAGGCTGTGACTGTAGCTCAGAGGTAGAGTATTTACCCGGCATGAGCAAGGCCTTGAGTTCACTCCTCAGCACCACAAAAAAAAAAAAAGATAAAACAATTATTTGTTTAAAAAAACAACAAACACTTTTGGAAGAGAAAAGTTAAAGAGTTTTAAAAAGAAAGTTCTTTGGTTCACTCCTGTAGTTCTTCTCATCAAGGAGAAAAGAAAGATTTCATATATATATATATATATATATATATATATATATATATATATATACATACATAAAATCTGTGTGTCTGTGTAGTGACTCTTCTGGGAACACCAGAAAGCAGCAATGCATAATCTATAGATAGGAGTTTAAAGGTCTGAAATATATTAAAATATACAATATATAATCTTCAATATATTAGTGCTTAAATATATAAATATTTTCAGAGATACATAAGATTATAAGATTTGTGTCAAAAATTCTGGATGATAATTGGATACAGTGGCATATATCTGTAATCCCAGTGACTATGGCAACTGAGGGAGGAAGTAAAGTTCAAGGCCAGGGCTGGGGATGTGGCTCAAGCGGTGGCAGCCCACTCGCCTGGCATACGTGCGGCCCAGGTTCGATCCTCAGCACCACATACAAACAAAGATGTTGTGTCCGCTGAAAACTAAAAAATAAATAAATATTTTAAAAAATTAAAAATATTAAAAAAAATAATAAAGTTCAAGACCAGCCTCAGCTATTTAGCAAAACAAAATAAAAGGTGCTAGGGATCAGAGTAGTTCCTAGTTTGTGGGAGTCCCTGATATGATCCCTAGTACCATCAAAAAAATAAAATAAGAAAGAAAAATAAGAAAAGAGAAAGAAAGTCAGAATGTTCTTCCTTTGAGTCTTTGATTTAAGGAGGCAGGAAGAAAAGATTATATATAAGTCTAACTCCTATTAGAACTATGGTATTTCTAAGGAATATTTTTTTTATTATTGGTAAAATAGATTTTGGATATTCCAGAAAGGTATGTTGCCTAAAATATACCTACACTTCAAGAAAGAAATTAAACTCTAAGAATTAAAATAATAGTTAATATAAAAAGAAATTTTAATATTTCAACATCAAGAACATAAACTCAGAATATAATTGAAAGTATAATAAAAATGATTGGATGGTAAATCTGGATTATAAGTAAAAAGAAGTGACTTAATAAAATAGTGTAATATGCCAGGTTTGGTAGCTCATGCCTGAAATCCCAGCACCTTGGGAGGCTGAGGCAGGAGGATCATAAGTTCAAAGCCAGCCTCAGCAACTTAGTGAGGCCTTAAGTAACTTAGTGAGACCCTATCTCAAAATAAAAATAAAAAGGATTGGGGATGTGGCTCAGTGGTTAAACACCCCTGGGTTCAATCCCTGGTACCAAGTGGGGGAAAAAAGAAGTGTACTATTCATTTTCCACAAAATGTCTATATTGGGGCACAAAAATCAAACAGAAGCCTTCAACCATGAGTTTGAATATTGTTTTAATCTCATTTGTAATGGTTCAACGTTACACATTAAACATTTTGGTGGGCCAACAACCTGTAATAATTTAAGAATGCTAAAATGAGGCATGGAATCAAGGTGAACACAAACTGCTGGAAAACTCAGAACGGGAGGAGGTCAGATGTGGGAAAAAACTTCTGTGGTGGTATTTTTCCTATTTGTATATTGCAAAGGGAAGTCTCCAATCCAGTTATTAAACTTTTACTCTGTCGGAGGTAATAGCTACTGTGTCAAAGGCAATTACACAGGCTATTCTAGCCTGGAGACAGAAGAGGTTTGTTGTTGTTGGTTTAGCAGAAGTCTGATAATTCCTGGGTTTGTACAAATGTGTCCTTATCCCTTAATCAGCAAGTGAACGTACATCATCAGACATGAAAAATTTCCCTCCTGTTTCTAGTTCTTCTCAATTGCAAAAATCACCTATTAAATAAATGAATAAATAAATAAGAATGATTTCTTTTGATAAATGTGATCAACACTGTCTTTGATACAAATGTTTTAGGTTTTTGGGGTCGTAGGGTTTGAATGCAGGGGTGCTTTACCATTAAACTACATTCCCAGTCCTATTTATTTATTTACTTATTTATTTTATTTGTGGTACCAGGGATTGAACTCAGGGAGACTCAACCACTGAGCCACATCCCCAGCCCTATTTTGTATTTTATTTAGAGACAGGGTCTGATTTGCTTAGCACCTCGCTATTGCTGAGATCAGCTATGAACTCAAGATCCTCCTACCTCAGCCTTCCGGAGCCCCTGGGGTTACAGGCATGCTCCACTGTGCAGGGAATCCTTTTTATTTTTTGAGACAGGGTCTTGCTAAATTGCCTAGGGCCTCACTAAATTGCCGAGGCTGGCCTTGAATTTGCAATCCTCTGGCCTCAGTCTCTCAAGGTGCTGGGATTATAGGCAAGTGTCACTACACCAGGCTTAGATAATTTTTTAAAATATATACACAGTGGAATTTTACTCAGCATTAAAAAAGAACAAAATCATGGCATTTGCAGGTAAATGGATGGCGTTGGAGAAGATAATGCTAAGTGAAGTTAGCCAATCCAAAAAAAAAAAAAAAAAGCGGGATGTTTTTTCTGATATAAGGAGGTTGACTCATAGTGGGATAGGGAGGGAGAGCCTGGGAGGATTAGATGAGTTCTAGATAGGGAAGAGGGGTGGGAGGGGAAGAAGGGGGCAAGGGATTTGCAAGGATGGTGGAATGTGATGGATATCATTATCCAAAGTACATGTATGAAGACTTGAAATGGGTGTCAATATACTTTATATACAAACATAGATAGGAAAAATTGTGGTATATATGTGTATTAAGAATTGTAATGCAAAAAAAAGAAACAAAGTACATGTATAAAGGCACGAATTGCATGAACATACTTTATATAGAGATATGAAAAATTGTGCTCTATATGTGTAATAAGAATTGTAATGCATCCCACTTCTGTCGTGTATTTAAAAAACATTAAATCAATAATATATATATATATATATATATATATATATATATATATAATTTATTTTAGTTGTCACTGGATCTTTATTTTATATGTGGTGCTGAGAATAGAACCCCATACCTCACACATCCTAGGCAAGCGCTCTACCAGTGAGCCACAACCCCAACCCAGCTTAGATCATTTAAAAAAAACAGATTTACTTCTAGGAGATTGAGCTAAGATGCAGAGAAGTGACAGTAGTTCCTTGAAGTTTATTTCTGATACTGTAACATTCTTTAAGAATACATATTCAGGGCTGGGGATGTGGCTCAAGCCGTAGCGTGCTCGCCTGGCATGCATGGGGCGCTAGGTTCGATCCTTAGCACTACATAAAAATAAAATAAAAGATGTTGTGTCCACCAAAAACTAAAAAATAAATATTAAAAAAAAGAATACACATTCATATGTGGAAAAAATATATATGCAGATACCCCTCCAAAGTAAACTAATCACAATGCAACTCCTTTAGAATTGTCTTATGAAAGGAATAACTTTTTTTCCCAAATAATAACAAATACCTGCCATTTACTTCATAAGAATTATCAATGATACCTTGGCTTAGGCTCTGTCTGGACTTGAATTTTCCAAATTTGGGGTGAGTAAATAAATACGGGGAAATTATGTGCCTGTTGGTAAGGTATGCTGAATTCTATGAATCTAAGTACTTTATATTCTTCATAAGAATGGAGTCATATAACATTTGTCATTTGGGGTCTGGCTTATTTCACTTAATATAACATAGTCAAGGTTTACTCATGTTATTGCATGTGTCAGAATTTCATTACTTTTTATAGCTGAACAATATTTAGCTATATGTATATATGTATCTTGTGTATCCATTCATCTATCAACAGACATTTGGGTTGTTTCTACCTTTTGGCTATTGTGAACAATACTTCTATTAACATTGTTAAACATATCTGTTTGAATCCCTGCTTTCATTTGCTGTGGACATAAATCCAGAAGTGGAATTGACATGATAATTCTATATTTAATTTTTTGAGGAACTGCCATATTCTACTGTAAGATTTTAAAGCACAAATATCAGTGTATTCTACAGATATGTGAAAAGTAGCTCTTGTATCCTATGTTGCCTATTCACATGGCCTAGAGCTACTTTAGAATTACAACTTATAAAACATACTTGGGTATTATAGACGTAGCCTAGGATATCACATTTGGAAGAAAAAAATAGTTATCATTTATTGACTTTTTATTGTTTTTCTGTTTTGTTTTAGTATTGTGGATTGAATCCAGGGTACTGTACCTTTAAGCTGCATCCCCAGCCCTTTTGTTTTAGAGACAAGGTGTTACTAAATTGATGATGCTGGCCTCAAACTTGCAACCCTCCTGCCTCAGCCTCCTGAGTCACTAGGATTACAAGCATGTGCCAACCAGCTTACTGACTATTAATTACATTTAGAACTAAGATTTTTTTTTTTTTTTTTTTTTTTTTTTGGTGGTACTGGGGATTGAACCCAGGGTCTTGTGCATGCAAAGCAAGCACTCTACCAACTGAGCTATATCCCTAGCCCTGGAGATAAGATCTTTATAAAGATTCTTAGGTTGAATCCTGCAGGCAAACCTGTATGGTTCCTATTAGTTTCATTTTACAAATGAACAAATAAGGCAGAGAAACTGCAAAATATGCTGAAGATTATAAATCAGATTAGTGCTGGCATTAGAACTTACATTTAGATCAAAGTCAGTCTCTGCTTTATCCTGATTCATTTTTTCAACCATCATTTTAATGAAAGTCTACTGCATGCGAGGCAGTATTCAGGTTTTCAACTGTCCATCAGTCCTATTGCTCCCCTCTTCCCTCTGTATACAGACGTGACCCAGCAATGAACAAAACACACATAAAAAAGTCTTGGCTAGTGAAATTTACCTCTAGTCAGGGAAGACAGTACAAATGTGTAAGTAAATCATATAGCTTACAAGAAGGTGATAAGGTCTGGAGAAAAAGAAAGCAGATAAAGTCGATAAGAAAGCTGCAACTAGAAACAGGCTTAATCACCAAGAAGACATGTGTGCAAACCTAAAGGAGGTGAAAGAATAGGCCATGACAGAAATGTGGTAGATTATTCTAGGCAGAGAACAGAGCAAGTGCACAGCTTGCCTGGTATGTCTGAGCAACAGCAGGAACATTAAGAGGGACTGAAGTGGGACCAGCCACAGACTGATGAGGTCAGATGAGGTCAGAGGGGCACTGGAAGAGCCAGCTCACATCTGGCTACACGGGCCAAGAAAGGACTTCAGCTCCGGGCTGGGGATGTGGCTCAAGCAGTAGCGCGCTTGCCTGGCATGCATGCGGCCCGGGTTCAATCCTCAGCACCACATATCAACAAAGATGTTGTGTCCACCGAAAACTAAAAAATAAATATTAAAAAAAAAAAGAAAGGACTTCAGCTCCTATGCAAAGGAAATAGGGGGCAACATGATATGAAGGACATTTGAAAAGAATCCTGATGATTACAGTGCTGAAAGGACAGAAGCAGGGAAGCCAGGCTGGGGGCTACTCTAGCCACCCAGGAACTACCACTGATGGTAGCAGAGGGACAGTGGGAAATGGCCAACCTCTCAATATTTGATAGAGGCAGATATGAGATTTGCTAATGGGCTGCTGGTAGATATAAGAAAAAGTAAAGAATGACTCCAAGGCCTCAGGTCTGAGCTACTAGAGGGATGCAACAGTCACTCTCTGGGATGGGGAGAGGACTACAGGGACTGTCAGGAGTCCCACTTTGAATGTGTGAAGTCTTGAGAAGCTACTGGGCAGCTGAGTAGTTCAGAGTGCAGGGGAAGGGCATGGGGGAGAGCCCATTGGGAGCTGCCAGCCTATGGTAAGTATTGCCTCCTAATAATTATCTTTAAAAATACCATATGCTCAACTGTGAACAAAATTATGTCACTAATGAATCTGATAAAATAAAACAAAACTTAAACTTAAAACCATAATTCAGAGCTGGGCGCGGTGGCACACACCTGTAATCCCAGTGGCTCAAGAGGCTGAGGCAGAATGACTACAATTTCAAAGCCAGCCTCAGCAACTTATGGAGGCTCTAAGCAACTCAGTGAGATCCTGTCTCTAAATAAAATATAAACAACGGCTGGGGATGTGGCTCAAGGTTTAAGAGCCCCTAGGTTCAATCCCAGGCCAAAAACATAAATACATAAAACCATAATTCAGTTCAACAAAATGTGCTAGGCATTGTGCTCAAAACTAAAAGTATAGTGTTGGGGTTGTGGCTCATTGGTAGAGCTCTCAACTGGCATGTGTGAGGCACTGGGTTCAATCCTCAGCACTGCATAAAAATAAATAACTAAAATAAATGTACTGTGTCCATCTACAACTAAAAAAAACATTAAAAAAAAGTACAAAGATGAATGGTGAGAAGCAGCTGGCATAGGGATAAAGGTGTGCCCACTCCTAAATGCCTTCCTCAGGGCTGCCCGCTTTGATGGGAGAGAGCAGGCAGACAGCTTGACAGCTAAGGCTTTCTCCTGAGTAACTTCAGACTAATACATAACTGCAACTTTCAAAGAGGAAGTGTATTGGACTGGGCAGGATGGTAACATCTGTAATCCCAGTGGCTTGGGAGGCTCAGGCAGGAGAATCACAAATTCAAAGCCAGCCTCAGCAAAAGCAAGGCACTAAGCAACTCAGTGAGACCCTGTCTCTAAATAAAATACAAAATAGGGCTGGGGATGGGGCTCAGTGGGTGAGTCTCCCCGAGTTGAATCCCAGGTTTAAAAAAAAAAAAAAAAAAAAGGAAGTATATTGAGCTGTTACTCAAACTACTTGGCTTTTGCTTAAGGGCACTCTAGTCTAGGGCAAGGGTCTCAGTCCAAATACTACCAACATCTGGGACACAGCCATTCTTTGATGTGGGAAGCTGTCCTGTGCATTGCAAGACAGTTAGCAGCACCCCTGGCCTCTATACCCTAGATACTAGTAGTATATCCCCACCATGACTACCAAAAGTGTCTCTAGACACTAAATGTCTTCTGGGGAACAAAACTGTCCCCACTTGAGAATCACTGGTCTAATGTTACAACGTGTGTGTGTGTGTGTGTGTGTGTGTGTGTGTGTGTGTGTTTTGCTGGGGATTGAGGGATTGAACTCAAAGGCACTCCACTCCTGAGGTACACCCCCAGGTCTTTTTTTTTTTTTTTTTACTTGTAGGTAGACACAATATTTTTTTTATGTATTCATATGTGGTGCTAAGGATGGAACCCAGCACCTCCACACGCGCTAGGTGTGCGCTCTACTGCTGAGCCACAACCTCAGTCTTCCATACCACCCCCGACCCTCAGGGTTTTTTAAATGTTGTTTTAAGACAGTGTCTCACCACTTTGCCAAGGTAAGCCTTGAACTTCTGATTCTCCTGTCTCAGCCTCCAAAGTCGCTGGGATTACTGGCAAGTGCCACCCACCAGTGCCTAGCCAACATTCCTTTATTTATAAGTTGATTTTTACTTACTCAGCAGTAGAAAAGGATCTATTCAATCTATCCTAATTATTTCAATAAGTTCATTATCTACTTCTCTATTTAAATAGAGGCCATTAAACATGAACTTCCTCATTTTGCCCTCTAGCCTCAAATTGAGTTATTTTCCTCATTCCTCCTCTTCTGCAAAAGAACAGCTGGTTCTCTCAGCCCCAACCAGTGCCTTGAAGACTATTTCTGCTTGCCTCATACCACAATCTGCAGATCACACTCTGCTAAGAAGGATTAATTTCTCCCTCTGGCTCCCAACATGCTAATTTTTCCCTTTCCTAAACAAAATAAACTCAAATACTTTCTCTTGTGCTTTAAGTTATCTCTTAAATCTGCTAAGGTTTGAATGAGTCCTCCAAAAAGTATGTACTGGAAACTTAATCCCCAATGCATGGGGAGGTGGAGCCTAATGGGAGACATTTAGGTCATGAGGGTTCCACCCTCATGAATGGAATAATGTAAACTATAAAAAAAGTTTGAAGCTAAGAGTGCATGTGTATACATTAGGTAGGAATGCTTATTCTTCTGTTCTCCCTTCATCCCTTTCTCTCTCTCCTGCCCTTCTGCCTTCTGCCATGGAATGAAATAGCAAGAAAGTCCTTGCAGATGCCAACACCTTAAGCCTGGCCTTCACATCCTCCAAAACTTTGAAAAAAAATTTTCTGTTCAGGCTGTGGTTGTAGCTCAGTGGTAGAGAGCTTGCCTTGCATGCATGAGGCCCTGGGTTCAATCCTTAGCACCACATAAAAATAAAGATATTGTGTCCATCTACAGCTAAAAAAAAGTATTTTAAAAAAGTCTGTTCATTATACATTACCCTGTCTCAGGGATTCTGTTACAACAGCACCAAATGGATTAAGGCAACAACTAAACTTTCATGAGGATCTAGCTAATATCATGGCCTCCATTTTTCCTCACATCTAATTCTCTACCTGATAAAATCTAGTCTACAGATATTTCTTCTCTCAAAGATCAAAACCTCCTACCTGCCCTGTTCAATAGTTTCTTCAGGATCCTTCCACTATATGACATTGCATTTTGAATAAACTAAAGAAATTACATGAGATCTGGTAAGAAATTTATTCCTTGAATTCCGTAACATTAACCTCCGAGTTCTCTCTTCCTTTCACTGATGGCTTCCTCTCAGTTTATTTCCCTGTTTCTTTTGCCTTCACTGAAAATAAGTAGTTCTTTGGGGGATGATTTTTAGTCCTCTAAAAGTCATGATTCCCATGACTACAAATACTCCTAGGAATTCTTTGTTTATCTCTACAATCATATTATATATTCTGGCACCCCCTTTTTTTTTTTTTTTGTACTAAAGATTGAACTCAGAGGCGGTTTACCCAGTGAGCTACAACCCCTTTTGAAATAGGATCTTACTGTGTTCCTTGAGGCTGCCCTTGAACTTGAGATCCTCTTGCCTCAGAAGTCTCCCAGGTTGCTGGAATTATAGACGTGCCTACCAGGCCCAATAGTTGGCAAGTTTTTTAATGAAAGGAACCAAAAATTATTAACAGCACCAAAAATGCCTTCAATATGCCAGGCACTGAAGAAGTATTTTAAAATTTTATAAATATTAATTCATTAATTTACTCCTTCAGGACCCAATGAAGTAGGCCTTACTAGCCTAACCATAGAAATGAAGTTGCAGTCTCAGAGAAGTTAAGTAACTTTCTTATATAAATTATAAATCTATGATTGAGGCTACATTTGATTCCAAAACCAATTATTTTCTTAAGTGACATGATTTCATCTTTTTAATTTCTCTTCAAAATTTAATTCTCTTAGGTCTTTCTTAATTTCACAAATTGAAAGAACAATTTAAGGTCAACATTGTAAACTGTATACTCTTAGCCTCCGTATTAAAGAAAAATTGTTTTTCTAAGAATCCTAGGGCTAGGCTGAAGCCATGATTACATACTTCATTTCTGAGCCTGCAGGCAGAATTCAATCTAACCCATTCCAGACAGATGGGTATCTTCTATTTTTAATGATATCTAGGAAAGGAGATTCTTGCCTACTAAATTTAGATTCTGAGCCAAAGGAAGGAAGCACATCTAATTTTATGCTTCATATAGCTACACCTTCCCATATAGTTGGCTACATACATCCTAACAGAATCATTACAAGCAAAAATTACACTTAAAAACTACACACCAAAAATAAAGCCAGTCACCTGGAAAGTGATTCAATTGGACTCTTCAAGTTGACAAGAGAACAAAATCATTCTAGTTCAAAGCACACAGAGCTCACATCACAACAATTTTTCCCACTATATTAAAACTCATCTCCCAAAAGTAACTGGAAAAATGACAAAGCAGTATCCAGTATACATATACATGTCATGTGGCTGTAACTAGATTTTATAAGTAAACTCCACATCTTAATGGAGCAGAGGCATGAATGCATAAGTCAGTGACACTTTAAAGGCTACAGCTTTGCTCCTGCCATTATTTCTTGTTAGCTCTCAGCTTTAGAATCCAAACACTTCATAATTCCCCAACACATTTTAGACTAATTCTGCCTGTCAGATCATCTTTGCTGTATCTCAACACACTAAAGGAAAACAAAAAATCCACAAATGCTGCAAAATAGATTTCTGAGAGCAAGTTTAACTGGTGCAGTGAGGAACTCTTTGCACTGTTAAAGCATAAACTAAAATCACCTTAATATAATATTCTTCAAGAAGTTATTGGCTAGTTCTGATATAAAAGATTAATTGGCCCTAAGTCAAAATTAACCACTTGAGCTTGAATCTTCTCCAAGTTAGGAGGGTTTTAGTATTACTTCAAATAACATAAACCCCTGGTCAAATCAAGTTCATCAGTTTTTTCTAATGATAAGAAGAAATTACAGGGGCTGGGGCTGGGGCTCTGAGGTAAAGCACTCGCCTACCATGCATGAGGCACTGGGTTCGATCCTCAGCATCACATAAAAATAAAATGAAGATATTGTGTCCACCCATAACTAAAAAAGAAATACTTAAAAAAAGAAGAAGAAATTACAGCTTGGTGAGGTGGTGTACACCTGTTAACCCAATGGCTCAGGAGTTTGAGGCAGAAGGATTTTGAGTTCAGCCTCAGCAACTTAGTGAGGCCCTAAGCAACTCAGTGAGATCCTGTCTCTAAATAAAATATTAAAAAGGGGCCAGGGATAACAGTCAGTGGTTAACTAAAAAAATGGCCCATGCCCCAAAATCAAGACTAAACAACAAAAATGTTATGTTGGGCCATAACATTTTTGGCAACTTTGTAACACCAGGTTTAACTTTGAATTTGCTGGAGAATCTGTAATTTTTTTTCCCAGCTGCATTTCAGTCATCATTTGATATGGAAGTGGTAAATTGCTATGTGACTCCAATTAATATTTTATCACAAAATAACCTTTTATTGCTCATTTAAGTAAGCTATCCATAACACCTAGGACTTATCTATAACATGTTAATTAAGATATGATTCGAATAACATAAAGCTCACCTCTGTAAAGTATTTAATTTAGTGGTTTTTACTGAACTTCACTAAGCAGAAGATGGAGGAAGTAGGTCACCAATGTAGAAACAGCCCAACAGGCTTAAATTAAATAATTTAACAGTAACCTCTAAATTCTGAGAACCTAAAACCATTCTTAATTTATTTAAAGTGTCAACACTGTTTCTTTCCTGAATAATAATGGCCTTCAAAAGGGCTTCATGGTTTTTACTTTGGTGGTACACAGATGCATCAACTTTCAGAAGTCAGTGGGTGCTAAGAAAACCGAGGCCATTATACACCACTGAAATTCAAATAACTCACTATTGAAATAATAATTAAGGAAAGGCTCTATTTCTCTATCCACTTCTATTCCCTCAGCCACCGAGCAAGTCATCTGTACTTTAACAGTACCTAGTATCATTTCTCTTCCCCACAAAATAAAAGAATTCAAATAGATGTTCTCTGAAAGGGCTTCAGGCTCAAAGTCCCTAAATTCTGTATAGTGCATCTCAATATGCAGCATCCAGAAATAAAGGGAACCGCAGATGCTCTGACTTAATTGCTTATACATGTTTCCTATTTTGACAAAAAAAGGAAACTGTTTAAATACTATATTTTATCCCCAAGAACTTAAAGCCCCTCTCCTCATAAATTTCCAAACCTTAATTTCAGAGGATAAGCACCTTCTGGAAAAACATATTTTAAAAGTCAATATTTAGCCAATATGCTCTTAGAAAATTTGTGAAATTTTGGTTTAAATTACATAAGTGTAGGGCTGGGGATGTGGCTCAAGCGGTAGCGCGCTTGCGTGCAGTCCGGGTTCGATCCTCAGCACCACATACAAAGATGTTGTGTCCGCCAAAAAAAAAATAAATATTTAAAAAAAAATAAATTACATAAGTGTAAGTAACTAACTAATCAACATAAAAGCATGATAAAAAATATAAGCATTGTAAGATACATTTCCAATAGATTTGCCCAACAGCATTGTATGTTTATTCCTGTCTGACGTCCTCGGGAATCTAATTTGACAGCTCCTCTACACAATTTCTACCATGAGACTTCTCTGCCCATCTTGGCGCATGTGAACTGCTGCTGGGTAATATTTCCTTTGGCAACAAACCACCTACATACTTTGCAGAAACAGACCTTCAAGTGAACCCTCACAACTCAAACCCACATTCTTCCTTAAAATGTGAATTTTAAACTAAGTTTTGTAAAACAAGATGAACATATTTTATGGTACTAAAATGTTAACATATTTATTGAAATTTCAGAACAGAAGGATTCAATTCGAATTACAATCTCTCATAAATAGAAATAAGAAATGGTTTTGGTAAATCATATTCTGTCTGAACGTGTGTTGTTTTTCTTTCACTTGCCCTAAAATTATGGGAAGATATTCATTATACTATGCCTTAAAAATTAAAAATAAAATTAAATACAAATCTACAAAATAAATAATATAGGGCTGGGGGTATAGCTCAGTGATAGAACTCTTGCCTCTCATGCATGAGGCCCTGGCTTTGATCCTCAACACTACATAAAAATAAATAAAGATATTGTGTCCATCTACACCTAGAAAAAAAAATTTTTTTAAAGAAATAATATAAATGGTATTTCCAAAATTTATGAACCATACTTTCAATTCACTAGTTCCCCCTTATTTATTTATTTAATTGGGGGGGAGGGGGGATACTGGGAATTGAACCCAGGGGCACTTTACCACTGAGTTATAGCCCTTTTAACTTATTTATCTATTTATTTTATTTTGAGAAAGTGCCTCATTAAGTTGCTAAGGGCCTCATTACTTGCTGAGGCTGACTTTAAACTTGCAATCCTCCTGCTGCAGCCTCCCAAGTTGCTGGATTACAGGTGTGCACCACTATGCCTGGCTCAGTCCCACCTTATTATTCAATACACACTCCAACATGCCTTTCCCTAATCAATAGTAACCATGGCTGAAGAGGCAAAAAGTACATTTAAAGACTGAAGAAGCCCAAATGAACTGACGCACGTATGTAGGTCAAAGTTTCTCCTTATAAAGCCTCAATATAGGGCTGAGGATATAGCTCAGTTGGTAGAGTGCTTGCCTTACATGCACAAGGCCCTAGTTCAATTCCCGGCACCACAAAAAAAAAGCTTCAATATAATCCCACGTATGTTCTAATTTAATTCAAATATCTATTTAGCACTATGCTTCACATAATATAACATTTTACCAGATATAGAACCTGCCTGTTGGGAGCTGGCGACCGCACCCTGAAAATGGCGCTGGTTTCCTGCTTCTGCTTCTTTAGCAGTTAGAGTTGTTAGAGGTAAACAACTCCTTGTAAGGCTGTGGGGCTGGGCTCTGGCCTGCTTCCGCTGCGCTGTACCTATTAGACTTTTCCACGTGGTGCTAGTTCATTGGCGGGGCTGGGTACTTAAGCTAGGGCAGACCGACCGCTCACTCTCTTTTCCTGTTTTCTCGTCATGCTTCAAGGGTCCTGAATAAACTGCTGAAAGAAGAATCCTGTGTCGTGTTTTCCTTGCTGGCGAGGGGTCGCGACAATTGGTGGCCCGTACGGGGATGAATATTCCTCGAACCCGGGATTCAGAACTTTCAGCAGCCAGGGTGGTGCACCGGTAAGTTTCCCAGGTAAGTGGGAATCCACAAGCAAATAGCGGGGCGCTCCTCTGTAGATAAAGAGAGAGCGGGGAACTAATAGAACGGGACGCTCCTCTGTAGATAAAGAGAGAGCGGGGCTTTTGTACTTTCACTTTCTTTATAGCTTTGAAAACATTATGGGCGCTACCTCTTCAAGCCCAATTTTGTTGGCCCTGGATGGGTTGCTACGTTCAAAAGGACTTAAAGTGAAGCAGAGCACTTTGCAGATGTTTTTAAGAGAAGCTGATATAGCGGCTCCTTGGTTTGCTTTTTCTGGGAGTCTTACGATTCCTAGCTGGGACAAATTAGGGAAAGATCTGGATTTCGTTTATGAGCAAGGTACTTTAGAGGGTGGCGTTATACCACTTTGGAAGTTGGTTAGAGGATGTATAGCAGATGGTAAATGCCAGGAAGCTGTGGGTGAGGGTCAGGCCGTTCTTGAACAACTACATGAGGAAAAATCTGAGGAGTCACATAGCAAAGTGGCAGAGAGTATTAAGAGTAAGAGTAGTGAAAGGGCAAAAGAGCCTGAAAATAAAAATAGGAGAAGGCTCTATCCAGACTTGACCGAATTAAAAACACCCGAGGACACAAGCAGCTCAGAGAGTTCTGAGGACCTTGATATATTGTTACTGCAACTACGTAAGAGAAAAATGAAAAGGAAAAAAAGGGAGACACAAAGCATGAAAGCCTACTGTGAGAAGGGGGATAAATCTAATTTTGATAAATCTAATTCTGAAGAGGAGGTTGAGAATTTAGAATAAGATGCAGTGCCTGTTGTACCGCCCCCATATGTGGGGGGAGTCCAAAGCTCCGGGAGAACTTTTCATACACAAGTTTGGAGAACAATTAATACAGACATGGGACTAGCATACCCGGTTTTTCAGGACGCTAATAGGGGAAGATACCATGAGCCTTTAGATTTTAAAATAATTAAAACCTTGGCAGAATCCGTTCGCACTTATGGTGTAGATGCTGCTTTCACTCTTACTCAGGTAGAGGGGCTTACCAGATTTTGCATGACCCCCTCAGATTGGGCTAGTGTGGTGCGCCCTTGTGTCTCCCCAGGCAAATATTTGGACTGGAGAGCATTTATGCTAGAGGGCGCAGTAGAGCAGGCTGCCCAAAATCATGCGGCGGGACGCCCCGCCTGGGATAAAGATATGCTTTTGGGGCAGGGCAGGTTTGCCAATCAACAAACGGGATATCCTCCTGAAGTATATGAACAGATTAATAACATTTGTATCCGTGCATGGAAGTCACTCCCAAATAGAGGAGAAGTGTCTGGCAATCTGACTAAAATTATACAGGGCCCTACAGAACCTTTCTCAGAATTTGTTGCTAGGATGGTGGATGCTGCGGGAAAAATCTTTGGTGATCCCGATAGAGCCATGCCTTTGATTAAGCAACTTGTTTTTGAGCAATGTACTAAAGAATGTAAGGCAGCTATTACTCCCTATAAAGATAAAGGCATAGAGGCTTGGATGAAAGTCTGTAGAGAAATAGGTGGGCCGTTAACTAATGCAGGCCTTGTTGCTCCTGTTCTTCAACTCTCTCATAAGTCCAGCCCTGTTGCCGGAAAGTGTTTTAAGTGCGGTTAAGAAGGACATTTTAAACGAGAATGTCCTAATAAAAGGGGAACATCTAAAATTGAGTCCAATTCTGCTAGCCGTCAGCCCGGCTTGTGCCCTAGATGTAAAAAGGGAAAGCATTGGGCTAATGAGTGTAGGTCTGTCAAAGATATACATGGTCAGCCCTTACAAGATAGAAACGTGTCAAAAAACGGCGGGGGGGGGGGGCCGATCCCAGGGCAAGCAAATATATGGGGCAATGGAGAATGGGACAATGGAGAACGAGTCATGGCCGTCCCTGCGCCATCCCAAAATTCGCAGAGAGCCACTACAGGTGCCGCGGGATTGGACCTCTGTTCCGCCTCCAGACTCGTATTAACACCTAAAATGGGAATCCAACTGGTGGAAACTGACTTTAAAGGACTTTTGCCACCTGGCACTGTGGGTTTGTTGATTGGGCGTGCTTCCTCTATTTTACAAGGCCTTCACATTTTCCCTGGGATTATTAATCCGGATACGGTGGGAGCAGTAAAGGTTATGGTGGAAGCTCCAAAAGGTATTGTGTCCATTTCCCCAGGAGACCGGATTGCTCAATTGTTAATTTTACCCAGTTTACATACCCGTTTTCCTGCTGATTCCTTTTTAAGGACAAGTGATGAGATTGGAGCCACCAGAGGGAATTGTGTTTATTTGTCCTTGGATATGAGTGACCGTCCTACTTTAAAGTTAACTATAGAAGGCAAATCAATTTTAGGGCTATTAGATACTGGAGCATAATTGCACAAAAGGACTGGTCAAAAGGGTGGCCGGTGCAACTCTCAGATCAATCCCTAAGAGGTTTAGGATACGCTCAAGCTCCACAAGTCAGTTGTAGGCATTTATCATGGAAGGATTCTGAAGGACATTCTGGCACTTTTCAACCATACGTGCTTGATCTCCCAATCTCCCTATGGGGACGTGATCTTATGAAGGACATGGGGTTTCAACTTAGTAATGAATACTCAGTAGTTGCCCAGAAGATAATGCAAGACATGGGATATAGGCCAGGTTTAGGATTAGGAAAAAAAATTGCAAGGACGTAGACATCCATTAGAACCTCAACAAAAATTTAATAGGCATGGGCTGGGTTTTTCTTAGGGGCCGCTGAGGATCAGGTGCCCATTACCTGGAAATCAGGGGAGCCGGTGTGGGTGCCTCAGTGGCCGCTCTCCTCTGAGAAATCGACTGCGGCTCATACTTTAGTACAAGAACAATTAAAGTTGGGACATATAAAACCCTCCACTTCTCCATGGAATACACCCATATTTGTTATTAAAAAAAAAAAATCGGGAAAGTGGCGGTTATTACATGATGTACGGGCCATTAATGCTCAAATGCAGCTTATGGGGCCCATTCAGAGAGGTTTGCCTTTACTTTCAACCATTCCTAAATATTGGCCAGTGATATGCATAGATATTAAAGATTGTTTTTTCTCCATTCCGTTACATCCTCAGGACTCCGAACGTTTTGCCTTTACTTTGCCTTCGCGCAATCATGAGGAGCCCGATCTGAGGTTTGAACGGGTGGTTCTACCTCAAGGCATGGCCAATAGTCCTACCATGTGTCAAATGTTTGTGAGAGCGACCATTGCTCCACTCAGACAAAAGTATCCATTGCTAAAGTGTATACATTATATGGATGATATATTGCTGGCAGCCAAAACCAAATGTATGTTGGAGGCGGCTTACACTGATTTAGTACATTTACTACAATTAAAGGGTTTGCTTATTTCACCTGATAAAGTACAGACAGGAGACTCTATTGATTATCTTGGTGCTAGTATCTCTTGTGAAACTATTACACCCCAAAAGGTAAATCTTAGGACTGATAATTTACATACGTTAAATGATTTTCAAAAATTATTGGGTGACATAAATTGGATTAGGGGCTACTTGCATATTCCCAATGTTGAATTAAAACCCTTGTATGAAATTCTTAAAGGTGATTCAGATCTTACTTCCCCTCAACATCTTACTGAGGAAGCCAGGTCAGCGTTACTTAAAGTGGAAGAGGCTATACAACATGCTAGCCTTTGCAGGGCTTCAAGAGGATAAGCCTCTTCAATCATGTGTGCTCGCCACTGTACGGCAACCTACTGGAGTTTTGTGGCAAGATGGTCCTTTGTTGTGGATACATCCATGTATATCCCCTGGAAAATCCCTTGAGTATTATCCTGATGCAGTTGCTTCTTTAGCTATGTTAGGGATACAACAAAGTATACAATTTTTTGGTTTTCCTCCTGCGTCTGTGATTGTCCCTTATACGTGTCAACAAATTCAAGTTTTGTGTGCTAACCTGGATAATTGGGCTATATTACAATGCTCTTTTCTAGGAGAAATAGATAATCACTATCCTTCACACCCTCTTATTACATTTGTTAAAGAACATCCTATCCTTTTCCCTAAAATCACTTCTTCTACGCCTATCCCAGGAGCTGCAAATATCTTTACAGATGGATCTAAAACTGGTATTGGAGCCTATGTGGTAAATGATCAACCTCCTATCCTACATCAGTTTGCTCCTGGCAATCCACAATGGGTGGAGCTGCAAATTGTCATAAAAGTATTTGAACAATGTCCGTTTCCTTTTAATTTAATCTCAGATTCTGTTTATGTAGTTCAAGCTTTAAAGGTGTTGGAAGCAGTGGGTCCCATACACACATCAGGAGTAATGTCTTCCCTTTTTCTCCATCTTCAAACATTGATTTGGAATCGCTCCGCCTGTTTTTACCCCTTGCATATTTGAGCCCACACAGGTTTACCGGGTGCTCTTTCTGCTGGCAATGCCCAAGCTGATCTTGCTACTTGTCCTTCTTGGATGTTCCCTGTTTCCTCCTTAGATCAAGCTAGAAACTTTCATAGTAAATTTCATATTAATGCACGAGCACTCCAGAAGCGCTTTACTATCTCCAGTGCTGATGCTTGGCAGATTGTATTGGATTGTCCTAATTGTATCATTTTACATCATCCCCTTCTGTGGGCATAAATCCTCGTGGTTTTGCGGCCTTTAACTATATGGCAAATGGACGTTACTCATGTTCCCGACTTTGGCAAACTTAAATATGTCCATGTGTCTGTAGATACTTGTTCTGGCATTATCCATGCTTCTGCTTTGTCTGGTGAAAAGGCTGGAAATGTTATCACGCATTGCTTGGAAGCCTGGGCAGCCTGGGGATTACCACAGACCATTAAGACGGACAATGGTCCAGCGTATACTGGACGACAATTTTCTTCTTTTTGCAACCAGATGGGTATCCAGCTTGTCCACGGTTTACCCTACAATCCACAAGGTCAGGGTATTGTAGAGCGCGCTCATAAGACTCTAAAAGAGATGTTGGTAAAACAAAAAGGGGGAATTTGCTTAGGCCACACCCCGAAAGAGCGCCTCTCCTTGGCTCTATTCACTATTAATTTTTTGAATCTGGACATCCAACGGCGCTCTGCTGCGACTAGGCACTGTTCGCCCTCTGCCCCGAACTTTGGGCACGTTAAGTGGAAAGATGCACTTTCTGGATAATGGTATGGGCCTGATCCTGTGCTGGCATGGGCACGAGGTTGTTTGTGTTTTCCCACAGGACCGAACGGAACCGTTGTGGGTGCCAGAGCGCCTCGTGCGGAAAGTTCCTCAAGCTCCATCAGGAAGGAAGAATGAAGATGAACAAGATGAGGTGCTTGATGCTTCTCCTGATGATGATCGGACATGAGGTCATCTGGACTGCAGAACGACTCCTCTGGGCAGTGGTAAAGACGTGGCCATATCCATTGCCCGTTACTTCTCAGGCTGGTGTACTTCCATTTTTCTTCACTACTAATGGCTCTGCTACCATGGATTGGCCGACCTTGCCTATGGATACTGTAGCAGCTATTGATAACTTTTCTACTGTTTCATTATTTGACACATTGTGTTTCTCTGTACATGTTAATTACTCTGATTCCATACCTTGTATTATGTTAACCAATCAATCTTTGGGCTGGTTTGATAGTGATGGTTCCTGGGGCTCAAATGGTAATGCTACTGTAATCAATGGTGTTTTTCCTGCTAAGGTATTGAGAGCCAATACTTCTATTCCTCAACAACTGGCATTGTTGCCCATAAAAACTAGTAAAGCCATAAAAACTAGTTCACCAGCCTGGACTGGATGTCAGGGCTCATTGACCCCTCACTTTATTAATTCTAACAAAACCTTTACCTTTTCCTTAACAACCACCTACAAGAATGCTACTTTTCTAGGGTTCAATTTCACTTATAATAATCCTACTCAAGCTGCTTTCTCGAATCCTTTTGACTCCTGGGTATTATGCACTCGTTTGGGCGCCTGCTCACAACTTAATGCCCTCGGATTTATTGATGGAGGTAGTGTTCAAAAGTGTAACTACACTTACAATACTCTGCTGGTAGTTTCGAAGAGCAAGTGAAAGTCAATTGCAGTGACCTATTTAGGTTTGCACCAACACCTGTGTGTGTATGGCCCCCATTCATGTTATTGGTGTTCAATTATTCATCTCCTTTACTCAATTGTTCTAACCAGACGTGTAGACTTGTACAATGCTGGAATGCCTCTTTGGAGGACTCTGTTGTGGTAGTACATGTGCCCTCCTACTTGCCTTTACCTGTGTCTATTGATGATGATAATTTGCCTGTATTATTTGCAAAGAAACAAAAGAGACTTTGGTATAACTGCAGCCATTGTGGCGGCCGTTGCATCTTCTGCTGTTGCGGCAGCCACTGCCGCCGCGGCTCTCGCTACTGCTGTGCCTACTGCTGATGCTGTGAACAAGCTTGCGGGTACTGCTGCAACAGCCATGGAGACTCAGACTATGATGAATCAACATCTACATCGTGGCATTGTGCTTCTAAACCAGCGGGTAGATCTACTACAAGACCAAGTGGACATTTTGAGTCAAGTACTCACTCATGGGTGTTTACTGCCCATGGATGGACTATGCATTACTCCCTTAGCTTTCAATAACTTGACTAGGGCCGCTAATTTGTCTAGACAACTGGGATCTATGCTTACAGGGGTCTGGTCAGCAGAGTTTGATAACCTGACTATGCTGTTGAGACAAGAAATTTAGAGTGAGTAATACGCGTGTCCACATCACTCCCATGAAAGATGTAATCTAATGGTTATCTAAATTTTTAGTTTTTTAAAACAATGGGCAGGCATGGGTGCACTGGCTGTGGTCTTGGTACTTGCCATTGTATTGTGCCTGTGGTGTCTGGTTCGTATGCGCAGGCAGCAGCGGGTACGGAATCTTATGCTCATACAAGCCTTTGCTGCTTTGGAGGCAGGACAGTCCCCTCAAGCATGGCTCACCATGCTCAAGTGATCGACACAGCACAGGGTGCGAGGCAAGGCACTGCACTTGGGAGCTCTAGGTTTGAGTCCCAAGAAAAGCATGTCCTATTGCATGTGGGTTTGATGTCGACGCCCCACCTCCATGAAAAAGGCATCGGTCGGAATGGTGACTCGCCTGGGGAGGCGCCCCTCAGGAGTGTGCCATTATTTACGGCCACTTTTGCACAATGGAGATAGGACCTCTACTTTTACCTGTTGCTTGTAATTAGAAAAGGGGGAACTGTTGGGAGCTGGCGACCGCACCCTGAAAATGGCGCTGGTTTCCTGCTTCTGCTTCTTTAGCAGTTAGAGTTGTTAGAGGTAAACAACTCCTTGTAAGGCTGTGGGGCTGGGCTCTGGCCTGCTTCCGCTGCGCTGTACCTATTAGACTTTTCCACGTGGTGCTAGTTCATTGGCGGGGCTGGGTACTCAAGCTAGGGCAGACCGACCGCTCGCTCGCTCTCTTTTCCTGTTTTCTCGTCATGCTTCAAGAGTCCTGAATAAACTGCTGAAAGAAGAATTCTGTGTCGTGTTTTCCTTGCTGGCGAGGGGTCGCGACACCTGCCTGCTGGTTTATGTTCTAGTAAAGAGGATGAAGACTATACAAATTTAAACATAATACTATCATGGCATTACACAGTTGTAAAAGTACCTTCTGGAAAGGTTTGTTCATTATAAAATGTATGACCTTGAACAGATCATTTTTCTTCCTAGAAAAGCACAGCTAACGAAAACTGAAACAAAAGCAAATGGAAATATGAATATCCTCTATCTATTAAACAGCTTTCCAAATGAAAAAGAAAATGTGTCTAACCATAAGAAAGAAAAAAATCAGTATTAGAGAAACTTTTCTAAAGAAAAAGTGAAAACCTTCCCAATCTGTTTTCTAAGCTTTGATGCTCTTGTACAAGAATAAAACATTGTATTATCTGAAGCATAATGTTAAATAGATATTTGAATTAAGTTAGAGCATGTATGAAGCCATGGGTTCAAACCCACCACCACAAAAAAGAATAATCTTGAAGTCAAAATCTGAATAAAAGTCACAATGAACATAAACATATATTCAAAAATTCTCAAATATATATTACCAAATTAAATCCAGCAACATATAGAAAAGGATCATGTCAAAAGTGATTAGGATTTATTCCAGAAATGCAAGATTGGTTTAATATTAGGAGAAAAAAATCAATACATCAGCAAGAATAAAAAGGAGGAATAAAATCATAATCATCTCAATAGACACAGAAAAAGCAACTGATACAATTAAATACTCTTTCAGGATTTTTAAAAAGATCCAAGGACTTCGACTTCTGGCCAAGATGTAGTAACAGGAACTTCAAACAGCTAAAAGAAAGCTTATGAAGTAGACTAAATGGTTTTCAAGACACTGGATGAGAGACAACAAGGAACAAAGATCTCTGGGGACAAAACCGAGGAACAATTGCCCCAGTTCATTGCCTTAGAGTTCTTTCAGGGTGTGGCATGGGCCAGGGAACCAGGCAGAGCCCAAGTGATGCCCTGAGTTGAAGAGACGGAACTGAAAGTCCAACGCAGCTAAGGATTAGAGGGCAGAGTATCACAGAGGAGAAGGCTGCACAGAGGAAGACGCTGGACGGCTGCACAGAGTCAAGTACTGATCAGCTCATGTATGAAAGAACACTACCAAGGGTAGAAGCAAGAACAGCCTGTTTCGATTGAACAGTCTGAAGCTCACTCAGAGCCAATAACCGTACCTGCTCCCACCAGCCACACTTGGGAAACCTTGCCATTTCAGGTAAAGTTAATTGCCAGAAGAGTACAAAATGATAAGCCCTAGTGATGACAGCTCTCAGTGATGCTCTAGTTCCACCTAGCAAAGCTTAAAAGTTATACCTGAGAGGATCAAAACATTCAACATGGTTTAACTATATCTCAGGGAAAATCTCAAGATTAATAGAAAAGAAAAAAAATAAGTATCCATACCCCTACAGTGTCTAGCATCAAAGCAAAGATTAACAGGCATGCTAAGAAGCCAGGAAATGAGAGAACACCAGTCACAACAATCCAGAAGCCAGGTGTGGTGATACATACCCGTAATCCCAGCAATTTGGGAGGCTGAAGACAGGAGGATTTGAGTTTGAAGATAGCCTCAGCAACTCAGTGAGACCCATCTCAAAAAAAATTGACATTAAAAATATTATAATTATAGGAATACACATATTTTTCTATAACAGACAGATAGTAAATCTTTTAGGTTTTATAAGACATGAAGTCAATGCAGCTGGGTGCCATGATCATCATGCCTATAATCCCAGCAGCTCAGGAAGCTGAAACAGGATGTCAAGTTCAAGTCCAGCCTCAGCAACTCAGTGAGATCCTAAGGAACTTAGCAAGACTCTGTCTCAAAAATAAAAACTAAAAGGGCTTGGGATGTGTCTCACTGGTTAAGCACCCCTGGGTTCAATTCCTAGTACCAAAACCAAAACAACACAACAAAAACTACTCAATGTGGGTAGGTCCTGAACAGGCTGGTCACATGACAAACAGGCTATACAAACAACCAATAAACATATACAATGGTGGATGACTTCATTCATCATCAAAGTAACACAAATCAAAACCATATTGTGAACCAGGCATGGTGGCACATGCCTGTAATCCCAGCAGTTTAGAAGGCTAAGGCAAGAGGATAGAGACAGAGAGTTCAAAGCCAGCCTCAGCAGTTTAACAAGCCCCTAAGCAAATCAGCAAGACCCTGTCTCAAAATAAAATTTAAAAGTGGGCTGAGGATATGGCTCAGTGATTAAGTGCCCCTGGGTCCAATCCCCAGTACCAAAAAAAACCACACATTGTGCTCCAGATCTCGGCTTCTAATACGATTCTCCAGTAAAAAGAACCAAGAATCTTCAGAGAAATGTCTGTATCCAGGACTGAGGCAAGAAATATACCAGATGATCCTAGTAGTGTCAGAAAGTAAGTTAGTGCTTAAAACAAAATCAACCTATAATGGTTGCTGCATGCCAAAACGACACAGCAGCTAACTGAAAGGCTTCTTTTTTTTTTTTTTAAAGAGAGAGTGAGAGAGGAGAGAGAGAGAATTTTTAATATTTATTTTTTAGTTCTCGGCAGACACAACATCTTTGTTGGTATGTGGTGCTGAGGATCGAACCCGGGCCGCACGCATGCCAGGCGAGCGCGCTACTGCTTGAGCCACATCCCCAGCCCCTGAAAGGCTTCTTCAATGGTCAAAGCTGGAGCTATTAGAGCAACAAAATAAATAAAGCACTTCTGGATTATAACCCAAAATATAAAATAAATATCCATGAGTCCAATGATAAAAATACATAATTAAAAATGAAGAATTGAAATTAATTTCTGCTGATACTTTGCCCTCAAGGAAGTGGATTACAACTGTCAATGTGGACTGTACATAGTGACTTCTACTAAGTTCACAGGAAAGAAATCTGACAACCCCATCTCAACCATCTCATCAAAGTTAACATCAACTGTCATAAATCATGTACACAGCAGGTACCTTTGATATCATATGATATGAATGGTACTTCACCTCTGTGGTCTTTCTCCCTAAAAGTCCATAACTTAAGGGGCTGGGGTTGTGGCTCTGTGCTAGAGCGCTTGTGTAGCATGTATGAGGCACTGGGTTCGATTCTCAGAACTGCATACAAATAAATAAAAAATAAAGATCCACTGACAACTAAACAATATTTTAAAAATCTATAACTCAAATCAAATCAAAAGAATAACAGACAAATCCCAACTGAGAGACATTCTACAAAATATTCCTCAAAACTATCAAAAGTAAGAAAAGTCTGAGAAATTGTCACTATCGAGAGAAACTCGAGAAAATATGATAATTACATGTAATGCAGTACCCCGGGTGGAGTACCAAAAGGATATTAGACAAAAAAAAATTTTTTTTGTAGTTTTAGATGGACAGCATGCCTTTATTTATTTTTATTTGGTGCTAAAGATTGAATCCAGTGCCTCACACATGATAGGCAAGCACTCTGCCACTAAGTTACAGCCCCAGCCCTGGACAAAGAATTTTTTTTAAAGTGGAATAAAGTATCAATCTTTGTTAAAAAAAAAAAATTTAGAAGTACATACAATCATATTTTTATGATATCTTGTGTTCTATGTTCATTTAAAAAGAAATGATAAATCCAGAAAGCATAAAGAAAGAAATAACAATTACCCAAAATTCCACTCTCTGAAGGTAATCATGATTCCAAGGTCATGGTTTCCATAGTGTATGCTCAGGCACCTCGTGGCACCACATCAAACTGACATCATATTGACAAATATTTTTAAATTTTTAGGGGAATACAGTGACATCTATCGGATAATATACAAAGTACAGGTAATTCAGTTTTTATGTTAACTCCACATTCCTTTTACTTCTGTCTTATCTTTGCAAAGCTTATTTTTCAGTGGCTGCTAGCTTGAAAAAAAAAAAAAAGCTGGACGAGTGGTACACACCTGTAATCTCAGGGACTCAGCAAGCTGAGGCAGAGGTTAGCAAGTTCAAGTTCAGTTTCAACAGAGCAAGACCCTATCTCAAAATTAAAAATTAAAAATGGACTGGGGATGTAGCTCAGTTGCAAAGTACCCCTTGGTTCAATTCACAGTATAAAAAAATAAATATTTATCTCATGTGACAATCATATAGTACAAAAGATGAGGTAAACCCAATATGATTCCAAGGTGTGACAGCCAGTGTACAGTCCAACACACACACACCATTATTAATTGTGGTTATTA
This sequence comes from Urocitellus parryii, assembly GCF_045843805.1. NCBI lineage: Eukaryota > Metazoa > Chordata > Mammalia > Rodentia > Sciuridae > Urocitellus > Urocitellus parryii. The sequence continues at coordinate 201,735,435 of NC_135534.1, forward strand.
AAGAATTAAATAATTTTTTAACAAAACCACAGGTATACTATATACCTACTATAATGGTTAAAATTTTTAAATATCAAGTGTTGGCTCTAGAAACTGGAACCTTGACAGAAATAGCTGAAAGGAATGTAAATTGGTACCACCACTTTAGAAAACTGTCAAAATTTACTTGACAATGCTCATTTTGTATGATCCAGAAACTCTTTTAGATAAATAGCCTAAAACAACTCTTGCATATGTATATATCAGTATGTACTTTTAAAATGTTTCTGATTGCACTGTTGGTGTTTTAGAAACAAATCAACTGCCCACATGTAGAAGAATGGACCAATTGTAAAACACTCAAGTAAACTGAGAATTAATGAAACACATCTATGTGCACCAACATGAGTGAATCTCAAACTACTAATAATGAATGAAGAAAACGGAAGAAATATAAAGTTTAACAAATTTATATTTATTTATTTATTTATTTTAGTTTTAGGTGGACACAATATCTTTATTTTATTTTTATGTGGTGCTGAGGATCAAACCGAGTGCCTCATGCATGCTAGGCAAGCACTCTACCACTGAGCCACATCCCCAGCCCTAAAATTTAACAAATTTAAAACCAAAAAATATATTTACAGTTATATCCATATCATTTCTAATATATTTGCAATTATGTCCCATATGTAAAGTCACCTAATTTTTTTTTTTTTTTTTTGGTATTGGGGATTGAACCCAGGGCTGCATGAGCCACCATGCCCGTGTCTTAAATTTTTAGCGGGGTGAGGGGTAGACTGGTGATTGAACCCAGAGGTATTTTACCACTGAGCCACATCCCCATCCCTTTTTATTTTTTATTTTGAGGCACAGTCTCACTAAGTTGCTGAGGCTGGCCTTGAAGTTATGATCCTCCTGCCTCAGCCTCCTAAATTTCTGGGATTATAGGCATGCACCACTACACCTGGCATCATCGTCTTTTTTTTTTTTTTAATATTTTGTAGTTGTCAATCGATTTTTAACTTTATATTTTTATTCATATGTGTTGCTGAGGATCGAACCCAGGCCCTCACACATGCCAGGCAAGGGCTCTACCACTAAGCCACAACCCTTGCCCCATCGTCTTCTTTAAATTATTTTTCTAGTACTGGGAATGGAACCTGAGTCTCAAGCATGCTACCTAGGCACTTTACCACTAAGCAACACCATCAGTATGCGCCCCCCACCCCACGCTTTTTTTTTTTGAGATAGGGTCTTGCTTAATTGGGAGACTTGCCTCAAACTCTGTTCTCCTGCCTCAGTCTTCCAAGTAGCTAACATTATACACATTTACCACCATGCCCAACTTTTTAAATGCAAGGTAATGAAAATAATGGTGAATGCCACAGAAAAGAAAATCAGGAATTCCAAGGTATTGAAAATATATTATTTTTTAAGTTGACCAATGGGAACAAAGAGGTTTATTATCATTCTTTAAACTGTACATGTCATGCATACTTTTTTGTATATTATATTTCATTTAAAATAATTACAAGTAATAACTTGCAGTATCACTGCCTAATCTATCAGTAAATCCCTGATACTAACACTATAAAGAGGTCTAATAACAAGCATCAGTCCACCCCACTCTTGTTTAGAAATCTCTCCATTACCTCCTTCCTAATCTTTTCTCCCAAAGAGTCATTTTGGTCTTCACTTCTTCAGAGAATCTTTAATCCTGGAGAAATCTAAAACACGCCTATTTTAATTCCTTAGTCCCTTTAGCCTTCCCAGCATCCCCCTGTGCTGAAGTTCTTGGGAGTGCTGTTCATTCTGGGGGTGTAATCCATTTCAGATTGCACCTTTTCTGCTGATTCTCCTTCTCCCTTCCTAGTCCGAAAATAATAACACCCACCCTAGGAGGAGCAGCAGTAGTAGTGGTGACTAGAAGTAGAAATGAACAGTCAGCATCTTGTGGGAGGAACTATCTAAACACTTTACACTCACAGATCATCTAGGAAGTAGATATCATTGCTTCACAAGAAGCTGACTTATAAAGAGGATATTGACTTACAAAGCTACACACCTGGCCTGAATCAATCCAAAGTCACTGCCTACTATTAAGATACACATAACCTTCTAAATTAGAACACAATAATGGAGTTAGCTGGACATGGGTGTTATTGCCCAATTTGTACTTTCTTTAGTAAACAATTCAAAATATAATATGAAAAATGCAAATCAATGAGGTAATAATAATCAATAAAGGGAAGAAATCCAGTACAGTGGCACACATCTGTAATTCTAGCAACTCAGAAGTATGTGGCAGAAGAATCACAAATTCAAGGTCAGCTCAAGCAACATAGTGAGAACCTGTCTCAAAACACAAAATAAAAACGGCTGGGGATGTAGCTCAGTGGCAGAGTACTCCTGGGTTCAATCCCCAGTCCTGAAATAGGTAAGTAAATAAAATAAGGGAAGAGGACACCAAATCCATTTTTCCTCTCAGAAAACTAACAATGCTCCTGAAGGTAGAAACACATCTTGTTTTTAGGGTTGAAGCAGTCTGATACATAGAGTGATCTCAACATTCTGGCAAGCAGAATATCAATCCAATTATCTATTGCTATACAACTTAGTGGCTTAAAGCAGTCTTTTACTGTGCTCCTGAGTCTGCATTTTGAGTAGGATGTGGCAGGGACAGTGCATCTCTGCTCTCCATGGCACCCATGGGGCACTTTCATGGGGATCTGGAGGTGTGGGATCTGATTTTAAGAAGCTTATGCATGTGCCTGGCAGGCAGATGCTGGATGTCAGCTGGGAGCTTCATGGGGCTAAGGGACAGAAGCTTTCAGTTTGTCTCCCATCCCGGCCTCTCAGGACTGCTTGGGTTCCTCACACCACAGCATGCTAGGTGGTTCCAGAAGCGAGTGTACCAAGAGAAACAGGCAGAAGTACATGGCATTTTTATGACTCAGCCCCCAAATCACATAGCATTATTGGAGCCACTAACATGTCATTAGTGGAAATAGTTATGAAGGCCTGAATGATGGGAACAGTCTTCATGAGATGGGGAGCAGTGTCAAAGTCACATTTTAAGTAAAACATGTAGATTGAAAGACACTGCTATAGACATCCTTGGGTAATACAATCCGTCATACCAATGGAGGTCAGAATATACCAAAGCTAACCTTTTGTTAACAGTATTTATTGGTTTTTATTAAGTAGGTTTTTCATTTAAAGGCAAAGGGCAAAGCTGGGCATGGTGGCACTCGCCTGTAATCCCAGCGACTATGGAGGCTGAGGCAGAAGGATTGGGAGTTCAAAGCTAGCCTCAGCAATGGCAAGGTGCTAAGCAACTCAGTAAGACCCTGTCTCTAAATAAAATATAAAATAGGTCTGGGATGTGGCTCAGTGGTTGAGTGCCTCTGAGTTCAATCCCTGGTACCCACCCCCCACCCCACCCCACACCCCCCAAAAAAAAGAAGCAGCAGCAGCAAAGGGCAAAGAAATGGAAGACAATAACCTGGAGTTTCTGCTCCCCTGTAACTAACTTAATCCAATTGCCTACTAGTAACTATCTTCACAGTCCAACTGTAATAGAGAAAAAGAGAAGAAAAAGTAAATAATTGCCCAGAATTAAAGTAATAAGGCTGGGCAGAGTGGTACATTCCTGTAATCCCAATGATTGGGGGGTAGGGGGTTAAGGCCAAAAGATCATCAAGTTCAAGGCCAGCCTTGGCAATTGGGTGAGTTCTGGTCTCAAAACTAAAACTTAAAAAGGACTGGGGATGTAACTCAGTGGGGAGTGCCCTGGTGTTCAGTCCCCAACACCACACAAAAAAATAAATAAAAAGAACAAAAATAAATAAAAGACAGGCTGGAATTGTGACTCAGTGGTAAAGAGCTGGCCTGGTATGCATGAGGCACTGGGTTCAATCCTCAGCACCACATAAAAATAAAATAAAGGTATTGTGTCCACCTACAACTAAAAATTATATGCTTTAAATAAAGAGAAATAAAATAAAGGAAATACATAAATTCTCACTAAAAATTAAGCATTAAGTTGGATGAACCTTTTGACACCACTTAGTTCTAGCCACTACCAGAAAACAGATGACCTCATTTAAATTTCAATGAAGATCAGGAAAACCTCTTACCTTTAATAAAATTCTAAAACAAGCAAATTTTTATTCGTTCATTTGATTTTCTGATGTTAGTAATGGTAACAACCTTCTTAAATGAAATAACATCAGGGCTGGGGTTGTGGCTCAGAGGTAGTGCACTTGCCTGGCATGTGTGAGGCACTGGGTTCAATTCTCAGCACCACATATAAATAAATAAATTAAATAAAGGTCCATCAACAACTTAAAAAAATAGTTACTTAAAAAAAATAAAAACATTAAATTTCGTTAAGATAAAGGAAAAGCTAAGGTACCTGCATCCTGTTTCAAAGTAGGGTTTACAGGCAGAGACAACAGATTATATAACAGATGTTGGGAAGACATGAACCAAACCCCTTGAGCATGTAGACAAGCACAGTGACAGGAACTCTGTCAGCTCTGGAGATTTCACCAGCATGGATGCTACCTGCTCTATAAACGAGTTCTTACACAGGCTCCAGGCTGAAGCTCCAGTCCTCTTTTTATAAACTATAGCAAAACATGGCTCCAGAGATCATTCAGTCCAGTGGTTCCCAGTGTTTTCAAAAGCAAGGACCTCTTTTCAAAATGAAAATTCTAGCCAGGGGGGCTGGGGTTGTGGCTCAGGGGTAGAGCGCTTGCCTAGCATGCATGAGTCACTGGGTTCGATTCTCGGCACCACATACAAATAAATAAAGGTCCATCAACAACTTAAAAATAATTTAAAGAAAAAGAAAAATTCTAGCCAGGCTGGTGGCACACACCTGTAATCCCAGCAGCTCAGGAGGCTGAGGCAGGAGGATTCGAAGTTCAAAGACAGTCTCAGCAACTTAGTGAGGCCCTTGAACTTGTGATCCTCCTGCCTTAGCCTCCTCAGTCCACAGGCATGCACCACCACACCTGGCCCTTTTCCCTCTTTGTAAGTTGATTATCTCAGGTATCTATTACAGTGACAGAAAGTAACTAAAACACAGGCACAAATGCTTTCAAAGCCTGTGGAACACATAAAGAGAGGACTTAGGAGGAAAGAAACCCAATAAGATTGCAGAGAGTGGTGGGCTGGGGTTGTGGCTCAGTGGTAGAGCACTTGCCTAGCATGTGTGGTGTACTGGGTTCCATCCTCAGCACTGCATGTAAATAAATAAAATAAAGGTCCAACAACAACTAATAAAAATATTAAAAGAAAAGGAAGAGGGCTGGGGATGTGGCTCAAGCGGTAGCGCGCTCACCTGGCATTCGTGCGGCCCGGGTTCGATCCTCAGCACCACATACAAACAAAGATGTTGTGTCCACCAATAACTAAAAAATAAATATTAAAATTCTCTCTCTCTCTCTCTCTCTAAAGAAAGAAAGAAAGAAAGAAAAGAAAAGAAAGAATGCAGAGTGGTGTCTTGCCCTAGAGGGAAATGTTTCCCAAACAGCTGCCAAGTTCATGAAAATCTAAGTCCCTCTCCTTTTGCTTAGCTTGTGGTAAAGATGACCATATCAGAATAGATCACAAAGCTAGTAACATGGAAGTGCTGACAGGTTTGGAAATCAGAAAGCAAGGCCATAAAAGACTAGGCTTATGGCCAGGTGTGGTAGTACATACCTGTAATCCCAGCAACTCAGGAGGCTGAGACAGGAGGATCACAAGTTCAAGACCAGCATCAGTAATTTAGTGAGACCCTATCTCAAAACAAAAAAATTTAAAAAGGACTAAAGATGTACCCCAGTGGTAAAATGCCCCTGGCAGTAACAACAACAACAAAAACAACTAGGCTTGTCGGTTCTCCAGAGAAACAGAACCAAAAGAGATTTATTATAAGGAATTGATAAATGTAATTATGGGGTTGAAAAGTCCCAAGATCAGCAGTAGTAAACTAGAGACTTAGGAAAACCAATGGTGTTGTTCTAGAACAAGTCTAAAGGCCTGAGGCCCAGGAAAGCCAATGGAATAAGTTCCGGTTAAAGAGCAAAATTTTGGTTTGAGCCCAAAGTCGGGAAAAGACCAATGTCCCATCACAAGGAGTTAAGTGGGAGGAGTTGTCTTACTTAGTCTTTTTGCTCTGGTCAGGTCTTCAAATGATTAAATAAGTCTCATGCACATGAAGGAGGCCAATCTTATTTACTCAATCTTCTGATTCAAATGTTAGCCTCATCCACAAAATACCTTGAACAACATTCCAAATATCTGGGTACCACCACAGTTTCCTGGACTTCACAAGTCTGATTTGACTTATGTTACAACTACTCCTAGACTGTCAAGAAAAGGATGACGAGAGTTTAAAACCTGGTGACAAACCCAAGCAGGGGACTACTTCCCAATATGAGGCAGGAGAGCAGGGAGGGCAATGTCTGTGAAGTGAAGGCAAATGGTTCATTTGCTCAGTTTTAGGACAGGCACACATCACTGCCTGAAACTGAACTGCCCTTCAGTGCCTGGAATCAAAAGATACCTGCTTCCAAAACACACATAAGCTCTTGCTCTCACTCTCCTGTGCACATATACATGCTAGCACTCTCTCTCTCTCTCTGCCCATGAGAGGCCTACCCAGAATGAGAGAAAACTTAAGATACTGGGTCCCTTGGGTACAGTACTAGGAAAAAGGAGACTCTCCAAGGAAAATCTCAGGCTCACATAACTCAGCTTTCTGAAGCCAGGACAATGAGTCAAACTTCTGGCCAGAACTACAGACATCTCCAGGCTCAACCAGATTAAGGGGATCCCCTTCCAAGTTTGCTGGTGTGAGCCACTCACAGGGCTGCCAGCAAACTGCAGAAGATCCGTGCTCACTCTTGTGGCTGTTGGCAGGCCTCACTTCCTCACCACATGGCCCTCCCCTGGGTGCCTGGTTTCCTCCTCTCCAGAGCTGCTTCACTAATGGTAGTGGGCCTTCCCCAGAGCAAGTTGAGAGTGGAGAGAGAGAGGGAGAAAGGGGCGGGGGGGGGGGGGGGGGGAGGGAATGCAAATGAAGAGAGAGACAGAGAAAGAGAAGGGGGTGGGGGACCTCAAGGTGGAAAACAATCTTTTTTTTAAACTCCAAACTAGGAAGTGCGTCCCATAGCTCTGCTGTGTCGTATTCTCTAGAAGTCACCAAGTCAGTCCACATTCAAGGGGAGAATTAAGCTCCACTTTTTAAAGAAAGCAAAATCAAAGAATTTATGTATAGATCTTTTAAAAAATCACCACAGAGACCCAAAGAATTAAGGAGGGGGAAGAAGGTCACTGGATAAGTTATGGAGGCATCAGTGGGTGTTTATTCTCATTGTAGTCCCCAGTCCCCAAGAGTCCTCCTATTTGCTTCCTCAAGGGAGGTTTGTGTTTGTTTTCTGAAAATGTGATCTCCTTGAGGAGTATGCTGAGGAAAGGGTGGAAGGATGAGTGTCTTTGAGGGGAGAAAGAAGGAAAAGGGAGTGATTTAACTGGGAAAGGGAAGAAAATCTTAGGGACCCTTCAAAGAAGGGGCCTTGCAACCTCATTTCCAGGCAGTGCTGTAGATACAAGGCAAATCCTTCCAGGAAAATGGGCACATGCTGTACTAAGGAAAGCCGAAACCCAGACTCCAGAATCCCACGGATCTCACACCTGAGGGTGGCCACAACCATCAAGCACCAAAGTACAAAGACTCACATCTTCTTAGATGACATACTTACTGGACACAGCCATATGGACTGAACACTCATCTTCTACCCTTCTCCTGGCTCCTCCTAAGCCTCTCAGATTCCTAAGGAGAAGTGGTTGCCCATTATTAATCACTGAGACTGAATTTCTCATCAGTTTGCTGGAATTGGGGAGTTGGAGAGAACGCGATTGGATTTAATTTCACTTAAAGGAAATAAAATATTGTACATTTCCTGGTTATCTGATTTTTTAAACTAAGATTTCTGCTTGCTATATATATGGTCATTAATGTACTAAAATAGGGATATATTTTACAAACAAGGAATTTTGGGGGTTTCAAAGTAAGCTCCAAAAAACTATTCCATCAGAATATTAAGATTTTTTGCCAGCTATGAGTGCACACACCTGCAATCCCAGCAACTCAGGAGGCTGAAGGAGGAGGTTCACTGACACACTCTTCACTCAAGATAGCCCAAATAAATTCATATTCACCCTCCCAAACTTGTTCTTGCTCTACATCTGCTGCCTCAATTCAAAGCATTCCCATTCAACCTATTTATTTATTTTTTTAGTTGTAGTTGCACACAATACCTTTGTTTTATCCACTGAGCCACAATCCCAGCCCTCAAACCTATTTTTTTTAATTTTTCTTTTTTTAGTTATACATGGACACAATACCTTTATTTATTTATTTTTATGTGGTGCTGAGGATCGAACCCAGTGCCTCACACGTGCTAGGCAAGCGCTCTACTGCTGAGCCACAACCCCAGCCCTCAACCTATTCTTCAAGCTAAAAACTCCTCAATATACTGTGAAAAAAATTAAAAGGCGAACAAGCTATAGATGGGAGAAAATAACTGTAAAATATATACCTGATTTTAAAATTTTTTCCAGAATACACAGAAAACACTTTTGACCAACAAGGAAGACAAAAGTAACTAAAAAAGAAAAAAAAAGGCTTAATACCTAATCAACTAATTTTAAATTACCAACATTATTTGGATCCTGTTTGAACAAAAATATTTTTTAAAACTGGCCAGGGGCCTTGGGCTGTGGCTCAGCAATAGAGTGCTTGCCTAGCACACATGAGGCACTAGGTTTGATCCTCAACATCAGATATAAATAAATAAATAAATAAATAAAGGTATTGTGTCCATCTACAATTAAAAAAAAAAAAAAGGACTGGGGATGTAGTTCAGTGGTACAGCTCCTCTAGGTTAAACCACAGTGCCACCAAAAAAAAAAAAAAAATTAAAGATTTCTTACCTTTCAACAATAAATGCTGAAATCTTTACAGATGAATAAGGTAATATATGGAATATGCTTCAGATGAAACAGGGAGTGTAAAGATGAAATAGGATTAAGTCCACAATTATTACAGCTGGATGAAGAACAATTCAGGTTCATGCAGGTAGTATTCTCTACTTGAAATTTACACCTACACTTACATAAAAGTGGAAGTGAGGCCTTGGGCACTAGCTTGCTTAACCTTCTGGCTATTGGGGCACTCCACCCTCTAGGGAGACCTTGAACATCTGTGACATCACTGCTTGACTTTTCTAGGTTTCATTCTTAAATATTGCCATGAAAATGCTACATACTGACCGTGCCATCTTGGCTTCTGCAGAATATGCTTTCACAGAACTGAATCTGGCACCATGCCCTAGGTTTTCACTAACACATATTACAAGAAACAGCTCCACCAAAACCACTGCATTGGCTGCAGGGATGCTGCCGAGGCGCACTCTAGCACAAAGAAGCAGAGGAGAGTCCTGTGTTTTAGTGTATGCTCAAAACCATTCTCCCAATTTTCCATTTAAGTCCCTCCAGAATCTCAGTTTCCTAACAGAGCACAGAGATCTATCTCCTAGAGATTACACTACCCGTCTTGCCCTAAGGTCAATTCCCAGCACAAAGACCCTGCAGAGAGAGAATACTGCAGAGAAAGAGACAACAGTTTGTTCTATTTCCACAGAGTTACTGTTTTGGTACAAAAGGGAATTGAACGCAGGGGCACTGTGCCACTGAGCTACATCCCCAGTTCCTTTTCATTTTTTGATACAGGGTCTCACTAAGTTGCTTAGGGCTCACTAACTTGCTGAAACTGGCCTCAAACTTGTGATCCCCCTACTTCAGCCTCCCGAGCTGCTGGGATTGCAGGTGTGTGCAAACACACCCAGCTATTTCCACACAATGTTACTACAACATTCTGTTTCTTTATATTTCTCTCAACATGCCCTCTCCTGGTTATTTGGTTCATTTTCATAACTTGGATCACCAAGTGTTTGCTGATGACTTCTTCTGGGCAAAAGGCTCCTATTTTTACAGAATTTTGGACTGCCAAGGCCCCATCCCACACTAATTTCTCTTGCCACAAATTCATTTATTAGCTCACTAGTTTGTTGTTGTTGTTGGTCTGGGGATTTAACCCAGGGGAACTTTACTACAGAGGTACATTCCCAGCCCTTTTTTAGTTTTTATTTTTTTGAGGGGGGGCAGGGGTGTTACCAGGGATTGAACTCAGGAGATTCAACCACTGAGCCACATCCCCAGCCCTATTTTATATTTCATTTAGAGAAAGGGTCTCACTGAGTTGCTTAGCGCCTCACTTTTGCTGAGGTTTTGAACTCATGATCCTCCTGTCTCAGCCTCCCGAGCCATTGGGATTACAGGCATGCGTCACCATACCCCGCCTTTATTTTTTGAGACAGGGTTTCACTACATTGCTGAGGACCTGAGTTGCTGAGCCTGGTCTCAAACTAATGATCCTTCTATCTTACCCTCCTGGGTTGCTGGAATTACAGGTATGTCTCACAACACCCAGATGGCTAACTAGTTTTACTGAGCTAAGCACAAAGAATATGTGTATGTATGTGTGTTTGTGTGTGTGTTGTTGTTGTTGTTCTTATGTTGCTGGGAAATGAACCCAGAGGTGCTCTACCTCTGAGCTATATCCCTGGCACATTTTTAAATTTTTATTTAATTTTGAGTGAACCCAGGGACACTCAATCAGTAAGTCGCATTCAGCCCTTTTTTGTATTTTGTTTAGACACGGTCTTACTGAGTTGCTGAGGGCCTTACTAAATTGCTTTGAACTCACAATCCCTCTACCTCAGCCACTGGGTTTACAGGTGAGTGCCACTGCACTGGTCTTTTTTTTTTTTTTTTTTTTTTTGAGATAGGGTCTCATTAAGTTGCAGAGACTGGCATCAAAACTGTGATACTCCAGCCTCAGCTTCAACCTCCCAAGTCATTGGGATTACTGGCACACGTAGCGCAAAGCTAAGAATGTATGATTTCTACTAGGACCAAAACAATACTAGATACAAAGATGAACCAAGACAAGGAAATAAAGGTTTCAAGGACAGCTAGGATGTGGCTCACTGGTACCATGCTTGCATGAGGCCCTCAGTTCAATTCACAGCACTGAAAAAAAGGAATTTTTTTCAAGGAAATAATAATAATAGGGCATGGGGTGCCTTTTCAGACTGTTCACTGGCAATACCCCAACTAGGACTGAGACGCATTCTGAGAAGCAATCTTTAAAACCTCAGTGGCAGAGCACTTGCCTAGCACTCATAAAGCCCTGGGTTTGATCCTCAGCATGACCAAAAAAAAAATTTTTTTTAAACACAAAAACCCCACTACTATGTTTATCATTGGAATTGTTTCCCCACAAAATCAGTGTCCCCAGTATGAAGACCCCTAAGAAGAATGTGTCTCAGGTTTAACAGTCAAACAAAAAAGTTGTGGGGCTGGGGCTGTTGCTCAGTGGTAGAGTGCTTGCCTAGCATGTGTGAGGTACTGGGTTCAATCCTTAACACCATATAAAAACAAATAAAATAAAGGCACATTAACAACTAAAAATATATGTGTGTGTGTGTGTGTGTGAAACACACACGTATACACATTTTTTTTTAAGTTGTGCCAGGCACAGTGATACATGCCTGTAATCCCAGCAGCTCAGGAGGCTGACATGAGGATCACAAGTTCAAAGACAAACCTCAGCAAAAAGGGAGGCACCAAGCATTTCAGTGAGACTCTGTCTTTAAATTAAATACAAAATAGGGCTGAGGATGTAACTCAGTGGTCAAGTGCCCCTGAGTTCAATCCCCCGAACTCACCCCCCGGAAAAGTTGTGCTTCTTTTGAATATACATTTGATTTTATAGACACCATGAATCTGAAAAATGAGCTTTATTTAATTCTTCCCTTTGCTCCAGGAAATTCAGAGGTAGATAATGGAATCTACATTTGGTAATTGTAGAGTACTTTCTGACATGTATACTAATTTTGCCTCTGCTTTAATTTTATTCTTCTCTCATTTCTTCTTTGTTGTAATCTATTTGTAATCCTCTAGAATGTACAGATTTTAAAGAGAGGTGAGAAAAGGTATTTGAAACTGAGCATGGTGGTACATACCTATAGTCCTAGCTACTCAGGAGGCTGAGATGGGATGACTGAAGTTTGAGGCCAGCCGGGCAAACTTAGAAAGACCCTGTCTCAAAATAAAAAAGGACTGGGGGTATAGTTCAGTGATATACTGCCTGCCTCACACATATAAGGCCCTAGGTCCAATCCCCAGTATTACAAAAAAAAAAAAAAAAGAGAGAGAGAGAGAGAAAGGGAGGGAAAGGAAAATTGTATTTGAAATGTGCTTTATTTCTAGACAGGGGTCTTGCTGTATTGATCAGCAGGCCTGGAATTTGAATTCCTTCTGAGTATCTGGGATCCATGGTGTTTGGCTTGATCATTGCTTTTCAACACAAAATTTATTGTGTATAGAAATTTCTATGTGCTAGGCACTATTCTAGACACTTTACAATCCTAGAAGGGTTGAACTATTATTATTTCCACTATATAGCTGAGGAACCTGAGAATCAGAGGGTTTACAACTTACATATGATTACAACTTGTACTTGACAGGTGGATTCAAATTCATGTGTAATGGCAAGACCATTACAAATAAGTGTACTTACAGGATATCACTGGAGGGAATTAAGAGCAGAGAAAGGAAAGGGAGAGAATGGGGAAAGCCCTCATTGAGGAAGTGATGTGTGAGCCAAGTACTAAAGGAAAGAGCTTATCAAAGAGTAAGGAGAAACTATTCCACAAAGAAAGCAGTCATGTACAAATACCCAAAGCAGAGAGAACATAAGTTCTGGAAAAAGCACACAGAACCTGCATTCAGCAATTCATTCATCTTAAGGGTTCATCAGAAAGTAAAAGCATTTAAGAGTAGATAGCTAATATATTCATTACCGAGAATTTCTATGGCCTCAGTAACCTATGGCTAGAAAGGTAGGTGGAAGTAAAATAAAGTCAGCCCTTTAATAAAGCTAAAATTATGTTCAGTAATTTATTATAATTAGGCTAAAATTAAGTCTGAATTATGTTCAATAGCAATAGGGAACCTCAGAAGATACCAAAGAATGAGAAATACATGACTGACTTATACAGAATAGTGAATAAATTACTGATTGAAAGGTACGGAAACCAGATAGAAAGCTACTATAAGAGGCTGGCAGTGGGGTTAAACCAGGCCTGTCCAAAAGAAATACAATGCAAACCATATGTGCAAATTTTTTTTTTTTTATTTCCTAGTGGCTGCCATGAGAAAAAGTAAAAAGAAATAAGTGGAAATTATTTCATTGATATTACAATTTATTGAATCTGATATACCTAAATATTATGTCTCAAATTTGGACTCAGAAATTTTACTTTTATTTTGGGGGGGTTACAAACTTGAAATCTAGTATATATTTTATATTTATCTCATTTTGGACACTAAATTTTCTTTTTTTCCTGCTGTACCCCCCTCCACCTCATACTGGGGATTGAACCCAGGGCCTCATGCTAGGAAGTGTTCTGCCACTGAACTATATACCCATCCTTTTTTATTTGAGCACTATCTTACTAAGCAGCCCAAGCTGGCCTTGAACTTTCAATCGTCCTGTCTCAGCCTTCCCGGTAGCTGTGATCAGATGCGTGTGCCACTGCGTCTGGCTCAGGCACTAGATTTTCACTGGAAATATTTGATAGGTATTTAGACTTCATAAAATTTACAAATGATAGAATAGCTTCACATACCCAAGGAGCTCTAAGACTACTTAATTTCCAATAAGTGGTCAGTCTGTAAATTTAAATTAATTCTAATTATTAAATTAAAAATTTGATTCCTCAGACATGCTACTCACATTTCAGTGCTCAGTAGCTGCATGTGACTATCATATTGAGCAGTACAGGCCTAAAGAATAGCAAAGGTACTTTGGCTACCAGTACTTCCACTATGAGCATTTTATATCTACCTAACATTGAAGATTTCTAAGCAATAACTTGGCAGGTATTAACTAAGAAAATAGTCTTGGTCACATCATCACTACTGTAGCTTACTTTTTTTTTTTTTAGCAACATATTGACAAAATGAAGCTTCTAATGACTCCACAGAATTACTTTGTGGTACCTGACACACGGAATGCACTCAAAAATATCTGTGGAATGAATATTCTCCATTACTTAAGGAATAATTCACATGTCTGTGGCCTACTTATGCCCTCCTTGTTACTTTCTATTTTCCTAAGGATCAACCATTTCTATTATTTGTATTCTACATATGATGAAAAAGAAATCAATAAGAAAATATATTTATAAATGTGTATTAGAAGCATTATAGTATAATGGTTAACAGTTAAAGAGTTTAAGCTCTGCAATCAGACTGCCCAGATTCAAATCCTCATTTTATCATTTATTAGACAGATGTATGATCTTGGGTATATACTTGGCCTGTGACTTAATTCCTTATTCTGCAAAACAATGATGACAATACTGATGACAGTATCTATGTACTATCTTGGGTCTCCTCATGGATTACAGGTGATAAAGCACTACAGCAGCTGTATGCTTTTCAGAGATGGTAGAGAAGTTGAAATTATAACTAAAGAAAAAAAATAGGGATCTCTCATTTTTTTATGTTTCCCACATTATCTTAAATTTAAAAAAAAAAAGTAGAGGTAGTAATTTGAAAGGAAAACCTTGCATGTAGTTATATTCACTAAAAAAGGAGCTAAATAGGAAATTTCATCTCCTGACCATGTACAATTATGCAGTATGGCACAGGTGCAATCAGGCAAATAGAAAAACACGAACACGAAGCAAAAGAGGAAGGCGTTTATTGGCCTTACCTGCTTTTCCGTTTTCGGGGTGGTTTCTCCACTGTGCCAGTCAGTCTACAGACCAAACAAATAAGACGGTAACTAAAAGTTAACATACAACATATTGCCAGGCTCTACTGTGCCAGTCAATAACTCAATGACCACCCTCTGGGACCTTAGGCTCGCCATGCCCATACCTGTCCTTACAAACACCTAAGCCTCGTTTCCCCTATTTACCAACACCAAGCAATCCCGGGACTCGCTGTTCCCCCAATAACCCCCATAGCCCAAGCCCTGCTCTGCCTCCTGATCCCTCAGCCCATCCTCAGTCTCATTCGTCACAATCTGGCTCCCCAAAACCACCCACCTTCACCTACCTACTCATTGTCTGCCTAGTCAACCCCGCAAGCCCCCTCCCATCCTTCCCTTCCCCGTGCCCACCCCCTCCCGGCTGCGCTCGGACCCTCAGAGCCCCGCCCCTCCAGGCCGAGCGCCCCCCGCATTCCACCGCCCCTCGGTGGGGCGCGCGCCCTGCTCCTCGCGGCCCAGCGCCCCCAGCCTCGGCGCCCCCTCCCCCTCACGTCGCTCTCACCCGCATGCAGCATGCGACCGCCACGGTCCCTGGGCGCCCCCCAGACGTCCCCAGCCTGCACCCCCGCCCCTCCAGCCTAGGCGCCCCCAAAGCTCGGCGGCCCCAGCCGCTGCCCCTGGGCCCGCTTCCTCGCCCCCGCCCCACCCCCGAGCCTGGCCTGCACCCAGCCCACGCCCCACCTGGGGGCCAGGCGACTCCGCGGCTGCTGGGGCTGCCGGGCTCCTCTGACCATCCGGCTCCTGCTCCGCCGCGGGAGCTGCTCCGGCGGCCGCAGGGCTCGCTCGGGAAGCTGAGGCGGCGGAGGATGGAGTAGGCGGAGAGGCGGGAGGAGGGCCTCGCGCCTCTGCCAGGCTTGCCGCGGGGCCCGCCTCCCCGACGCGTCTCTTCGGATGCCATTGGCTGCATCCGCAGTGTGGCCGAAAGCCTGGCCGTCGATTGGGCGTTCGGGCCGTCAAATCCCGCGCTGCCCACCCAGAGGTTTGGTTGAGACTGCAGGTGGCGGCGGAGGTGCCTTAGAGACTTCTGGCAGGGCCAGAGGAGACCTAAGCGCCACCGTGCGCCGGGACATGGAAACTGCATCTCAGGCGCCAGACACCTGCCCGCAGGTTCTCTTGGCTCCGCATCTGACACTCCAGACACCTGCTGGCATCCACCCGCACCCCACCCCATCCCGCATCCCCCCCAGCTCCGGAACCAAAAGTCAAGGGCTATAATTTCTCCAAATACCTCCCTCAAGTGCGACAGAGACGCAACTCTCCCAAATGAGCATCCTTTTGAACCACCTCGAATGCAGTCCCTGTCTACATCTTGTGGAAATGGTCTCAGCTCCGTGCTATCCCTCATAGAGGATCTAATCACAAAATTTTAAGAATCCACCAAAACACAGCATGATTTGCCTGCTCAGTCCTCTTCAGGAAAGATCACAAGGTTGGGTGCAGACTCTTAAGAAAGGAATTGTTGTTTTTTTAATTACCGTCAAAGAAAAATCAATCCTGCAAACGGAATCAATGCCATAACTAAAAGGAATGTGTTCCATTTTGAAAGGCCTAAACAAAATTGATTCCCGAGTGTGAACTAGCCATTCTGTGATACTGTAGATGATTAAGTTCTACACCAGTTAATCAATTTTAAAATAAATTTTACTGCATTTTTTTTTTTACCTAAGCATGCAAAACTACCAACAAGTAAGCCCGATAAATATTACCTTTCCTCTTCTACTGACAAGGCCATCCTCGAAAATAAGGCACACCTCACTAATATAAAATTCTTTAAGGTAAGTCCCTTCTACATCTCTATTGCTGTGTACAGCTGTTGTTTGTGCATCTTATCTGTTTGGGGTTGGGAAGAGGCATAAAACTTTCTCTTAAGCTCCTTCTATTTTATTTATGATCAATAACATGGCAGCCTGTAACCGCACAATGAGTGATGGACAAATTTCTCTCTGTTATTCCTAAATGGGAAGAATTAGGATACTAGTTTTTCACAAAACCAAAATGTATTTGGTGTAAATGAATGTTTTTTATTTTCTTTATGTGTATATATTTTTCAGTTGTCAATGGACCTTTATTTTATTTATATGCAGTGCTGAGAATCGAACCCAGTGCCTCATATATGCTAGGCAAGCACTCTACTACTGAGAACAACTCCAGCCTGTGTTCTTTATTTTTAGATTTTTTTTCTTTTACACCCTTGATGTTAAAATTGCCTTTTATTTATTTATTTTATGAAGTAACAGTGATAGTAAACTGTACTGGTTATTTTTTATTTTGGGGATTGAACCCAGGGCCTCGCATGATAGACAAGCGCTCTACATCTGAGCTACCTACACTCCCATATGCTAGGCAAGCACTCTACTACTGAGAACAACTCCAGCCCGTGTTCTTTATTTTTAGATTTTTTTTTCTTTTACACCCTTGATGTTAAAATTGCCTTTTATTTATTTATTTTATGAAGTAACAGTGATAGTAAACTGTACTGGTTATTTTTTATTTTGGGGATTGAACCCAGGGCCTCGCATGATAGACAAGCGCTCTACATCTGAGCTACCTACACTCCCATACCTCTTGTGGAATTTTGAAAATGGATTTGACTGGGGAAAAAAAAAGTTATTAAAACCCTAATGTTCCCCCACATATTTTATGTAATTCCAAAGTCACAGAACTACAAATCACCTCAATCCTGTTCCACCCATATTATAAATCCAGAAAGGTGCCAGGCATGGTGGCACACAACTATAATCCCAGCAACTCAGGAGACTGAGGCAGGAGGATGCCAAGTTTGAGCCCAGCCTTGGCAATTCAGTGAGACCCTGTCTCAAAATGAAAAATAAAAAGGGCTGGGGATACTGCTCAGTGGTTAAGCACCCCTGGATTCAATCCCTAGTACCAAAAAATAAACTTAAAAATTTTAAATAGAGAAAGTGGTAATAATTCCAAAATAATTTCAGTCAAGAAGGGAGGAGGGATTAAAGGGGGTCCTGATGAGGATCATCAACTCACTAGGGAAATAATATTGAAATGTCACTATTCAGTTTCTTGCATGCTAAGCAAGTACTCTACCACTGAGCCACAACCCCTGCCCTCACTATTCTGTTTCTTATAAAAATATTGACTAAGGGGCTGGGTTTGTGGCTCAGTGGTAGAGAGCTTGCCTAGCATGTGTGAGGCACTAGTTGGATTCTCAGCGCCACATATAAAAAATAAAAAACTTGTATATATAAATGGTGACTAAAATCCTCTGCCTACTTTTCTTCCGTGATTAGCCAGTCTTCCATGATTGGCCAGCCCTCTCTGATAAGTAATAGACAGTGTCAACAGAACTGCAGCTCTTCTTATACCTTCCCAAGTACCCTCAAGTCTTACCTTCATGTTGTGCCCAAGTTCTGGCAATCTCTACTTCAGTCCTTTTACATTGTAAAACATGTATATCCCACCATTCCAGTCAACATTTCACACTTCCTTTTTTTAAATATTCCTCTAATCACTCCATCCTATAGCAAACATTTCCTTCTCCAAATTGGTTTTACTTACAAAGCTCTGCTGTTAGCCATTGTTTCATATCTCCGAAACCACACTGATTTGGGGCAAGGTGTGATTCCTCAATAAACTGGCATCTTTAGGGCCAAGTTCTGAGCCTAGGTTACTTTAACACTGATCTACATCCTATCCTTTTTTGAGATAGGGTCTCACTAAATTGCTGAGGCTAGCCTCAAACTGTCGATCCTTCTACCTCAGCCTCCTGAGTTGCTGGGATTATAGGAGTATGCCACTATGCCCAGCTACTGTGCTATTTTTAATACTGAGATCAACCTTGTATGGTACTCTCCTATTTTAGACACAGAAATTTAAGATTCAGAGAATCCAATTTGCTCAGGGTCACATAGCTACAAAAACCAATACTGCTTAAAATAGAAGGCTTACGATGTATTCTGGTGTGCCCTACAGGCATTCAAGTTCCAGCTCTCCTGTGCAACCTTAGACAAGTTTCCCGTCCTCTCTAAGCCTATTTCCTTGTCTGGTGAAAACAAAAGAGAGGTAACATAGTGACAGACCCCATAGTAAGGGTACCATAAAATAGGGCATCTACAGCATTTAGCTAAGTGTGCACAATACAGGTATCTTTTATACCATTCCCATTTATATATAAAAATCAGAGTGCTGAGGACCATAGTGGGTACCCAGGTATTTATACTATGTAAGAAATACTTTTGTTGACACACACAAATCTGCTATAAATTTTTCGAGCATTTTTGAATCAAGAAAACATTTGAATGATCTAAGTCAACATGAAAGCTTTCTTCTCATGCAGGGAAGAAAGGTATACATTCATCAACTGATTAACAAAGAAACATAAAATTAAAAAATGGGGAATAAGGAACCAACCTTCCTGAAGCATCTAGTATGTTTAGCATCATGCTAGGGGAATTTCCAAGCTTCTCTTTTGGTTCTTTTCTACTTCTGTGTATTTCCTTAGCAAACACACAATTGAAAGAGTTGTGATGATCTCATGAAGCATGCTTCTGGGCACTGCATCCAGGTTGTAACAATGAATATATTTCCATGGAACAGAACACAGCCCAGAACCAACTGCAGAATAACAATTTCACTTCTGTTTATCAGTCAAGCAACCAAGTGAAGGAGTAAGCCTTTTTAATTTAAATTATGTTATATAAAACACTAACTTTCTGTCAGGATATACTACAGACTATGCATTAGATAAAATTATTTTTTGACAAACTTCCTATAATCCTTTTATTAATTTACACTGAGGGAATACAGCACCTTTCACCCAAAGAACTGAAAGTGCTTTACAAATATTAGCATTTAAAAAACAATTACATTTAAAAATCTGGATTCTTGCTGTTAAATCTCTTCGACTTGATACATAATTATCTGAATGCTGATGGAAAGTCATTCTGACAATGACAGAGGCTCAGAAAGAGTCCTGATTTTCTTTCACATTATCAGCATTTTCCAAAACCTGTTCTGGGCTGAGAACACAAAAACACACAAATCTTAATGCAATAAACAATATCTTGAACCCTATTTCAAAAGTAAAACTCAGCTTTTAAAGAAGTCAAATCTTCCAATAGTTCTAGACATCTAGATGGAATAGAAGCTGATGCCGGGGGTACACTAGATGAACTCTTGATTCAGGCATTTTAGGATCACACCCAAAGGAACACAAAGTAGTGAGATTTTCCAGTAAAACACTGACCTAAAAAGCTAGCCAAGGGCATGTTGGTCAATTGAGGAAAGGGAGTAGATGGCAATTCAAAGTCAACAGTTCTCACTAGAGCCTAGGACACTTTATTAGAAACCAAGTATATATATATCATAAGCAAATAAAAAATAATTCTTACCCCCATTAATACAACATAAGGGATTTTACATTCAGCCTAGATACAGGGAGTAACAGATCCTTTTGCCTACAAAACTATGACTTGCAGTATCTTCCACCACATGATTAACTCTATATAATACATAGCCCTTATTTATTAGAGGGATCCAAATATTCCTTTTAGGCTTACAAAGTCTAATACATTCACTCTCTCTTCCCTTTACAAGTCTAATAGTAAAAACTATTCTTTTTTCCATGCAAAAAGCCATTATTCAGTTGAAATCAGGCAAAACAGAGATGGCAGTTAAGGAATGGACAGAATATTATTGGCACATGCCCAGCTAGTGACAGACAAATGCAGTACACCATGACTTAAAAATAAAAGTCACATTACAGGGAGAATGAAAACTACTACATCAGTCTAAACTAAGGAGTCTCAAATGGAAAGGTAGGTCTGAGGGTTACCAGTTTTATTGGTACAAATTAAAAGCAGTGGAGGGCAAGCACTTAAATACAATATATGGTAACAAGAAAAAATACTGCAGAAAGCTGTTCAAAGACCACACCAAGTTGTCTGCATCATTAATTCCAGTGTTTCACAATTAGTAAAATACATAGCTACATATCCCTGTAAGATAAAAACACCTTTCCACCTGAATTACACTGGGGTTGGGGCAGTAACACAAAGCTACTGACCCACCATGAGTTCAAGTGTGTGCAGCAAACGTCTCAGCACTTCTTTCATATAACTATACAATTAAAAACTGTACAAAGAGCTGGGTGGTTGGGGAAAAATAAAGTTATTGTGCTCATTCAGTAAAATAAAACCCTGATGAAAAATTATGTGCCAAGAAGCTTAGACTATAAAGATTTTTATTGCATTTTTAGGTAACCTGGAAGTTCTTATCCTGAAGGGCAAAAGTTGGGTTTAAAACTACCTGAACAGATGCTAAAGTGCTTTATTAATTGGCTGGCTTCACACGGATTTCCTGGGATGACAAAAATAGTAGTAAAGGGATACCAATTATTTAACAAAACAGTACATTCCAACATCATTTATGACCATTGTCATAAGAGATCCTGGAACACTTGTCCTTGTTAAGTGGACAGTTGCATATCAAGAACTGATCATCACAACCCTTTGGATATTCAAATTACTTACACAAAGCCGAAATATGTTATCAGGGACCTTTACAAAAAAAGGACAGTTTGTTTCCTTCTACACTTTAAATAATCTGCTTCAGATTACACTTCACAAATACAAGAGTCCTGACTTTTCAACCTTTCCAGTTGTAGTTAAAAATGTACACTTCCTAAAAGTTAAGGTCAAGTGTTACAGCAAGAAAAGAATGCTTCCCATCGAAAAGTACATATATTTTTACTCAATGATACTCATGATAGATTGTAAACTGGATTGATCACATTCTACTCAACTGGTATCAAATAAACACATCAGCATTACAAGTATTAAATATTTTTTCTATTATTATAGAGGATATAAACCAAAACATTAATATGGCAGTTATGTTCTTTAGGCACAGTTTAGTGATTCTTTTTTAAAAATAAATACTACTGAATTTCAATTGAAATTTTGAACTCAATAACCAAAGGGTAAAGAATTCTAATTAGGAAAAAAGAAAAAAAGAAAAACTTTAAGCTAACAATGTAAGCTGTTTAAAATTTCTAACACTTAACCTGTCTGAGTTTTAAGATTACTTTATTAAAAAATACAAGAAATCTGAAAAAGATCAATACAATTATCTTAATGTACAAAGTCATAAGCTGTAGCAGTTTTTAACTAAAATTTAAAAACACAACAAGGAGGGCAGCCCTTTAGACCAATTTATTTTATATCCTTTTAAAATATCATCCAACAAAGGACAATGAAGTTTACAGCTGGGACAGTTATACATAACTCGAGGCATCTATAGTCCATCGTGCCCACTGAATAACAACTTTGCTGCTGAAATTTCTTAAAACTTACCAAACTAAAACAAAAGGCTGAATGATACAAAAGGAGGAGTATTTCGTTGTAATTGTCAATTGGCTTTTTTAAAAAAGGAAACATATCCTGTTTCCCTAGACCAGTAAATAAGCAAGAGCTACATGCAGCAGTGTGGATATTAAGACATTTCTCAAGTCTTCTCAAATGAGTCCAAGGTGGGGATGGGATGGGGGAGAAAATTGATAGAAAAACATTGCTATAGACACCATAACAAACAATAAATTTAGATAATTTAAAATTAAAAAAAAAAAGGCAAGAGGCAGCATTTCAGCAGCAAAGTGCTTGATAAAAAGTATATTGTAGAGGATAATACAAGAAAGTTGGGGTAAGAAGAGGACAGAAAAATGGGTCAGCAGGATGGGCGAAGGCCTCAAAGGAAATACGGCGTCGTCGTTCTGGGAGGAATAACACGTTCTGAATCTGGAACTGCCCGGAATAACTTTGGTTCTCTTGTATTAACATCTTTGAAGACCATGATGGAAGCAATATTTCCACAGCGATAGCAGTAGTTAGGAGCAGACCACACAGTAACCAGCTTCTCATCAAACATAAATTTATATCCTTCATGTACAAGCTGATGTGCTCTGCAGATGAGTTTTAAGTTGTTGATATGAACAAACTGCAATTTAGAAAGACTTCATTAAGAATTCAGCATATTTTTTTAAAAAAACCAACCTACATATATACTAACCATTTAAACGAAGTAACAAATCCTATTAATACTAAAATTCTTATAATTTTGGTACCCATCATGTGTTTGTAATCAGTTGAGAATATAATTATCCTCAATAATTTTGACAAATATAGGCAAACATAGTCGTTCTGGCCTGATTCAATCACAGAGTTATAGAAACTGCATGGCCAATAATTAATTTGCTGATGTTTCTGAGCTAGTTGCAGTGGTCCACACTTTAGTCCCAGCTACTTTTTTTTTTTTAATTGGCAGTACTTGGAATTGAACCCTGAGATGCTCTGTCACTGAGCTACATCTCCAGCCATTTTTATTTTGAGACAGGGTCTCAGTAAGTTTGCAAGGCTGTCCTCAAATCTATCATCCTCCTGTCTCAGCCTCCCTAGTCATTGAGATTACAGGCTTAACCATTAAGGAAACACATAAATGAATAAACTGAACTAAAAATTTTATATCCACAACCACTACAGTTTAAGTATACTACAGATTTGTTATTTGGGCCACCAAATAACAGTTCTTTTAGCAACCAACAAACTACTTTTCCAAAAACATGGGCTTTACCTCATTTGTGACCTTTGCTCCAAAAAGCCAACCTGCTCCTCGAGGACTGATTGCCCAAGTATCCACATCTTCAGGATCTGACCAAACCAGGTCACAAAAGGCTCCTTTATGAGGAATTTCTTGATTCCGTTCAATGGTTCGAATTTGATCCAGTGTTTTGATATCAGGAGATAAGCCACCATGAACACACAAAATCTGTTCATCTATTAACTAGCAAAGGAGAATAATAAAGGATTAAATGTATAATAATAAACTCAGTCATATCTAAATTCATCAATTGTTGCTAAGGTCATCAATATAATTGATATGACAATTAGATAAGAAAATGCAATGTATTACTGACAGAAAATACCTTTTTAAAATCTTTTTTGTGTGTGACAGTTTGTGTGTGTGTGTGTGTGTGTGTGAGAGAGAGAGAGAGAGAGAGAGAAGAGAGGTAGAGGGAGGAAGAGAGGGAAGGAGGGACAGAGAGGGAGAGAGGAAGAGGGAGAGAGGAAGAGGGAGAGAGAATGGTACTAGGGAATTGAACCTAGAGGTGTTTTACCACTGAATAATATCACCAGGTATTTTTGTTTGGTTGGTTTTTGTATTTTGAGACAGGGTCTTACTGAATCGCCAAAGATGGCCTTGAATTTCCCCTGCTGAAGGCTCCAGAGTTACTGGGATTACAGTCATGCATCCCTGTGCCTGACAAGTTTTAAGAAGAATCATGTAAACTTACAGCTGCTACTGTAAGCATATCAAAAACTTTGGTACAGTATCTCCAAGCATTAGCATTTCCATATTTGGTTTGGCACTCATCTGTGAAAAAAAAAAAAAAACAGTATAATTAATGAAGTTCTGAATCTGCCAATAAAAATAAACAATATATCTAATACTGGAGCAGCATTCAGTATAATAGAAATTTGGCTTAGACTAGGACAGAAAATTATGAAACATATTTAACCCTAATAGGCCCTCCTCAGAGAGCTAAAAGAAGACTAGTGTCTAAATATACATGTCCTGAGGAAAGGGTTCTGCTTTTCACTCCAGGAATGGCCCTAAGTAGCTAAATTAGCCAAAATGCTATCATCAGAAAGCTAACTATTAATTTCATGCCATCCAAAATACATGCACTGGGCAGTTATGTTAATATGAGGCAATTCATCAAATAGATACATTTATTTAATGGGACTTACGCCAGGAGATAATCAAACAAATTATAGGACCTTTATTTATATGAGCATGAGGAACTGCTATCTCAACATTTCAATGGCATAAATTATCTTTCCTGAGATTATAAACTGTGCAACTGAATACCTGACGTACAGTAGGTACATCTGTAGTCATCACTAGGGACAAACTATCAATCAGGTCCTCACATATTCCCAGTTGACCATTCTCTCTGATGTCTATGTAGTTAACAGGGTATATACCTCTTTTCTTTTAAGTAACACCAGAGAAGTTCTGCTGTTTGGCTTCTACCTTAATTTTTTCGGCTTGGGGAGGGACCAGGGATTGAACTCAGGGGCATTCAGCCACTAAGCCACATCCCCAGCCCTATTTTGTATATTTTATTTACAGACAGGGTCTCACTGAGTTGCCTAGCACCTTGTTTTTTGCTCAGGCTGGTTCTGAACTTGAGATCCTCTTGTCTCAGCCTCCTGAGCCTCTGGGATTACAGGTGTGCACCACTGTGCACGGCTGGCTTCTACCTTAATTTTGAAATAAAAATAGACATACCACTATTTCCTTAAGTGCAGCTGAAAATGATACAAAACAGAAGCCTGCGGTTTATGGTCAATCCTCATAATTTCCTAATTTATCTATGTAAAGTAAGATCCTTATGCAAACTTATAATGAGAGAGCTCTACCATGGAGATCAGTTTGCAGGAAGGAGCCATGTATTTTTTTTTTTATAAAAGACTGAATATTTTTTTAAATACCAAAAAGCTAATAATTTCTCTCCTATGTGATGAAACTATGGATTATTTTTATTTCTTCATTGCATATTTTGCAAATTTCCCATAATAATTTTTAAATGTATATTACTTTCATATATAAAATTTTTTTAAATTTTTTATTGGTTGTTCAAAACATTACAAAGCTCTTGACATATCATATTTCATACGTTAGATTCAAGTGGGTTATAGGAGCCATGTATTTTTAATCTTCAAAGTTCATAAAATTGCCCAGTGTATGTTCATCAGTGTGAACTGCGCAGCCAATATAAATAATAGCCATATATGACTTTAACTCAATGTTAAAGTCTATGTAGTTAACAGGGTATATACTTCTATGTAGTTAACAGGGTATATACCTCTTTTTTTTTAAGTAACACCAGATTTAAGTAAATTCCATGACCATTCAAATTATCTCCTTTCTGAGGAGCTACTGGACTTCCTTTTATGAAACAAAACCATAAAACCCACTAGATGAACATAGCTTTGGAAACAAAAAAGTTAAATAGCAGACTGTGCTGTCATTTTCCTCACACAAAACATGTTGACTAACATGTCCTCCCCTCCCTTTTTCCCTAAACTCTTTTGCTTGATGATGAATACTAGTCAGGTTCTATAGCACAATTTTACATCTATACACATATATGCACACACATATATACAATTGTCTCATACATATATATGTGTATGTATGTGTGGTATATAAATATATATATATATACATGAGATTATGTGTATGTATGTATGTATATGTAAATGGTCTTACATATATAATATATTATACAATATATAAATATATATACAGATAGACCATCCCTAATTTAAAAATCTGAAATCTTAAATACTCTAAAATCCCAGACTTTTTGAAAATTCCACACTGGACCTCACATGACAGGTCTCAAAACATGAACATAGCCAAATGCAGTGGCGTACAACTGTAATCCCAGAGGCTCAGGAGGCTGAGGCAGGAGGATCACAAGTTCAAAACCAACCTCAGCAAAGGCGAGGTACTAAGCAATGCAGTGACACTCTGTTTCTAAATAAAATAGGGCTGGGGATGTGGCTTAGTGGTCGAGTGACCCTGAGTTCAATCACCAGTATCTGCTCTCCACCACAAAAAAAAAAAAAAAAAGGTGCATAAAAATACAGGTTTGGTAGGCCTTATCAGAAATGCTTGGAATAAGCTGGAAGTGGCACATAACTGGAATCTCCGCAACTAGGGAGTGAGGCAGAAGGATCCCAAGTTTGAGGCCAGCCTCAGAATCTATATCAAAATTTAAAAGTAAAAAAGGCTAGGGATGTAGCTCAGCAGTAAAGTAACCCTGGATATAATCCCCAGCACCAAAAAAAAAAAAGTTTAGAAACAAAAATGTTTCAGATTTTGTAGTCTTTTTTTTCTTTTTCAATTTTGGAATATTTGAATAGAGTTTACTGGTTGAACATCCCTGATCTGAAAATTTGGAATTCAAAACACTCCCAAATCTGACACTTTTTTTTTTTTTTTAAAGAGAGAGTGAGAGAGGAGAGAGAGAATTTTTAAATATTTATTTATTTATTTAGTTCTCGACGGACACAACATCTTTGTTGGTATGTGGTGCTGAGGATCGAACCCGGGCCACACGCATGCCAGGCGAGCGCGCTACCGCTTGAGCCACATCCCCAGCCCTAAATCTGACACTTTTGAGTGTCATGATAGTACTAAAAGTTTCAGATCTTAGGTTAATGATTTTATTTCAGACTTTTGGATTTTGGATGCTCAACCTATATCCTATAAAATTACCTTCAGTCTATGTGTATAAAGTATACACAAAATGTAAATGAATTCTGGGTTTAGATTTGGGTCTCATTCCTAAGATTTTTGTCCCATTATGTATATATAAATATCCAAGATCCAAAAAATTTGAAATCTAAAACACTTCTGGTCCCAAGTATTTTAGATAAGGAGGGATAATGTAAAGTATACAACTTTATATTATATACAACATGAATCTTATATGTGTTATGTTTACTAGCCTTATATATAACATTACATTTTATGTATTATGTGTATGTGTGTATACACACACACACACACACACACACACACACACACACAGAGCTGTACACAAGACCACATATGCAACTATAGTCTGATAAGATTATATCAACTTCTACTCAGTAGCCATCTTTTTGTTTGGCAGGGGCAAGGGTTGGGGGTGGGGGCACTAGTCACATCCCCAGCCTTCTTTTATATTTTGAGACAGGGTCTAAGTTGCTCAGGGCCTCGCTAAGTTGCTGAAGGTGACTTTGAACTTTCGATCCTCCTACCTCAGCCTCCCAAACCTCTGGGATTACAGGCATGTGCCACCACTTCTGGTCTCAGTAGTCAATCTTAATAATGATGCCCACACAATAATGAAATCATCTAATAATACATTCCTCAGAATTTATATTAGTCTTGCTTTACTGACCTAACACATTCCAAAATGTTGATTATTTCACAAAAGACTCGTTAACTTTTATTCAAATAGTATAGGGTATGTTTAAATGAAATATCAAAATAAGTCATATAGGGAATGGGGTTGTGGCTCAGTGGTAGAGTGCTGGCCTAGCATGCATGAGGCACTGGGTTTGATCCTCAGCAACATATAAAATAAAGGTATTATGCCCATCTATAACTAAAAAATAAATATTAAGAAAAGTCATATAAAGGAGACAAATATTAATCGTGTAATTTCATGATTAATATTAAAACATTATTTAGAAGCCAGGCATGGTGGTATATGCTTGTAATTCCAGCAACTAGGGAGGTTGGGGCAGGAGAATTACAAGTTTGAGGACAGCCTAGGCAACAGGATCCTGTGTCAAACATAAAAATTTTTGAGCCCAGTGTAGTGGCACACACCTGTAATCCCCATGGCTCAGGAGGCTGACACAGGAGGATCATGGGTTCAAAGCCAGCCTCAGCAACAATAAGGCGCTAAGCAACTAAGTGTCTCTAAATAAAAATACAAAATAGGGCTGGGGATGTGATTGAGTATCCCTGAGTTCAATTGTCAGTACAAAAAAAAATTAAAAGGGCTGGCTATGTAGCTCAGTGGCAAAATATTTGACTACTAAGTTTTAGGCCCTGGGTTCAATCCCCAATATCAAAAAAATCCAAAACAACAACAACAAACTTAAGATAATTCAAAATAGAATAACTAATTAGAACTAAAACATATATATTATATATACATATATGAAATACATATAAAAATTAAAATAAGATCTGGGGATGTAGCTCAGTTGTAGAGTGCTTGTCAAGCACATGCAAGGCCTGGGTTCAATCCCAACACTACAAAAACAAACAAAAAATATATACATACACATGTGTCTATGAAATCTAAGACTTAAAGGTTCTGAAATTAATATTTTCAAATTTCTTAATATCAAAATGTGGCTGAGAGCCACATTAAAAAAATAAATAAAATATAACTAAAAAAAAAAAAGTGAGCCTTCAAACCATTAGTAGACTCTAGGTTCCTATTGCAAAAGATTGTGATGATTAAGCTTGACATGGAACCCAGCAAGCTATATATTTTTTTCATTTTATTGGGGTTTTCTTTATACCTTTATTTTATTTACTTATTTTTTAGTGGTGCTGAGGATCAAACCGAGTGCCTCACATCTGCTAGGCAAGCTCTCTACCACTGAGCCCAGCAATCTATATATATATATTTTTTCTTATATTTATTTTTTAGTTTTAGGTGGACACAATATCTTTATTTTATTTTAATGTGGTGCTGAGGATCGAACCCAGTGCCCTGCGCATGCCAGGCGAGCGCGCTACCACTTGAGCCACATCCCCAGCCCAGCAATCTACATTTTTAACAAGCAACTGGGTGATCCAAATGAGGCCAACTTAAGACTGCACCCTCACACTGATTCAGAAAAATGTATACACCAAAAATTTAACAGAGGTCTTCTCTCTATAACAAAATTTTCAGTTGACTGGGGGAAATGGGAAAGTTAAGGAGTAAAGAAGTAAAGGGGGGATGGGGGGAAGCACATGTATGACTCCTGTAGGTTTTTTTCCAAAAGTAAAATAATATTCAGAATCAGTGAAATAAATGGTCTTACCATAAAATCCATACACCTGTGTTATCTGTCTACTCTCATGATTTCCTCGTAAAAGTGTAATACGATCAGGCCATTTAGCCTTTAGTGCAAGAAGGTAAGTGAAGGTCTCCAAACTATAGTAACCTCTGTCTACAAAATCACCCTGTAAAGTAAAAATTCACAGTTACAAGCAACATAGTAGCCACAAAAGTTTTTTAAAATTATATCAAAGTGTACATACTCAGAGACATAGTCCTTAATAACAATGAAGAGTTATACACAAAATCATTTGGAAATTGTGTCTGCAAAAAATTCAAATGGAAGTAAAAGCTGATTCTCCTAAATGTTTTTGCTACACTTATTCAAGAAGAGGCCTACAGAAATTTGCTGTCCAATTTTCTCAAGGATTTTCCCTGTAAAACCATCATTTTTTCATCCTTTCTTAACTACCTTAGTAGATGTTAGTAAATGGTCGTGTCTGAGTAAAAATTGTTTTAATTAATTTTTAATTTTAAAAATCAACTTCAAGGGGCTGGGGATGTGGCTCAAGCAGTGTGCATGCGTGCAGTCCAGGTTCGATCCTCAGCACTACATACAAAACGAAGATGTTATGTCCGCCGAAAACCAAAAAAAAAATGTATATATATATATATATATATATATATATATATATATATATTTTAAAAAATTCTCTCTCTCTCTCTTTTAAAAAAATTTTTTTTAAAAATCAACTTCAATTGTATCCAAAGAGTTGCCTATTTAAAACTTGTTTTGTTTTGTATGCAAAAACAAGTATCATCCTAGACTGTACTGGTATCTAATGATCACACATGATGGATGACACAACTTCCCATTAATGTCCAACTTGGGCAAATATGAAACCAATAGGAAAACAGCTAAGAGAATATAAAGATGACCCAGAAATTTCCAGAAGAAATGATATAAAATAAGGATTCAGTAAAAATTCAACAATAACATTACACTGAAAAAGATAATTAAGCAAACACAAACCATGGAAGCAAATGTATATTAGGAAAAGTACAGAACACAAAACCATATTTGTATATATTCCTCTATTCATTCATTAGTAAGAAAAAATTAATGCTCAAAAAGTTTGATAAAATAATGGTATTTGAAGATGATGACTAAAACCAGTGGTTCTAGGCTATTTTTCTGCCTGTTATGACAGCTACAACTCAGCCCCATATGTACAGTGGTTTACAAAAAGCAATTCTCAACTAGAAGATATAGCAAAATTTAGATAAATACAGAATCATCTTTTCTTATATTTAAATAGAAGCTGTCACAAGAAAATGCAGTTATGCAATTTACATGCAATAAGTCAGATCCTTTCCATTTTAAATAAGCCCTTAATTTTACTTGTGTTTACATACCATAAATATGTAGTTTGTGTCAGGAACCTGACCTCCAGTTCTGAATAGTTCACAAAGGTCATAAAACTATAAAAGAAAGGCAAAATATGCTGGTTATAAGTTCCTGATAAGGAGTAAAATAATAAAATGAGAATAATGAAGCAGTATTTGTAACAATAAATCCCATCATTGTGTACAACGATAATGTACCAATAAAAAAAGTGGAAAATTATTAAGAGGATTCTAAATATTTACATTTGTAAGAAGAAATAAAGCATAAACCAAGGGTGGGTGCAGTGGCGCATGCCAGTGATCCCAGCAGCTTGGGAGGCTGAGACACAAGAATCATGAGTTCAAAGCCAGCCTCAGCAGCAGCAAGGCGCTAAGCAACTCAGTGAGATCCTGTCTCTAAATAAAATACAAAATAGGGCTGGGAATGTGGCTCAGTGGTTGAGTGCCCCTGAGTTCAATCCCTGGTACCAAAAAAAAAAAAAAAAAAAAAAACCAACAACAACAACAACAACAAAGTATAAGCCAAATTGCCAAGTATACAATTCCAAGCCTTGTCAAACAAACCAAAAACCCTACTCACAATTACCATAAAGTCATCTCTCGATCATTAATATATAGGCCTCCCTCACAAATTTATTTCATACATCTTCATCTAAGAATGTTGAAATAATTTATTAGTTACCTAACTTCTCAAAAAGCTAATCTTAAGCACTCTGCCCATATTGAGCATCCATTTTAATTAGATAAAAAATGAGACAAATGGGTAAGAACTTTTTTTTTTCCCCCAAAAAAACAAATTTATGTGATACTTCACAGTGTCGTGTAGAGCAGATGGAACTACCTTCCTGGACACTATTATATTAGAGTTGTGTACTTTCTGGGTTC
Source organism: Urocitellus parryii (assembly GCF_045843805.1). Classification (NCBI taxonomy): domain Eukaryota; kingdom Metazoa; phylum Chordata; class Mammalia; order Rodentia; family Sciuridae; genus Urocitellus; species Urocitellus parryii. Next base: position 201,767,270 of record NC_135534.1, read on the forward strand.
ACAGCCATGAATAATCTTCTCAATAACAAGTTAAAAAGAATTACATATTTCACTATATTCTATTTGACTGAAAATTGGTAATAGACAAACTGTGTATTTGGTAAACTTCTGTCAACTAGATTATCCTAATTCTAATTTATATAGAAAACCTCACATTTTTTCTGATAAAAGGATTTTGCAGTAAGTGAATTGATTGTAACATTTTGTACCAATACAACTAATAATTTCCAACCCAATATTCTTTACACTCAAGAGCAAGATTATCTCTTAACCTTGTAACACTTAAAACAGTACAGAAATCATAGAGCATTGAACAAAACTGAAATTTAAACATCTATAATGTTTTATAAGTCTAAAGTGCTTACTGTTCAGATTTTTAAAAATAAACTTCCAGGAATATAAAATTTGTCATCTTAAAATTAGCAAGTAAATAAACAACCACTTAACTCAGTCAAATGGTATATAATTATTTGTTCAAAATATTTACTGTTCCTTTCTACTATGTGGAGTCCCTCTCTATATAAGGAATATACTTCCAGCCTACAGAAGCATACATAGTTTGTACACCATGTATCACATAAAACCAGTAAACCTTGTACATATATACATATATATAACTTCCTATAGTAAATATTTATTATGTTTTTTCTTTTTCTTTCTTTCTTTCTTTTTTTTTTTTTTTTTTTTGAGACAATGCTTTGCTACATTGCCCAGGCTACTATGAACTCCTGGGCTCAAGCAATCCTCCAGAGTGCTGAGCCTATAAGCATGCACCATTACACCAGGCTCAACTTTTTAGAAAACAATCTGTTGAAACATTCCAAAGCCTATTAACATGTCCATCAACTCTGGCCTAGTAATTCTACTTCTATGACAACATACTAAAGGGGAAAAAATATATATCAAATGCTATGTAAATATATTTTAATAACATCACTTATAATCAAAAGAAATAACCTTCATGACTAACATAAAGGAATATTCTAATTATGATCTACCAACTCAAGGACTTTATACAGTCATGAATAGGAATTATGATGAAAACTATGAAGCAAAATGGAAAAATGATTACGGAAAAATGTGGAACACAAAGTTAAGTCTAAAATGTAAATTTTACTATGCAAAACAGTGAATATGTGCATGCCCAGTGCAAGAAAGGGAATGTGGTAAATTTTATGAGTCAGTTGCTTTCATAAAAGTATTGAGAAATCCAGGCACAGAGGCCCAAGCTTGAATCCCAGCAATTTGGGAGGCCAAGGCAGGTGGATTGCAAGTTCCAGGTCAGCCTAGGAAACTTAGCAAGACTGTCTCAAAATAAGAATAAAAAGGACTGGGTTTATTGCTCAATGGTAGAGTACCCCTGGGTTCGATCCATAGTACCTCAGCAGGGACAGTGTTGTTAAACTTTTCTATTGATGTTTTTTAGAAACCTGTTCCTGGGGGTTAGGGTGGTAGCTCAGTGGTTGAGTGCTTGCCTCACATGCATGAGGCACTGGGTTCAATCCTCAGCACCACATTAAAAAAAATTATAAATAAATATATGAAAGCTATTGGGGTGGGGGGGAAGAAACCTGTCCTGAACAAAAGCTTTCTAAGTTTCCATTTACCTTCTATATAATAGGTAATTAAATATTTTGTTTCTGTGACCCACAATTCTTACCCCATATTTTAAGTTTTTTCCAAACTTCATTAATATAATGAATATTTAGTGTGAACACTTGCAGACAATAACCTTCATCCCATATTACTGGAAGCCCATCTCATCATTTCACAAATAAACTATGATTTTCATATCTTTGACACACTATAAATGTTCTCATTTTAAGCCAAAAACAATATCAAGAAGCAAATTTTATTCCATCATCAGAGGCAAGAAAACAGCCAAACAGCTTAGTACTTTTTTTTCTTTTTTATAGTTATCAATAAACACAAAAAAAACTTTATTTCATTTATTTATTTTTATGTGGTGCTGAGGATTGAACTCAATGCCTCACACATGCCAGGTGAGTACTTCACAAACCCAGCCCAGTTCAGTACTTCTTAAGCTTTCTGTTTCTAAGATTTATTCATAGTCTTAAAATATACAGGTCCAGAAAAAAGCTTTAATTTATGTAGCCAATACAAATTGATACATAACATGTTAGAAATAAAAACTGAGAATGAGAAAAACCCTCAGCTAGGCATGGTGGTACACTCCTGTAATCTCAGTAACTAAGGAAGGGGAGGTAAGAGAATTGCAAGTGCCAGACCAGCTTGGGTCTTAGTGAGGCCCTGTCTCAAATATAAAATAAAATAAAATGCTGACAATGTAGTTCAGTGGTAGAGCTAATACCATAGTACCACAATAAATAAATAAATAAATAAATAAATAGCCCATTGAATTGTAATGTTTTAATAAAAGTAAACTGTGTTTTCCAAAATTAGCTATTTAATGAGACCTGCCTCTACAATCTGTTGGAACATACTGATTAAAGTATATGAAGAAAATGCAGCTTCACACAAATATGTAGTTATAGAAGGGAGAAGTATTTGCTAACATTTTCAGATAATTGTGCATATTCTTTTAATATTATACCAAAATTCAACAAGTGGCAGCTTAATAAAATTAATCACAATGTGAAAACTAAAACCATCTCTAAATGAATCTGAAAACATACCATCACTTGGCTGTAGTGGTATATTCATACACTGTTAGATTGGCATCGCTTAAGCTTTCAGTGAATGGTGACACTGGTCATTTGGAAGACGGAAATAATATTTCATTAAATATCTTCAAAAAACTACATTTGGCCCAACTGTAGCACATGCCTATAATTCCAATGACTTGGGAAGATGAGGCATGAGGATCACTAGTTCAAGCCAGCCTCAGCAACTTAGAGAGGCCCTAAGCAACTTAGCAAGACCCTCTCTCAAAAACTTAAAAGGGCTGGGCATGGGGCTGGGATTGTGGCTCAGTGGTAAAGTGCTTACTTAGCATGAGTGAGGCACTGGGTTTGATCCTCAGCATCACATATAAATAAATAAAGGTATCATGTCCATCCATAACTTAAAAAACAAAAATTTAAAAAGGGGGGGACTGGGCATAAGGCTCAGTAGTTAACTACCTCTAGATTCAAATCCCTAGTACCAAAAACAAAACAACAACAACAAAAAAAAAAAAAAAACCCTACACTACATTTGTTAACATCACCACTTGTCATTGCCAGGCACATGGTGGTTGGGGCACATCTGTAATCCCAGTGCCTTGAAAGGCTAAGGCAGAAGGATCACAAGTTCAAACACATTTCAACTTATGTCATCAAGAAAGTCTTTAAAAGTATCAGAAACTGTGAGCTTCATGATAGCAGACTCAAATTCTCTAAAACTCCAATTTCTCATAAATAAATTCAAATATTGTCATTGGCAATAAACATAGTCAATTGCTTCCTTTGAAATGACTAAACTTATTCTCTTAACTTCTGCAAAAATGGCTGCCAAATACCCAAGTCTGAATAACCATACTCTGTCATTTGGTCTATTAAGTAAAAACCAGTGTGCAATTAAAAAAGGACTACACAACATTTTTTTGAGCTTGCTCTTATGTTTTAAGAGGTGCCAGGGATACATTTCTGCAATGAAATCTAAAGATGTTTTTAAAAATATTTTTCACTGAAATAATTCTGTCATTAATTAATGTGTTTGTACATTTTTATGTTACTTTATTAATGATTTTTTTCAGTAAAACATATATACTCAAGAACCAAAAAAACCAAAAAGAGTAAAATCATCTTCCCTCAGTATATAGCAAATATGCTTTATGCATACTTCCCACTATATCACACAGCAAAGCCTAAAGATGTACACATTCAAGGGTTGAGAATTAATAAAATCAATACTTCTTGCTTCATCAAGGACATGCATAAATTGATACTTTATTTTACTGTACATGTATGCTGGTGAAGATAATAATGACAGCCAGCAGAGTCCAGTGCCACTCTCTCATTTCTTGCTGAGGCACCAACAATTTTACCCTCCATTACTTCTGGACTACCTGCAAAGGGTCTGTAGGCCACACTTAAGGAATCTGTGTGCTAGCTGATGTGGCTTCTTAAATAGTTAGTATGCAGCCAAAGTCAAACTGTGTCTAATTCTGAAGTCTGTAATCTCCTCCCTGATTACACTGATTCAAGGTTTGTCAGCACTACTTATTGCCAACATGTTCATTCATACTCAACTGAATCTTGCAATTCTTAAACTGGCCCAAGGGGTTAGGCAACTGTGCAAGACCCAAAGGATATATCCTACATCTGACTTAATTTGTCAGTAGCTGTTCAGAAGCTCAAATCCCATAGTTTTGATTAGCAATTATTTTTAGGAATCAAGTATAAGAGAAACAATGTTCACAGTTGGGTGATAGTTCTTCAAATAAAATGTGCAACAGGGTGTTTCAAATCTCAGTTCTCCCCTTAGTGGCTGTGTAATTTGGGCTAATTCTTTAGTTTTTCATAGTCTCTGTTTCACTTTCTAAAAACTTATCTAACATGATTGAAACAATCTGACATTGAAAGTACAGAAAAGCACACTGTTAACATCAAAACAAAGAAATGTTAGCAAGAATTGTAAAACTGATTGAAAGTGTATATAACTAATTAAAACAAATAAAAGAAAGAAAGTATATGTAAGGGCTGGGGTCATGGCTCAGTGGTAGAGCGTTTGCCTAGCATGTATGAGGCACTGGGTTTGATTCTCAGCACCACATAAAAAAATAAATAAAGATATTGTCTCCATCTATAGCTAAAAGTATATATAATGCAGCAATACAATTGTATACTTTTAATTTATTTTAGTAGTTTGAGGTTGTCTCTAACTTTCTGATGTTTGATATAGCTGTAATTCACATATCATAAAATCCTTGGATAACACAAGTAACTCCTCAATTTTAATATTACAACCAGGGGAAAAAGTTACTTGGTTTACCCTAGTTTTAGAAATGTATAGAAGGATGGGTTGGGTTTGTAGCTCAGTGGTGGAGCACTTGCCTAGCACATGTCAGGCACTGGGTTTGATCCTTAGCACCACATAATAAATAAATAAATAAACAAGTTAAGTAAGTAAGTAAAGGTATTGTGAACATCTACAACTAAAAATTGAGGGGGGGGGGGAGGGAAATGTAGGCCTGGGGTTGTAGCTCAGCATTTGTGAAAAACTGGGTTTTATCCTCAACATCTCATAAAAAATAAATAAATAAAGGTATTGTGTCCATCTACAACTAAACATTTAAAAAGAGAGAGAGAATGAAATGTAGGCCTGTGGTTGTAGCTCAGCATGGGTGAAAAACTGGGTTCTATCCTCAACATCACATAAAAATAAAGGTACTGTGTCCATCTACAACTGAAAAAATTATACATGGTGTGGGGGATATAGGTTGTACCTCAGTGGTACAGTGCTTGCCTAGCACATGTCTCCCACTGGGTTTGATCCTTAGCACCACATTAAAGAAAATAATAAACAAATAAAAGTATATAAAAAATGTAGTCACTGCTAATATTAATATTTTTTAATATTTATTTTTAGTTGTAGTTGAATATAATACCTTTATTTTATTTATGTATTTTTATGTGGTGCTGAGGATCAAACCCTGGGCCATGCACTTGCTAGGCAAGTGCTCTACCACTGAGCTACAACCCCAGCCCTAATATTAATATTCTTGATGTTAGCAAAATACAAATGCTTATAATACTTTTTTTGTGTCAGGTGCTGGGGATTAAACACAGGGCCTTGTGCACATGAGGCAAGCACGCTACCAACTGAGCTATATCCCCAGTCCTATAATACTTTTATAATAATTTTGGAGAGAAGTTACACAGAAAGTTGAAGAAATTCATTCCTAAAGTCTACTATAGAGAATTTCTATTTTAACAAATCAAAGATGACATAATAGGGCCTCTATTTAGGAGCCAATGACATGCAGATGTAAAATTTATTATAATCTCATCATTCAGAAAAGAGTTGAAAAAGCAAAAAGGAAATAGCTTTATTATAAGTAGTCAAAATAGGATTTTATTTATGGAGCAGGCCTAATCAGGGCCAATTTAGATACATTTCTGCTCCTTCACATAGTCATATTTAAGGCAGACCAAGTCCTGTTGGTATCCATAAGAACTGTATTATATGGGCTGGGGATGTGGCTCAAGCGGTAGTGCGCTCGCCTGGCATGCGTGTGGCCCAGGTTCGATCCTCAGCACCACATACAAATAAAGATGTTGTGTCTGCCGAAAACTAAAAAATAAATTTAAAAAAAAAAAAAAAAGAACTGTATTATAGTCAGGTGCCATGGTTCACACTTGTAATCCCAGCAACTCAGAAGGCTGAGGCAGGAGGATCGCAAATCCCAGGCCAGCCTAGACAACTTAGACCCTGTTTCAAAATAAAAAATACAAAGGACTAGGGATATAGCCCAATGGTAGAGTACCCTTGGGTTCAATCCCCAGTTCCAAAAAACATTTTAAAAGACTATATTGTTCACAATGTATTCTAGGTAATACAGTTCCAACTGCATTGCACTCATGGCAGGCAATGAATGACCTATTCAACTTTATATATATATATATAAAATATATAGATTATATATATAAAATTCTATATATACATGTAAGGTTTCCAACTAGGTTAATACTGACAGTACAGTCTAAGGGTGAGGTGTGCCCTTCCTGTCATTACTCTGAAACAAACTCCCAGCAGATGGGGAAAAAAAATGAATTCAAATCTTTTTCATCTCATTCTATCAATAATTTTCTGTGAAAGCATGTTCCAACAATTTTATTTTTCTGAACCTTTGCTAGCCTCATTACCATGAATGAAATGATAAAATTTCAATAATATGTGACAAGAACAAAAAGAATAAATAGAATGAAATGGGGGAAAACATCTCCTATTAATCATAATTACTATAAGTAGCCCCTATTTGTATTTTATATCTTCTACTGCCACCAAAAAGTTCTGTCATGCACAGAACAATTAACAGAGCATTTTATTCAATTTTAGAATGTAATTTTAAAACACCTCATGAGTAATTTTGATCACTGCTTTTATTTTCCAGAACAGTAAGTCAATAATTATTAATACCACAGAGACTGAGGTAACTTAACCACAAATTGGGTTTTCCTGTTTTATTGGGGATTTTTGTTAGATTTTTTTTTCAATCAGGATTTTTTTTCCTTTTTTCTTTTTAAAGTAGTAACACAAATGAATCATGGACAACATAAAAATTTAAAAATTCTTTATGAAAATTTCACCTGTCCATGTATGTCTCCACACACTGTTACTGGTGTTGATACTGGCTGAACATTTGACTCCTCCAAGAGAAGGTCACAAACATAGTCACATAGCCGCTAAAAGAAGAAAAATAAAATGCAAACATTTACTACAATATTAAAATCAAGGGCCAAATACAAAAAATACAAGGACTAATATTTAAAAAGACTAAGTATAATCTTTGAAAGGAAACTACCCTATGATGATTCTGGGGTTAGATTTCTGTCAGCTTTCAAACAGAGTTCATAATACATAAGAATGACACAATTACTATCCCCTGATGCAAACCCCCTGGCTACATAATGGGTTCTAGGAGACATAACTTTACAAGGAACAATAAAATGATGCTTTCACCAAATTAAAAGAATAAATCCAAGAATATGTAATTTTAACAGTAAAAGGTTTTATCTGCTAAATTTAAAAGTAAACCATGTACTTACCATGACCATGACCCAGGAACTACACTCTTGACAATAAAAACTTTACATATCAAATAAAAAGTTGTGGTATATCCCATCATGGAATAGTACCTAACAATAAAAAGAAATGAACTATTGCCACACAACAATCTGGATTAATTTTGAAGTATATATGCCAAGTGAAAAAAGCCTATCTCAGACATATTATATGATGTCATTTATGTAATGTTCTTAAAATGAGAAAATTCATAGAAATGGAGAACAGATTAGGGGTTGCCAGAAACCAAGAGTTGCTGACAGCAGGAAACAAATGGGTGTGGTTATAAAAGGACAACAAAAAGAATTCTAATGATGGAACTATTATGTATCTGGAATATAATAAAAATGGATATATAAACCATTTTTAATTTTAATAAAATTATAGAGAATATACACACACACAAGCAAAACTACAGAAATATGAACAAGATCAAGTATGTATTAATGTCAATATCAAGGTTGTGTTACTGTATTACAATTCTTTGTAATGTCACTCTGTGGGAAACTGGGTAAATGATACATAGAATTTCTCATTATTTCTTACAACTGCATGTGAATCCGTTATTATTTCAACATAAAAAGATTACAATTAAATAATTATAAAATGGAAACCTCAAATTGAAGAGTCACATCACTTAAAAAAAAAACACAACTCTAAAATGTTTGCATTTGAAAAATATTTGTCCTGTGGTTTGGGATATAACTCAGTGGTAGAGCACTTGCCTAGCATACACAAGGCCCTGAGTAAGGTCACAGGATTGGGAAGGATATATATTTGTCCTCTTTTCACACTCAAACCAAAGAAATGTGGTTTCAGAGAAAACATATTCTCACAATAGCATTCTAGAGAGAGAAGTATATCCTCAGCTACATGTAGAGAAGTGGACATACAGAAAGTGGACAGGAATCTTCCATATAAAATCAGTTTGGATCGAACTACTAGTCTACTGCCAGAGGCTTACTGGATGTTACAATATGTCTGCCAAGGGGCTGGGGATGTGGCTCAGCGGTAGCGCGCTTGCCTGGCATGCGTGCGGCCCGGGTTCGATCCTCAGCACCACATACAAACAAAGATGTTGTGTCTGCCAATAACTAAAAAATAAAATATTAAAAAAAAAAAACAATATGTCTGCCAAGAAAGGAAGAAATAATCTAATAAGCAAAAATATATTATTTAAACACTAAGGAATCTAAATGCTACAATTGTTTTAATATATAAGAGATACACTTCAACAGTTTTAACACTTATACAGAGGCAAGCATAGGATAGAATTCACAATGGGAGTGGAAGGAGGAAGATAATGAAAAAAGGCCCACCAAAAGAAAATGAGAGTAAATACAGCTGTTTATTTCCTAATTATTAGACAACAAAACAGAAGACTTCAAAATAAAATGATTTGTGCTTATTCCCATGATAAGTTCTTGATCTTTGATAGCACCTCAAAGACAAGATCCTCCTTTTGGCCTGTTGTCATTCTGGCCTAGAGTCCCAAACCCTCACATGCTTCATCAAACCAACCTGAAGCCCTACCATCCATCATTCATTATAGGAACAGATACCAGTTATAAATTTCTGAAATAAGACTGCATCTCAGTCTTTCAAATTAAAATTATACCTGAATGAAGTTATTTGTATACATAAAAGATATACGTGTACAATGACCCTTTCCTCTCCTGAATTTGTTTTATTTTCTTATTTATTTTTTATAGCAACTGGAAATTATTTACTACATTTCCTTTGAGTCTGTCTTTCTATCACAAAGAATTGATCAGTATGTAAATAAGTAATTTGAACCATTTTGACTTACAAGTGTCACTACAACTTTTCAGAAAGCATCACCTCTACTATGTGTTAAACAAAGCCGGAGCGAGCCACAGTCATGTGTTTTGTGTAGAGATGGAAGAAGCAGCACCGTCCATCCTTCCTCTCGGCTGGACACTTGACTGTCCCAATGAGGAAAGGAAGCACAATGGAAATACACCTGAACTGTTTTACTGCAGTAATTTTTTTCATATTTGAAATTGTATTATTTAATATTTTGAATAAGATTTTTAAAAATAAATCCAAGATATAATTCCCCAAAAAATAAATTAATTAAAATTAAAATTAAAATTCTGGCCTGCATTAAAACCCACCTATGCCAAATCTCATGACTGGGCCCCACAAAGATTAAGGTCACAAAGCTACTTAATCTTAGGAACAGATCTGGAATCCAGGTTTCTTACCTTTCCCACTATACTATCTTGAATATTTAGTTGTTTAATGCAACGAATAATTACTGGTGTCTAATGTTATCAGGTATTGCTCTGGACACAAAGTAAATGACAATGATCAAGATGAACCTAGGATTGGGGTTGTAGCTCAGTGGTAGAACGCTTGCCTCGCAAGCGTGAGGAACTAGGTTCAATTCTCAGCACCACATATAAAGAAATAAAGGCCCAATGACAACTAGAAAAAAGGTTAAAAAAAAAAAGATGAAACTAAAGCCCTGCTTTCAAGCAGATCATATTTTAATAGGGAAAGAAGACAATAAATTAAGTGAAGTATAGGGCTGGGGACACTAGGTTGATCATCAGAATAAAAATAAATAAAACAAAGATATTGTGTCCAACTATAGCTAAAAATACTTTTTTTAATATTTATTTTTTAATTGTACACAATACCTTTATTTTGTTTACTTATTTTTATGTGGTGTTCAGGAATGAACCCCAGGACCTCGCGCATGCCAGCCGAGCGCTCAACCGCTGAGCCACAACCCCAGCCTGCTAAAAATATTTTTTAAAAATAAGTAAAATAGGGAGCTGGAGTTGTAGCTCAGTGGTAGAGCACTTGCCTGGCATGTGTGAGGCCCTGGGTTCGATCTTCAGCACATAAATAAATAAAAGATGCACTGACAACTAAAAAATACTTAAAATAATAAGTAAAGTATATACAGTAATTTGTTACATGGAGTTATGACCTATGGAGAAAACTGAAACACTGGAAGAAGGATGTGGAGTGTGAATAGTGAAAGGTTGGTAGTGATATGTTAAATATGGAGAGCACAGAACCCTTACTGATAAAGTGACTTTTGAACACAAATCTAAAGAAGGTAAGGCTATGGGGCAGAGCGACAATAAATAAGTACAAAAAGCTCTGACATGAAGCAGGCTTGCTGTCTGAGAAATATGGAGGCTGGTGTGATTATAAATTGAATAAGATTCTGAAAGACAGTAAAGTGCCACAAAATTGGAAAGGTCACTGGTGTGAATATAAGAGAACCCAGACTTCTACTGAGAGTCATGGGAAGCCATTACAACATCCTGAAAAAGGACTGCTGTGACTTTAAATCTATTGTAGAAAACAGACTACTGGGGGGGGGGGGCAGGAGCTGGTGAGTAAAGGAAAAAGAAGAAGACTAGTTAGATGGTTTATACAATAAGTTAATCCTGCCTTGGACCAGGGTAGTAAAAGTAGAAAGATGATAACAAGTAGACATATTCAGGTATTTTTTTTGAATGTAGCATTTGCAAGATTTACGACCAACTCGTTACAAGGTGTTATAAAGAACTAAAAGTAACTTAAGATTTCTGGTCTAAGCAACTACAAATATGGAAACAGTAATTACTAAGAGAGTTAAGACTCCAAGGAAAGCAGATTCCCATTCTCTTAACAATAATTTTTCTCAGAGCAAATTTTTAAATTGTTTTTACCCTTTTCAATAGACTATTTTTAGAGCAATTTCAGGTTCACAGAAAAACTGAGCAGAAAGTACAGTTTCCATACACCCAAACATATACATACAGCCTCCCCCATTATCAACATATTGCACCTAAATGGTACATTTGTCACAACTAAAGAATCTACATTGACACATTATTGACACATCATTATTACTAAAGTATCATACAGAGTAGTTTCACTACCCTGAAAATCCTGCACTTCACATATTAATCCTTACCTCCCTCCAAATCCTAGAAACCACTGATCTTTTTACTGTTTCAGTAGTTTTACCTTCCTCAGAATTCATATAGTTGGAATCATACAAAAGTAGCCTTTTCAGGTTGGCTTCTTTCACTTAATTATATGCATTTAAAATTTCTCCATGTCTTCTCATGGTTTGTGAGTTCATTCCTTTTAGGCAGTGTATCCCACTGTCTGGATGTACCAGTCTGTTTATCCATTCATCTACTGAAGGATATCTTGATTGCTTTCAAGTTCTGGCAATTCTGAGCAAAGCTGCTATATAGCATGTACATACAGCTTTTTGTGTGGAAATAGGTTTTCAATTCATTTGGGTGAATATTAAAAAGCAGAATTGCCGGATCATATGGTAATAGCATGTTCAGTTTTGTAAGAAACTTCCAAACAGTTCTAAAGAGGCTATATCATGTTGCATTCCCACCAGCAGTGCGCAAACGCTCCCTTTGCTCCAGGACTTCATCCACATTTGGAGTTGTCAGTGTTCTGGACTCAAACTTGACATCCTCCTGTCTCAGCCTCCCCAGTAGCTAAGATTACAAGTATGTGCCCAGTTTATTTCCGAATTTTAAGAGTTCTTTGTCTATTTTGGATAACAATCCTGTATTATATGTTGCAAAAGGTTTATCCAAATCTGTGGCTTACCTTCCCATTCTCTTAACAATAATTTTTCAAAGAGCATAAGTTTTTAATTTTTATGAAGTCTTTCCTACGGACTATTTCATGAGCAGATTGTTTTAATATATTTGGATTTGGTTTGGAAAGCTGGTGACCAGAAATTAGACTCATTTTTTTAAAACTTTATTGGGATATAATTTACATACCATAAAATTCATGGCTTATAGTATAAAATTCAATGGTTTTAGGTATAGTCACAGTGTTATGCTACCATCACCACAATCAATTTTAGAACATTTTCACCACTCCAAAAAGAAACTCCAAATATCCATTAGCAGGCACTCCCCAAGTCTCCATGTTCACTTTCTAGGCAATCACTTTTCATAAGAAAAAATAAATATTACAAGTTAAAATTAATCATCACCACCTTGACCATAAACACAAAATTTCTTCCCTCTGATTAGACTGTCCATCCAATTTCAAAAGATCAGAGTTGTACAGCATCATATTCCTATTAATAATCTATTAGACCTGTGATATATAATTTTTAATTTATTACTTAATTTTGGGGGGAGATGTAAACTTTTGGGGGGGGTACACTTTACCACTAATTCCCAGCCCTTTGTAAAAATTTAATTATGAGGGCTGCGGATTTAGTTCAGTTGGTAGAGTGCTTGCTTTGCAGGCACGAGGCCAATGGATTCATTCCCTAGCACCACCAAAAAAAATTTTTTTTTTTTCCATTATGAGACAGGATCTCCCAAAACTGCCCAGGCTGGTCTCCAACTCTCAGTCTTATTGCCGTAGCCTCCTGAGTAGCTGGGATTACAGGTATACACCACCATGACTGATTTAAATTTTTATTGATTTCACTGTAATTAAAATCCAAAATTTATGGGCTGAGGTTGTGGCTCAGTGGCAGAGCACTTTCCTCAACACTACATAAAAAAGAGTAAACAAAATAAAGATTTTTTTAAAAATCCAAAATTTATATCTAGTTGCATTTTTTCAAATCCAAACTCACTTATGGCTTAAGGGCAGTTCCAAAGAACAAATATAAGAGAAACTGATAAATAATTCTGTTTGGCCTATAATTTTTTTAGTTTTTCATCACAACCTCCCTCCTCTTTGCCAAAATAAAAAGCACAATTCTTTTTAGATTAGCTTCACAGTACCAGTTAATACTTTAAATGATTTTTCTGATACTATATAATTTTAAAATTAAAATAATACAGTGAGGCTTTAAGGTATCTATCTCAGGACAACAGCTACCTTTCTTAGGTATAATGCTTTGCTCATTATATCTGCAGTATTTTCTCTGGTACATGTGCCAAGCCTCCTCAAAGAATTCCACCAAGATATTTTAGAAGTGCTTTGCTGTGGGCTGGGGTTGTGGCCTAGTGATACAGCACTTGCCTAGCATGTGTGAGGTAATGGGTTCGATTCTCAGCACCGCATATGAATAAATGAATAAAATAAAGGTCTATCAACAATTAAATATATATATGAAGTGCTTTGCTGTTAGTCAAACCAGAATAAGCAGAGTTTTTGTTTCCAAGTCTGCTCTCCATGAGGCTTTTATGCTATCAGTTACTTGTTCCAGCCACACTGCCTTTCAGATTTCACATCTTTTAAGAATAGTCCTGGGCTGGAGTTGCGGCTCAGTGGTAGAGCACTCCCTTAGCACGTGTGATACCCTGGGTTCAATCCTCAACACCACATAAAAATAAATAAAGTATTGTGTCCAACTTAAAAAAAAAAAATTAAAAAAAAAAAGAATAGGCCTGCTGGAGATGGGCACTGTGGAATATGCCTGTAATCCCAGCAACTAGCAACTTATTGAGACCCTCAACAACTTAATCTGTTTCAAAATAAAAAATAAAAAGTGCTAGGAATGTAGCTCAGTGGTAAAGTGCCTCCAGGTTCAATCCCCAGGACCAAAAAAACAGGCCTAGCTACCACCAGTTAGAGTAAGAGCTTATACCAGATATACAAACAATATTTTCTTCCAACATATCCTCTGATGCAAGCCTCCAGGGAGCTCATTTTCCATTCTTTCCACAACTTTGGGGGGAGGGAAAAGTTCTCTATTTCTCAGAATATTCATCTCTCAACTTGCTCATATTCAGAAAATTATGTTACTTGTAAACCTGGAAGCTCCACTGTGAACAACTCTATAAAGATCAATTTTTTTATTTTTTATTTTTGTAGTTGTAGATGGACAACATGCCTTTATTTCATTTGTTTATTTTTATGTGGCGCTGAAGATCGAACCCAGTGCCTCTCACATGTGCAAGGCAAGCACTCTACCACTGAGCTACAGCCCCAGCCCTATAAAGATCAATTATTAAACCATTATTCAAACAATAAATAAAACTATTATAAATTCTATCCTGAATTAAGCCAGACTGTCCTCTTGGGAGGACTATGCTCATCCTAATACTACCCTCCTTTCCCAACTGCTTTCCCAAAAATTACACAATGATGTCATGCCATCAACTGTAGTAACTGACTGTTTCCATTATAGGATAATTCTTCTACAGAGCTTACTACTGTGTAGACCACATACAAGATCCTTCACAGAGGACCCAGGGTAAGAATGTCTCTCTGTTCCCTCTATCAGGGATAGAAGTTAATTTCTCTGAGAAGCCTTTCGTATTATCATCTTACAGACTCAGTGTATTTTTAAATTGATCAGTTTCAGCCTTTCTGGAGGCATCTGAAAAACTTAGGGCCTAATCTTTAAGAAGTAAGCTGGAGCCTGGGGTTGTGGCTCAGTGGCAGAGAGCTTGCCTAGCATGTGTGAGGCATTGGGTTCGATTCTAAGCACCACATATAAATAAATAAAATAAACATTTTTTAAAAAGTAAATACTATATACATATATAAAAAAATAGTAGTAACCTGGTCATCACAAATTTTATTACGTAAAATTCTTACTTTTACTGCTAGTCCATCTTGGTTTCCTACCTTTATTTTCTCGACTTGTTTTTCTTATTTATTTCTAAAAGTAATTTATACTGCTACACTAAATGCACTTTTGCAAACCACCCTATATCCTTTTTGGAACAAAGTAAGTTATCATTTAATTAACATATTGTAAGTAGTCACAACAAAGAATCCTGAGGGACTCCACCGTTCCTATGTTCCAATGGGCCATAATTTACATTCACATGTGATTGGCTCTCCTGAGTCATAATGCCTCCTAGTCCTGCCTGATGACTGGCCCACACTCTCAGTGCTGGTCTGTAAGTAACACTGAGCCAGATACACTAGTGCACACCCATAATTCCAGTACTCAGGACACTGAAACAGGAAGAGCACACGTTCAAGACCAGCCTGGGCAACTTAGCAAGAAGAACTCAAAATAAAAAATAAAATGGGCAAGGGATGTAGCTCAGTCATACAATGTCCCTGGACTCAATTCCCAATAATATCCAAAAAAAAGGAAAAAAGAAACAAAGGACCATAAATTGAAGAATATCACAGTCACACCTTGTCAATCTCAAAGGTTGTCTGGAGAAAACATATAAAATTACTTAAGCAGAATCCTTCACCTGGAGCCCAGGCATGCTAACTAGAGTAAAGTTGCAGCTGCTGCCTATCACTGCCACTTCCGCAGATCCAAACTAAAGATTTTGAGAGCTATGTGTCTAAACCAAAGCTACTGCCTCTCATCTCTTTAATTCAGCAGTTGCTTAGAAGTTCATAACCAGTACACACACAAAAAAGAAAAATCTATAAATTTCAGTATAAACCTTATGTAGGTCACCAACAATATACATGGTAAACTCACAAGAGTCCAGCCATGCCATGGGCACAACATACACTCTTCCCCTCCAAAGCTTCATAGCTTTGTTCTACTAACTTGGTTTGCAGAATGCATGGCTTCCTTTACTGCTCAATAACAGTCACTGAGAAAAGATTCTAAATGTTCTTCCAAACTGAAACAAATTATACTCCTCTCTCTTTTTTCTGGCCCAATTAATTGCTAATCCTTGTGGCCCCGTTATTGGGAGATCTTATTTTTCTTCTCTACTTTGTCCTTAAAATATGTGTTTATGGTCAGACACAGTGGCACACATCCATAATCCAAACTACTTGGGAGTCTAAGGCAAGAAGATTGCAAGTTTGAGGCCAACCTTGGAAACTTAGCAAGATCCTCAACAACTTAGCAAGACTCTGTCTCAAAATTAAAAAAAAAAAAAAAAACAATAAAAAGACATAGCTCAGTGAGCATTCCTGGGTTCAATCCTGCTCCCCTGCAAAAAAAAAAGTATTTGTTGTGGTTCTATTCTACATTCTGCTCCTTGTTCCCTCTTGGCCCTCAAATATACTGGGTTCTAATTTTTTTAAATTCTTCACTTAGCTGATCTTGCTATCTAATATCTAAGACTTTTTTTTTTTTTGGAGACTAACTTAGGGCCTCACCAAGTTGCTGAGGCTGGCCTTGAAATTGTGATCTCCTGTCTCAAGACTTTTTTTTTTTTTTGAGACTAACTTAGGGCCTCACCAAGTTGCTGAGGCTGGCCTTGAAATTGTGATCTCCTGTCTCAGGCTCCCAAGTTAGAGGTGTGCCACCACGCCCAGCTAAAAACTACTACCGATATTTACTTTTATATACTGGTATTTATAATAAACTCATAGCTTATGAAATTAAAATCTATCCTAAATTTCATTTTACATAGTCTATACTATATACAAATTACTGGAATTGAAGATAAGGGATCCTTGATGATAGTAATATTCACAAGCTTATGATCCATAAGGTAACATCTGTACCTTCAGGCAAAACTGTTTCTCAACCATGGCACTACTAATTCTTTATTGTGGGGGCTGTTGTCCTGTACAACAGCAACATCCCTAACTTCTACACCTACTATATACTCACAAGATTCACGCCTCTACCTGTAACAACCAAAACTGTCTACAGACATTGCCAAATATCTCCTTGGGGCAAAACTGTCTCCAGTTGAGGACCACTGATCTAGATCTTTCTCCAAAGTTTACAAAGTTTAATAAAATTAAAACAGTGTTTGGAGCACATCTGGCAAGCAAAATTATTTGTTGCCAGGTGAGATGAGACATGCTTGTAATCTCGGCAAATCACGATGTTGAGGCAGGAGGTATGCAAGTTCAAGGCCAGCCTGGGCAATTTAGTGAGACCCTATCTTAAAAAAAAAACATAAAGGGCTGGGGATGTGGCTCAAGCGGTAGCTCGCTCGCCTGGCATGCGTGCAGCCCGGATTCGATCCTCAGTACCACATACCAACAAAGATGTTGTGTCCGCCGAGAACTAAAAAATAAATATTAAAAATTCTCATTCTCTCTCTCTCTCTCTCTCTCTCTCTCTCTCTCTCTCTCAAAAAAAAAGTGATACAATGACAAGAAATAAAACAGGACATTAAAAAAAAAAACATAAAAAGGGCTGGGGATGTAGCTCAGTGATAAAGTGGTAAAGCACCTCTGGATTAAATCCCTAGAACCAGGAACAAAATGTGTTTTATTGGGCTGCAATGTAGCTTAAGAGTAGAGTATTTGCCCAGTCTAGGTTCATTCTCCAATACTGCAGAAATAAATTAGTTGGTTAATTAATCTGTTGTTTAACTCACCTGTATGCAGCAGTCTTCTAGACATTTCTACTCCAATGTCTTAACTTGGAAGCATCTCTTATCTGAACTGTCTCCCAAAGGTTCATGTATTAAAGACTTGGTCCTCAATGTAGGGATGCTCATATGGGGATCTGGGGAAGTGATTGGATCACGAGGGCTCTAACATCATTATTATATTAATTTACTAACAGCTGAATGGACTACTGAGAGGTGACAGAACCTGTGGGAGGTGGGACCTGATTAAAGGCAATGTGCCCTTGAAAATGTGTCCTTGGGGGCTATATCTTGTCCCAGGCCCCTTTCAATATGCTTCTGCTTCTTGACTGCCACAAGCTCAAAAGTTTTCCTATATCATGCCCTTCTGTCAAGATTTTTTGTCTGGCCTAGCAAGAATCTAAGAGGTTATACTGAACTCCTCTCTCTCTAATAACCTAGACCTAATCTACAAGTTCTTCACGATCTTTATTTCTTTTAAAACACCATAATCACTTCTCTTACTTCAGGCTCTCACAGTGTGTCACCTATTCTATTGCTTCTATGACATTTCTGTCCCATTCCAATCCATGGTTCACCATGTTACCCGAATAATATTTCTAAATCTTACAAAATATGAAAAGCTGGGCACGGCGGCACACACCTGTAATCCCAGCAGCTTGGGAGGCTGAGGCAGGAGGATAACAAGTTCAAAGACAACCTCAGTAATGGCAAGGCACTGAGCAACTCAGTGAGACCCTGTCTCTAAATTAAATACAAAATAGGGTTGGGGATCCAGCTCAATGGTCAAGTACCCCTGAGTTCAATCTCTGGTACCAAAAACAAATAATTAAACTAAATTAAATTAAATATAAAAAGCATATCAGGCCTGGGGCGTAGCTCAGTGGTAGAGGTAGAGCATTTACCTAGCATGCATGAGACCCTGGGTTCAATCCCCAACACAGGAAAAACAACTGCAATGTGTTCATGTGCCACCCAAGAGATAAAAATCCAAACATATCAACTTTGTCTTCCATAATTCAGCTTCTGCTTATATTCCCAACCCCACCTCCAGCCATACCAAACCACTTCAAATTTCTGAACAAGCTGTGTTCTCTCAGGACTACACACTATTGTTTATGGTATTTTTTTCTGCTCGCATGTTCTTTCCTTCTTGTTTTTTCTACTTGAACTCTTTACTGATTATCTATCATATACAAGTCAATGTTCTAAAACTAGAAAATACACAAGAAATGGTTCTGTTCCTCAAGAATCTTGCCGTCTAATAACAGACATACATGCTATCATACAAGGCAGAACACTGTAAATGGTAAAATGGAGCAGTAAAGTGCCATGGAGCAAAGCAATGTGCGTTTAGAAAATAAAGAACAGAGCTGGTTGTAGTGGCACATATCTGTAACCCCAGTGGCTGGGGAAGCTAAGGCAGGAAGAATTTCAAAGCCAGCCTCAACAATTTAGTGAGGCCTTAACCAACTTAACAAGACCCTTTCTCAGAATAAAACATAAAAAACAGCCTGGGACTGTTGCGCAGTGAGAAAGCACCTCTGAATTCAATCCCCAGTACAAAAAAAAGTTGGAAATGATTTTTTTATTTGTTTTTTTCCACGACCAGGGACTGAACCTAAGGGTGATCTACCACTGAGCTAGATCACCCAGCCCTTTTTAGTTTTTATTGAGATAAACCTTACTAATTAGCCAAGGCTGACCTCAAATTTGTCATCCTCCTGCTTCAGCCTCCCAATTTGCTGGGATTATAGGCCTGTGTCAATGTACTCAAAGATAAAAACATTTTTTAAATTAAAAAAAAAAAAAAAGCTACTCAAGAGACTGACAGAGGAGAATGGCAATGTTTAAAAATAAAAAAGGCTGGGGATGTCACTAAGTGGTAAAACACCCCTGGGTTGAATTCCAAGAAACACACACACACACACAAACAAAGATAAAAAACAAAACTGAAAAATGGCTCAGACTAAACATAAAGTGAGTTCCAAAAAAGATCCCATTATAATGCATAAAAGTTGTTACTATGGAATTACACAATTATTTATGTTGCAGCCTTAAGAGAGATTCTAGTATTTTCCCAGTCTCATCTATAATAAATGTCTTCAGCATTTTCAGTTAAAAAAAAAGAAAAGAAAGGGCCAGGGTTGTGGCTCAGTGGTAGAGTGCTTACCAAGCATGCATGAGGCACTGGGTTGGATCCCAGCACCACATAAAAAATAAACAAAATAAAGGGAACGTGTCCATCTACAACTAAAAAATTTGTTTAAAAACTGAACAGTAGTTCACTGTGCAATTCTTTAGTTACATGTCTCCTTTAAGAACTGTCCAACAGATCAGACCATTTTCAAGTTATAGAACTTCTCCTCCAAAACTCCATAGGTTTAAGGCTGAGGTGTAGCTCAATGGCAAAGCACTCCCCCGAAATAAAGGGAAAAATACTACCAAAATTCTTAAGTTTAAGTATTCAGCAAATCTGCCTTTTATCATTCATTATTTTACTTTGCCAGGTATGAAATCTATAACTTCTATGGTATTCTCTAAAATCTTTCTTGTGGATGAGAATCATATGAGTTTTCTACAAAAGAGGTTACACTGCTGTCTATTTGTTTATATACTTCATTCTTATTCCTTTAAAGCAGGTAGATTCCATTTGGTACTAGTGATTTGACCATTTCCAATTCAGCTATCGAGAAACTGTGATTAGATCTAGAAATATATATTTATTATTTGACCTAGTACTGCCAACATCTGATCAATTTAAAACACAGCAAATTTCTTCTTTTCCAACAGGAAAAAAAAAAATCTTTTCCATCATGTTCATTAAGTGGCCCCAATTACATTTCTTCCTCTGAAAGAATCTTTTATTTTGGCTTTAAAGCCTCAGAAAAGGTACTCCTGTAATACTTTCTTGGCATACCTATTTTTAGTTTGCACTAATGCCAAGAAACAGAAACAAAATTAAATTTCTTTAAATACACCAGAGACAAGCAGCACAAGAAAATTAATCTGATAAAAACATTTCCAGGACAGAAGAAATGTCTCTACTTGCAAAGAAAAATCCAGAATTCTTTTCTTAGTAGCTACAAAAGGTTGGGGAAAGAAACGTTTATTAAACAGATAAAAGCTAAATACAGTCCAACTGTGTTTCAACAGGAAATAAAATGGTTTAATAATTATATTTCCTTAAGGTAGGAAGGAAATGTAATGTTGGTCAAACTGAGAAGTCTACAGAAAATCTCACTGATTATTTTTCAAATTGTTTCAGGGTCCATGTCAAGTTAATATCAAAATACATGTCAGGTCCAATGGGATAGACCTGTAATCCCAGCAACAGAAGAGGCTGGAGCAGGAAGGTCATAAATTCAAGGCCAGCCTCAGCAAATTAGGAAGACAATCTCAAAATAAAAAATATAAAGAGCTGGGAATGGCTCAGGAGGCTGAGGCAGGAGGATCACAAGTTCAAAGCCAACCTCAACAAAAGCAAGATGCTAAGCAACTCACTGAGATCCTGTCTCTAATTAAAAAAAAAAAAAAAAAAAAAAAAGCTGGGGATTTAGCTCAGTATTAGAGCACCCCTGAGTTTACTCCCCAGTTCTGGGAGGTAGGGGGGATGAAGATACATTTTCATAATTAAAAAAAGAACACTTTACATTAATTATAAACAAAGCATAAAACAACTTTATAATACTACATACTAAAAAGAAAAAAAATTCCAGTCAATTCACTAACATGCAATGATTGAGTGCACTTATGGCATCAAAAACAAAACAATGCCATCAAAAGAAGTGTGGTTAGTTTTTCATTAATTAGGTCTCATGGTTAGTTGTGTTGTTTCCTAAGAAAGCACAAAACAGAAGCCACAAACTGATGAACTTGGATGAATATGAATGCTGCATTATTTCTAGTAAAAGTTTTCTCCTTAGTTAAATCATTGTATTAAAAACGGAAAACGCACACGAATGACTCCCCTATTAACAGATATAGTTAACACGTAAGTGCAATTCAGTTACATTCATTCGCAACAGCACATGGGACCTTAACGTTTCTCATACTTGTTGACTCATGTTAAATATCAAACTTCTATACCAAAGGAGAATGGGGGAAGGGGGAGAACACAGTAAAATCTTCCTTGAGAGAAACAATTCACTGACAAGTAACTTTTTTCTTGAAAGATAAATTGTTTTATATCCATAGCTTATAAGCATAAGACGAACTCAAGTTATCAACAGTCTACCCATTTACCACATATCAAAAACAAAAGTTAACTGAACAAATAAAACAGACACTAGCACTAGCGGATAAACACTATTGGGAACCTAAACACTGGTTTTACCCAAAACACAGAAACATTTCAAAAAAACAGTATACCACTTACACTCCTCTATCTTTACTTTCATTCTTTTGCCCGCATCTTTATGTCTTCCTTGGACTCGGTAGTAACGAGGAATAAGTTCCCTCCTTTAGAGAACCAATAAAACTAAATCTTGAGTTAAGAGGTTATGGGGGGGGGGGGACAACTTAAAGGACTCATTGCCGACTGACTATTCACTGAAATAAACTCAATAACGTGCTCGGAAACCAGATTCATGCTGAAGTATGAACGCACACGCTCAAAAAAGGCGACGTGAAAGAGTGGTAAGTTAAAAGGGGCAACCTGACATTCTGTCACATCATTGCCACACTGCTGCGGTCCACCCCTTCCCACTTCTCAGGAACCCACGGGCGGTACGCCTGTCAGATGCCGGCCTCCCGCGCCGCTGTCACCTCTGGTGGGGACGACCCTCTCCCGGCGCACCGCCCCCCGGGGCTCGGCTCCAACTCGGCGGACCCGGACGTGCGACTGGAGGACAAGTCCTTTAAGCAAAGCAGCTGGGACAGTCCGAAGGCCAGAAGAGGCGACCCCGGGGCAAAGGCCGCGACATCCCTCGGGATCGCAGCCAAGGGAACCAGGACAGCATTCGGGGGACTCCGGCTTCCCCAGCTCTCCGCGTGACGCCAAGGTGGACCGCATAGTCAGGCACCGCGGAGGGCCCTCCACTGCGACCCGCCGGTACACCCGGCAGGGGTCCCGCGGAGAGGAAGGGCGGGCCGGCGGTCGCCCCGCAGCCGGAAGGGGCGAGCCCCGCAAGTGGGTCTCCCTCCGGTCGGGCTCACCTTCAGGTCGTTCTCCGGCAGGTACTTGCACAGCCGCGCTATCTCCACATACTTGTCCAGATCTAGAGGCGCCATTTTAGGAATCACAAGCCGCGGCAGCGGCGGCGGCGGCGCTGGAGTAGCGGAGGCAGCGGCGGAGGCCGAAGCCGGAACTCTCCCTACGTCACGTCCGGCCCGTGAGTGGCGTAAGCGCAGCGACGTCAGAGCCTGGCGGATTCTCCGCGCAGCTTCGGGCTACCCTGTGCCCAGTCTGGCTGAAGCCCGGTCACAAGCCCTGAGGGACCCGGTAGATCCGGCCAGAGACACCGACTGGGACGCGTAGTTGTCTACCGCAGGGCGAGCCGAGATTTGTAGTTTTCAAGTGTGGCCAACTATTCTTTTTCTTCCCCTTCCCTTCCTTGTGACTCTTCCTAGGGGAACCGGCGAGACCTTTCCGAGGCAAAACGGCGAAGTGGGTGACTCTAGGCATTCACTCGTTTCTCATGCCGACCCTGTTAAGCACCCTCCCACCAGAACATCTTCAGTTAAAAATCGGGTAAGCTTGGCAATAGCAACCCGTTTGCACCTTCCAAGGCCTTGTGAAGACTTCGCCTAGACCTGTGGCACAGATGTCAGACTCCCGTCCTCCGAACAGGAAGGAAGGGAAACCATTTCTTACACTAAATGCTATTTTTTCCCCCACTTAATCCGCATAAGGACTGGTAAAACTGCGAGGCCCGGAAGTTAAACTTGCCCAAAATCTCATAGGAAAGAAACGGTGGAGCCAGGATTGGAAAATAGGCTACTGACTTAAGCGTACTCCCGTAGGAGTTCTACAAGGGCTGGAAGGTTTTCTGTTGTTGTTTTTGTATCCCCAGTGCCAAGAACAGTACCTGGCACTTAGTGTACCCTTTACGCTGGTTTATTCTATGGAGCACCAACTATGTACCATTGCAGTTGTAGAGACTTGAGTTATTCAGTGAACACGGAAAACAAAAATCTTTATCCTCATCCTGAAGTTTATAGAAGACGAAGACAGAATATAAATAATAATAGATTACTTATTGCGTTAAAAAGTGATATGTGATAGAAGAGGGGGAAAAAAAAAGTAGGATAAAGAGATGGGGTAATGAGCGTTTTTAAGAAACAAAGAAGCTGGGCCAGGTGGCGCATGCCTATAATCCCAGCAGCTGGGGAGGCTGAGACAGGAGTTCAAAGCCAGCCTTATCAACAGCTAGGCGCTAAGCAACTCAAGGAGACCCTGTCTATAAATAAAATACAAAATAAAGCTGGGAATGTGGCTCAGTGGTTGAGTGCCCCTGAATTCAGAAAAAAAAGAAAAACAATAAAGAAATGGGGGAGTTAGCTATGCAGATACCTGGGGAAGTCATATAGAAGAGCTGATGCAGAGATGGAAGCGAATCTAAAGTCTTTGGGGACAAGCAATACTAGTGTTGTTAGAGCAAGGTAAGAGTAGGAAAGATCAGAGAGAAATGGAGTACATTGATTTTTTTTTTTAACTTTTGATGTTAAAGGAAATTAAGGAGTAAAATTATCTGACTTTTTAAATAAGGATCACTCTGGCTGCTGTATGAGACTACAAGAGGGCAATGGTTGCAAATGAGATATTAGAAGACTTATATAACCCATAGTAGCAAGTGCATCATCAATATTTGTTGTTTAAGAGACGGGACTGGGGCTGGGGATGTGGCTCAAGCTGTAGCACGCTCGCCTGGCATGCGTGCAGCTGGGGTTCCATCCTCAGCACCACATACAAACAAAGATGTTGTGTCCGCCGAAAACTAAAAAATAAATATTAAAAAATTCTCTCTCTCTCTCTTTAAAAAAAAAAATTGTAAGAGACAGGACTATCTGTCATCATGGCACAAGCCTGTAATCCCAGTAAAGAAGGAGAATCACAAGTTCAAAGCAACCTCAACAATTGATAAGACTCTGTCTCAAAATAAAAAGGACTAGGAATGTAGCTAAGTGATAAAGCACCCCTAAATTCAATCCCCAGTACAAGAAGAGAGTGATCCTGGACTGAATCCTCTTGCTCTAGAGTATATTTTGGGAACAATGGGATAAACTTTTCCCCACTGTGGTGGTGGCAGAGCTCAAACCCAGGACCTCCTACATGCTAGGCAAGCTGTCTACTACTGAACTACTATACCTCTAACCTCGATAAAATTTAAAAATATTTTTTTCTTATTACAGGGAATTGAACCCAGGGGCACTTAGCCACTGAACCACATCCCCAGCCCATTTTTATTTGTATTTGTGTTTTTTGTTGTTGTTTTTTTTAGATAGGATCTTGCTAAGTTACTTAAATCCTCACTACATTGCTGACCCTGGCTTTGAACTTGTGATCCTCCTGTCTCAGCCTCCTGAGTCACTGGGATTACAACCATGTGCCACTGCACCTGTCTCATTGGAATAAATTTTAATGAGAAGACTGGCGTGGTGGCACATGCCTGTAATCCCAGTGGCACTAAATGATTAGAGTTCGAATCCAGGCTCTACTACTTACTGTGTGATTGATTTTTTTTTTTTTTAGAGAGAGAGAATTTTTAATATTTATTTTTTAGTTTTTGGCAGACACAACATCTTTGTATGTGGTGCTGAGGATCGAACCCGGGCCACACACACGCCAGGCGAGCGCGCTACCGCTTGAGCCACATCCCCAGCCCAACTTATTGTGTGATTTTGAGCAAGTTATTTATCCTTTTGAGATATGTAGATATCTGGGGGAAGTCATATGGAAGAGCTGAAGTCATATGGAAGAGTTTTCTCAGTTGCAATATGTCAGCAATAAAATTAGTGCCCACATCATAGTGAGATAAAAATAATACCTCATAGGCTTGTGCTGAAGTTTAAAACAGAGTAAATACACGAAAGTGACTTAAACAACATCTATCACAGAGTAAAGCCTGTATAATTGTTAGCACTAAGTATTGGGTGGACAAGAAAGATCTTTCTGAAGAATTAACTACTTAAGAGTTGCAAAAAATAAAATAGTATACTTTCTTTGGGAAAAATTGCAAATGGGGAAAAGATGCTATTGTTAGTTGGTCTTTTTATTGCAATCTTCTTAGGAAAGCTGGTGATTCACATTTCATCCCTGAACCTTAATAATTGGGAATAAATTATACTCAAGATACCTTCTTAAAATTGGAAAATAAGACAAAAAGTGAGATGAATATGAGCTTTTATATAAACTGTGAAGTGCTTAAAAGGAAGGTGTCACCTGCATTCATTGCTGATAAGTCAGTGAATGGATCAGTGGTGTGCCCTCTGGTGAAAAGAAGTGGCAGTGCTTTACCAAACTGGCCACAAGAAGCCCCTATTGCAGACCCACCTCATAGAGTGAAACTTACTCTTCGTGTCCACAGCAGAGAGGAGGAAAGCATCCCTCAGGGTGTTGGGCATATTCTTAGGAAAGGTAAGACATACTGAATGATTTGGGTCTGAAAGAGTACACAGTTCAATGAATGGAAAGTGTTCTTTATCTTCCTTCCACAGAGCAGAGGATCTGGTCTCCTAGTTCTGTCATTTACGTGGGTAAGTGATTTTTACTTCTTTAGGCCTTGAATCCCATTTTAGTGTTTTATTTTGTTTGGTATTGGGGATTGAACCCAGGGGCACTTAACTACCTAATTACATCCCCATCCCTTTTCATTTTTTATTTTGAGACAGGGTTTCTTGCTGAGTTGCTTAAGGCCTCACTAATTGGCTGCAGCTGGCTTTGGACTTGCAATCCTCCTGCCTCCACCTCCCAAGTCACTGGTATTACATGTGTGCACCCCCATGCCTACATGACTCCCATTTAAAAAATAAATTTCAAATGTTCCTTCCAGAATTCTCAAATGTGATTTCTAGTCCAGAACCATAGGTTCCACAGTAAAAAGTGGTTGTTATTTTGTTGTTGTTGTTTATATTTTGGTACTGGGGATTGAACCCAAGGGCACTTTACCACTGAGCTTTATCCACAAGCCTTGTTTTTTTTTTTTTTTTTTTTGGTTTTTTTTGTTTGTTTGTTTGTTTTTTGTTTTTTTTTAGACAGGGTCTCATTAAATTGCTCAGGGCCTCACTAAATTGCTGAAGCTTGCTTTGAACTTGAAATCCTCCTGCCAGGGCCTCCTGAGTCATGGGATTATAGGCATGAGCCACCTCACCTGACTAGTTGTTGTTTTGCTCACAGACCTTTTCTGATTTTTGTTTGTTTGTTAATACATGACACTTCATGCCATATCCAGCATGGAGCCTTGAAGTAGACCTAGTCAAAAGACCCACGAGACTTAAGAGTATTCTGCATCTCTGAGCAGAAATCACTGTCTAGATGTGTGTGGACATAAGGTAGAGAAAATCTGGCCTCAGTTTTCTTTCCTGAAGAGGAACAGAATGACTGTGTATCCATAAACTCCTCTTTGACAGTGAGTGGGGATTTCACCATTAACAAGGAATTCACGAAAACTCTATAGGTGTTAGAAATAGTATCATGAAGCAGTTAGGAGAGCTGCAGCCTTCAAATTCCATTTTGTCCATAATTTGATTATGCTTCAAGTAGCTAAAACATTTACCAAGATGGCTTTTCACCTGTATTATGGAGTCCTCTTGACCCCTGTCTCTGCACAGTAGGCATTATTATCCCTATCATTATAGATGAGGAAACTAGGGTTCCAGAAGGCTAATGAACTTGCCCAGTGTGAGAGTCTGATGGTTCTTGATAGAGCCTGGATTTGAACACAAGTAATTCTGACCTCTTTCCACTAAGCTACCATAGTGCTATAGTCCTGGAGTTCCTACTTTTCCAGTCTTAGCCATTTTCTCTGCTCAGAGTGTGATTCTCTAAATCAGACATAGGTGAGCCACCCTTTCAGGAAGGTCACAAAGAACCTATAGTTAGGATGTGGATCAGAGATAATGTAGGGGCTGAAGGTGTAGCTCAGTGGTAGAGTGCTTGCCTAGCATGCACAGGCCCTGAGTTTGATCCCTAGCTCTGCAAAAAAGACAGAAATAAGATAAAGTTGCATGTGGTTTCAGTGTGACTAGTGAGGTCTAACTGGTTAGCCCAGCCCTAAATTAAAACATAAAAAGCTAATACTGGGTGACTGTAATTCCAGTGACTAGAGAAGCTGAGGCAGGAGAAAGGCAAGTTCAAAGCTAGCCTGGACACCTTGGCAAGACTATGTTTTAAAATAAAATATAACGGGTTGGGACTATAGCTCAGTGGTAAAGCACTTGCCTAGCATGGGTGAGGCACTGGGTTCGATCCTCAGCACCACATAAAAAGTAAATAAATAAAATGAAGTTATAAAATTTAAAAAAATAAAATAAAAAATAAAAAGGATTGGGGATGCCCTGGGGTTGTAGCTCAGGATTAGAGCACTTGCCTTGCATGTGTGAGACACACATATAAATAAAATAAATAAATATTTATAAATAAATAAAATAGCACCACATATAAATAAAATCAAGGTCTATCAACAACTAAAAATATTTTTTTAAAGATTGGGAGTATAACTTCCTGGATTCAATGCCCAGTGTAAAAAATTAATTAAAATTATAATTTAAAAATGCAGATGTTCATACCTACCCACAGTAGTTCATGTATAACCACAAAGAGCCTTATCCCTTCACAGAGGACCTGCTCTGTGCCAGCACCTGGGTACTGAGCACTTTACATTATCTCCTGTACTTCCCGCCATGACTGTCACAGAAATATGATTGGCTCCATGTTAAAGATGGAGAACACTGAGGCCCAGAATAAGTCACTTCTCGAGAAGTGATGAGCTTTTTATTAACTGCATTTTTTTTTTAGTTGTGGATGGACACAATACCTTTATTTTGTTTATTATTTTTTATGTGGTGCTGAGGATCGAACCTATAATAGTTCAATCACACGTGCAAGGCAAGTGCTCTGCCACTGAGCCCCAGTCCCAGCCCCTCCCTCCATTCTTTACAATCATTCCTGTTTCTCCATTTTCAAGTTAGACTGTAAAGTCCTAGAGGCCAGGGCATGTTGCCCTGAGCATGCTATAATTCAAATGGCAATTACAGAATGAGTCAGCTATTTAAGGCACCAAACTTGAACTGGTCTTGAGGACAGACCAGCTGCCCAAGTGGACATCCAACGCCGGGCATTTCGCTTGTATGTCGTTTCCAAGTAACCCTGGCTTATTTTCTCCGCTGGGGAGGAGGACTCCAGGGAAAGTCCGACCTGTTCCTGCTGGAGGACTTCGGGGTCCGGAGCGTTCCCTCTACGGCCCTTCCCAGGCAGCTGACAGCCCAAGTCGGAAAGCTGTTGGAAGCTGTTGGCCCCATGCGCTTCCGGGGCCTGTGGGGAGGGGCAATGGCCTGAGTCCCGCCCCCTTCAGGGGCGGAGCCACGGATAGGGACTGGCCTAAGCTGCCGCAGGTAAAGTAGTCCTGAAACGGGGAATCTCTGGGCCTGGGGATCTGAGCGCCATGGGGGGAGAGGGGGCTTATCTTTTACCTTGGAGTGGACACCAGTCTCCGACCCGGCCACCAGCATTTCTCTCCTCGCCCTGTGTCTTGTACCCTAGAGTTCCCACAACAGGATGGGACTCCGCAGGGCGGCTGGGAGAGGTCCCTGCACATGCAAAGCCCACCCACTGAGCTTTAGGCTCTGGGGCTATAGTCCGCGTCCTAAGCCTCGGTTTGTTTTTATCATTTTATCTCTTCATTAATCCATTTCTTTTCTTCATTCACTCATCCTTCACTCCCTTCTACTCTATTCCAGGTCCATTGGTAAATTCTCAGAACAAATTGTACTGACCCAGCACTCCAGGAATTTAATCTAGAATCGAATCTAGAGACTTTAAATAGATATTTTTTTTTAAAGAGAGAGAGAGAGAGGGAGAATTTTAATATTTATTTTTTAGTTTTCAGCGGACACAACATCTTTATTTGTATGTGGTGCTGAGGATCGAACCCAGGCCGCACGAATGCCAGACGAGTGCGCTACCGCTTGAGCCACATCCCCAGCCCTAAATAGATACTTAGATCCAGAATAATCCCTGCAATGATAGCTTAATTAAAAATGTCAGCCCTCAAGTAGAAGGAAATAATTTGGGGGAGTAGAAGTGAAAAGCAAAAAAAAAAAAAAAAAGAGAGAGAGAGCGCTTTTCTTGAAGGAATATTTGAGCTGGGCTTTAGAGGCTGACTAGGAGTTTTCAAGTTTACAAGAAGGGAAAGGACATTCCAAGTAGGGGAAGCTGCTTGGGCTGCAAGTCATAAAACGACCTGCCATATAATAGGAGCAACAAAAAGCCCAGTATTGCAAGACATTGTGGAAGTCACTTTGCAGAGAATCAGTTGACACCAGAAGGCCTGACCTTCTGTCATGATGAGGCCAAGATTTATCCCAGAGTTCGATATTTCTCAGACTCTTAGGATGTTTTATTTTTTGATAAACAAACATCTTACAGACTCTAAAATTTTGGCATATGCCCCTTCCCCATGAGAATCACAGGTCACATAGAAAACTTTAGCCAAAAAAAAAAAAAAAAAAAACATATAGTTATATTAAGAAAGTTACGTTAAGGTTGGGTGGTGTAGCTCAAAGGTAGAAGACTCGGGGCTAGGGATGTGGCTCAAGCGGTAGCGCGCTCGCCTGGCATGCGTGCGGCCCGGGTTCGATCCTCCAGCACCACATACAAACAAAGATGTTGTGTCCGCCAATAACTAATAAATAAATATTTAAAAAAAAAAAAAAGGTAGAGGACTCACCTAGCAATACACTAGGTCAAGGTTCAACCCCTAGCACTGAAAAAAAAAAAAAAAGAAAAATATTATATGAAAAGGTTCGTGATTCTTATTCAGATTAATCAGGCCTTAGACATTGGTACATTCAACAGGAAAGTTTTGTTTGTTTGTTTGTTTGTTTTGTGGTACTGGGGATCCTAGGCAAGCACTCAACCACTGAACTATATCCCCAACCCCTCAACAGGAGAGGTTTTAAAGGGGAGGGTAACCTGATTTGTTCTGTGTTTTATGAAGAAGATAATCGTAAATATCTAAAAGTGTCTTTTATTCTTATGCATAGGACACCATGAAGCAGCTGCCAGTCTTGGAGCCTGGAGACAAACCCAGGAAAGCAACATGGTCTGTAAAAGAGGATTCACTCACGTGTGCATGCACGCACGCGCACACACACACACACACACACAGAAGCTTTTGTTTTGTTTATAAATAGTTTACTAATGTATTTGGTCATCAGTGAAAAAGAGTAGAGATGAAACTGTCTGCAATTTCTGGTAATTAGACTCCAACTGTCTGAGAAGGTCTCCAGAGGAAAGATGAGGGGGCAATAATTATCTCAGAGCAGATGTTAATTTTATTAAAATCCTTTACCAAGAAGAGTAAGGCACTAACCGTATGGCATCCTCAACTCCAATGTAGTATCTCCCCCTGAGCTGTGACTCATTTTTAAAATTTTTAGGGAATTGAATTTGCATTCAAATTCACTGGCTTCACTGTTTCTTAGATGTTTGTTCAACCAACCCTTCATTCAATAATACTGTTCTGACAGAGGCAGCTGCTGTGGAGGGTCTGGAGGTCCAAAGATCAACAGTCTCTGTGTAGTAGGGGCTCTAGACTAAGCAGGTCTTGGTGATAGCATGTGATCAGTGCTGAGGCAGAGTCAAAGAAAGCTGCATAGAAGTGGCAGTGTTTCCACGGGACCTTGAAGGAGAACCTCCTATGGCTCCCCTGCTTCCATCCTGTTGAGGTACCTAACACATATCTGATCATGGCATTCTCTAGCTTAAAACCCTTTTGAGGGCTGGAGGTGGAGCCCAGTGGTAGAGTATTTACCTAGCATGTGCAAGATCCTGGGTTCCATTCTTAGCACTAGAAAAGAAAAATTGACAGACTCCTTGTACTCTCCCACTGGTCCCTGCATAATCTATTTCTGCCTTTCCTTCCAACTTCAAATATCCTTACCTATTTTTTTGCTCTCTCTTCGTTTAGCATTGCCTTCAGTGTACCACTCAGGTCCTGTACATGCTAGTTCCTCCACCTGGACCTCTCTTTCCCTTCAACTTTCATCTCTCTTTCCCCAGCTAATTTCTACTCCTACTTCACATCTCAGTTCAAATGGTCCTTCTTCAGGAAGCTGCCTCTGACCGCTCTACCACCACCTCTCTTTACAGGGTCAAGACCTCCTGTGGTACATTCCCATATTATTTGTCTTGTGTTAGACAAATAGCTAGTCCTGTCCTGAAGTAGATATTTGTGAACTTGTTTAATGTTACTTCCCAACTAGTTTGTAAGGGCTTTGAGGCCTTGTATTATTAACCATCTATCTAGATATGTATGTGTTCTTAGGTAAGTTATTAATCTTTGGGCTTTTCTAAGCCTCAGTTCCTCGGTTGTAAAACTCAAATGATGATAATAGTACTGATCCTCAAAGTGCTTCTGTGCAGATGAAATGAAACCAGGGTTGTGATGTCAGCACATTGTCAGAGTTGTGTGTATGGCACATTGTTAGGAACTATCCAGGTGGTAATGGGGTATGCAGATCTGGAAGTCAGAAGAGATCTGAATATGAAGTAGAGATTTGGAAATCATGGATGATGTTAGAGATGGTGGTAATTGAAGCAAACATAAACTGAGAAAAAGAGAATTCTAAGGATACTGAGAGTTAGGAGGAGGCTGTCAGGAAAGAAATTATAGAAGGAAACAGAAAAGTGAATGGAGATTCAAAAGGTAGTGGTATGGTGAAGCAAGATTAGGGGAAAGATAAAAGGAGGAGGGGAGGGTTGGGAATACCAGACATCAGAGATGTCAATAAAACATGGCCTAAAAAACAGCTAAGGAATTTTCTTTTCTTTTTAATATTTTTTTTTTAGTTGTCAATGGACTTTTATTTTGTTTATTTATATGTGGTGCTGAGAATCAAATCCAGTACCTCACACATGCTAGGCAAGCGCTCTACCACTGAGCCACAATCCCAGCCCGGGGAATTTTCTTTTTTAATCATGAAACTTTAAAATGTGTTTTCTCAGTTAGCATTCAGAATAACTTTAGAGAATGGAATGACTGAATCCTGTATGCAATTTTCCAAGTCTTAGCTTTGGCTTGCATCAGGTTGAGCTTTATGAGTAATCTGGAAAGGCTCTTAAAATCCACAAATCCTAGAAAACTTTTCTGGACAGGGAGACATCACTGGTTAGTGGCAAGAACCTGAGTCTGTAGGCATCCCCATGAAGGCACCCTTTAACAAGACCCTTCCTACACTGCTACTGGCTTTGAGTCTTCACAACCACCTTTTGAGGTAAGACCTGTTGCTCTCCTTGTTTTACAAATGAAGAAAATGAAGTTCGGAAGGGTTAAGTGACTTCCAGGTCGTACATCTAGAAAGTACTGGAGCTGAGACTAGAACCAGGTCTGTTCAAATTCACAAACCATGTTTATAACCACTAACTATGCTGTTGTGTCAAGACATAAAAAGTGAACATTTCTGGATGTCATTTCCCTGTCCACCATATGGGGTCATTACCAACCCAGGGCATCTCACTTAGGTTATATAAGGTGGAAGTAGTGACAAAATTGAAAAACCAAAGCTGTGAACATAGAAAGATACTCCTGTTGATCAGGGAAGGGCTGTTTTGCTGGATACAGTTAAAGTGTCTGTGTATGTATCAGGTCCTTCCTTCTGTGAATGCTTCATGAGCAATGAAAAGAACACTCCACTACATTTGTTCTGTGCTTAGGTCTCCTGAGTACATCCTCCCTTTGGCAGGTACACCTTGACTCCCCCTGGAGACAGCCCCTGTGCTCGAGTTGGCCACAGTTGCTCATATTTACCGCCAGTTGGTGATGCCAAGAGAGGGAAGGTCGTCATTGTTGGAGGAGCAAATCCAAACAGAAGTTTCTCAGATGTGTACACCATGAATCTGGGTAAGATCAATAGCTGCAGAATGCAGCTGGCTTTGTGCTGCCAGGTGTGAGCAGAGCATTCTTCAGAATACAAGCTCCAACCAGATAGCAGGAAAAAAGTACATCATTGACAGGTTTCAGCAGATTGGCACATATTCACCTGACCAGTGCCTCCTTGTTTAGGGGGTCAGACCTCCTATGGGCCCATATGGAGCCCAGGACATCCAATCACTGATTCATCAAATATTTCTCCAGGAGACATCAGTGACTCCCACCTCTCCTTCCATTCACCTATTCAAAGAATCTTTGGGTCACAAATATCTCCGATCTTCATCCATGTTGGTCCATTCTCACTACTACCACTGTAGTCCAAACCACTGTTACCTCTCAACTAGACTGTTGGAATCACCTCCTTACTGGTCTCCCTGTCTCCAAGTTTACCCACTGTACAGTGCATTTTCTTTTTTTTTTTAATTTTATTTTTTAGTTTTTTAGATGGACACAATATCTTTATTTTACATTTATGTGCTGCTAAGGATGGAACCAAGTGCCTTGTGCATGCTAGGCGAGCACTCTACCACTAAGCCACAACCCCAGCCCAGTTTTCTTTTAATATTTTTGTAGTTGTAGATGGACAGACTGCCTTTATTTTATTTGTCTTTATTATTTTTTTTAATGTGGTGTTGAAGATTGAATCCTGTGCCTCATGCATTCTAGGCAAGCGCTCTGCCACCTAAGCTACAGCCCCAGCCCTCTTTTTTTTTTTTTTTTTTTTTATTTAACTGAGATGTATCCCCAGCCTGGTTACAGTGCATTTTCTAGACCTAGCCAGAGAATGTTGTCTTAGATACAAGTCCAATTCCATTTATTGATTGATTGATTGATTGTTGTAGATGGACAGAATGCCTTTATTTTATATGTATTTTTTTTAATATTTATTTTTTTAGGTGTAGATGGACACAACACAATGCCTTTATTTTTATGTGGTGCTGAGGATCAAACCCGGGTCCCACCCGTGCTAGGCAATTGCTCTACCGCTGAGCCACAATCCCAGCCCAGAATGCCTTTATTTTATTTGTTTATTTTTATGTGGGCTAAGCATCAAACCCATTACCTCACACATGCTAGGCAAGTGCTCTGCCACTGAGCTACAGCCTCAGCCCCATCAGTCTCCTTTTTAAGCCTTTCCCAGCCTCATTTATTGGCTCTCACCGACCCACATTTGCTATACTGAATAGCCTTCATTTCCTTGAAAAAAAATATTTTTTTTAATTTTTTTTTTTTAGTTGTAGTTGGACACAATATCTTTTATTTATTTTTATGTGGTGCTGAGGGTCAAACCCAGTACCTCACATGTGCTAGGCGAGACTCTACCACTGAGCTACAACCCAGCCCTCCTTGAATATATTTTGAACTTCCCCCTCCAAGCCATGGCATACCCTTGCATGGAAAGTTCTTCCCAAATCCCAAATTAAATATCATTTCTGGCTGGGCATGGTGGTTCATGTCTGTAATCCCAGCAACTCAGGAGACTAAAGTAGGAGGATCACGACTTCCCAGCCAGCCTCAGCAATTTAGCAAGGCCCTAAGCAACTTAGTGAGATCCTGTCTCAAAATAAAACATGAAAAGGGCTGGGGATGTGGCTCAGCAGTTAAGCACCCCTGGGTTTAATCCCTGGTACAAAAAAAAAAAAAAAGGAAAAGAAAAGAAAGAACTAATTATTTCTGTCAGGATTCTTTCCCTGGTACTTTTGGATTAGTTTAGTCACTACCTTCTTCTGTGGTCCACAGTATTGTGCACTGTCCCAACCTCTTCCCCTTCACGGTTCATAGCACATGGGATTGTTTCCTAAGGCTCTTCCCCACAGAGTGTAAGCTCCTTGGAAATAAGGGAACATGGTTATTTTATTTATCATTGTATCCCCAGCCACTACCAGAGCACTTAGCACAGAGCAGGTGCTTTTTAAG
This sequence comes from Urocitellus parryii, assembly GCF_045843805.1. Classification (NCBI taxonomy): domain Eukaryota; kingdom Metazoa; phylum Chordata; class Mammalia; order Rodentia; family Sciuridae; genus Urocitellus; species Urocitellus parryii. Next base: position 201,803,214 of record NC_135534.1, read on the forward strand.
TATTTGGATGAATGAATCAATGAATGAAGGAAGGAAGGAGTGAGTGAACAAACTAATGAACCAGTGACTACTATGTGCTATACTTAGGGAAGAATTTAAAAACTGGTGATCCACATACATTTTTTGTTAATTCCATATAATTTGTTTTGTTTTGTTTTGTTTTAGTCATATGTTGTTTACAAAATAAGTGTGCAGGGGTCTACATTTAAAAGTTGATGGGCTGGGGATATAGCCCTGTGATAGAATGCTTGCCTAGAACATGCAAGGCCTACTATACACACACACACACACACACACACACATTATCCTAAGAAGCCAAATCATTTTGTTGTTGTTGTTGTTATTTTGTTTTTGTTTTCCCCCCCAGTGCTGGGGATTGAATCAGGGCCTTGTACATGTAGTCAAATGCTCTACCTCTGAACTACAATTGTCTCTCTCGTGATAATTTAAAATGGTTTGACATCTCTAGACCTGCATGGCTACTTGGTAACAATTATTTGGTGCTGAGCTGCACCTATTGATGGGACATTCATTCTCCAAGTTGTCATAGTCCTTGCTTCTCCACTCTGGGCATTTGAATCTCTACTCCTTGCACTAGGAAATCCAAGGCAAATTGAATCTCTTCTAGTAGAATGCTTGCCTAGCATGCCCAAGACCCTGAGTTTGATGCCCAGGACTGGAGGAAAAAATGCAAATCATTTTCAGCCATCAGGGAACTCACTTTTTAGTTATATCTTTTTTTGTTTTGTTCTGTTTGTGGGGTGGGAATAAAACTCAGGGCTAGGCAGGCATTCTACCACTGAGTTCATACCCAGCCCAAAGTTACACCTTGCCACCTGTTACTAGATTTGTGTTCCTGGCTAAACCATCTGGACCTCAGAGTACAATGTAGTGTGGATATAATTTGCTTCTGTTGGCCACCATAATGATTCAAAAAGATGGTGCCTTGAAACATCCTAGGAAATGGTTTTCTAACTAAAACAACTAATAGGGCCCTGGTTATAGCTCAATGGTAAAGTACTTGCCTAACATGTATGAGGCACTGGGTTCAATCCTTAGCACCATATAAAAATAAATTTAAAAAATAATGGCATTGAGCTGGAGATGTGGCTCAGCGGTAGCGCGCTCGCCTGGCATGCGTGCGGCCCGGGTTCGATCCTCAGCACCACATACCAACAAAAATGTTGTGTTCGCCGAGAACTGAAAAATAAATATTAAAAATTCTCTCTCTCTCTCTCTCTCTCTCTCTCTCTCTCTCTCTCTCTCTCTCTCTCTCTTTCCCCTCTCTCTCTCTTAAAAAAAAATTATTAGTTGTTCAAAACATTACAAAGCTCTTGACATATCATATTTCATACATTTGATTCAAGCAGATTATGAACTTCCATTTTTACCCTGTATACATATTGCAGATTCGCATTGGTTACACATCCACTTTTTTACATACTGCCATACTAGTGTCTGTTGTATTCTGCTGCCCTTCCTATCCTCTACTGTTCCCCCTCCCCTCCCCTCCCCTCCCATCTTCTCTCTCTACCCCATCTACTGTAATTCATTTCTCTCTCTTGTTTTCTTTTCCCTTTTCCCCTCACTTCCTCTTATATGTAATTTTCTATAACAATAAGAGTCTCCTTCCTTTACCATGCAGTTTCCCTTCTCTCTCTCTTTCCCTCCCTGCTTGGCCCATTTAGATTAACTGGCTACCTCTTACTCAGTCAACTGAGACTAGAAAGTCAAAGTGATACAGAAATTTTGTCTGGGCTCTACCCATGTGGTTAGAAGGGAGAATGAGGATAGTTTCCATAGACTAGGGCTTATGGACAGGCAGATAGCCCCCAAAGTGTCTATTATCAATTGTCTCATAGGTTGACCCCATTCCCTTAAGTGACTTAATAGTCGTTCATTTGTGCTATTGGCCTTTTTTTTTTGTTAACTACCCTCCCCAAATTTGCCAACCAACATAAGCATTTGACAGCCCCAATTGAGGAACTGAGTGAAATGTTTTCTAGGGACACACCAGTGGGACTTAGCCACCTATGGGGGCCTCTTGCCGCGGTACGAACATGCCAGCTTCATTCCTTCCTGCACACCTGGCAGCATCTGGGTATTTGGAGGGGCCGACCAGTCAGGAAATCGAAATTGTCTCCAAGTCCTGAATCTTGGTAAGTAGCCAAAGGTTGGTTTATTTTCATCTTGCACACATAATTTCAATTATAATTCCAGTATGTTTGGATTGAACTAATTAATTCATTTAACTTTTCTGACTTCATAAAAAACATGAATTTATCAACTCCTTAAATATCCAAGCTGGAAGGGACTTCAGAGAACACCTATGCCAGTGGGCAGCTCAGATCCAAGGAGAGGGATGTGACTTTCCTAAAGTTACCAGGGAGTCAGTAACTGAGCCAGGCTAGAACCCAGGTTACCTAGATCAGTGGTTCTCTAGTGAGGACTTTTATGTCCCACAAGTGAGATCAGGCAATATCTGGAAACATTTTTGTTTTTCACAGCTAGGGTCAGGGTAGCTATGGACTAGGTGGTTAGAGCTCAGGGATGCTGCTTTATGTCCTGTGAGGCACAGGACTGCTCTAAAATGCCAGTCAATACCAAAGGTAAGATACTCTGCCTCAGGTCTTGTTAGTGTTTCTTTAAGCCAAAACTGGCTGGTCCCTTTCCAGTCTCACTGGTAGTTGTATCAAAGGAAAAGCAATTTGAGAGCATCACTCCCAGGAGGAGGTTGCTAAACTACTTGTGGGAGGTGGACTTGTCTTTTTGTCATTTTTAAAATTTTGCTTTTTTCTCTATGAATATTATTGACACGCTGGATGTGGTGGCACATGACCAATCTCAGCTACTTAGGAAGCTAAGGCAGGAAGATTGCAAATTTGAGTCCAGCCTCGGCAATTTAGAAAAACCCTGTCTCAAAATAAAATAAAAAGGGTTTGGTATGTATCCCAGTGGTAGAACACTTGCCTAGCATGAGACAGTCTCTGGTTTAATCCCTAGCACCAAACATACAAACAAACAACAAAAACACTAATCAGGATATGCTCTGCTGGGCACTAACCATGACCTTGAGCTAGTGATTTAACTTCTTTCTACCTCAGATTTCTTTTCTGTCACATTAGGATAGTAATGTTTCATCCCTTGTTAATTTGACAAGGGTTCAAATTAATTTGATATCTGGCAAAGACTTAACTCTCAATATTTGTTAGTTGTTGTGGTTAATGTAGGTATGCTTTGGAAAATGGAAATCAGTTCTGGACCTACCATTTTGATTCTCAGTGACAGCATTCTTTAAATAAAATACAGTGAGCCAGGCATGGTCGCACACATCTATAATCCCAGAGACTTGGGAGGCTGAGGCAGGAGAGTCTCAAGTTTGAAGCCAGCCTCAACAAATTAGTGAGGCGCAACATAAAAAATGTTTAAAAAGACTGGGTGTGGCTCAGTGGTTAAGTGTCCTTGGACTCAATCCATGGTAGCAAAAATACAAATGCAAAACACAGTGAAACTTTGGAAAGCTTCTACAAAGGAATTGATTTTCTCACTGTATCCCTTTTTATCCTGGAAAGTATAATTGACACAGTGCCCAAGAAATATGGAAAATGTGAGTCATTAGTTGCTTTTATTACCAGAGCAAGCCCTTCAAATGGCTTAAGACTCCTTTGTGGTTGTGTTGATGTTTGACTTCTGCACCTTCTAACTCCAAGTCCCAAAAGCTGTCCAACATCTGTAGCTACCAAGACGATTAGATTTTGCTTTGAATGTGGGTTGGGATTTGTTCAGTCTCCAAGTTCGTGTTTGAGTTCCACACATATTGCAGATGCTTTGTGCAGCATTTTGCATATTGGATGCAGGCCTTTTACAAAAGGCATAGAATTTTCCAGGCAAGAAATAATCCTTAGGCTGGATGCAGTGGCACATGCCTGTAATCCTAGTGGCCCAGTAGACTGAGGAAGGAGGATTGCAAGTTCAAAGCCAGCCTCAGCAACTTAGTGAAATTTTGAGATAGGGTCTCATTAAGTCTGTCTGAAAATAAAAAATAAGCTGGGTACAGTGGCACATGCCTGTAATCCCAGGGTACCAGGAATTGAACTCAGGGGCATTTAACCACCGAGCCACATGAGGCTGAGATAGGAGAATCACAAGTTCAAAGCCAGCCTCAACAAATGTGAGGTGCTAAGCAATTCAGTGAGACCCTGTCTCTAAATTTAAGAAAATACAAAATAGAGCCGGGAATGGTTGAATGCCCCTGAGTTCAATCCCTGGTACCAAAAATAAAAATAAATAAATAAAAAATGAAAAGTTACCAAAAAAAAAAAAAAAAAAGGAGCAGAACTAATCCTTGAGATGTTGTGGTGGAGCAAGTATAGGACAGAGATGAGTTCAGGCTCCTTCTCTGCTTCTCAGATGTGCTGTGATCTGGGAGACAGAATTTTAAGTTTCTGAGCTTCAGTTTCCTCGTTCCAAAATGGAAATACTTTTTACCCATCTCCAAGGGGTGAGTGAGGATATTGGGAGTGGCAGAATATTCAGGGCAATGATCTTACACACAGAAGCTGTTCAGTTAATACATCTATTTCTATAGAATTCATGTTTTATTCTAAAAAGAAAGCAGCTTCTATATATCTACGAGGTGGCAAGCTTTTATTCTCAAGTCAGAAGAGGAGAATAATCATAGATTCTAGTGTTATTTTTTTTATTTTTATTTTTTTAAAGAGAGAGTGAGAGAGGAGAGAGAGAGAGAGAGAGAATTTTTTTTTAATATTTATTTTTTAGTTCTCGGTGGACACGACATCTTTGTTGGTATGTGGTGCTGAGGATCGAACCCGGGCGGCAAGCGCGCTACCGCTTGAGCCACATCCTCAGCCCGATTCTAGTGTTATTGAAACAGAGTTTAAATCCCAACTCGGCCATTTACTAGCCTGGTCATTGTAAATAAAAGTGACTTAATGTATCTCTGCTTAAATTCCCTTCTCTGTAAAAGGGGAAATCTAACATTTATTTAGTACTTCGTTTGTTTGTGCATGCGCATGCCACCTAGGGATACATTACCACGGTCTACATCCTCAGCCATTTTTAAATTTTTTGTTATTGTTTTGCTTTTTTAAATTTTGAGATAGGGTCTCATTAAGTTGGCCTGGCTGACCTCAAATCTGCCATCCTCCTGCTTCAGCCTCCTAAGTCTCTGAGATTTCAGGTGTGTACCACTGCACTGCTTTATTATTTTGTAGGGATTCTTATTATTGGTACTGAAACTATAATAATATTGTCTGCTTTTATTTAATGGCTACATTTTCTGGGAAATTTGGCATATTTGGACTCTGGCATCTAGTTGGAATGAATTTTAGCAAATTTTGAGCTCCTCTGAATGAACACAGGGCAGGGTAGTCAACAAAGTGCATAATATAAAGAGGATATTGAGGGTTTTTTGTTTGTTTTCTTTTGGTATTGGATATTGAACTAGGGGCACTGTATAACTAAGCTACATCCCCAGTACTTTTTATTCTTTATTTTGAGACAGAGTCTCATGAAATTCTTGAGGTTGATTTCGAACTTATGGTCTTCCTGCCTTAACCTTCCAGGTAGCTGGGAATATTGGTGCATGTCACTGTGTGTGGCTAACTTCATTCTTTTTTTTTTTTCCCCATGGGGATGGGGTACCAGGGATTGAAATCAGGAGCACTTAGCCACTGAGCCACATCCCCAGCCCTATTTTGTATGTCATTTAGAAACAGGGAATCAATGAGTTGCTTAGCACCTCACTGTTGCAGAGACTGGCTTTGAACTCAAGATCCTCCTGCCTCAGCCTCCCAAGCTGCTGGGATTACAGTTGTGCACCATGGTGCTCAGCTAAATTTGAGCTTCTTACCTAAAACTCAGCTGTCCTTCTCAAGGATCAGGGTAATAAAGTGCCTGCCTAGCCCTACCAAGATTGGAGGTCAAGAACTCAGGCTGTAGATCAGTGTCAGAGTGCATGCCTAGCATGCACAAGACCCTGGGTTCAGTCACTAGCACCCCCCCACACACACACCAAAAAAAGGAGTAAGGGTCAGAGGTCCCCTTGGCCTGGATGTTTTAGAACCCTGCCTTCTCTCCGGACCAGAAACCAGGATTTGGAGGACGCCAGAAGTGACCGGCCCCCCACCATCTCCAAGAACATTCCACACATCATCAGCAGCTATTGGAAACCAGCTCTATGTCTTTGGGGGTGGAGAGAGAGGTGCCCAGCCTGTGCAGGATGTGAAGCTGCATGTGTTTGACGCAAGTATGGACTATCAGGAATATCACTTAGGGGCTGGGGATGTGGCTCAAGCGGTAGCACACTCGCCTGGCATGTGTGCCGCCTGGGTTCTATCCTCAGCACCACATACAAACAAAGAATGTTGTGTCTGCTGAAAACTAAAAAATAAATTAATTAATTAAACAATAAAAAAAGATGACAGGGATATCACTTAACCTGCTCAGGGCTATGTTGGCTGATAGTTTACCTAATGTATAGGAAGAAAAGATTGGAAAGTGAAATTGTGGCCAAATATTTCACTTCTAGACTTTTTTGCTGATATGTATTTTTTTCTTGTAGCAACATTTGCTTTGAAAAGATATCCATGATCAATTTTTAAAAATTAAACAGTAAACTTCATAAAGTAGAAAAGTAAATGTTCCTTCTTCAGCCTTTCCTTACCACTCTTTAGATAAGTAAATGATATTAGCAATTTCTTATCTCTCCTTTCAGACTTACCTATGCATTTATAAATCATACAGGTTTGTGTATAGGTGCATATATAAATATTCTGTGAATTTTGAAATCATATAAAACTTTAAAAACACATACATGAAATCAGATTATATACACTTTTCTGCAGCTTATATTCATTTATCTATCTATCTATTTTCTGGCACTGGGAATTGAAGGCAGGGCACTTTACCACTGAGCTACACTCCAGTTCTATTTATTTTTTATTTTGAGACAGAGTCTCTCTAAGTTGCTTAGGGCCTCCCTAAAGTGCTGAGGTTGGCCTTGAACTTGAGATCCTCCTGCCTCAGCCTTCTAAATCACTGGGATTACAAGCATGCTCCTCCACACCCAGAAGAACACCTTTTCTTTTAGAGTAGGAGTAGGTTTTTAGTAATTGAAAGTATACACTTCTAAACCATACAACTGGGATCAAGACCAGATCTGATACATGGTTTCTTTGTTACTTTAGGCTAGTGACTTAATCTCTGATAGCCTTAGTTTGCTTACTTGTTAAATAGAGAAAATAGTAGTGCTTACCACACACACCCAAAAAAAAGTTTTGTTTTTCTTTTTTGTTTTTTTTTTTTTTTTTGATTCTGTGGATTAAACCCAGGGTCACTAAACCATGGAGCCACATCCCCAGCCCTTTTTTTGTATTTTCTTTAGAGACAGGGTCTCGCTAAGTTGCTCAGGCCCTTGCTAAATTACTGAGTCTGGCTTTGAACTTGCAATCCCTCTCCTCAGCCTCCCCAACCACTGGGATTACAGGAATGTGCCACTGCTCCTGACCTTTTTAGTTTTTTTTTTTATTTTGAGACAGTCTTACTAAATTGTTGAAGGTCTTGCTAAATTACTGAGGCTGGCCTCAAACTTGCAATCCTCCTGCCTCAGTCTCCCAAGTCATGCATCACCAAGCCCAGTAAGAGGTTGTAAAGATTATTTTTTTTAAAAAAGAGATTAAATGAGATAATAGGATAAAGTGCCTGAGACATAAAAAGTACCTAATAAATATTAACTATATTATTATTATTTCTTCATTTAATTAAACTTTATGAATAGCTTGCTAAGTCAGTACCAATTTCCATGCAAAGCATATCCTTCTGTGTGTATCTTATTCATTGATTTTCTTATTGATTAGCTTTTTGCTGACATTGGAATAGTGAACATTTGTATATATTAATCTTTGTATGTATATATTAATTTATACAAACATATAGAAGAGATGCACTATGTATACTATCTCATTTAATTCATACCTCAACTCTAAGAAGTAGGTATTGTCGGGCTGGGGATGTGGCTCAAGCGGTAGCGCACTCGCCTGGCATGCGTGCGACCCGGGTTCGATCCTCAGCACCACATACCAACAAAGATGTTGTGTCAGCCGAGAACTAAAAAATAAATTAAAAAAAAATTCTCTCTCTCTCTCTCTCTCTCTCACACTCTCTCTTTAAAAAAAAAAAAAAAAAAAAAAAGAAGTAGGTATTGTTTCTCTCCCCATTTTGTACACCTATAGAAACTAAATCCTTCCCAGGTGTTGTGGCACAAGCTTATAATCCCAGTTTCTCAGAAGGCTGAGGCAGGAGGATCACAAGTTCCAGGCCAGCCTCAGCAATTTACCAAGACCCTGAGCAACTTAGTGAGACCCTGTCTCAAAAAATAAAAAGGGGTCTGGGGTTGTGGCTCAGCAGTAGAGTACTTGTCTAGCACATGCAAGGCCCTAGGTTCGATTCTCATCACCATATAAAAATAAAATAAAGATATTGGGTCCAACTACAACTAAATAAACAAAATATTTTAATAAATAAATAAATAGTGCTGGGAATAGCCAGGTGCATGGCACACACATGTAATCCCAGCAGTTCAGGAGGATGAGGCAGGAGGGTCACAATTCAAGCAACTTCGCAAGACCTTGTCTCAAAATAAAAAAAATTATATAAAGTGCTGGGGATGTGGCTCAGCATTGAATGCCCCTGGGTTCAACCCATGGTACCCCCAAAAAAGGGGGGGCAAGAGAGAATGTAGCTCATTGGTAAAAGCACCCCTAGATTCAATTCTCAGTACCAAAAAAAAAAAAAAAATCTTGTCACAGAAGAAGTGTATTTGTTCATTTTAACTTTCAGGAAGTTCTAGGTTGAAGATTAAGAGGAGATCATTTCAATTAAAAAGAAGAAATAGGGGCTGGGGTTGTGGCTCAGTGGTAGAGCATTCACCTAGCTTACATGAGGCACTGGGTTTGATCCTCAGCATCATATAAAAATAAAATAAGGGTATTGTGCTCATCTCCACCTGAAAAACAAAAGTGTGTGTTTATATATATACATACATACATATATTTAAAATAAGAAATGGCCTCCTAATGCCCCAGAGAAGGGGCAAGCATGTTAGATAGTGTGCTCTCCAGCCTGGGAGCATCCAAGCAGAGGCTATGCAGACTGTAATGTGAGGGAGATCTGAATGGATTTGTCTCTAAGAAGGATGCTTCCTGTTTAGAGCATCTCTGCTTGCTGGGAGGTGACAAAGAAGCTTGGATGTGTTGCTCTCGTTCTTGCTTCATAGCTTTGCCACTTGATGTCAATGAATTTATTTTCTAGATACTCTGACCTGGTCACAGCCAGAGACATTTGGAAGTCCTCCATCTCCCCGGCATGGTCATATGATGGTAGCAGCAGGGACAAAGCTTTTCATCCATGGAGGCTTGGCAGGGGACAAATTCTTTGATGATTTCCATTGCATTGATACAAGTAAGTAGGGTAGAGTGTGTGGAGGCTTGTCTGTGGTACTGGGATTGAACCCCATAGCGGGGCACATTAAACTACATCTCAGACCTTTTTTATCTTAAGACAGGGTCTTAGGGCTGGGATTGTGGCTCAGTGGTAGAGCACTCGCCTAGTACAAGTAAGACCCGGGTTCAATCCTCAGCACAAAAAATAAAGGCATTGTGTTGAGTCTAAAAAATAAATAACATCAAAAAAAAAAAAAAAAGACAGGGCTTGGTAAGTTAGTTGCCCTGGCTGACCTAGAACTTGTGATCCTCCTGTCTCAGCCTCCCAAGTAGCTGGGTTTATAGACATGCTTCCTCACATCTGGCTGCTTAACATGTTTTTTCCTAAAAGAAGCTGGGTACAGTGGTAGACTCCTATAATCCCAGCTTTTCCAGAGGCTGAGGTAGAAGGATACTTGTAAGATCAAGGACAGCCCTGGGCAAATTAGTGAGGCCCTGTCTCAAATTAAAAAGGGGTGGCGATCCAGCTCAGTGGTAGAGTACTTGCCTAGCATGCGCAAGTCCCTGGGCCCAATCCCTGTACCACAAAAAAAAAAAAAAAAATGTGTGTGTGTGTGTGTGTGTGTGTTTTCTTTATTAGATGTGCTTTTCTGTTTCGTTTTTTGGTAATGGGGATTGAACCAGGGGTGCTTAATCACTGAGCTCCCCAACCTCTTATATTTTTTATTTTTGAGACAGGGCCTTTCTAAATTGCTGAGGCTGGTCTCAAACTTTCGATCCTCCTGCCTCAGACTCCCCAGTTCTTGGGATTACAAGCATGCACCATTGTGCCCTGTTCATTATGCTTTGTGCTCTACAACTGGATTTCTTTCAGGCATTAGCCACACCAGACCAGGAAAACATTTAGGATGTTTCTGAAGGTAAAAGACCAGAAGTACATGTTTCTCAGGCTAAACATTTGAAAACACAGGAAGAGGAAAGTTAGAACATGAGAATTGTCTCTAAGTAGCTAACGTGCACTGACAGGCCCTGGAGAGCCTGGTCTCCTTCTGGATTATTCCTTTGGGTTCTAGCTCCTTTTGGGCAGGGACTCATCTCTTGTTTGCTGGTGTATTTCTAGCACTTAGTACAGTGTCTGGAACATTCTAAGTGATGAAATACACATCTGTTTATGAGTGGATAGATTAATAAATGAACAGTTGTACATTACTCTAGACTCAAGAACAATGGAACAATGGGCAAAAGGTATGGGAACTCCTGTGCAGACTTCCTTACCAAGCACTGGGTTCTTTGAAGCCTGGGGATGCTGACTGAGATTCTAACATTGGCTAGCATTGTGACCGCAAATACTTGGCCCCCTTCACACTGACAGGTGGAAACAGATATTCATTCTTTTTTTTTTTAACCTTTGTTTATGTAAAATATTTTTTTTTAGTGGTGCTGGAGATCAAATTGAACCCAGTGCCCCATGAGTGCTAGGCAAGCACTCTACCACTGAGCCACAGTCCCAGAACATGATCTTCATTCTTTTTTTTTTTTTTTTTTAAAGAGAGAGAATTTTTTTAATATTTATTTTTTAGTTTTCGGCGGACACAACATCTTTGTTGGTATGTGGTGCTGAGGATCGAACCCGGGCCGCACGCATGCCAGGCGAGCGCGCTACCGCTTGAGCCACATCCCCAGCCCATGATCTTCATTCTTTACAAGAAGCATTCCTTGCAGGTGGTCCCATGGGGTTTTATGCTTATTTTTCAAAAGGAAGTCCTTTTCTCTTGTGCTGAAGGACTGGACTACTTCCTGTCTGTTTTTCCTGCCTACCCAAATAGTTCTCTAAACCTAAAATCTAATAATATCCTGCCTCACGTAAATGCTTCTTAAATTCTTGTTTAAAAGATTCTAATTAGGGCTGGGGATGTGGCTCAAGCGGTAGCGCGCTCGCCTGGCATGCGTGCGACCCGGGTTCGATCCTCAGCACCACATACCAACAAAGATGTTGTGTCCGCCGAGAACTAGAAAATAAATATTAAAAAAAAAAAAAGATTCTAATTAGCTGGGAAAGGTGGGGCACACCTGTAATCCCAGCGGCTTGGGAGGCTGAAGCAGGAGGATCACAAGTTCAAAGCCAGCCTCAGCAATTTAGCAAGGCCCTAAGCAATTTAGTGAGACCTGTCTCAAAATAAATAAAATAAAAAGGACTGGGGATGTAGCACAGAGGTAGAGCACCCTTGGGCTCCCCAGTACCCCCCCCCAAAAAAAAAAAGTTTTGGAAGTAGATGCTAAGGAAGGCAGCACGTTGTAGAGAACTCAGATTTTGGAGCAGGACCTCAGTCTAGCTCTGCCACTTACAAGCTGTGGGATCTCAAGCAAGCCTCTTTCCCTCTCTAATAATCCCCTTGTGCTCATCTGTAAGAAGGGGGTAGGCTGGGGTGGGGATATAGCTCAGTTTGTAAAGTGTTTGCCTCACATGTTCAAGAGGCCCTGGATTTAATCCCCAACACCACACACACAAAAAAAGGGGAGGTGAAGGGTAGGCACAAATAATAGCAATTCACAGAGCTTTTATGAGAATTAAGTGAACCAAATATTGAAAGTAGCCAGCCAGTGCTTACAAAGTTGCTTTCTGAATAACTTGGTATTTAAAACACACAACTTACCTGCTTCTGGGCAGTTAATGGTGTGAACAAAGGTGATAATCACTAAATAAGGCTGTATCACATTTCTCAGAGTGCTCCATCAGAATCCTCTAGGTTAATTGTAAAAACTATAGATCACTGAGTGTTTCCCCTCCCTCCCTGGACTACCCATTCAAGCCCCACCTCCAAGTAATTCTTATGCACACTAGACCTTGCTCTGGCACCTCTCTAGAGCTCCAAGTGAATGACCTGCATTAGATAACTTTGAAACCACATTTTAGCCTGTATAGTGCTAACTCTTTCTCTCTGCAGGTGACATGAAGTGGCAGAAGCTCAGTCCCACAGGGGTCGCCCCAGCAGGCTGTGCTGCCCACTCAGCTGTGACTTTGGGAAAACATATATATGTCTTTGGAGGAATGACTCCTACCGGAGCACTGGACACAATGTACCAGTATCACATAGGTGAGTGGTGCAAACGTGTTTTGCAAAGTGACATAATGCCTTGGTTTTTCAGTTTGGTTCCTCCATGTCTAAATCAAAAGGAATGAAAATTGAACTTACAGGAAATGACATCATTAAAGCAGTAACACTGTCTTTGGGGTTTGTTTTCCCTCACTCAGCTGATGCTGTAAATCACAGAACATCTCTTGAAATTTCATAACATGCACCTTTGTTCTTTACCCCTGCCAGAAAAACAGCTATGGTCTCTCCTTAAATTTGATACTTTGCTGCCCCCTGGACGTTTGGATCATTCCATGTGTATCATTCCATGGCCAGTGACATCTACTTCTGAGAAAGAAGACTCAAATTCTGTTACCCTAAACTGTGAAACTGAGAAAGGGGATTCCACCGACAGAATGGCACCATGTGGCAGCACATCTGAGGAAAGCCAGAGTGACATAATGCTATGTTTTGTGTTTGGTGGGATGAATACAGAAGGGGAAATCTATAATGATTGTATTGTGACTGTAATTGACTAAAAAAAAAAAAAATTATTGTTACTTAAAAGAAACCTTAACTGTTTTCTGCTTCCAATTTTTTTCTGCAAAATATATCCATCTTACTTTGGTAGGTAATGACTTGACAGCCCAATGCAAAAAATTCTATTATAAAAACGGTTTTACCAGCAACCAAACCTAGGTAAAAGTGGGCCATGGTGGCAAATGTCTGTAATCCCTGCAATTTTGAACTCCTAGGAGGTTCAAAAGTTTGAGGCCAGCCTGGGCAACTCAGTGAGACCCTGTCTCAAAATAAAGGGCTGAGGATGTATGTAGTAGTTTAGTGGTAGAGCACTCAGGGTTTAATCCCCAGTCCTGGGGGAGGACCCTAAGTAAAGACAAGTCATAGATAGTAGACATTTGCCAGTTGAAAGTTCTTGTTAATATTCATTAGTTGATCCTCAAAGAGGTGCAGACTATTTGATAGTAGTAATAGCCTGTGGGGACAGTTCACTATTTTTTGTTTTAAATATATATATATATATATATATTTTTTTTTAGTTGTAGGTGGACACAGTACCTTTATTTTGTTTATATGTGGTGCTGAGGATAGAACTCAGGGCTTCTTGCAAGTACTAGAAGAGTGCTCTAACCCTGAGCCACAACCCCAGCCCAACAGGTCACTTTTAACATTTGCTGGGGCTTGGCCTACAGACCTTATTACACTACAGGCCTACCCAAATGCTTCTGAGGAAGTGCATAAGTCTAAGCTTTAGTATTCAGAAAAATTTGGTGTTGGATCCCCAGTCTACCATCCTTAACAAATTAATCTTTCAGCTGGTTGCCCATCACAAAATACTTTATCCTTGGGCAGTATAGGATTTCATGTTAGCACCAGACAATAAAGACCTTTATTGAGTTTTACTAGTCACCTACCTACATATTATTATGCTCAAAATGCCAATCCAAATAGTCCCAAGATATTACTGTCACAGCCAATACCTTTGTGGGATAGTTTATTAAGGCCACCATCTAGATGCTACCCTACTACCACTGAGAAATTTCAGGGAGGATTCTACTGTAGCTGGAGCTTAAAGTCCAGCTTTTCTACCTTTTTAAAATTATAAAATGGGGGCTGGGGATGTGGCTCAAGCCGTAGCGCGCTTGCCTGGCATGCATGCGGCCCGGGTTTGATCCTCAGCACCACAGAGAAAGATGTTGTGTCCACTGATAACTAAAAAAGAAATATTTAAAAAATTCTCTCTCCTCTCTAAAAAAATAAAAATAAAAAATTATAAAATGAATCCAGCTAAGTGGCAGTGTGTGCTTGGCAAGTGCAAAGCCTTGGATTTGATCCCCAGTATCACAAAAAATTTTAAATGAAAATCTAAGTGTATAAAAAGTTAATATCAGTGATCAGGCCCCATTTTTGTGTGTGCAATTAAGTCTTTTTAAGTTGAAAAAAAATCTAACGAAAATTCCATCAATTCTTAAAAGAGAATCCATCCAGGCACAGTGGCCTGCCCTTGTAATCCCAGCAACTAGGGCTGACGCAGGAAGATTGCAAACTTTGGAACTAGGTGGGCAATTTAGGAAGACCATGTCTAAATATAAAGGGCTGGGATATAGCTCACTATAGAGTTCAGAAGGATGAAAAAAAGAAAAAGATAACCCAAGCAGCTACAAGCATCATTTATAGTAAGTCACTAGAAAGGAAGTTTTAAGAAGGGGGAAGTAGGAAATTTTAATTATATCCAAGAAAACTCCACTCTTGGCCTCTGAAATGGCCCTTGACTAGGTAAGGATACAGTGAACCTCTTCCCCTTTTTTTAGATTAATATTTCCAGGGAATTTGTCTCGTTTAAACAGAAATGTTTCCTTATTTCAACATTTCAAATAACCTCAAACCAAGTACACACAAATGAGAACCTTAAATTGGAATGTTTTATCTAATTAGAAGCTTTTCACAAAAATTAGACCAGTGTAAATAACAAACATTTATTGGTGTCACTTATGGTAGAAAAAAGTTCCTACACCAGATGTGCATGACCCAATTGTTAAATAGAACATTTCTGAGGGAACACACATCCTGACCCATGTTTTTATATCCAGTTTTTAAGATAGCCAATTCCTCCTCTCCCCCCCACCCCAAAACACGTGAGCAACTGCTAATGAAAAGCAGTAAACAGCCACTTGGGCTATAGCATTTTCAACTCCACTCTGAGGTGAAGATTCCAATTACATTCGAGACTTAAGTTCTCTCAATTTTCTCCTAACGAAAGTTCCTGAGTCCAGTATTTACAATATTACAGCACTAGCAGATCAGTGTCTACAACTCGTCTCTTTCTGATGTATCCTCTTCACCAGTCGGGGGAGGGCCTGCACTTCCATAGAGTTTGCTGATAATTGGCTGAACAATTTCTTCTAGTTCCTTCTTTTTAGCTTTGAAGTCTTCAATGTCAGCATCTTGGTGGCTTTCCAGCCATTCAATTTTTTCCTCTACAGCTTTTTCCATGGTCTCCTTATCTTCAGAGGAAAGTTTGCCTCCCAACTTTTCTTTATCTCCAATCTGATTCTTTAGAGAATAGGCATAGCTTTCCAACTCATTCCTGGTATCAATGCGCTCCTTGAGTCTTTTGTCTTCCTCAGCAAACTTCTCAGCATCATTAACCATCCTTTCGATTTCTTCAGGTGTCAGGCGATTTTGATCATTGGTAATTGTGATCTTATTTTTGTTCCCTGTACCCTTATCTTCAGCTGTCACCCGAAGAATGCCATTCACATCTATCTCAAAAGTGACTTCAATCTGGGGGACCCCACGGGGAGCAGGAGGAATTCCAGTGAGATCAAATGTACCCAGAAGGTGGTTGTCTTTTGTCAGGGGTCGTTCACCTAGAAGTTACACACAGAAAAACTTGTTACTGACAACTCTGGATCCCTACATTTCAGTCTATTAGAACACATAATGGGGCAAGGGCACTTCAAACCAAAAGTGATTCAATATTGGTCTACAGAAGACAGCAACTGGGTGACACTATTACTAATCCTTAACTAAATTTCACCTGTTTTCGAGTGAAAACTCGATTTTGTTCTTGTATTCTAGAAGCCAGCTCAGAAGTTATTTCTAATGGGAAAGAGTGCTAAATAAGTACTGAATATATGACACTCAGCACCAAATTAAGGACCTCCTCCCCCATCTTGAAAACAGCAGCTTCTCCTTTACCTAGCCATTTTTATAGTGTATACTAAACAAGGAGTCACATTCTTTTAAAGCACAACACAATAGTAACAAATGTAAGTAATTACCTTCATAGACCTTGATTGTAACAGTAGGTTGATTATCAGAAGCTGTAGAAAAGATCTGAGACTTCTTGGTGGGTACCACAGTGTTCCTTGGTATCAGTTTGGTCATGACACCTCCCACAGTTTCAATACCAAGTGTCAGGGGACATACATCAAGCAGTACTAGGTCACCTGCAAAGGTAAATTAATCAAGGTAAGTTCTAATTCAAGAGATGTGAGAACACTACAAGCAATCTCTCCACAAACTTAAAAGTTTATTTTTCTGTTTTGTCATTTGTTTAGGTTCTAGGCATAAACAATTTAGGATAAATGAAATACACAGTTGTTGCTAAGAATCTTAAGACTGTACTAGGACTTGTCTTCTTTACTAGCTGGGTAAACTTGTGGCTTACGCTTTTATTGTTTTATACAGCAATTGCTAATTATATTCTTCCTATCAAACTACCAAAGCTTTGTAACCTACCTGTATCTTGATCACCAGAGAGTACACCAGCCTGGACAGCAGCACCATATGCAACAGCCTCATCTGGGTTTATGCCACGGGATGGCTCCTTGCCATTGAAGAACTCTTTAACAAGTTGCTGAATCTTTGGAATTCGAGTAGAGCCACCAACAAGAACAATCTCATCAATATCAGACTTCTTCAAGTCAGAATCCTCCAGTACTTTCTGAACAGGCTTCATGGTAGACCGGAACAGGTCCTAAAATAAGAGACATGGTTATTGTGATGCCTGTTATACCTAGATATTGGACACATTATTTTAAATTCAGAGAGGCTAAATACATCTAATTAGCAAAGCAGAAAACAAGGAACACACCATGTTTAGCTCTTCAAATTTGGCCCGAGTCAGGGTTTCAGAAAAGTCTTCTCCTTCATAGAAGGACTCAATTTCAATTCTTGCTTGATGTTGAGAAGACAGGGCCCGCTTGGCCTTTTCTACTTCACGCCGGAGTTTCTGCACAGCTCTGTTGTCTTTCCTAACATCTTTGCCAGTCTTCTTTTTGTACAGCTTGATGAAGTGTTCCATAACACGCTGGTCAAAGTCTTCTCCACCCAAATGAGTATCTCCATTAGTGGCCACGACTTCGAAGACACCATTGTCAATGGTGAGAAGAGACACATCGAAGGTTCCACCACCCAAATCAAACACTAGGATGTTCTTCTCTCCCTCCCTCTTATCCAGGCCATAAGCAATAGCAGCTGCTGTACTGTTTGAATGAAAAGGGGGAAAAATGCTTAGTCAGGTTCAAGTTTCCCCTATTGGCAAATATGCCATATCCTTGAATTTGATACTTACGGCTCATTGATGATCCTCATAACATTCAGGCCAGCAATAGTTCCAGCATCTTTGGTTGCTTGCCGCTGGGCATCATTAAAATAGGCTGGTACAGTAACAACTGCATGGGTAACCTAAAAGAATATCAAAAGAAAGTAAGTGTATTATTATACATGGTTTAACCCTTATTTAAATTAGTCAAACTACCACTCTAGTATCTATGCCAGTTTACTGGTAGGAAGAGTATATTATATACAACTTTATATCCAAGAAATTGCATGCATGAAATGATAACACATGAAAAGTATCTGGCCATTTTGTTTGGCCTATGGTCAAGCATTAAAAAAGTAAACCTGACAAACATGGATGTCATTCAGATTCAAAGTTTTAACACCATAAGGCATCCACAAATCAACCAAGAATAAAATAATCTTTAAAAAAAAATAAACACTTAACATTGTTCTAGAAATATTTACCTTCTTTCCCAAATAAGCCTCAGCAGTCTCTTTCATTTTAGTGAGAACCATAGCAGAAATTTCTTCTGGAGCAAATGTCTTAGTTTGCCCACCTCCAATATCAACCTGAATGTATGGTTTAGTTTTCTTTTCAACCACCTATTTTAAAGAAAGATTTAATAAGTAATATTTAAAATAATTATGCAACTATAATCCAGGCTTTAAAAAGACTCACTTTTTCGCCCATAATTTGATTTATTTTGGTCACTTGAAGCTGAATATTGCCTAGAAATACTAGGGGTATGTAGGTTTCTTATAATTTTCTTCAAATTATCTTTTATTCCTAAACTGTTGTGAAAAGACAGTTCGCCAACTTCAAGGTTCTGTTTCGTAACAAACTAAAAAAGCATTCAATTACATTTCATCCCTATCCTTTCTTATTCTCTTAAAACTATTTTTAGCGATTTCTTAACCCTAAATACTCCCACTATCCCACCCACCCTCTAGCAGGAAGAGAATAGCCTGGTCGAACCTTGAAAGGCAAGAACTTGATGTCTTGCTGCACGGACGGGTCATTCCAAGTGCGGCCGATGAGCCGCTTGGCGTCGAAGACCGTGTTCTCAGGATTGGAGGTGAGCTGATTCTTGGCCGCATCGCCGATCAGACGTTCCCCTTCAGGAGTGAAGGCCACATAAGACGGCGTGATGCGGTTGCCCTGATCGTTGGCGATGATCTCCACGCGGCCATTCTTGAACACCCCGACGCTGGCGGAAAAACCCAACAGCAAAGGAATCAGTACTGCACTTCTCACACCAGCCGGGGAGGCCACGCCCCATTCTCCCCCTTCTGCAAACCCAACTTACCAGGAGTAAGTGGTCCCCAGGTCGATGCCGACCACGGTACCCACATCCTCCTTCTTGTCCTCCTCCTCGGCCCGCGCCGCGCAGAGCAGCAGCAGCACCGCGGCCACCAGAGAGAGCTTCATCTTCCGTAGCTGTCGGCCACTTGCTCTCGGTCAGCAGGCAGGGAAGCAGACAGCCAGAAATCGCAGGCAATCCAGCAACAGGCCACAGCTGAGAGCAGTGAGGTTACGGGTCTGAGAATGGCAAGGGCAAGGTATCAGAAGGAGCTGCGAACAACGTAAAAGGCAGGCCCGGGAAAGCAGGCCGCGGCACTTACCTCTCACACTCGAGACGCCTCAACTCTGTCCGCCTGTGTTGTCTCCGCCAATGTCTAGCGCGCCGTCGCGGACTCGGCTTATATACCCTGCCCCCAGCCCCGTCGTGGAGGCCTCCGATTGGTGAAGGTGCTGCTCGTTGGAGGCCACTGATTGGCTCAGAGCACCAAGCTGGCCGCAGCCGATTCGAAGCGGCCTCCTCCGCAATCTACGTCACCGCTACGCCCCCCGGGTAGACTCATTGGCTGCTAGTCGTTCTCGCAGCCACCAATGAGAGGCAACATCCGCACCGTGGGCTGGCCCCATTGGTTCAGCAGCTGCCTGTCCTTCATGTGACCTCTCACCCCGACGCAGCTTCCGCCGGTAACCACTCTGAACGTATCTTCACGATGGCCCCTGGGGGACTGGCGCCGGTTTCGCGCTCCTGTTCCCTTGGGGTTGTGGTACCTGAGATCCACCTTTACTACTGGCCCTTCCCTTCTCTGTTCCTAATCCCAAAGCAGGAAGCAGCTTTTTCTCCTCCCGGGTTCTATTCCGTCCAAACCAGACTGGCCTCAGCGTAGGTGCCATGAACTCACTAGAACGTATTTTCTCCACACCCTTCGCATCCGCTGCCGGTTGTTTAATGTCCGAACCTCAGGGCCCTTTGTTAATCACCGGCCCGCAGCTCTGGAGCTTGGGCCTGTTTGGGGCTATCGGGCAGCGAATCATGGCTCCTCCCAAATAGTTAAATCACCCCAGTACCCTTCCTAACTATTTTTGTCTATTTAGGGCTTCTCCAAAAGTACCCTCACCCTCGTTAGTTCCCAGGACTAGCCTGGCCAGGCAATTTTCTCCTAGTCCTGACCCTCCTTCCCTACTGTGGTAACCCTTTCCTGTCATATTAAAGCCACTTGCCACCCCTTTTCTTCCTCTCCCCTGCCCATCTCCCTTTCTGGCTCAGGTTATCATTTACAAGCCCTTCCTTATCCCTTCTGGACACTTTCTATCTTCAGTCCTATACAATGCATGGGTGTCCTAAATGCGTTTGTCAGAGGTCGTCTTGATAATGCTTTACTCTTGTATAATATCGTAATAGAAAAACAATAGAGGCAGCCATTTACTTTGCTTACTATGTGCCAAGCATCGTTTTGTGTGCTTTTCATGTGTTATTTGGGCCTTATAATTAAGTCATTAATAGGCTGAAAAAGGGAAATCCATTTTCCAGGTGAGAACACTGAGACTAAATAATTAGACCAGTCACTGGTCTGGTGAGTAATAGAGTTAGTATTGATATTCAGGTCAACTTTACTCCATAGAATGTTCTTAATAACTTTTTATTATAATTCATCAATTCAGCAATTTTTTTTTTTTTTACTGTCTACTATGGACCGGCCAAAGCCCTGATACAAAATATTCTTAGGTACTTAAGAAGATGCTTGGTACATTATCACTGTCAGGTACTGATGACTGCAGTATTGCTATTAAATGCATTCTTTTTTTTAATATTTATTTTAGTTGTAGGTGGACACAATAACCTTTATTTTATTTTTATGTGGTGGTGAGGATCAAACCCAGTGTCTCATCCGGCTAGGCAAGCGCTCTACCGCTGAGCCATAACCCGAGCCCCTAAATGCATTCTTTCAGATTTAAGGGTATATTGTATCCAATGGTAAACAAACATACACAGTTCACTGTGATGTTGAGCCAATAAGTCAGTACTCAAGAATTTTGCTTTCTCCTTTAGTGCTCCTGAAAGGTTATATTGATGACTCACAGTTGATTCCATTCTTATTGGAGAGGTTGCATCATGCATCTCTTTCTACAGGGCATGTAATACTGCTGCAACATTGACCCTTCTTTGGGTTACATCAGTCCAGTAGCAAGATAGAATTCATCATTTGGCCATATTACAGCTTTAAGCCATTTCAAACTTAAAATCAGTCCATTTCTATCAAACAAAACAAAACTCTGGCTGGGACTGTGGCTCAGTGGTAGAGCACTTGCCTTGCACATGTGAAGCACTGTGTTCAATCCTCAGCACCACATTAAACTAAAGTTTGTGGGGTGTTGTATGTTTGTTTTTGTGTGTGTGGTGCTGGGAATTGAACTCAGGGCCTTGTGCATGTGAGGCAGGCACTCTACCAACTGAGCTATATCCCCAGCTCCCAAATAAAGATATTAAAAAAAAAAAAAACTCTTTGCACATTACTATAACCCGACAATTCAAGAGGTTGAGGCAGGAGGATTACAAGTTCAAAGTCAGCTTTGGCAACTTAGTATGACCCTATCAAACAAATCAATAAAAAGGGATGGGGATGTAGCTCAGTGGTAGAGCACGACTGGATATTCAATCCTAGTATGATATATATAAAACCCTCCAGCCTCACCCTTGATTAGTGAAAACTTTTGCAACTCTCCTTTTTCTATGACTTAGAAAAACAATGTTGGCTAACTTTCAAAGAACTGGAAATTTTAAATACTTTATGTATATTATGGTTCATATTATAGTGCATCCAAAGCACTATGGGTAGAACAGGAAATTTCATACACAAAACCAATTTGCTGAATGTTAAAGGCCAATAATAGTATCTCTGTCAAGTTATCAATAATTAAGTGCTAGACACTGCTAAATATTTATACGTATTTATTTTAATTCTTATGAAAATATTTTTACCCTATTTTACTTTATTTTTTTTAGTTATACATGGACACAATATCTTTGTTTATTTGTTTTTATGTGGTACTGAGGATCAAGCCCAACACCTCACATGTGCAAGGCAAGCACTTTGCCACTGAGCCACAACCCCAGCCCTACCCCTATTTTAGAACTAAGGAATCTGAAACTTGCCCAGGATATCACACAACTGTGAAGAAATGAGCCCCAAATTTTACCCTTGGAAGTTTGATTTCTAACCTTTTTAGTCCAGGTTGTCATCCTGAGCTTCAGGTTTATAGGATACCCAGTAGTCACATATTTTGATAATTTATGATGGCTAAGTGTAATTTGCCTAATTTAAATAAGCTCATTTCACTTGTGCTTCTCTACCAACTGAGCTACATTCTGGCCTCCAAATAAAGATATTTTTAAAAAACTGTTTGCACATTACTATAATCCCACAAATTCAAGAGGTTGAGTAAGAAAATAGATTTCAATTTGTCATTTCAGAGAGCTAAAGTTGGACTGATTAGGATTGGATATCATTTACCTCCCAGGTATTCTTTCTGAAAGAAAACAATAAATGAAAGGCAGAGAACAGGAATGAAAATAGAAGGGTCTGAGTAATGTATAAGTTGACCATTTAGACACTGATAATTGAAAATCTTCGGGGCTGGGAATGTGGCTCAAGCGGTAGCGCGCTCGCCTGGCATGCGTGCGGCCCGGGTTCGATCCTCAGCACCACATACCAACAAAGATGTTGTGTCCGCCAATAACTAAAAAAAAATAAATAAATATTAAAAAAAAAATCTTCTACATGATTTGTTGGAGAGAACATTAAAATAGAAGATAGGGGGCTGGGGTTTTGGCTCAGCAGTAGAGCTCTTACCTAGCATGTGTGAGGACCTGGGTTCTACCCTCAGCACCACAAAAAAATAAATAAAGGTATTGTGTCCACCTACAACTAAAAAATATTAAAAAAAATAGAAGATAGGGCACGTGACCTTGTTGGGGAGGGATGCTTTTCAGAGCCCCAGTTTTAGTTTTGTTGTTGTCATTCTTTTTAGTTATGCATGACATTACTAGAATCCATTTTGATACGATTGGATAAGCATGGAATATATCTTATTCTAATTAAGACCCATGATGGTGGGATTCACTTAGGTATTTTCATATATGTACATGGGAAACTTACTTTCTTCATCTGTTTAATGGGTGGGGGTGCTTTCTGTCTTGTCTGTCTTAGTTAATTGTTTCAAGGCTCAAATGAGATGCTATATGTGAAAGTTCTTTGAAAATTGTATAATCATGGTAATGTTATTATTAATAATATACGGAGAGGAAATTTTAGAAGCTCTTCAAATGTCACCTCTTGAGGATCAGCTTTCAGGATTTCTTTCTTGGGGCTGAGGTGGCTCAGTGGTAGAGCGTTTGCCTTCCACATGTGAGACACTGGTTCAATTCTCAGCACCACATAAAAATAAATAAGCAAAATAAAGGTATTGTGTCCATCTACAACTAAAAAAAATTTTAAAAAGATTTCTTTCTTTTCTCAACCACATCCCCAACTCTATTTTGTATTTTATTCAGAGGCAGGGTCTCACTGAGTTGCTTAGTGCCTCATTTTTGCTGAGGCTGGCTTTGAACTTGTGATCCTCCTGTTTTAGCCTCCTGAGCCTCTGAAATTTCAGGCATGTGCCTCCATACCTGGCCAAGATTTCTTTCTTTTTTATTTATTTATTTTTTTTTAGTTGTAGATGGGCACAATATTTATTTATTTTATGTGGTGCTGAGAATTGAACCCAGTGCCTCATGCATGCAAGACAAGTGCTTTACCACTGAGCTACAACCCCAGCCCCAAGATTTCTTTTAATGGAAAATAAATACTTTTAATTTGACAAAGATTTTTGTAAATGCTTTTAAATTGGTACATCTACTTATTTTCATATATTAGGCACATAGGTGCATTTTTGTTTGAGGAACTAGCAGAAAATCACTTCATCAAACAACTCAAGAGTAAAAAGTTTCACTCTTAATCCATGAGCTGGAAATAATAGTGGGGATAAATCATGTAGTCTTTTTGTATGTGTAATTCTCAAAGTAAAATTGCTGCTGGGTGTGGTAGTGCATTCCTGTAAGCCCTGCTACTCAGAAAGCTGAAAGAGGAGGATTGCAAGTTTGAGGTCAGCCTGGGAAATTTAGCAAGACCTTGTCTCAAAATAAAAATGACTGGGAATGTAACTCAGTGATAGAACACCCCTGGGTTCCATTTCTACTATGGGGGGAGGACAGAAAAGTTTGAATACCCTCCACTTTAGTAAGTTATGACAAACGTGCTTTCCAGAGTGGTTGAAGAAATGTATACACTCATCAGAAATCTGCAAGACTTCCTAGTGTTCCATGTCATTGTCAACAGTTAAATCAAGACAGGCATGGTGGCAAACATCTGTAACCCCAGCAGCCCGGAAGGCTGAGGCAGGAGGATGGCAAGTTAGAAGCCAGTCTTAGCAAATTAGTGAAACCCCAAGCACCTTAGTGAGACTGTGTCTCAAAATATAAAAAGGGCTGGGGGATTTGGCTCAGTGGTTAAGTGCCCCTGGGTAAAATCCTATGTACCCTCCCCCAAAGCAGTTAATATAAATGTTTTATTTGACAATCTGTGAATGTATACTGGCATCTCATTGTGGTTTAAATTTTTATTTCCCTGATTACTCAATCTCAAATGATCCACCTCAGTTCTCCAGTACCTGGAATTACAAGTATGTGCCACCACACCCAGCTAAGATATTTTCTAAAAACTAATTTTTTAACTTCTTTTAGAGCTGTAAGTCACCTAGAATTAAATGTGTTATATGGATTGTATACAGTATAAGTCAAATTCCTTTTTTTTCCTTCATGGATAGCCAATTGTCCTAGCACCATTTTTCATATTACCATAGTTTTAACCTTTATCTTAATTACTATAGCTTAATAGTAAGTCTTGATATCTGGAAGAACAAACCTTCATGTTGTTCTCCCTCAGAAATGCCTTATATGTGTTTACATATAAGTTTAAGAATCAGCTTGTCAAGTTCATAAAACAAATCTGTTATATCTGTTAAGTCCAAAAAATGAGTTATAGTATGATAATATTGTAACATCTATTTCTTTTGTTATTTCTTTTTGATTCTGGGGATTGAACCCAGCTGCATTTTACCACTGAGCTATATTTCCAGCCCTTTTTACTTTTTATTTTGAGTCAGAGTCTCTTGATAAATTACTTTAGGGCCTCACTAAATTACTGAGACTGGCTTTGAACTTCTTTTTTTTTTAATATTTATTTATTTTTAGTTCTCGGCGGACACAACATCTTTGTTGGTATGTGGTGCTGAGGATCGAACCTGGGCCGCACGCATGCCAGGCGAGCTCGCTACCGCTTGAGCCACATCCCCAGCCCCATTCTGTCCCATTTTCAAAGTGCAGTTGGATTTTTTTTTTTTTTTGTACCAAGGATTAAACCCAAAGAGCTTAACCACTGAGCCTGAACCACATATCTCCCTCCTTTGTGTTTTTTATTTAAATTACATTGTTTAGGGCCTTGCTAAATTGCTGAGCCTAACTTTGAACTTAAAATCCTTCTGCCTCAGCCTCCTGAGCTGCTGGGATTATAGGCATGCACCACTGCACCCAGCAACAAAAGGACCTTTTTTTTTTTTAATGTTTATTTTTTAGTTGTAGTTGGTCACAATATCTTTATTTTATTTATTTATATGTGATGCTGAGGATCAAACCCAGGGCCTCACACATGCTAGGCGAGCACTGTACCACTGAGCCACAACCCTAGCCCCAAAAGGACCTTTTTAAAGGATAATTCTGTGCCACCTGGTATTAAGACAGCTTCCAAACATGTCTTTCTGAATTTTTTTACTTATAGGATTCCCAGAGCTTTAGAACCACTTGATGATGATGATGATGGTGGTGGTGGTGATGATGATTTATGTATATAGGTATTTATTTATGGTTAATTTACTCTTTTTTTTTTTTTGTAATTCAAAATGTCATGAGTCATGCTGGTTGGGCATGATGGTTCAGGAGGCTGAAATAGGAGGATCCTGAGTTCAAAGCCAGTCTCAGTAAAAGCAAGGCACTAAGCAACTCAGTGGGTCTCTGTCTGTAAATGAAATACAAAATAGGGCTTGGATGTGGCTCAGTGGTTAAGCACCACTGAGTTCAATCCCTGGTACCAAAAAAAAAAAAAAAGTCATGAGTCAATCTGATTGTCCATGTATGGAATACTAAATAAACTATGGTGGATTACACTATGGAAATACATGGCACCTGCCTGTGATCTCAGTGATTTGGGTGGTTGAGGCAGGAAGATGATGAGTTCAAGGCCAGCCTTAGCAATTTAGTGAGGCCCTAAGCAACTCAATGAGACCCTGTCTCTAAATAAAATACCAAAAAGAGCAAGGGATGTGTCTCAGTGGTTAAATATCCCTGGGTTCAATCCCCAGTATAATCAACCAATCAATCAATTAATAAATTGTGCAAAGTTTAATATAAAATAAATTTTTACACACTGATATGGAAAGATGCTACGCTTTATTTATTCATTTATGTATTTATTGAGACTGGAGATTGAACCCAGAAGAATCTACCACTGAGTCACATCTTCAGTTCCTCTTTCATTTGTAATTTTGAGGCAGGGTCTCTCTCAAGCTGGCCTCAAACGTGTGATCTTCCTGCCTCAGCCTTTCAAGTCTCTGGGATAACAAGTAAGTGGCTAAGATTTATTAGTCAACAAACAAACAAAGCCAGCTGTAGAATAGTATGTAAAATGTGATCTTATTTGTGTTAGAGAGAGAGAGAGAGAGACAGAGAGACAGAGAGACAGAGAGAGAGAGAGAGAGAGAATTTGGACAGATACCTTTGAAATTGACAACAGTATCCTCCCTGGGTATAATTAGATACATTTTTAAAGAGCAAAATGGATTCCTCTATTATTTGATTGAAACATTTTCCTAAAGGTAGTAAACTAAAAAGGGCTTGTTGCTTTCTGCATTAGATCTTTTTTAAAAAAATTTTTAGTTGTCAATATATACCTTTATTTATTTACATGGAGTATTGAGTATCAAACCCAATGCCACACACATGCTAGGCAAGCACTCTACCACTGAGCTACAATCCCAGCCCAGCATTGGATGTTTTAAATGCTCATCTGGAGTTTATGAGTTTGAACCATGACACAATATAGCATCTTACATTTTTGTTTTGCTTTATGTTAACAGCTTTGACCTGCATCCTTTGTTCTTCAATTGATGTTTTGCTGGGTTGCCAGGGTTGGTCTTGAATTCCTTATCTCAAGCATTGCTTCTGCCTCAACCTCCTGAGTACTGGGATTTTAGGTACACACCACTGTGCCTGGTAGTCTTTTGGTCTTATCTTCATAACTACCAAGTGGGATAGATAGGATTGGTACCATCTGTGTTACAGTTGAAAATACAGTTTTAGACTTATTTCATGGTAAAGTTATGAATTCTGTGCTGTACTGGTGTCTATTTCTGTTGTAGCTGCGTTTCCTTGTCACTTAACCTATAATTTAACTGACTCAGATGAGACACTAATCTTTCCACAGGCAAAACCTTTACAGGTGTATACTAACGTTTCTATGTGTTTTCTTTTTCAAACTGTGTGCCCAATAGTTAAACACATGCCATAGGTTAAGAATTATTTCTTCTTAATATTTCTTTATTTCTAGATGCAGCCATGTTTTTCTTTCTGGTATGGTTTGCACTCACTTAACTGTCATATTTTCCTTTTTGTAGGTGCTGAGCATATTAATATCTTTTCCCAGTGGCATGGTAGGTTGTCTTGAAGAACAGCCCCCAAATTCCAAAAGAACGAGGGTGTAGAGTAGATGATCCCTGAGACTCTGAACTTAAATAGATCATTTATTTTTTTTTTATTTTTATTTTTTTAATATTTATTTTTTTTTTTAGTTTTCGGCGGACACAACATCTTTGTTGGTATGTGGTGCTGAGGATCGAACCCGGGCCGCACGCATGCCAGGCGAGGGCGCTACCACTTGAGCCATATCCCCAGCCCCTTAAATAGATCATTTAAAAACAAGCAAATAGGGCTGGGGTTGTGGCTCAGCGTAGAGTGCTTGCCTACCATGTACGAGGCCCTGAGTTTGATCCTCAGCACCACATACAATAAACAAAATAAAAGTATTGTAACTACAACTAAAAATAAATATTAAAAAACCAAGCAAATATTTATTTCTAGGCAGCATACCAGGTTCCAGCAAGACAATGGTGAATAAGACAAGCTCAGGGATACTATTTATATTGATTTTGAGCAAGTTTTCACCTCTATGGTTGGCCTCTTTAGTTAAAAATCTCTATAACTAATGACAAAATTTGGGGGTCTTTGACAGACTTGGTGATACAGTGTTTTTGTCCAGAAACATTTGCCAGAGTCCCCTCATATTACCTGGCATAGACTTTTTTTTTTTTTTTTTTTTTTTGTGCTGGGGATGAAACCCAGGGCCTTGTGCATGCAAGGCAAGCACTCTACCACCTGAGCTTTATCTCCAGCCTGACATCTTTTATTATTATTATCATAATTTTTTTTAAAAATTTACTTCTAAGACTGGCTAAGCACACATAGACAATTTTTTTTTATATTTAAATTCTCATTTTGTCATTGCTCTGTGATTCTGAGAAGGATATTTTAATGGGAAATGTGAAGCTGGACGTCTGAAGAACTGAACTCTTATCAAGATTCAGTATGAATTTGTGACTATGGACAAGTAAATATCCCTTTATGTCAGGGATGGTTGAGTGGTATAGTGAAAAAAAAATGGACAGAGGTCACAATTTATTCATAGTTTGGTGTGGTGTTACACACCTATAATTTCAGCCACTCAGGAGGCTGAGGCAGAGGAATCACTAATTCAAGGTCAGCCTCAGCAATTTAGTGAGGCCCTAAGCAACTTAGTGAGACCCTGTCTCAAAAAAAAAAAAAAAAAAAGAAAAGAAAAGAAGTGGTGGGAATGTGGCTCAATGTCTAAGTGCCTCTTGGTTTAATCCCCAGTACCAAATAAATAATAATAATAATAATAATAATAATAGCAATATATGATGGCACATTGGTGGCACATGCCTGTAATTCCAGTAACTTGAGAGACCAAAACAGGAAGAATTCAAATTTGAGACCAGCTTCAATTAAAAGGACTGGAGAATGTAACTCAGTAGTTGAAAGCGTCTGTGGGTTCAGTCTCCAATACCAAAATCAAAAATCAAGAAAAAACAAAAATTTTCACCCCTGCCAAAAGAAATATTGTTTCAACAGGTTCCATGAAGACAGCCAGGTTCTCTGCCCATAGGAGTAAATCGTGGTAAGTGTATTACCTAGTCCACGTTCTGCAAGAATTGTAAATCCATAGCCCTGGTAGGAGAATTGAATTCCCTGGGTGTGCCAAATGGAAAGAAGATTGGAAACTGTTTATCCATCTCAAGTTCTTCATTCATAGGTGACAGAATAGGGCTTAGTTATTAACTAACTATTCCAGTTCTCTTTTCACTTACTATGTACAATATAGTTGGTTGAGGACCCTCAAGATTCTTGTAGGTACTTTGGAGGTCTTTTATTCCCCTCCTCTCTGGCCTGTGTGCTCCAGTCTGTCTAGAGTACTCAGTGTTCCAGAGCTCACTATGAACAAATTCATTTTATTCAGGCTGGATTCTTTCTTAGCAATTCACTAATGCCATTTTCCAACTTGAACTCAGCCATTAATTAACTTCCAAGTGTCACCTCCTCCATAAGGACAACCTGATGAGATCTGGGAATCTGGTAGCATTCCTACCTCAGTTTACAATCCTTAATGTGTGGGAGTTTTTTCCACTTTAGGTTATAAATTGTATCCTGTTGCTTTTTTCTTCTTGCTGCTGCTTTGTACAATGTAACAAGAGCTAGTAAATAGATTCAGGTAAAGTGGTAAGCACTCCTGTAATCCCAAGGGCTCAGGAGGCTGAGACAGGAAGATAGCGAGCTAAAAGCCTCAGCAATGAGTAGGTGCTAAGCAACTCAGTGAGACCCTGTCTCTAAATAAAATACAAAAATAAGGCTGGGGGATGTGGCTCAGTGGTTGAGTGCCCCTGAGTTCAATTCCTGGTTAAAAATAAAAAATAAAGGTTGGGGTTGTGGCTCAGGGGTAGAACTCTATCTAGCCTAGCATGTGTAAGGCCCTGGGTTCCATCCTCAGCACCACATAAAAATAAATAAAAAAAGGTATTGTGTCCAACGACAACAGAAAAATATTTTTAAAAAATTTAAAAAGAGCTGGTAAATAATATTTGAATTGAATCCTGGTACCTAACTAGCTACCAGAGAATAAAGCGAATTCTAACAATTTTTAAAGTGGGTATATCAAGGAAGGTAACTAGATGGAGAGAGCAGTCTGGGATTTGATTCACATCTGAAATGGTTGGGAAAATGATTTTTTTAATATTTATTTACTATTTTTTGTGCTTAGAGGATCATTTGCTAAATGAAAAACATGCTGTACAGTATAACTATTAGCACTGGAAAGAAGTTAAAGGAAGCAGATTTCAGCTCAGCAGAAGGTGGAACTTTCTAACATTTAGAGCTGGTCCAATAGTGGAGCAGGCTGCAATACTTAACGAGTTCCTTGAAATGTGAACTGTTAAAAAGATGACCATCTGGCTAAATGTACAAGAGGGGATTCCTGCTTGGGCAGGAGTTGCACTAATGACCTTTAAGGTGTCTTCCAATTTTAAGGTTTCTATGGCTGTTCAACTGGGCTAACCTAAGCTCTGAATACATCTGAGTATTCTGTTAAGTAGTTGTTCGATCCTCACCTGCCCCCCCCACCCCCAAAAGTAGTTGTTCGATAAATTGTCAATTGACTTACTTAAAATAACTGTAAGGTCAAGTTTACCGTATGTAAAATTCGATAAAATGGCAAGTGGGAAACCAGGTTTAATATTGCAAATCCAGCCACCACCCAACCGATTCACGACGCTTTCAACTGAAAGGAAGAGCAAGTGTGCCAGGGGTGAGAGTGAAAAATCATTCAAATAATGTCCCTGGCACGTGAAAGTCTTTACATGTATTTGCACTGGCGGATTTTTCACGGCCAACATTCCTGTGCGCGGAGGCGAGGGCCTGGGTGTTGTGAGCGGTTCTCAGGAAGCCGGGACCGGACGCGCGCAGCTGCCAGGTCCGCGGCGGACAGCGGAAGGGAAGCCGCGGGCGGGCGGCCGGGCCGGGCAGGGCCGCGCCGCCGATCCCAGGGGCCCCCGCGGCGCCGCGCACGCGCGCTAGCGTGGCGGCAGCGCCGCCGCAGGACGCAGGGAAGCCGACAAGCGAGCGGCAGCGGCGGTGGTGGTTCGCGGCAAGGGCGACGGCTCTGTGGCCGAGTGGCCGTCCGACGCGGACCTCGGTGCCCTCTTCCGCATGCGTCCGTCGGTGAGCGCGCGTCCCGAGCTATCCTGTGCCGAGTGCACGGCTCCGTGCTGGGCAGCCCGTCTGCTCCGGCCTGGGCCGCAGCCTGCGCCTGACGGCCGGGCGGCCGGGTGCAGCTGACCCCTGGGCCCGGCACCCTTCCCTTCAATGTCTGGCGAGGCGGTGGTGGGGGGACAGGCGGCGAGGCCCGGGAGGAGATGAGGCAACGCGCAGGGGCCGGGGCGGCCGGCCTGGGACGGACCGGAGGGAGGGACGCATGGGGGATGGGGTGGGAAGGGGCCGGAGAACCGCGGGGCGGCTCGGGGTGCGGGCCAGGGAGAGCCCCCGGCAGACAGGACACTGAGCACCCGAGGCGAGAAGCGGGTGGGGTGTCTTCCGAAGGACTCTGGCGGGGATGTCGCGCACCGGGGAATCTTGACAAGCTGGACGCACGGGTCTGGGGCAGCTCATCTACCGTAAACGCTCACCCTCTACCTGGCTTCTTTCCACTTGGGGGTGGAGGTCTGGAAGTGAGGGGCTGTGGGTCGTTTGTTTGCTTCTGTTTTCCTTGAACTTCACGTTTTATTGACTGGCAAAATTGTCATGAGTGCCGGCTAGGCAAACCCCAGAAATAAACAGGAATCTATGCATAAATCTGCATGAGAACAAGGAGACATGGTGTTATGTTCAATGAGAGGAATCAGTGTTTTAAAATTAGCGACAAAAAACAGTTTGAGCAGGGCTTGGAAAGAGTTTCAATCTAGGGTTCACTAGTGGAAAGAATGTGGATAGAATTCAAGGGTCCTGTAACAAGACTAGGGGTAAAATTGCATCTTAATTTTTGTTGACTAGCTGAAATTTATTATTTCCTTCAGTTAGGAAAGTAGACAACAAACCACAATAGTATTGGTCTCAGATTGATTTTAAATGCACAATCTTAGATTTGTAGTTGTTACCAATAAAAATCACAGATGTTGTTTACAGTTGATGTACATATCTCAGATATTCTTTACGCTTATCATTTCTTCGAATTTATGGGGTTACCAGATCTTATAACTAATGTGATTATAAAGCCATATCTTTTTTATTGTTTTGCTAGTATTTCTGTATAATAGGTTTCTTTCATATTCATATATATTGTGCATTTAAAATCAATCTGAGGGCTGAGGACGTGGCTCAAGCGGAAGTGCGCTCGCCTGCGTGCGGCCCGGGTTCAATCCTCAGCACCACATACAAAGAAAGATGTTGTGTCTGCCAATAACTAAAAAATAAAATATAAAAAAAAAGACCTCTGAAATCATTAGCCAAAATAAAATTAAAAAAAAAATCAATCTGAGACCATAGACTTCACCAGACTTCCAAAGCATTCCATAGCACAAATGGTTAAAAACTCCTAAAAAAGTGAGAAGTTTTGGGGCATCTATGAATGCCTGGAAATATTTGTGTCATTAGGTAAAACAGAAGACAAAGTAGACAGGATAATAGTGTAGATGAAAAAGAATTTCATGATCAAGGAAATCAAAGATTTGGATAGAATCAGAGTAGTAGATTTGTAGTTGTTGTTTATACCAGAGTGGTAGTTTGGAAAGACAGACAATAGATTTTTCATTCAGGGTACTGTTAATCAGCAAAAGAATCAGAGGAAGAAAGGGAAGTGAATATTTTGGCCCTCAGATTTTTGTATTAAGGCGCTTCCCTAGTTCCAAGTAATCTAAGTCCTCCAAGCTCTTGTGTAATTCTGTGAAAGGAAATGTTAGTGTTTGCTGATTTTTCTTAAAATCATGAGGGTGGTATGGCTTTTAAAGAGGAGGATATCCTAATTTTCTTTAAGAGAAAAATACCAGAGTCTTTATCCAAATTTATCTTCCTGTTACCCTTTTTTTCATATATGATAGGAAGTAAATGTAGAGATTATGGAGTTGAAGAGTTGGTAAGTCATTTTTTTTTTTTTTAATTCTGTTTCAGATTCTTGGAGTTCTTTGTTTTTCTATTAGTCTTGTCATTGATAAATCACTCAGCATTTTTTTTCCCCCAGAATATGTGTATCTTAAAATTTGTACTTTGTGAAACACCTGTCAACATTGGGTGGGATTTTCTACCTCTGAAATAATAGCAGTAATAAAAAAATCACTGCAGCAATTTTTTTCTGGAAAATAATTAAGAGGGAGTATTAAAATGTAAAGAAAACTATGTTTTAAAAATATTTTTAGTTGTAGATGGATACAATACCTTTATTTTATTTACTTTTATGTGGTGCTAAGGGTCTAACCCAATGTGTCACACATGCTAGGCACACCTTCCATTGCTAGGCTACAACCCCAGCTCCTAAAGAAAACTATTTTATGAAACATGATTGGTATTTGTGTAGAATTGAACATTCCATTATGAGTCCCTGCCTGGGAGAGGTCATCCCTGTCAATCTGTGCCCTTACATTGCTACCTTTATCATTCTTTGCCTGCTGCTCCTGTGTTTTCTTTCTTTCTTTTTTTTGTAGTTGTAGATGAACAGAATACCTTTATTTTATTTGTATATGGTGCTGAGGATCGAACCCAGTGCCTCACACATGCTAGGCAAGCTCTCTGCCACTGAGCTACAACCCCAGCCCTGCCCCTATGTTTTCTTTATGGCATGTGTCTATCTGGTGTTATGTTATTTGTATATTTGTTGAATATTTTAATCTTTTACTTTCCTACTTTTATGTCAGTTCTGTGACAACAGGGGCCTTTTTAAAGTCTTGCAAATAGTATTATCCATATTGAATGAAACGGAAAGTTTTCATCTAATTTTTTTGGGGAAGTACTGGGGATTGAACCCAGAGGTGTATTACTACTGATCTAGATCTTCAGCCCTTTTTATTTTGAGACAGGGTCTCACTAAGTTGGTCAGGGCCTCACTAAGTTGCTGAGGCTGGCCTCAAACTTTCAATCCTGCCAAAGCCTCCCAAGCTGCCGGGATTACAGGAGCTTGCTACCATGCCTGACTTCATCTTACATATTTTTTAAAAGATAGAATATTATTTCCTGAACACTGTGTAGTGCTTTTGTGGGCATTTGGTTCCATTTGGGTACTAATTATTTATTTATCGTGATACTGGGGATTGCACCTGTGGCCTTGGTCATACTAGGACCAATACTTTATCACTGCAGCCCTGGGCACTACTTTTTTTTTTTTAATATTTATTTTTTAGTTGTAGTTGAACACAATACCTTTTTTTTTTTTTTTAAGGAAAGCAGTCATATTTTGCATATAGCAATTTTTTTTTAAAGAGAGAAAGAATTTTTAAATATTTACTTTTTAGTTTTTGGCAGACAACATCTTTGTATGTGGTGCTGAGGATCGAACCCGGGCCGCACGCATGCCAGGCGAGCGCACTACCGCTTGAGCCACATCCCCAGCCCCACAATACCTTTATTTATTTTTATGTAGAGCTGAGGATGGAACCCAGGGCGCACGTGCTAGGTGAGCACTCAACCACTGAGCCACAACCCCAGCCCTGGGCACTACTTATTCTTTTTTTTTTTTTAAAGAGAGAGAGAGAGACAGAGAATTTATTAACATTTATTTTTCAGTTCTCGGCGTACACAACATCTTTGTATGTGGTGCCGAGGATCGAACTCGGGCCGCACACATGCCAGGCAAGCGCGCTACCGCTTGAGCCACATATCCAGCCCCCACTACTTATTCTTAGTGCTTGCTGCTATGCAGGTTTTGGTTATCCCCTAACTTTCTATGATGATGTGATAAAAAGAAAAGGTCTCTGCTTTGCTCAGGTATATTTACTGTGTGATCTTAGGTTAGTGATTTTACTTCCTAATTACTCTCCTATTCTTCCCTTTCCCCCTTACTAGAGATTGAATTTATGGGTTCTTTATCACTTAGCTATATCCTCACTTGCCTACTGGTCTCAAAACCAGCTCTCTCAGCTTCCTGAGTAGCTACTTCACACCCTGCTAATTACATTCTATATGTTGAGGCCTACAGATTTGCCTCTGTCAAAAGAGAAAAGCGGCTCTATAAGGAATAACTAGTGTACTGGCTACAGTGGCATATGCCTGTAATCCCAGGGACTTTGGAGGCTGATGCAGGAGGATCACAAGTTCAAGGCCAATGTGGGCAGCTTAGCGAGACTCTGACTCAATAGAAAATTAAAAACAGGGCTGGGGATATAGTTCAGAGGTTGAGCACCCTGGGTTCAACCTCTAGTAATACCTGTGGGCCCCCCCCCCCCAAATTGCAAACCTATAGAAGAATAATACATAAACACCCATTTAGCCTTCATCTAGATCTGCAAATTGCTAACATTTTGTCATTTTTGCTTTACACAGAGAATACATACACTTTTTGCTGAACCATATGAAAGTTAGGTGTGAATATGGATATTATTTGTTCTTTTTATTCCCAGACACTTTAGCTTTTATTTCCCAAGAACAAGGACTCTATATCTACAATTTAGTTGTAGATATACAGAGATTAAGATTTTTAACATGGATGTAATATGATTACTCTTTCAACTTTTCCTAATACTGTCCTTAGTTTGTTGTTGTCTTTTGTTTTTGATTCAAGATCTAGTTAAAGATCTTGCATGCTATTGCATGGTATCAAATCTAGGATCTTTTTGTTTTTTAATTTTTTTAGTTGTCAATGAACTTCATTTTATTTATCTATTTTTATTATTATTTTTTAAAATTTTTTAGTTATACTTGGGCACAATATCTTTATTTTGTTCATTTATTTTTATGTGGTGCTAAGGATCGAACCCAGTGCCCCACATATGTGAGGCAAGCCCTCTGCCACTGAGCCACAACCCCAGCCCCCATTTTATTTTATTTTTTTATATGCGGTGTTGAGAATCTAACCCAGTGCCTCACTCTTGCTAGGCAAGCGCTCTACCACTGAGCCACAACTCTAGTCCCAAATCTAGGATATTTTTCCAGCCTTTTTGCGGTTTCTTGTGTCAATAACATTTTTTTTTTCTTTTTGTGGTAATGAATCCAGGTCTTCATGTATGCAAAGCATTTGCTTCACCATTGAACTTCATCCTCAGCCCCAGACAGTAACATTTTTATTTTTTTTTAAATTTTTTTTTTAAAGCGAGAGGGAGAGAGAGAGAGGGAGAGAGAGAGAAGAGAGAGAATTTTAATATTTATTTTTTAGTTATCGGCGGACAAAACATCTTTGTTTGTATGTGGTGCTGAGGATCGAACCCGGGCCGAGCGCACTACCGCTTGAGCCACGTCCCCAGCCCCAGTAACATTTTTAAAAAATATTTTTTTATGTGTAGGTGGACACAATACCTTTATTTATTTATTTATTTATTATGTGGTGCAGAGGATTGAACCCAGTGCCTCATACTTGCTAGGCAACTGTTCTACCACTGATCTACAACTCTAGCCCCCATCCCCACCCCCAGTAACATTTTTAAAGCATCCCTACCACTTGTTTTGTAGAATGCTTCTCAATTGCAGTTTGTCTGAACATTCCTTCATGGTCAGATTCAGATTAAAACAAGTGATTTTAGGTCTCTTTTAGTATAGCTCATCAGGGGAACATGACACCAGTTTTGTCATTGATGTAAATTTGATTAAGGTAACGTTTAGATTTCTCTTGTAAAGACATATTTTTTCCTTTGTAATTAATAAATAATTTGCGGAGTGACTATTCTTTTTACGTTTTTGGTTGTGATTTCTAGCCAGGCATGGTATTGCATGTCTAGTACCATAATGACTGAGGAGACTGCGGAAGGAGGATCACAAGTTTGAGGTTACCTACAGCAACTTAGCAAGACTGTCAGGAATATTGAGACCCTGTCTCAAAATAAAAAGGACTGGAGATGTAGCTCAGTAACAAAGTGCCCCTGGGTTCCCCAGTTCCCCCCAAAAAAAGGTTCATATAATTTATTTTTTAAAAAAAAATATTTATTTTTTAGTTTTCGGTGGACACAACATCTTTATTTTTTTATTTTTATGTGGTGCTGAGGATCGAACCCAGCGTCCCACGCATGCCAGGCAATCACGCTACCCCTTGAGCCACATCCCCAGCCCAGGTCTGTCTGTCTGTCTGTCTTTCTTTCTTTCTTTCTTTCTTTCTTTCTATTGTAGTTGGACACAATACCTTTATTTTATTTATTCATTTATGTGATACGCTCTACCACTGAGCCACAACCCTAGCTCTAGGTCATGATTTGTGTTTTGTTTTTTTTTTTTTAATTTTATTTTTATGTGATGCTGAGGATGGAACCCAGTGCCTCATGTGCGAGGTGAGCGCTCTCACTCTGAGCCACAATCCCAGCCCCTTGGTTTTTTTTTTTAAATAAATATTTTTAGTTGTAGTTGGACACAATACCTTTATTTTACTAACTTATTTATATGTAGTGCTGAGGATCAAACCAGGGCCTCCCACATGCTAGGTGAGCATTCTGCTGCTGAGCCACAACCCCAGCCCCAAGGTCATGATTTTAATAGAGGTGCTTGTCAGAAGGGTCATGAAAATGTAGATCAGATGGCTGGGGTTGTGACTCAGTGGTAGAGAGCTTGTGAGACACTGGGATAGATTCTCAGCACCACATTTAAATAAATAAAGAAAATAGAGGTTCATCTATAACAACAAAAAAAGAAAAAAGAAAATGTAGATTGGAGATACTGACTACTAAATGGCAGAATGAGGAATCCAGGAATGCTGTGTGGAAAAGATGACATTTTAACTGCACCTTGAGTCATATATGGCTACAGGGATATTAGAGAAGGGTTCCAAGTGGAGAAGCAACTTGAACAAAGACAAGGACAAAGGAATTTGTAAATTGAATGGGAAAACATCCAGGCCCTTTTCCGGCCCTAGTACATTTAATCTCTGAAAGAGAAAAATGGTAGGAAAGATTATGAAGGTAATTGAGATGAAGAAAGGCTGAAAAATCTGGGCCACCCACCTTCTCTCTCCATTATAACCAGAAGTTCACTATGAGAGCGATCATTTGCCTCAGGTCACCATCCTACCTGGAGCCTATTGAGTGAATTGCTTCCAGGGAGCCTGAACTCAGTGTACATGCAAAGAACCAGAGAGGTTGCATGGGGAAAATGAAGAGTATGGGACTTTGGTGTCAAATCTCAGTTTGAATCCCTTCTCTGCTATATAATAGCTGAATGATCAGGCAGTAAGTTATCTGAGTTTTCTGAATCTTTTTCCTCCTGTGTGAAGAGAAGGAGATATGTACCTGCCAAGTAGGATTAAATCTACTAATGACATAGGAACATGGCTTTTACTCAGTCATTAATAGTTATCATTTGGTGCCCAACCTCTAAATCTACCTCCATTACTTTTCCACCTTGGTACCTCATCCCATACTTTAAAACAAGCTCTTTTGGTGTCTTCTTGGCTACCGTCACAGTACTTTCACTTCCCACTTCACCCGTCAGGCTTTATTGAGTGTTGTGATCTGTGTTTCAGATGGGGTACAGCACTTACTGTCTTACAAGGTGCTACTACCTGATAATGACATTCTGAAAATTGAGACAGTATATACTAACTTGTTGGTGCAGCTAACAATATAAAGGTTTTTTGTTGTTGTTGTTTTGTTTTTTGGTACTGGGAGGATTGAACTCCAGGGTACTCAACTACTGAGCCACATCCCCAACCCTATTTTGTATTTCATTTAGAGACAGGGTCTCACTGAGTTGCTTAGTGCCCTGCAGCTGAGGCTGGCTTTGAACCTGCGATTCTCCTTCCTCAGCCTCCCAAGCCACTGGGATTACAGGCATGTGCCTGGCCAACAATATGAAGTTTTTTTTTTTTTTTTAATTTATTTTTTAGTATTTGGCGGACACAACATCTTTGTTTGTATGTGGTGCTGAGGATCGAACCCGGGCCGCACGCATGCCAGACGAGCGCGCTATCGCTTGAGCCACATCCCCAGCCCAATATGAAGTTTTTTACTCTTTTTTTTTTTTTGGTACCAGGGATTGAACCTAGGGGCACCATATCCCCAGCCCATTTTATTTTTTATTTTGAGACAGGGTCTCACTAAGTTGCTGAGGCTGGCCTCAAACTTACAGGCCTTCTGGCTTAGCCTCCTGGCTTAGCCTCCTGGCTTAGCCTCCTAAGTCACTGGGATTCCTAGTAGATGCCACTGCGCCTGACTCTTTTCTTGTCTTTTAAAAAATGCTTATCTGGGGCCCAGGGTTGTAGCTCACTGGTAGAGCACATATCTAGCATGTGTGAGACACTGGGTTTGAACGTCAACACCACATAAGATGAATAAAATGAAGGTATTGTACCCATCTACAACTGAAAATATTTTTAAAAATGCTTATCTCTATTTTCTGAATATATTTCAATGTGTATTATAATTTTTTTAAAGACATTTTCAGAAGGTCATTTCTTTTTTGTTCCTAAACTGAAACCTAATCTTGACACTGCAATGCACTGGTCAGAGTAAGTGGTGGATATCTATTAATACTTCTGCCTTATTTACTTATGTGTGTATGTGTGTGTGTGTATATATATATATAAATAAAATGATGGTTGAACAAATGTTTGAAAAGGGAAAAAACATACTTCATAGGAGTCTGTATAATTTAGTTTCAAGGTGAACCAGATACCTTAAATATTTGTAACTGAAAGAAAAGCATAACTTGATTTTAGAACCATGTATGTGCATGTGTGCTTGTGTCTTTGCTGTGTTGTGCTTTCAGTGCAGGGCTTGAGCATGCTACACAAGCCTAGGCTACTGCTCTACCACTGGGCTACTTCCCAAGCCCTTGTGTGTATTTCTATGCACATTTTTTTAGTATGCTATCTTCTTAATATAAGACTTTAAACATACTCTTTTAACTGTAAAAACAGGCATGATGTCTGCTCATTACTTAAGATGTCTGTCCAAAAGGTGCTTTCTTGGTCTTGCTCCTGTATAGTGCCAGTACATCCATGCAGAGACTAGTGGAAAGCATGTTGTAAAACGTGTTCAATTGGGCTGGGGATGTGGCTCAAGCGGTAGCGCGCTCGCCTGGCATGCGTGCGACCCGGGTTCGATCCTCAGCACCACATACCAACAAAGATGTTGTGTCCGCCGAGAACTAAAAAATAAATATTAAAAAAAAATTCTCTTTCTCTCTCTCTCTCTCTCTCTCTCTCTTTAAAAAAAAAAAAAAGAGAAAAAAACGTGTTCAATTTTTTTCCTTACTAATTTGTTTTATTAATTATTTTCTGTGAGACTTTGGAAGGGTTAAACTGTGATTTTTCTCCTGGAAAATTTAAAACACAAATTAATCAAGGGATATTAGACTGTGTTCAGGGTCAGAGTCAGTATTCTTTCAAGCAATCTTTTTTTGTTTTGGGGGTTAAGGGGAAGGAATGGGGTCTAGCTATATTCCCTAGGCTAACCTCAAATTCCTGTGGCCCCAGCAATCCTCCTGCCTCGTTCTCCCAAATAGTTGGGACTATAACACCCACCCACAATCTTTTTTTTTTTTTTTTTTTAATACTAGAGATTGAACCCAGGGGCACTTTAACATTGAGTTACATCCCCAGACCTTTTTATTTTTAATTTTGAGATAGGGCCCCCTAATTTGCTGAGGCTAGCTTTGAACTTGAAATTTTCTTGCCTCAGCCTCCAAAACTGCTGGTATTATAGCCATGTACCTCTGTGCCTGGTGGATTAATTCCTTTTGCAGAATTTTTTTCATCTACGCTGCCTTCTTTTGAACCAAGGAATCTAAGTTTGAATTCTTTAGTGTTTGTTTTTAACATCTAACCATTTAATGTTGTGATGGGACAAGTTGAATTCTGACAAAAGTAACTAATCAAACTCTTCTATGAGTAAGTTTCTATTTCATCATCTCAAAACGTTAATAATGATGGTAATGATAAGAATGATAACATTTATTAAGTTCCTTCTCTTTTTCTAAGTCATTGTATAAACTGTTTGAAATTATTAATACTCAAAATAAAAAATACAAAGAACAAATATTATCAGTTTTATGAAAGACCATTCTGGTAAATGTAATGAAACAGACATAATGGCCTGTTTGCTTACATGCTTTAATTTTGAGTATGAACTCTTGAGTCTGAAGCAAGCTTTGCTAGTATTACCGCTCAGCAAAAATGCAGCAGAAGCTCAGAGTTCTCTTTCTGCTCCTCCATTTGGTTGTTTTTGTACGCCCACTATATTTATGGAAGAAGCTAAGTTTATCCCAGGGACTAGAGCTTCCTCAAAGCATGTGGGTGGGGAAGTGTTCCTCTCAGAAATTTCCAGAGGGTTCTGAGGATTTTATTTTATTTTTAATTTTTTTGTGATGCTGGAGATCCAGTCCAGGGCCTCTCAAATACTGGACAGGTGTTTTACCACTGAGCTGCATTGCCAGCCCCTGAGGATTTTAGATTTTTCTTAGTTATTTGGTTCATCTTGATCTCAAAATTTGGGCTGGGGTTGTGGCTCACCAGTAGATTGCTCGCCTAGCACGTATGAGGCCCTGGATTCAATCCTCAGCACCACATAAAAATAAATAAGTAAAATAAAGGTATTATGACCAACTACATAATATAAAATATAAAATATATATATACACACACACACACACATATATATATATATATATATATATATATATATCTTAGTTGTCATTAGAGATTATTGAATTGGAGAAAGTTAAATTTAGTGGTATTTAATTTCAACCTAATAAAATTAGTGGAAATTTATCTATTTATGAAAGTTCATGATACCCTTTTCTAGATTGCATGGATAATTTGTCTTGTTTTGTTGTTTTGGCTGGGGATGGGTTGGCGGGTACCAGGGATTGAACTTAGGGGCACTTGCCCACTGAGCCACATCCCACCCCTATTTTGTATTTTATTTAGACAGGGTCTCACTGAGTTGCTTAGTGCCTCGCTTTTGCTGAGGCTTACTTTGAACTCACTATCTTCCTGCCTCAGCCTCCTGAGTTGCTGGGATTACAGGGCATGGATAGTTTTGTGTCATTTATTTCTTCTGGGAAATAAAGGGATATAATTTTAATGTCATTGCAGTTCTGCTTACTGGGTTGTAGCTTGTTATTGTTGAAGTAGGTCTTATTTTGAAATTAATTACTGTGTCTTTTCTAATGCACTTGAAAATTTCTTTTAATATTTTTTTTTTTAAAGAGAGAGGGGGGAGAGAGAGAGAGAGAATTTTTAATATTTATTTATTTTTTTTAGTTCTCGGCGGACACAACATCTTTGTTGGTATGTGGTGCTGAGGATCGAACCCGGGCCGCACGCATGCCAGGCGAGCGCGCCACCACTTGAGCCACATCCCCAGCCCCCTTAATATGTTTTTATTCACAGAATTTGTTCTGTTTCAGTAATTGCATTAGCCATTGTCAGCAGACAACTTCTCAGTGCAAAGTTGTTGTTGTTGTTGTTGTTATTATTATTATTATTATTATTGATACTAAGAGTTGAACCCAGGGGCTCATTACCTCTGAGCTACATCCCAGCCCTTTTTATGTTTTATTTTGAGACAGGGTCTTGCTGAGTTACAGAGGCTGGCTTTTGACATTTGACCTCTTGTCTCAGCCTCCTGAGTAGCTGGTATAGGTGTGCACCACTGTGTCTGGGTTGTTATTTTTTTTTAATTACTAAAGTAATCAATGTTCTTTGTTTTAAAAAATGCTAATATGAAAGCTTTTCTTTTTTGTGCAGTACTGGGGATCTGCCACTGAGCTACATCTTTAAGTCCTTTTTATTTTTATTCTGAGCCACTAAATTGCTTCAAAATAAATTGCCCACACTGGCCTCAAACTTGTGATCCTCTTCTCAGCCTCCCAAGTTGCTGGGATTGCAGGAGTACACCACCATGCCTAGCAAATTCCTTCCCCACATGGTATGTATACACATACATTTATGTATGATTTAAAGTTTTTCTTTTTTTCCCCCAGAATTATAGTTAACA
Source organism: Urocitellus parryii (assembly GCF_045843805.1). NCBI lineage: Eukaryota > Metazoa > Chordata > Mammalia > Rodentia > Sciuridae > Urocitellus > Urocitellus parryii. The sequence goes on from NC_135534.1 coordinate 201,846,464, forward strand.
TTATATGTGTTTGCTAAATGCTTTACACACCTTAACTATTTAACTTTCAGAATTCTGTTCTGTGAACATATCTTATATATTAGGTTGTCTTTTATCTATTTGCAGATGACGAAATCTAGGCATAGAGAAATAAAACAACTAGCCCAGTATTGTACGGCTACTGAGTGGCAAAGCTGAGATTTGAGCCCAAGTAGTCTTTTTTTTTTTTTTTTTTTTTTTTTTTGAGAGAGAGAGAGAGAGAGAGAGAGAGAGAGAGAGAGAATTTTAATATTTATTTTTTAGTTTGTATGTGGTACTGAGGATCGAACCCAGGCCGCATGCATGCCAGGCAAGCACGCTACCACTTGAGCCACATCCCCAGCCCTGGTTGCTGTTTTTTAATCATTTTGGAACTATTTACCAACAGCATGGCTAATTTTTTAAAAATATTTATTTTTTAGTTGTAGTTGGATACAATACTTTTATTTAATTTGTTTATTTTTATGTGGTGCTGAGAATTGAACCCAGGGCCTCACACATGCTAGGCAAGCACTGTGCCCCTGAGCCACAACCCCAGCCCAGCATGGCTAATTTTTAATCTGAAGCATTGCCCTTTTTTCTTCATTGTTCATGGAACCCAGGGCCTTGTGCATGCGAGGCAAGCACTCTACCACTGAGCTACAGCCTCAACTTTTCTTTAGTCTTTTTTTTTTTTAGTTGAACACAATATCTTTATTTTATTTATTTTTTTGTGGTGCAATTAATTATTTATAAACTGAAACATTTATTCAGCACCTGCTATAGGCCAGTCACTGTACTAAGTTATGGAGGGTAACAAGATGGGTATGTACCTACTTTGGGGAACTTGGGAATTTTGTTGTGAAAACAAATTTTGCTGCAAACAGTGTGAAATTGCAGTGGGAGATATGGGCCCAAATGAGGATGTGTCTGAGTCAAGGAAATGGTGGCTTAAGCCTCTGTTGCGTTGAGCTGTGCCAGATGCCTACATGGGATCTAACAGACCAATGAAAGGAGTAGGCAGAACATCTAAAAAGAGGCTACACAGAAGACTGTCTTGTGAGAAACAGTCGAAGTTGTCATTGGAATGTTGTATGTCCCTAAGAGAACATGAGCCCCTTAAGGGCAGACCTTGTCTATTTTGTTCATCACTGCCTAGCACATAGTAGGTATTTAATAATAAACATTCATTGAATATATGAGTGAAGGAAGTATTAAAGTTTATTGTATTTGTCTCAGTTTTTTGGAAAGAGAATTAATTTATTAGTATGTTATTACCTGGCAATTTTTAGATAATGAAATTTAATAAAACATTATAAAATGAATAAGAAATGTTCTAGCACTAAAGGAGGTATGTGTTGTAAGGAGAAACAAGTGTAGACAAATCATTGTAATTCAGCATGGTATGTATAAAAAAATTTTGCAAGGAGCACTGTTATGTGGATTGGTTAGATCACTGAAAAGTGTTGGGTAATTAAGAAGCTCATGTTAAAATTATTTGATTGACAGAACACCAGAGATAACATTGTAGCAGGTCACAAAAAATGGTATCATGTCCTTTTTCGTCTTATCACATTAATAGGAATGTTAAATACTATGAGGGGAAAGTGTGTCTATAATTTTAATTATTTATTTATTGATACTGGGGATTGAACCAGAGGTGCTTTACTATTGACTGAACAATATCCTCAGCCCTTTTTATTTTTTATTTTGAGACAGGATCTCATAGAGTTGCTGAGACTGGGGTCAAACTTACTATATCCTCCTGCCTCAGCCTCCCAAGTTGCTGGGATTACAGGCCTATGCCACTGCCCCTGGCAGTGTAATTTTTAAAATGACAGTTCTATGGCAATGTAGCTATCGGTATATAAAAATCTTTCCTATGCTTAATCTTTTAGTTGCATAATCTTATTTTTTCCAAGCCTTATTTAATACTTTTTTTGGTGGTAGTGGTGGTACTGGTGAGCAAACCCAGAGGCATTCTACTACTGAGCTACATCCCCAGCCCTTTTTACTTCTTTTTACTTTTTGTTCTGAGAAAGAATCTTGCTAGGTATTGAGGCTGGCCTTGAACTTGTGATTCTCCTGCCTCAGCCTCCCAAGGTGCTGGGATTACAGGTGTGCACCACCATGTCTGGCTTTATTGATTTTTTTGATAGTGTGTCTCTCCCACCTTCTCCCCCTGCCATAGATAGGAGTTTGTTTTTTGGATATGTTTTGTGTATGGGGAGTACTCGGGATTGAACTCATGACCTTCTACATGCTAGGTAAGTGTCCTACCCTGAGCTTTATCTCTAGACCTTTTAAAAATTTGAGACAAGGTCTCACTTAGTTGTCCACACTGATCTTGAAGTTGTGATCCTCTTGCCTTAGTTCTCCCCCTGCCTGGTAGCTGGGATTACAGGTGTGCACCACCATGCGTGGCTATATAGCTAGTTTTAGGTTCATTGCATTATTCTTTAGAATCTTCCTATCCAGAACTTTATTAGTATATTTAAGTCTTAAACTATATGGAGGACCTGTTGTGTATGGCTGAGTGTGTTTATTATCTGGGCACCATTCTGTATTAATTCCTTAGAACTTTTTATATACTTCCATGTAGCATTTTAACTTAGAATTTGAGAGAATTTACTTGATCCTGAAGTCCAGCTACTTTGTCAGGCAATTGGATGCTTTCCAAGAAAGTTATACACCTGCTGACTTATATATTAGTAGTTGAAGAAAGAGTGAGGCTATTATAAGTAGTAACCTTGACCATAAATTAAAGCATTCATTATTAAAAGATGATTGGCTTAGTCATTAAAACTGATTTCTGAAGCCAGATATACTTGGATTCTGTTCTTAACTTTGCTAGTAACTAATTTGATTTTGGGAAAATACTTAAATTTTTCAATTTCCCCAGGTGTAAATTGTGATTAAGAATATCTTTTAGGGGGCTGGGGTTGTGGCTCAGAGGTAGAGAGCTCACTTACCATGCATGAGGCCTGGGTTCCATCCTCAGCACCACATAAAAATAAAATAAAGATATTGTGTTCACCTATAACTAAAAAATAAAATATTAAAATAAGCATATCTTTTAGGCTGGGTGTATAATAGGGTGGTAAAGTGTTTATTTTTTATTTATTTTTATTTTTTTAGAGAGAGGGAGAGAGAGAGAATTTTAATATTTATTTTTTAGTTATCGGCAGACACAACAACTTTGTTTTGTATGTGGTGCTGAGGATCGAACCCGGGCCGCATGCATACCAGGCGAGCGCGCTACCGCTTGAGCCACATCCCCAGCCCTAAAGTGTTTATTTTTTAAAAAAAAATTTTTTTGAGGGGGTACTTGGGAGTGAACTCAGGGGCACTCAACCACTAAGTTGTATCCCCAGCCCTATTTTGTATTTTATTTGGAGACAGAGTCTCATTGAGTTGATTAGTGCCTCGCTTTTGCTGAGGCTGGCTTTGAACTCGAAATTCTGCCTCAACTTCCCAAGCCTCTGGGATTATAGGTGTGCGCCACCACACTTGATGTACTTTTTTTAAAAAAAATTATAAATATAGTTGATGGACTTTATTTTATTCATTTATTCATATGTGGTGCTGAGAATTGAACCCAGTGTCTCACACATGCTAGGCAAGCACTCTACCACAGAGCTACAATCTCAGTCCACCCGGATTTCTTAAACAAGAAAAGGAAATATATTTGCCTTCCTTTGGTACAGCAGAAATTAGTGCAAAAAGTAGTAGAGTTATGGAAATTTTGTGTCAGATTTATGTATTTCGTTTCTGATCACAGTTTTGTGTGATTATTAAAACCTTGCAGTATATTACCAGATGTTAATGAGTTCTAGAACATCACATGGTAGCTTGTCCCTTTTCTAGGTGAAGGTTTTTAGAGATTGTGATAAATTACAGTGTTCAAATTCTTTTCTCAAGTTTGTTTAAGTGTTCTTACTGAAAATAGTTGCTAAATTGGATGTTTGAAGTTAGAAGTATATTATTTGTGTAATTAAAAAATTTAAGATTTTATTTTTTAGAACAGTTTAAAATTTATAGGAAAATTAAATACAGAGAACCCTTTAGACCCAGTACCAAATTCCCTTTATTACTAATGTTTTACCTTAATATGGTGTACTTGGGGGCTGGGATTGTGGCTCAGCAGTAGAGTGCTCACTTAGCATGGGCAAGGCACTGGATTCGATTCTTAGCACCACATTAAAAAAACTAAGTAAAATAAAGGTGTTGTCCAACTATAACTATAAATAAATAAATAAATTAATTAATGGTGTACTTGTTACAAAGAGTGAACTAATATTGATATATAATTATTCACTATAAAGTTCATACTATAGTCAGATATCTTCAGTTTTCACCTGATGTTGTTTTTCTATTCCAGCATACTATATTTAGTTCTCATTGTATAATTTTTTTTCAAAATATTTATTTTTTAGTTGGACACAATAGTTTAATTTTGTTTATTTTTATGTGGTGCTAAGGTTCAAACCCAGGGCCTCGAATGTGCTAGGCTAGTGCTTTACTGCTGAGCCACAACCCCAGCCCTGTCATTGTGTAATTTTTAATGGGATTATCTTAAATTAGATTTTTGCAAATGTTGCTTTATTCTCAAATTTCAAAGCCATATCATGTGTGCTGAGGTATATTATATTTCTAATAATGCTCTTAGATTGAAGATAACTGGCCCTTTAATTTCTTAATTTCTTTTTTTTTTAATTTTAATATTTATTTATTTATTTTTTAGTTTTCAGCGGACACAACATCTTTGTTTGTATGTGGTGTTGGGGATCGAACCCGGGCCACAGGCATGCCAGGCGAGCGCGCTACCGCTTGAGCCACATCCCCAGCCCTGGCCCTTTAGTTTCACTATTAGTCTTTTTCCAGCATAGTTTCCATAATGTTAGCAAATAGTCTGTCTTACCACTTTAGTTATGACTTCAATCTTTGCCACTTACTTTTATGAAAAGGTTCATTTTGGTGAGTTCTGTCATTTGATGGACATAGAGTCTGCTTTGTCTCAGTGAAATAATAATAAAAAAAAAATAATAATTATTATTATTTTGTAGCATTTGCCCATCTGAACTTTCAACTTCAGGAAGGTTGAGCTGTTTCTAATACGGGACACTTCTTCCCATGATGTTCTTCTTTTAAAAAAATTTTTTTTTTATTCTAATTAGTTATATATGATAGCAGAATGTATTTCAATTCATATTACACAAATAGAGCATAATTTTTCATGTCTCTGGTTAAATATAAAGTAGAGTCACACCATTCATATTTTCATACATTACTTAGGGTAATGATGTCTGCCTAAAATTACTTTTTGTTTAACAAGAATAATGACATCCTTCACTGTGGAGTCATTTTTTAGACCTCTCACAGTTTACTGTGTGAGGTAGATAAAGGTATTATCTCAACTTTGTTGAAGTGATCAGTTGCAAGTCACCTTGCCAGTGGGTGTCAGAGCCTGGTCCTCAACTCCTCAGATTTTCTGGTTCCAGTTTTAGTATCCTTTCCACTATGTTGACGAAAGTATTCTGAATTAAACTAAGAAAATAGGAAGTGGTCTTCTTGTATTGACTGTCTTAATGTTATTCCTGAGTGTTATCTGGTTGATAAAGAGGTGATTAGTTTGTTCACCTGACAACTCTAGTTGTCACAGTTTAGAACTGTTGGATACATATCATTAAGTTGGGATGTCTTTAATTAGAAATTCTCAACAGTAAAAACTTGGAATGTGATTTTTGTCCCATAGAAACTTTAAAATATTTTTCCTACTTTTGAGACCTTCTCTTGAATCTTAGGAATTCATTTAAGTGTAATTGTTAGCATTTGTAATGTTTATCCTCCTTGGAACTGTTTTTTTTTTTTTGTTTCCAAGGATTGAACCCAGAGATGCTTAATCACTGAGCCACATCCCCAGCCCTTTTTAAAAATAATTTATTTAGAGACAGGGTCTCACTGAATTGCTTGGGGCCTTGCTTAGTTGCTGAGTCTGGCTTTGAACTCATGCTGTTCCCGCCTCAGCCTCCTAAGCCACTGGGATTAGAGGCATGCACCACCACTCCTGGCCCTCCTTGGAATTTAAAAAAAAATTATTTTAGTTATTGATATATATTTATTTTATTTATTTATTTTTATGTGGTGCTGAGGATCAAACCCAGTGCCTCACACATGCTAGGCAAGCTCTTTACCACTGAGCCACACCCCCAGCCCCTCCTTGGAATTTTTAATGTATTTTATAATTCACAAATTCTACCTTATTAGGCTGTGCTGCCTCTTCATGCTTTGCATTAGTGTAGTTTTGATTGTTTATCATGCATGGGTTGGCAAACGTTTTTCTTTAGAGGGCAAGATAGTAAATATTTTAGGCTTATGGGCCATAAAGACTATGGAGGAGTCTTGAAACTATTCAACTTTACCATCGTGGCTGTGTGACATGAATGCAGTCAGATTTTATTTATTTATATATACACACACACACACACACACACACAAATGGACATGGATATGTTCCAATAAAACTTCATTTTTATAAAACCAAGGCTGAACTTGGCCCTGCAGCCATGGTTTGCTGCTCCCTACTCCCTTATCATTGTGGAAGTATACGGAAACTCATTGTGCTTAACTATTTCCACTAAAATCTCTCCACTGGGCTCTTGGTGATACATATTAATTATGTGAGTTGAGAAGCTTAAATTTATTCTTCAAAAGTTTAATATTTAATATGCATTGTTATAATCTGTTCATTTTAGTTAATTTCTGAGGACTAGAGATTTAAACTCATTTTGCTTTACTACTGAATTCATTCCCAGCCTTTTTTTTTTGAAAGAATTTTTAAAATATTTTTTAGTTGTAGTTGGACACAGTACCTTTATTTTATTTATTTATTTTTATGTGGTGCTGAGGTTCAAACCCAGGGCCTTGCATATGCTAGGCGGGCACTCTACTTCTGAGCCACAACTCCAGCCCTCATTCCCAGCCCTTTCTATATTTTGTTTTGAGATAGGGTCTTACTAAGTTGCTGAGACTGGCCTTGAATTTACAATCTTCCTGCCTTAGCCTCCCGAGTAGAATTATAGCTGGGATTATACCACTGTAGCTTTATTTTATTTTTGTAGAAAAAGTGGTAAGTGGTATTAAACTTAAGTGGTCAAAGTCTAGTTTTTGACCATTTAAAAAATAAATGAGTTAGTGGATCATGCCTGTAATCCCAGTGGTTTAGGAGGCTGAAGTAGGAGGATCAAAGTTGGAGGCCAGTCTCAGCAATTTAATGAGCCCTTTAGCAACTTAGAGAGACCCTTCCTCAAAGTGAAAAGGACTGGGATATAGCTCAGCGGTCAGCGGTAAAGCACCCCTGGGTTCAATCCCTAATGTCCGTCCCCTAATCAGAAAAATGCTTACAAATTTTAGGAAAAATTATATATTATATATTATTTTTAGGTATACCTACTGTTCATTTTAAAATTCCTTGATATTATTCATGCTCTCTTTCCACAGCAGTTTGTGACAATGCAAGTCTAAGCAGAGGCGTATTAAGAATTTCTTGTGTTTGGCCATGATATTTGGATGGGGCAAAACTCATAGGTCTAAGATATGCTCTCGGACTTTGAAGGGACCTTCTTTCTTGCTGAAAAGATAGGATGTAGAAACTACAGATGGAAAAAAAAATAGAACTAGTGTCAAGTTAGTGATATGAATAGTGAGTGCTTCATGAGTTCAGAATTGGGATTTGTCACTGGGGGATAGCCTGTATGGGAGGGAAGGAAGGTTTTATTGAGTTAGGGCTTGGAAATTAGAGGATGTAGATTAGATGGGCCTGATATAAACATGAAGTTGAATTGAAGATAAAATAAAAATGGGTATGCTAAGCCCCAGGCCAACATGATTCTAAATGGAGAAAAATTGAAAGCATTCCCTCTAAAAACTGGAACAAGGCAGAGATGCCCTCTTTCATCACTTGTATTTAACATAGTTCTTGAAACACTGGCCAGAGCAATTAAACAGACAAAAGATACAGATAGGAAAAGAAGAACTGAAATTAGCACTGTTTGCTGATGATATGATTCTATACCTAGAAGACCCAAAATAATTCCACCAGAGAAGTTCTAGAACTAGTAAATAAATTCAGCAAAGTAGTGCTGCAGTCTGGCTAGGCACAAATCCGAGCCACTGAAGCAGGAACAAACTTTATTTCTGAACTCCATCAGCGCACTCCACATACACTCCTGGGAACTTTCCCTAACTGGCTCCTCCAGCAACCACCAATCCCTCCTCTGGCACTTCCCCAACCAATGGGAACTCTCCGGGAATCCCCACGAGAACTCCAAAGTAGCAGGACTCCAAAGTAGCAGGCCCAGGCGGACAGCAGGCCTCTAATATACACAGCTTAACATAACCATTATCATCTCAATGGCTTGCTGGCATCACCTCTCAACCACTCAGTTCTGGCAAAAATGCCATGCGTCATTCAGACTCTGCTATGGCTCTCAGCAAAGTAGCAGAATATAAAATCAATACCTATAAATCAAAGGCATTTCTGTATATCAGTGACAAATCCTCTGAAAGGAAAATGAGGAAAACTACCCCATTTATAATAGCCTAAAAAAAATAAAACAAAATACTTGGGAATCAACTTGAAAAACTATAGAACACTAAAGAAAGAAAGAAAGAAGACCTTAGAAGATGGAAAGATCTACCTTGTTCTTAGATAGGCAGAATTAATACTCAAAATGACCATACTTCCAAAAGCACTATACAGATTTAATGCAATTCCAATCAAAATGCCAGTGACATTCCTCATAGAAATAGAAAAAGCAGTCTTGAAATTCATCTGGAAAATTAAGAGACCCAGAATAGTTAAAGCAGTCCTTAGCAAGAAGAGTGAAGCAGGTGGCATCACTATACCAGACCTTAAACAATACTACAGAGCAATGATGTAACAAAAATAACATGGTATTGGCACCAAAATAGACTTGTAGACCAATGGTATGAGAATAGAGGACACAGAGACTAACCCACATAATTACAGTTATCTTATATTAGACAAAGGCACCAAAAACATACATTGGAGAAAAAATAGCATCTTAAACAAATGGTGCTGGGAGAACAGGAAATTCATATGCAACAAAATGAAATTAAGGAGCTGAAGTTGTAGCTCAGCAATAGAGCACTTGCCTCATATGTGTGAGGCACTGTGTTCGATTCCTAGCACCACATATGATAAGCAAATAAAATAAAGGTCTGCCGTAGTCTGGCTGGGCACAATTCAGGAGCCACTTGTCAAAAGAAACTAACTTTATTTTTAGAACCACACACACCAAACAAAACAGCTCCTCAGGAAAAAACCCTCAGAGCCCAACTGCCACCACCGTCTTCCCACAAGCCTCTCCACCTCCCACAATCCTCCTGCTCTTGAGGCCGATTGGCTGGGTCGCATGGGTGGAGCCAAAGAAGTCCCCCAATGAGCAGCTCCGTGGTCTGAAAGGGCAGGGAAACAGCCCAATGAGCATCACCGCAGAGGAGCCAATCAGCTAGATGTTGCTAGGGCCGCTGTGAGCCAATCATCAGCTGGCAGTCTGAAGGGCGGGGAAACAGCCCAATGAACATCACCGCAGAGGAGCCAATCAGCTAGATGTTGCTGGGGCCGCTGTGAGCCAATCATCAGCTGGCAGCTGGAAGTTTGCTAGGCCCCCTTTGGCTGTGGCTCTCAACAAAGGTCCATCAACATCTCATTCATATATATATATATGTGTGTGTATATATATATATATATATAATGAAACTAAGCTCCTAGCTCTCACCATGCACAAAACTCAAAGTGATCAAGGGCCTGGGAATTAAACCAGAGACACTGCGCCTATTAAAAGAAAAAGTAGGCCCTAATCTTTATCATGTGGGATTAGGCCCCAACTTCCTTAATAAGACTCCTATAGCACAAGAATTAAAATCAAGAATCAATAAATGGGATGGATTCAAACTAAAAAGCTTCTTCTCAGCAAAAGAAACAATCAGTGAAGTGAATAGAGAGCCTACAATAGGGAACAAATTTTTACCACATGCACATCAGATAGAGCATTAATCTCTGGGATATAGAAAGAACTAAAAAAATCTTAACACCAAAAAAAAAAAAAAAAAAACAAAACCAACCAAACAAACAAAAACAACAACAAAACAAATAACTCAATCAATAAATGGGCCAAGGAACTGAACAGACACTTCTCGGAAGGTGATATATAGTCAATCAACAAATATATGAGAAAATGTTCATCTTTTGCAATTAGAGAAATGCAAATCAAAACTACTCTTAAGATTTCATCTTGGTGCTGGGGATGTGGCTCAAGCGGTAGCGAGCTCGCCTGGCATTCGTGCGGTCCGGGTTCGATCCTCAGCACCACATAGAAACAAAGATGTTGTGTCCGCCAAAAACTAAAAAATAAATATTAAAAATTCTCTCTCTCTCTCTCTCTCTCTCTCTCTCTCTCTTAAAAAAAAAAAAGATTTCATCTCACTCCAGTTAGAATGGGAGCTGTTAAGAATACAAACAACAGTAAGTGTTGGAGAGGATTTGGGGAAAAAGGCACACTCATACATTGCTGGTGGGACTGCAAATTGGTGCAGCCAATATGGAAAGCAGTATGGAGAATCCCTGGAAAACTGGGAATGGGACCACCATTTGACCCAGCTATCCCACTCCTCGGTCTATACTCAAAGGGCTAAAATAAAATAGTAAAAAAAAAAAAAAAAAAAAATGAGAAGGCCTATCTTACTCAACTGTTTTAATATAAGGAAATAGTGTAAAATAGGATTGGGCCTTGAACACTAAGCTAAGGAATTGGAAATTATCCTCTTGAATGTAAGGAATGATTAAAAATCATGAGCACCATTTTTCCTTTAAGTTCATGAAACTCACAGATGTGATTTTTAATGTTTTCAGTATAGTACATGTATTTTAATTAACATTTAAATATAACTTTATTACTGTTCACTTCTTTTTTTTTTTCCCCCACCCACCAAAGGACAATCTTGTCTAGACAAAATATGCAGGGAACAAGGAAAAGGAGTAAAAATGATGACACAATTTTTTGGTCTGAACAATTGGAAGAAGGGAATTGCCGTTGATAGAGATGAAGAAGGCTGGGTTTTGGGGTGGGGATGGGGAGTTTTTTGCAGGAGGAGATAGTTTCATTTTGAATGTTTAGTTTGAGATGCCGACTAAGCAGTTGCATATACTGATTTGGTATTCAGGATAAAAGTTTAAGACTGGTGAAATTAATTGGCAAGTTGTCAGTCCCCCTGCCCCGCCCCGTATTGGGGATTGAACTAGAGTATCCTAGTACTGAGCTATATCCCCAGCCCTTTTTATTTATTTTTATTTTGAGACAGAATCTTACTAAATTACTGAAGCTGGCTTTGAATTTATAATCCTCCTCCTTCCACCTCCCAAGTCACTGAGATTAGAGGTGTGCACCACCATGCCTGACTGTTATCAGTATTTTTTAATTTTTTGTAGTTGTAGATGGACAAAATGCCTTTATTTTATTTATTTATGTGGTGCTGAGGATCGAACCCAGTGCCTCACGCATGCTAGGCAGGCGCTTTGCCACTGAGCTACAGCCCCAGCCCCAGTATTTCTTTTCTTTCTTTTCTTTCTTTTTTTAAAGAGAGAGAATTTTTTAATATTTATTTTTTAGTTTTTGGTGGACACAATATCTTTATTTTATTTTTATGTGGTGGTGAGGATTGAACCCAGTGCCCCAGGCATGCCAGGCGAAAACGTTACCACTTGAGCCACATCCCCAGCCCCCCAGTATTTTTTTTAATATTTATTTTTTAGTTGTAGTTGGACACGATACCTTTATTTTATTTATTTATTTTTACGTGGTACTGAGGATTGATCCCAGGACCTCGCAGTGCTAGGCAAGTGTTCCACTGCTGAGCCCCAGCCCCAGCCTCTGTCATCAGTATTTTGATGGCAGAACCATGAGACTGAATGAGATTACCTGGGCAGTGTATAGAAAGAAAAGAGTGAAGTCTGAGTGTCTAGCCTTGGGGTGCTCCAAGTGTGTGTGTGTGTGTGTGTGTGTGTGTGTGTGTGTGTGTGTATGTATGTGTACAAGAGATTGAACTGAGGGGCACTTGACCACTGAGCCACATCCCCAGCCCTATTGTATTTTATTTAGACACAGGATCTCACAGAGTTGCTCAGCACCTCATTCTTACCGAGGCTGGTTTTGAACTTGTGATCCTCCTGCCTCAGCCTCCTGAGCTAATAGAATTATAGGCGTGCTCCACTGTGCCCGGCAAAAGGGTTGGTTTTGACCAGCAAAGGCAAGGCAGTTCATTCAGAGTAAAAGAGAGCTCACCATACACACACACAAACACACAAGTACAAATGTGTGTGTGTGTGTGTGTGTGTATGCATACATTTATGTATATGGTACTGTGGGAAATCTTGTTGCTTCAGTTTTCTTAGGTAGAAATCAAAGAGTTGAGAATAATGATGGTTAGGTTTGTGGAGAATGAAGAGGTATTGGGTTTGTGGAGAGGATGATATGAATTTAGTGACTGGAGAGAAGGAAAGCGGTGGATGAACTGGAAGTAAGAGTGTGCACGCTGTGCAGCAATGAAGTTCCATCTGGAGTTTATGTTCATGAATTGAAAGTGATGTTAGTGGGACCAAGTGTATGTGTGTTTTCCTATCCACAGGTGTCAATAAGGCAGAGCATTGGATTTTACTGGGATTGTGGTATAGTGAGGGGCAAATTGAGGGTGCACACCATTCTCTGATAAGCAGATGCTTATTCATAATGGGTGACTGGATGGGTAGAGAAGAATGGAGGAACTTTGGATTGGGCAGAGGGGAGGAGGAGGGGCGTGGGGGTGGGAAGGATGGTGGAATGAGACAGACATTATTACCCTGTGTACATGTATGATTGCACAAATGGTGTGACTCTGCAATGTGTGCAGCCAGAGAAATGAGAACTTGTGCTCCATTTGTGTAAAATGTGTCAAAATGCATTCTACTCTCTTGTGTAACTAATCTGAACAAATTAAAAAAAATGTTTGCCATTCGATTTATGTTAGTAGGTAAAACAGGGAGGGGTGAATTTAAAAAGGTGGTAGGATTAACAACTTGAAAGTCATGGTAGGGTCATGTGACTGTTGGTGATTGGGGGTGTAAGGAAAGATTGTAGCATATGACTGCAGTAATTCAGTCTGATCATATGAGAGTCAAAGCTGGGTTTCTTAATAATGAGGAAGGGAGAATGGTGTGAAAGTGCTTGTAAGAGTGTGAAGTGAAGGGTGTGGGAGAGGAAACAGCTATGCCTGACAGGTGTATAAAAGAAGCAATGTTCCTGTGGAAAAACCAGGATTCAGTTAAAGCAAGAAGGTAAAGGGGTTTCTTTCCAGAAAAGGTTCAAGTTACAAGGAAATTTCTGATCTTTGAATTTGTGCTGCAAGTGTAACTGAAAAGGATGGAAGAGATGAGTAGGGCAGGAGGTGAGGTTAGAGGAGGTAAGCTGTCTAGGAATTGGGTTCTACAGGATGAAGTATTGGGATTTCTGGGCTTCTTGGGTGGAGGACATGAAAATAAGTAAAGGCAGGTTAATTTTAGACCTTAGACCTGGTTGGGCCAGAGTAAGTTTAGGTGGTCTTGGTGAGGGGTGAGAAAAAGCAGAGGGATTTTCTTGCCAAATACATGCAGAGTTTTCTGGGGTTTCCATTTGATTTCTGTTATTGGGAACATAGAGATTTAATTAAGGGGCAACCTTAATTGAGCACACAGACTTCCAGCTGATATCTGCAGATGTTTTAATATATTCTGACACTATTAGGAAGTCAATGGATTTTAAAGGGGTCTTGGGAAGGATTGGGAAGTTTTACATTAGAGATATTTTGGAAATACTAATCTGTCAATGTGGGATGGATTGGAGAAAGAAGAAACCAAGAAGAGTACACATTAGGAAATTTTTTTCAGTTGTCATGGTAATGAATTTGGTTATTTGCAGAGGAATTAGAAAGTTGAGGACAGAGAGTTGAACTTGATGGCAGATTTACTACTGAGAAGAAAAATGTGTTTTAAGTTTGAGGAGTCTGTGCCATGACCAAAATAAGAAGGTCCAAAACAATTGCTGGTTTTAAAAGGGATATTGTTGTGTTTTGTTTTGGAGATTTTTGAATGTTAGACTCTTATTTTCCCTTTTTTCATAATTTACTTGCTTCTGACTTAAAAGCTCAGTATTTTTTTTATATTTATTTTTTAGTTGTAGTTGGACATAATATCTTCATTTTACTTATTTTTATGTAGTGCCGAGGATCGAACCCAGGGCCTCGCATGTGCTAGGCGAGCTGCTCTACTGCTGAGTCCCAGCTCCAGCCCCAAAGCTGGGTATTTATTCTTTATGAGAACAGTGGTTGTGTCTTTTTGTTCTGAACTATGTTATCAAAGTTTGTCATAGTGAAACAATTTAGAAAATGTTTGTTGAATTGAATTAAATTGGACAAGATGTTGGGTTTGCTTTGTTTGTTTTTAATATTTTTGTAGTTGTCAATGGACCTTTATTTTATGTATTTATATGTGGTGCTGAAAATCATACCCACTGCTTCATGCATACTAGGCAAGCACTCTACCACTAAGCCACAACCCCAGCGCTGTTTGTTTTATTTTGGTTTTGTCTTTTGCTATACTGGAGATTGAACCTAGAGCCTCACATATGTTAGGCAAGTGTTTTACCGTGTAGGTACATTCCCAGCCCTTTATTTTATCTCATTTTGAGACAGAGTCTCACTAAGTTGTCTAGGCTGGCTTCAAACTTGCCTTTCTCTACCTGAGCCTCCTAAGTAGCTGGCATTACAGGGGTGTACCATTGTGCCTGGCAATAGAAGATAGTTTTTAATAGCTTTTCCAATTCTGAGATTCTAGTTTCATATTAGGATGTTAAAACTATTTGAGGTTGATGGGTGTAGTTCATTGGTACAGTGTTTGCCTAGCATGCTTAAGACCCTGGATTAAATTTCTAGCACTGCAAGTAAAGAAAAAAGAATTTAAGTTCATATGAGGGCTGGGGATCGACTTTTTAAAATTCCACATGAGATTATGTGGTACTTGTCTTTCTGTGCTTGGCTTATTTCACTTAATATAATGATCTCCAGTTCCATCCATATTGTTGCAAATGAGGGGATTTCCCTCACCCCATACTGGTGATTGAACTCAGGGTTCTTTACCATTGAGCTTCATCCCCAGTCCTTTTCCTTCTTTCCTTCCTTCCTTCCTTCCTTCCTTCCTTCCTTCCTTCCTTCCTTCCTTCCTCCCTCCCTCCCTCCCTCCCTCCCTCCCTCCCTCCCTCCCTCCCTCCCTCCCTCCCTCCCTCCCTTCCTCCCTCCCTTCCTTCCTTCCTTCCTTCCTTCCGTTGTAGTTGGGTGCAGTACCTTTATTTTTATTTATTTATTTTTATGTGGTGCTGAGGATCGAATTCAGTGCCTTGCATGTGCCTAGTGAGTGCTCTACCACTGAGCCACAACCCCAGTCCTCCTTTCTTTTTTAAATTTTCTAATTTGAGACAGGGTCTCACTAAGTCTCAACTTGCTAAATTGCTGAGACTGACCTTGAACGTGTGGTCCTCCTACCTCAGCCACCTCAGTGTCTGGTGTGTACCACACACCCCCAGCTTTTTTTTTCCCCCATGGTTAAATTTCATTCATACTCCATTGTGTATATATGCCACGTTTTCTTTGTCCATTCATGTGTTGATTGACACTTAGTTGATTCCATATATTGGCCATTGTGTATAATGCTGCAGTAAACATGGAAGTACAAATATATTATTGGCTATATTGACTTATTTTGGATATATACTTAGTGATGAGATTGCTGGATCATGTAGTAGTTCTATTTTTTATCTTTTGAGGAACCTTCACACTGTTTTCCATAGTGGCTATACAAAATTACCTTCTCACCCACAGTATGCAAGGGTTCAATTTTCTCTAACTCTTTGCCAATTCATATGGTATTTGAGGGAAGACTCAAGTGATGTAGATATTCCCAGAACCCAAAGTTCTGTAAAAACTGATAGTAAAGAGCAAACAAAAGAGTTCCATCCATATTGTTGCAAAAACTTTCAGGAGTCAGTTTTTAACATAATTGGAAATGAAAGTAGATATTGCTGACATAATGATTAAGTTCATTGGTTGAGAGCAAGTGCATCTTTGGAGTAAAAATTGAATCGTTTGAGTCTTTACTTGGCTACTTAACTACTTGTGTCATCATCTTCCTAAACTGCCAGATGAAGATAATGAGATGACACAGGTTTGTGAGAGTTCCCCAAGGAAAAACAGCAGAATTCTTGACATAATTAGTCTAAAGAAATGTTAGTTTGATGTTATTGTTATTCTGATATTTTTATTTTTATTTTTTTCTGTATTGCAGATTGAACCCTGGGTCACTCTACTGCTGAACTACATCCCCCATCCTTCCAGTCCTTTTCATTTATAATTTTTACAAAGGGTCTTGCAAAGTTGCCTGGACTGGTTTCAACTTTTGATCCTTCTGCCTCAGACTCCCGAGTCGCTGGGATTACAGGCATGTGCCACTTTTAAAAAAACTAATTTATTTGCCAGTTGTCTCTGCTTTCCTGTTGTCTTCAGTATGGTAAATTTTTTCTACTTTTAGTTATTTATGTCTATATTTTATTTATGCTATTCTTTAACTTATGACTATTAAATTCTCTTGTGTTTTAAGTGGTATTCTAGAAGAGTAAAGCAATTTTATTGATTTATTTGATTTTGCAGTATTGGGGATTGAACCCAGGGCCTTGCACATGCTAGGCAAATGTTCTACCACCAGAGCTACATCCCTAGCAGTTTTACAAAATTAATTAACTTATGGTACTAGGGATTAAACCTAGGGGTGCCCTACTAATGATCTATATCCCAGCCCTCTTCTTTCTTTTGTATTGAGGTTTGAACCCAAGTGTATTTAACCACAAAGCCACATCCCCGGTCCCTTTAATTTTATATTTTGAGACAGGATCTAACTAAGTTGCATAGGACCTTGCTAAGTTGCTGAGGCTGGCCTGGAACTTGCAGTCCTCCTGCCTCAGCGTCCTGAGTCACAGGGATTACAGTATGGGCCACCACACGGGCCTCATTTTTTAATTTTAACAGTTTCTTGATTAGATGCCCAGGCTGGCCTCAAACTTGTGATTTCCCACTTCAGCCTCTTTAGTAGCTGGAATTTCACCTGGGTACCCAGCAAACCCTTTTCCTTAACGTTTTTTGTTTTTATTTTTTGGTGGTGGGGATTGAACCTAGTGCCTAGCATGCTACACATGTACTCTACCACTGAAGTACAACCCCACCCCTCTAACTGTTGTTTTCAAAAAATAACCGATTTGCTATTGTTATATGTTTTATGTATTGTATTTTTTTTTTTTTAATTGTGCAAGCCAGTAGATTTGGTACTAGCTGAATTGAGTTCACTTAACGTTTCTGAACTTCTGTCTTTCATTAACTATACTAGGGTGCTGAGTTGAGTTACTTTTTAAAAAATACTTTTATTTATTTATTTGTTTACTTATTTTCATATGTTGCTGAAGATTGAACATGTGCCTCACATGTGCCTCACCACTGAGCCATAACCTCAGCCCTCAAGTTGAGTTAGCCTTTATCCTGAGTTTAGTCTACTGGGAACAATGGAGAAAGGTATAATATCATTGTAATGAGGCATGTGCCATTTATTAAACAAAATAGGATTCCAAGTATGAATCCAAGTATGTGCTGTGGGGCATGCCTATATAATCCCAGAAACTCAGGAGGCTAAGGCAGGAGGTGTGCAGTTCAGGGCACTGTATCATTGAGCCACATCCCCAGCCTTTTTTATTTTTTATTTTGAGGTAGGGTCCCTCCATGTTGTCCAGGCTGACCTCTGCCTCAGAATCCTCCTGCCTCTGCCTCTCAGGTATTTGAGATTATAGTACGTACCACCAGGCCTAGCTCCTACTTTTAGTTATAAAAATTTTCTAACATAAAAACTTGAAAGATAGTACAGTAATCACCATATGCTCACTACTCATTTCAACAGTATTCAACAATATACCCACAACTCATTTAACATTTTGCCAATTAAAAAAGAAAAAAACTTTTTATTTTACTTTTTTTTTTTTTTTTGGTACTGGGGATTGAACTCAGGGGCACTCAACCACTGAATCACATCCCCAGCCCTATTTTTTATATTTTATTTAGAGACAGGGTCTCACTGAATTGCTTAGGGCCTGACTAAATTGCTGAGGCTGATTTTGATCTTGTGATCCTCCTCCTCAGCCTCCCAAATTGCTGGGTTTACAGGTGTGTGCCATCACATCCTGTTGAGTGCATTTCTTAAAAGTACAATAGTTTCCTGTATAAACCATAATACCAGGGGCTGGGAATGTGGCTCAGGCGGTAGCGTGCTCGTCTGGCATGCGTGCGGCCCGGGTTCGATCCTCAGCACCACATACCAACAAAGATGTTGTGTCTGCCGAGAACTAAGAAATAAATATTAAAAAAAAAAAAATTCTCTCTCTCTCTCCCTCCCCCCCTCTCTCCCCCTCTCTCCTCTCTCACTCTCTGTTTAAAAAAAAAAAAAAAACCATAATACCAGTGTCATATATAATAAAATCAACACTATTTTTAAAATACAGATATCTAATCCATATTAAGATTTCTCTGGTGTCACCAAAATGTTTTTTTTTTTTTCTTTTTTCCCTCAGTCAAGAGCACATCAAGACTCTTGAATTGCCTTGTGTGGTGGTTTACACCTGTAATCCCAGCTCTTGGGGAGGTTGAAGCAGGATGATCACAAGTTCAAAGCCAGCCTCAGTAACTTAGACTATTTCTCAAAATAAAGAGAGATGGGGATAAGACTCAGTAGTTAAGCACCCCTGGGTTCAATCCCTGATACTCTCCACCCCCTGAAAAAAAAAATTACAGTACTCTGAGTTAAAAAAACAAAAGAATGCTAGGAATAATTTTGCTGATATAATAGAAAAGCTTATATGAACATTAATCTGGCAAAGTAAGCTTGCTTGTATTGAATTGAAATAAAAGAAACAGGTAATTTTTAAAGTGCTTACTCTGTGCAAGATACTTTTTCTTTTTTTTTTTTTTGTTTTTGTTTTTTTGAGTTCAGAGATGATTCAGACATTATTTGTGCCCTAGAGCAGTGCTAGTCAGTAGAATTTTCTGTGATGTGGAAATGTTTTGTCTGCACTGCTTATATAGTGACTGCTAGGTATGTGTGGTCCTTTAGTAATGGAAATGGTGGCTAGTATAACTATGAGACTGGATTTAAATTCAACTAAAATGTTTTATGAAAGTTGAATTTGCCAGGCATGGTTGTGCATGCCTGTGATCCCAGTGACTTGGGAAACCAAGGCAGAAGGATTGCAAGTTTGAGGATATCCTCGGTAATTTAGTGAGATCCTGTCTCAAAATGAAACAAAAAGAACTGAGGATATATTTCAGTGGTTGATCCTCAGTATAAAAAATAAATAAATAGCTGGGATTGTAGCCCAGCAGCAGAGCGCTTGCCTAGCATGTGTTAGGCACTGGGTTAGATCCTTAGCAGCACATAAAAATAAATAAATGAGATAAGGGTATTGTGCCAATCTGCAACTAAAAATATTAATAAATAAAAAATGTGTATTATACATGTTTGTAAGGTTTTTAAAATATATTTTTTAGTTATATTTGGACACAATACCTTTATTTTATTTATTTATTCTTATGTGCTGCTGAGAATCGAACCTAGTGCCTCCCACATGCTAGGCAAGTGCTCTGATGCTGGGCTATAGCCCCAGCTCCATGTATCATACATTTTAATTTTTAAAAAATATTTATTTAGTTGTAGATGAACACACAGTATCTTTATTTATTTTTATGTGGTGATGAGGATTAAACCCAGTGCCTCACACATGCGAGGCAATGCTTTACCACTGAGCTACAACCCCAGCCCCTCATACATTTTAATTTTTTTTAGAGAGAGAGAGAGAGAGAATTTTTTAATATTTATTTTTTAGTATTTGGCGGACACAACATCTTTGTTTGTATGTGGTACTGAGGATCGAACCCTGGCCGCACGCATGCCAGGCGAGCGTGCTACCACTTGAGCCACATCCCCAGCCCACATTTTAATTTAAAAAAAAATTTTTTTTTAGTTGTAGATGGACACAATAGCTTTATTTTATTTATTTTTATGTGGTGCTGAGGATCGAACCCAGTGCCTCTTACGTGCAAGGCAAGCGCTTTGCCACTGGGCCACAATCCCAGCCCTACATTTTTTATTTTAATTCAATAATTTCATGTGTCTAGTGGCTAAAATATTAGGTATTTTAGCCTGAAAGTCTTATCTATTTTCAGAAGGTGATAGGATGTGAACATGTGAGAAATATGAGTTAGTAAGATATTTAAATAGCAGGCAGGGCAATAGAGGGGTATAGTACAGGGCATGTTTGATTTTCATGTTAACACTGCAGAAATGTAGGAGCATGCAAGGTCACTAAAAAAGGGTTTGTGTTAGGTTATCAAGTAAAAGATTTTTGTGAAGTTAAAAGATTCATATAATGGAGCAATGGCAGGTAGATTATTTGGGGCTAGGCTTCAGAAGGCTGTAAATGCCATATACCTAAATACTGAGCTGTTTGCTTGAAAGTAATAGAAAACCATTGAAAATGTTGAAAGCAGAAGAAAAGTAACATAATTGTGGTAGTGCTTTAAATATATTCATTTGGTGGGGTGTTAAATAATTGAGACACAAGTATGCTACAAGGATGGAATTTCAGTATGAAGAATGCTGGCTGGAGATATACTGAGATTCTACAGGAAGAACAGATATAGAAAAAAATTGGAAAACAAGAAAGGGTTTTTGAGAGATTGTGTTTTCAGGGGGAGAAGAGTATTTTTTTAATAATTAATATAATTGAGTTAAAGTGATGGAAAGTTGTTCAAGGCATATGTAGAGATCAAAGTAATAATAATCATGTATTGGTGCTCTCACCTCTCACCTATGTAGTACACAAATTTCTTAATACCCCTGGGCTTAGATTCCTTAGCTATAAAGTACCTGTCTCAGGGATATTGTGCAAAGTTCTAAGAATTTTGAATTACACCAGGAACAATTTTCTACTTATAAAGTATTTTCTCATGTGCTCAGTTGTAATGAATAACACCATACCCTCTTTGTCTATCAGAGTTGAAATTTGTACCTTACTTCCATATGTAGGTGTCAGCAAATCTTCGATTTTCTACCTCCTTACTTCTCTCAAATTTGTCCTGTTTTTTTGTTGTTGTTGCCCAACTGCAACATTCCTTGCTGAACAGTTTCTTGGTCTCTATTTAGTCTCATCCCCACTTCCTCTTCCCTTTCACTCTTGTCCTAGGAATCAAACCTGGGACTTCATGCATACTAAGTGAGTGCTCTGCCACTGAACTATATTCCCAGCCCTTTTTATTTTTTATTTTTGAGACAGATGTCATTAAATTGTTAAGGCTGGACTGAAACTTGTAATCCTCCTGCCTCAGCCTCTTGAGTAGCTGGAATTACAATTGTTCTCCACTGTATCCTGCTCTACTTCCTCATCTTTTATAGTCTCAAATATAAATTTAATCATGTTAATTCATTTAAAGTTCTTCCCATTAACTCTAGGCAAAATTCAAGTTTCTTAACTCTAACTTCTTGTACCCTCTGTCCCTGTAGCCTTCTCTCTCTTTATGACTTTCTTCCTTCCCCAGTCCTCACTCTTAACGCATAGAAATACACATAGCCCCAGGCTATAACAATCTATGTGTAGGTCTCTAAATGTACTATCACAACGCCCCCCTTTTCTATTTTTTGCAGTGTTCAGGATGGAACCCAGAACCTTATGCATGCTAGGTAACCACTCTACCACTAGATAAACCACTCTGAATGTACTTTGTTATACTGCATGCCTTTCCTTGTTTGTTTCTTCAGAAGTTTACCTGCCCACCATCTTCTTTATGTCCGGCAAATATTCGTTTTTCTTTCTTTTTTCTTTTTTTGGTACTGGAGATTTACCCAGGAGCGCTTTACCACTGAGCTACATCCCCAGCCCTTTTTATTATTTTGAGACAGAGTCTCACTAAGTTGTTTAGGGCCTCACTAAGTTGCTGAGGCTGGCCTCAAAATTTTAATCTTCTTGCCTCAGCCTCCTGAGTCGCTAGGATTACAGGTGTGCACCATCATGACCAGTATGTTTCATTTTTAATGCATTTCTGGACACACAACATTGTTTTCTGTGATCTGTGTAATAGATATTTCTATTATCGATACAAGCATTAGACATTCTAGGTTCAAGAGTATATCTTAAATAATAATGCTTTAAAATACATGTGCTATTTGTTTAGCCACAAGACAGACAAAATTTATGTGATTTCATTTATATCTTTGGCAACTATTTATTCAGTCCTGGCTCTGGTGGCATTTACTGTTTAGCAGAGAAGCCATCCAATAAGTTTGACTAACATGCAAGTACATGTCTGTAGCAGAATGCCAGCTAGGGGCAAGTGCTTTTAAGAAGTAATCTTTTCTATATTAGAAACAGTTGTTTGGATAGGCCTAAGAAAATATTTAAGCAAGAGAAACCTGTGTGAAGTGAAAGCACTAGTCTTGGAGCTATCTGGAAGAAATACCTTCTGGACAGGGATCAGCAAATGTGGAGGCTTTGAGGGAGGGGCAACTTGGCCTGTTCAGGAGACAGCGAAGTGGCAGGTATGTCTGGAGCTGCATGAGCTAGGGTGGAATGATGAAGATGGGACTGGAGAAATAGCTGGGGGAGATCAGGTAGGACCTTCATATTTCATTCTAAATGTAAGGTAAAGTCTTCAGATGGTTTCTTGCTGGATAAAGTGATCTGCGTTAACCCTATGAAGAGAACAGACTCCAGATGTTCAAAACAAGAAACAGGGAGGTGAGTTAGGAAGTGGTGATCATAGACCTCCAGGTGAGAGATGGTGGTTGGCTAGCAGTGGAAGCAGGGCATAGTCAGATTTGAGTTATATTTTGAAGACAGAATCGACAGAATGTGTTGATTGTGATGTGAAAGAGCATGGTCAAGGATGACTTCAGGGCTAGTAGGTAGATACTGGACTTAACAGTGTTTGCAGAAGCTGTCTCTGAGCAATGACCTTATTAGGAACTTTTTCCTTCTTTTTTTCTTACCTGTGTTTACCAATTTTAAAAACTAAACCTTTAAAGCTTCTGTAATAAAAATATATAGATTATTTTAAAAATTAGAGTTAATAGTGTTACTAAGTGTAATCTAAATCTTAGTATATTCTCCCACCCCTTTTGATTTTAGAAGAGGGTTTACGTGACCAACTTAAATTTTGTTCTTTTACTTTTAGTGATTGATTTTTGTACCTTTTTCACGTTTGAAAATGGTGAAGCTCGATATTCATACTTTGGCACATCACCTCAAGCAGGAGCGCTTATATGTAAACTCTGAGAAACAGCTCATTCAGAGGCTCAATGCGGATGTACTTAAGACAGCTGAAAAGTTGTATCGTACAGCATGGATTGCAAAGCAACAGAGAATTAATTTGGATCGGCTTATCATAACCAGGTAAAGAAAATATTTTCAGGTTAGAAATTCTGTGAACCACTGTAATGCTATGCTAATTGTAACTAACAGTCTATTTCCAGTCAAGTGCATGGTTAAAGATAGTTTGAATCAATGTTGAGTCTTTGCTTATAAAATAGTTTATTTTATTAAGTACTGCTTCAGAAAATTATAACTAAGGATTAACATTTTATTTTATTTTTAAAATATTTATTCACAATACCTTTATTTCACTCATTTATTTTTTATGTGGTGCTGAGGATCGAACCCAGGGTCCCGTGCATGCGAGAGGAGCGCTCTACCGCTGAGCCACAACTCCAGCCCCAGTATTAAGATTTTATACTACACTAATTAATTTTGTGTTTATACATATGATATTTTATTTTTGTAGAGAGTAAATTACCTTGTATTCTACTTTTCTCATAATGTTATTTAATATGTACACTTCCATGTTTTGATATTTTATATGTATATTTTAGGTTAGGAAACCACATATTTCGTTGTGTTAATCTCTCAATGTTTTGTTGTTCCAAGAAGCAGTTTTTAATTCTAAGAATAGGAATGTTGTCGGATACACACCTGTAATCCCAGCATCTCAGCAGACTGAGTCAGGAAAATCACAAGGTTGAGGCTAGCCTGGGCAATTTAGGGAGGTCCTGTCTCAAAATAAAAAGTAAAAAGGGCTAGGAATGTAGGTCAGTGATAGGTAGATTGCCCCTGGGTTCAATCCCCATAATTTCAAGGGGGGATGAGGAAGAATAATAGTGCTGAGGTATAATCTTAAAGAAGTCGGATATAAAAAAATTTCATTTTGAAATTCAAAAAGAGACAGGACTTATCTTTGATAATGGAAATCAGAATAATGGTTATTTCTTGGACTTGCAAGGATAGTATTGACTGGGAATGGGCATGTAAAAGCATTCTTTGGGTGCTTAAAATGATACATTTTGGGCTGGAGATATAGCTCAGTTGGTAGAGTGTTTGCCTCACATGCACAAGGCCCCACCAACACTGTACATTTTTTTTTTTTTTTTTTTTAGTTTGTTTTGCTTTGTTTTTGAGATGGGGTTTGGATATGTTGCCCAGGCTAGTCTCAGACTCTTGGGCTCAAGTAATCCTCCTGTCTCAGTCTCCCAAGTAGCTGGGACTACAGGTATGTACCATTGCATCTGACTGTTAACATCTTAATCCGAGTGTTGGGTGCATACATATATAAAAATCAAACAACCTACGCACTTGAGATTTAGGCACTTTGTTATATTTTACCTCAATAAAGGTAAGTTGGGGGAGTTTGTGCTGCTATAAACGTTGTTGTCAATTTTTACATCCTCTTGAAGGCTTATTTTATTAAGATTTGCTTCCAGAAGTAAAAATCCTGATTGAAGTATAGATTGCTGTTGAAAAAGGTTGTACAATATACCACACGTAGACTTAGTTTTGATCACTTTTTAGTACTTGAATTTTTTTTTTTTATATAAATGGACACAATACATTTATTTTATGTGGTGTGGAGGATCAAACACAGTGCCTCACACTTGGTAGGCAAGTGCTCTACCACTGAGCTACAGCCCCAGCCTAGTACTTGAATATTTGTACACTTTCTTGTGTTCATAACCATAAATAAGCAGTATTTAACTAGCAATTTTTTTTTTATCATACGGGGGATTGAACCCAGGAGTGCTTTACCAATGAGACATGTCTCCAGTCCCTTTTAATTTTTATTTTGAAACAAGTTCTCACTAAGTTGATGAGGACCTCACTAAGTTGCTGAGGATGGCCCTGAACTCATGATCCTCTTGCCTCAGATCCCTAAGCTGCTGGGATTACAAGCATTGCCACTATCCTGGCCGAATTTTTTAATTAATTTTTAAATTAATAGGGTGCATCTCTGGGCAATAGTTGTTAGAACCTTCAAATTGATATTTTTCATTGAGCTTGATTTTGTATGAAGAAATTAGACTCCTTTGTACTTTATAGTTTTATATTTACTAATTCATATGCTATTGTTCTAAAAGATTTTAGCAGGGTTGTGGCTCAGCTAGAGCACTTGCCTAGCATGCGTGAGCCATTGGGTTCAATCCTTAGCACCACATAAAAATAAATAAATAAAGATATTGTGTCCATGTACAACTAAAAAAATATATAAAAAAAAGATTTTAGCAGGTTTTAGTGATCTTTAGGTGGGGACTACAATCAACTCATAGTTTCATGTTTCTGTATAGTACATGTCTTATATTATTATTGCTATTGATATTATTTTGCTTATTTGCTTATTTTTTTAGTGCTGAAGCTTCCCCTGCTGAATGTTGCCAGCATGCCAAGATTTTGGAAGATACACAGTTTGTTGATGGTTATAAGCAGTTAGGATTTCAGGAGACTGCTTATGGAGAATTCTTGAGTAGATTAAGGGAGAATCCTCGTCTTATTGCCTCCTCTTTGGTTGCTGGAGAAAAACTTAATCAGGAGAACACACAAAGTGTTATTTACACAGTTTTTACCTCTCTATATGGCAATTGTATTATGCAAGAAGATGAAAGCTACCTCCTTCAGGTTTTGCGATACTTGATTGAATTTGAACTTAAAGAAAGTGACAACCCCAGGCGACTTTTGAGGAGAGGAACTTGTGCCTTCAGCATCTTATTTAAACTTTTTTCCGAGGGACTCTTTTCTGCGAAACTTTTCCTCACAGCTACTTTACACGAGCCAATCATGCAACTGCTTGTTGAAGATGAAGATCACCTGGAAACAGATCCAAACAAGTTAATTGAGAGATTCTCCCCTTATCAACAGGAAAAACTCTTTGGAGAGAAAGGCTCAGATAGATTTAGGCAAAAGGTTCAAGAGATGGTAGAATCCAATGAGGCCAAACTGGTGGCGTTGGTGAACAAATTTATTGGTTATCTCAAACAGAATACATATTGCTTTCCACATAGTTTGAGGTGGATTGTGTCACAAATGTACAAAACTCTTTCCTGTGTAGACAGACTGGAAGTCGGAGAGGTCAGGGCAATGTGTACTGATCTCCTCTTGGCTTGCTTTATTTGTCCTGCAGTTGTCAATCCAGAACAGTATGGCATAATTTCTGATGCTCCTATTAATGAAGTGGCAAGATTTAATCTAATGCAGGTATGCTTTTACTATTATTATTATTGTGGCATTTGGTTTTAAAATCAGTTGATTTGGGCAGGGGGGTGGGAACAGAGACTATGAAGACAGTGTTTATATATATATTCTTATCATTTCTTTTCCTCCAACTCTCCTAAGTATTTGCTTCTTATGAAATAAAAGCAGTCATATTGGGATTTAAAATAATGTAATCATTAAAAAATTTGGGTTTAATTTTAAAATGGAATCCTCACACTCTTTTTTTATATATATTTATTTTTTTGTTTTAGGTGGACACAATATCTTTATTTATTTTTATGTGGTGCTGAGAATCCAACCCAGTGCCTTGCGCATGCCAGGCCAGCGCACTACCACTTGAGCCACATCCCCAGCCCTTACAGTCTTAAATATATAGTTGATTCGATTTTCTGAGACAGTTCTACCATCTTGGTTCTATAATTTAAAAATCCAGAATGATTAAAAACTGAGAATGTCTTTTGTACTTCATTTGGTTGAGCAAAACCTGAACTGAACTAACACAAAGCTATTTAAAATTGGTATTCCTTTTATTATTGTTTATTATTATTTTTTTGCAGTGCTGGGGATGGAACTCAGGACCCTGAGTGTTAGGCAAGCACTCTCAGTCCTGATATTCCTTTTAGTGCTAGCAGATACTTGTTGCAGATATGTTAATGTGTTTAACTATAGGATGCCACCAGCCTATATACTGGATGTTCTGTATATATATACTAAATTACCTTTCGAAAATCTCTTAAATTCTGAAGTCTGAAGCTCTTTTAGCTCTAAGAGTTTCAAAAAAAGGGTTTTAATCATCTGAAGTATTGAAATTATGTTGTTTCTGCAGAAGATTTCCTTTTTATTTTGGTGCTGGGTGTTGACCCCAAGGCCTCATACATGCTAAGCAAATGCTCAGCATGTGCTCTACAAGTCTTCTAATAATTTTATCCCCCAAAAATACTGTGACAAAGAGATTTGGTTTATTTAGAATAGACTATCATTGGAATTTTTTTTAAGGTAGTAATAAGCCTTTTTTCACGATCAGTTTTATCATCTTGGGTATTTAGCAATTCATTATATAGAAATCCCTGAAATAAATTTTTAATTTTTTGTCTTCTGTAAATGTTACATGTTTCCTCATGATAGCATTTGTAATTTTATTTTCATCATTCTAGTACATACTGAATAGCATATTTCCAAAATGAGTGAAAAGAGGGTTATCCCAGATGCTAAGAAGATAAAGCCCTAATGATGTTAACTTTCTTTTTTTCTTTCTTTTTTTTTTTTTAAAGAGGAGAGGGGGAGAGAGAGAGTGAGTCATTCTTTATAAATTATTTTAAAATTTTCCTTACACATGAAAGTACATTATGAGAAACAAATGTACTTTTAATTTTCTATCATGTTGATATGTTGTGTTAAAGAGAAATTATAGCAAAATTTTCTACTCCTCTTTATAACACTTAATCTGAAAATAGTAAAAGTTAACATAGACAAGATACACATTTTATAGGGGACACTATTTTGTATGCCTGGTTGGGTGAGTCTGAATGTTATTCTGAAATAGAATTTTAGAATAGAACAGGAGTACTTTCATAGAGCAGAATTCATAAGTATCTGTAGCCTGTGTCTGCCCACCACTGCTTTGGGTTGCAGGTTGGCCGCCTTCTGCAGCAGTTAGCAATGACTGGCTCTGAAGAGGGAGATCCTCGGACAAAAAGCAGCCTTGGAAAATTTGACAAAGTAAGAATTAATATTGTGCTATGTGAAATACTGTTTGTAGAAAATTCTGGCAAAGTATCATTGATCTTAACTTTTCTCTTTCTTAAATCTTGTCCTTAGAGGATGTGTAAACTAATAAATACAGTGGTTAATTAGCTTTTTAATTAGTTACAGTATTTGAATCAGCAGCATTTTAAATTTAGGAAGGGTTTTAGTCTGCTTTTTCGCTGCTGTGGCTAAAGGACCTGCAGCACAATTATAGAGGAAGAAGAGTTTATTTGAGGACTCATGGTTTCAGAGGTCTTAGTCCATACAAGATTGGCGTTCTATTCCTCAGAGCTTGAGATGAGGCAGAACATCATGGAATTTGTGGCAGAGGGAAGCAGCTCACATCATGGTGATCAAGAAGCAGAGACTCCCCTCTGGAGATACAAAGTACATATCGCTTAGCCATGCCCCAGTTCCTACCTCCTTCAGCCACACCCTATCACTTCAGTTATGTTATTAATCCCGATCAGAGATTGGGTCAAGACTCTTACAACCCAATCATTTCTCCTCTGAACCTTCTTCGAATTGACTTACATGTGAATTTTTAGTGGAATCTTCCTCATAACAGGAAGATTCCACTAAAGATTACTACTCTCCCTTACAGATTTATTGGAGAGATGTTGTTCTAATGAGAATGAAAGAACTATTAAGATTATTTTATTTTAAATTTTGCTAGCCAACCTATTTTAAATTTTACTAAACCAGCCAAATTGTGGAGGCTGGCCTCAAAAAATTATCACTAAACCAACCTATGGATATATCAATCAGCAAAAATCTTAAAATATTTAGTGTATTTCATAAATGAACATTTATAATATTATTCAGTTAGTTTAGTTTAAATAAAAATTTCACTGGTCAGATTTTGAGTAGGCTATTCATTCATCCTGGTTTTCAGTTCAAAGGTTATATTGTGAAATTTCCCTTTCACCTCTCATCTCCAACCTTCTTCTTCAAAATATTCTTGAAGTTATCCATTTTTGGTGTATCCTAAAGGTCTAGGTACATATGCTGTCCCACTCACCACCTCTCTCTCTCTTTCAGAAATGGCTTATGTAGACAATATTCCCTGTTATATTTGTTTTCCTTGCCTGAATATCTTGAGATTATTCTTTACCATTACATAAAGAGTTTCATCTTTTTAAATTGAGTTTAAAATAATTTTTATTAAATTAAACTTTTCTTTGCTTATGCTACCTTAATCAGAAATTTTGTTCCAGTATTTTAAAGGGGAAATTTTTCACTTTGATATTTTTCTGTTTTAACAGAGCTGTGTTGCTGCTTTCCTTGATGTTGTGATTGGGGGCCGTGCAGTGGAGACCCCTCCAATGTCCTCTGTTAATCTTCTGGAAGGGTTGAGCAGAACTGTGGTTTATATAACCTACAGTCAGCTTATTACTCTGGTAATGGCTTTATTCTTTTATAGAATTTTTCTCAAAATTATTTTAGCTAAGCATGCACAGAGTCATAGATGAGTACATTGTGTGAGAAATATAAATTATGTTTGAAAAATTGATTTTACTAGCCAGTGTTTTTTTACTTTTGCCAGGTAAATTTCATGAAGAGTGTGATGTCTGGAGATCAACTGAGAGAAGATAGAATGGCTCTTGACAATTTATTGGCAAATCTACCCCAGGCTAAGCCAGGAAAAAGCAGCAGTTTAGAAATGACTCCTTATAGTACCCCTCAGCTCTCCCCAGCAACCACTCCAGCAAATAAAAAGAATCGATTACCTATAGGTAATGAGACTTTCTCATATTGGAGCTTTTCCTTAAATTCAGTATTTCTTCATTAGCCCCTGTTATTGCTTTGTTTTAGAATATAGTTTTAAATACTTTGAAAAATTCTTTTTTTTCCATGTTTACTGATAGTATTTCAGTTTTTAAAAATTATACAAGATTAGTTAAGGTTTATCAGCAGTCTTTATCTAGACATAGAAAATGTCATTTCTTAAAAGTAATCATTATTTTAGTTAGGTAGCACTTTCCTTTCTTTAAAGTTCTAAATAATGTAATAATGTAATAAGTAATATTCTGTTAGAAGTTTGCATTAATTAGATGGAAAATAATAGTTACTGTTTCCATTATTTTCCTTACTAATCAGTCTCTTATCAGTTCAGCTAAAATATCTTAATGTTATAAAATAAAGCAAAAGTTTTACTTTATCTTATTTATTCATTTAAGAATTATGTTTATTAAGCTTTATTCACTTTGCAAACATTTATTATCCATCTACTTACATATACACAAAAATTAATTGAGCATGTAGTACCAGATACTAGGTAAGACATTTATAAATGTTATTTAAGCCATGGAAGCATCCTATGAGGACAGCTGATATCTACTTTGCACATGAAGCACTGTGTTAGGCCCTGGGGATAAAAAGCCCATTAGGACACACCCATACTCTTAAGTTAGCTGCTGATAGGTAGTTTGGAAGAAGAAGAAGGCCAGTGTGTTTCAAATTACTAAGGTGTTCTGCTGGAGATAAGCATGAGGATACTAATTTATCCAAATGGTGGTAGTATAAGAGAGGATCTTGAAATTGACACTCTCTCTTGAAGGATGAATAAAGTTAGAGTAAACAAGCAGGGAAAGTGTTTAGGAGCAGAGTATTTTGTAAGGATGAGGAGGTCAGCAACATGTAGGAATATGAGTAGCTGTTATAATTTATGCATTTTGAAGAATGGAATTTTATTTTTTAAACTTCCATTAAGAACAACTTCTTAAAATTAATCTATCTTACATTTAATATAATATGGAATTAGATCATCAGGCATACGATGTCAGATTCTTCAAGTCTTTGGTTTTCTGCATCTCAAAATGTCAGCTCTAGTTAAAAATAGAAAAAAAATAACATTTTTATACTTAGTAATCTTTAATAATATGGGCTATTTTTATTCTCTTAACATGAAGAACTACACAATTTTGGGTAAATAAAGAGACCCCCCCCCATTGTCTATTGCTGTGCATTAGTTTTTTTCATTTCCTACATCTGAAAGTGTCATTAAAATTGTGTTTAATGGAAAGGAAATTTAAAATATTTGCCCAGTATTGTTTTGTATAGCCACATGTCCTGGTCATTGCATTTATTGCATACTTAAAAAAAATGTATCTGTTCTTCAAAGGGCTGATATTCTTTCTATTTAATGTTTTCGCAACCCAGGACAACAGTTAGCAGCCATCACTGCCTGGGATTCCTCAGCCACCAATCTTACTGCTCATATTACACTAGTAACCCCATTTGGTGGGTAACAGGCTGTTCTTTCTCTTATATAACTTTTATTTAAGAAATAGTGTTTACAAGTATGTTCGGTGTGCATGTTGCTTTTGCTGTTTATTAAGTTGCTACTTGAAATTTGATTACTTGCATTTGTGTAAGTTATAAACTTTAAATTCATGGACTTGCTCATGAAGTTGAATTTAAGTTCACAATTCAGTAGAAGATTGTGAAAGACATCAAATAAAGCTGTGAATAGGCCTATTTTAGACTCTTAGAAATTGATATGTGTCCTAAAGTTTCATACTAAAAGTAGTGAATGAACTGATGTACAACATTCTGAATTAAAGACAATTGTTTATATTTCTGCCTCTTTCTGTCTTCGAGGAGGTCAGATTTTACTCAAGGTGAAGTTGAAAGATTTTTGTATCTATAAAGTGTTTTTGTTTTATGTGTGTTTTAATTATTTTGCAATGAAAGATAATTTCTATTTAGTATTCTGAATTTAATTTTCTTGCTCTGAGAAAAATGTAAACTTATCACAGAAGACTAAAACTCTTAGAAAACTTGTCATAAGCAATCTAAATGTTTTGTGTCTAAAAGTTCTTAAAAGATATGCTTGGGAGCTGGTGCGTTGGCACACACCTGTAATCCCAGCAGCTTGGGAGGCTGAGGCAGTAGGATCACCAGTTCAAAGCCAGCCTCAGGCACGGCAAGGCACTAAACAACTCAGTGAGACGCTATCTCTCAATAAAATACAAAATAGGGCTGGGGATGTGGCTCAGTGGTTGAGTGCCCTTGAGTTCAAACCCTGGTACCATTTAAAAAAAAAAAAAAAGTAGATATGCTTGAGAAGTATCTTACTGGTAGAGTACAAGGTCCTGGGTTTAGTCCCTAGTACCAGCCTCCCCAAAAAGTTCTTTTTTTTTTTTTTTTTAAAGTTGGACACAATACCTTTATTCCATTCATTTATTTTTATGTGGTGCTGAGGCTCGAACCCAGGGCCCTGTGTATGCTAGGCAAGCGCTCTACCACTGAGCCACAATCCCAGCCCCCAAAAAGTTCTTAAAAGATATGCAGTTTTTTTTTTTTCTGAAGTATTGTTTGTTTAATTATAGGTAAGGGAAAACAACAAAAAAATTGAATCCTTTACTTATTCAAAATGTTTCCATAAAGCAGAAAAGACCTCATAAAGACCTCATATTCAAAAATAGGAAGAGCTTCTCTTTTGCATCTCTGGAAAGTGGTTAATACATTTCGGAAAAAAAAATGTGCTTTCAAAAACTGTGGTTTTGTCTGTAATTGTATAAAGTATATTACTTTATATGATTATCATGTTTCCACTGAAAGTATTTCTTTACTTTTTATTTTTTTCCGAGTGTGTATTAAAGCCAGGGACACTTTACCTCTGAGTTACATCCCTGGTCCTTTTTATTTTTCTTATTTGAGACAGGGTGTCACTAAGGTTGCTGAGGCTGGCCTTGAACTTGTGATCCTCCTGCCCCAGTCTCCAGACTTGCTGGAATTACTCGCGTGTGCCACCACATCTAGCTCCACATGAAAGTTTCTAATACTTAAGTTCAGTTAATACTATGGGAAGCCTGTGGCAGTTAATCATTTTATAGGAAAAATAGTGAAGGTTTTCTGAAAAGAAATAAGGTAGTGCTCTTCTTGTTATCCAAAAGTCTTAATCAATAGGCATGTTTTGCTGGACTTCGGATGTGATCATATGTGGTACTCCCTGTCCAGTGGATCATTGTTTCTAATTATCAGTTTTGGAGGAGAATCTGTATGATAGTCATCAATGAAGTAATTGATTCTAATTTTTAGTTTTGTTTTGCTTCTTTTTATCCTTGTTTTCATCAGTCTTTTCTTTGTGCATGTGCAAATGTTTGACACTAAAACATTTTTTTTATTCATTGTGCTATTTTCTTTATTCTGACTTTTTGTTTAAATTATTTGGTTTTATTTGAATTGTTAGCAACTCGGAGCAGAAGCCGCACTAATATGCTAATGGACCTACATATGGACCATGAAGGATCATCTCAAGAAACCATCCAGGAGGTCCAACCAGAAGAAGTGTTGGTCATTTCTTTAGGGACAGGTCCCCAGCTTACTCCAGGGATGATGTCAGAAAATGAGGTATGAATCTATGGCTATAATTACTTAACAACTATTAATATTAAGAAATTTAATTACTTTCTTCAAATTAATGGTCACTTGCTTCAATAAATCAATATTTATATGTTAGTCTGTTCAGGCTGCTATAACAAAACACTAGAGATTGGATGGCTTATCAATAATAAATTTATTTCTCAGAGTTCTGAATGGTGGAAATTCTGAGATTAAGGTAGATTCAGTGTTTTATGAGTCCAATTCCTGGTTCATGGATGGTGCCTCTGCACTGTGTCCTTACATGATGGAAAGGGCAAATGAACTTGTTGGGCCTGTTTTTTTTTTTTTTTAGAATTTCAATATTTATTTTTCAGTTTTCAGCAGACACAACATCTTTGTTGGTATGTGGTGCTGAGGATCGAACCCAGGCCACACACATGCCAGGCAAGTGCGCTACCGCTTGAGCCACATCTCCAGCCCCTTGTTGGGCCTGTTTTACAAGGCATGAATCCTATGCATGATCCAGTTGCCCACCCAGAGGCCCCACCTCCTAATACTTACATCATCTTGTTAGGTTAGGATTTTACCATATCAATTCTGGAAAAACTTTAAAGTTTTATTTAATATGTAATGTATTTAATATGTATTAATATGTGTTCTTCATTATCTGTAATGGGTCTACTGATGACACATAATCAGAGGCCAAGCTTGTTAAAAACAGTTGCAGAGGGAGCCCTTCACATTACATACATCTATGGCACCGAAGTTACTGAACAAACCCACCTCAAAAGGAATTTTCCTAGTAGTAGAAGAGCCAGGAATCCAAGAAATTGTGGTGTGGAAATTGAAGAGACTTTTCCAGTGGTTTGTAGAAAATGATCTGTATTTATTTATTTATTCATCCATCTATCCATTTATTTATTTATTTTCTGGTGGTACATTAGTGGTATTCCTGCTTTACAGAGCTAAAAAGTCTTCCTTCTCCCATCCCAGTACTGGGGATTGAATCCAGGGGCAATGAACCACTAAACTACACACCCAGCCCTTTTAATTTTTTATACTGAGGCAAGATTGCTGAGGCTAGCCTTAAATATGCAATCCTCCTGCCTCATCCTCCCAAGTAGCTGGGATTACAGGTATGCTCCATCATGTCCATCTTTCTTGGTTTTCTTTTCAGTTATCTCTTCCATTTTTTTCCTGATCAGCCAAAGAATAGAAAGTATACCTCAAGAATTTTTGTCTCTGCTAGCTAGAGTTATACACCTATAATCCCGACTACTTGGGAAATTGAGCCAGGAGGTTCACAAGTTTGAGGCCAGTCTCAGAAATACAGTGAGACCCTGACTCAAAACTCAGATTAAGAAATAGTGCAAGTATAGTTCAGTGATAGAACATTCAGGTGCAAGGCCCTAGGCTCAGTCCATAGTATGTGTGTGTTTGGTCGGGGGACTTATAACGACAGTGGAATGCTTAAGTAAGAAAAAAAATTGTTTTATAAGAGACCTCTGTGACATTTTACCTCACCCAATTACCATCCCCATCCCCAATTCAGTGGCTGCCTTGAAGAGAGCAGCTTGTGTTCGTTCTTGTGCAGTTTTTTAGTGTCTAAGAGAGCAATATGGACCTTATTTTCAAAGAATCATCGTTGTGAGTTTTATCTCTCTGGTGGATCCTTCAATGATCAGCTCAAGGGCTTGCTTTTGTTTCTCCTACCTCTGATGTTCCCCAGAGCTGTAGCACTTTCACAGTTGGCATTTGTCAAAAGCATGGAGAGGCTGAGGATGTAGCTCAGTTGTAAAGTGTATACTTAACAATGCACGAGGCCTTTGGTTCAATCCCTATCACCACCACCAAAAAAGAAAAAAAGCTTCAAAAGCAGCAGAGAGATGAAAAAGCTGAAGTAAAAGGTCAGGGAAAGAGATAATATGAGATATAGGGCATTGAAAAACTCTCATGATCCAGGGACTGGAAGGCTATAAATACACTTGTGAAAGACTATAGAAGACTACCAGCAGATGGTGAAGGGTAAGATATATTTGCAGACTGTCTGGTTAAGGGTGGAAGAAGCACCCAATCAAAGCCAGTTTGCAGTGACTTGGGAAGGTTTTCAGTTGTTTTTGTTTTGTATTCCAGGTTTTATATCTGCCAAATCACTTGCTGACCACTAAGCTAACAGAATGGACCTCTGTGGTCACACATGACATGACACAGACAAAGAAAGACTGAAGCTTTCTAATCTATAGTCTTACTTACTGTTCATCCTGTGTCTCATTATTTAATCTGTGGCACTAGTGGAGTAATGGAAAGGCATAGCTTCCATTGTTTCAACTGATAGACTTTTAAAAAAATAATGTTATTATATTTTTAATACCTTTATTTTATTTGTTATATATATATATGGTGCTAAGTGTCTCATGCATGCTAGCAAGGCTAGCCCTCAACTGATAGACTTTTTGTACATGGGATTTAAAAGCTTGTAGAGC
Organism: Urocitellus parryii; assembly: GCF_045843805.1. NCBI lineage: Eukaryota > Metazoa > Chordata > Mammalia > Rodentia > Sciuridae > Urocitellus > Urocitellus parryii. The sequence goes on from NC_135534.1 coordinate 201,882,780, forward strand.
TGGGTACGGTGTACAGTGGTGCATGCCTGTAATCTCAGTGGCTTGGGAGGCTGAGACAGGAGGATCAAAAGTTCAAAGCCAGCCCAGAAAAAAATGAGGCACTTAGAAACTCATTGAGACCCTGTCTCTAAATAAAATACAAAATAGGACTAGGGATGTGGCTCAGTGGTTGAGTGCCCCTGAGTTCAATCCCTGGTACATCCCATCCCAAAAATACTCTTTTAAAAGCTCAATAGACATTATAAATGAGTTTTAGTTAAAAATGGTGATTTAAGAAGAACTGAAATATGAATTTGCTGTGGTTTATTTTATTAGCAGTCTTTAATTTGTAATAAACCAAAGTTGATGTTTTGTTTTTCAGGTCCTAAACATGCAGCTTTCTGATGGAGGACAAGGAGATGTCCCTGTTGATGAAAACAAACTCCACGGTAAACCTGATAAAACCTTGCGCTTTTCCCTCTGCAGTGATAATCTGGAAGGCATATCTGAAGGTGAAGGGTTACTTCATTCAAGGAGTTGTGTGATTCAAGTAATACTTTGTTTTGTGTTCTTTAAAGGAGCCTTATAAATTATAATATACCATCTGTGCCTCTCACTGAGGAGAGTAATGAAATTTTCCTCCAATGAGCTTGAACAGTTGGCTGTAAAGATTGTATCCTGAATAAAATCAAGATTGCAAGAGGCTGTTGGTCATATAAAATGAAGAAGATATAAGTCTTTATTTAGACTTAAATAGAATAATAGCAAGTTTTGTTTCTCAGTATAAATATATACCAAAGCTTATAGCGCTCCTTTAGAAGGATATAATGCATGTACACATGGGGAGAAATGGACTAACTAGTATTTCAGGATGTTGTATATACTTTTAATGTTCTGCATTCCTCTGTTCACATACACCTTCATAAAGTAGGAAACAATGGAAATAGGAATTAAAAAAGAAAATTAAAAGCTAAGATTGTTAAGTGAGAATATGTCATTCTACATATTAGGACAAATTTTCTTTTTTAATGAAAAGAAGCCCAAGTTTGCTAACATTTAAGAATAAATGTAGGGGGATAGAGTTATAGCTAAGTGGTAGAGCACTTGCCTAGAATGTGTGAGGCACTGGGTTCGATCCTTAGCAACACATAAAAATAAATAAGCAAAATAAAGGTATTGTGTCCATTGGCAACTAAAAGTATTAAAAAAAAAAAAGTAAATATAGGGCTGGAGTTGTGACCCAGTGGTAGAGCGCTTGCCTTGAATGTATGAGGCACTGGGTTTGATTCTTAACACCACATATAAATAAAAAAAATAAAGGTTCATCAACAATTAAAATAAATAAATAAACTTTAAAGAAGTAATCGTAATTATTTCTCCTTTTTTTCTAACTTTTCAAAAGTAATATAGAACATATTCAATTTACTTATTTATTTTTAATATCTTTTTAAAAAATGTTGATGGACTTTAATTTTATTCATTCATTTATTTATATGTGGTGCTGAACATCAAACCCAGTATTTCACACATGCCAGGCAAGTGCTCTACCACTAAGCCACAACCTCAGCTTCAATAACATATTCATTTTAGAAAAGAGATCTAATCATCTATAATCTTACCATTCTGTTAATATTAGTTAGCACTTTGGCTTATTTGTAGCAAGAAAATGATAGTTCATAACCTTTTTTGTTTAATAATATAGCATTAACATTTCCTTTTGTAATTTTACATTCTTGAATAAATGATTTCAAATGGCTTTTTTCTCTAACTTCAAATGGGCACATGATAATTTATTTCAACATTCTTAGTAAATGAGTGAATTGTTTCTACTTTTTAGACATTATAAGTTCTGCAACAAGCCATCTTAGATTATTTTTTTGGGGGTTGGGAGGGATTAGAGATTGAACCCAGGGATGCTTTACCACTGAGCCACATCCCTGGGTCTTGCTAAATTACTAAGGGTCTTGCAGAGTTGCTAAGGCTGGCCTTGAACTTGTGATACTCTTGCCTCAGTCACCCAAGTCACTGTGATTAGAGGCTTGCACCACACCCTGCTTAATTTTTGATTAGTTCCTTAGGATGAATTCCTAGATGCAGAATTGCTCTCTCAAAGGGCATATATATTTTTAAGAACACTTGAGTATTTAGTCTCTTATCAAGGCATGAAAATTGCATGGTGACTCATGAATGTTTTAAAGATTGCTCATAGGGTAAACATTTCTCTAGGTCCTTCAAATCGGTCCAATTCAGTGTCCTCTCTAGACCTGGAAGGAGAGTCTGTATCAGAACTTGGAGCAGGACCTTCTGGGAGTAATGGAGTTGAAGCTCTACAGCTCTTAGAACATGAACAAGGTAAGGTGAAGTTGAACACAGTTGTACAAGTAGAAAAGAATTCACCTGATTGCAAGGTGAGCAATATGTTTACATAGAAGTTGCCTGTGTTCACTAAGAGAGTAAATTTCATTACATAATGACTGTTAAACTTGTATTTATTCGTGTTCCTTTATTTTTTATTTTTTTAAAGAGAGATTGAGAGAGGGAGAGAGAGAGAATTTTTTAATATTTATTTTGTAGTTATTGGCGGACATAACATCTTTGTATGTGGTGCTGAGGATCGAACCCGGGCCGCACGCATGCCAGGCGAGCGCACTACCGCTTGAGCCACATCCCCAGCCCTCCTTTATTTCTTATAAAAATATGTTTAAATTGTCAGGCTGGGGTTGTAGCTCGGTTGTAGAGCACTTGCCTTGTATGAGTGAGGCGCTGGGTTCAATCCCTAGAACCACATAAAAAAACTAAACAAAATAAAGGTTAAAAAAAATGTTTAAATTGTTAAGTGAATTGTTTAGGTTCAAATTACATACACCAGTAGGAATTATTTTTAATTCAGTTATATTATCTCAATTCTGTCATACTTAAGGGACATGACAATAAATACTCAGGGCTCAAGGAATTTAGAATAGGGCAAAAATGGTACGCAAATGATTGAACATATGGGAAGACTGTTTTGGTCATTGAGGTATAGATAAAAACATTGGAAGAACACACTAGCCTAAAGGCCAGTGACAGTGGGTAGGAGTAGGAAAGAGGACCAGTATACAAATAATTAAAAGAAGTGAAGCCATAGTGCTTACTCAGGTGTTAAGTAGAGCAATGAGTGAGGAGGTAAAGATTTAAAAATGGGCAGATCCCCATTGAGAGATCTGGAGAGGAGGAAGTCTATACCTGAATTGAAACTTAAAAACATTGAAAGTTTTTGGTTTAATGAAGATGAGGGGTTGTGGGGGATATATTCTAGTGCTTTAGGGAAGATTAATTTGAAACATTTTTTTGGATTTGTTCATTGTAAGATTTCTAGTTTAGGGCACTTACCCTGAAGTAGGCTGGAGGCAGTGATTCTTAGACTTTAGTGTACATTTAAAAGTTTTTATTTCCCAAGCTTTACTTCTAGAAATCCTGCTTCAGTTCATTTTTTAAAAAATCTTTTGTAGTTGCAGGTGGACATAGTACCTTTATTTTACTTATTTTTATGTGGTGCTGAGGATCGAACCCAATGCCTCACATGAGCTAGGCAAGTACTCTGCCACTGAACTACAGCCCCAGCCCCTGGTTTAGTCTATGTTTAGAAAAGAAAAGAATGTTGCCATTTGACTGTGTGGCTTGAGTAGAAGCATTGCTGTGTTTTATAGGATCAGTTCATCAATGTATCAATTAAGATTAAATTTGCTGCAAATAACAGAAAAACTTAAGATAATATTAGCTTATGACAAGCTGAATGAACATTATCTCTTTAACAAGCTTTCTGGGTGATCTGGATGTAGGCAGTTGGCAGTTTACATTTTGTGAAATTCTAAGAAGTGAGTTGACACAAGGCCGTAGGTTCAGTCCAAATCTCTAGCACCAAAAACAAAAACAAAGAAAAAAATGTGAATTGAGGAAAATTGGTCTGTGTAGGAATGAAAACTCTAGAAAGTAAATAGCAATTATCCAAGCCAAGTGAAAAACATTTTTAGTGTGTGTTTATCAGCTAATTATTACTACACTAATCTTGCACAGTAAACCACCTCAAAACATATATTTTTGCTCTTAGATCTGGGTCAGCTGGTTGGTTTTTCTCACTTGCATTGGGCTCACTCAGACATCTGTAGTCATCAGTGGTGGTGGCAGGGAGCTCTGCTAATCTTAACTAAGGATCAGTTGGTCAGTGGGAAACAGACTGGCCCAATTAGGTGTAGAATGGTATGGTAATACATGCCTAATAATGATAAAATATGTAACTTCAAATTCAAATATGTAAAGTTCTTTAAAGTTGATTAAAATGTTAATTAAAAAATCATAGCTGTGCTTCCATTGTCAAAGTACTTAATTCTGTTTTTGTTAGCTACGACACAAGATAATCTTGATGATAAGCTAAGGAAGTTTGAGATTCGTGACATGATGGGACTAACAGATGATAGGGACATATCAGAAACAGTGAGTGAGACCTGGAGTACAGATGTCTTGGGAAGTGACTTTGACCCTAACATCGATGAAGATCGCTTGCAAGAAATTGCAGGTAACTGCTATTCAGTGTCTCTGGAAGATTACTACTGAGTTATTCAGATTCACCCACCCTTCATGGATTAGAGTGTTAACACAAATGTGTTAGCACTAACTGGGAAACTGGTTAACTATATGGAATGAGATGTTTGGCTACTTTTTTCTTTATCTAAATATAGGTAGTGTTTTTCCTTTCTGCATTTAATCTCCTGGCCCCCCATTATTTGCAGATCTTTTGTGATTTATCTTTAAAACGTAACTTCACTTGTAACTTCTTCTTTTCTTTTTCCCCTCATTATTGGGAATGGAATCCAGTGCCTGATCATGCTAGGCAAGAGTTCTACACCTGAGCTCCATCCTAGCCCTTTTGATTTTTATTTTGAGACAGGGTCTTTCTAAGCTGCCCAGGTTGGTGAACTTGTGGTCCTCCTGCCTCAGCCTCCCAAGTAGCTGAGATTATAGACATGCACTTGCTTTCAAAATATTTTCATGTAGGGAATAGAATCATTATTTTACTAGGTTTAATCAAAAGTATGGAGCATTCTCTTCTTGAGTATTTTTAACACAGGCATACAATAATATTTAATTCTATTTGTATTCCTAAATAGTGTAAATAGATTTCTTAATTGGTTTTGCACTACTTTGTTCCAGATGCCAAAGTAGTAGTATTCTTGGCAGTAAGCTGTATTTGAGCAATAAGCTATATTTGCAGTTGAGTGAGTAGTATAAAGGAGCTGTGTATTTTTCTGCAAATATATTTTTTTGCTCTGAATATGTGACTGTTGTGCCAGAAGAAAACATATTGGGCCAGTATAACTTTCTGTGGTTAAATCTATTTGTTTGAGTGTTTGTAATCCCTGTAGGACTATAAATTTTAGAAAGCACTTTAGGACACATATAAAATTTGCTGAAATACAAATTTGTTTTCTCTGTGGAGGATCAAGGCTGAGCAGGAGGAACCTGATGAACAGGAGTTTGTGCCGTTGTGAATAGAGTAGGAATTTCGTGTTGTTAGTAGTAGGCCCAACTGAAACCACTCTCATCTTGGCTTCTTTTTTGTGGGTAGAAAACAAAGTTTGCTTGCTTAATATTTTTCCTTCCCCCAGCATCACTGCCTCTTGTCAGATCTCTCTTCATATTTTGCTCCCCACTGATCACACAGGTGCAGCCGCGGAGAACATGTTAGGCAGTTTGCTGTGCCTCCCAGGTTCAGGGTCAGTACTTCTTGACCCCTGCACTGGTTCTACCATCTCAGAGACAACAAGTGAAGCTTGGAGCGTAGAGGTACTACCAAGTGACTCAGGTTAGTATGCTATCATTGTTTGCTTTTTCATTTGCACAGAAGTTTTAAATGTAAGGTTTCCTAATTTCTATGTTAGATATATTATGTCAAATGTGCACTTGACAAGTAATCACGTTGCTAAGAATTTCAAATGGAAAATTAGAGTTTTTTTCCTCCCATTAAGAAAAGACATGGAAATTGTGCTCTGTATGTGTAATATAAATTGTAATGCATTCCGCTGTCATTTATTTAAAACAAAGTAAATAAATAAAGACACTGTAGTAAGCTGAAAAAAAAAAGAAAGAAAGACATGGGGTTGGGGCTGGGGCTCAGTGGTAGAGCGCTCGCTTAGCACATGCAAGGTCCTGGGTTTGATCCTCAGCACTGCATAAAAAAAATAAATAAATAAAAATAAAGGTATTGTGTCCAACTACAACTAAAATAAAATATTTTTTTATTGGTTGTTCACAACATTACAAAGCTCTTGACATATCATATTTCATACATTAGAATCAAGTGGGTTATGAACTCCCATTTTTACCCCAAATACAGATTGCAGAATCACCTCGGTTACACATCCATTATTTTTACATACTGCCATATTAGTGACTGTTGTATTCTGCTACCTTTCCTATCCTCTACTATCCCCCCTCCCCTCCCCTCCCATCTTCTCTCTCTACCCCATCTACTGTAATTAATTTCCCTCCATGTTTGTTATCCCATTCCCCTCACAACCTCTTGTATGTAATTTTGTATAACAATGAGGGTCTCCCTCCATTTTCATGCAATTTCCCTTTTCTCTCCCTTTCCCTCCCACCTCATGTCTCTGTTTAATGTTAATCTTTTCTTCCTGCTCTTCCTCCCTGCTCTGTTCTTAGTTGCTCTCATTATATCAAAGAAGACATTTGGTATTTGTTTTTTAGGGATTGGCTAGCTTCACTAAGCATAATCTGCTCTAGTGCCATCCATTTCCCTGCAAATTCCGTGATTTTGTCATTTTTTAGTGCTGCATAATACTCGATGGTGTATAAATGCCACATTTTTTTTTATCCATTCATCTATTGAAGGGCATCTGGGTTGATTCCACAGTCTAGCTATTGTGAATTGTGCTGCTATGAACATTGATGTGGCAGTATCCCTGTAGTGCGCTCTTTTAAGGTCTTCAGGGAATAGTCCGAGAAGGGCAATAGCTGGGTCAAATGGTGGTTCCATTCCCAGCTTTCCCAGGAATCTCCATACTGCTTTCCAAATTGGCCGCACTCGTTTGCAGTCCCACCAGCAATGTACAAGAGTACCCTTTTCCCCACATCCTCGCCAGCACTCGTTGTTGTTTGACTTCATCATGGCTGCCAATCTTACTGGGGTGAGGTGGTATCTTAGGGTGGTTTTGATTTGCATTTCCTTGACTGCTAGAGATGGTGAGCATTTTTTCATGTACTTGTTGATTGATTGTATGTCCTCCTCTGTGAAGTGTTTGTTCATGTCCTTGGCCCATTTGTTGATTGGGTTATTTGTTTTCTTATTGTCTAATTTTTTGAGTTCTTTGTATACTCTGGATATTAGGGCTCTCTCTATCTGAAGTGTGAGGAGTAAAAATTTGTTCCCAGGATGTAGGCTCCCTATTTACCTCTCTTATTGTTTCTCTTGCTGAGAAAAAACTTTTCAGTTTAAGAAAGTCCCATTTGTTGATTCTTGTTATTAGCTCTTGTGCTATGGGTGTCCTATTAAGGAATTTGGAGCCTGACCCCACAATATGGGGTCAACTTTTTCTTCTATCAGACGGAGATTCTCTGATTTGATATCTAGCTCCTTGATCCACTTTGAATTGACTTTTGTGCATGGCGAGAGGAGGGGATTCAGTTTCATTTTGTTGCATATGGATTTCCAGTTTTCCCAACACCATTTGTTGAAGATGCTATCCTTCCTCCATTGCATGTTTTTAGCTCCTTTATCAAATGTAAGATAGTTGTAGCTTTGTGGATTAGTCTCTGTGTCCTCTATTCTGTACCATTGGTCCACCCGCCTGTTTTGGTACCAGTACCATGCTGTTTTTATTACTATTGCTCTGTAATATAGTTTGAAATCTGGTATCGCTATACCACCTGATTCACACTTCCTGCTTAGAATTGTTTTTGCTATTCTGGGTCTTTTATTTTTCCATATGAATTTCATGATTGCTTTATCTATTTCTACAAGAAAAGCCATTGGGATTTTGATTGGCATTGCATTAAACCTATAGAGAACTTTTGGTAATATCGCCATTTTGATAATGTTAGTTCTGCCTATCCATGAACAAGGTATATTTTTCCATCTTCTAAGATCCTCTTCTATTTCTCTCTTTATAAAATATTTTTTTAAAAAAGAAAGGACACATTGTTAGATAGTACAGACTAAGATGAAAGGTGCTTTCTGACTGTGTTCAATTATTTTGGAAGCAATTGTTTGTACCTCATTAGGGTTCTAAATGGGTCACAGAGTTTAGTGTCTCCCACCAACTTATCCCAAGGTAAGAGTAGCAACATAGTTCAGGTCCTGAGTGGTTGACTTCCTGGTGAGCATGCCTAGGTTTATCTTAGGGGAACATTTTACCCTTTAAAAGATGTTTAATGTATGTTTAAAGTACATAAATTAAAGTCGAGGCACTGTGCTCCTAAGAATTCATTCTTCTGTGTAGGGTTTTTTATAAATATATATAAAGTATTTTGTACTTTTCTTTTTTCTTATGTATGTATTACGGTCTTACTTTTTTCTGATTATGAAGACAAATCTTTACCTTCAACTAAATGTCAATTACAGAATGCAGATATAAGTAACTATTTCTGCATTACATTCTGTCTGATTTATTTGGTGTAAGAATGATTAAGTGATCCTGATATGTTTTATAATGCTATACTAAAGCATTCAGACATGCTAAGCTTGTTAGGAGATGAGTGCAAGACAGTAGGATTAGCTCATCATCTATCAAGTATCCATCTAAGTACAAGTTCATTTTTAGGAGCTGGTTGATTTACTGCTAAGCTATTCCATATATTCTTTTCCACTTTACATATTAACCAAGAGCATACTTTATAATAGTGATCTAGAAACCCAACAAACTGACTTACATTGGGATGAAATCACAACTGTAACTTCTTTAACACTTAATCTAACTAGTTGCTTAATCTAACTAGTTAACTTGCCTATGCTTAGAAAGCTATTTATACTGATTTCATTCATATCTGATGAGCTTTGTTTATCTAGGTCACAAAAGCTGAAATTGTGGCATGTTGACAGAATCACTGATGTGGCTTCTGTTTTTTGCTTAGAGGCCCCGGACCTAAAGCAGGAGGAGCGTCTACAAGAGCTGGAGAGCTGTTCTGGACTGGGCAGCACATCTGATGATACGGATGTCAGGGAGGTCAGTTCCCGCCCCAGCACACCAGGCCTCAGTGTCGTGTCGGGTATGTCTGTCTTGCTTTAAGGTCGGTCTAGGAATTAGAAGGTGTTATCCCCCCCCCCCCCCCCGTTTATAAGATTGATGCCAAAGAGATATGTTTTATTTGAGAGCTGAGTAATTTCCAGGAAACCAAGTGATTTCTATGGCCCCTTTAATCTTTGAAAATTTAACGTTTGGCTTTTAGAGCCTGTTGAAGTAATTGGCAAATGATCCCTATACAACTGTTTCCATTCTTGGTAGCCTTTGCTACAGTATTTAGATACCATAGGATAATTCTAATTATGCTGTATAAAGCAAGATAAGTATATTTGAGCAATGGTACAATAAAGGATAAATTCTAAATAACTCACATGTATACACCTGGGACATATATAAATTGAGAATGTTTACATTTCTTTAAACTTTATAAATATTTTTTGTGTGGCTATTTTGTCCTTCTTGCTGTTTATTTTTTACTATTTTTTCTTAAAGGTATAAGTGCAACCTCTGAGGATATTCCTAATAAGATTGAAGACCTAAGATCTGAGTGTAGCTCTGATTTTGGGGGTAAAGATTCTGTCACTAGTCCAGACATGGATGAAATAACTCATGGTAAGAAGGGGAAATGAGAATGAACTTTTTTTTTTTTTTTTTTTTTTTTTAAAGAGAGAGTGAAAGGGGGGGGGGGGAGAGAGAATTTTTTAATATTTATTTTTTTAAGTTTTCGGCAGACACAACATCTTTGTTTGTATGTGGTGCTGAGGATCGAACCCTGGCCGCACGTGTGCCAGGCGAGCACGCTACCGCTTGAGCCACATCCCCAGCCCCGAGAATGACTTTTTAAAAATTTTTTTTCAATCTCATGTGTGGTCGAAACTGGCATTCTTCCACATTGCTGGTCATTATACCAATTGGTATAGCACTTTGGGGCATAATTTGTCAATATGTACTTAAGACTTGCAGTGTTTGTATTCTAAATTTTGTCTGGTTAGTCTACTTCTAGAAATCTGTCATGAGAAAATAATTCCATATGTGGAGAAGGAGAATTCTTATGCACAAAGATGGCCTTTATAACATTTATATTGGCAGAAAATGGTAACCAATAATTGAAAAACAGAATGACTAAGTGAATTTTTAAGTAACCACTAATTAAAATTTATGCAGATGTTTTTAAGATGCTCTTAAAAAATATGAAATAACTTAGAGAAATACCTTGAATATAATATTACAGGGAAAATATTTTATAGAATTTTATAATTAAAGTAATAAAGCATTAAAAACTCTGCATATTTGAGCCCTTCCAGGGTAGGGGTAAGAAAACCTATATGCATAGAAAAAGAATTGGGAAGAAGTACCAGAATGCTAGCAGTGGTTTTATATGTGGGGCCGTGGGTTTTGAAGTCGCTTTTCTTTCTTTACACTTGTTCTAAATTGGAGTTGTTTTTTGCTTTGTTTTGTTGGTGCTGGGGATTGAACTCAGGGCTTTGCACAGTCCAGGCAAGCACATTGTCACTGAACTCTACCTCTAGTACTTCTAACCCAGGTCTTTTTAAACCTCAGCACTGTTGACATTTTGGGCCAGATAATTCTTTGTTGTGATAGCCTGACTTGCATGTTATAGGATTATTTGCAGCATCCCTGACCTCTTCCAGTAGTTCATGCCTGCCACCCTTCAGAGTCATGACAACCAAAATTATCTCTAGTCATTGCTAAATGATCCCTTTGGGGAAAAAAATAGCCACCAGTTGAGAACCATAGTTCTAAAGCGGCAGTCTCAAAGTGGACAACTGACGGTCTTTAAGACTCTTTTGAGAATAGGGGAATATGAGGTCAAAACTATTTATTAAAGTTTATTGTCCTGGGGCTGGGGTTGTGGCTCAGTGGTACGTCACTTGCCTATCATTCACAAGGCACTGGGTTCGATGCCTGAACCATGTAAAAATAAAAACTAAAGGTATTATGTCCATCTACAACTAAAATAATAATAATAATAATAATAAATAAAAAAGGTTTATTGTCCTTTTTCATGTTGTTGCTATTTGCACTGGTGGCACACAAGCAAAGGTGGATAAAATTTGCTGGGGCCTTAGCAAGAAACAAGGGCACCAAACCATATCAGCACCATGAATTCTTCACTCACAGTTACAAGTAAGGGAAGTTTTGATCATGGATGTCTTTGATGAAGCAAATTATATATACTGTTGTTGTGCTTGTTCTTTTTCTCTCTCTCTTTCTTTTCCCCTGTGGTACTGGGGATTGAACCCAGGGCCTCACACATGCTAGGCAAATGCTCTAGCACTTAGCTGTATCCCTAGCTCTTTTTATTGTGAGACAGTGTCTTGCTAAATTGCTGAGGTTTGTCTCAAATTTGTGATCTTCCTGCCTCAACCTTCTGAGTTGCTGGGATTACAGGAATGCACCCCCTCACCTGGCAGTAAATATTATTTCATTACATCTCAACCCGTGAATACACATCTTTTTAATATTCTGTGTGAAGAAATAGAAATACCTATAATACATTTCAGCTGCATTCTGAAATATGATGTCTTAAGGAAGAGCACTTATATGATTGAGCTGTTAGTTTAACAGCCAGTTGTTTTATTTTTCTTGAAAAAACATTTTTACTTGAGTAACTGACAAACTGTGGTTTTATGAATATATACTCAGCAAACATTTTTTGGAAAATTAACAAAGTGAGCCTGTTAACTTCACTTTGACTATACTAGTCAAGGAAAATGACTAGTATAGTTTGTACCAATGGTAAAATTCAAACAGATAAAAATTAAGAATTTTGGAAACCTATATACACTTTCATGAGTCATTCTTTTTTTATATATTATATATTATATAGATAATATTTTATATATTATATAGATAATATTTCCCTATTTTTCTAGGGGGGGAAGGTAAGTCGCAGGGGAGGCTATGACTTTCTAGAAAGTGTAATCATTTAGGTCTCTGGGCCTGTGCTGTCTATATTAACCATAGTAGCATTGGGTCATTAGAATTAGTAGGCACATGGATTCTAGAAACCTTAAAGTAATGAATATCCATGTGTGAAGATGAAAATGAAATAAAATTTGAAATAATCAGAATTTCATTTTTTTCTGGTGTGACCCTCAATTTAAAAAAAAATTTTTTTTAGTTGCAGTTGGACATAATACCTTTATTTTATTTATTTATTTTTATGAGGTATGAGGATCGAACCCAGCCCCTTGCATGTGTGAGGCGCTGGGTTCGATCCTCAGTACCACATAAAAAAATAAACAAATAAAATAAAAAATTTAAAAAAGCCAAATGCTGAATGATTCATAGTAGGGTAAGGAGAGGTAGCATGGGAGGCATAGATGAACTCTAGATAGGGCAGAGGGATGAAAGGGGAAGGGAGGGGGCATGGGGTTAGAAATGATGGTGGAATGGATAAACATTATTATCCAAAGTACATGAAAGAAGACACGAATTGGTGTGAATATACTTTGTATACAACCAGAGATATGAAAAATTGTACTCTATATGTGTAATAGGAATTGTAATGCATTCCATTGTCATATATAAATAAAATTTGTTTTAAAAAAAAAAGAAAACTATAAAGAACACTAGATCACTCGTGTATTGAAGCCCTCTGATTTCTAGTGTGGTCTCAGAGTTTGCCCTCTTGTTCCAGGCGCCCATCAGCTGACCTCTCCTCCTTCTCAGGCAGAGTCTCTGCTCGCCATGTTTGATCCTCTGTCTTCACATGAAGGTAAACTAATGAAAGGAACTTCTGGACTCTTGTCATAGAAGAAAGAAACCAGACTCTTTTGGTAATGCCTTTATTGAATTGGTTGTGTCTTGACTGCAAAGCTTTTTTGCTGTGTTGCAGGGGCTTCTGCTGTAGTAAGGCCAAAGGTTCACTATGCCAGGCCATCACATCCACCCCCAGACCCCCCGATCCTGGAAGGAGCAGTGGGAGGAAATGAGGCCAGGTTGCCCAACTTTGGTTCCCACATGTTAACTCCAGCTGAAATGGAGGCTTTTAAGCAAAGACATTCTTACCCTGAGAGACTAGTTCGCAGCAGGAGCTCTGATATAGTATCTTCTGTCCGGAGACCCATGAGTGACCCCAGCTGGAACCGTCGTCCAGGGAATGAAGAGCGAGAACTCCCTCCAGCTGCAGCCATTGGTGCTACTTCTTTGGTGGCTGCACCTCACTCATCATCGTCGTCCCCGAGTAAGGACTCTTCAAGAGGAGAGGTATGGGAACACAGCCATGTAGAGTTTGCTGATTGTGCTCGGCTCAGAGTTCTGCCTGCCAGTTTCTCTAGATTTCTGAAATGAACATGAATATGTAACTCCCAAATTAAGGATAGACTGTAATACTCACTAAAGATGAGCTGTTAGACTAGTATGACCATTGCCACAACCCATAGGAAATCTGTATAGCTTTGGTTTTATAATAATACTATCTTGTATTTTTATAATACTTCACTTTTCTCCAGGCAGTTTTTATATCTAATTTCATTTAAAACTCACAATATCCCTCTAAGATGGCTAAATGAAGTATGATTTTTTTTTCTTGTTACTAGGGATTAAACCTAGAGGCGCTTTATCACTAAGCCACATCCCCATCACTTTTTCTTTTTTTAATTTTTTTTAGAGAGAGAATTTTTTTACTATTTAGTTTTTAGTTTTTGGCAGACACAACATCTTTGTTTGTATGTGGTGCTGAGGATCAAACCTGGGCCGCACGCATGCCAAGCAAGCGCGCTACCGCTTGAGCCACATCCCCAGCCCTTTAATTTTTTTTTTTAATATTTGTTTTTTAGTTTTAGGTGGACACAATGTCTTTATTTTACATTTATGTGGTGCTGAGGATCAAACCCAGTGCTTCATGCATGGTAGGGAGCACTCTACCACTGAACCACAATCCCAGCCCCTTAAATATTTTTTTTTAGCTATCGGTGGACATAACTTTTATTTATTTATATATTTTTATGTGGTGCTGAGGATCAAACCCAGTACCTTGCACATGCTAGGCAAGTGCTCTACCACTGAGCCACAATCCCAGAACCCCCATCCCCCCACCCCCTTTTTTTCTTTTTAAAAAGGGTCTGGATAAGTTGCTGAGACTGGCCTTAACTTGTGATCCTCCTGCCTCAGCCTCCTGAGCTTCTGGGATTACAGATGCGCACCACCACACCTAGCAGTATGATTTTTAAATTTTGAAATAATTGTAAATTTACACAAACATTGGATGTACAACAAAAGAACACTTCTTCCCCTTTTGAGAGTAAGTTTGAAGGTAACCTGATTCTCCCTCACCTTTGAAAACTTTAGAATAAGTTTGCTACAAATAAGTACATTCTTCTACACATCATAAAACAACCATAAACATTAGGAGGTGAATGCTGATACATGACTACCATTTAATTCTCACACCCCTGTTTGTGTGATCTCCAGTTATTTGTTGTAAAAGGACCTGATTCAGAATGACACATTGCTTTTAGTTGTCATGCCTTTTTAGTTTCTTTCAATCTACAATAGTTCTTCAGTTTTTCCTTGACTTGTATGACCTTGGTCCTCTTGAAACTTACAGGCCAATTCTTTTCTAAAATGTCCCTTAGTTTGAATTTGATGTTTTCTCATAATTAGATTTAGTTTATTTATTTATTTATTTATTTTAGCAGTCTTATCGCTAAGGTGTCACTGCATTCTTTTCATTGCATCCAATTAAGGAGTACACAGTTTTAATTTGTTCCTTTGGATCATTTGTTGAAGGTGGTATCTGCCAAGGTTTACCTCTTGGAAAGTTGCTCTGTTTCCTTTGTAATGAATGAGTATTTTGGGGGAGGCACTTTGAAAAAATGTAACTATCCTATTTATAAAAATTTTAAATTTCTATACTTACGATTATATTTATGGTCTTCTGGTTCTTTCTTCTGGTCAGTGGGTTTATTAGTGTTGTTTATTTTTTAAGCCCAGTTGTCCCTATTTGGCTAGTCAGAAACCTTTCAAGCTGGTTTCAGGGTTCTTTTTCTTTTTTTGGGGGGGGGTACTGGGGATTGAACTTAGGGACACTCGACCACTGAGCCACATCCCCAGCCCTGTTTTGTATTTCATTTAGAGACAGGGTCTCACTGAGTTGCTTAGTGCCTGGCTTAATTACTGAGACTGGCTTTGAACCCGGGATCCTCCTGTCTCAACCTCCTGAGCTGCTGGGATTATAGGTGTGCACCACCATGCCCACCTCCAGGGTTCTTTTGACTTGCCTCCATCATTTTTTAAGTTTGTTTCTGTTTTTGCTTCCTGGCATGAGATGTTACAAGCTTATATTGTACTTTGACGGCTCTAGTCCTGAAATCAGTAATTTCTTCAAGGAGCCCTGGTTCTTTTTAGTGAAAAATAGTTTTTAAAAATTGAGATCAATCGGCATTCATTTCTATAGAGATGTTGCTGTTCCCTGGACCTGTCATTGGACAAAGCTCGGTAAAGGGGCGGGGGGGAGAGAATGTCTATCTATCTACTCATTTACCTGTGTGTTCATTTATCTTTTTCCTTCCATGCTTATAACTCCATTCTTCAATAGTGAGAACCCTGCTATTCTTTTTTTTTAAAATTTTTCGTTGTTGTTGTAGATGGACAGAATGCCTTTATTTTATTTGTTTATTTTATGTGTTGCTAAGGATTGAATCCAGTGCCTCACATGTGCTAGGCAGATGCTCTGCCACTGAGCTACAGCCCCAGCCCAGAACCCTGCTATTCTTATTCTTTGTTCATGTACTTATTTGATCAGTCTGCCTTATATGTATTTAATTTCCCATCACTATTGCTAACTTCTCCCTGGCACAGAGGCCCCTATCTCTCTGCTTAGGGTCTAATTCTCTATTCACATAGATGCCCTTGGAGAAGGTATTTTCAACCCCAGTTTTAAAGGTGAGGAAAGAAATTTAAGAGATTTGTCTGAGGTCACACCATAGGCTAGTGAAGGAATTATAGTCCTTTCTCTTTGACATGACAAAGTTAAATATAACTCTGTATAATGGTGATCAGAACCAGGACTTTTTTGATGGGTGGGGAGCATACCAGGGATTGAATTAAGGGGTGCTTTACCATTAACTACATCCCCAGTCTTTCTTTTAAATTTTGAGCCAGGCTCAGTGGTGCACACCTATAATCCCAGGACTGGGAATGCTGAGGCAGAAGGATCACAAGTTCAAGGCCAGCCTCAGCAACTCAGGTCCTAAGAAATTTAGTGAGACCATTGTCTCAAAAAAATGAAAAGAGCTGGGGTTGTAGCTCAGTGGCAGAGCATCCCTGGTTCAATTCCCAGCACCAAAAATACATAAATAAAATTTGAGACAGGGTCTCATTAAGTTAAGACTGGACTTGAACTTGAGATCCTCCTGCCTCTGTCTCAGCCTCCTGAGTTGCTGGGATTACAGGCATGCACTACCATGTCCAGCTCAAATCTGGATTTTTTTTGAAGTTCGTTAATTCTAAGTTTGAGTCTTAGCTGTCCTCATGCAGGGTGTATAAGTTGGGGAAGATAGAGAGATAATCTCATTTAGCTATGTATTTCTTATCTATAAAAAGCCCTAATAATACGGCCTGTCTCTAAGACTACTGTGAGGATTAAATGAGATAATATCTATTTTTTTGCACACAGTTCACACCTGGTTTTATTATTAATACTATTACTTCCACCATCTCTACTACCCCTCTAGAGTTTATTTAAGCTGTGTTTACTTATCCATCAGTTTTTTTTGTTGTTGTTGTTGTTTATTGTGTGTGTGTGTGTGTGTGTGTTGCCAGGGATTGAATCCAGAGTCTCACACATGCAAAGTATATATTCTACCACTGAGCCACATTCCCAGCCCTCCATAAGTATTTTTGGAGTTCTTACTCTATATCAGGCTCTTCCTTAAGCTTCTAGTTAACTAACAGTAATGAGATAAACCTCTCTCAAGCAGATCACAGTCTAGTGCTTGAGAGGTAATTTCCATGTTCCAGAATTTACCTACATGGCAATACGAACAGTTTTGCTGTAAGGCACATAGGCCTGGTGTTTGTATTTCATAGACTTTCTGAAATCTTTTTCATGGTAACTTATCCATAGTTATCAACACCAAATAAAATATTACACTTTTTCTGCAGATTGAAGAACGCAAAGATAGTGATGACGAGAAGTCAGACAGGAACAGACCTTGGTGGAGAAAACGTTTTGTTTCAGCCATGCCTAAAGGTAATATTATAAAATTTTAGAATACTGAATTAGCAACAAGAAACAAAACCCCAAAATCTCTCTTGGAGAGCCAATATCTCAACTCCTCTGTGGGGCTTCATGGGCCTAAGTTTCTAGCTGTTTTGAGAGTGTAGGAAATGGGTTCACTCAGAAGAATGCTAAGGCAGAGATTAGAAATATTCTTTGCAGGAAAATGGTAGTGGTTTCATAAATGGAAATCATGCTGGTCATATATCGTTGAAGTTAAACATGTTGGACTGTTGACAAATGTATTGCTGTCATTTATTGCAGGAAAATGGATGCCATTGGTAATTTAATATTGAAAATTCATCTTTTGTAGTCCTGGAACAAATTTAAGCTTTTTATGTCTGTGTTCATTGAAAATGTTTATACCCTAAGTATTATGCAGTGTTTATTTTGGAAGGTAGTTGTATAATATTGTTTTTCTTCTTCTTTTTTTTTTTTGTGTGTGAATATCCTGGCATCATTTGAGTTGGCAAAAAAAAACTCTCTTCTTGAAAGGAGAGATCAGCAGCAGCTAGGAACCTCTTCCACAGGCCTCTCCCAGTGCTGTGGCACCTAGGCACTGAGGAGAGCTGCTTCCATGCCATACTCAAGCCCACTTGGTGGGGAGGAAAGAACGAAGCAAGAGTTTTTGACTGTGCTGATTTGCAGAGAGGTTAAGAGGCAGTGGTTTTGATCTAATCCCCATGATCCCGCCTAAATTATTCTTCTTATGGTGGATGACTCTAGGCAGATTCTGAAAGCTTCTTTAAGAACCTTCAGGGCTATTTTTAAAGAATGATTATCAGTCAACGCTTGGGAATTTTTTAGCTTTTAAACTTTTCCTCCTCCTTTCACTTAGAAATGTTGGCACACCAGTTAACTTCCAAGTAGTGCAGTATGTTATATGTCACACTACTGACTTTATTTAATTTCCAGCTCCTATACCATTTAGAAAGAAAGAAAAACAAGAAAAAGACAAAGATGATCTGGGGCCTGACAGATTCTCAACACTCACAGGTTTGTAGACCCATGGACTTCCTGGCTCCTTCATTCCCAGAGCACATATTTCATAACACTTTTTCTTGGGTGCCATAGTGTTGCCTTTTTAGAAGAGTGTGTCTGTGTGTGCACGGTGGGGAGTGTGTTCTTCATAGCCCTGTGGTTTCCAGTTGGTGGCCACAGTGAATCTCAGTGTGCTCTTCCTGCAGACCGCCACCACCATCCTCATCCTCATTGTCATAACTTACGTTTATGACGAGGGCCCTGATCCTGAGCCTCTGGGCACCCTCCACAGCTCGCCGTCTAGTGGGTTGATGGCACAGTGCCTACGGGAGAGTGGTGACAATTGTACTGTGCATACCAGACCTTTAGATCATTGATTGAGTAATTTTCTCTAACAATGATCATAGAATTCTAAATTTATTTCCATCTACAGTTTGTTCTTGTCTATTCAGGAGCACAGTGAAATTCTCTTTTACCTAATCATTTCCTTTTTTTTTCCCCCCATAATAAAGTGTTCAAACAGTATCATAAATGCCAACTATTATAATAAAAGATTTAAAACTTTACTAATTTTTTACAGCTTGAGCCATTCTAACATTGCTATCTGACCCAAGAAAAATACAACTAGGGATTGGGTTTTTACTGTATCCAGCATTTGTATTCCTGCACCTTTTTGTTGGCCCATTATAAATAAGTACCCTAAAAGAAAAGAGTTTGAGAGGTAGTATTAATGACCCAACCTTGAATTTGATAACTAGGTATTGTTTCCTAAATGTTATAGAGCACCTAGAAGGAAGTTCATTTCTCACCTCTTTTTTTCCCCTAATTTTAATTTTAAAATAAGTTATCCTACTGTCCTACTATAGTTTAAATGAAGATTTTTTTTTAAAATTTTTATTTATTTTTTGTGGCACTGGGGATTGAACCCAGGGGTGCTCTACCATTGAGCTACATCTCTATCCCTTTCTACTTTTTTATTTTGAAATACGGTCTCGTTAAGTTGCTGAACTTGTTTTCCTCCTGCCTCAGCCTTCCACATAGCTGGGATCACATGTTTGCTTTGGTGCCCAGTATAAAATGAAGATTTATAATTAAAAAATGGGATAAAGCTCAAAAGAACATCCTCCTCAAAGAGATCAATATGGTACAGGTAGCATCCCATTTTGATGCTTATAGTTCTAGTACCTAGTTTTATATATTTAGCTATATCTCCATGTCCAGCATAGCAAATAAAGCATACCTGTTTTATTGGATATGGTGACTTCCCTGTAAGAAAAGGTGTTCAGGCCACAGTTCCCTGTTGAGAGCAGCCCAGCTTGTCTTATTTAATCAGCAAATACTTGTTGATCATCTGACTCATGCCAGGCACTGTGTTACATGTTGTGGGTATTCAGTCAAATTGCATAGGACCCTGGTTCATAGGCACTTGTCAGTCTGGTTGGAAAGAGAAAGAGATTGTCTCTTTGGCAAGGTATTTATGTACGTTTTCCATTTCCTAGTTCTTAGTGTTAGAAGAACACTAGTACATACAAACTGAACTATTTTGGGTAAAATTACTTTAATATTTAATTTTTAAAATTAATAACTTTGGTGTAGCTCAGTGGTGGAGCACTTGCCTAGCATGTGCAAGGCCCTGGGTGCAAAAATAATTAATAACTGGTGAAATTATAAATTATTGGGCCTTTTGGCAATATGTTTTTTTGTTTTTTTTAAAGAGAGAGTGAGAGAGGAGAGAGAGAGAGAGAGAGAATTTTTAATATTTATTTTTTAGTTCTCGGCGGACACAACATCTTTGTTGGTATGTGGTGCTGAGGATCAAACCCGGGTCGCACGCATGCCAGGCGAGCGCGCTACCGCTTGAGCCACATCCCCAGCCCCGGCAATATGTTTTTAATTCTTGGTATTGATACTAGAAACTAAGTAGGTAGAATAAGTGTTTTTTTTTTTTTTGTTTATTTGTTTTTTTAAATATAGTGATTCATTTTCTTTAGGTTCAACTCAAGTAGTTAAGCTTCCCTGTGGGTGTAAAAATTTCTACCTAGTCCTGCCAGGCGCAGTAGCACATACCTCTAATCCCAGTGGCTCGGGAGGCTGAGACAGAAGTTAAGACAGGCTGAATCACAAGTTCAAAGCCAGCCACAGCAATGGTGAGGCACTAAGCAACTCAGTGAGACCCTGTCTCTAAATAAAATACAAAATAGGACTGGGGATGTGGCTCAGTGGCCAAGTGCCCCTGAGTTCAGTCCCCAGTAACCCCCCCCCCCAAATTTTTACCCAGTCTTAATTAATGACCCATTGAAAGTTATTAAATTAATTACAAATCTTACAAAAGGACATTTCTCAACAAATCTGGCAGTAATCCTGCTACCCTAAATACTATTTTTCTCATATTCTCTTCCAATGTTTTTTCTGTGTTTGTACATAGTAGCTTTTTTTATGATTGAATTAGATTATATTTGAAACTTTGTATTCTTTCACCACATGACATTTTATGAACTCTCAATTTCTACCAGATCTAGTTGGCTTTTGAATCATTTTTATTGACTATAAAATAATCTGATTTTACTATAGTAAAACATTCTCTATTGGATATTTAAATATTTTCCAGTTTTTAGCCATGAAAATCATCCTTACTGCTTTGTATACATAGCATTTTTGTTTTAATTATTTTCCTGGGTTAAAAATTTTAAGAATGGTGTTAATAGAAACATAGGTTATAACAACATGGTTATGGTTCTTACTATGTGTAGCAAAATCACGTTGTCCCTTTTTCAGAGCCTTTCTTAGCACTCAAAAGCTATCAGCAAAAAAGTATTCCCCCTCCAAAACAAGATTCTGTAATGGTAAAGGTTCTATCAATTGACATTTTTAGAAAGATGAACTTTTATTAGGGATCTCATCATGAAATTAAATATGATTAAATTACTTTGGAAATTCTTTTTCTATATAGTTGAATATAATTCTACAGAGACAGGAACACCAAATTATTGTTTCATGGAAACAAAAGAAGAAGCTATGAACATGCTGCTTCACTTCTGTGCCTTGATTTGCTCTGCTGTAAAATGGGGTGATAATAGTGCCTCTTTATAAGATTGTTTGATGATTAATTGAGATAGCCCACCTAAGGTGCTTAGTGCAGTTTCTGGCACATGGTAAACACTCAATAAATGTTAGCTTCTGCTAATATTAGCTACCTACCTATCTCTCTCTCTCTCTCTCTCTCTCTCTCTCTCTCTCTATTGCTGGGAATTGAACTTAGGGCTTTGTACATGCTGAGCAAGCATTCTTCCACTGAGCTACACCCTCAGCCTTTTAGCCACTATTAATATGCATATGTATAAAATCTAATGATTTTGATATGATTTTAGAATTTCTTAGTAAAAGTAGGATTCTGCCAGTTGCAGTGGCACAACTTAGGTCCTAAGTAACTTAGTAAGACTTTGTCTCAACATAAAAAATAAAATAGGCTGGGGATGTGGCTCATTGGTTAAGCAATCCTGGGTTCAATCCCCAAAACCAAAAATAAATAAAATGGGATTCTCCCAAAACCAAAAATAAATAAAATGGGATTCTAACTAAATGTTGGTATGGTTGATTATCTATTGGCCTAGCTCTATCCCAGGCGTTTGTACTTTACCATGAGACTTTATTTTATCCTGTAGATCATAGCAGTTCTTTGCTTTGACAGCCCAGTCAATTAATGAATAACTTCTAATACTCCAAGATAACACTTTTGATGTGCTGATTTTTTTTTTTTTTTTTGTCAGCCTAACTGTTCTATAGGTAAACAAAGCTGTGGTTTTGTGGGTATGTTAAGTTTTTCTCAGAGCATTCAGGTACCATTCCAGCACTCTCTCAGGATGTCTAGATTCTCTGAGTGTTGCTGACCATGGTATGAACAAAAGTGCTGTGTGCCAGCAGTTGCACTATCGTGGTGAGATTAGTGAGATAGTATATGAATATCTGTAACTTTCAGATGTGGTGTAGAAAGGAATTAATTCATGAAGAAAGAATAGAGAAAGGCACATCTCATCATTAAAAAGAGTTTAAGTTTAAATAGTTCTTTTTTGTTCATCATAGAGATATTTGATTAAATGAAGTCTGCATATAAAAGTGCATCTTTGGAAGTTTTGTTAGCATGAATTGCCATTAACAGTGATTTCAGTGTAAGCCCTTTAGAAACCTGTTATCCATTCAGTCTGCACTGAAGTTTGTCACTGTCATGCAGAATTCTGGTGATGATGAGAAGGTGGAGTGACTCCTCCCAATTTTCTGCTTTGACAAGGCTCTTAGACCTAGAAATGGGATGAGCAGGCAGCTGCATGGTACCTCTTAACATTGAGATATGTGCTCTTTTTAAGTCTGACCTCCTAATCTGCCTTTGGGATGTGCTACTGGTGTCATTACTAACATCATCGTTAGTACAAACCCAAGGAACTAATTCTCTCACCTTCCTTTCCCCTGCAGATGATCCCAGCCCTAGGCTCACTGCACAAGCTCAGGTTGCTGAGGATATTCTGGACAAATACCGGAATGCCATTAAACGGACCAGCCCCAGTGAAGGAGCAATGGCAAACTATGAAAATGCAGGTGATAATCATGATAAAGATTTGAACAGTCATTTTTACCATAGTAATAAAGATAAATCTTTTAAGTACCCTTTAAAAAATAGCTAGAGAATCAATATACTATTTTAAAATTACAAACTTGATAAAATTGATGTCCCTCTCTGTACTCTCCCACTAAGCCTGGGCAGGTGCAGATGTTCAGATGCCTGAGTCATCATCCCATGAATCCTGGAGTCACTGCCCAGAGTGACTGGTACATGCTTTAGCAGGAGGGAGGAGATTATTTTACAACTGCCTATAGAACTGTAATTTCATACAGTTATCTCTCTTCAGGTAGCTGACGCAGCACTCTCTTAGGTTATCCATTGTTGCTTGGTTCTTATTTTTTAAATGATTATGTTTTTCTCACAGTAGAATATTGAATAATTTGTCAGAAAAATATGACACAGTCCTCAAGATAAATTAAAGGAAAACAAAAGTGTATGAAAGCTTAAGTAGTGTCTGCATCCATTTATGCTTATGTGTGCTAGGAGTATCTTCTAGAAGAATCTCCAGGAAACTGGGAATATGAATTAGCTCTGAGAAAGACTATAGGGGCCTGAGAGGGAGTCATGGGAAAAGAGAATTTCCACTTTTCTATTCTGAACGTTCGTATATCTTCTATGTAAACATTACAATTATTAACATTTTTTCTATATGTTTTTCCATTTTTTCCTGAAGCATTTGAAATTTTCTCTGAATAATAAGAATGTTTTCCTATAAAAACACAGAATCTTCCTTATATTCAGGAATTTTTTTATTCCCTTTGATTTTATGTTGTTTTATGTATGTTTATGTTCTATTTTTTTAACTTTTCTTTTAATATTTATTTTTCTTTTTAGTTGTAGTTGGACACAATACCTTTGTTTTTATTTATTTATTTTTATGTGGTGCCAGGGCCCCACATGAGCTAGGTGAGCTCTCTACCGCTGAGCCACAACCCCAGCCCCTATATTTCTATTTTTTAAAAATTTTTTTAGATGTGGATGGACCTTTATTTTATTCATTTATTTATATGAAGTGCTGAGAATTGAACCCAGTGCCTCACACATGCTAGGCAAGTGCTCTAGCATTGAGCCACAACTCCAGCACCTGTTTATCTGTATTCTTGATTGACTAATTAAAAACACAACAGGTAGAGGGACCCACAGATCTGGCTTTTCTGTGGTAGTCCTCTTGCTCTTTGTTGGGTGTGGTGAGAGGGCTGTGGGGGAAAGGTCTGGAAATCCATGTGCTTGGTCCACCTCAGCCATTGTGCAACAAAGGGATGTAGAACCAGCAATTTTTTTTGACTGGGAAGGAGTCCATGTCTCTAAAGTGAATTATTATGTAAAATGACTTTTGAAGATTTTGAGTTTTGTGGTTCAGTGATTTTGATTATGGAATATTAACTTTATTAATTCAGACTTTCACTGTTTTGGATTAGGATTGTGATAAGAATTTAAAACCATGGCTAAGGCTGTAGCTCAGTGGTAGAGCGCTTGCATGAGGCACTGGGTTCTATCCTCAGCACCACATAAAAAATAAATAAAGATAATTGTTACTTTGTATAGAACCAGAGATATGAAAAAAAAATTGTGCTCTATATATGTAATATGAATTGTAATGTCATATATAACAAATTAGAATAAAAAAATAAAAAAAAAGATAAGTGTTCCCATCTACAACTAAATAAAAAAAAGAATTAAAACCATTCCCAGCATCTGCTCTCATGATACATTATTGTTCCTTTAACCATTTGGTCAAATGTTTTGAGTTTTTTCTTCTTTCTATTTTATCTTCTGAAGAACTCTTACTCTAAGATATTACTAATTTAGGATTGAGTTGCTCTGAATTACCTACTAGTACCAATACCAGAATATTACAAATTAATATAACTATTCTTTTCTCGGTGATGGGTTTTGGTATCCAGAGGTCATGGGTGATGGTGAAAGTGCTCATGATTCTCCTCGGGATGAAACACTACAGAACATCTCAGCTGATGATCTCCCAGACTCTGCGAGCCAAGCAGCCCACCCTCAGGATTCAGCTTTTTCTTATAGGTATTTCTTTTGTAGTATTTGGGACTTTGGGGTTTGGGCTTTTAATCATTATTGCAGTCAATTCAAATGATTCATTAATTCATTTTAATAATACATTTATGAAACAGATAAGAATGAAATAGTTACTGAGAAGACTTGCTTCAGTTCTGGATGTCATGTATCAAAGACAATAATTCAGAGATTTAAAAAAAAAAGACTCATATGCCCACATAAAACACATAAGCAAACAAAACAAGTTGCAGTGCTCCTGCCTGTGCAAAGCTATGAGTGTGTGTGGCACACATCAGGAGAGGGCATGGGTAGTTTGGAATCGCCCTGCACACAGTGATAGAGTAACTCACTGTCTCAGTAAACCTCTCTTTTTGTCATCATCCTCATTATGTGGGCAGGCCTCTATTTCTAATAGGGCTTGAGAAAGAAAATGACTTCAGGGTTCTTTGATAGCAATCCTCAGACAAGAAGCCTCAGCTTTAAAGCACTAGTTATCCCTTGTGGAATTGCAAAGTCCGGTGTCCTGTGTCTCCCTCACCCTCACCCCCACCCCCACCCCCACCTCTCTCTCTTTTACATTTTTTTTTTTTTATTTTGATACTGGGGATTGAACTCAGGGATGCATTGAGACAGGTTCTCACTAAGTTTAAGTTGCTGAAGCTGGCCTTGCACCTGTGATCCCCCTGCCTTATTCTCCTGATTTGCTAGGATTACAAATGTATGACACTGCACTTGGCTTAAATTTTTATTCCAGAAATTTTCAAATAGATACAATGATGTACCCATTATCCAGATCCAACAGTTACCAACACATAACCAGTATTATTCCATATTTACCTCCTCCCAGTTATTTTAAGGAAACTCTTCCTTAAAATAATATATATTATTATATTTATATATTAAAATAATATATTATTATATTTTTGCAAAAATATTTGTAAATAAAATTTGCTACTGGGTTCAGTGGCAGACACCTATAATCCCAGCAGCTCAGAAGGTTGAGGCAAGAGGATCTCAAGTTCAAAGCCAGCCCCAGCAACTTAGTGAGGCCCTAAGCAACTTAGTGAGAATCTGTCTCAAAATTTAAAAAATTAAAAGGACTGAGAATGCGGCTCAGTGGTTAAGTGCCCCTGGATTTAATCTGTAGTACCAAAAAAACCAAAAAACAAAAAAACAAAAAACCGATCTTTTTGGAACTTTCCATATTTTTTTCCTACAGTATAATTGGGGGAATAGCAGATAGAATTACCTTCCAGCATGACTTACTTTCTAAAACTCATCAAGTGACTTTACCATTATGTATTTTATAATATTTTTGGCAAATGAGGTGAATGTTACCTCATCTTGATATCTACATTTCTCATTTTATAGGAAGAAATCCAGTAGAGAAAGACTCAGAGCTAGCATGAGGTGGACAAGTGACATCCTACAGAGGAGGCACACTCTCTGGCCTTTCTCTAAGGTGTTCAAATTCCTTTATCTAGATAGCAGATTTGATTATTCTGAAGACATTCTGGTCTGTGACCCACAGGACCAGAAAAGACCATAGGCACTAACAAATAAGAGAGCCTCAATACTTCCCCGTTAGGGAGAGCTGCATTGCTGTGGAGGGTAGCCCCTAGCTGAGGAGGGCTCAGCTACTGGGTGGAAGTAGGTGGTTCAGCATTTGGAAGTTAAGAGGAATCCAATACAAAAACTCTCAAGCAACAGAGCAATAAAAAGGGTTTCTTGTCAGTAGGCAAGTTTATATTGTGGCAGGACCAGAATTTTTCAAGAGATGCAATAGAAGGTGTTCTTGTGTGAGTACTGGGGTGAGCTGGCAACCTCTCTGGCACATATGCTGTCTGGTTCTCCTGAGTTCCTGATGTAAAACTTAGCATGTGATGGAAGGTCAGAAAAGGTTTGTTTGACTGATTCAGGTGACCCTATGGAGAGGTCCTTGCCCAGAGCACTTTTATAACCTTGTTCTTCAGGTAATTAGAAGTGTGTTCTTTCAAGCGAGAGTGAGATGTAAGTTAAAATTATTTTTTTAGGGGGCTGGGCGTTTAGCTCAGTTGGTAGAGTGCTTGCCTCCTGTGCCCAAGGCCCTGGGCTAAATCCCCAGCACCACCACCCCCTCAAAAATATATATATAAATGTGTGTGTGTGTGGGATTGTATTGGATTCCTCTTAACTTCCACACACTTGTGGGGCTGGGGTTGTGGCTCAGTGATAGAGCATTCACCTAGCACATGTGAGGCACTGGGTTCAATCCTCAGCACCACATAAAAATAAACAAAATAAACATTTGAAATATT
Organism: Urocitellus parryii; assembly: GCF_045843805.1. NCBI lineage: Eukaryota > Metazoa > Chordata > Mammalia > Rodentia > Sciuridae > Urocitellus > Urocitellus parryii. The sequence continues at coordinate 201,910,161 of NC_135534.1, forward strand.
TGAATCCTGAAGTAGCATATTTATTCATAAAGTAAATTAAAAAATTTTTCGGCTGTAGATGGACATAATACCTTTATTTTGTTTATTTTTGTGTGGTGCCAGGATTGCATGCTCAGGAAGTGCTCTACCACTGAGCCACAATCCCAGCCCTCATACAGTAAATATTTACAAAATATGATCATTTCTGGGTGAGGAGTTAGCTCAGTAGTAGAGCACATGCTTAGTATGTACAAGGCCCTGGGTTTGATTCCTAGCACCACAAAAAAGAGAAGTGACCATTCTGGACAAAGAAATTAATGTGTTTTGTACCCATTATTCAGAGATGCGAAAAAGAAACTGAGGCTTGCTCTTTGCTCTGCGGACTCTGTTGCCTTCCCAGTGTTAACCCATTCAACAAGAAACGGATTACCAGACCATACAGACCCAGAAGGCAAGTTGGTGCTGGATAGTTTAGTTTCTTCTGTATTTACAGCTTGAACCAATGAAATTGCCAGTATTTCACTCTTTGGCTGTATTAATATTCCATGGTTCAACTTAACACATTTGTTTTCATGTCACTTAAGGGCACTTTGATTACTGATAGTTTATCAATTTTTTTTTTTTTTCTAAATGGCAGTGGCACTACTGCTTAATTTTGGTGATAAATGGTACAGTAGAATTAATGTCCCGAATGCCGGGGACAGTGTATATATAAGCTTATATAAACCCATGGAAATTCTTATAGTAATGTAATTCTCATTTTTTTATTTAGACAATGAAATTGTATGCTTCTTAAAAGTTCAGATAGCTGAAGCAATTAATTTACAAGATAAGAACTTAATGGCTCAACTTCAAGAAACAATGCGTTGTGTATGCCGTTTTGATAATAGGACATGTAGGAAACTGCTGGCATCCATTGCTGAGGACTACAGGTAACATACCCAACCCATTCAACAGACCTTCTCAGCAGCAAGTGTTTTCTTTTTAGTCCTTGTTTCACAAACCAGTCTAGGCCTACTACCAAGTGCATGTCTATGTTTACCTGGATATAGATTTCTAAGCTACGCACTCCAGAAATGTAGTTACAAATGAGCAGCTCTTCCTAATAGAGAAGTGCAGTTTATGTCAGCTTTGCACAAAAACAGTAAAGAGGTTTGTCTAGATTGTGAGGCTAGGATAACTAGTTTATTACTTTCCTTTTTAAGGGACATTAGTAAATACTACTTTAGTGGACTAGAGAAGTGGTAGTAGATTTTTTTTGGCTGCCAGCTGATGGTTATGGGGAAGAGTGTAACTGAGATGCACGGGCAGTGTGGAGGCCTCATGTCCTAGTAGACAAGCTCCACATTAACACCATAAGCAAATAGCTGGTGGGGAGTGTTTAATGAACTAGTTTGTATAGCTTGTATTTTGTTGTTATTTTTAATCATCACCATTTTCTTTTTTGTATGGGGGGGGTGATGGTTGGGGATTGAACTACTTCTGGGCTGTATCTCCAGCTATTTTTTTTAAATTTTTATTTTGAGATAGGATTTCACTATGTTGCTCAGGCTGGCCTCAAACTTGTAATCCTCCTACCTCAGCCTCCCAAGTGAGCTGGGATTATAAGTGTATAACACCATGCCCAACTTATTTTCAATTTTCTGTAACTGTTCATTTCCTGTTAAGTAGGAGGTGCTACTAGTGGGGAGACCGTGCTCCAGTATAAAATAGACCTAGAATCTGAAGAGCCTTAGTAATATTCACTGAGTTAGGGAGCTAAACATTCAGTTCAAAAGATACTGTTCATCACAGACATGCACAATTTATGCTGCCAGCTCAAGAAAAACAGGATTCTGTTTCTTGAGCTGGCAGCATAAATATTCCCCAGTACATTTGTCTGTAGCCTGACATGCCAATTTGTAAAGCCAAAGTTTATGAAGTGAAAAAAATTGGAACTCTTAGTCATAAAAAAAAAACAGTAAGCACTGTACATATCTGATGTCCTGCAAAGCATTTTTCCTTTTAGGAAAAGAGCCCCATATATCGCTTACCTCACTCGCTGTCGACAAGGACTGCAGACTACGCAGGCTCACCTGGAGAGGCTCTTGCAAAGGGTTTTACGGGACAAAGAGGTAGCCAATCGATATTTTACCACTGTCTGTGTGAGGTTACTGCTTGAGAGCAAAGAAAAGAAGATCAGGGAATTCATTCAAGGTAACTACTGTTAGAAGAAGCATGTCTTCAACCATTTATTATTAGGAAGATTGGGAAAATTTGTTTTGTTTTGTTTGCTAGCTTGTGTAAGTACCTGCATGCTTTAGACCAGCTCCTTAAATACCCAGTTAGTTTGTGGATTCTTTTTTTTTTTTTTTGATGGTGTTGGGGCTTGAACCCAGGACCTTGTGCTTGTGAGGTAAGCACTCTACCAACTGAACTATATCCCCAGCCCCTGTGGATTCTTAATAATTACACTTTGATATCAAATCTCTAAATTTCTTTTTCTCCTGGATTGAATATCAGTTTATTTAAAAAATTGGGGAAGTTGGTAAAACTTTGGATTCACACAATTTTTCTCATTTTTACAAACAACATATTTTTAAACAAACTCATTGGCACATAAATATTTAGGTATTTCTTACTCTTTCCTGATTTTAATGACTTGGCTGTGTATTGTCCTAAAATAAACCACTCCAAAACCTTTAGGCTTTAATGTCTGTATCACTAGCAATTAAAATGATTTTAGGGGGCTGGGGATGTGGCTCAAGCGGTAGCGCGCTCGCCTGGCATGCGTGCGGCCCGGGTTCGATCCTCAGCACCACATACCAACAAAGATGTTGTGTCCACCGAGAACTAAAAAATAAATAATAAAAATTCTCTCTCTCTCACTCTCTCTTTAAAAAAAAAAAAAAAAAAAATGATTTTAGGGGCTGGGGTTGTAGCTCAGTGGTAGAGTGCTCACCTCGCATGTGGAAAGCAGTGGATTTGATCCTCATCACCACACTTGTTGAGGAAACAAGAAACATAAAAACTGGGCTGGGGATGTGGCTCAAGCGGTAGCGCGCTCGCCTGGCATGCGTGCGGTCCGGGTTCGATCCTCAGCACCACATACCAACAAAGATGTTGTGTCTGCCGAAAACTAAAAAATAAAAATATTAAAAAAAAAAAAAAAAAAAGAAACATAAAAACAAAATAGAGGTATTGTGTCCATCTACAACTACAAAAAAATATTTTAAAAACGAATTTTAATACATTGGTCCCCCCTTATCTGCAAGGGATATGTTCCAAGACACCCCCCCCCCGCAGATGCCTGAAACTAGGTCTAATACTGATCTCTATATGCTATACCTATAACCTATAATGAGATGCCTACCAAGAAATAGCTTGCAATTCAAAACTTATGAATTGTTTATTTCTAGAATTTTCCATTTAATATGTTGGATTGAAGGGAAATGAAACAGGAAAATGGGGAAGTTCTAAAATTTCCTTTTTAAGTTTATTCATATGATGTATTTTAAAAATTATTGTTTGTGCATTGGAGATTTTCAGAAACTCACAGCAGCTGATGATAAAACTGCTCAGGTAGAAGATTTTCTACAGTTTCTTTATGGTGCAATGGCCCAGGATGTCATATGGCAAAATGCAAGTGAAGAGCAGCTGCAGGATGCTCAGCTGGCCATCGAACGAAGTGTGATGAATCGCATTTTCAAGCTTGCCTTCTACCCTAATCAGGATGGGGATATCCTTCGTGATCAGTGAGTGCTTCTGTGTTGAGTGCCTGTGCTGGATGTGTGTATCAGGTAGCCCCATACTTTAGGCAAGCCGTACCTGTGGTTTAGCATCTGATAATAAAGGAAATGTCTCAGTTATCATTTTTTACCCATGAGAGTTACGCAATTCAAAAGAATGATAAGTAGGACATGGAGGGGCTTATCTGTAATCCCAGATGCTTGGGGGACATACATGAGGAAGATGACAAATTTGAGGCCAACAAGGCCCTGTCTCAAAAAATTAGAAAAAGGCCTGGGATATAACTCAGTGGTAGTATATACTTGTGTAGTATACATGAGGTCCTATGTTCAATCCCCAGCACCACCAAAAATAATAATAATAATAACAATTTAAAAATAATAATAAATACCCAGTTTTCAGGAAGGTCATCAGGCTGGCAAGTATATGAATTTGTGTGGCCTTTTTGGAAGGCACAGCTTTGTATTCTCCCTCAAATGTTTTTCCCTGCTTTCTCTGTCTGATTAACTCTTATTTATCATTCACATTTCAATTCAAGCATCATTTCCTTGGGAAACTTTTCCTGACTAGCTTAAATTCCCTTAGGGCTGTCTCAGGCCTAGTACTTGCATTTATTGTTATTTGCCATTTATTTAAGTCAAGGTTTCTCAACCCAGCACTACTGACTTTTGAGATCAGGCAGTTCTTTGTGAAGACTAGGCTGTCCTATAGATGTTAGGGTGTTTGGCAGCATTCCTGCCTGAACACCCTAGGTGTAGTAATGCCCAACCAATTGTGACAACCAAAAATGTTTTCAGACATTGCCAGATGTCTCTGGGGAATGAAATTCTCTCCTGTTCTTCTTCTTTTTTTAAATTTTGTTTATTTTTATTTTTTATTCTACTTTGTTATATATAACAGCAGAATGCATTACAATTCATATTATACATATAGAACATAATTTTTCATATTCCTGGTTATATACAAAGTATATTCACACCATTTGTATCTTCATACATGTACTTAGGGTAATGATTTTCTCCTGTTCTTGATTACTAGTTTGTGTAATCATTTGATAAATGCTCTCTCTCCTACTGGATTGTCCCTTCTGTGAGAGAATGAATGTCATCGCATCAAGCACGTGTCTGGCTTCTAATATGTACTCATTATAGATTTATTAGGAATGAACAGTTATATATTTGACTATCAACAAATATCAGCAATTATATGGTATGTGAGTTATGTCTGAATAAAAGTGTTTTAGAAAGTAATATTGAGAGCTTGGGATGTAGTTAAGTGGTAGAGTACAAAAGGACCTGGGTTTGATGCCTACTGCAAAAATATTAAATAAGAAGTAATCCCAGTGGCTTAGAAGGCCAAGGTAGGAGATGGTAAGTTCAAGGCCATCCTTAGGAACTTAGCGAGGCCCTAAGCAATTTAGCAAGACCCTATCTCAAAAAATAAAAATTAAAAAAAAAAAAAAAGGCAACCGCCATCCCACTCCCACCCTCCCCCCCAAAAAATGTAGAATAGTGACATTGGGTATTTTGGGGATTGAGACTATGGAGGAATTATCATTTTCATTATTACTCTTCTTAATTTTCCTGAGTACTGCTCTTCAGTCCTACGTTTGCCCTAAGTGTTTTATCCGTTATTACTCTTTTTTTTTTTTTCCTAAGTACTGCTCTGCAGTCCTACTTTTGCCCTAAGTGTGTAACAGTTATCTCCATGCTTCCCAGCCCAGTAACTAATAGGGGTCTGTGCAATAGGATCTCAGAGAAGGGTTATTAATAGTTTATGCAAGTTTTGTTTTTGTGGGATGCAACCCAGGGCCTTATGCATGCTAGGCAAACACTCTCTACTGAGCTACACCCCCAGGCCTACAGAAATTTTAAGAGGTTGCACATAAATTTGAGAGAATTCACATTCTTGTGAAATCACTTAGAGTTGTTCCAACTTGCCTCTCTCATGTGTTCTTCATCTCCGAGGTTGTTAGCCTACCCCAGGGCCTTTTCTCTCTCCAGAGCACCAATTTCTGGTGTTAGGCATGGAATATAGAATGGGATATTAAAGTTACATTTACTGCAGAGAACAACTTTGAAGCAGACTATTCCTACCCACTCCTTCATGGCATTTCTGCAGGTTTAAAGACAATAAACAGTGTCTGGATCTTTCCAGATACTGGAAGTCAAGAAGCTATTCTAGCTCCTGCTACTGAGGCAAATCCTATACCTTTAAATCCTGTTTTCACATACAAAGTGTGGGACTGGTGAATGGCAGAGTCCCTTCTCCATCTGAAAGCCTGATCTTTGGTTTCCGGCTCTTGATCCTTCTTACTTTCTCTCACTTTCTTCTTTTTCCTCTCCTTTACTAAGCAGTGTGTTCAAGCTAAGGGCTCTCTCCTCTGTTCCTTGGAATGCTGTCCTAGTCCAGGAAAGGAGGATTCCCCTACCCCATCTGCATCCCCACAGCTCATTTGGCATTTCTAAGCAGATCCTAAATCTGAACCTTTTCTGATAAAAAAGAAAATTTATGGCCATGAGAGTCTCAACTGTACTTGTAATCTGCATATATAAATAAGTCTAAAATACTTTGAGTGTTTTGAAAAAAATTGACTGGCTTTTTTATGCCTTATTTTCTGAAATGTATATTTACATTTGCATTTTGGTTTTCAGGGTTCTTCATGAACATATCCAGAGATTGTCTAAAGTAGTGACTGCAAATCACAGAGCTCTTCAGATCCCAGAGGTAATACAGGTTTATTTACCATGGGTTACATGTTAACTAAGCTGCATGGTGTACCATGTGCATATTACCACTATGTCAGGGAACTGTAGTGTGATAAAATAGAAAGCACCGTTTGTACTAGATACTCTTTACTCTGTCATGTTCCCAGGGTTAAATTTCCCTGGCATAGAAAGGGCCCTCAGTAGAGGAGAGGAGGAGAGTGCCTCCCCAGAGCTGCTGGCTTCTGTCCCAAGCCCTGCCTTCCTGGGCAGCGAGCTGTCTTGGTGTTCATTTTTTTTTTTATTTTTTTATTTTTTATTTTTATTTTTTAGTTCTCGGCAGACACAACATCTTTGTTGGTATGTGGTGCTGAGGATCGAACCCGGGCCGCACGCATGCCAGGTGAGCGCGCTACCACTTGAGCCACATCCCCAGCCCTGTCTTGGTGTTCTTACAGTCTTGTTTCCACACAGCCATCCCATTTGAAGAAGGGGCTTGTGGCACTCCAAAGAGGGTGAGGAATTTTGTTCCAAAAGAAGTAATTAAATATGGCATGGTCTCAAATTACCTTTTAGTTATTGATACTAGCATTTTTACCTGGCATACATCTCTTACAAAATAAGAAATCTGGAAAATGTCAGCTATTTGAGCTAGTTCTGGTTGTTTTTATTAAATTCCCCACAAATGAAACATTAATTGGCATAAAATTTTTAATTTTTTTTATTTTTGGATCTCATTTCAAGAACTACTGTAAGAAAGTATATATTCTTAAATTATCTTGTTTTAATAGCTTGTTCATGCTATTAAATGTACAAAAGTCCTTTTCTAGCTATTTAAGAAGAATTATTGGGGCTGGGGACGTGGCTCAAGCGGTAGCGCGCTCGCCTGGCATGCGTGCGGCCCAGGTTCGATCCTCAGCACTACATACAAACAAAGATGTTGTGTCTCCGAAAACTAAAAAATAAATATTAAAATTTTCTCTCTTTCTCTCTCTCTCTCTCTTTCTAAAAAAAAAAAAAAAAGGATCATTGAAATTTTATGAATTCTTGGTTCTTTGTTATTGGATACCCTTTCTATTAATGTATATCTGTGTTGCTCTATTTTAAAATACAAAGTATATTACATAAACATTTAAAAGATAACCATAATCTTGGGTGGAAGGGGAAGGACCTGAAGTCCAGTTTTACTGAAGAAAGAGGAAAGCAGCCACCTTAGCCTGTCCCTGACTTGGGTTGGAGGTTGCCATGGTCACTCCAACAGATCATTGCCCTTGTATTGAGGGTCTGTTATTATCTGTGGTCTCACTTAGGTTTATCTTCGGGAAGCACCGTGGCCATCTGCACAATCAGAAATCAGGACAATAAGTGCTTATAAAACCCCCCGGGACAAAGTGCAGTGCATCCTGAGAATGTGCTCTACAATTATGAACCTCCTGAGCCTGGCCAATGAGGACTCTGTCCCTGGAGCTGATGACTTTGTTCCTGTGTTGGTGTTTGTGTTGATAAAGGTGGGTCTCTTACTACTATCAGTTAAAGAGTTTAGGTGGCATCCTGAGTAGGGTGGCACAGGGCTTAATGTGGTGTAGTGTTAGAGACCTGGACTCTTCTCCATCTCAAATCCTGTGTTATCCAGAAAGAAAGTGTATAATGTCAAGATTTGTTCTGTTTAGAAGTCACAGTTTTCAAAACAAAGCAAGAGAGGATCAGTTCCTAGATGAACATTTTCAGTATCTAAGTAGTTTATAGGAAACTAAGTAGTTTATAGGAACTATAGGAGTTCTTTTTTTTTCTTCATTTTTTTTTTTTTTTAGTTGTAGATGGACACAATACCTTTATTTCACTTATTTATTTTTTTATGTGGCACTAAGGATCGAACTTAGTGCCTCACACATGCTAGTCGACCACTCTACCGCTGAGCCACAAACCCAGCCCAGTGCCTATAGATCTTTTTTTTTTTTTTTTTTTTTTTTTAAGACCTTTCTGAGTTTACAAGAGAACTTGGGGCTAGGAAGGTCTTATTTTTTTTTTTTTTTTAATATTTATTTTTTAGTTCTCGGCAGACACAACATCTTTGTTGGTATATGGTGCTGAGGATCGAACCTGGGCCGCACGCATGCCAGGCGAGCTCGCTACCGCTTGAGCCACATCCCCAGCCCCCTATAGATCTTAATTGGGGCTTAATGTGTCATCCTTGAGTGAATGAAAACAGGTTCTTTTTATTGTACTTTTGTAATCTTCTTTCACATGGAATTCTTTATAATGGTTGTTAAATAGACCACCAGATTTACCAATCACTTCTCTCTTCTTTGAGCCTCTTATTTTATAATTATACTTCGTTATTTTAAAAAGTATTGACATCTTTTGTCTTTTTTTTTTTTTTTAATGGTGCTAGGAATTGAACCCAGAGCTTTGTGCATGTGAGGAAAGCACTCTACCAACTGAGCTATATATCCCTTTGTCTTTCTTTGAACTCTAAAATTGCAGTTCACTTAAACATTTTATTTTGAACATTTTGGGTGTGACCATGCAGTTTGGGTGCACACAGCCCCAGGTGACATCACTGAATATTAGCACACCCCAGCCGCTGATATCTAAAGTATGTCTGACATATATCTTCCTAATCTTTAGTATTGGTGATATTTCTGCAACTGAAACTTTTGGCTCAGAGTCAGAAACCCCACACACAGGCAGGTGCAACTTCTCCTGGCCTTTGCTGTTCTCTATTCTGAGTGTGATCTGGCTAGTCCTTCTGCAGAGCCATTTTGAACAGATTTTAAGGAAGGGGGCTCAGCTTATCGTCTTATTAACTATTTAATAGCATATGTCCTTTCTGTTAATGTGAAAGAAAGTGAACAAACAGAAGATGTTCTGTGTCCCCTCTTGGCTATAGGGGGCACATTACCTTTTTTATTTATTTATTTTTACTCTCAGCTGATTCTACCAGGACTTCCTAACCAGATATTATCAGTTAGCCTACAGCATTTATTTTCTTATCTAACTTTCTGGAATCCTTGACTGTTGAAGAAGATTATGGAGATTAGTTCAGTCACCTGAAGGGCTACCAAGATTAGGTGATTTGCCAGGATGGAAGGCTCTGGGTAGTTCAGCTAGAATTAGAACCCAACTGTCTTTCCAGTATATTGTTTATAGATTACTTCCAAAAAGCAATTTAGGGTTTAGTTTCAAAAGGACTGGTATTTCTTTCTCACACACACACACACACAAAAAAAAAAATTTAAAGAACACATGCTAAGATGACTTGGGCAGAGCTTAGCATCTGAGTAATTGACTTGTTCATTTTTCACTTCTCTAGGCAAACCCACCTTGCCTGCTGTCCACTGTGCAGTACATCAGCAGCTTCTATGCCAGCTGTCTGTCTGGAGAAGAGTCCTATTGGTGGATGCAGTTCACAGCAGCAGTAGAATTCATTAAAACCATTGATGACCGAAAGTGACCAAGACAAAGGCCCACCATGGCAGCAGACTGTTAGTCAGGCAAACAGATCTCTAAGAAAATGCAGCAGCTGCTTTGAAGGCTGAAGATTGTTTTTGTATAATATTGTACAGCATTCAGACATTTTAAAACAGATCTTTACTAAAACAGATTAATGAGCTAACAAGCAGGTTCTCTTTTCTTTGGGCTCTTTTCCTTTCTAAGTTGCATATTTAATTTTCTTGTCCCCAAGTAGAGAATAGTACTGCAAAAAGGGACCACATTTTTTCAGGTATTTTGAAATATTGAAAAACAGAACAGAATCTCTTAAGGAATTCCTAGACATCCATTCATGGATACCCCATTCTTTCCTATTGTTTTAAAAAGAACAGTACACCTCTTTTAAGATGCTGTCTTATATGCATCTAATAGAAGAAAGATACCAGCTGCACTGAGGGTTATAATAGTGGTGCATTTGTGGCATTATCTATAAATACACTCACCTAAGTTGAAAAGCTAAGAAGGAAATGTAAATATAATATATATTTATATTTGATGTAATATGGACATCTTCAGATTCTAATAAACAAGGAATATTGCTGATAGTAGGTTGTGAAAAACCCTCTTGTGAAATGGTTTCCTTGACAAAATTTAAGCTGAGCTTAAAAGCAAAAAACAGAAATATTTATTAAAGTGTCATACAGGTCATTGAACTCTTAGATGTGGAGTCTGATGAGGAGTCTGGAAGTCCCTGAGGAGGTCATGTAGGCACAGCATTCTGTGGAAGCACGTGAACCTGCACTCCTAAGAGACAGACTCTCTAGGTGACATAAAAAGGAACAGTAGACAGCCAAGATATCAGTGTGGTACTTCTCATCTAAAATACTAAATATGCTATAGAAACCCCAGACAGAGCTCCTTATAAACCTTTAATTGTAATATATTTTTGATGATTATTCACATTGAATGCACAGACCAGGAATTCAGTGAATGTCATTTTTTTTAAAACTAATTTGTATTGTCTGCTCTAGTGATACAGGTTTTACTAGTGATAAACTATTTTAACCAACCATACTATTCTTATGGAAAAAAAAATCTATTTTGACAGGTTTCTGTGCCTTTATTTCCCTATTCTGAAAAAAAGTAACGTGTTTCAGTAGTTTGGTTTGAATTGTGTATTGATAATTAATCAGGAATGGGCTTTGGTGTCCGAGCAACTGGCCCAGGAGGTACACCAAAGCTTCAAGCACAAATCTTGTACATAGGCCATCACCAACTTGTTCTGCTTTGTATGTTTCCTAAACATGTTTATCTTCTAACAAACACAATCCCATTGAGCCCCTCATTGCTGGCAGCAATTTTAGGCATTTGTTTTTAAGGGAACTGTGACAACTAGCCATGAGCAGGTGGATACAGAAGCTGTCTGCTCTCTTCTTGAGATCTCTGTGTCTCCTAATGCCAAAAGAAGCTGGATTTTTTTTCATGCCTCCACTTCTTGCTCATTTATTTTAAAACACCCAAATAATAAGTTATACATAGGAGTGTGGGATGTGGTTTCTGTCTTTTAGGGAAAGATCAAAATTAAATTAGTACTACAAAATGTCCTTTTGAATGTTAGGTCAAGAAATCCATGTACAGGGCTGGGAAGTCACTCAGTGGTAGAATGCTTGCCTGGCATGCTCAAAGCCCAGGGTTCAAGTCACAGCCCCACACACAAAAAACAAGTGAATTTGGGGGCTGTAGTTATGGCTCAGAGGTATAGCACTTGCCTAACATGCATAAGGCCTTTGTTCCAATCTCCATCACTGCAAAAGAAAAAAAATCCATGTAGAAAGCCATGTGCTTCATGGGCTGTCGCTCACTAACAACCCTGCTTGAGTATTAGAAGTCACAACCCATCATAAGTACATTATAAGACAAACTGTATGACATGACTTCTGAGACCTAGATGGGGGTCCGTTTACTTCAGCATTTGATTGAGTAAATGTTAGTCAACTGAAGACTTAGAAGAGTTGGATTCATTGTTATGGGACTTAAATCATAAATCAATGAAAGATTTTTTTTCCTCTACTATGGTAGCTAAATATATTCCATGTTTTATCACTGTGGAAATAAATATGAAGATGTGGACATTGCACCAGGGTTCTTTTCTGTGGAAGAGAGGTGGTGGATTTGGGGTGTTGGGCTACATTGCAGGCAAGAATTGGGGTTCTGCAGTGCTCAAGCAGTATTGACGTAGAACCGTTGATTCAGAAGCTGACCAAGAAGCATAGGACAGCCGTTCCAGGGACGGCTCCCCCTAAAGTCCCTTTCAGGAGCAGGGGGACTTCATCATTAACCATCACCTCTCTGGGTTCATGATAGTATTTCTTAAAGTGTTGATTTCTGAATCAGTTAAGTTATTCTCTGTATGGCAATGACAGTATGTGAGACAGAAAAATGACTATTACGTTTGGGGAGGAAAGAGGAACAGTTGTTCTTCAAGGCTTTTTTACTACCTTCTAATACTTGTTTTACATGAAGGATTAGTGCAAAGGTACAAAATCACCATTGGGAACATCCAGGAGCCACCAGTTATTATACAGAACTTACAGAGTTAATGCACATTCTATGGAGATACAATAGCTCAGCTCACTGCAGTCTCATGGAATTTTCTTAAAGAAAAGAAAAACCATTTTTGTATTAATATTTTGTTTCTGGAAGTAAGAGAAATACAGATTGAACACAGTCTTTTCTTATAAAGTTTTTTTTTTTAGGAAAAAAACCTAGTGAATATTTTGTTGTTTCTCTTCACTTTAGGTAAAACCTCAGCCATAATAATTGCTTTTTTTTTTTCCTTTATAAAAACCTGCTTAGGAAAATCTTTTATACAGATAGGTAAGAAAATTAGGCTTTCTGGGAGATTGAAAATAGCTATGATGCATGGTTTTCTTTTTCTGTTATATCCTGGAAGCCTGTGTTTAAAGTGGACTTTACAAATACATGTTCCTAAGGTGCATAAGCAGGACAACAAAAATCCAGCCGAAACAGTATGGAGCTGTGTTCTTGCCATATGAACTGGTACCTGACAGTTGCCAAACCTAGGCACCAGCTTCCTATTGCTTGCTGTAAGAATTCCAGTTTGGGCCAAGTAAAGGTCAGCTAAGTGTTTTAAATGTATGAGTCTTGAAAATGTCTTCCCTGCTGACAGTGGGTATGAAGAGGGAAGGCAGGAACATGCTTGTTCAAAGGCTGGTGAATAGTGTTAGTGGACTGCATAGACGTGATAGAAATGTAGTGCAGTTAGCGTCCTCAGCGGTGTAGCCTGGGTGGCCTTCTGCCTTTCCATCCCTGATTTGTTCCTTTGAAGAAAAATCTGTTTTCCCTCCCTTTAGTTGAGTCTATATGTAATTGTTACAATGGGGGGGGGGTGTCAGAAACCGTCTTCTTGAAACTCAAAAAACAGTTTTAGTAAGTGGATTAACAGTAATGGGGTATTTGAGATGTTCTGAATGCCAAAATTCTTGAAAGATTTGCAAGATTAGTAATTACTTTATGACTTAATGTATGTTAGAATGTAGGTTACCAAGAAGCAGGATGACCAAGAATAGCTCTATTACTCATGAGAACACTTGGAGACATGAAGGTAGATCTGCTGCAGCAGGAGAGCTGTGGTTGAGCTGCAGAGTCCTGTGGAGCAGCACGAGCCACCGCCAGAGCTCAGGATAGAGGAAGGCCCAGCAGCACTGTCCTCTCACCTTAACTCGCCTCTGCCAAGGTAATCGTCTTGTCTACCGTCTCCTCCTGTGCTTCCCCTGTACTAAAAAGCTTTGTACTGCCTCCTGTCTTGAAACTGGTAACACTTTGAAGCCTCAGTCCATGAGCTTGCACAATCTTGTATATGAACAGGAAGCCCATCCTGTCTCCCAATGTGATTACTGCTGTATGGCGTCAATCTGTAAAACTGATTAAAAGGGAGAGCAGTTTCATTCACTGGCCTTCATGTTTCCATCATCTATTTTGTATTCAGAAGCATTTCTGAAACTTTATTTGGCTTTTCGAATATGATTGATGTTCTCCATGGATTCACACTGTCCTTTTCATCTGAACATCCGAGGATACTTGTCCACATGGGACGGGAAGGAATCCAAGTGACCCAGCAGCGCTGAGAGATGGTGAACAGCCACTGTCTCTGCACACTTCTGTCTGACATTTGTAGCTATTCCTCAGCCTTAGTTCTAAATATGGAAGTGCTGTACAATATGTACAGAAGCCTGTACAACCCTTCCAGCAGAGGGTGGCTACTACTAGACAGGAGCCCCAGCTTACACAGGCCCGCTCCTCTGAGGCTTCTCACTGGTGGGCAGGTGCTTTCTCCATGTGGACTGCACTTCATTGAGAAGGAAGCATTTGAAAGCTGGCTTTGGGGTTGGTTTTCATTCATTTGATTCAGTATTAAAGTAGGTGGGAGGACTTGTCTGAAGTTGAAAGTAGAATTCAACTTTTCTTTCCAACTTGGAGCTGCCTATGTCTTGTTAGGTTTGTCCACTCAACCCTCTCTCTAGATAAGTGGCGCTGTAACTTTTCTCCAAAAGACACTGAGGCAGCTCCTCCTGCCTGCCTGAGGTGCTGCTCCGCCCTGAAGATGACCATGGAAAGCCAAATTAGGTCCGCAGCTATAAATGTGACCCCTGCCTAAAGAATTACATGAAGAGCTTATGCCTCGGTAGAGTCTTTTCTATCTGCGTAGGGTAGTGAAATGCAGTCCTCATACTTCAGAAAACATTGACCAAAAAACCATATTGGCTGGAAAATCTCTGGTTGTGAGGGCCCAGAAAATATCTTTCACATTTTGTGCTAAAATAGAAAAAGCTCAATTCTGAGTCCCTGGATCTGCTGTAGACAATGAAAATGAAGCCATGGTAATTTTATTTCTGTTAACTGTACAGAAATCAGTATATTGCTGGCTAACTGCATGAAATCTTATACTCTCTCGAAGAGTATCCAATATTATTTTTTAAAATAGATATTTTTTCATCTGCTTTCCTTACCCCCATAATTGGTAGTTTTGATAAAACTTTTGTAACCAGGGCTGTTGACAGACACTGCTTCTGACCTGACCCTCCCTGACTAAATGAATTATAATATTTTGGGGTAGGACCCAGGAATTAGTCGATTTTCTTCCAGCACACTAGGGAACTCTATCGTTGTCTCTTAGACTTCCTGTTAAGACTTTCCTGGTGTGCTTGTTGGCTTATATTGGAATCCATAGGGAGTGGCACCAGGAATCTTTAAACAAGTCCTCCAGGTGACTCTTACACTCAGATGAGTAAGAATCCCAGGAAAGCCAGCATTCATAAAGTAAGGGCCACTGTCTTCCCACCTGTATGGCCACCTGGGACTATTATTCATAGAGCTGCATGCCTGTGGTCCCATAACCATATATCAATTTCTGGGGAAATCCCAGGAATCTGCATTTCTGGTAAGGGCCCCCAGCCGACTCATACTCAGGAAAATTTGGGATTCATTACAGAATCCACACAAACACCTGGCTCCACATCCCACCAGGGACATTCATATGAATGGGAGTCGACCCTTCCAAGGGACAAGGACTCTTGCCTGCTGCAAGTCCAGTAACCCTCTAACAATGTCTCTTCACATGCTTAAGTCCACATGTTTTCTTCATTCACAATGCCTGAGTTATGTAATGCTGTCTCCTTAACCTCAAGTCACTACACATCCCAGGAGGATTGTAGTCAATGATATACACAAATTTGTTTCATCTTTTTGTCTCATTTTCCACTGTATGCTTTTAAAATGTCTGTTTCAATTGTGTCTTGTGTCCATTTGAAACCTATGTCCCCTGTTTAACAGCAGCACCAGTAGCGCAGTCCCTAGCCTCCCCCCAGTCAGTACGGGCACTCCCACTCCTGGATTTATTTGCTTTCCTCTGGCCCACCTTACATCTTAACCTCTGGTGACCCTGTTTTCCTTCTCTTGTGGCTGTTAATGGTGATAGGTGAGGCCACCTCTGCTGCTTGGATGGGTGGGAGCTTCGAGTCAACCAGGCCAGAGGAGGCAATTGTGCAGGAAAGGGTGGGAGGGAGGGGATGAGGGCCATCTGACTGGCACAGTGCAGCCAGCAATGCCCAACAAACCTCTACAGCAAGATAGGACCACACCAACAAACCTAAAGAGGTCTTGCCCCTCCCTGGATGAGGACTATCTTTTTCATTAACTGAAAAGCCAAGGGTTTCAAGTGGACGTGCATGTGCCAGGCTCAGGAACTGGAGGGTGAGTCTCATCTGATCTCTGCCAAGAAACTAAAGCAAGTGACAGCCTCTGGGAAGAGTGTTTATTGATTTTGGCTCTGTGGCCTCATGGGTCCCATGCAGTCTCTAGTTTTGTCACGTGTATCAAATCTTGAACTATTACTCCTGTGCTGGCACTTAACTGAGGGCACGTAACTGGCAAGAAGTTACCAGAGATTGCCAGGAATAAGGGGTGCTTGGACTCCTAGATAGGAAATGCTCTCCACTGAGCTGACTCCACGGGAACTTGAGTCTTTCCAATGAATACAAATTTTAGGTGCCAAGAGTCTTTCCAACCTAGCACACAGACAGCTCAGGCTGGGAAATCCTGGAAAGACACCCTTCAGACAAAGGCCAACAACACCCTGGTTGAAGGCAGCCAGCACTGGCTCTGCTCTGGTGGCCCAGGAACACCAGCACCCATGCACAGAGACATCACTCAGAGAATCTATTTTTAATTGAAAGATTCAGCTGAGAGCTTAAGTTCCATTATGATCCGTAGCCATGAATAGGAATCATGAAATGCCTGTCCTGGTTTTGAAACTTTAATCCGGAAGTTCCCTACTCATCCCTCCTCAGCTCTGGCTTGCCCTGTTTTAGCCTCTCTTTTTGGCTGCCCCCTTACCCCACCCAAATCTCCTGAGGAAACCTCTCCTGAACCTGCCTCTGCTGCACACAGTGCCCTGCCATTTCCAGGCCTCCCTTGAGCCCCTCCTAGGTGCCCTGAGAAATGAAGTCTGATCAGATTTCTCTTCTGCCTGAAATCTTTTCTGTTTGGGTTCCAGCCTACCTTTACAGTACACCCCCTCCAATTCCATCCAAGCCCCTCAAAACTGTCACCTTTAACCAAAGTGCAGCTAGGCTTTTGCTCATGTCTCTGATATGACCACCCCTACTCTGCCCCAAGTGGCCCTTCCTGGAGGACATTCCCCAGATGACCCCCTTCCTACCCTCCCCACTGGGGCATGACCCCCTCTGCCCCGAACGTATCCCTCTACACGACAGTGATACCCCTGGAACATGAGCTCTCCTGTCTCCAAATAGCAGGTGCCCCAAATGTTTGCTGATGGGGGTGATGGGTAGCTGGAGGAACTCCTCAGTGCCAGTATTCTTCCCTTCCTTCCTAATTCGGCCCCTGCCAAGTGAGGGACTTTCCCTCCTGTACCTCCCGGGCCGGGGCTCAGAAGTTCACCAAGCCCACAGCCCCTGCCCTCGCCGTGCTGGTGTGGTGGAGGCACCACCGAGCACCAAGTCTCGGCCCGCGAGAAGGCTCCACCGCGCCCCGAACCCCGGAGGTCCATGGGCACCTCGGCCGCCGCCGGGCCCGGGTCTGGGAATTCGGGGGCACATGGGGGAGTGGCCGGCTCCTGCCACGGACCCCAGCGGGTCGCGGGGTGGGAGACCTTCCTGCCCTCCTCCCCTTTGGGATCCAGGCGCCCGGTGGGCTGCCACACGTGGGTGCTGCTGGACCACGTGGAAGCGAACAACCGGGAGGAGGAAGGCTGAGACCAACGCATGGGGCAGATGACATGCCACACCCTGTCCTCTCCTATCTACTTGCAGCCGACCAGGCTCAGGACAGCCAGGAGGATACCGCATCCTGCTGGGCTGACTCCCTGATCCCACCCAAGTGTGCTTGTCCCTTTGCAGTTTGCACCCCCTTGTCTGAGGGCAGGTTCCTCCTATTTGGGGAAGTAATCATTCTCATCCTTTTTATTATTTGAGGTGGCATCTACAAACCTATGTGCTGTTCTTTTGGAAATCCTCAGATTTAACCTCATTTCAGCGTGCCACCTACCTTGCACAGGTGCTCTTCTAGAATCTCCTGTTCCCTGGATTGGTTTCTGGGTTGGCCAGCTTCCTCCCAGGGCCCTGCTTTGCTGTTCCTTGAGTGACATCTTGTGGCCAAGTATAGGTACAAACCATTGGCTGAAAAGGCAGCTTAGCAAAGGGCTCCTCCAGCCTCTGGAAGAGCAGTAAGAATTCCCAGAGGGAGGGGGCGCTCTGGGGCATGGAATCAGCCCAGCCCTTCACTAGGACAGCTCTAGACCGACCTCAGAACTGGCCCAGGTTCCCTGCTTTAAACACACTAATACACCAGGTTCCACTAATACATCAGGATCCCTTGTAGCCCATCCTGAGTTCTGGCAAATAGTCATTATTTCCATCACATTAAGCTTTTCTGTAGCAACTGAATGACAAGGTTATTATTCCAACTTCACAGGTGTTGCAAAAGCTCTGCTGCATAGCCAGTGCCTTGAGTACAGCTCTGACCTCTCTAAAAGACCTCTCTGGACACAGTCGTGAGAATCACAGGAATCCATCTGTCCCTTTCTGCAAGGAGGCGCCTGTGTTGTTAGTCACAGTCACACCTGGAACTGCAAGACCATTATTTTCATGTGCCAGGTGCAGTGTGAGTGATTACACACAATGCCTTCCAGCAAGGTCAGCATTATAAGACCCATTTTACTGAAAAGGAAGCTGAGACTCAGAAAGGGTGAAGTGGCTTATTCAAAACCTTACTGAAATAAATAAATAAATGGCAGAGCTAGGATCTGAATCGAGATCTTAAGTATTCCCAAGTCTGTATTTTGTAGTTATGATGAGATCTTGTCTGCCTTCTACAAAGCCAGCCTCACAGGACTGTGTGGGATCATGGGATCTGGGGAGGGGAAGGGGCTCTTCAAACTGTGGAGGATGCTGCCCATGACAGTTCCTATTATCCCAATCCTGGTGTGCACTTCTTGTGCATGTGAGTCTTCAAGGTCAGGGCTGAACACCCAGCATAGAGTGTGGCACTTGGAGGACATCAGCAAATCAGATTGGATTTTAGTCTCCCAAGGAGGGAAGATCCACTTTGCCAAATCCAGTACAGGTGCAATCCCAGTATCAAGGCCACAGCAAGGACAGACCGATCTACCATATTCAGAAAGAGAAGGGGTGGGTGACCTTCACCTCCTCCTTTGTTGCAGCTGGCTGGCATCTGAATTCCCCCCTGCAGGGCCCAGACAGTAGCTGGGGATCCCTTGCAGACCCTGCAGAAAGCAGCAAGGTAGGTAGAATATCAATATGGCTGTGAAGGTGGAGGGACAGATGAGAGAAAGCCTCCAGGTGACGGAGTAGAGCAGTCCCACTGGGCGGCTGCCTCCTCCCTGTGCACAGATTGAACCCATGATGAAGATGAATGGAAACCCCTTTGCTGGAAAATGTGGTTGCAATTGAGATGGCTACCTGAGCTGAGGGGTCCTCCCACCAGCCCCAAGCAGGGAAATATGAGGATTTGGAATTGCAGCAGCAGCAGTCACATGGTTATCACAGAAACTAGGCAAAACTGATCAACACCCCCAATTACAGGATAAATGATTCAGGACACCCATTAGCCTGGCAAGGATTATCGGACTCAATCATCGGCCTCGGGGGTCAGGCAGCCACTGCAACAGACAACAGCTTGCACAAGAGAAAGGCAGCCCAGATGGGTGAAGACCCCTGGCCCAGCTCAGCCCTCAGTGAGGTGGTGTTAATGACCAGACACCTTTCCTTCTATGGTTAAGGGATTTTAATGGCTGGTTGAGGGAGACGATGTGGCATTGTCTTGTGGCTTATTTAGCATCTACTACGAAAACAACCATGTGGACAGCATCCAAATCCCTCACTGGGAGGCAGGACTGATGAGGACACTGTGTCTTCATCTTTCCAGACTGAAAAATCCCAATTTTTCTCAATATGTCCACTGCAGAGCAATATGTGATCATTTGGTCACATGCACTGTAGACCAGGAAGGAAGTTTTGCAGAGATTTAATATTGTTGACAAGATTGCAGGGGGCTGGCTTAACTCACTTCAGGTGCTCTCGAAGCATTCGCACAATGGATAAGCTAATTACAAATCATGCCTATTTATTCATTCAACAGGGCCTGGGGGAAATTCAAAGAGGCAACACTGTCTTAACTTCATTCAATTTGTAGTCTGTGATTAAACGGAACACAGCTGCAAGGCCCCAGCAACACTGCCCGATTCCTGCCTTTCTCTGGATCAAGCTGACCCCTTCTCAGGGAGCCACACCTGTCCTCAAGCAGGGTCCTGTCATCCTTCTTCTGCCCCTCAGCTGCCCACGGGATGCTGTGTTTTGGGGCAAGGCCCAACAGCAGCCCTCACTTCAGCTCCCTTTTCTGTCAAGTGGGCAGTGCCCTTGCTGCAGGATTCCTGAGAGGAGTAAGGGAGATGTTGGGTGTCCCCTGGCTGTTCCAGAGTCCGGTCAGTCACTGTGTGGTGAAGTTCATTCTTTGGCCTCCTCCTCTGTCTTTGTACACTCACAGGCTGTCACTAAGTCAGAGGACCCAGGCTCATCCAGACAACCCATGGCCACAGCAAGCTTATCTACTGTCCCTTGCCCAGCACTGGATGCACATGGCCTTGCATCACCTCCTGACTACAACCCTGGGAGTCCAGACCTCCGTGCTTTGACAGGATGACCAGCCATTTCCATCTGCCCAGCACTGAGGGTTTTCCCTGGATGTGGCATCATTTAGGACTAAATCCTGACAGTCCCAGGTGAACCAGGACAGTTGGTCACTTTCACTCTTGGCACCCACGGAACTCTCCTTCCCCATTTCCTAAAATAAACCAAAAATAAGGCTAATGTTACCTTCAATCTTGAGAAACATCTGGGAGACCCAAGGTTATTTATGATCATCAATAAATGACAAGATCCAAACAGCCAATGTTTGCTCAGTATTTCTAGATTTACATGGTGTTTTTAAATCACTGGATGAGTGTTTTGGGGCTTCCTTTCTGCTTACGCTGTACTCTCTAACTGAGTCCCACTGAGTCCCATGGCAAGAGCATCGGATCCTCTTCCTTTTCCCCCATTGAGGCTGCAGACCTGGCAGCTCCTTGGATTCTGTGGCCCTCTGCTCAGCATGCAGCTTCTGCCCCTCTTTTCTGCCTTTTCTCTTAGATGCTCCCATATCTACAAGGGGTCCAAGCTGGGAAATAGGTATTAGCTTGAATTTCCTTTTGTGTGGCTCCCAAACAGTCAAACATGGGAAATCTCACAGCGTTCAGCCTAATGTAATGATGAAGTTCAGGCCAAGGTGCAATTTGAGGTAGCTTAATCTCTTTGAGCTTCAGTTTCTTATCTGAAAAATGGGAATCTTAATAGCTTCTGCTTCCCAGTGTTGCTGATGAGATTAAATGAGATGATTCACATTTGGCCTTTTGACAGTGTCTGGCTCATAGTAGGCATTCTCTCTATTGGAGCCTTTATCGTGGGCTCGTATCTCTGTCCACCTTCCTGAGCTGACCTGCCAGTGGCACCAGAAAGAGAGGAAGTGAATGCATTGCCTCCCTCCCATGCATTTCCCAAATGACCTTGAATTTGGCTGGGCTGCTTTCCCTCTCCAAGGGCTCTTCCTTTGCCTCCGCCCCTTCCCTTGGAGGACTCTTGGTAAAACACCCCATTTCCCATGGCTCCCCATGGGGGGCCTGATGGGTTTCCAGACGTGTTTCCATCCCCCCTGCGGTTTCTAAAACATACAAATCATTCTGGCTGAACTTCTGTGTTTCATTACTAGGAATGCACATTTGAAAACAACAGAGGGTGAGGTTTAAAAGCAACATGCAATTTTTATTACATATATCTCCAAATCTGCCATTAGGCCCGTCCCCGCGGTGTTATTGACCTTGATTCTTTCTCATTTGCATCCTGCATTTTTCATCCTTTGGAATATGGTGTTTTGGGACTTCTCCATCATTAAGTGGATTTACAGCAATTTCCCTGTGTGTTTTCTCCAAGGGATTCTGTTATGAGATGCACATTAAATCTCCATTAATACCTCATTATCCGACTGATAAGATTACCATGATAATGAGGCAGAAATTCTAATTGTTTCACTTCTTATTGCGCCTTCCATTTAATCCTTTACTCTACCTGGAAGTTGGTCACAAGCTGGTGAGCACCAGGCTGGAAAAACCCTTCCCATTGGCAGAGCGGAGACTGGGATCATTGGGATCAGTAGTGACTGGGGAGAGAAAGGGGGTGGGATGGTGTTTCAATGAAAACCTGGCACAAAGTTTGGGGGTGGAGAGCCATCTGGGTGGGCTTGGTTGAATTTAGAGCGCCCCTTTGCTCTGGTCCAGTACACACACACACAGTCACTCACAGGTGCACACACAACACACACATGCACACACACTTCAAGCTCAAGCCTCCTGACTCATGCTCTAATTTCCTATTTATTTGGATCCCCTTCCAGAACATTCCTAGCTCCAGCACACTCCATGAACCTGCCTTCCAGAATGATGAACTTGTTTAACAGAGAAAGGCTGTGGGCCAGGAGACCCTGGGGGTAAGGGAGGGAGGGGACAGAGACAATGAGAGAAGAGGCCTTTTCAAGGAGAGCCTGTGCTCATCTGCTACAAGTCACGGTCCCTCCATCTATTGGGTGAGGTCTCCCCTGAAATGGTCCTGTGAACAAGAGTCCCTCAGCTATCTGGCGTAGAATGTGTGAGTCCTGCACTTGTGGCCAGAAAGTTCCCTGGAGTGAGATTGTTTGGACCATAGAATATGCAGACCCCCGGCCCTTACCTGCCTCTTCTACTTGAAGAGAAGGCTCCCAATCACACAGGGAGCTCCCAACCCAGTAGGGGCCCTCCCTTGAGGCAGGGAGAATATTTTCTTTCTTTCTTTTTGTTCTTTTTAGTTATACATGACAGTAGGGCTGTATTTTGACATATCGTACATACATGGGGTATAACTTCCCATTCTTGTGGTTGTCATGGGATGGAGTTACACACGTTGTGTATTCATATATGAACATAGGAAAGTGATGTCCGATTCATTCTACTGTCTTTCCCATTCCCATCCAAGGGAGGATATTTTAAAAGCCTCTGCAGCAAGTCAGAAATAGTCAGAAGGGTCGTGCTGTCACAGCAGAGGGTCTGTGGCTTGGAGAAAGAGCTCTGGTGTATTGAGTTCAGGCCCTGCCTGGAAGCAAGAAGCAGAATCCACCTATACAGAGTGGAAGGGCAGCTTGGCTGCAGGCAGGGGAGGAGCTAAGTGGTGCTCAGGTGGAACAAGCAGTCCTTGCATAGTTATCTTAGGCTTACAGCAAGGGATGCTGGTTTCCAGTTGCCTTCTCTTATTAGTGAGGAAGGAGAAAGAGTTAAAATAGAATGGAAACTTGGGCTCCTTAAACTGCAGACAAAAAAAGCCAGGCCTCATCAAGATCAGGTAAATTTCTGTGTAAGCAGAAAAACTGATAATGAGACATCTGTTGCCTTATGTCCAGATCCCTCCAAAAAGGCACCAGTTAGATAACCTGATTGGATCAAGGAGTGAGTGAAGAACTTGTGGGCACTGAGTGCCTTGCCCAGGATTGGGGTGGGGGCCAACTTACTTAACTCTTACTTTAACCCCTAGACAACAGACACCCATTGGCAACCCCCTTTGGGAGCTCTGCTTTCTTTCTATTACTTTAATAAATCCTGCTGTTTTGTTCTCACCTTCCAATATTTGTGTCCGGGGATTTCATTCTTCAAATTGGCAAGGTAAAGAACCCACCCAATCCAGCTCTGTGCTGCATTAGTTTTCTAGGGTGGCCATAAAAAAGTTCCACAAACTGGGTGGCTTAAAACAACAGAAATTTATTCTTTCACAGATTTGGAGGCTGGAAGTCCAAAATCAAGGTGCCAGTGGGACGATGTTCCCCCCAACACTCTGGACAGAATCCCTCTGTGCCTCTAGCTTCTGGTGGTGGCTTCAGTCCTTGGGATTCTGTGGCTTGTGGTTGTGTCTCTCCAGTTTTTGCCTCCTTGTCACATGGTCATCTTCACCCTGTCTGTCTCTCTCCTCTCTGACAAGGACATCAATCAAACTGGATTAGGGCCCACCCTAATGATTTCATTTTAGCTCAATTCCAAATCAGGACACATTCACAGGTATTAGGGGTGAGGATTTCAATACATCTTTTGGGGGAACACAATGTAACCCATGAGACCTTCTGAAACATACCCATGTAATTAAACGATTAAAGAAAATATTAGACAAAGACTAGTACAATTGGCTGAACTTGCAAATGGGGTTCTCAGATGCTTGGGCCTCATTGTAATGAGGCGTCAGGGGCTGATAACATCTTCCAGATCTGAAGGCCCTCGCAGGCCCACATTACAGTTGTAGAACCACAGACTGGCAGAGGTGGAAGGCTTCTGAGACCCACCAGTTGCACCCCACCCTTTCCTTGAGTGCATTTTAATCATTTTTATTTCACCCCAAAGTAGTATAAATACATAGTTTTTAAAAAAATTAAATAGTACTAAAAGTTACTAATAGAAAGAAGCTAGTGGTCCCTTGGCCCTTCTCTCCCTCTTAAGTTCTTATCCCCCAAAGCAATTATTTGCAACTATTTACTATTTTATGTTTGTCAATAATATGTTTACCAACCTTTTTCTTTTCCATGATGGGATGGAACCCAGGGCCTTGCCCACGCATGTGGGCAAGTGCTCTGCCACTGAGTCACACCCCAGCCATGCCCGTTGCATTAATTAGGTTGTTTGTTTGTTTGTTTTTGTTATTGTGTTAGAAGAATTCTTTATATATTGTGTCTATTAACTCCTTATCAGATAGAAGATTTCTTCCCTCTTATCTGTCCCCAAGTTATCTTTCTACTTTCTTTATAATTTCCTGTGATGTGCATGTTTTTAATTTTGAGAGTCAAGTCGAAACTCGAATTTTGAGATGAATCTCTATTCTCTGCTTCTGTGGCAGGTGAGGTCTGCATAAGCTGTAGGTCTCTGCAGCCGAGAAACATGTCACAGCTCTTAGTGGCGGGCCATGACCCCAGCAGCTCACCATCCGTTTCTTCTTTCTGTGTTCTTGTCTCATGAATTGGAAGAACGAAATCCAGAGACCAGGATGAGTGACTGTAAGAGTAGGGTGTGGGACTGGGGATGTGGCTCAAGTAGTCGAGCGCTCGCCTGGCTTGCGCGTGGCGCTGGGTTCGATCCTCAGCACCATATAAAATAAAATAAAGATGTTGTGACCACCAAAAACTGAAAAATAAATATTAAAAAATTCTCTCTTCTCTCTCTCTCATGTGTGCATAGAAACAGAACTCCCACAAGGTGAGAGGGGGCCCTTCCATTTTCTCCCCTCTTCTCCAGAAGCAGGGGGTTGAAGTCAGTGAATCTGCAAGCCTGGTGGGTCAGGGTGGGGGTGTCTGGAGCTGCTGCCGGGCCTGGACTGGGTGCCTGCATCGGGCTGGCTGGCCTGGGCCTGGCCACTGCAGACGACAGATTGGTGCTCCTTGGCTCCCTGGCAGCCCTGGAAGCCCACCACACCTCAGGCCCATGTGGGCTCCAGCCCAGTCAGATCCTCACGCTGCTACTCCACTGCTCACTCCACAGCAGGGGACAGTGAGCTGGCTGTGCGGCGAGTGCCAAAATTTATCTGCGTTTTCTTTTTTCTTTTTTGTCTTAATGTTCTTAATAGTATTTTTCAAATAACAATTTTAATTTTCATGAAGTCAGATTATCAATTTTTTTTCTTTTGTGGGTTTGGTATTGTATCAAAGAAACCTAAGATTTAAAAATTTTCTCCTGTTTTCTTTTAGAAGTTTTGTAGTTTGTGGCTCAAGCGGTAGCACGCTCGCCTGGCATGCGTGCAGCCTGGGTTCGATCCTCAACACCACATACAAATAAAGATGTGTCTTCCAAAAATTGAAAAATAAATATTAAAAATTCTCTCTCTCTCTCTCTCTCTCTCTCTCTCTCTCTCTCTCTCTCTCTAAAAAAAAAAGTATTGTAGTTTGATGTTTTACATTCAGGTCTGTGAACATCTTAGATCGGTTGTTTGACATCCTTTGTTCATTTTGCAAAGTTTGTAGCCATTTTGATTTCAAATATTTCTTCCTTTCTGTTCTCTTCTTCTGGGATTCCAATAACACATTCTTTAGGCTGGTTGACATTGTCTCATGAGTCTTGTGGATGCTCTGCTCTGCATCTGTTTTTACCCCATTGCTTTTTATCTTTGCATTTCAGTTGGACAATGTCCATTGACTTGTGTCTAAGTACAGAGTCATTTTCTTTCTTTCTTTTTTTAAGTCCCCCCCCACCCAATGCTGGTGTTTGAACCCATGGCCTTGTACATGCTTGGTGAGTGTTCTTCCTCTGAGCCACACCTCCAGCCCAATGTAATTTTCTTTTACTGTTTTTTTTCCTTGCAATTGCATTATATTCTTTCTTAGAGTTTCCATCTCTTCAGTGAAACCCCCCAACTGTTCATACATGTTCACATTTTCCCTCAAACCCTTTAACTTTAATCATAGCTATTGAAAACTCCTTAATATAGGCTGGGTGTGGTGGTGCACACTTATAATCCCAGCAGCTCAGGTAGGAGGATCAAAGCCAGCCTCAGCAATTTAGGAAGGCCCTAAGCAACTCAGTGAGACCCTATCTTTAAATAAAAATATAAAATAGGGCTGGGATGTGGCTTGGTGGTTAAGTACCTCTGGGTTCAATTCCCAGTACCAAAAAAAAAGGCCTTAATATGAATGTGCCTCAACTTATAATAAAGTTTTGTCCAATTAAAACCACTATAAGGGCTGGGGATGTGGCTCAAGCGGTAGCGCGCTCGCCTGGCATGCGTGCGGCCCGGGTTCGATCCTCAGCACCACATACCAACAAAGATGTTGTGTCCGCCGAGAACTAAAAAAAAAAATAAATATTAAAAATTCTCTCTCTTCTCTCTCTCTCCTCTCTCACTCTCTCTTTTAAAAAATAAAAAAAATAAAAAAAACCAAAACCACTATAAGTTGAAAATGTATTTAATATACCTAATCTGCCAAGCATCCTGCTTCAGCAACACGGTGCACTGTGGAGTCTCCACTCTGAGCTTGTGGCTGACTGGGAGGTGGGCTCTGCCCAGCACCACAGGACAGCATCCATAGCTCTAGCCCTGGAAAAGATCAAAATTCAAATTTTGAAGTCTGGCATTCAACTGAATGCGTACCACTTTCACACCATTGAAAAGTTGAAAAACCCAGTTGGAGCAGCCGCAGGTCCTCCTGGCCCAACCACTGGGCCGTCGCTAAGTCTGGTTCCGCTCATTGCTTTGTCTTGGTGGACTTTTTTTTCTTTCCTTGCTTCTTTGTGTGTCTCATAATTTTGGGTTGAAAGCTGGACCTGGTGTAGAGGACTGACCACCTGAAAATGGGCGCACATCTAACCCCAGGCCTCTCCTCCAGGGAGTGAAGTCGATCTAGCCAGCAATGGTTTTGTTGTTTTGTTTACTTGGTGCTTCCTGAGCCTCTAGCTTTACCTCACTTGATAACAAAGCATCTTTTACGTGCTAATTTGCCATAAGTGTATCTTTTGATGGAGTGATTTAAAGTCTTTGCTTTTTTTTTTTTTTTTTTTTTTGGAACTGGGGATTTGACCACTGAGTCACATCCTCAGCCCTTTTTATTTTTATTTTGAGACAAGGTCTCAATAAATTGCCGAGGCTGACAACTTAGTGAGCCTCACACTTACAATCCTCCTGTCTTGGCCTCCTGAATTGCTGGGTTTCAGGAGTGTGCCACCATGCCCAGCTCTTCTGCCCATTTTTATTGCTGCTTGATATTCCTCTAGCCTTGGTAGGTGTTACAGGTGGGCCTGGTTTGCAAGAAGCTCTTCCCCAAGATCTACCCTCCCCTCAGCTTTAGGTCTTCCTGTCATATTTGCTCCTCAGAAAGTGCCCTCTCTGTGTTCTTGCCCCCACCTCTGCCTTAGATCACGGTCACTTGTTAATGCTGCTAAGTCTGGTGGCATTCTCCAGTGTTCTGGTTCAGCTTTAGTGTGAGGCAGGCACTGGTCAGTGATCCCCAGGGTCAGAGTGCAAGATGTATTTCTGCCCCTCTCCTAAGTTAAGAGGGTTTTCCTACTTGATTCCTTCACCCACAAAGTGTCTTCATCTGTCCTTGAGAGCTTTTCCCACCCTGTCCCCAGCTGTTGAAAGCTTTTAATCCATAGTGGAGAGAGGGGAACTGGAGACCCAGGACTGGAGGAGGCTTTCTTGGGCCTCTGCTGGGGATGCGATCTTCCATATGAACTCTTAGGAGCCTGCACGTGGGCAGGAAGTCCTGTGTCCACAGCACCCAGGGGTGCTCTGCCTCACACTGGCTCACGTTTTACCTTGGGCAAGTTGCAAGAATTTTCAGCCGATGTCTTACTGGTCTTGAGTGGCTGTGTTCCACCCACTCACAGGATTGGATTAACCTGCTCAGAGCGCAGAGCCCTGGGCCCACACTCTCATTAGGCCCCACCTCCCCACACTGTGGCTCTGGGGACTGAATTGCTAACACGTTTTGGGAGGCACCTTCAAATCACAGTAGACAGATTCCTTGCCATCAGCTTGAGTGGTGTCCAGCATCTGTGCCATTGGGTCCCAGCTGTCCTTGTGGGCTGGTTGGTTGTCTCGGGACCTCAGCTTGGAAGAGCTGTGACTTTGCCAATCACCCTCTTATCTGGAAGCTAGAAGTCAGTGTTGTGTTTACTGAGTGCCTCCAGCATGCCAGGCTCCCCCAGGCATGGCATCCCAGCAGTGGGTAAGACAGGCAGCCCTGCCCTCACGGGGCACACGTCCATCCTGGTGGACCTCGCTGAGGCCTCCCAGTGGTGTAGAGCTTTGGGTTCCACCCTTCCGTACAGCTACTGCCGAACTGGGCTTGAGGGGACAGCCCGCCCATCAGAGCTGCCACAGCCCTGGCCCAGCGCGTCCTGAGGCCCAGCTGGCTGCCAGCCATGCCTGGGTCCCCCTCTTCCCCTGGGCCTTGATCACTGCTTCATGCCTGCAGGCCCTGCCAGCGAGAAACTGGGCCCCATAGTGTATTTCTGTGTGAGTGTGAGGGGTGAGACCAGACTGCTGGGCCTTGGATTCCAGCTCTGTCACTTGTCATCTGTGACACTGTGACCAGGTTAATTCCTTCCTCTGGTCTTGTTTTTCTCATCTCTAAAATGGGAGTTGTTTTTTCTTATTAGCAGGTGCCCAGCAAGGACACAGCTGGGTGGAGATGGGAGGGCACTTTGCCGCCCACCAGTGACCACCTGCTTCATCCAGACCTGGCTCCAGGAAGCAGCCTGGCCCCGTGCTTCTGAGCCCACTGTGACCAGCCTGCTTCGGCTTGAACAAGGGGACCATCCTGGGGAGGTTTGGGGCGAAGCAGAGCTGGGCCAGAGAGTCGGGACTCTCAGCCGTTGTTTTTTTTTTTTTTTTTAATACATTTATTTTATTTATTTTTATGTGTTGCTGAGGATCAAACCCAGGGCCTCACATGTGCTAAGCAAGCACTCTACTGCTGAGCCACAACCCCAACCCCTCTCAGTCATTGTTAAGGGCTGGACTATGGCTCATCTTGAACCCTAAACCCAAGATATCAGGATGTGACCTTACCTGAGCCAGGTGTGATGGTGCATGCCTGTAATACCAGCCACTCAGGAGCCTGAGGCTTGAGGTTGGCAAGTTTGAGGCCAGGCTCTACAATTTAGTGGGATCCTATCTCGAAATTAAAATAAAGAAAAGAGGGAAAAAAGGACGTGATCTAATTTGGAGACAGGTATTTATAAAGTCCCCCATCTACAAAAAAGGAGGTCGCTGGGTGAGGACTAATTCAACATGACTGGTGACTGGTGTCCTTCTAGACAGAGGCCCAAATGGGGAGAGCCCCATATGAGGTGAAGGCAGAGTCGGGGCTGCTGGAAGCCTGGCAGCACCATAGATCACCGCAAACCACCTGAGGTCAGGGGAGAGGCAGGGAACTCTCCCACACAGCCCTCGTGACAGGGTAGTCTCTGACTCTGGCCTCCAGGACCATGAGATGCGACGTTTCCAGGGTCTAAGCCGCCCAGCTGTGGAGCTTGGTTCCAGAAGCCCCAGGAAGCTAAGGTTGCACTGAGGTCACAGCCTCCACCAGGTCCTGCCTCCCTGGCCCCTCTACTTCCTGTGGCCTGAGGACACTTACCTCTCGGTAAGTATCTGGTTCCTGCCCAGCCTCTCCACCAGGGCTGTTGGTAATGTCACTGGCCACAGTCCTGAAGTTTGGAGGGGGCTGTCCTATCTATGCTCAGCCCTGTTCCGCAGCCATAGTCCTGAGGCCTTGGGCTCAGCAGGCACCGTGCTGCCTTTTCCTGGCCTCAGCCACAATGAATACACAGAAACATAAAAACTGTCCATACTGATGGAGCAGGGTTTCGATACAGGTGTGGGATTTGCATAATGTTCACATAGTTTCAGTGTAGTTATCTCTCCTCACACTTTTATCATTTCTCTTTGGTGAAAGCTTTCAAAATCCTTTCTTCTGGCTTTTTGAAATGTTCAGGGCGTAACTGCTGCCTGTCGTCACCCTGCGGCAAGAGCTCACCAGAGCTTCTTGTTCCTAAAGTAACTCAGTGTCCACTGGTCACCCTCCCTGTGGCCACTCCCTCTCACCACGCCTGCTGCTCACCACCCAACTTCTGAGGTCAGCTCTCTTAGGCTCCACGCATGAGGGGCACCTGCGTTTCTTGTCTGCTCTCCCTGCACGTCAACGTGAATGGCAGGCTTTCCTTCTCGTTGTGGCTGGATGGTGCTCCCCGGATGGTGCTCCCGGGTCTGGATACACCACGTTTCCTTCTTGATGGGCACCTGGGTCGTCTCCACCTCCTGGCTGTCGTGGAGAGCGCTGCAGTGATCGTGGGAATGGGAACGTGTCTTCTGCACTCTGACTCCATTTCCTTTGGTCACCCTCAGTGGAGGGACTGTTGGATCATGTGGTAGTCCTAGTTTTAATTTTTTGAGGATGGACTTTCCATGCTGTTTTCCATGGTGGATGTACTAATTTACAGTCCCGCTAATGTGCTATTTTTTTATTTTTAATTTCGCTGAGAGGCTCTCTTCTCCCAAACTAGATTCTTCCCTTAAGAGACCTGGCAAGTTTGGAAACTGGAAGAGCTCCCTGTGAACAGACACACAGGGTCGGGACCGGCCCAAGGCCGACAGGGTGGCAGCGGCAGGTTGGGGCTGCTGGGTGGAGAGGGCTCTGTGCCCACTTTGGGTTCCAGGTGGACTTAGTGGCCTGGGGCTTGTGTCTCGCTTCCTCATGCAGGAAATGGGGCCTGGGCCAGGGCTCCAAGGCCCCAGGACTGGCATCCTCCTGGCCTTGCCTCTCAGTCCAGACAGAACATACCTGCACACCCTCTGCTCCAAGTCCTCGCTCCAGGGTTCCTTGTACCTGTTGGGGTTCATGCACTCCTGTCCCCAAGAGTGTTGTGAGATAAGGGACTTAACAGCAGGAATTGCCCTGGCACCCTTGTGGAAGGATCTAGAAAGCAACAATCTGGAAGGAAAAATGAGGATCAGGGAAGGCGTTGCCTGTCAGTAGGTCTGCAGAGCCAGGGGGGCACCCGGCTTGACTGTGCAGGCGCCCCCTGGAGAAGACCACAGGAGCCATGGCTAGGGTGCAGGGCTGCCCTGTGCGTCGCCAGTCATGGTGCACACGGGCCCCTGAGGCCCTCCTCCTTCCCGGACCATGCTTATTCCTCTCCTGGTGGGGTCCCTCTCCCCCTTGAGAGCCTAGAACTTGAGCACCGATGCCCAAGTTCAACTACTTCCGGGCTTTTCACCTCGTAGTGTAAGGAGACGGGAGAGAAAGAAAAGGAAAAATGGGTCATATACACAAAGACATTCGGTGGAAACCAGACAGTGCAGCAGTGGCCGGCGTCCACTGCTTCTCCACACTGCGGGTGCTCCCACCCGGCGCCCAGCTGGTGGTGCTTCCTGGCTTGGCAGGGTGACTTAAAGTGTCCTCATTCCTGCCTACTCCCGAGTTCTTGTCATTTCCATCCCAGTTGGCCCTCCGAATCGGCAGGTTCTGCATCTGGGGACTCAAACCAACCTCCAAGTGAAAATATTATTTAAAGTTGTGTCTGCGGTGAGCAGGTACAGGCAAATTTCTTGTCATTATTCCCTAACTAATACAGTATAACAGCTATTTACATAGCATTTGCATTGCATTAGTTACCACGAGTCATCTGGAGATGACTTAGAGTGCACGGGAGAGGCTCTATGCAAATGCCACGCTGCCGTGGAAGAAACTGGAACGTCTGTGGATTTCGGTGTCCGTGGGTGTCCTGGAACTAATCCCCCAACGGTTCTGAGAGGCCACGGTATCCCGGCTGGCCCCGTGGGATAGTTAGCAAAGCAGTTTTCCTCACAGCCAGGACTAGTCACCACCTGCTTTGTTCAGAGGTGTGAAGGAACCATGGTGGCCTGATGGCTTCTGGTTTAGGGGAACTATTGCTGTCCCTAGGTGGGAACTCAAAACTGCAAGGATGGGAACAAATATTTGCTGGAGGGTCCCTCTGGGTGAGAGTGGCGAGAGCTCCTCCATCCTACCCTCCTCCTGGCTTGGGAGGAACAGCGGGATGCTGACGGGAAACACAGGCCCCATCCCATGACGAGCCCGTGAATTCCACAGGCCCAGACAGAACACACCTGCACACCCTCGGCTCCAAGTCATGTGCAGCGAGTTGGGTTCCCTGGCAGAAGCAGCCTTGTGGAATCTCATGGGGACCAATAAGGCCTCCTGCACCTCTGTGGATGGTGGTCTTGGCAAAAGCCTTTCAGGTTGGGAAGCAAATTGATATTCAGAATCAGGGTTCATGGCAGCGAGAACAAAGTCCAGTTCCATCTATGACAGAAGGGGTCCTCGGTCACTGACCTGCCACCAGGTGGGATCTGGTCCCCCTGGGGGATGGCAGACAGTCTGCTAGTCCTATGGAAGTGCATGGCAACCAGTGTCTCTGGGCTCTAGATGACGGATCTGCTCTAGCAAGGAAACCACATCTGGAATGGTAGCTGCCATCAGAACCACTGCCAAGTTGATGGGGCTCTGCTGCCAATCTCCAAAAGCCATCTGCCTCTGTACAGACCCAATAGGTGAGTGAGCGGGGTGTGGTCAGCGTCCACCACGGCTGCATCCCTCAAGGTGTCGATGATGGCACCCATCTCTGCCATCCCGCAGGGCCGTGGGCAGTGTGGTCTGCTTCTGGCCTACTGTTTTGGTAGGAGACTCCATTTGGCCTTTCCCGCCACACAGCTCCACAGATGACGAACTGCAGTCGGCGGGTACGTCTGCCACGGTTTGAATGTGGCTGAGTGTGCCCCCCACAGTTTCATGCGCTGGAAGCTTGGTCCCCAGTGTGGTGATGTTGAGAGGTCATGGAACCTCTAAGAGGTGGGGCTTAGTGGAAGTAATCAGGTCACCGGAGGCACTGCCCCCAGAAGGGATCACATGGTCCTTGCAGGACCCTGGTTATTTCCCAAGAGAAGGCATTTTATAAGAAGAGCAAATCTGGCCCCTGAATCTCTCTGGCCTCTGTGTCACTGTGTGATCTCTCCCACCACGTGACCTCTCTGCCCCACAAGCTCCCACCATGATACCATCCACCATATTGTGCTGTAGCCAGAAGGTCCTCACCAGGGCCAACCAGATGCCGGCACATGCCCTTGAACCTCCAGGACTGTGACCTAAATAAACCTCTCTTCTGCATAAAGTATCCAGTCTCAGGTGTTTTTTGTTTGTTTGTTTGTTTTTCATTTTTTATTTTTCATGGTTGGGGATTGAACCTGGGGCCTTGTGCACGCCAGGAAAGTGCTCTAATAAGCTACACCCCCAGGTAGACTTAGGTGTTTTGTCATAGCAACAGACCAAGACAACATTAGTTCCACCGCGCATTGCTGCACTGGGAAACTAGCCCTGTGTTCAGGGATCCGTGGGATCATGTGAGTGGGACCCGAGCAAACTCTCCTGTTTGCTGGATTCCTGCAACGTCACTCAAACATGGCCGCACAGTCCTTGACACTTCTTCCACCAAGCGGTAGAGTCAAATTTCTCTTGAGTCTGCTTTGACCAATCCAGTCTAACAGAAGTGACACTGTGTGACTTCTGAGGCCAGGCAGTACAAGAGGGTGCTCGTGGGTCCCCTGAGTCTTGACCACCCCAGGCACCCTGGTCTACAGCCAGCCCTGCCAAGGCACCTGAGAGAAGCGGACACGCGCCCTCCAGCAGCCCCTCGCCTGCTGAGTGCCACTAAATGCTCCCAGTCCACACCATGAGGAACAGGAGAGTTGTCCTCCAAGCCCTGCCTCAAACCAAGACCCCAAATAACGAGACCCAAGGAGAGCATTTGTTACACAGCAACACAATCCGGAAAGCTTCCAGAACCTTTACTCTGCCTGGATCCCAGTGCATTTGGGGTCTCCTGGAATTAGTGTCAGCCAGAGCCACCATTCGATAATCCCTAAACGTTGGGGTTTCCCTCTCAGTGCACAGTCATTCTGGCCTTGGCCCCCTGGGGAGAAGCAGGAGGAAGGTTTATGGTGTGCGCTCTCAGCTGTGGCAGGGCCCTTCCTCCTGGGGATCCGACCTCCCCTGGCTTCAAGGGCCTCTGGGTGGATAGGTGTGCGCTGCTGCAGCCGGGCAGAGCTGCTGGCTTACTTGTTTTGCTCTTGGGGTTGGGGTTGCCATGACCTATTGATTCTCTCCCCTGTCCCTTCCCTCCGGCACTGGGGACGTTCTGAAGGCTGAGTGGGTGAGCAGACCACCACCGGCCAGTCCACTCGGCGCTCCAGTCTCGGCTCTCTTGGATACCTCGCCTCTGCACTGCTCTGGAAATTCTGCCATCTCCGCATTGCTCTATGCAGGCCGTCCTTGGGATCAGCCTCCTTGAATCAACAGAGCCGACCCCGACCCTCCCGGCCACCCCTGTGGCTTGAGCCAGTACAGCAAATCCAGCGCCTGCTTAGTGCCCCACCTGCACCTGGGAATCAGGCCAGACCCCGTGCTGCTCCTCGGGCTCCACTCCCCTGCGTGTCCCCTGTGGGCCTGGGTTGGCAACATCTCCCAGTTCTTTTGGTGCTGGTGATGCCTCCTCCTGGGTCCCCCTTTGCACCTGATCCCTTGACACTTGTCAGGTCTTGAGTCTGGCTGTAGGTCTAGAAGCACCTGGAGGTGGGGGTGAGTTTTGAGGAGGATCCCAAATGTCTTGCAAGGACATCACCTTGGGAGAGGCCACTGGAGGCCGTCTAGGCACAGGGAGACTCTTCTGCCCTTCACTCAGAACTTGACCTGGAAATTCAAAGGCCTGGGCTCATCTCCCCCTGCCCTTCTCCAGTGCACCTAGAGACCACCCCCAGCAGATCTCCTCATTCCCGCTGACGCCTCCCACGCCAGGAGCCACGTGGCCACCCAGAGCCCTCTCAGGCACCCGACTCCAGGGCTTAGGTAAGTACTTCACTATTCATGGTGTGGACCACCAGCATGCCCCTTTCTTTACTCCCGGGGACAGCATCCCTCTAAATCTCCTGATCAGAGAGCCATGGCAGGTCCCCAGCCTCCAGCTCCTCTTCCTGGAAGCTTCCCCAGCCCAGCAACCATAGCTCTTAGGGTTCGGTCAGGAAGCAAAGCCTCCGTGGCTTTATATATGGGACTCAGGTTCATTGTGGGGACGGAGCCTGACCCAATGTGGGAGAACCCAGGGAGGTGAGGGTCCAGAGGAGACATTGAGGGTAGAGAAGGTGACTCCACCAGGCCATCCGAGAAGCCAGACAGGTCCAGCCACTGAAGTGAATGAGAGGAGGGCCCATGGGAGCCGGTGTCCCTGTGGTCGCTGCTTCTGTAGGCTCTTGACAGAGCTTCTGGGCCACCGTTGGTCAGCAGGCTGGAGGCAGAATGGAGGAGAGCAAGGAGAAGCACTTGGGTCTTTCTGCCACCCTATCTGACTACTGTGACCTTCAGAGAGTAGAGGTCACTGCTTCACTTCCAATTTCGAAAGCTCACCTGCAGGATCCGCCCAGGAAGGGATTCTGGGAAAGTCGCTTCCCAACTGCACCAAGCTCATCCACCTCCCTGTGCAGACTGGGGCCTGCTGGGCCGCCCCGGCTCTGTGAGCTCCGCAGTGCTGGACGGGTCTTCGCCACGCCACATGAGTGCGAGCAGCCTCTGCACACACTTGGAACAGAGAGGTGCCCTGTGCCTGCTTGGCAAATGGGTGAGTGAGTGAATGGAGGGTGCCCGCTGGGTCCAGGCTGGCGCTGGTGCTGGAACAGAGAAAAGTCAGATAGAGGCAGAGGGAGTCACGGGCAGTGAGCTGGGCTGGGGAGGAGGCTGAGCTGAGCTGAGCTCTGAACAACCTGAAGAACTGGAAACATGCTGGGGTGAAAGACGCTCAGCTGGGAGCTCAGAGAAAGCAGAGCCATCGATAGCTGGGGGGAGCACAGACTTCCTGCAGAAGGTCGCACAGGGGAGGCTGGGACTGCGGAGGGGAGCAGGTGCACAGGCTGAGAGCATGATGCCTGAATGTTTAAGTCCCTCCAAAAGGCAAAATGTTGTCTAGCTGCTCGGGAGGCTGAGACAGGAGGACCTTGAGTTCAAAGCCAGCCTCAGCAAAAGCGAGGCACTAAGCAACTCAGTGAGACCCTGTCTCTAAATGAAATAAAAAATAGGGCTGGGGATGTGGCTCAGTGGGCAAGTGCCCCTGAGTTTAATCCTGGTACCCCCACCCCCCAAAAAGGGCAAATGTTGGCACTTAACCCCCGGGTCCTGGGGTTGAGAGGTGGAGCCCTTCAGGGAAGTGACCAGGTCTGGTCATTCTGCCTTTATTGATGAGATCAGTGTCCTACGAAGATGCTTTGGAGGGCTGCCTGGCCTTCCATCTCTTCTGACACCTGAGGACAGCGTTGGTCCCTTTCTCTCCCTGCCACTGTTGAAGGAGTTGCCCTTGCCAGACACAGCAGCTGCTGGCACCTGGATCTTGGGCTTTCCAGCCTCCAGCCCTGCAAGAAAATGCACCTCAATCCTGTTTATAAAGTTTATTTATTATCTACTTACTTACTTTTGGGACTGGGGATTGAATCTAGGAGCACTTTACCACTGAGCTATATCTCCAGCCCTTAGTGTTTATTTTGAGAACAGGGTCTTGCTAAGTTGCCGAGGCTGGCCTCCAACTTGCAATCCTCCTGCCTCAGCCTCCCCAATAGCTGAGATTACAGGTGTGTGCCACAGTACCCAGCCTGAATTTCTATTCTGTATAATTATCCAGTCTTATATATTTGTTACAGCAGCAGAAATGGACTGAAACAAGGAACGTGGCTTGTGCCCACCCAGGAGGGAAGCCCAGGGCACACACCTTTGATGCTGTGAGCGTCTCATTTTGCCCCACCTCTAGGTTGGAGTCCTGCCTGGGTTTTGATTTCTGGAGAAGATTCCTACTATGAAGGAGGACGGTATTGTTCAGATTAAGAAATGAGTAATCTTTATGGTGTGAACAGAAGCTATAAACAGGAGGTAAAAACAGAAACTTAGGTCTTAAGTTCTCTCCTGCTTCCAGGCTCAGCCCCTTGGGTCCGTGTCCCATCAAGTGGTCAGAGGGATACCTCTGAATCCCTCCATGGCTCCCCATTGCCCTGGGATATGCTCCAGCCTCCTTAATGTGACTGCAAGACCCTCAGTGCCTTCCTCTCTCACCCCGGGCCTCCCCATGTGCCGCTCTCTCCTTCTGGAACTTTCTTCCCTCTTAAACGCTGCTGCCTCAGAGCAGCTTCCCTTGGCCCCCAGCCTGGGTCCCTAGGTCCCCACCTTACCACTCATCCTGATGTTGGGTCAGGGTCCTCCTGGTCCCCAGTGTCCCCACTGAACCTGCTCAGCAGCCTGAGCTGGCCTGCTGGGGATGGTCCCTACAGCCTGGTGGGACTCCAGATGGGCCTTCACCCCATGTGTGCTGGGGGAGGAGGGGAGGGGCCCACCACAGGTGGCAGAGAAGAGAGAGGGGAGGACGCTTTGGGGGGGGCAGCCCTTCTTCCAGATCACCCTGCACTCAGGGCTTCCCTTGGCTCTGTTCTGGGAACATTTTCCATGTGGCACATCAGTTGAAACCAGGCCAGTGAGGACGGTCACCATCGGCAGGCCCCACTCATGTATGGGGACCGACGAGGTCAGAACAGTCCCTGTGCCCTGCTCTCCCAGCCCGCCAAGGGGCCTGAAGCCACCCGTGAGTTCTCTCTAAGGGCAACTTTGCAATGTGCTTTCCAGCCTTACAAATGTCCTCGCCCTTGACCCAGAAATTCCATGGCTTCAAGTTTATCCCTAGAAGTATTGTGACGATTGCCCAAAAAAAACACCCAGTGAGTTTCCTGTGGCGTTGGGTTGGTGGTGTTTAAAAGAGTTTGAAAATTGCAAAAATGAGCTGGGCCCGGTGGCTCACACTTGTAATCCCAGAGACTCTGGAGGCTGAGGCAGGAGGAGGGCAAGTTGGAGGCCAGTCTCTGAAATTTAGCAAGGCCCTGTCTCAGCATGAAAAGGGCTGGGATGTAGCTCCATGGCACAGAGGGTTCGTTCCTCAGGACTGCAAAAGCAGACAATCCAAACCCCACATTGTTACGGACTCGACAGCCTCGGGTGTGTGTGGAGAGCGGGTGAGACTGAGGGCTGAGGCTGAGGCTGCATCTTAACAGATGTTTCTCCAGCACCCCTCCCGCCCCAGTGTGCGTGGTCTCTGCGTCCCTGTGCAGCGCCTGGCCTGTGGGGAGTGCTGCAGACACAGTGCGGCTCTCTCCTCCCTTCCTTCCCCACAGAACCCCAACTTCGCATCTGCCTCAGGGGAGACTAGCAGGTGGATCTGGGTCATCTCTGTCAACCGCAGTGGTCTCATGGCGGTGACTGATTTCTTCCTGGGACACGGTCCCTGCCCCTCCTCCTCCCTCTGGCCTCACAGGGTGACCCCCAGCCCCAGCTTCCCTCTCTTGCTGGAGGACTTTGTCTGGCGGCCCAGCCTGCTCTGAGGAGGTGTCCTGCAGGCCGGAAGTGCCAAAGAGGTAAGGGCCACCCCACCCCAGGGCGGCCCTCGGGACCGGTGCCACCATTGCCCGCCTGCAGGTGGGGCGACCTGGGGAGGCCTGTGGCCGATCACCTGCCTTGGCATGGCTCCATCCTTGAACCTGGGCAGGCCTGTGCTGCTGGAGGCCAGAGAGATACCGCAAGGACCCTGAGGCTGCTCAGAACAGGCCGGGAGTTCCACCTGGACCCCCCCACCCCACCCCGTCTGCTCGCTCTTGGAACCCAGCCACCACCCTGTGGAGGAGCCCAGGCCACCTGGAGAGGCCACAGGTGGGGATTTCAGCTGCCAGCTCCAGCCAGGCCCTCAGTGGATGGCCAGCTCTGCCAGATGTGCGAGTGGGCAGCCCTGAGATGATG
The DNA here is from genome assembly GCF_045843805.1 of Urocitellus parryii. Lineage (NCBI taxonomy): Eukaryota > Metazoa > Chordata > Mammalia > Rodentia > Sciuridae > Urocitellus > Urocitellus parryii. The sequence goes on from NC_135534.1 coordinate 201,949,556, forward strand.
CCCGGCTGCAGCCTGAGTTTCCCAGCTGGGCCCCGACCCTGCGGTGGAGCCACACCCCCCCCCCATCAATGAGCCACCGAGAATCATTGTCTCAAGCTACTAGGTTTGGGGGTTTGGGGGTCCTTTGTCACACAAGGCTTTCCCTCATTGTCCACCCCCTTCTGGTTTTTCCTTGGCTCACTTCCCAAATCAAAATCCACCCCGGGCCACCCCTCAGGGTCTGCTTTGGGGGGGCCCAACCAAGGCAAGGCTTTCTTTGGAAGGGACAAGGACAGAGGGAGCAGCTGGAAAAGATTCCCGCCCCAGAGATGGGAGTGGCTCCAGGACCAGAAACTTGACTTTTTATTCAATACAAATCTGAACTGTTTACATTTTAAACAACTCTTTGTTCTAATTTTCAAAAATATAAAGTACCTCCATAAAACCTTGGTTGGGTCCCCTTAGGCCGAAGCTGGGCTGGGGGAGTGGATGCCTGGGAGGGGGCTCCCAGCTTCCTGCCCCCAGCTGGCAACGGAGCTTGGCACCGTCTCTTGTCCTAATGCTTTAAATGAACTCTTAACAATTGTGGTGAGTCATTCAGAAGAGAACACCGAGCTTCAGGGAGCTGTGCGATTCAGGTGTCATGTTCAGCAGAATTGGCACATGTCACATAGTTGTGCCAGAGTCACCCCATCCCTCTCTGGAAATTCTCCACCACCCAGGCCGAACTCTGTCCCCATTACGTGTCCCCAATCCTCCTCTCACAGCCCCTGACAGCCACCCTTCTGCTCTCTGTCCCTGTGAATGTGACTCTGCTGGGAGCTCGTAGAAGTGGAATAAAAATGACAGTACGTGTCCTCCCGTGTCTGGCTGACTTCGCTCAGTGGTCCGAGGGTCACCCTGTGGTCACCCTGTGGTCACCCTGTGGCCATCCTGTGCTCCCGGGCAGGGACGCTCACCCGCCCTGCCCAGGTGTGGCTGGTGGCTGTGGCAGGCAGGCAGGGCGGGCCCCCGTGGCTGGCCCAGACTCTCCGTTCCAGACCAGCTCCCGGCCTCCCTTCCCAGGCCCGGGCAGAATTGCCGGGCGAGGGTAATCAACACTCAGCCATGTTTCCAAGTGCAAATGGAGCATTTGTTTAATTATGTGTAAGTAGCAATACATTGTGGCCATTATCTAAATCACTATTTTATTTCCTGGATGTGGTTTCATAATGCAGGGTTTCTGCTCCAGCCTAGCATCATTAACAGAGAGGAGTTAATGAATATAAAAGCGTAAAGGCTAATTACACTTTAATTTACAATCATGGTCTCATTTTGGGACCACATGAAATCTGTTTTGAAAACAATTAAAAAAAAATCCCACTCTTGCCCTGGTAAGTGGAGGGACCCCGGCCAGGAGCCCGGCTCTGTCTGCCACGCTGTGGCTGAGCGGCAGTGGCTGGCACCGAGCCCCTCCCTGGCGCCATCACTGGTAGGTTGGCAAGGCCAAGTTCGCGCCCTGTGACTCTGTCTTTTGTTCCCAGCAATTTTCCTCTTGCCTTCAGTGTCTGCTTTTGTGGCTGCTGTGGAGAGGTGGGGAGCCCATCTGGAACGTTCCTTGGGTGGCCGTGACTCTTACATGGCCTCACAGAGAGGAAAACTGGTTGGGATGACCTAACGTCTCTTCTTTTAAATTATTTTTTTATTATAAGATTTGTGAGAAACAGACATTCTCTGCTACCCAGAAGCAGAACGGGGAGAGAGGAGCAGGGCGGGGGACGCGTCCCGGGAAACAGTCTCTGGTGTCTCTCGCAGGTGGGGGCACAGGGGACCCCTGGTCTGGGTCCCATGACCCTGTGGAGAAGGAGCTTTCCCCCGACCACGTGCCCTGGGAGGACTTGCAGCTCGCTGGGCCCCATTGACTGATGATCCTCCAGGAGCTGGGTGTGGGGGACAGAGGGACCCACTGGGGGGTTTGTGAGGGGTCCTCGCACACGGGCATTGGGGAGCAATGTCTGCCCTGTCTGCCCTGCTGCTCGGCCTCCTCAGGCAGCTGATGCTCACTGGGCAGAAGGGGACAGTCTGAGGGGCAGTGTCGCTGGCACTCCTGGTCGGGTGGAAAACAGAAGGATCTGTGGGGCACGGGGAGACCCCACCTGACATGCAGCCTGGCCCCTGGGTGAGCAGGTCCGAGGCCAAGGCCTCACTGAACTGCCTGTTTAGGAGACACCCGGGTATCATGTGGGCCACATCCCACGTCAAACGCGGCTGCCATTATTTCAGGGTCTGGACGTTGTGGAGTGGCTCCCTGGAATGACTGGGCACGCGTTCCTCACCCTGGCTGAGCCAGGGCGCCCATGATTCGCTCCACTGTGGGCCTCTGCCTGGGGCCTCTGCCTTTGACTTGGGAGGCTTCGCGCTTCGGTGGAAACGAGGGGAACGCGCTACCTTGTGTGCAGACCTGCTGCTTCAGCGGCCCAGCGGTGGCCCCCGGTGACCATGAAGCACGAAATGATACCCCGGCTCCAGACGTCCGCCAGGGGGCCCTCGTACTCAGAACCTGCCCAGCTTCTGCCCAGCTGTGGACGGGCTACTCAGGCCCAAGGCGGTGAGTGTGCTGTTTCCTCCGGAGTCCGCCAGGATGCGCTCGGCCTTCGGGTCTCCACGCCGGGCCCTTCTCGGGGCAGTAGCGCACCACCCCTGGGATCTGCCTGAGCACCCTGGGCCTCCTTCTCCTGCATGCCACTGGCCTCCGGGACAGGGTGACGGAGCTGCCCCCCTGCCCCCCTGCATGCGTCACCACGGTGCAGAGATTTCCAATGGTCTCAACGACTTCAAACAGCTGGATCACATTGGGTGCTCAGGGTCTTTGTCACATCTGGTTCCCACAGGACAGGGACGTTCTGATCTACCTTTGGCAGGACTTTCATGGACACCTCTGTCCCAATGGCCAGCTAGTTTCTCCTGGGCATAGCCGCGCTGCCCAGTGTCCCTCAGGACCCTTGAGGACAGTCTCCTGGCGGGAGCTGGGCCTCTGCCACTCCCACTGCTCTGACGACTCTCACGACAGTCCCGAGCAGCAAGGCCCACGAAGGGTCCTAGCTCAAAAAGAAAAGGGCTCACAAGCCAAAGCAAAAGACAAAACAAGAGCCCCCAAACGAAGAAAACCAAAATCAAACCAAAAACCCAAGTCAAAAAACCATGTAAAAAGACCAGAGCCACCAAACCACCCAATGACTGGGTCCAAAAGGTCACCTCCGAGAGTTCCTGTGTGAGGGACAGATGCCCAGCCAGCAGGTCCTTATACAGCTGTGATTGAAGTTTCCCCCCATGCGTCCTTGGGAGGTCAGAGCAAGAAGTGGCCCAGTCACCCCCGGGGCAGAGCCTTTGGGGCATCTCACTTTGGGGCCTGCAGGACCTTTTCCGCTTAGGGAAGTCCTAAGAGTAAGGAAGGATTCTGCAAGCTTTTGGCTTCAGTGGGTTTTGAGGCTGATATTTACTCGTTTAGAAATTAAAATTTGTGGGATACTTTAATGGTCTTCTCATTTCCAGTCTGAAAGTCTCTAATAACTTTTGGCTTTTAAAGATCTCCTTGGATCCACCCTCGAGGTGTTCAATTCCTTTCTACTTCAACCCAGAATGGCTGGTGTCAAAAGGATGGTAGCAGGTCACTCATGGCCGGGGTGGGGGCGGGTACTGTCTGGGTGGCTTGGTACTAACACCTGGGGGGGCGAGGGAGGGGAGTGGTCGTGATTCCCCACGAGCTCCCCATCAGATTCCTCCTGACCCTCACAGGATAGCTGCTCGACACTCAGAGGGGCTCCAGGTCTGTTCCAAGTCCCTCCCCTGCAGACCCCATTTTCAGTCTGTAGATGAACCCCTGAAGCGGGTCCGTTGGCTAATTTTAAGACCCTGTCTTAGAGGCAGTGGTTTTGTGTAGTGCGGGGGATGGGACCCAGGGCCTTGCAGGCTCCACCACTGCGCCCCGCCCCAGCCCCTGCGGGAAGCGGCCCTGCTTCGTGTCTCTCTTTGGATACTGAAGACCCTCCCCCACAGCAGAAAGGGCTTTTTCTCTCCATTTAACTTCATATCATCTTTTCACAAAGTTGTGAGACTACATTCTCTGGCAGTGGCTTTGGAGTGTTCCCCATCATCTCTGAAGGTGCCCATGTGTGATCATTTTTTTGCAAATGCAGTCTTCAGGCTGGGAAGAGGGAGTCTCTCTTGCTCCCTGGAATTATTATTTTTTAAAAATATTTTTTGAGCTGTCAATGGACCTTTATAATTTTTACTTATTTATGTGTGGTGCTGAGGATCGAACCCAGGCCCTCACACATGCGAGGTAAGCGCTCTGCCACTGAGCCACATCCCCAGCCCGCCCTGTGGAATTCTTATACTGGCAAGTTTGTCCTTATCACCCGTCAGTGTCCTAATATTTAAAAGTAATTCTCTTTCCTCTTATTCATGAGAGCATTGGATTTTTCCAAGGGCAGAGAAATAGTCAAACATTTTTCTATTTCTTAATGATGATCACAATTAAAAATCTGGACAGAGCTAGGAGCAGTGGCATTCGCCTGTAATCCCAGAGGCTTGGGAGGCTGAGGCAGGAGGATCACAAGTTTGAGGCTGGCCTCAGCCGTTTAACATGGTCCTAAGCAACCTGGCAAGAGCTTGTCTCCAAATAAAAAAAATGTACAGTGTAAACCACTCCTCCTTCACCAAGAAGTGCCCTCCTCTGGATTGGAATCGGGCTCTGATCTATCTAATGCTTCTGAAGTGGGGGACTGGGGGCGAGGGACACTGACATTGACCAAGTTCCTACCCTGGGCCAGGCACCACACTAGGTTCTTCCACACTTATCATTCATTCCTTGAAATTGCCCATGGCAATTTGTCTCCCAGAAATTCGACTTAGTCCCTCGGAATGTTTAACAGAACCAAGGAGTCATAGTTAATTTTCTTAGGTGTAATGATGGCCTTGTAGTTACAATGAGAATAAGTGTCCTTATTCTTAGATCAAAACAAGTTTGGAAGTGAAAGGTTATGATGTTTGCCAGTTAGTTCCAAATTTTTATTAATTACATATATTACGTAAATTTAATTAAATCATGTAAATAAAATAATATTATGTAATATAACATAAATATTCATACATTTATATGAATATAAATATTTACGTAATGTTTAATATACAAATATTTATATATTAATGTGAATATAAAATATTCATATAATATTTATAAATTTGTATAATATTTATGTACTATTTATAAAGACCTCATCAGATCCACACTTGAGGTATTTCCTTCTTCTTTCAACTCAGAAGGGCTGGTGTCAAAAGGGTGGTAGCAGGCCACTCACATGGGGAAACTATAACAAAATGCTCTGTCCCCAAGACACTGGGGGCTGGGTACTAATGCCTGGTGGGTGGAGAGGGAGGGAGCATTGGTCATAATTCCCCATACAGGGAATACATAAATATAAATATTATATATATATATATATATATATATATATATATATATATACACATGTGTGTGTGTGTGTGTGTGTGTGTGCATATATATAGAGAGAGAGAGAGAAAGGGAAAGAGAGAGAGGAGGGAGGGAATATTAGTGCTCATTACACAGTTCTTTCAACTTTTCTATGTTTGAAAAATCTTACAAACAAAAAACTCGGAAGAGTCTGGGGGGTGGCACAGTCTGTAATCCCAGTAGGAGGCAACTTCGAGGTCAGTCTCAGCAACTCAGCGAGACCCTTCCTCAGCCCCCCAACACACACACACACTCACACACACACATACACTCACACACACACACACACACACACACACACACACACACACACAAGGCTGCCATGTAGCCCAGTGGCAGAGGGCCCCTGGGCTTTCTTTCTGCAGAAAAAAAGGATTTTAGAAAACTCCAGCAGTCACTGCCCTTTTGTGACAAAAGAGGCAGAAAGGGTCCCTCCTGGCCGCTGGTGGAGTTTAGGGACTCACCAGCAGGGAACGTCTGGGCTGGACTGCTGATTGAGGCGCCATTTTATTATGTTAAAAATAAAATCAGGGAAAACCACCATTAAGTTTTTCCATGAGATGAGAAGATGACTATGGTACAATAACTGATAACAGCAAGATGAAAATTGCGTATCCAGCATGATCTCAAAATTATAAGAACAATAGATGCACATAGGCAAATCTGAAAAGAAGCATCAGAGGTTTCTTTAAGATTCTAAGAATATACCTTCTCACACTTTCTGTATGACACAGATTTGGGGGGGACTTCCCAGCTCAAAATCCATGGTTGGGGTTGTGCACCTGTGAGGCCCTGGGTTGAATCCTCAGCACCACATAAAAATAAATAAATAAAATGAAGGTACTGTGTCCACCTACAACAGATCAATCAATCAATCATCCATCCATCCATGGGCTGTGCTCCCCACCCAGGGGGGTGAGAGGGCTCCCAGCTTGACTCCACCACCTTGACCCTAACGGATTGGGTGAGAACAGGCTCAGTACTTGGGCAGGAGCAATCAGAACTCCTTCCCCAGGAGTTTGGGAAAGGCCTCAGGAAGCCCGGACTCAGTCGTGAATGTGGAGCTGCCTGCGGGGTGAGGAGCCTGGTCCCCCAGGAGGGAGCCCCGGAGAGAAGCAGGAGGCCTCGGGGGACCCCAGAGGGACCCCAGAGCTGTTCCTGATTATGGTTCCAGGCTGTGGTCCTGCCCTTGGATTTCCCCTGTGGCTTTTTGTTAAATTCCCTTCTTCTGTATTTAGTCTGCTTGAGTGGGATTGTCACAACCAGAGTCCTGACGCGCTGCGAGCCCGCGCTGTTAACACAGAAAGGAGGAGAGCGGGTCAGGGCCATCTACAGACCCGGCTGCACCTCATGCTGAGCCACCCCTGAGTCGTGCAAACGCCCTCCAATCATCCCTGGTCGTCTGGGCTCTTCCTTGTTGCAGGGCCCGCCCTGAAGTTGTTTCTAGAACCCTCAATGGTCACCAGGAGGCACTGGGGGACAGGAGGGGAGGAATGGCGACAACAGGCTATTTCTCCCCCTCTCAGTTCACAGCGCCAGCTCCCCCAGGACCGCCCTAGGTTCGGCTTCGGTGGCACCTGAAACACCCTCTCCTTCTGTCCACCCCATTCCAGGGAGAAAGTGGCTTCCTGCTACCATGATCTGCAGGTCGATTCCTGTACTTTCTGGCTTCTCAGCTCTTTTGTCACCTGCTGTCCTTGGGGGCAGGGATGGGGATGATGACGGCTTGGGCATGTGGTCCCACCTCTCTGAGCCTCTGTTCTCTCCTCTAGCCACATCTAGAAGAGGAGCACTTCTGTGTGTCCCCAGTCCCAGCAGAGCCCGGCACACAAATGGCCTCAGGTCTTCTGCCTGGGTCCCCTCACTCTGGGACCTGCAGCAGTTTCTGCATGAATGCTGGAGAGCAGAGAATTGGATGCTGCCCTGAGCCTTGGTTGTCACCTTTGTCCCTCGGCGGTCCGTGGTAGTGTCACCCCTGCTGCTCACTTACTTATGGCTTTTCTTGCTTCACAAAAAATATGCTCAAAACTTTGTTCATGTATCATGTCCATCAAATGTTGGGCTTCAAGGGCTGCCTATATTTTTCTCTGACTTGGTGACATTAAGTGTGTAACTGTTGGAGTTGGGGTGTCCGGTCGGGATCCAGATCCTTTGTGTTCCGAGCAAAGAACTGAACAAAACACACGGAAGTCACCAGCTAAGTGCAGATGTATGGAAGCCGAAGGTGAAAGGAGCAGTCTCCAAGGTAGGGTGGCGGGGTGCCAGGGAGGGAGGCTCGGGGTCCCAAGCCTGGAAAGACCCGTCATATGCTGAGCTGTGAGCCGTTCTCTTCCCTGTGCGGACCTGATTGAGACCTCGCCCCTCTTGCTCCCCTTGGTTATTTTAGAACACCACGCCTGCAGTGGGCCTTATCACGGGCCCTACTCCTCATGGTAAGGGATGGACATGCTGGCTCATCTCCCTGGCTGGCCCAGCAGGTCTTTCTGTACCCTGCCTCTGCCCTCTTGGGGTCCCTGCTCTCTCATTACCTCTGGAGTGCAATAGTACTTACCCTGTGGAGACCCTGGAAAGCCCTCCCTCCCACCCAGCCTGGCTTCCAACTGTGATTCCCCCGTCAGCTGGGCAGCACTGGGCAAGTGACGGCCACCCTGTGAGCCTCAGTTTTCATAGCTATGAAATGGGCTAGTCAAGCTGCCTAGCTATGGAGTGCTGCCAGGGTTCCTCAGGCTAATCAGAGACCCAGAGTTAGGATAAAACTATCTGCAGCAACATCAGCCAGCCATGCTGGTCCCCTGAGGCCTGGGAAGTGCGGCTGTGGGCTGAGCCACAGAGTCCTGGGCTCCCGTGTCCCCCAGGCTGCACCTCTCCCTGGTTGCCACTGTTGCTGAGAGCTGGAGCTTTGCCTACAGCCCTGGGCCTGCAGCTGGGGCCACCAACATGAGCCGATGCCCTGCAGCGCTTACCAGATGCCACCAATATCCCTGTCTGGAGAGGTTGGAAGGTTCTGGATCCCAGACACCTTCTATCCCTGGCTCCCCCAGCAGCTTCTCTGGCCAGGCTGACCTGCTTTGTGCACCAAAAGATGAGTCCCACTTCTGGGCACCTTGGGAGTTAGCTTGAGCTTTGGGGCATCCTAGGGACCTGGGTGCAATCCAGTCCCAGATGCAGGAGCTTTGAGACTGCACAGTGCTTGACTTCCTTGAGCTCCGGTCATGAGGTCTGGAGATAGTCAGAGTAAGATGCCCATGAGGGTGCCCTCCTAAGTCCTTCCTGAGCCCCTTGTTGGACCATAGGGCAGGGTGGCCAGGCTAGGGGGACAGACAGGTACAGATGTCCTTTGGCCTGACATCTGGAGAGAAGGCTGTCCCATTGGGTGCACTAATGGCCACATATCTTGAGCCCTTGCTGTGGGGAAAGTACAGGATGTTGGGTGATTGTCCTGTCCTTTCTGGGCACCAGTGGGGTGGACACTGAATGCCCCATGTCAAAGCTCATGTGTTGAGTGGCCTGTGGGGCCTTTGCTGACTCGGAGCCTAGGTACATGGTCTGCTCGAGACACCTGCAGCTGCCTCGGTTTCCTCCACCACATCCTGTTTGCAGGGTTGGGCAGAGATTCTTGGGGTGAGGTGGCTGCATCCCTGAGCCCAGAGTCTGCATTGTGTACCCTTGAGGGTTGTGGTCCAAACTGGGGGAGCCCTCTCAGTACCTTTGAAAGTTCTAAATCTACAATGTTTGGGGATGGAGCACATTGATGTCATCTTGGAGGCACCCCACTCCCATCCCTCTGCTGGTAGGAGGCCCCAGATTCTCTCAAGGTTGGTGGGACGGGCAGTTCCTTCCCTCGTTGGCTTATTCTCCTAGAGTCCCCGTGCACTGTTACCCACATTGTGGACTGCACAATACTAGGGACCCTCTTCATGTCATAGACACAGCAGATTTTTCCAAAATTAGAACAATTTTCTGAAAGATGGGAGTAAAGGGTGTCACATGAATCAGAGTCATTTCTTCTTTGGGAATTTGACATCTGAAATCTTGTTAGCTCCCATTCATTCTTTCAAGCCCAGGTCCCCTGACCCTTCGCCCTCTGTGTTGGAGTCACTGCCCACTTCCCTACCCAGGCCTGCCCCAGTCCTCCCTCCTCTGCCAGGCTGTGAGCTCTGGGCAGCGATGGCTGCACTGGATTAGGACTCCACCCATCCCCTGGCCTTAGTCTCTGCCCAAGGACAGAGACACGGCTGGGCTTGAACCTATGGAATTTCCTAGGTGGATCAGGGAGTGCTGGCCGGACGCCCACCCTGCCCATTTTACAGAGAGAAACCTGGAGGCCCAGAGCAGGGAGGGGCCCCTCGAGGTCCCACAGTGAGTTAAGAGGCTGTTGGTACCTGCTTACAGTTGCATGGTAGGAAAGCGGCTGAGGGGTGCAGGAGAGACTGGGGACAAGGGGTGGAGAGTCACAGGCCACCCCCCACCCCCAGGACCACACGAGTCACTTCCATCCCAAGCTGATGTGGAGCCAGGATGTCCAGGTCCTTGGCAGCTATTCTCTGGCAGAAGTGAGTGTGTGCATGTGCATGTGTGTGTGCATGTGTGTGCCCATACCCTGGAGTCCAGGGTGAGGAGCCTGGGGAGGTCACAGAAGGGACCCCACCTGAGGTCTCTTGGAACAAAGTGACCCCCGCCACTCCTGTCCCCCATCACCCGCTCCCCTCCTCATCCCATCCACTTCATCCTTCCAGGATTTATTCCCAGGCCGCGAAGGCTGAAAATAATTTGCTGACAAAGGCCGTCCCGGCAGGTGCTTTAATTGGTTTTGTGGGAGCGGGCCTGGGAGCATCTATTTAGAAGGAAATAGAAATTATGGCGGTGCCACCGTCCTTTCTCTGTAATGGGGACGGTGCAGTGTCTGTGTGGGGGGAGGGCAGCTTGGGGAGGCCAGGACGCAGGGAGCCCCGCTTCTTTTTCTGGGGTGCAGCAGCTTGGGCCTGGGTATCTGGGCTGGGACAGTGGGGGCTTCAGGGCAGCTCCTTCCTGCCCCAGGTGGTATCAGGGCAGAGTGGCTCCTCACTCTCGAAGTGCAGAGGCTGAGAGAAGGCATGGGACCAAGGGGGACCTGGGTAAGGACAGAATTGGGGCTTAGAGCTCCTGGTCCTGCTCTCTGTCCTTTCTCAAGGAGACCCTAACCCCTGCCTAGCGGAAACCTGCCGACACACAAATCAGATCTGTCACTCCTCGGCTCCAACCACTTCCATGACTCCCCAGTGTCTTCAAAGTGACATTCAAGACCCCTCACGGTCTGACTGACCTCTGATGACCTTACCACCTCATCAACCTTAGCTTCTCTCCTCAGCGGCTCCCCACCAAGAGTCTTGAGTCCTTCCTGGTGAGTTCCTGTGTGTCCCAACCTGTGCTCACCTCCACCTGTCCCATGGCTGAGGGCAGCACTGCTAGGGCATCCTCATTTTACAGATAAGGAATTAGAGGCTCAGACAGGTTAGGTCACCTGCTGGAGGTCACCCAGCAGGACCCGGAACTGGCCCAGGCTGGCCTGGTGCTAAAGGCCATACTGTCAACTCTTACAGTTTAACCAGCCAGGCCCCCTCTACGCCCCAGGGCCTCCCTGTAAGTACCCCTCCCTGCATTTCCCCTTGGTAAATTCCTACTCATCCTTCAAAACCCATTTGATGTCACTTCTTTGGAAATCCTTGCCTGACTGACCCCTTCCACCTCTACCCTCCTCTGGGCCTTCCCAAGCCCAGCCCAGCCCTGTAGCTCAGTGGCCATATCAGGATGTCAGTGCCTGTCCCTCTACTTCCTCCTGTACCCCAGACTGGGAGCTCCTGCAGAGGAGCCCTTCAGGGGTGAGGGTTACAGCCCCGGAAATATGCAAGGGTCTCGGGTCCCGGGGCTTTGAGCAGCCTAGAACATCACTGCTCTGTGTGGCCACGAGCAAGGGCCTGCCTGTGAACTCTGTCCCCAAGCATCTGACACTTGGGACGCTGAAGGCCAGATCTGAGGTGCACCCTCACACCATGTGACCCACGTGACACTGATTCATCTGATGTATATGAGGGGTGGCCACTTCCCATGCCAGGCTGGGTCATGCCCAGGGTCAGTGTGGGTTCCAGGTCCTGGCTGTGGGCTGGCCAGGAGGCCCTGGAGAGCTCTGGAGCAGGTCTCGAATCAGCCTGGAATCTCAGCTCTGCCACTTACATGCTTGAGAGCCTGGGCCGGCTCCTGTCCAGCCTGGCTGTCTGTGGACTGAAGAAGCAGTGACAACACCCAGGGGTGCCTTGTTCTGAGGACCACAATGTCAACCCACATGAACACTGGGTGCCATGTCCCTGCTGGGCACTGTTTAGGGTATTGATGGGGGGAGGGATTGCCAAGGTTCTTAGTCTAGACAGACAAGGAGACCATCAGGCCAGAGCCAAGGTTCTGGGTGGCCTTGGTTCTGGGGTCCAGGTTGGGGGTGAGCCCAGGTCTGCAAGAATTGTTTTTCCGGGTGTGATTTTCCTAGGAATCCAGGATGGGGTTGAACAGTGGGTGGCCCTGGGGACAGATGAGCAGGAGGAGGGTGCTGAGGCCCAGAGGGAGGGCTGCGGCCTGGGTGAAGGGCCCAGGGGAGACCTGCAGGGTCGTGGTCTGGAGGAGGTCACCTGCCAGGGTCAGGTGCTCAATTCCACTTGTCCCGAGGCCGGCCTGGCTGTGAGGCAGGGGCCCTCAGGTCCCCCCTGTAATGTGGAAGTGGCCCCTCTTTGTGGCGGGAGTTGGGGTCTCAGCTGCACTCGGGCTCCCCGGGGTTCCGGCGGGGCTTCTGGGCCAGTGGGGGGTGAGTGGCGAGGCTGGGGCTGTGGCCGGGTGCCCCTCGCCGCCCAGGGTGGGAGCGACAAACGCAGGGCCTGGCGGCGCGAGCGGGCGGCAGCCTGCGGGGCCGGACCGCAGGTGGCGCCACGAGGCTGCACTTGGCCTCCCTCGCGGCCCGGGACCCGCCACGCGGCACCGCTGCTGCCTCGTCCGCCCGGACCCCGCGGGGCCGTCCCCACCGCCGCTGTCCGCGGACCCCGTGTGACTCTGGTGCGCAGGGTCCATGCCAAGGGCCACGGCCGAGACCAGGCCCAGACGGACGCGCGGGCGGCGGACCTGGGGACCCAGGAGCGGCCGCCCTCCTCCCCGGCCCGGCCCGGCCCGGTCCCGCAGCTGCCACCGCAGGGCCTCGGAGACGGAGGCGGCCGGCCCATGGCGTCCCGGGCCGCGAGGCTGCGAGCGGCGACCCGCCGGCCCTGCGCGGCCATTGTTCCCGGGCGCGCGGGGAGCGCGGGAGCTGGGGGCTGCTCTGAGCGGTTCCCTGGCTCCGATTGCAAGGAAAAGCCTTGAATTTGTGTCACCGTCCCCACATTTGTATGCATCCTCTTGAATCTGCGTGGGCCTGGAGAAAGCCTTTTGATCTTCTCCTTTGCCTGGATGCAGAACTGTGCCAAGTCACCCAGCCTGAAGGTGGCATCTGGGTCTGGGTGGTGTCTTGACTTCGGGCCTGGGGGCTCCATGAACAGTGCCGGGGGCCAGCATCCGGGTTGGAGGTGGGATTGATGTGCCCCAAACCAGCCCTGGAAGGCTATCTGCAGAGGCTGGCTGTCCAGAGGCCGGCTTGCCAAAGGACTTTTAGGTACTCCAAGGACTCCAAAAGCTACACATGTCAATAGCAGGTGCTGGGGCCTTTAGGTGAGGTGACAGGGATCTCCCGCCCTGCAGAGCAGGAAGGACCCTTCATCCATGCCTGGTACCTGGGGGATGATGTGATCAGAGGGGGCTGGGGAAAGCACTGCCTGGCAGGAACCAGAGCCAGGAGGGTCTCAATGCCAGAGAAAAGGGCTCCTGTCCAACCTCAGGTCACCAAAGCTGGAGGCCACCTGGGACCGTGGTCACATCTGTGAGGACCCCTCCTCACCCCACCCCTCTCTCCCTGGCCACCTGATGCCTCCTGCCTCCTGCTCAGCCTGGAGTCTCTTTTCCTCTTGTCTATTCCCAGGCAGCCCTAAAGCCCAGACTTGTCCATGAACTTCTGCAGCTTAAAACCCAGCCATGATTCCCTTTTGCCCTCTGGACCAGGTCCCAACTTCCTAAGTGCCTTTAGGACCCTGGCTTCCCTTCTACTTTCTGCTTTTTTTGTGCCCCCATCTGGGTGCTGGGTGCTGGGTGTGTGTGTGCTGGGTAACCTGTGTTCTTTAGGGACCCCAGCCTCTGAATGCAAGGCCTGGGGCAGAGTGACTAGGGGCACAGACTCTGGAATTTGACCAGGACTCCTGTCTCCAAGCTGTGTGACCACAGGCATATCACACCCTCTCTGAATCTCAGGACAGACATGGCAATGGGAGCCCCATCCACTGGGGAGTCACATAGAATGCTAGTCTAGGCTCCGGTACTCAGAAAGGGCCAGACTGTGAGCTGTGATTCCACTGTTAACATGAGTGCCTGTCTGGGGGGTCCTCCAGCCCTTAATGCTATCGTCTGGAAAGCTGGCTGCCACCACCTGTATGCGACAGCTTCCCTCTCCAAGGCCTGGTGTGTCATCCAGCTGATGCAAACTGCTCTTTTCTGCCCTCTGAGAGCAAGAATTCTCACACCTGGAGACCCAGGGTGGTGGAGGCAGTGGAGGCTGAGCCTGTGGAGGGCAGCGTCTTAGCCTAGGTTCTCCTTTGGTGCAAGCACAAGTGACAAGAAGGCAGTTGTGGGGTGGTCGCAGAGGCCTCCGCCCAGGCAGCAGATGGCCAGCTAGGCCTGCTGCTTCATTGGCCCTGGCCGTGGGTGCCTTCAGGGCCTTTCTCCTTAGCCCCAATCCGGGAGCCCAGTTGGCCTGGCCTTGGGTTTTCAGCCTGGGTGAGGGAGGTGGTGCACAGGCAGGGCTAGACGGCTTTCCCGGAATCCCAGATCCTGCTTTAATAATCCGGTTCAGAATTAATGTCCATTCACGCCATCTCCACTGCTCCACTCATTGGAAGATTAAATAAAAAACCCAACTCCCCTCCCCCCAATGGAGGGAGACCAGCCCTGGTCTCTCCAGCTGGGCTGCCTGCCTGAAGCCAGCGCCAGAAATAAATCTCTTGGAGAGAGCCACTTTGCTCACTCGGTTTCAGTCCAACAGGGCATAGTGGCCCCAGTCACTTCTTGTTTTGTTTAGCTGATAATCTTTGACTGTATCAGGGGACCCTTGCAGAAGCTCAGTTCTTTCCAGGGCCAAAGCCTCCCCAGGCAGCCGGGTCGCTGCCAGGCCTCTGGAGCCCGGCAACGGTCCCTCCCCAGTGGCCTCCCTCTGCTGCAGCCAGCTCCACCAGGAACCCAGAAGGTAGGTTCCTGGGGCCAGGGCATCAGGGAGGGGACAGGCCTGGGCCGCTCCTGACTGCAGTGCGCACTTGAGGCCTCTCTGGGGAGGAGTGGTGTTCCTTGCCTTCATCTGGATGCTGGGCCTCCAGGACCCGACCAGGGACGCCCCTCAGTGAGGTTGGCTGAAGCAGGACTCACTCACTCACTCATTCACACAACAACAACAGCATCACTGTGCACCCCTCTGTGCCAGCCTTGGAAGGAGACAGGGAGAAATACATGGCCCTGCCCTCCGGGGTACAGCCTGCCCAAGTCGCTGCTTCACCCCATGAACTTTGCTGGGTCTGTAGATTGCTCTGTCTTGAGAACATGATTTTTCCACTTTTTTAAAAAATCTGGACTATTAAGTATCAGAACTAAGATGTTAATGAATAATATTTAGAAATATTGGAAGCTGACATTTGGTATCTCACTTATGTTTGGTATTCTCCCTGGAGGTTAATAAATGTTAAGTAAATAAAGATTTTGTTTTGAGGGTCATAGTTTTAAGTTAAAAAATCCTCATTTTTAAGTACTCATAGACTTACAGGAATTTGAAAAAATAGTGTGGAGAGCCAGATATGGTGGTGAACACCTGTAATCCCTCTGGCTCTGGAGGCTGAGGCAGGGGGATCAGGAGTTCAAAGCCAGCCTCAGCAAAAACAAGGCACTAAGCAACTCAGTGTGACCCTGTCTCTAATAAAATACAAAACAGGGCTGGGATGTGGCTCAGTCGTTGAGTGCCCCTGAGTTCAATCCCTGGTACTTCCCTCCACCACAAAAAAAAAAAAAAAAAAAAAAAGAAAAAAAAAGTGTTGAGACTTCTGAGTTCCCTTTACCCAGCTTCTCCCCAAAGTGCTATCCTACATGACTGGGACACAGTATCAACCCCAGGGTCTGATGTGACACCAGCATAATACTGTTGAGTAGACACAGCTCAATGCAGATTCATCAGGTTTTACCTGCGGTCGTTTCTGTGTGTGTTTATAGAATCTAGAGTTATGGATGGATTTGTGTGACTCACACACATTTAACAAGTATTTTTTTTTAATTTTTCTTAAATTCATCTATTTATTTTGCAGCCCTGGGGATTGAACCCAGAGGCACTGCACCTCTAAGCTAAATCTTTTAACTTTTATTTTATTGATTTTTAAATTTTGAGACAGAGTCTCGCTAAGTTACAAGGTTGGCCTCCAACTTGAGATCCTCCTGCCTCAGCCTCTTGAGGAGCTGGGATGACAGGCAGGCGCCACCGCAACCCACCGCGCTGGGATGCAAGGTCTGGGGCATTCTGGGACGGAGGTGTAGCTCCCGCAGCATAAGGTGCCCAGGCCCCCAGAGTGAAGGCAGGTGGACGGCCTATGATCGGACACCAGTGGCTTTGAAAGCAGAGGGAGGGGTCCAGGACACAGTAGATGCCCTGTGCCTACCAGGGACTCTGCCTGTGAGAGGCCCCGCCTGGACCAAGGCTTCTAGAACCATGAGCTCGGATAAACCTTTTTTCTTTAAAACTCACCCATTCTGTGATGCTGAGAATGGACTCAGCCGGTATCCAAAGTCTCAACGGACCTGAAGCTCAACAGTGAAAAACGGGCAAAGAGCCTGCAGAGACGTTCTCAGCCGTGACTGGCCAGCAGGCCTATGGGAAGGTGCTCGGACTCAACTCAAGCAGGGTCTGGCCTGGCAGCCCACCCACACTGGACCTGCACCCCAGTGCCAGGCTCCTCGGGTCTGTGACGCCCCCTGGCTTCAGTGGCATCCTTGGGCACACTCGCACTACCCAGCACCCAGGGGAGAGTGCAGGCAGCCGCCCCGGGCCGGCTTACTCTTTCCTCTGGCTCCCACAAACCTCTTCTGGGGTCTTCTGTCATTTCTGTCTCCCTCCCCAGGCTGGTGGCAGAGCTCCCTTTCCCAAAGACCCCCAGTCCCTCCGTGCCTCCCACCCTGCGGAGCCTGTCTTAGCTCCTTCTCTGAGCAGTGGGTCGAGGGCCTCATCTAGGGGTCGCTCCACCCCAGGGGTCACCAGGTAATGGGGCCATGTTTGGATTGTTCCATGGGCAGGAGTGGAGAGATGGGGGAGCGGGCAGGTGGAACCACAGGCCCAGGAACGTGACACGCCCCTCAGGACATCAGAGGTCCCACAGACGCAGACTGGTCCAGTCCCAAATTCCATCAGCAGCCGTGTTTGGGAAAGACACAATTCCCTGGCATGGGCAGGATTCAGGAACGCAGGGGTGACCTGGGGACAAGCGTCTCGGTTCATTTTTGGGATCTTGTCCTACCTTAGGTTTTTGCCGACAGGCAACTGAGGCCCAGTGCGGCCACAGATGTGCCGGAGGCTGCTGAGCAGGTTTGAATTCCGGTCGCCCCGGAGCCTTGGCCTGACCAGCTCATCCAGAAAGCCCGGGGGGGAGGGGGCCCACACTCTTCCCACAGGAGGCTCCTCTCACCGGCTGTCCCTAACAGGGACCCAAACTGTCCCTCGGGACTGGCTGGATCCCCCACATGGCTTCCTGCAAAAAGGTCCCTCAAGAGCAGCCAGCTTGTTTGGATCCTAAGACCATTAAAGGCATGAACTGGGTGGGGTGGGAGGAGGCTTGGGAGCCTGGAGCTGCTCTTCATTTGCTGTGTGGTCAGGGATGCTCCCAACCTCTCTGGTCCTCGGTCCTTCTCTGTGCACCTCTGGCCATCACACGGGACCCCAGCATTGCTATGTGGTGGTGAGGTCAGGGGTAGTGTGGGTGACATCTGACCAGGTCCCTGATTGCAAGTGGCCTGTTGTAGGCCTGCTCTGAGTCAAGTCCTGGGGAAGTACCCATAAGCCAGACAGACGCGGTCCCTGATGTGACGGACTGCCCCACAAGAAGACCAGACTCTAGAGCTTTCTGGTGGGAAGTGGCTGGACACCCCACTGTGGGCTGAGTGGCACCCCAACCCCAAATTCACATGCTGAATTCCTAACACCCAGAACCTCGCAACCTGACCATTAGGGAAATGGACTTTTAAAGAAGGGATTGAGTTAAAAGGAGTCACTAGTCCAAGCTGATGAAGAGGAATTCAGGAAACAGGCAGAGGGAGGCTGATGGGAAGTCAGCAAGCACAGGCCGAGGAGAGGGGCGCAGAGCAAGCCACCCAGGCCGACACCTGGACCAGGATTTCTAGCCTCCCAAACTGGGAGGCCACGCTGAAGGTCAAACCCAGGGCCTCGCACATGCTAGGCCATGCTCCACCACGGAGCCAGGTCCCAGCCCAGTAAATCTCTTTTGTTTAAGCCTCCAGGGTTTGGCACTTTGTTTGGAAGCCCTGGTAAACCAAGACACCTCCAGTGTGTTAATCTGCATTTAGCTGTGCGTGCTTGTGTGTGTGTGTGTGTGCACGTGTGCGCGTGTGTGCAGCTCCTAGGAGCTGATAACACAGAAAATGCAAGAATCCAGTTAAATTTGAATTTCAGATAAACAATGAGCATGCCTTGCACAGGATGTACTGACATTAAAACATTTTGTTTATCTGAAATTCACATTTACCCGGGTGTCCTGGGTTTTCCTTTGCCAGATCTGGCCACCCAGCCTGAGCCCTACGGGGGCAGCTTCCTCCCCCGCCCACCCACAGAGGTTCAAGGACACAGAGCAGCCTGGGAGCCCGCAAGGGGGTGAGAGCCAGGGCTGCTTCCCCAAACGGTTCCCAGCTCCTGCACAAACATATTTATTGGGCTTGATGGCAAACAGATTATGCTTGTCCTAGGAAGGGCAGCTCGAAAGAGGAACCTTGAAGTCCGGGAAATAATGATGAGGGGTAAATTAAAGTGCATAAAACCCTCCCGAGAGATAACGTCAGGGTGAGTTACAGGCCTGATAAGAGACTGGGGGCTTGCAGAGGGGGCTCAGAAAGGTCGCCCAGCAGTGCGCAGAGGACCAGGAATCATAAATATGGGGCAAGATGCCCAGCCAGGGTCGCCGGGGTGAAAATATTGGGGTCATTCCAAAAACAATTATCCTGCTTGGTTTGCTCTTCAGGTCTTGTAAATCTTTCACCTTTTATAAAAGATTTCTGGAGAAAGAAGCACTTTGGAAGCTTTAACTGATTTTGTGGCTGCTTCTTGGTGGTTCTGCTAAAAGAAAAGACAAAGACAAAGGGGAAAGTAATTACCCAGCATTCTCAGGGCCCCGGGCGGCTAACGGGTCTCCTCTTGTCCCTCGGAGGGCTTGGGCTGTCCGGGCCAATCACCGTGGGGCTCTTGCTGCCCATGGACCTGCGTTGGGGGCCCACGTGGCTGCTGTGTGGCAGCCACCTCGGCTAAGGCAGGGTCATCCTGAGGTGCGGCCACCTTGACCCAAGCTGCCGTCGTCTGGCTGTGTGCCCATGGAGCTCTCCAGGCTGGAAAGTGGACCTGGGCTGCCTGGGGCCTCAGCCTCCCTGCCCTGGCTGGGTCTTGTTTTCCTGTCGTCTGTTCAAAGGCACCCTGGGTCCTGCCCTGTGCTGTCTGTGCCCCAGCTTGTGCCAGCAGAAGGTGATAGTTGACTTCACAAATGTTTATTGGCACCTTACAGGCTGGCCACCGTGCTGGACTCTGAGCCTCGGGGCCCAGACCAGGGCTTCCTCTGCTGGGCAGCATTTCCCAGGGTCCTCTGCCCGCCTCTGAGCATGCACAGCCCCAACGCTGGCTCTGCCTTGGCAATCTCTGGTCTTCTAGCTCATTGGTTTCTCAGGGCACCGTAGAGGAGGGGCATTAGCCCACTTCACAGATGAGGAAACAGGCTCAGCGAGGACAAGGGACTGGTCTAGCGTCACACAGATAAGAGATGAGCAGAGGCAGGATTCCAACCCAGATCGCATGGCTCCAGAACCATGTTCTTCCCAGTGTCCCCACCACTCAGATGAGAGCCATGAGGATGACAGTGTGGGCAGCTCTGGTCCTGCCCGGAGTCAAGGGCTTACGTGTGCCAGGCGCTGCGGCCAGCCTGGTGGCTTGCATGGCTGTGGGGACAGGAGTCAGTGTTTCTATGTGCACGTGAGTTTCTTCAAATAGTCTCTCACCGTCTGGGAATTCCACCAACATAATTATTCGAGTGGGATCAACGTTTGCTGAGTGGGACGTGGGGCTCCTTTGGGGTTAAGTCCCACTTGAAGGTCCCAGGTGTGGGAGGGGGCAGCCGGGGCTCAGGCAGGGGTGGCTGGTCAGTGCGTTCATTCATTCAATAAAGTTCCTCTGTGCCAGGGTGGGAAGAGGACAGACTGGGGTCCTGCACCCAGCTCTCAGCCTCAGGCCGGAGACAGACTGGAGCCCAGGAGGCCGCTGCAGGGTGGCCTGGGAGGGTGACGGAGGGTGATGTGGCAGCCTGGAGGAAGGCGGGCGTGGCCCTGAGGATTGCATGGACGTGTACAGGCGCTGAGGCCCAGAGGGGCCAGGTGGCTCCTCCCAGGCCACAGGGAGGGTGGCCAACTGATTTGCCTGACTGCGCCCAGCACCCCCCTCCCAGTGCTGATGCAGCTTCTGAGCTGAGGGACTCCAGTTCTTGAGATAAGGCCACAGACTCTGGCAACCAGGGAAATGCTGCTTGTCACCCCGTTTGGAGCACAGTTCATGGTGGCCGTGAAAGGCTCTGGGGGTCCCGAGGAGAGCCCTGCTTAGCAATGTCCACCCAAACCTCTGTGGCCACAGAATCCTTCTGGGAACCAGGACACCTTTTAGCAAATCCTGTGGAGCGTGTGCTCCTGTCCGACACTGATGGGGCAAAGCCAGTGTCATCCCTGCCCTCAGAGAGGGGACCGTCTGTGGTCACTTCCCTGGATCCCCACCCTGGGGGACGGCCCTGGTCTTGGCCTCTGCTGCCCCGACTTCCTGTGGTAGGCAGAGAGCTCCCACTGGCCCCGTCCCACCTCCAGAGCCTCGAGGAGCAGTGCTCAGGGTGGGGGAGGGACAGCTTGGGAGGCTGAGAGGGACCCTGGGCGTCCAGGTGGCCTTTGGCCTGGTGGCCTTGGTGTCTTCACCACCAGATGACAAGAGGGAGGAGGAGAGGTGCCTGGTGACCTCATCTCGGAAAGGGGCGCACGTGGCTCTGGGGGGCCCCTGGCCTGCCCGGGCCTCTGTGGCGGCTGCTCCTGACTTTAGGGCCTGGAGCCCCTGAGATGGTACAGGCCGTGACCCAGGACCGGAGCCCAGGGCTCAGGAGCCAGCGGGGTGCCTCCTGGTGGAGGCCCAGGACGGCCCAGCCCAGGCACGTGCAGGGGGCTGAGGACGGTGACAGTTACCAGCCAGGCGTGGGAGGGGCCGGCCAGGGGGTCCAGGGCCTGGCTCCTCTGAGAAAACGGAGGAAGCCCGAGTGGTCAGGAGTCCCTGCCCACCTCTCCCTGGGGAGCGCTCCCTGACCCCGGAGCCCCACTGGGTGCTCAGTGGGTCTGTCACTGACGCGACTTGGTGAATCAGATGTGACAGGCCACGTGTGCCAAGATGGCGGCCAGCTGCTTGGCTGCAGGGCAGGGGCTGCGCGGAGACCCCAGTGGCATCCTCCGACAGCTGCAGGCCAACCCGCGGCGCAGGTGTGTGCCTGGGCCAGCGCCCACAGAGGAACTCACACGACACAGGCGTGCACACACACCACAGGCACAGACATGCACACGTGTGCACACATGCACAGATACGTGTGCACCACAGACAGACACTCCACACGTACACGTGGGACTTAAGTCTCACACACTGACCTGTGCACACAACCGACCTCACATCAGACCACACAGACACACACAGGCTGCTGTCCCCCAGGGCCCTGCCTCCCTCCTGGGCCCGGAAAGGCGGCTGCATGGTGGAGGCAGAGGGCTCAGAGTCAGAACTAGGTTCAGGTCCCCTGAGTGCCCCTCCCTCGCTGGGCAAAGCTCCTTCTCCTTCAGAAGACCCTGAGGCCGGGTTCTATTGCACCTTGACCTCTGACCCTTGAGGTCCACAGCCCCACGCAATGGCCTCTGAGCCCAGGGAAGGTGAGAACCCTCTCTGCGTCACACTGGTCCCTCCTGTCACGTGACAAGCTCCTCTTGCCTCGGAATCTGTCCTTTCCAGGCTTCCACCAGCTTGTCATCACCCAAGGGACCCATCAGAGCCAGGTCGAGTCCTCAGCCCCTCGCTGTAGATGGGGACTGTCCCACCTGGCCTAATGGCTGCCTTAACAGATGTCCAGTCCCCTGAGCACTAGAGAAAGAGCCAAAGCCCCATGGACTGTCGGTCTCCCAAGAACAGGCTCTGAGCAGGGCCATTTCTGCGCCTGTAGGGTGCTGAGGGCCGGGCCTGGGCAGGGTGGGGCCTGCTGATGGGTGCCGGGCTCACACCCTCCTGGGCAGGATCTCACCTCTTTATCAGGAAACTGCTCACATCTCATCAGTGGCCACCTGCCCACTAGGCAGGCCTGGCCCTGGGTCCTCCCATCGGCTCCTCGAGGCCTGCTGGGGTGGCGGACACCAGCTGGAACCCAGACTGGCTGGGCTCTGCCGTCAGTGCACTGAATTGTGCCTGAGAAGGAGAAGGTAGAGCTGTCCCCTCACTGAGGTCACGTCTCCTCACTGTGAATCTCAGCCTGGTTGGTGACGGCTGCACAGTGGATCTTACAAGCAGCTCCAGCGCTGGGCCCTCCTGTGCACCATCCCTGGCCCTCTCAGCAGCCCTGCAGGGAGGTTTTGTCCCTTCCGTCCCCATTTCCCAGAGGCGCTTTTGGAGAGATGGAGGGGTCACCCAAGAACCCTGGTGCAGGCACTCATGGCAGCCTGGACCCCAATGTGGGCTGAGCGCCCCCAGTAGGACCCAGACCTGTCTCCTGAGCCCAGGGGCATGAAGACCCCCCTCATCCTGACATTTACGGACCTTCCTTGGCCTGGCCCTGAGGGTGGGGGGACTGTACTGAGGGCAACTCACAGGCCCATGCTGGGCTGTGCACAGGGGCCCGATGGCTGGACCTGGGTGCACAGCGAAGTCAGGTCAACGTGCTGCTCTGGTTCAGCACCTGGCCACGCTTCTCCAGCCCAGAGGCCCGGATTCGAGGGTCCCAGCGTCCTGAGCAGGTCCCTTCTGCAGCAAGTGTGAGGAGCCCGGACCTCAAGGCCAGCCGGGCAGCCGTGAGCTGCTCAGGTCCTGGCACCGGGTGTTCCCGGGCAGCCATCTGGAGGGCTGGGGCTGTGGAGTTGGCAGTCAACGGGGCCTGGGCCTGCTCTGTCACCCACGCCTGTCACATCTGGAGCCCTCACAAGGCCGGCCACCGCCCTGGGTCTCCCCTCTTCTGTGGAGCCCACAGAACGTCTGCTTTCCCCAGGAGCATCTCCCACTCAGGAGCCCTGACATGGGTCCCGTTCCGGGGCCAGGTGACAGACAAGCCTGGGAAGGTCACCTGTGGGCAAGGGGTAGAAGTGGGTCTGAACTCAGGTGGGCTGCAGCCTCCCCTCCCCTCCTCCCCACCCCCAGGGAAGCCAGCTTTCCAGGAGGGAACTGAGACTTCCGACACCTCCCCAGGAGTCCAGGTCTGGGGGGAAGAGTGACCTCCGAGATGAGGAGGGCACCGAGGTTTGGGGAAACCTTGCTTCTAGAACATTCTCTCCTAATTTACAGCCTCCTCCAGCCGTTTTCTCCAACACACATCAGTTAAGCCCTTAAAATAGTCAAGGGCTTGAAGAATGCTAAAAATTTAATGTATGTTAAAAGGGTATTAAATTCTAAACTAAAATTTACATGGAAATATGACATTAAAATATTTTTAGCTTTCAGGAAGCTGGGGGCTGGAATGCTATAATATAGACAAATTCTACCATTTTAAAAAGAATCAGCCTGAGTATTTCTTGTGGATTCCTAGTCGGTGCACACAGAAACGAGCCCTGCCTGGGGCTCTTGGCTGAGGCAGGGGGGGGTGAGAGGAGGGCGGCCGGTGCCCCGGAGGGAGGGAAGGCTCAGCTCCCGTCTGTGCTGTGGGGCTTCCCTGGTGGGGCTGGGCCTGCTCCTGGAACTCTGAGGCCCTGCCGGCCCAGGAGGCCAGAGTGTTCTCAGTGACTATGGAACTGGGTCTTATGGCTCCATGGCTACCTGTTCCTGGTCCCCAGCTGTGTGGTAGGCCTCTGCCCATTATCCTATTTCTTCCTCATTGAAGAAGGTGGGATTCTGTCTCACTTGTGCAGATAAGAAAATGGCTCAGAGGAGTTGAGTAATGGGGTCCAGGGTCACACAGCACGGGGAAGAGGATTTTCATTCCTTCTCAGACTCTTAGGGCTTTTATTGTTCCCTGGGGCTGGAGCAGGGCCTTGAGCCCAGCCTGTCCCTCTCCCCACTACAGCTCTCATCTCTTTTGGGCTCTCCAGACAAAGTCCCCTCCTCTGCCAGGTGGGAGGACCTAGGGAGCACCACACTGTGTCCCCTGCTTTCCAAGGGCCCAGAACAGTGGCTGGACATGCTCCACGGATGTCGGGGTGGGCAGGGGGAGTCAGAGGCACCCGTTCTTGGCCACAGCTCCATGTCGGCCCTGTGCTAGACCCGAAGGTCCCTTGACCCGTCCCTGCCCCAAGAGCAGGTCTGCCCGTGGCTCTTCTAGGAAGAGCCACGCAGGGCCAGGAGAGAGGCTGGGGGGTGGTGGGCTGGGAACTCCACAGTGTGCGGGCGCCTCCCAGTGCCCTCTCCCGGCCGCGGGAGGCAGGGGCTGTTCCTGGGACAGCAGGGTGGGTGGGTCCCCGGGTGCACCTGGGGTCTGGTTGCTGAGCTGGGCTGGGGTGACTTCAAGCTACCTGTCTCTGTGCAGCCCTCCTCTGTGCAGAGGAGCGGGAAGCCCAGTGGGCAGCTCCGCCGGCCGGCTGTGCTGGCCTCTCCGGGGCCGAGTGCGGGGCTCGGGCTGGCAGCCGCCTGGCCCCGGGAGAAATTCCAGCCAGGCCAGCGGGGCCGCGGCGGAAATGACCACTCAGTGCCTGGCGGGGCCCTGGCAGCAGCCACACCTCCGGGAGGCCACTCATTGGCAGTTAAAAATCTATTGTGACTTGTCAGAAAAATGAATGAATGGGCACTTTAGTCCTTCACTTCAGGCTCAGCTCTGCCTGTCGCTGCAGGAGCCGAGCGGCCGGGCTGGGCGCTGATGCGAGTTTTCCTGTGGAGGATTGAAGCGGGTAATGAACAGGCTGGGGACACAAGCCCATCACCTCACCAGTCACGCCGGCCTCTGGAGAGCGCCTTGTTGGGACTTGCCTTTGTGCGAGGTGGTTGGTGGGAACAGAGGTGACAGTTCCCTGCTGCTCCACTGCTTTCCCCGCAGGGGCCTGCAGGGGCCACAGTGTTGGCCCTCCAGGGCCCAGAGAGAGGAGGGATGCTGGGGTGGGGGTGGAGGCCGGAGGGGGACAAAGAGCCTCAGGGGAGGGACTTTGCCTCAGTTTCCTCGTCCATAAAATGGGGGCTGGGCGGGCATGAGGCTGGGGGGAGAATGAAACCGTGATGTGTGCCGACAGCTTGGCAGGAGGTGGGCCCTGGGGAAAGACGGGGAAGTGCTGATGTCACTGATGTTTGCTGTGAGTCTTAGGCACCTCTGGTCACATGCTGCACACACACCGGTCTTGGGGGGTAAGAGGATTTTTTTTTTCCCCTTGGCACCAGGAAGTGAGCCCCGGGGTGCTCTGAGCTACATCCCCATCACTTTTTATTTTTTATTTTGAGACAGCGTCTTGCTGAGTCATGGAGGCTGGCCTTAAGCTTGTGAGCCTCCTGCCTCTGCTTCTGAGTCGCTGGGATTACAGGCATGCGCCACTGCATCCCGTGAGGACCCGTGTTTTAATCAGGACAGCTGTGTATTCATTGGAGCGTGCGCCAGAAAACATGTGGCTCTCCAACTCCATGACTTCATGGCTATCCTTGTTTTGAATGGGGTTTAAGGTGGGGAACATTAGCCTAGATTAAAGGAAAATATTAAATTGTAGACAAGTGGCCTGTGAAAGGTGACACTTGAAAAGAACGGGTCATCTCAAGGTGGCAGCCCTTTGCTTCTCAAACATTGGTGGCTGAATACTCGGTGGTTACATCCCCAGTCCCTCTGGGGTAGGTGTCAGCATGGGAGTGACCTGGTGGGTGGAATGTGAGTGGGAGTGGGTGGCAGCATGCGTTCCTTTCCACACAGCTTCACAGATGTTCCTCCATCTCCAGCCCTCCCATCCCTGCCCTGGCCTTTGTGGAAGCCCGAGGAGGATGTTGGAGCCACAGCTGACAGCTAAGGAGAAGTAACTTGCTTTGGTAAGCCAGTGAGGTTCGGGGGCTGTTTGTTACTGCGGCATAGCCTGGCCCATCCTGACCAGGAAGCTTGTCCAATCCTCGCCATTGTCATTGTAAGGACCCGGTGTCTGAGTCCCTGCTTTGAATCCATTTGGGAACGTACCTAGGCATAGCAGATTTTCGGATCATGCTATCTTCCCGGGGAGGTCATTATGGGAGCTCCACTCTGCAGATGCCAAAGCTGATGCTGACCTCACCCAGGTGGAATTTGTGGCCAATAGTCCTTGATCCAGGCGCATTTGACTTAAAACCTTCCTTTGGCCTGTCACATCTGAGTCTGAGTCCTTCTGGTAAATTCAGGGATTGGCAGCAGGCAGAATTGCAGGTCCCTGAGGCAGAGACCTGTGTCCCACCCAGGCAGAGGCCTGGCTCCTCTGTGCCCTCCTTCTGGGCGTGGAGGCAGCTGGGCTCTGGGGCTAAGCTGAGGTCCCCTCAGGGTCAGCACCACAGGGTAACATGGCATCAAGAAGAGGTGGGAGGACACACCAGCGTCACTGCTGCCATCCTCAAGCGCTGTGCACGCGGCTCTGTGCATCTGACCCACGGAGCCTCGACCCTCGCAGAGGGGCAGGCTTTCACGGCCGCTTATGGGCAAGGACAGTGAGGCACAGACAGGTCCACCCTTACCTGGAGGCACAAAGTGGGCAAGGAGAGGAGGTGGGCTTTGGCCCCAGCCTGGACACTAAACCCCAGCCACCCTTGACGGATGGGTCCCCACCGAAGAGCTCAGGTGGGTCCACAGGGTTTCCCCAACTCCAGGGCAGGAAAGTGACGTGACTAACTTGACTCACAGCCTGGGCCTGGGGCTGGGCTCTGATTCCAGGTCTGTGCCCTGAGACCTCTGACCTCGAGTCTGGGGGAAGCCAGGCCCCTTCCTCCTGGAGGAAGGGAAGCAGCTCCCTGGCAGTGAGGCAAGGGTCGGGGCAGGAGTCTCTGCCAGAAGTTGGGGACATGTCCCATGCTATGGGGGTACTGTTGACATCCTGTGTTGGCCACAGAGGACTGGCCTTGCCCTCCTGGGGCTTTCAGTTCCCTTGGGAGGCTGCGGAAGCCCTGCCCCATCCTCCTAGCTCAGGGACCAGCCAGGTCACAGCTGTCTTGGGGCGCGGAGAGGGAGGGGCTTGTCAGGGCCCAGGAAGCTGTGGGGTTCTCTCCGTCAGGACCGGGAAGGGCTGACAGGAGCCCCCTGCTCCTCACACCTGAGCCTGCTGGCCAGCACACTGGTCTCCAAGCGCTTACACCTGAGGGGTGGCCTGGGGCCGCCTGCCCACCCCTTGGCCTCACCAGGCAGAGATCCCGGCTGCCACGCTGGGGCTTCCATCCCCCCTGCATCCCTGACGTTCTGCAGCCCCTGAGCTGGGAACCGGGAGCCTGAAGCAGCAGCTGACAGTTCGTCAGGGACATGACAGGGCGGAGGCCAGCTCCCAGGCTTTGGCCCTGTGAAGCGAGGACTGAGAGGGACAGGGCCTGGGAGGGATGGTGTGTGGAGGAAGCTGCCGGCTCAGAGCCAGGGAGGCGCTGCACGGTGAGGAGGGCACCTGGGCTCAGCTGGGCGAATTCCGATCCGCAGTCGACAGTCAAAGCCATCGTAGGCTCACCAACATGGCCGAGGGGGAGTGTGGAATCCAGCAGTGAGCAGCCGTGGCCAGAGGCACGCAGCAGACTGAGAGGGGACGGTGACAGGCACTCAGTGCCCTGAGGGAGGAGGCTGGACCGCATGACCTCATCTTTACCCCAGAACCCCTTCCCTCCTGCAGGGTTGGCTCACCAGGACTCTGAGGCCCAGCCAGCAAGAGACGAGAGCTGCAGGCTGCCAACCTCAGGGGGCAGAGGCAAGGGGCAGGGAAGAGCAAGGAGTGGTGCCGCCCGTTGCTTGTGGTGTGTCTGGGCAGCGAGGTGACCCCAGCCCCGGGTCCTCCCTTCTGCAGCAGAGGTAACGACAGGATCCACCAGGGGCTGCTGTGGCAGTGCCCTGGGATGGCCCGCATTTTGTACAGGGCCGGCATGTGGCCTGCCTGCGCACAGTAGGCCCGCACAAGATGCAGGCGGTGGGCAAAAGCCAGCCCAGGCCAGGTCGCTCGGAACACGCTGAGTTCAGAGGCCCAGCTGGGAGAGATGATCCACACAGGCAGGAGTCACACGGGCACCAGGTCAGGCGGCTTGGTGGAAAGCTCAAGTGGCCTGTGTCACCTGGGTCGTGACAAGCTCCCACTCTGCACGCTGGGGCCGGGGAAGGTGTGCGATGCTTGTGTCCTGGAGCTCATGGGCTGGCCTCAAGGCCTGGGGAAGGAGCGCTGAGGAAAACCTGAGTGTCAAGTCCTGGCATCTGGTGGTGGCCACAATGGTCCCCTTAAATCACTCCTTGAGCTGGCATATATTTTATGTAAACTGAGTGCGTTGCGTTCCAGGGCAGGAATGGTACTGATGTGGTAGCTGGAGGTGGTGACAATGTCAGTGTCACCCTTGAGAGAAGGGGCCCTGCTTCTTGCGCTGCTTCTCAGAGCACTGCAGACACTGGGCACCTCGTCAACTGCCAGCACCTGTCACCCCCAGAAGATTCCTGGTAGAGTCACCGTCTGCAGTGTTATGTGCTCAAGACTCAAGGAATGCAAAGCAATATGCAAAGGTGGGTATTTATAGGACTTTTAATATTTTAATATTGAATGTCACAAGATTGAATGACCAAATTAGTCATTTACATTTTTCAGAGATATCTAAATAGAAAATTGCTAAAAATTCAAATACAGGTAGCAAGCTACAAATAATATTTCTTCTATTTCTGGGGGTAGGAATGGAAGACATTAGAAAAGGGTGCTCCTGTTGGCCGAATGAAGAGCAGAGTGAAAGAGGAAGTCATTAAAAGGACCCCTTGTGCAAGAAACCCACTTGACTTGGAGATGTTCAGACACACCTCTTCCTGTACAATGATTTAAAAAATGTTTTAAATGCAGGCCGTCGGTGAGACATCCAGCTCTTGGCCCTGGCCAGGGACAATAGAAAGGATGTCACCATGGGAGGGACCCTGGCAAGGCCTGCAGAGGCATCTGGTGTGGCCAGAGGTGTGATGTCAGGGGTGCCCGACCCCTTGCCTTTCCCACCAGGGCGCGAGGTGGCAGGAAGGCGGCTTCCCTCCATGCTGCTTCTCCCGGACACCGTGGACAGCAGCAGCTTCTGGCCTGTGCATGCCAGGCAGGCACTGTACGGGGGATGGGAGGGGAGATGGGGCCCTTCAAAGCCAGCAGAGACTCTTCCAGGTCCAGGAAAACCTGAGCGCAGGTCTAATTATCAGCAGAAACCTACACTTAATATTAAGAAATGGAGAGGCCACTCTACCGGGAGCAGCATGGCCCGAAGATGTCTCCACATCGTCCCAAGACCCATTTCTGAAATCAGAGGTGCTGGGGTGTGTTGAGGAGGAAGGCTCCTGAAGAGGAAAGTGACAGCCTTGGACACACAGCACCCTGCCCTCGTTCCTAACTCAGTTACTTCCTTAACTATCCTCAGAGCAAATGCACTCATTTAAACAAATGGCATAGTTAAAACTATTGACTAAGCCTTAAACATTTCTTCTGAGAAATCGAACCATAGCTTTTCCAATCTGCCTGTTCAATATGGGAACAGATTTTAAAGAGAATAACATAATCAATCTCCACCCCAAAGAATGGTCCATCATACCAACCATGATAAAGAGTACACCTGTTTATTAAAAGGAAAAAAAGAAATATACACTTTTGTTCTTCATTTGCTTTAAGAAATTTGATCAAGTTGCAAGGAAATATCTGGCATGGCTATGTACATCCTCGGGCAGGGTCATCGGGCAGTGAAGGCGGCTGGACAGCACATGGTTCTGCCAGGGGGTGGTCTGGCCCTGGGCATTGTTACTCAAAGCCACCACCAATCAGGCTGCAGTTCCCTGGCAATGTCCCCTGTCCTCCAACCTAGATGCCCCCTGGCCCCACCCCCTGCCCAAGAGCCCACTGACCCTGTGCCCATGAGTTGGCCTCCCCCAGGCACTGCAGAGCACGGGGTGGGCTCTAGGGCCACCTGGCCCTGGCAGGCAGCTCAATCTGTGGCAACAGATTGAGGCTGGGGGCCAGTGTCACTGCTGCCCTGATTTCTTCTCCTTCTGGAAGCTGAAGCTTGTACGTCTGTTCAGTTTTCTTTGTTTTTGAGCAAAATATTCAGCCCGGGCGGTGCTTGCTCGTGATTCCAGGATGTAGTTAACCTAGGAAGCAAGAGGACACAGCTCTTCACTTGCCAGCATGCTGCTTGCCTGGGGCAAAGCAGGGCAGGAGGAAGGCCCACTCTGGGCTGGGTGCAGGTGCTTTTGTGTGGCTGGACTCCCAGCACCCAGCACGCTGGCAGGAGGGATACGGTCCTGCTCTGGTTCAGGCTCCTCTGTCCCCGAGTGCTGGGGCTTCTTGATCCCAGCCCAAGTGCCCACCCCCCCTTGAACTGAGCCGCCCCAAGGTCTGCCCTGGCTGTGGTTCTGCCCTTGCCTGCTCGGACTTGCACAGAACCTCCGAGCTTCACCTTCCATAGGAGACAGACGAAACCATTGCGGGGAAGACAGAGCAAGACAGGGCTCTCCATTCAAACCCCATCAGCTTCCAGCACTATTTCCTTTAATGCTCGGGGGCCTTGAAGCCAAGGCTCATTCAACCTAAAGGAAAGGGAGGCGCCAAAAGGAGACTGAGGGGGCTGAAGTCAGGGCCAGAGCCGTGAAGATGCTCAGCCGTCTGCTGCTCTCTGCACTCCCCTTCGGGGGTGTGTGTGTCTTTCAGGGTCACATGAGCAGCACCCACACTGCACAGAGCCTCCTCAGACACCGCCTGCTGTCACTGGGCTGGGCTCTGAGTGAACACCATGGCTTCTCTGAGCCCTCACGTTTCTACAAGTTATAGAAATAGAACTAGTTTCTAGTCTAGAAATAGAGTAGAAACCCAAGTCTCCTGGCGAGGGAAGGCAGCTGGCACCATGCTGGTTCTACTCTGAGGGCCACTTGTCCTGGGCCTGGAGGGAGGGGCCTCTGAGAAGCCAAGAAGGAACCAGAGGCTCTGGAGGAGACAGCAAGAATGGCAGTTGCAGGACCCAGGCTCTGACACTGTCCCTCCTAACTTTCTGCTCTGATCGTCACCAGCAGCAGGCGGGGAGGGCCGGTGTGTGGGTCCAGAAGGCCTGACACGCTCGGCCACTGCCTCGCCAAGGAACCAGCTGAGAGCAATAAATCATGAGGCCTGCAGGCCGGGTGCACGTCTGGGACAATGCAGACAATGTATGGAAACGGGAGGTTTTATCATTTTTAATAAAAGCAATCTTTGGATTATATTGTTTGCACACTCAGCCAACCTAGAGTTTTCAGTATAGTTTTGGCACATGCAATTTGACAAAAGCATTTTAAAATGATCCTTAACAAGCCAACTATTTCCTAAATTTATTATCTTCAGTGCTTTGTGATAATCACATAGATAATTTTAATGGAAGATTAATGTAATAATCAAAAGATAAAAACGCCCTTTGGTCTGCCATTAGATGGTTAATATGCTGTGGCTTAAAACTTGCACAATTTTATGCACTATAGAGTGTTTCACTTTCAATGCATTTTACAGCTTAAGGCATAAAAATATAGGGAGTTTTCATGGTCAATAAAGCCACAGCGTCCGTCACTCGATCACGAGAAGAACCTGATTTGAAGAGCCCAACGATTCCTCGGAGATTCATCTCCAAGCCTACAGAATCAGGGACCACACATGGCTTAGCTCAATTACGTTCTGGTGGAATTAGGGCAGCTCTACAAGTCCTCAGGGCCAGGTTCAAGTTGAGGCTCCACTCTGATGTGCTTTGTGGCCTTGAGCCTCCAACTCCTCATCTATAAAATGGGGACAACATCCACATTCTGCAGGAGAGTTGGGAAGATTGGATGAGATAACGAACATGAAATATGTGTAGTCAGTCTCAAAAAATTGGGAGATGTTAATATTTCTATAAGGGGCGAGACACGATGAGGTGAAGTGACGGAGAGCATCAGCTCTTCCTTCCTCTCACCTCTCCTTGTAACCTGTCCTCTGATGAAAGCTCTCATTTCATGTAAAACTCCTGAGAGAGACTGACCCTGCAGAGCCTCTAAGGGCAACATTTCTGCTAAATTCCTGGGCATGGGGCTGGGCTCTGTTAGCCAGTGCTGGTGCCTGCCCCGACACCATGGGAATGTGGCTAAGACCAAGTACTCCAATTGCCATAAAAATCAGAAGTGGGGGAAGTGAAGTTTAATCTTCCATCAGGACCACGATCATTAGCTCTGAGTAAATCAGGCCTGGGCTCGCTGCGACTCTGCTGGAGTCTTCTGCATGATGCAATATTTTTACAAACATTTTGATATGAAAACAGACATTTTAGGGGAGGCGACAGGCCTCAGGGATTTTGCAGAAAAGCATCTGCTTCCAGGGAGCATTTGGTCCTGTAAAATGATTTCTTTGCACTTGATCTTCCACAGTCTCATATTGAAGTCATAAACCTGTGTTTCTGTCATCAATCTGCTGTTGTGAAAATTATTTTGATGTCAAACACAGGATTATAATTTCACTAGAATCCTTCTCAAGTCTTGAATATTTTAATGCTGGCTATAAAAATAAGTCCAGTCCCTGACGGGGTACTGGAATATTTCTTTACCTACTCCCCAAACACTTGGCAGTTCCTTGGGCTGTCTTGTGATGATCTCAGCTTGCTGGTGGCCACAGTGCCGGGTGGGTACATTGTTCTCACTTTCTGTCTGAGGGAGGCTTGGTCAAGGTGGTCATGAATCTCCCACCTTCCATTCCACTGACCATCTCGCCCTAACTATCCTCCCAGCAGCATGAGGCTTCTGACTTCTCTCCTGCTACTTCCAAAGACCTCCGCAGTCATGGGACTTGAGCTCAAAATATGCCTGAGAAGCGATTCCATTTGGTTGGAATCTCCCATTCAATTCTTTAAGGCTACACACATCTGGGGGATTAGGAACATAAATTCTGGAACCTGTTAAGCCTAGGGTCGAGTTCTAGTTCTGCTAAGAGTCACCATCCTGGCTAAGTTACTTTTCTTTGAGCCTCATCACCCAGAAAATGGGAACAATTGGATGTGCCTGTCTCGTGGCCCTATGAAGGACCAACCAGACTGGGTCTAAGAAGCCCCCGGCCCAGGTCCTGTACAGGGCAATCCCTCAGCATATCTTCACGGCTTCAATTGTCACTGCCTGATTGATGAGTCTCCTCTTGAGAAGAGAATGGACCATGCCTAGAGAGTCCTGGCATGCGGCATCTACTCTGCATGCTGGCAGCCCTTTGGTGGGGTGGGGCAGCATCAGTACCATGACCCCACCTCATAGATGGGAAAACCGAGGCTCAGAGAGTTGGGGTCACACAACCAGAGCTAAGGGAGTCAATTCTGGTTCAAACCCCTCTGCCTGTGCCCTTCACAGGTTGCTAGACACTGTGCCTTCTCTCACGTCATTCAGGTCCTGCTCTCCCCGACTCCCATCTACCTGGTACCCTGTGACTATAATCATCTTTTGTGAATTTTCTGTTTCATTCTGTCTCCCCTGACAAAGGCAGGGCTCTCTGGGGACAGGGACTGGCCTGTCACCATGGTATCTGGAGCTCAGGGTGGACTGCTGAGGTTGGTAAAGCCCAGTAGGAGCTGGTGCGTTTCAACAGGTGCTGATGGGCACCCCAAGCACGATGAAGCCTTTTCCCAGCAACTGTCTCCTTGGGTCTGCTCCAGGGGCCTGAGGAGCTGCTGCCAGGGCTCAGAGGGAGATAAACAGTACGTGGAAGGACCACAGGGATACAGGAGGAGCAGGACCATTAGGGGCTGGGAGGCAGCTGAAGGGGGTCCTGCTTCAGCTAGGCTGACATGGAGCTGCTGACCTCAAGGCCTGGCTTGGGCCTGGTGCGCATCAGCAGGGCCACCAGTTCCCTCATCTACAAAACTGGGCCCAGGATCCAAGTCCTACTGGGAGGGAAAGTGGCTGAAGTCAGGCCAGACAGGGCACAGGCAGGAGCATTCGACCCGTCCCTGAGTCAAGGAGCACTCACCTTGAGCACGATTTCATTGATGGTAGCAGCGTCAGACTCAAAGTAGAGGTGTTTATAGTCATGATTGCTTAGATACGTGAGTTTAAATATTGCATGACCTGGAGAGACAGAGAGAGGGAGGCAGTGATGAGGGTCCCATGAGTGTTCCCCTCACCATCCCGACTGGAGGGTAGGTGGAGGCTGGGCAGATGTCCTGTTCCTGGAGTGGCTGGTCTTCACGTCCCAGGCTGGGTGTAAAATGGACAGTAAAGGAGAACAGACTGAGTGGCCAGCCGGGCCTGCTCCACTCTGGAGTGTGTGCAGGCAGTGCCACCCCAGGAAGGCTCCTACACAGGCTCTGCATTACCACGGGGCTGCTTCCATAGGATAACTGTGTGGAAAGGGAATATTTTTAAGGTAGAGCCAGCTGACCCCAAATTATTACTCTGGAATTGCACTGTTTAAAGTCAAGTCAACACAGCAGGCAGGGCAGGGCCAACCGCAGCCCCTTCCTGGAGCTTCTGCTCCACGGCCTGGGCTCCTAGAGGAGCAGGAGTCCTGCTGGAGGGGTTCCTGGCCTTGTGTCCCAGATGGAAGCCGTTCCCAAGGGCTGCTGGTCACTTCTGCCCCAGAAGGATGGACAGGGTACGGCTCTACAGACCATGGGTGGCGCCTCACAGAGCAGGTTGCCTGAGGGGCCAGCTCTTTTGACATAAATCCCACCAAGTCCAACTCCTTCCTGTTTCCCACCCCTACAGAATAACAGTGTCATTTCTGGGCCTACTCCATGTAGCCTCATGTCCCCATGTCCCCACAGGCAGCCTGTGGTGCTGCCCTGACCTCTGCACAGGCTCTGTATCACCTCGGATGCCCTCTTACTGACCTTTGTGCAAAGGCCTTGCTGGCCCTTGGTGACCTGGCTCAAATGGTGCCACACTGGGTGAGTCTTCATAGACCATGGCCAGGTGGAGGCCTGCCCTGCTGCATGTGGCTTGTTAAGGAAACCTATTTCTTGTTTTGCCACACCTGCAGCCATGTCTGCGCTTCCTGTGCTTGACCTCTGGGCCAGACACAGCAACCAGATCCCTCCTCGGAACTGAGACAGATGCTGGCCTGCCTTGAGACTCTTGGTCTCAGCCCATGTGAAGGTCCCTTATCTGCATGTGCTGTCCTTGGGTTCTGGGAGCCTCAGCAGCTCTCTAAGAACTAATTCTTTATTCTTAGCTATTTTGAAACTGGTTTCCATTATTGGCACCAAAAGAACATTGTCCAAGAGGGACATGTCATTGATGCTCGGCAAACCTGCCTAAAGCCAGGAGCAGGGGGGTCCCATATCCACCTGCGGCCAGCCTCCTGCATCAGCTAGAAACACTTCCCCTGGTCTGCTCCAGTGGATCTTAGTGCCTGAAGATTAAAATTCAGCATATCCTTCCAGCAGACCTCCTCATTCGTTGTCCTTTTAATTGAAGAAGTGGCTGGTCAGTTATTAATTAATAATATATCACCCATATTACTGTAAGTTCACCTCTTTCCGGGAGAAATCTTGGAGACTTTATTTACAGTAGCTAATTTTTCAGATCTCCAAAAATAAACTGATATATGCTGTACATTTGTGGCCAGAAAAGTTGAGCTGCTGGTATTTTATCCTGGAAACATCATTACGATATACTAATTGTGACTATAAATCGTATATTGAAAAAATTAGCTGATAATTTCTTAAAAACCCCACTTTCAGTCACTTGACAAATTTAGCCTGATTCTAAATCATGGCACTAAAAGTCACAATGCTTGACTGGAAGCTAATCACTGTTAATATATAAATTACTTATTTCTGATAAGGGAGTGAACCTTACTTAAATCGGGGTGTGTGTGTGTCTGCAGTCATCATCATAGAACACTGGAGTCTTGCTGGTGACATCACCATGTGGAGGAACAATAGAGATACCTTTGTTGGCCATCTATGAAGGACACAGGGCTGTGAAGGACGAACAGAGACAACCCCCGCAGGAGCCCTTACTGCTGACACATGGCCATGACAGACATAGATACCAGAGCCTAGAGCTAGAAAGGACCAGAAGGTCTTAGGGAGGCCCGCAGACCTGAAGCTTCGGGGTTCACTGGCCCCTCTGATAAGTGATCTCATGCACGGTCTACACCACCTGCTCCTGCTCGTCACTGACAAAACTAAATATCAAGATGCAGGGAGCATGTTTGCCTGGAAAGCTGAGACACCATTAAAGACAGTCTGGGACTTTAGGTATAGTCAAACCTAAAAATGGCATTTGGGATGTGCAGCTTGCATGGGCCTGGGGTCTCAGGAAGGATGCCTGGATACTCTCCCCTTGGGGCTGTGGCACCATGGAGCCTGTCAACTGCAGGCTCAGAGGGGAGAGGGACAACAGTCATGTGGAAGAAAAAAAATTATCCCAAACCAAGTCTCCTGAAAGGTCAGCTGACCCCATGCCTGTGCTCTGTATTTTGCTGTGCACGGGGGGCTGTGGGTCCCTTGCCTGTCCCCTGTGTTCATTCTAGTGTCCGGCTGAGGGAGAGGAGCAGGTAGAATGAAGAAGAGCCATCTCATCTCTGATGTGCTCTTCCCTCCCAGTGAAACCGCTCACCCCACCAGCAGGGAATGGAGGGGTCCATCTGGAGTGCTGTGTTTGTACCAAAACAATTAAAGTTGTCATTTAGTAACCAGGCTAAGGCTGGTGGACAGCCACAGCAGTGGAGAGCCAGGAGCAAGAGCCCTGGGGTATAAATCATATATTGAAAAAAATTAGCTGATAATTTTTTAAAAATTA
The DNA here is from genome assembly GCF_045843805.1 of Urocitellus parryii. NCBI lineage: Eukaryota > Metazoa > Chordata > Mammalia > Rodentia > Sciuridae > Urocitellus > Urocitellus parryii. The sequence goes on from NC_135534.1 coordinate 201,986,522, forward strand.
GCTGATAATTGTCCCTTGAGCCTAGTTCAAGGGCAGCAGCCATGTTTTCACCCATGCTAGACACCACAGGACAATGGGGAGCTCATTCCCAGGAGCTCTTGCTTGAAGGCCTGCTGTTTTGATGGATGCCCAGGAGGGCAATTTTACTCAGTCCAGGCTCTGCCAAGAGCACAGGCTAGTGCAAGGGACAGGAAATGAACACAGATAGTCCAGTGTAGTGAGCACTAGGGGGAAGGTGAGCACAGGGAGCTGCCGTGGAGACGCGGAGGTAGAGGTGGCTGGCTTGGAGTGAGGAGGGCCCTCAAGGACAGTTTCTTGGAGAGCTGACACTTGAGCAATCTTGGAGGACAGGGTGTTAGCTGAGTGTAACAAGGCAGGGGCCACACAGCAAGGACACAGCACTGACAAACTGGCTCTGTGGGAGCCCCCGAGTAGAGCAGGGTCATGCATGATGGGCAAGTAGGAGGTGACATGGGAAAACGCGAGCTTCATGAGCTGATAGGGCCACTAGTGTGTTCTGAGCAGGCAGTAAAATAAACGGGAGAACTGTGTTTCCGGATGTTCCCTGGACCCCTGGAGGCAGCGAGACCAGATGCACAGTCACAAAGGTAGGTGTGGATGTGGTTTTGATCTTGACAGGCGCAGGAAGCGTGCTGAAAAGGGACTGCTAGAGGACCACACAGAAGAGAACATGGCAGAACTGTGGACTTCTCCATCAGAATAACAGCTAATCATCAGAACTCACACTGTATAGCTTTAACCAATCCAAACCTATACAGTCAAACTTAACAAGTTAATTCACCACTTGCTGAAAACAAATCTGTCAATAAACACAAGTGCTACGTGCTAAATATTTTCTAGAAGTGTCAGGGAAGATGGAACAAGCTGCACGTGAACACTGATGAACTGAGTAAGAAGAGTCTGTGTCACCCTCTGCCAGCCTCAGTGTCTCCAGGTCACCTTGGGAAGGCATAAAGAGGGCTCAGGCCACCTTCTTGGCTGCAGCCCACTAGGGCATCTGTCTCGGGGCATTAGAGGGAATCAGGTGGGCAAGTTACCCTCAAAATTTCAAAGAATACCAGCAATTTCATAGGAAAGGGGTAAGCCACGGGAGCACAGTGCCTCTATCAAAGTGTCAGCTGAGAAAAACTGTATATATCAAAGTCAATATTCCACTTAGTTCCAATTAACTTGCCTGGACTGTTAAATTCTGTTTGGAAATTAAGGCAACCCTGGAAACCTGACATGCTGAGAATAAAAACATGAACCCTGGAGGTAGAGTTGGGGTGAGCTCCACCTGTGGGGTTTCGTGTCATCACCTCCACACATATGATTACAACTACACGATGTATGCACATTACACCTACACATGCATGAATGTGTCTATCTCATATACATCCCTGGGCTCAATGGGTGGTGGTAATTCGTTACAACTGTGATGGAACTGATACTTGAAGATAAAATGCTCATTACTTTAAAGATTTTGATTTTAATTTGTCCTTGTCTGAACAGTCTAGCTTTTACAGTGCTGTAGGAATAAAATGCAATGTAACATGGTATAAATGTGGCATCTAAGTACTGGTCACACACTCAAGGAAGACACTGAAACTATACATCTGCTTTTGAATATTGAAATGAAAATGTGGATATGCAAAAATGTATTTACACAAACATATTTTTTTTTCAAAGTAAACCAGAGAAGATGGAATCTAACACTGAGCAGAAACCAATTAGCAACACGAATGTCAGAAGTGGAGACGTTTGAGCTTCTGTGCTTTAATTTATCTTCTGCATTATGCATTTGAAACAGGTTCCTCAGGCCCTTGCAGGGGAGAAGCCACCCTAGAAAGACTGCTCGTACCTAGAAATGGGGCAGCTAAGGCTAAGAGGACAGCGACTTCGACACCCCCTGCCAAAACAGTGCTTAGCTTCCCACTGCAGATTGTGGACAGAAGGGTCCCTTAGCATACTTGGTGGCACTGTGGCTGGTAATGACTAGTCAAAGCTGGGGCTTCCAAATGAGCCTGAACCCACCTTTGTCTAAAATTCCTTGTCAAGAACACCAGAAATAAACTTGAATTTCTTTCTGCTTCAATTAAAAAAATTACATGAAAAATTGCTAGAAATACCCGCCACATTTCACTCCAAGATCCTAACATTGGTACACAAGGACATCACGGTCACTTTTCTAGCTGTCCTCATGTTTTTCACATGGTTGTAATCATTTTATTCCTACAGCATTGTATACTAAAATCTGAGCTAAATTTCTTTTAAACTTAACATTTTATCATACCCCTGCCTCTGCCGCAACACAGTCTGTCTCTACAACCATTTCTGTTGCAGGGGATGGAACCCAGGGGTGCTCTACTACTTAACTACATCCCCAGCACTTTTTGTTTTTTATATTGAGACAAAGTCTCACTAAAGTTTGGCCTCAAACGTGGGATCTTCCCGCCTTAGCCTCCTGAGCAGCTGGGGTTAAGGTGTGCACCTACATACTTGGCCCTAGCCATCTCTTTCAATGGCTGCACTTCACTCCAGTATGGAGATGTGCATCATAGTTCATGCTGCTGACTCCCGGGCATCCGGCTTAGCATAAATGGCCAGCATCATAAAGAAGGCCACGAGGAATTTTTTTTTAAGCATTTCTCAATTCCTTTATAACAGGCACGATACTTTAAAAAAAAAATGAATTTCTAGGGTCTGATTTTTCCTGATCCCCCTGGTTTGGAAAGGGTGTGGGAAACTCCCATTGGGCTTCTTGGGAGAAACTGATGGAGGTGTACTTTCTTTGGGAAAGGCTGTACTTCTGTAGGTGCTTGTAGGAAAGGCTGGGCTGGGTCTCTCTGGTCTCGGAGCTGAACACGCATGCCTTCTTGGGCCTCGCTGTGAGCATCAGCCCTGAGTTGCCTGCAGAGCTTCAGTTCAATGTAACTCAACTGGCAATTCAACTGCTGCTCCTCCCTGAGCATCCAGAAGCAGAGGCGGAGGGACTATAATGACCTCTCTGACTGTTGGAGCAGCTGCATCTGACTTATTTATACTTCTGCCTGTACTTTTCAAACTCGCTCTTTGGTTCTTTCCTGTAAACATAATTAAGTCTAATTATAAAAACTCCTACAGCAACGTGATTTCCCCCCTTCCTCTAATATAGTGAGAACACTCCTGCTAAGGCCACTACACCCTCAATGTTGAGAGCCCCCGAAGAACCTTCTTAGCTGTATCCGATATTTCCTGAAGACCCCGTACCTGGGTTTCCACCCCGAACCTGGGTTTCCACCCCGTACCTGGGTTTCCATGGAGCCACAGCCACCTGGTTCTTCAGGCCAGTTCTCTTGCCAGTTTCTGTTTCCTCTCTGTCTTCACTCCCTCCTTCCTGTTAATGGTGATCCTCCTATGTTCCACCTTGCTCTTTACCTCTTCTAACTTTACTTGTATCCTCTGTCAAGTTTGCCCCTTGGATTTTAATTACTACTCAATATGGAATCTAAAATCTCATTAGTGGGGCTGTGGTTATAACTCAGTGGTAGAGCACTTGCCTAGCATGTGTGAGGCCCTGGGTTCGATCCACAGCACCATATAAAACAATAAATAAACAAAATAAAAGTATTGTGTCCAGCTACAACTAAAAAATAAATGTTTTAAAAAATAAAAGTATAAAAATTACAATTACAAAAAATTATTAAAAAATAAAACCTTGGGGCTAGAATTGTAGCTCAGAGGTAGAGTGCTTGCCTAGCATGTGTGAGGCACTGGGTTTGATTCTCGGCACCACATATAAAAAAAATAAAAATAAAGGTTCACCGACCACTAAAAAATGTATTTTCAAAACAAACAAACAAATAAAACCTCATTAGTAAACTTTCTGTACTCAAGTTACATTAAAATCCATTAGTTGGGTTTCACACTCTGAATCTTTTTGTAACATCGTGCGGTAGTCTGGGAAATATTGGTTTACTAAGCTGTGCTGACTTTCCAGATGTTGAAATATTTTATTATACACCATCAAAAAAAATTACCTTCATCAATAGCACCACTGATGCCCATCAGAAAAGTCTTTAAGCAACGAGAAGCCAACCTCACAGTGATGAAAACTAGTTTTCACCCGAAGACTTGAATTTCATCACTGGCACAGAGCACTGTCACTTGTTTTTCTTGAAGTGATAGGTCCACTTCCTTTACTTTAAAAAAAATGTCTGCCAAAGACTCAATTTTGGATAACCATAGTTTGTCAGTCATTCTTTCAAATAAAAATAACTTTGTAAGTGTTTTACCTTAAGAAACAAGAATTCTACTTCTCTATGCAGCAGAAATGCTTCTATGTACTTCAGGGAGTGAATTAAGAACAAAGGTTTAGGGGGCCTTTTGATGATTTCATTGAAGGCTAAGCTGTTTCAATAACCAAGTATTAACTAATTCTTAAGCTCTTATTCTTAAGCTTTTGAAAGTTAGCAAAAAATAAGTTCTGTATCTGGAAATTTCCTCCATGGAAGGAACTCAGACTGTGACAAGCTAGAATTTGCAAGTGTTCTATGTGAGGCTAATTAACAATAACAAGGCCTCATCTATCCAGAATCACCTGCATTTAACCAGCTCTAGGAAAAGAGGCCAGATAAGTAAGCATGGTTGAAGTTTGTTAAAAAGACTTTATAAAGCCTGAGTTGATGCTGGGCTAGTCATCTACGAGAAAGAAGCACAGACATCTGACTGTTTGGCTTTGTGTCAGTGGCAGAGAGAAAAGCACAGCCTGTTATCCTTTCTATATAACTTTGGACAAGCGGCTCAACTTCTTTGAGCCACAGTTTACTCACTTGATGGGTGGGAATAATATCTGCCTCCCAGGGTTATTAGGAGTACACAATGCTAGGGTAAAGTCAAATGATCTTGAAGTTACATAACAAAATAGCTCCAAGAGTTACGTGACACATGTGAAGCCTTGGAACACTGCCTGATAGGAGAGGGCCCCTTTTTCCTTCACTTTCTAAGACAAACTTTTTCTATAAAGGGCCAGAGGGTAAATATTTTAGGTTTTATGAGCCAAGGGGCAAAATTAAGGATATTTTATAATACAGGTCTACTATGAGGATAGTGGTTTTGTTTTTTTTTTGCCTTAGTTGAGGGATGATATTTTACCTAAATAGAATTCTAAATCAACTGTTCCCTATCATGAAATCAATTGCAAATGTTCATCTGCAAAAAATCATTTTTATCTTACAAGACACGAAAACAGGGGTTGGGTTGGATTTGGCCTGTGGGCCAGTTTGCCAATCCTTGCTCAGAGGTTTCACTTGCTCAATTCCTTTCTCTTGGTTCATTCCATACAGTTGCTAACAGTGACACTTCAAGCACTCTTAATTTCTGTGTAGATTTGGGTTCCCATCTGGTATTTTCCTCCTCTAGCCTTTAACATTTCTTGTAGTGAAGGTTTAGTGGTGACAAATTCTTACATTTCTTGATTGTATGAAGTGTCTTTATTTCAACTTCATTTCTGAATGATATTTCACTGAATATAGACTTTCAGGTTGACAGATTTTCTTTTAGCATGTCGAGATGCCACTCCATTGTCTTCTGGATTGCATTATTTCTGATGGGAAGTCAGCAATCAATCTTATCTCAGTTCCTCTACATAGCATATCTTCTCTCTTTGGCTGCTTAAAGATATTTCTCTTTGTCACTGGTTCTTGGAAATTTGATTATGATGTGCCTTAATGTGTTTTTAATATATATTTATCCTGCTTAGCCTTTGCTGGGCTTCCAAGAGTGGCGGTTTGATATTTTTAACCAAATTTTGAATAGTTTTTCTACTCCCTGACACCGTAAATACGTATATTAGAACACTTGACATTATTCCACAGGGTCTATTCTTTTCATCCACTTTTCCTTCTGTGTTTCAGTTAGAATAGTTTGTATTGTTCTGTTTTATGAGTCACTGATTGTGCTGGCAGATTCTGAAGTGGCTCCCATTGATCCCACCACCTGCTCTTCATGCTCCTATGTAATCCTCTGGTATTGTTTATGGGCTGGACTTATAGTGGGTTTCTTCTAATTAGATAAACGATTTGACAGACATGCTGGATGTCATTTCTGAGATGAGGCTATCAAGGACTGACTTCTTCCTTGCTACCACCCTCTTGCTCTTATTTACTTTGATGAAGCCAACTACCATCTTGGGAGCATCCCTATGGAGAGGCCCATGTGATAAGGAACTGAACAAACTCAACTCTGCCATAACCCCTCTGTGAGCCTAGAAGCAGATTCCATCCCAGTTGAACAAATGGCTCAGGCTCTGGCTGACATCTTTACTGGGTCTTATGAGGCTATGCTAGATCCCTGACCCACCAGACTATACCATAAGCCAACACCAAATTTGGGGGCAATTTGTTATGTAGCAATCTCTCTCTCTCTCTCTCTCTCTCTCTCTCTCTCACACACACACACACACACACACACACACACACACACACACACTCATCTTTCTTCCTAATCTAATTTGCTCCCATTAGTGAATATTTTGATCCAGGTGTTATTATTTTCATTTCTTTTTAAAAATATTTTTAATATTTATTTTTTAGTTGTAGTTGGACACAGTACCTTTATTTTATTTACTTATTTTTATGTGGTGCTAAGGATTGAACCCAGGGCCTTGCATGTGCTAGGTGAATGCTCTACCGCTGAGCCCCAACCCCAGCCCAAGGTGTTATTATTTTCTTAGCTCTACATTTTTTCTTTTTCTAAAATATTTTTTTTTAGTTGTAGTTGGACACAATACCTTTATTTTATTTATTTTTATGTGATGCTGAGGATCGAAACCAGGGCCTCACAAGTGCCAGGCAAGCGCTCTACCACTGAGTCCCAGCCCCAGCCCTCAGCTCTACATTTTCATTTGGTTCTTCTTAATAGTTTCCATTTCTCTTCTGAGTTCTTTTTTCCTTTAAGTTCTTGAATACATTTATAATAGCCATCTTAAAGCATACTTGTGTGCTATTTCTATCATCCCTGTCACTTTTGGCTTTATTTTTATTGATTGAATTTGTTCCTGTTATAGGACACATTTTCCTGCTTCTTTGCATGTCTAATTTTTGATTGAATGCTGGACACTATCAATGTTACACAGGTTGTGACATCTGTGACAGGTTGCTGTCCTTTAGAGAGAATTGGGCTTTGTTCTGGAGGCAGCTTATTTACTTATGGATCAGTCTGATCCTTTCAAGATTCCTTTTAAAGCTTTGTTTGGCAAGGACTAGAGCAGTCTTTAACCTAGGGTAGTGCAGTCCTGCTCCTAAGGCACAGCCTCCCTGGAGTGACTACTAAATGCCCTGGATGTCCCACTCTGGTTAGTCTGATCTCTGGTTTATGGCTGTTTTCTGCTGGCCTTGTGAGGTCCCTACCTTGGGTCTGCACAGTTTGGCATGCAATGAAAGACAGAGGATTCTTCTGAGAGCTGCTTCATAGTACAGCTCCTTTCTTCTGTCCTTTGTTCTGTGAGTTCCAAGGCATCAGCATCCCCAGCTCTTCTCTTGGTCTCCTGGCTCATGAGACTGTTACACTGGCCTTAGGTTCTCCCTCCCTGAAAAGGCAGGTGGAAAGCCAACGGGATGCCTTGTCTCATTCACTTCTCTTCTCCCAAGATCACAAGCCTGAACTGCCTGTTCTCCAAGGGCTGAAACAAGTTTTTAAAACTATTTTGTCTAGGGCTAGGGATACAGCTCAGTTGGTAGAGTGCTTGCCTCACATGCACAAGGCCCTGGGTTCAATCCCCAGCACCACAGGGGAAAAAATTGTCCATTTTCTAATCATTTATGATAGAAAGGTGAATCTGGTAGCAGTTACCCTGTTTTGCATGTTGCACATGGGCTTCTCATAAGCAAGACACATTTTGATTTTAATGAAAGTATGGCTTGCTTCTTCCATGTCTTTGGTAATAACTTAAAATCTAAGTGCCCCATTTACTTATTACAAAAATATAATATGGAGCTTGGCAGGAGGCAAGAGAATACAGATTTTCTCCATTATTTATCCAGCTGAGAAATCTCTCTGTTTTTCAGTAGGGAAGAGCCTCTTCTCAGGGTCTCTTCGTCTCTTCCTGAGGTTAAAAATCAAGAAAAGAATGAATCTGAAGAAATGACAATCAAGGAAATCTAGAAAAATGAAAATGTGTGCAAAATGTTCATTATATATAGAAAATTGTTCTGTTACTGTGGGTCCACGAGCCCAAGTCAACAATTGAGTGGAAGCATAATAGCAAGAAGGTGGCTTCTCTCAGGTGGAAAAATGTTGATACCCTCAAAATGTCTTCTACTCTAATGAACATTCCAAACAACACAAGCAAATTCCTTCTTGTTTATTAGTAAGTCCTAGGGGAAAAAATGAAGAAAATTTGCAGAGAATGTAAGAAAACTCAACAAGTATCTCAGCACCAGCCAATCTTCCCCAGGATGCAGACCTTCTGCGTATCACCTAACATGCCCCAGCAGCCCTGGGAGCAGCTGCAGCCCCGACACCTAGTCTGGGTAATGCGCTCCTCTTACCAAATGTCGAGGTTCCCAGGAGAACTGCCGCCTCCTAAGCTCAGGAGTGTTGACCCTTCCAGGACTACTGTACCGAAACACCTCTTTTCCAGAAACTACGGTCCCATCTATCACACGCTGAGAGTAAACAGCAGTAGCAGTTTCAGAGCAAGACGCTGCATCTGCCTTGTCACTACAACCTTGGAGACTTCCCCACTGTGCCTCTGTTTCTCCTTGCTGAAGAGCCACATTTGCTCTTGGCTGATTACAATTCTGGAAGCACTTTTAAATGTTCAGCCTGCCTTGGCAGTTAGGGCAGGAGCCATGAGCACTGGCTGGAGCCCCTGGAGAAGCTGCTGGATTTCTGGAAGTGCAGCTAGAAGCATAAGCAGGCATGGCCAGTGCGAAAGTCAGGTGTCAGCTGAACATGACCAGGTCAGTCAATGGGACAAAGGCTGGTTGGCCAAGTTCTCAGGGGCCTGAACCATTCCTGAAACATGGCGACGGCCCACTTAACAGCAGATCACAGCCTGAGGTTGCTGGAAACCAAATTGGGTCAGAGAACCTAAAGACAGAGCTGGCATCTGATGATGTAAGCTGGTCCCAGCTGTTTGTCTTCACCTTTCTCCTGTGCCACAGTCCAGGTTTTTCCCTCCCACACTCTTGGAAAAATTGAGGTGGTCCCCTGGTTGCCTAAGCCCATCTCACCGGCAGCTCCCTTGTTTTGGAAGGAGATGATAAATAAATCAAAACGCACTAAGCAGCACTTCCACAGGCACTCGCCGCCTTCACTGAATGTGCACCTCATCAATCACACTATTGTCTGCTTGAAAGGCGAGCCTTGTAAATGTCATATCCACTCAGGCCCAAGGAGAGGCGCATCCAAATGCAGCAAGGAGTTTTAATTGGATAGTGTAATTAAACTAAAAAACCCCAGCAGACTCCCTTTGACAGGATAGATGAAGACCCCTTTTAATAGGGCTAGGAAACATATCTGTTAAAAGGATGAGGCACTGCCTGCTCCTGATTGTGCTCCAGAGTACTCTTATGAAAAGGCAATTCAATAACTGGGGCATTTAATATGGTAGAGTCCGTTGTGTTCTGTAATCAGGCAGTACTTACCGTATTTGATCTGGAACTTATGAAATAAGTCCTTGTCAGAGAATAAAAATACAGCCCAGCTTGTCTACTAATGTTTGGAGTGCCCAGACTTCCTGGGCGTCAGGCAGAGTCTGAGAATGGGCTGCAGCCCTCCTGGGCTCCCGTGCCATTGGCATATAAACGTAGGTGCCTCACCTCCGGGGGTCTGCAGTCCAGCAAGGCCATGGCCATCTGTCCACCCACCCTACCTATTCCTCTTGCACACATTCTCAGGAGCATCTAAAGAATAGGACAGAATTCCTGGGTATCTCCTTCTTCAGAAACTGTCATGTCAGAGAGAGAGCAGGGATGGGGGAGTGCACAGTTTATATTCTCTTTCGAAACTGCCCCTGTCAAGTAAGGGAGAAAAGAAACTGGGTGGCCGAGGGATTCAATGTACTGGTTGGGGTGTGCCAAGGAGATTTAGGAAATAAACCTGAGCCCTGCTGCCACTCTCTCTGCTCTCCTTTGTCGGAAGAGGAGTGGGGGGTGCACACACAGCCCATCTTCTCTCTCTTTTCTCTCCCCAGCAACCTCTTATACACACACAGCAAACAGCTCCACAACCAAGGTAACTGAATTAGTGAGGAAGAGGTCTGTATCTGTACAGGGCTGCCTTTTAAGTAGGCTGTGACAATCCCTTTCAGATGGAATGCTAGTGTCCCAGGTCAAGGTGAGCAGCACTGGGTCTATCAAGATAGCTTCTGAACTGGCGCTGGTGGGGGAGATGGTGAGGGGTGAGACTTCAGACCTCTCCATCTATAGTCTTCTCCAAAACTATTGGATGCTTTGCTTTATTTATACAAACCTTAAAGTCAGTTTTCCTGGGCCCTCAGACTGAATTTTCTGTTTTAAGGACGGTGAAGGGTTTGTTTGATGACTGCTTTTACTCTCCCATAAAGCTTGCTTGGAGCTCTGTCTGCAAACCTTTGAACATTCTTAATATTAGTCTTTCACTATGGGTTGATGAGCCCATTAAGAACATATAAGAGAATATATATATAATCTATGAAAACTGGATACTGAATTAAACCATCAAACACCTTTAGGCTTAAATGAAAACTAAATAAAAGCATTTCAGCCATCAATTTGGCTATCACTTCTAGCCAGTATGAATTCTGCTGGAAAAGCTATTTTCGTGCAGATGTGGAATTCAATGGGAAAGACTGACTCGTGTACCAACATCAATCAAAATGTCGACTTCCCTGGCAGCTCTCAACAGTAAGGCAGGTTCAAAGGTCACAGGATAAAGAAAAAGCCAAGCTCTGGTTCAGCTCTAATATCTCCTCGGTAGAAGTCTTGCAAAAGTACCCCCTTCTGTATTAGCCTGGCTTTCATTAATCTTCTTGCCATCTTCTTTAACTAGTCATGCAGAACCGCTCGATAGCAAGACGTATAATGGGGAAGGCCCTGTGCCTATTACCGCGTTAACATTCTCTTAAACCCCAGTGCAACAATGGAAAGGGAAGGCAAAGGAAAGCGCAACTGCAGGGTGCGGAGCAGGCAATTCAATTACAGCCTGGGCTTACCTCTGTACTTCTGACCCACAAAACACAAGAGGCCTTTGTGTCTAACTGGCTTGGCCATTAAGGTTGCTGAAGATCACAACAATGCTGATCTTTTCTGCTTAAGCTAAATCAATGTGGACAAATCATTATTCAGCAGCTTTAATTTAATTAGTAAATTAAATACACTACTTTACAGATCTTGTCAAGTACTTATGAAAGAAAGATTCATTTAAGCGGGAGGTCACCAATAAGCCCAGCTAATTTAACTCATAGTTTTAACGGAATCTCATCTCAAATATCCAGGAGGTTCAGTTTACTAGGGCTTAAGAGCCTCCTGCAGCTGTGATTAATTCATAACCCCAAAGAGTTCCTATTCTGTGTCCAAACAGTGTTTTGGACAAAACAAACATATAAACCAAAAAATCCCCCACCAACATAACCAGCATAAACAGAATCAGATTTCCTTTAGATTATACTATTGCAAGAGAACATAATCAGGTTACTTCTATTATGTTGCTTCCTTAAGATTGTATATTATCTATACTTAATTGGGATACAGAGCTCTTTTCAGCTATAAAGACGACAGCTACTTTATTAAGGCTTAAATCTGATTTCTTAATGATAGGCTACTTCCTTTAAAGACTGAACCTGCACAAGCTTCTGATGAGACCAGGCCTGGCCTGGTGGAGAGTCTCTGATGGGGACGAGTTTCACAGAAAGGTCTCTGGCTTGTGTTTCAGCAGAGGAATCTGAGGCTGGCCTTGAAAAGACAGCCCACAGGGCTGGGGATGTGGCTCAAGCGGTAGCACGCTCGCCTGGCATGCGTGCGGCCCGGGTTCAATCCTCAGCACCACATACAAAGATGTTGTGTCCGCCAAATACTAAAAATGAATAAATAAATATAAATAAAAAAAAAAAAAAGAAAAGACAGCCCACAGCGTCCAAAGCCTGCGCCTAGACCTGTGTGAGGATGGACAACGTAAGCAGGGATGTGCGACCTAGAAATGTTCTCCTCTCCTGGGGCCAGACACATCCTTGGTCAGTTAAAAGAAATTAAGGTTAATTCACCTTTTGGAAGGTTTGTGACATAAATACATAAGCAGCAAAAGACAGCCTGAGGAGTGGCAAACTGGACTGAGATGTCAGTGCCTTGAGTAATAATGGCAGCGTGGTTTTCTCTTAAATCTAGAAGGCAGAAATTATTCTTAATTTTTCAGGGCTTGTGATACGCAGATTTTCTCAGCTCTTTTGAGAGTCTGTATTTTTATGTACAATTTTTTTTAAGGCACATATCTATTTAGTCATTAAGTTCCAGGTCCTTAAACACTTACAGGGACAGAGCAATAAATCTTCCCTCTGAGCACCTAAAAGGGAGAAGTGGAGGGAGGAAGGAGCCGCCAACTGCCACCTCGCAGTGCGGCCTCCGCCTCCACGGCACATGTCACTGTGTCTCTGTGTAGGCGCTCTGACGCTCAGTCCCTCTGCCAAGTCAGCTATTCACACACTTTTGGGATATGGCATCAATTAAACCTGAGTTGTGTTCCTTATGACGACCAAATTAATGGTTTGACAGTGGCTTTCTCAATAAACACTGCAAACTGGCCATATTCGAAGGGTTTAGAAACCATTTCTTTTCTGTTCAAAATTCTGACAAACATGTCTCAAGTAAGACTAGGGACAACTTCATTATCCTCCCAACACTTAATGCCTCTTTGTAAAGAAGGCTGTTTAATAACACGCCTGCTGTTTCCAACTAAATTATTCCAGTTGGTCACACGTTCCGGTCTTCAGCAAGACACTTGTGTTACGAGAGATAAAAACATGAAAAAGGAAATATATTGCAGAAATCAAAAACCTTATCTACTTCTAGACTGGCTCTCTTTGCCATAATTCATTCAAGAAGGCCCCAAGAATAATTTTTGATGTAAACTCAGCTACAAACATACATCACTATGCTGATAAAAATCACAGGCTAAACTTATGAAATATAGTGACTTTCATTTCTTTAGTGCTGTTAAAATAACTTTTTTCTAAGGTTCAACAGACACAAAAGATAAAAAGGGTTACCATTAATCCTATAAAAAAGAAAAAAAGAAAGAAAGAAAAAGCAGCAGCCCCAGAGATTAATTCTTGGTCTCATGATGGTCTGAGGATGAACTTTTTAGATTAAGTCACTGAATTAATTTGGTGAAGATACTGGAAATCATAAAAACACACAGCATCAATCTGATTCATTTAACACCTCCTTGTTTGGGCACTTCATAATATAAATTACGCCTAATAACTTTTGGTTTCTAAATTTTAGCCTCATTAAGATCAGTTTCAAGTTGACATTTATTGAGGACAACTCTGCAGGCGCCATGCGAGGAAATGAGGATGCAAGAGTGGGGTAGGGTGCCCTGGGCCAACTGTCTCAGGGAAAGGGGGTGGGAGAGAGGGGCAGACCGCAGGCAGATGCACAGTGTGTGTACACAGGGTCTGTACAGGCTCCTGGGGACCAAGTTAACAGACAGGGCCTTGCTGTGAAGCTGGCTCTTGAGAGATGAGTGTGGGAGGTAGAAAGGTTGAGTTGGAGGAGGTGAGGTGGAAGGTAGAGTGGAAGGTGGACTGCCAGTGGGGTGCGGCAGCTCACAGTGACCGTGGTGCACATTTAGGATGGAAAAATTCCAGTCTATGGGGCCAGAGTGGTCAGTGGCTGTCAATGTCTACAGAGGCTATTCTGAGTTTATTCTGTAAGCCTGTAACTTTCAAATCTTTTCTTTTTTTTTTAAGTACCAAAATCCTTTTATCTGTGAATTTTTAAAATACAGAGTCCCAAAATAGTAAAAAATAGATTTTTTCTGGTTGGAGGGAAGGCCTTATGCCTAATCCTGTCCTACACACACACACACACACACACACACACACACACACACACACTCTCTCTCTCTCTCTCTCTCTCTCTCTCTCTCTCTCTCTCTCTCTCTCTCTCTCTCTCTCTTTCTCTCTCTCTCTCTCCCCTGAGCTCTGAGAACATGGAATGAAAGGAACTGCTACGGGGGTCAGGGACTTAAAAACTATTATGGGACAGTGAGACTCTGTTCAGGAAAGCACTGCAGTTTCTAGATCTCTGGAGTCACAGTGAGAAAAGGAAACCTCTGTAAGATCCATGTGTGTGCAGTTTTTACACAGAACCATCTAGTATACCTAATAATAAGACAAGACTCTCCCAAGACTGTCAATACTGAAACGGCAGGCCCACGTATGTTCTGTATCTCCGATGTTGAGAAGTGGCCTCACGCACACACTTGTGATAATTACTTTTGGGCATCCCAGGATGCAACTGGTAGACAGCAGGGAGTCTGTCCTTCCTTCCCCACCTGCTAGGTGTGCGACACCTGCAGCTTCCAGGGCTGAGCTGCGGCCTTCTGAGGCCCAGTGCGTTCCTGGTGAGAGTGTGAGAGAAACCTGGAGCCTGGCTGTGGTTCTTCCCTGACCTTCTCCTCCAGCTCAAACCTCCATGCAACACACAAGTGATCGCCTCTCATTTCTCCAAGACATAAGAAGTTCAAGAAATGTTACTTTTAAAAAGATCCTCAGTTCTTGGGAAGAAAGATGCCAGAAGAGTGCCACCTTTACTGGCTGACAAGCTGGATTGAGTGGGACTAAGATGATGTTTTCCAAAGGCAGAGGGAGTCCAGCAGTCATGGGGCAGTTCTCTCCCTGCCTCTTCAGGCAGCCATCTTGCAGAGTCAGAGGTCTCTCTGGGATGACAGGAATGAAAGAGGGGAGTGGGGACAGCTCTACTCCTTTCCTTGAGCCCTAGTAAGTTCCCTTTCTTGCTAAATTAGAGGCTGCGTTGAACAAGAACAGCTGAATTTGACTAAGAAATTAAATAACCCAGCCCTAAATGAGGCCATGCAGCATGTGTCTAGTCTGTGAGCTCCCTGAAAGGGCTCAGTGTTCTGTAGGCCCTTTGTTAGTAAATATTACCTCAAAATCTTGGACCATAAAACCAAAAATAAAACAAAAAACCAAGCTTGGGCCACATTATATGAAATACTTGCTGGCCTTGACACTTCTTATTGCTCCTTTTGAGTATGGGATTACATTTGTTCTTAAATTTGTGGACACTGAAACATGAGGGATTAATAAAAATTAGATGCTCGATCCATATGTCTAGTACTGAATCGGTATCTATGGGGTGGGCTCTGTGTGGCCACACCTCAGACAGGCTCTGTAGGCAATGCTGGTAGGTAGTATCAGAGTTTGAGAACCACTATTCATAGCCTTCTCCAGGCAGCTCATGAAATCTTACATAGTTTAAACTTTTTCCCTCCATAGAGGAATTTCAGTGTGCCCTTTCTTCCCCCTGATGAGACTGAAGACCTAAAAATGATTGATTAATCTATATACTATATCTAATTACTTAACTGCAAAAATATGTCAAAA
Organism: Urocitellus parryii; assembly: GCF_045843805.1. Lineage (NCBI taxonomy): Eukaryota > Metazoa > Chordata > Mammalia > Rodentia > Sciuridae > Urocitellus > Urocitellus parryii. Next base: position 202,002,108 of record NC_135534.1, read on the forward strand.
TATACAACCAAACTGTATCTGCTGCGATAATGTAAGTGGAAAAATGCTAACCCAGCAGCTATCTCTTCTGTCAGGCCAGGCAGGACTTGAATTACAAGCTGGTGGGTCATGCAGGTGCCAATAACCTGGAGGTGCTGACACTTCTGGCATGATGGATATCTAAATCTAGCTTTTAGATGCTGGGAAAACCCCTGGTTCCTCTGATCTGGCACGGAAGGAAAGCAGGTCCAGGTCTGATTGGCCAAATGGGAAGGGACAGGAGTACAAAGTGAGACGGGATTCCCAGGAAAAATCTGCCCCATGCTCCAGCCCCCAGGGCAGGGCTGTGAGGTTCTCTGCACCATCAAGAACGAACAGGGTAGGGGCTCACTTCAGGCTCTGAGCACCAAAATACAATCCTGTCTGATTAAAAGAAATTTCTGGTAATGAATTAAACAGACCCAAGGAAAAAAGGACACGCTGGTAATATATTCTCCTGGCACCCAGCACACAGGGGAAGAGAGGGGAAAGAGAGGAGGAGACATAAATAAAAGGGACTACTCACTGGGGCTCTTTTCTTCAGCAAGGTCACAGGCACAGAGCAGGTCAGAATCGATTGAGATGGGTTTCTGCTTAATCCAAAACTTCGTGCTGGCTTTCTGATTCGTAACAGGGTCTATCTCTACTTTGTCTCCAGAGATACCTGGAAGGCCAAGGGGAGGACAAAAAAGAAAAAGTGGAAGGTGTAAGTGATTTCAATGTAATAATCTGACCTGCTTTATAAATCCTGAACTGGAGGAACACGAGATCTCTTACCGCCCCGAGGAACGCCGGGCTTCTTACGACAGAGACTCTAAATGGCATGGAAAAGTTGCACAGTTTGGTTTCCTGAGAGGGTGAGCTATGGGGGGCAGATAACAACCAAAACTAGATGAAAATCTAGTCTTGGTAAACATGCCTTTGAGATATAACATAGACACAATAGAGAATTTACCTACATATTATTAACTACATTATTTCTACATTTAATGAAATAAACTATAACTGAGGGTCATTTAAAAATAGTTTTGATCAGTGTTTTCCTTTCTTTTTTTTTAAAAAGATGACCTGGGATGGATGAATTAATATTACTTATGCTTAAAGAGTTAAGCTACCCATGAAGAATTTCTGATCTGGAAATTTTTTACACACTAATTAAACAGGAAAAAAAAAAATCTCTCTTTCCTTCTGGGACACTAAATAATTACTGGAACTATATTTAAGGAAGTCATGGGAGGATCAAAGGGTCTTTTATACAAAGCCTTCCAAGTTCAAGTCCTGGAGCCTGGTTTCAGGCTGTGGAGGCCACTGGGTTCTCTGCTGAGGGACAGATTAGCACTGGGTATGCGCTCTATGCAAAAGACCTTGAAGCCAGAAGCTAGAATGTTAAATATTGGCACTTCAGGTTTTATTTTAGGGCTGTGAAAGACATATCATGTTGCACAGTGGCTGGGATTAAAGGTGTTTGTAGAATAAAGACAGCGCCTGGCACAGGAGGTACCCTGGTGTCAGCATGGACACGCACAGAAGTGGGTCTTCGGGCATCTCAGGAGTGTGCTCTCATTCTTAGCTTGATTCTCATGATCTAACCTAGATGCACTCTTTTTCTTCTTTTGCTGAAAATTGAAAAATGTGTTCATGAAGTGAGACAAAAACCTTTAATACACCCTCCGGAGTGAGCCCCATATGGAACCTTAAAGTAATTAATTTTTAGGCCATAGTTTAAAGGTCAGGGTCAAAGTCCAAAAGAAAAAAAAAAGCAAAATGAAGTCAAGATATAAGAAACAATTAAAATAATAAAATGTACATACTCAAGTGTAATAGAAAAAACAATTGGGGTTAATAAATTTCATCCTATGGATTGTACTTAGAAAATTTTGAACAAAATATGAGAAAATAGTAAGCCAGAAGAGGTGGCAGATAAAAGAAAGGGCTTAATTAATGTCCCCTAAAAACCAAAATATAGACACACACAAGAATCACGGTCTGATAGAAAACTGGAAATCAAAAAGAAAACACCCAATCTTGGTGATTAAGTCTGCCACACACTCCATTTGTTCCTATTTTATATTTTGGATAGATTAATTCCAAATTCCAGTTAGACAAAGGCAAAAGCCGGTGGACAGATGGACGAGAGGAGGGCAGTGATATGCTTAAGAAACAGGGCAGTGATATGCTTAAGCCTGGTCATTACGTAGTCTTAGGTAAAGACGAACAACTGCTTTTTATTTTTTTTTTAATTAATCAAACACTGAGATTTGTCATCTGACACATTTCAGGAACATCATATTTCAATTAGGTATCATGTCATAAGTCCAATTGACACTGGATGCCCAGGTCTAGATGATTTCAGGAGAGTGAGAAAGTACCAGGAGATCAATTTTATTACATTTCACTTAAAATAGATTACAACTTCCCAGTTACACTCTTGCCTACAATTTGGTCATTGATTGCAAAAGATCTGGACATATATATAGTTTCCTGAAAGAAAAGTACTTAAGCCATTGGTGTGAGTAGCGTATATGTGTATGTGTGTGTGTGTGCAAGTGTTTCTTCCTTATTCTTCTTTTTATTTTATTTTGACATTTGTAAAAGTCAAAATGTGCATATTTCTTATGTGGAAATAAACCCTGCCCCACATTCCTTTCTCAGAAAGAGAGAAAAAAATCATCACCCGAGAGAGGTGGTTTAGAATTTTGTTCTGTGGCCCTGCAACTCCTGAAGCCGTAGTCAGTCAATATTGTTAATGTACCTTGTTAATTTGATAGGATTTGTCAGGTAACTCCACTGGAAAATTATATAAAACTGTTCCAGATGAAAAGATGATAGTGACATGAATTAAAGTGATAGAACAATAGTGGAATATAAACCAGAAATGACACCCAAAGTGGCTGTTGATTTATTGCCATACTGAGTTTGGTTCTGGGCTCCCATGTATATTAGTGCTACAAATCTGGGTCCATTTAGCAGAGGGATGCTCATACATACATCACCAGCTCCTGCTCCAAGCCAAGGTCACTCCCCATTGCATCAATCTTTTCAACACAGCCTTCTTCACAAAGCAGGACTTTTGTAACCATCTCAGATGTAACAGACTCTCATCCTCTTTCATCTTTCTTTTATCATGTAAAGTACACTTTAACTTCTATTATTTTTATCTGCAAATTGTTATTGTATGGTTCATCCATTACAGGCTGTATCTCTGCATCAGTTGCCTAAGCTTTGCCTGGCCACAAGAGCACTTTCCCAATGACACCCTTTCCTGCGGTTACTGTGCAGTCACTATACCCAGAGAGGAACCCCAAGGCTGGGGCTTTGGAAAGGAGATGTGGGAAATGAACACAATAGGTTGAAGATGGGCAGACAGGTAGAACACCATTTTAACATAAAAGATGCACTAAATTGGATTTTTTTGTCCCTGAATCGAATCACATTTTTCCACTGACTTCTTATTCCAGTGATACTTTATCTTCATTTTGGATTGATCTGTAATTGGCAGGGACTCCCCTCACTTGAGTTTGAAGTTTTTCTGCCCCGCAGCCTTTCAGTCAAGTAGTTAATGATCTGTAAAACTCTTGCCTGCCTCCAGGAGTCACTATTTAAAGGAACCTGTAGGGGAATCTTTCCTGATGGGAAAAATCCTTTGTAAGTTAAATAACTTCACTCTATTTGAGAAGTGTGTGAGTTCTCAGCTTCTTAAGCTGAGCACTCAGCCCCACAGGGCCCTATTTGCTCTTCTTGAACAAGCACTGCACCCAGTCTGGATGGGCTGGAGGCTGCCCACTGTGGAGCCCACCTTGCTGACCTGTAGCTGAAGAGAGTCACAGACTCCAGCCTAGAGGTTTCCCTGGCTGGGAGACCTAGGTCTTCTTTTGGGTGGAAGTAGTAGTTAGCTTGGCAGAGGGAGACCAGTTATATACGAGGCCGGAGCCACAGTCCATGTCAGGGATGGGGACACTGAGGTAGGTTGTGGTCCTGTGGAGGAGGCAGCTAGTGGGACCTTCAAGTGGTGAGATCAAACAGATGGGCCCCCACCCACTTGTGAATGATGCTTCTCCACTGCTACGGGGAGGAAGAGAGATTAGGTGCCAGAAGCAGCACTACTTCCAAGTGACAGTGGAACACCAAAAGACCTGCTGAGGCTCATCTTCCTCAAGACCCAGCAGGTTTCATGCTAATCACAGACACCATGCATTAAGTGTCTACAGCATTTTAATACAACTGGTACGAGTAATGTGCAAGCATGGTTAGAATTCCATTGTGTGCACTGATTCAAATATCCTAACAACCTTATGAACTTGGTTCCTGCGTTCATCCTTGTTTTATAGATGAGGAAACAGAAATACAAGGAGGTCACATAACTTGCCCAAGGCCAGTCAGTTCTTAAATGGCAAAGCTGGAATGTGAACCCAGGAAGTTCTAGCACCTATGCTCTCAGTCACTACAGTGTTTGCAAGAACTATGTTAAGTGTTTTACACAGCATACTCTGGGAGAGTGGAAGGTGCTTGCTTCCAAGTGGAGAAGCCATTTCAAACCCTGAGCCATCTTGTTCTCAAGTCCTGGTTCTTTTCCTGGCTCTGCCCAGCCTTATCCACTTGAGTCAAGAAGACAGAACAGAAACTCTATCCAGGCCACCTTTTAACTCCTCTCTAAACTTTCTTTCTTTCTTTTTAAATATTTATTTTTTAGTTGTAGTTGGACATAATACCTTTATTTCACTTATTTATTTTTATGTGGTGCTGAGGATCGAACCCAGGGTCCCAAACCCAGGGTCCCACATGTGTGAGGCTAGCAACAACCCCAGCCCCCACTCCTCTCAACTTTCAACGAGGAAAAAGTAAATGCTCAGAGGTGCCAACAAATGCACACATCTACTTTTGTTCATATGTGGCAAACTGGAGCGCAAAACCCAGTCAATATTCTTTCTTTTGACTACTGCGCATGGTATTCCTTGGCTAAAATTTCTATGTAAAATCTCTGAAGGAATAATAAATAATCCTTAGAGGGTTATTTATGCATGATTTAAAGTAATTCAAATTACAAATGTATTTCCAAGGAAATATAGGAAGCAGACTTTTGTCAAATTTAAATTTCTCCAAATTAAAAGTCAACACATAACCAAAAAAAATTATGCATAAGAAAAGGTTAACTTGCTGCATACAGTGGTGCACACTTTTAATCCCTGCAAGTTGGGAGGCTGAAGCAGGAGGATGGCAAGTTCAAAGCCAGTCTGAATAACTTAGTGAGACCCAAAAGGACTGGGGATGTAGCCTAGTGGTAAAGCATCCCTGGGTCAATCCCCAGTCCAAAAAGTTGATTTGAAAAATTCTTATGACACAATGCTAAATGAAAAGGGCAGGAAAATATTTATAGAAAGGAGATGAAAAGGATATGTTCCAAACTATAACTGAGGTCACTTCTAGTCAGTAGGATTACATTCTTTCCTTTTCTGTATTTTTCCAAAATAAAAACCTCGCCAAAAATTAAAAATAATTTTTTTTAAGTGCTGGGGATCAAACCACTGAGCTACATCCCCAGCCCAATAATTATTTTAAAAGTTGGCTTTTTGAGGACTGAGGTTGTAGCTCAGTGGTAGAGTGTTCACCTAGCATGTGTGAGGCACTGGGTTCGATCCTCAGCATCACATAAAAATAAATAAATAAAGTCAATGTGTCCATCTACAACTAAAGAAAAATATATTTTTTTAAAAAGTTGACTTTTTTGATTCCAACTCAGAGTTTAGTTCCCTGTCCTAATTTTTAAAGTGTGGGGGAAGAGAAATATACTGAATTCTGTACTTGATAATCATGAAAAGTGATCCTAAATTGCCGGGCGCAGTGGTAATCTCAGTGGCTTGGGAAGCTGAGGCAGTAGGATCATGAGTTCAAAGCCAGCCTCGGCAAAAGTGAGGCACTAAGCAACTCAGTGAGACCCTGTCTCTAAATAAAATACAAAAAAGGATTGGGGATGTGTCTTAGTGGTCGAGTGCTCTGGAGTTCAGTCCCCAATACCTCCCCCTCAAAAAAGTGACCCTAATTTTAAGAATACTTCCATTTAGCAGTTTGCATGTACCCAAAGGGCTGAGCTGCTAGGAGGGGCTCCTATGAGCACCATTATACTCAACTTGGTGCCACTGTCAAAAATGGTGCCCAGTAGGTACCCTCATCAGCCTTGGCAGGTGAGGAGGAAACACAGGGGTTGGCCTGGAGTGGGCAGGGTCCGCCCTTCCCTGGGATACAGGGAAGCCATCAGTCTCCTCCACCAGCTCTCCTCCCCACCCACTTACCCATCGCCATCCATCATGACCTTTTCATGCTCCCACTTCTGACAGCTTCCAGATACAGTGAGTCAAACTTCACTGGAAGCAAACTATCACACCAACTGTCAAAGGCAGAAAACACGGCCTGATTGCTGTCCTACATCAACGCCAGCATATAAATCCTTCCTTAACAAGACAGCTCAAAATAAACAAAACACAACTCAAATGTATATACAACTCCCCAGGGAAACCATTTGTCCAAGGCTGTAGAGTTATCACAAGGGGACCCTTGTCTGTTTTAACTAACCAAAAGATTTCCATAAAAGGAAATTAGCACTATATATCATCTTCTGCTAATGCAGATGGAGTACCCATTTTTGGCAGCTCCTGAGCTAGATCCTTCTGTGTCCAGCTGCTTACTGAATGCTTACAACGCTTCTATCAGGAAGGCGGCATTAGCCCCTTTTATATTTAAAGAGTGCAAAGAGGTTAGGGACAAGGATTTTGGAGTCAAGAAGTTCTAAGTTCAAATATCAGCTTTCCTACGTCCTAATGAGGTAACTTTAGGCAAATTGCTGTAAAATGGAGCTGTTGTGAATAATAAGTAAAATAAGGCATGAAACATGCTTGTTAACAGTTCCTGTAGTGATGACGACTACAACTCCTACTATACCAGTACTTCTAATGACCAATCAGTCAGGCAGTGGGCTGAGGGATGTGACATAGACTTGGGGATGAAGGTCAGAACTGGGGAGCTCAGGGATCCATGGGAGGAGTATGAACAAGGACCCAAGGCATGGACCCTGACACCTGCTCTATACTCCAGTCTTGGAAGCTCCAGGACCCAGAACAACTATTCAGATGGGGGCCCAATGCCCTCATCCCCATGAATTCCTCTGACTACCTCCCATCACCAAGTGCCACTGGGCATGTCCTCAACCTCCAGGAATTCAATTCAGCATCAGGAATAAAACATTTCCAGACATGGAATTGTGGAAACATTTGTGCCATAAGATGCTCACCCCATAGTTGCCAGGTCATGAATCCCCGCTGGTATTATCCTGGGCAAGGAAACTTCTTGGTGAGCCTGGGCTTCCCCCTCTGTAAAATGAGGGTGACAACAGCACTAGCTCCTGGGGTGTCGTGAAGATGGAAAAGCACAGCACATAGAACACTTGGCACATGATGTGCACAGGGAGCATGCAATTCCTTATTAATCAAATTATTATTAAAGATGAACTTTAGAAAGGCAAAATGATGTATTGGCTCAGGGCAAGTCAGCTAGTAAACTGCAGAGTGGGATCTGAAGCCCAGGTCTGGTTAAGTCTAGGACATGCTCCCACCCACTGGTTATTTCTGTTGTACCAGAGGAAAATATTTGACTGAGGAGGCACATCCTGTCCTAAGTCACACTTAAACTCGCCTCCTCCAAATTAAAACAACACCTTGGCAAATATTCAGGCATTTAACGTTCCATGTCTCAGTGTATTTCCTGAGTTACTGTTTATTTGCCTAGACTTCATGAGCTGTGGTTCATTCATCAATTTCCTATAGCTCTGAATCTAAGACTACAAAAGCCGCCCTGTTGTTAAATCCTGGAGTAGTTTTTTATACAATTCTACAACCCTCTTGTCTTCAGGTTACCTAGAGCCTATGAAAGCCTGGAAAAGCCCCTGGGAGAGCCACTGAACAACTCTTGGCCAGAGTGGATTTTGCTGAATATATACAACCAATCGATAGCATCTACAGAGCAGTCAGGGAAGCCTTTGAAACTTGTCTGAATTTACACACAGGATCAGACACACAGGCTCTTTGGGCTTAATGAGACCTTAGAGATCACCTAGTCTGGGGCTTTACTTTCCATATGAAGAAATTGAGGCTCAAGGCTGGGACATGACTTGTCTGATGTCAACCATTAATGACAGAGCTGTAACCATAATTCATATCTCCATACCACCAGGCCAGGCCAGAGCTTAGACAGACCAGTTCTCCTGCCTTGCAATGCATTTTTTGTCTAGTGGGTCTATTCGCACACTGATCAGATGAATCACAATATAAAAAGCACCCTCCAGTAGTAGGTTAGGCACCCCAAACCATTTGGAGCACAGTTAAAGTCCAGGAGAGCCCTTCTTTCTTGAGATCAAGTGGGGTGCTGTGCCTGGGGCTAACCATCCAAACTGTCTGGGAACCATGGCTAATAGCTGACAATCCCAGTGTATGGCCAGTAAGAGACTCAGTCAGAGGTGAGAGCACACTTGAGTAGACTTACCCTTGGCTTGCATGCAAACTAACAACAGCCTACGCATGTCTGAGCAGCAGAACTTAGCACAGGGCTGGGCACCAGGGAAGGGCTCATTAAAGGGACCCAGGACTGTTTAGCCCAATGGCACCTGTCTCTGCATGAGGGCCAAGATCTTTCTATAGAGAGGTAGTTAGATCACTAAACTAAATACTCCTTTGGGAATGTACATTTCAGGTGAGTTTATGATGCCAGTTAGGAAGCCATAATGCCCTTTCCTAAGAGAATTTATCATGTCACTCACAGAGTGGGAAAACCTGGATCTTTCCCAAGTTCAGGTCCAGCTGCACTGTTGGAGCTCAAACACCAAGGAAGAGTGGGTCATTAAAAGAATTCAGACCCTTGGGTGAGCTCTCAGGAATCTAGCTCCCCTTAATTTTATTATGGTAGTGCTTCTCAATTTTTTCTAACAGTTCTTTTTCAACCACCCAGAGAACCTGGCACATTGTCATGAGTAACCCTGGATTACTCTATGGGAAGTCTTAAAAAAGGGGGCTCTGAGATCAGGAATTAGAAGAAGGTATATAGTTAGAAAAAGCCCATAGAATTGCTGACATGGGTAGCCAGGGGATTTTCCTTCAAGCCAATCACTGCATTAAGCATTAGTGTGGTAAAGGAATTTTCTGGAAGCAGTCTTGTTAGTGCCTGCTACCTCATAAGACCATTAGTATTAAACACAATGCTGAATTTTGGTTCAGAAATGTTTTCAAAGTAGAGACAGAACAATCCCTTAACAGTAGAATTGCTGTTCTCAAATGACTAATAGGGATTCTGGAGCTAGGTTTTGTGCATGTTTTCTTTAGTGTCTTGGAATGGCAAATGGTATCTTTCCCCCAACTGCTGGGGATTGAACTGAAGGCCTCACACATGCTAGGCAAGTGTTCTACAACTAAGGCACAACCCCATCGGGTATCTCCTTAATGTTCAATGAGACAAGGAAATGGAAACATGGAGGATCAATGTACTTCCTAAGAACATGTATTATGTAATACCTTGAACTGTACGCTATAGGGGCCCCACTGAAAGCTAACAGGGAAATATTTCATTTGCACAGCCACCCCAAACTGTTTCCATGTTGGGAGCCTGAGGAGTAGTAAAGTCCAAGCCACAGCTGCTCATTTTTACTCCCTCTCAGGCTTGGTGTGGTTCTTAAGTTTGCATTTTGTATACTGAAAGATAACACTGTATAATAAAATCTTCCCTTATCCTAATAAGTCTTCCTTTTATTCTAATAAAGTCTTTACTATTATGACTATTGAATACTGGCGTATAGTAATTGATTAGGGAGTTAAATAATACTTGCAGTAGGACAAATAAAGTGGAGAAGACAATAGATGGCAAATCTGCTGCCTCTCATCATGCTCAGGCCCAGGGCAGACATTTTTAATCAATCACAGAGTTTCTTCAGGTTGCCCTCAGACACGGCTAGAGATGCTGTCTCAGCACAATGCTCTGGGCAGCCGTTACCAACCTGATTAGAGGCAAAACCTTTCTGTCTTCTCTAAGATATGTGGTATGGTACTTGATACTTTTGATAAATAACTATCATGATCACAAGTATTATGAATATACATAATAGATTATTTTATGAAGAGATAATGGAGGTAACCATGGAACCTTTCCATAGAGGTTACTGAATACACTATCTGTAAATCTTCTATAGAATCTATATATCCTACATAGGGTTGTATTATGCAATTACGACACATGGAATTCACGGCATGTCATGTGTTCAGTAATATGTCTCTGATGACACGGGAAGGGTCCACAGTGACAAATGATAAGGCAAAGGAAGCAGTTTAGTACAAGTCCCACAACCATCAAATCACTTCTCAGCCCGAGACCCTGGTTTTGGGAAACTGACTGGCCTAGTTAGCTAAAACAAGTGCGACGAAACAAAAAGGGGTGAGAGAGCTCTTGCAATGCTGTGAGTTGTGCTTCCCAAATGCCAAAATTAGGAGGGGATTTTGAGCCAGCAGGTCTGGTACAAGGCCAAGGACTTGGATGAGGCCAGGGACTCTGATACATGGTCGGTTAGAATCGCCATTTTAAGGTGCTCTGCAGATGAGAGGTATCACTATGGTGATGCCTTGGCCCTGGTTTCTGGGTAGTCTGTTGCCTGGGGCACTGTAACTCAGCTTTGGCCAGGCAGCCAACAAATACTTAGTATTATAGGCTTTCTGGGTCACAGCTGGCATTTACCATCCAACCCTTTCAATTTCACTGTCTCTCAAACCTACTTCCTGCTACCAGCCCTGGCACTTTTGGGTAGCACCCTGCTTCATTCAGTTCCTGATCTCCTTCAAACAACCAGGCACAGGACCAAGCAAATGGAAGATCAGGTTAATGAAAATAGCCTCAACTTGGTATATGAACTCAGGCAAGGTGTACACTTAAAGGGCATCTGCTCTTTATGCCTAACCCTAAGCAGTTAAGAAGAAATGTTTTAGAGAATGTTTAAGAGAAATACAGCAGTGGTCAGACATGATGGCTTTGTTTTTGAGCTTTCCATGCTGGCAGAGCAGGGCTTGGCAAATGGGTATCAATTTAAGAATCAAATTGTTGAACTGATTGGTAGGGGCTGGTTATAGGACTGTAGAGGAAAGGACTGTGAGATTAGGTTTGGGCACAGAGGGAAGAAGAACAGTGATTTTTTTAAAAAAATGTTAAAAGGAGAATGGAGGAGGACATCCGTTACCAAAACTAGGGGAGAGAAGAGGGAAGGATGTACAGGTTTTGGAACAAGCCAACTGGAAGGATTACTTCCTTTGAGAAGGCCAAGTTATGAATGAATGAGGCATCTTGGGCATGCTGAATTTGGCTCAGGTAGGGGATTGGGTTTCTGTTCCAGTTCTGATACTGGGACTGAATTTCTTCTCTCTGGGCCCAGACCTAATTTCACCTTTCCAACACAGCCCTATCAGCAACCCCTACCGATCAAGAGGCTGAAGGGAAGTGCTTATCAAGTACCAGCTATGTGCCAGTAAACACTAAATTCTTTACATAGACCACAGTATTTCATTAACTCCTTCAAGCCTCAGTTTCCTCAGTTATAAAATGGAACTGCAATATCAATGTGCCATGTGCACTAACAGGGGTAAAAGTCATTTGCAAACTGTCATTTGTCACAGAACTAACAAGAATATTAGCTAAACAATAATCTGCACCTAGGACATAATGCAGTCAGTAGTCAGGCTCAGGACTCTGCCTTAGACAGTCTTGGGTTCTGATCCCAGTTCTATCACTTATTAGATTTTCCCCTATACTCACTTTCTCATATAAAAAATGAATGTCAATGGGATGGGGTTGTGGCACAGAGGTAGAACACTCACCTAGCATGTGTGAGACACAGGGTTTGATCCTCAGCACCACATAAAAATATTATGTTTAATTAAAAAAAATTTAGAAAAAATGAATGTCAATACATATCTAATAATAGTGCTGTGATTTCGAGTGCCAATGCATGTAAAAAGATGATTAGTGGCTCAGTGGTAATGCACTTGCCTGGCATATGTGAGGCACTGGGTTTGATTCTCAGCACCATGTATAAATAAATAAAGGTCTATCAACAGGGCTGGGGATGTGGCTCAAGCGGTAGCGCGCTTGCCTGGCACGCGTGCGGCCCGGGTTCGATCCTCAGCACCACATACAAACAAAGATGTCATGTCCGCTGAAAACTAAAAAATAAGTATTAAAAATTCTCTCTCTCTCTTAAAAAAAAAGATCTATCAACAACTAAAAAAATTATAATAATAAAAAAGATGATTAGCAAAAGTGCCTGGCATATACTAAACCTTTGATAGATAACAACAATTTTTAAAAAAATAATATTTGTTAATATCATTTTAAAAGAGATCTTGAGTTAGGCATGATGGGGCTCACCTGTAATCCCAGTGACTTGAAAGACTGAGGCAGGAGGATCACAGGCCTCCTAGGCCAGCCTCAGCAACTTAGTAAGGCCCTAAGCAACTCAATGAGCCTAAGTCTCAAAGTTTAAAAAAAGAAGGAAAAAAAAAAAAAAAAAAGAAAGAAAAAAGAAACAAATTGCAGATGGTAAAATTGGAGCACCAGTCCCTTTTGCCCCACAAAAGACAAGTAGCTGCACTGACACTGCTCAGCCTGAGGATTCCTCTCCTCTGCTGCGTGCTTTCATATACTATGGATTCAGTGTGGGACAGTGGCTTTCTGTGGAATCAGCAGGGAAGCTGGGTAAATGCTGCACACGAACATTTACCACTTAGAAGACTTGCCTCAGGGGCCACATGAAATCTCTGCTCTGAATGACACAGGATGGACGGGCAGAGGAGACCATCCATCAGTGTCAAGAAAGATCTGAAGCACCTGGCTAGTCAGGTGAAATAAAATAAATTATTTACTGATCTCAGAATCCAGCTGCTCTCTTGAATGCTCATAAAGGGTTATTTGCTGGCCTGTGTTTTGCAGTAGAATTGAAGGAAAGAATTTCTGGATTGCTGTGTGCAGGTTTTTGCTGTTTTTGTGAGAGTAAAGGGGGGCTGTTACATGCTTTGTAAGGAGGGAGAAAGTCTGAAATTATACACTTGACCTAATCTCTGTTGGAAAAGAAGGCTATTCACTCTTAGCATGATACATTACTCATGGGCATGGTTTATCTGGTTGTCACAAAACTGCTTAGGACTCATTAATGAACTTTCTGCTTTTAAGGTTAAAGACTGAACTTAATCTACCCTCACAGGATCTAATGCCATCTGTTTTAGAAACTCCCCAGAACTGTGACACTCCACCAGGGGGCGCTATGTGTGGCACTGGAAGCATCTCCACATGACTGGGACCTCCTTCCAGAGAACCACTGTTTTGGGGAGAGATACCTGCATCACTGGTACCATCCATTTCTAACTTTCTGGACTCCTTTGTAGCCACAGATGAAACTCTACCAGGAGAGCCACCACCTAACCTGAGTGACCTGGTACAATACCTACAAGATGAGGGACTAGGAGAGATGGCAATGGGCAAAATAAACAATAATGACAGTGATAACAGCATCTCTAAGGTACCATTTAGAATGCAGTTCTATGGGCCATTTTCATATGGACTAAAACACCACAATCCTCATTTAAAAAAAATTTTGTTTTAATTGTAGGTGGACACAATAACCTTTGTTTTATTTTTATGTGGTGCCGAGGATCGAACCCAGTGCCTCATGCGTGCTAGGTGAGTGCTCTACCTCTGCGCCACAGCCCTAGCCCCTCATTTTATAAATGGCAAAAACTTAAGATTGAAAAGCAAAGGGTCTTGCCTAGGCTGGCTGTAGGCAAGTGGCAAAGTGGGGACTCAAAGCCAACCCTGAATGAGTGCAGAGCTGGCTCCTCCCACAAATTCTTCTGTTCACTTTTTCCTTTGAATGAATATATAAAATCAGAATCTGGGCAATAAGATTTGTCTTTCTGCTTTTAAAAGAAAGTGGGGGAGAAAAGCCCAGGACCTGTTATGGTTCCCAGGCACAGCTTGTCACACTACGGAATCACAATTTACGGATCATGCCCACTAGGGAACATTCCTGCCTTGGGCCTCTGTCTCGACCAAAGCTGGGCTACTCACTGGACTTCTTAAAACCAGGCCCACTCAGAAAAAAGCAGATCCTTTGCTACTGAGCAAATACTGCTGCCAAACACAAACTGATGTTGTAGAATAATCTTATTTTAGAAAACTTTTAATTAAAAATGCACACACAGAAAAGGCACAAATCCTGAACAAGAAGTTTGCCAGTCTCCCAGAAGCCCCACCTAGAACGGGGCTACCTCTCTCTCCAGGTTCTGATATCCTCACTCCTTACACAAGGGTATTTTGATGACTTTTTTGAACATTATATAAGTAGAATTATGTGGCATGTTCTTTCTTTTTCCTCTCCTTCATTTGTTTTTTAGTGCTGGGGATTGAACACAGGGTTTCATGCATGGTAGGCAAGTGCTCTATCATTGTGCAACATCCCTAAGCTAGAGATCTGGCTTCTTCTTGAACAGTCTTTTTATTTTTAGTTCTAAGAAGGTCACCAGGAAAAACAGCCCCAGGGTTTTTTCTACTATTCTCTAAGCAACTTTTATATATTAAATAACATTTTTACTACTTTAGCTGTATACTTTTTTGTTTTTGTTATACTAGGAATTGAACCCAGGGTCACTTAACCACTGAGCCACATCCCTAGCCCTTTACAAATTTTATTTAGAGACACGGTCTCGTTGAGTTCCTTACAACTAAAGTTGCTGAGGCTGGCTTTGAACTTCTGATCCTCTTGCCTCAGCCTCCCTAGCGGCTGGGATTACAGATGTGTGCTACTGTGCCTGGCCCTTTTGTTTTGTTTTTGATGAGACAATACAAGTATAGATAGCGGGGAGAAGGTAGGTTCTGTGTTTTGGTTCAAAGTTACTGATTTGTTTATTTAGTTTGTTGGGATCACCATCATTCTAGCAGCTCACGTTTGAGTTTGTGTGTTACTCTTCTGGTGCTGGGGACTGAATCCAGGGCCTCACAAATGCTGAGTCATACCACAGAACCCTAGCAGCTACTGTTTACCGAACACTTACCATATACCAGGCACCTTCCTAAGTATTCTGCATGTGCTGTGACACTTCATCCTCATAATTACCCTAAGAGATAAGGACTATTATTATCTTTATTTCACAGATGAGGAAATTGGGGCTGTGAATCATTCGCCAGTGGCAACATAGCTAACAAATGCCCAGGGTCTGAAACCAGGCTTTACCTGCCGAGCCCATCCTCTACACACTGAGCCACACTGCCTCTCAACTAACAGCCCTCACATGCTGCTCACTCACTGCTTTCCAGGCCCTCCGCAATCCTCAGAAGTTGATGCTGCTGATAGTCTCATCTAAATAGGGCAGAACTGAAGCTCAGGAAGATGAAGACCCTGGCTCACGGTTACATGGCTAGTTATGGATACAGCATTATGCCCAGCGAGGTTCATGGGTCTATCTCTTAATTATTAAGCTGTGCTGTCAGCAGGCTGCAAATTCCTGTCAATCAAGTTGGGAAGGAATATGTGAGATTTTTGAGGCTTATTACATGTTATCCAGATTTAGAGTAATGCCAACATAGAAAAGAATTAATTGAGAAACAAAGCATTTGTGAGAAACTTAAAATCAGTGAGCCCCAGAATTAGAATTTAAGCTTTTTTCCTCTATGCAATAGGCACACAAGAGCCAGGAAGGGGTGATGTGGCAGAGTCAGGAGGGTTTGGCTCCCTGATTGACAGAACCTGGCATCCCTACCTGTTCCTCCTCTCCCCAAACATATGTGGAGTCCCTTTGTTAGGGAGCAGGTACACCCCAGGGTTCCACTCTGACACCACCATCAGCCGCCTGTGAGATGGTTGAGATTGCATCTCTTTGTACTTTAGTTACATTCTCTGTCAGATGGGGACAGTAAAAATACCTACGTTTTAGGTAGTTAAGTAGCACAAACAAAGCACTCAGCACAGTGACTAATATCCAGTGGCTACCTAGGAAGGGTAGCCATGATGATGAAGATGGCAACAATGACAACATTATATTAATATTACTATTATGATGCCTTTTCTACTCCTGTTGGGTTTAAGTCAGAACAGAAATTTGGCATTTCTGCTGAATTAACAATTCACTGCAAATATGTGTTCAAGGCTAGTTCCAAATTATCTGGTGAGAATCAAATACAACCTCTGAGATGCTTACAAAGCTTCCTGAATGAGGAAGAAAAGGCAGCAGTGATGTCACACAACAGACCTGAGGACAGAATCACAGAATGAAAAGATCACAGAACTTCACCAAAGTCGATGAGCTTGAACAGAATCTCAAGTTGGCTCTACTTCTAATCTACTTCGTAAAGAAGACACAAGATAGAGCAGAGGTGGGGAAAAGATGTACTTTAAATTTCATCATCATTCAACATTTTCTCAGAAAACAACCTACCTTTTTTATTTTTATTTTTTGGTACTAGGGATTGAACCCAGGGGTGCTTTACCACTGAGCTACATCCCCAGCCCTTTTAAATTTTTATTTTAAGGCAGAGTCTTGGCTTCAAACTTGCGATCCTCTTACCTCAGCTTCCCCAGTTGCTGGGATCACAAATGTGCGCCACTGTCCTCAGCTAACAAATTAGCTTTAATCATTCAGGTCACATAAAAGTTGTATGTCACTTCTTTCCCTCTTTCTACATGGACTACTGATACAAAGAGTTCAGTTCATCACCTGTCCGTGTACTTACCTAACTGTACATCGGTCGTGAATCGTAGTCTGTGGATCATGCTGACTTTGAATGACTTGTAATGGTGGCTGCTAAGCATATCCTGTACCGTAGCTATGTCAATTTGTGAATCCTCCTCAAAAACCCCGTCTGCCCTTGAACCTGGGGAGGAAAAAAGCACTTTAACACATAAAGATACATGAGGCTTGGCAAATGGTGTCTGCTTAAAATGCTTTGGGATAAATTAAAATAATATGGGCTATTTAATTTGGAGAAGAAAAGGCTGAGCAATGACTTAATAATGCCATTCCAGTAAACAGAGGATGGTAACATATTAATCATTCAACAATTAATTCCACAAACACAGCCTATTCTACACCAGGCCTCGTCTGGGCAGTAGGATAAGAGGAGGATAGAAAAATCCCTGCTTGCTCTCGGTGAGAGCTCAGTCTCCGTAAGACTTAAGTCAAGATCACAAGAGCATGGGTGGCCGAACCTCTTGCTTTTCTTCTAAATGTGATTTTCCTGATCAGAGAAGTAATTCATGTTCCTTGAAGAATCCCTATTCCTTCCAGGATTCCCCAACCGTCTGTTGAATGGTTTTCCCGCCCTGCACTCCAGTCTCTGCTGGTTCAGGTGGAAGCCTGCTGGCGCTTGGATGTCTGTGACAGTCTCCTCACTGGCCGCCTGGCCGCCAGGCTCCCTCTGCACCATAAGACTTTTCAATTCATCTTTCCAAAGGTTTGATCATTCATTCACTCACCAAATGTTTACTGAGAGCCCTGTGCATGCTAAGTATTATGATATGTGACTCGGGAGACAAATAGGAAGACTGGCGCTCCAAAGCCTTCCCTGGCTTCCCAGAGCCTCTTGAACACAGCAGACTTTTTTCAGCCAAGCAATCAAGGCAGCTCACAATCTGGCTGAAATGTACCTTCCCACCCTCTGTCACTCCTTACACATGCCTCCTCTTTCCCTGGGGAGCTCTTCCCATGCTCCTCAGACTGCACACGGGTCCAGGGTTTTCTGCTTCTGGGCCTCTGCTCATGCAGTGCTCCCTCCACCCTCGCCCAGAGTTGTCAAAATCTGCTCCTTCCCCCAGGCTAGCTCAAACTCCACCTTCTCCATGAATTCTTTTCTGATGGATCTCATTGGCAGTGACTTCCACAATGGTTAGTGGATACTGGACCCTACAGCCAGGTAGATCTGGTCTCAGTTCACAGCTCTGCCTCTAATTTGCTGTGTGACTTCGAACAAGTGACTTTACCTTTCTGAACTCCAGTTTCTGCCACTCACAGACTATCACAATTCATTTAAAAAATCAAATAATATGCTTAAAATAATCATGTTTATTTATTCAATTCTCAGGATGATATTCAGCCTTGCAATAAAATTGTTTAGTGGCTGCTTTGTCCTAACCTCGGTGAAGGTGAGTAAAGTATTTATTTATGTCTGTATTTTCTCCTGCAAGCAGTATAGGCAACTATACTGTAGTTGACAAGTAGATAACAGCTGGTAGGGACAAGGACTTACTATGTGCCAAGCATGGTATTAAGCACATCATACATGTCACCACATTTAAGGCTCATGACAACCTGATTTTCCATCCTATACAGATGATGAACCTAAGGCTTTTGGAGACCAAGTCATATGCCCAAGGCTACACAACTTAAAGACAAACTACCCCTTGGTCTCTAGAGTCTGGAATGTGGGCTTCTGAAGTTGTGGATGCTGCTGGTCTTCTAGGGCTGAGGGGAGTACCAATCTAGCAGGGGTCAACCAGAGCAGGGGCCATAGGCCTTGTGTAGGGGACTACTGGGAAACCCACAGAGTAATGGCTTGGGACAGGGCTGGAGGAATGGAAAACTATAGGCTTGGGTATCAAACTGGAAAATTCTGTTACATAACTGGCAGTCTGTCAGCTATATGCCTTTTTCCCCCCTAATCACTGCCTATAGGGTGAGCTTTTCAAGAAGCTGGTTTCTGATGCTGTCACACTGAACTCGGACACTGAAGTTATTCCCAAATTGGGCAGTTTCAGCACTCTCAGTAAGGCCTTCTAATTGGTAAGGATGAGGGATGCCTCCAACTGAGTTCTACCTCGGAGCATCTTGCACATGCTGTCCTCTCTGCCCAGCAAACCCTTCTCCCCATTTGTTCCCTCCTGAAGAACACAGATCAAGTGGTGCTCCAGGGAAATGCTCCCTGAGCCCAGTCCCCCATGTTAGCTTGGCTCTTTATGCCACTGTGCCGCGTGTTTTCTTCAGAACAGTTACCATAAGTAGTTTATTGCCTGCCACTAGACTGTAGACCCCAGAGGACAGGCCCAGACCCTGCCAGTGCTACAGTACTGAGGAGGAAGCAAGAGCTTAATGAAAATTTACTGAACGAATGTGAACAGGTGCCATGTCCACAGGAAGACGATGGTCAGAGAGGCTGCATGACTGAACCAACATCACATTGCTCGGACATATCTGCAGGGGCCACTGCGTGACCCATTTCCTTTCTTTGCAACACCTATGAATTTGGACAGTTGTGTCACAATCACAGTCGCTACTATCTCTTGAGCAATGTTCACATCTGACCTGAGAGGCTGGCTAGAAGTTTAGAGTTTAAAATATAATCATTCACTTTTTCTAATCTATATTTTTACTGACACTTAACTGCCAAAATGAGTTTATTTTTATTTTAGAACATTTTTATACATGAGAATTATGTTTAAAAAGTTGGTTAAAGCCTTCTTTTCTGAGAAAATGTATTAGATATAACTTAATTCTTAATTCCAGAACTTCTGTTTTCTTTACTAATTAATATTTTTTAAATATTGTAGGTATTTGATTTGGAAAGAGGTAACAGCTCATTATGCTAAAATGCCAATTACTAAAAGAAAAAAAATCCACACTTAAGATTTTTACATTTTATGATGTTGGATTAAAACCAATTTAAAAATTACTATAACGTGACATATAATTTTTTACCGAGCAATCTCAATGCCAGCTGCTAATAAAGCATCTTAGCTGTAAATGATAATTCAGATGCTTTTAGATAAAGTGGTGCATAAATATGGCTGGAAATTGATTTAGCTTCTTACAGAAGCTACTGAAGAATGACATATTTTGTTTAATACACCAGCTAATGTAGTCCTAAAAGCTCAAACAAGTGCCAGTTTTCACTCCTAAATTTGCTGTGGGAGATTAATGAAAACTTTATATTTTGCTGAAATGTTAATAATGGGCAGATGAGATGATAGGATTTTAGTAGAGGTCTTAAAGCTACGGAATAACCAGCAAGGCTTGTCAATTTCCTTATATTAATTTTGTTCAAGCCTTCTAGAGCTGGAGCCACTCAGCACACTAATGCTCTGTGCATTGACCTTCTACTCTCTGCCAGTGTAAATTCATATCCCATTTGAGGACTTAAGTCACCCTGATACTCGAGTGAGTTCTGAGCCTTGCTCCCGCTGACAAGGGGTGTGTTTGCTTTTATGATCAGAAGGGCGACAGCACCTGGAGAGTGGGGAAGGAACAGTCCTGCACTCGTCTCCAGTCCATGCTGCTTGCTCTAAAGCAGGTTAACTGCTGCACGGGAACAAACGCTGGACTTGGGAGCTCCAGTGCCATTTCTCAAATTAGACCCAGGAGTGCCTCTGCTTGGAGGGGCATGTCTGTGTGTGCATGTGACGTCCCCGCAGCCAGCAGTATGCAAGGCTGTGGGAAGGCGGGGGCATGGGGTTGTGGGGGGGAAGCGTGGTGGTGGTGGTGGTGGTGAGGTGTGGCTGCAGGCGACTACAGAGCACGACAGAAACAGGCAGAGAGAAAAGCCCACAGAAGAGACATGCCACGGACACTTTATCTAAAGACCACCATTTGAAGAAAGCATTATATCAAAAGTTATGTTTTCGGACCAGAAATGTTCTATGCCTTGATGTAAATGTCTTTAATGTTTGTATTCTTCTGGAAAAGAGTGAACCCAACCACACACCAAAGATGCTTGGGACTACACCACTGGCATATTAAAATCATTATTGTACTATAAACTTCACATTAAAAAACTCGCTTGTGTTTGAGAGAAGCCATTTTTATCATCTTAGAAGTGAAAAGTAGGGTGTGCCAGAATGTCTTAAAAATAAACATACCAAAAAAAAAAAAAACCCCACTCCCTAAACCATTAATTTAATTGAAATATAACCTTTTGTATTTTGTTAAATTAGCAATTAAAAAGGTCACAAGCAATTAAATGAAACAAAAGCCACACTGTGTTCATCTACATTAATGCTGAACTGGGTCTCTCCCTGAATGACAAGATAAATTGTAATGGTGCCTTCAAAGACTTCACGATGTATTTTGTCAAAGTCGGGAGTGTTAATGTCTCTATGTGCCATGGATTACCATAATGTATCGTGTCAAAACGCTCGAGCTGCAATAACTCATAGATATATTGTGATAGATCAAATTTGGGGGTGGGGCCTATTACTGATGAGGACCAAAGCTCAAATGAACTGACAGGCTCTGGAAATAAGACAAGGGTTCTTCACAGTGTGGAAAGGTGAGGGGTAGCAGCAGGCAGAGGATCCAGAGAAGTGGTTTAACCCTGTGGAGTGAGAAACAGGAAAGAGGAATGAAGGAATGAAGTCAGGCCCTTGTCCTAGGTGAAGAATGACTGAACAAGGATGGGGCAGGAAGGGATAAAGGGAAGCAGAGAGGAGGAAAGGAAGGACGAAGGTGACTCTGGGGCCTGCAGCAAAGAAAGAGGAGTGCTGTGAGACAGCAGGGAAGTGGCCTGGGCTCAATTACGTTAGGTGGGACATGAATATAGAGTTCAGCAATGTTGATTCAAACCCTGACTCTAGGGTCAAACTCTTTCCCAAGAGCCAACTTGCAGAGCTGGGACAGACTACCGAACTCTAGAGTCTGCCCTCCAGTGCTCCTTTCCCTTCCTTTGAGTGGTGCTGAAGGCCACTCCTGCCCTAACCACCTCACCATGCTCCTATGAGCAGAATAAGGAGACTAAGGACTTAAGTAAGGGTAAATTCTTTTTTTTTTTTTTTTTTTTTTAAAGAGAGTGTGAGAGAGGAGAGAGAGAGAGAGAGAGAGAGAGAATTTTTAATGTTTATTTTTTAGTTCTCGGCAGACACAACATCTTTGTTGGTATGTGGTGCTGAGGATCGAACCCGGGCCGCATGCATGCCAGGCGAGCGCGCTACCGCTTGAGCCACATCCCCAGCCCCAGTAAGGGTAAATTCTAAGTTGGGTATTCTCAAAGTGCAGTCAGGGACCCATTATGGGACATATCCCCAAACCCCTTTCACGGGGTGTGTAATTTCAATACTATTTTCAGAATAATAACAGGAAGACATTGTTTGCCTTTTTCATGCCCATTCTCTTATTAGTGCATGAAGCAATAAATAGTTCTGATTCTACATTGCAAATAATTTTTAAGAAACTATCACTTGAGTTTGGGTACAGTAATAAAAATATCCATGGTTGTCTGAAAAGACTATTAAAACACTCCCCTCTTTTTCAACAATTATATCTGTGTTATGACAAATTTTCTTCATATACTTCAATCAAAATAATGTATTCATAACAGATTGAATCTTCTTTAAGACAGATATTATAGAAATTTGCAAAAAATGTAAAATAGTACTACTCTTCTCATTAAAAAATTTAAGGGAAATATATTTTTCATAAAATTTGTTATTTATGTTAATGTTAAATGATTAATTACTGCTATATAGATAGATAGATAGATAGATATATTCCAATAAATAACAGTTCTCCATGGGCTTCATTTTTGGTCTTGTTTGTTGTTGGGGTAGAATTCAGGGAGCTGTACATGCTAAGCATGTGCTCTACCACTGTGCTACATCCCCAGGCCCACCTCCATAACTTTTGGTTTTGGTACTGGGGATTGAAGTCAGTAGCACTTAACCATGGAGCTACACCCCCCAGCCCTATTCTGCATTTTAAAGACAGGGTATCACTGAATTGCTTAGTGCCTTGCTGTTGCTGAGGCTGGCTTTGAATTCGTGATCCTCCTGTCTCAGCCTCCAGAGCTGCTAGAATTACAGGTATGTGCCATAGCGCCTGGCTCACCTTGATAATTTTAACGGTGATACCACACACTTTGAGAGCTGCTGACTTGCTTGGTTAGCATGGTGTGCTTTTATTGTCCCTGGACCTGGGTTTGCACAACCATGATGGACAATAGTAGAGTAACAGCTGTGTGTATGTTGCCACCTGACAACAGCTGGAAGGCTTGTTCACATATCTAAGAATAGCTCTGCTAGCAGTGATGAGATCAAGGCTAGTTACAGCCAATATTGTTTTCAAGCTTACATTCTCCCACTCTTGGTACTGAGGACTGAACTATTTATAGTTCATGTGATTTTGTTGGAATTGAGGGAGACCACAGAGGTATATGATTTTTTTTCAAACAAGCAGGCACTGATGCTAAATCCAAGCTCATATGAACTTGTATATTATTGGCAGATTTTCTATACTCATAGATATAAACTACATGGAACTTAAATCCATTTTACAGTTCAATGAGTCTTAGACCAATTATAAAAGGCCCTAATCCAGTGTAAGCTAAAGCAACTTCAGTCTCCCTTTTCCAAACAGCTCTGTGCCAACTCTAAAACTCAACCAGGAAATCAACGGCCACTGTTATACCTCCACCTTTCAGCTCTCCATAGCACAATCCTGCTGACCTCTCCTTCTAATCCAGAAAGAGTTACCAGCCTGCCACACGCCCAGTGTTGTGCCAGTGCTCAGGAACTCAAGAGGATGGCGAGCATCTCCTGTCATTGGAAGGGGGTCCAAGCAATCCACAGGGGACCAGGATGGGAAAAACAGGAAGTGCACAAATGGTGAGCATGCACACAAGTGCTTGTTTTTGGCTGCAGCAGAGAGAGTATGGAGGGGAGCCGTGGAAAATGAAGTGGCGGGGCAGGGGAGAAGAAAGTTCTTCAAGTCAGGGGCAACATTCAGCTCAGGCCCGGACTCACAATAAAACACTGCTGTGCGAGGAACTGCCTGAGCGAAGGGCAAGTGAACCATCCTCCACTCCACAATCCCAGGTCCCAGGTCCCAGCAGCAACTGTACAAGCAATCACCCTGTTCCTGCCAAGCTGGACATGGCTCAGGTTATATCCGCCGGAAAGGATGCCCTTTCCACTCTTCAAAATTTATATACTTCAAGGTCTAGTCCAAATAGAGCCTTCACTGGTCCCCTGAAATCTGCAGCCCTCTATGGAAGTCTCTCATGGTGAGTCTCTTACATTAGCATCCATAGTCTCCTTGTGAGCTAGACCCTTGCAGCCAGGAAAATTCTGCTTCACATAGCACAGTGTCACCACAGATGTTCAGTAAATGCTGCCAGTGGAATGAACAAAGTTTGATGCAACCACAGACTTCAATGCAGTGAAATTTTATGTTAACCATAACAGTACTTCAGGTTTACACACCATTCCTTGTACTTACCATGGTTAATAGAACCTAACATGCCATTTAGACTCCTCAACAGAATGGATGCACTGAGAACAGGGATCCTATCTCAATAGAAGCATTTCCTGAGAGGTTATTCTATGTCAGACACCACGCTTGGCACTTCAAACACATTCTCTCACTTAATTTTCTCCAAGCTCCTTTATGTGGGAGAGTATCCTCTGTATACAGGTGGGAAAAAAATGAGGCTGAGACTGTCATGCTGCTCCTACAGCTATACAACTAGTAGAAGCTGAAGCCAGGAACTGAACCCAGGTCTAATTCCAAACCTGTGCCCTTAATCGCTACATAACCCCTGTGGGTAAAACCATTCCTTTGATGGGCTGCAATATACAACTGTATGAGCCACAACAACATCTAAGAACTCAATTCCACCTAGCCCTGCCATAACAAAGGAATCAGGGATAAAACTTAACTGTTGCCTCCTTCAGTAAGACTCAGAGCTGACTGCATAAGTGAGTCATGGAGAAAAACTCTTCCTTCGCTCTCTGCATCCATCACATTTTTTTCCAGAGGCAGTTTAGGTCCCCAAAGCCTCATAAGCCCAAAGCTTCTCTTCTATTAAACACTTCCCCTTCAGCTGCTAGTCATTTTTGCTGGTCTCTAAAAAACGATCAATAGGTGATATACAATAACACACAAACACCTCTGCAGTAATCTCTTAGAGCCATCAGGATCATGCAGTAAGGACAGATGCTTCACTAGAATCTGCTACGCTCCAACCAGGGCAGGGATCCTTGCTGTCCCAGTGTTTAACTGATTGGATTCTCAGAGCCAGTGCCTGCCAGGGTGGAGGACTTTCCACATGGAGATTCTGGATCTCCCTCAATAATTCAAGGTAATCTTGTTTTATGAGGTGATCAGAAAGAAATAGTTTCAGATTTATAGAATTTCTAAAATAATCAGAACGTGGAAGGGGCCCACAGGCTCTGCACTCTGGACCTGCCTATTCCTCGGGCTCACCCTGCAGCACCTGCCCCTGCTCATTCTGTTGCACACATTTATTCACTTCCAAGTGTGCTGAGCTCCTTCTGGTCTCAAGACCTTCAGATGAGCAGTCCTTTGGCCTGCAACATTCTTCTCCTACTCATTATTTAACTAGTTTTTTCCTTTCTCAAGGAAGCCTTCCCCTGCTGCTCTCACCAGCTCTAGGTCCTGCTAACCACTATTCCACCTGTGTAGCACTGATTACCACCTACCAGCACCAGAACAATGGCTGGCCCAGAGGAGGGCTCCAATGTTAACGCTGGGGAACAGACGAAAAAATATGTGCTCCAAGCACATCCAACCAGCCTTTGGAGGATGTATCGTGACCACTAAGGGGTTGGACCTATACAGCTCATTTCAGATTTGCTTGGAAGTTAGGGTGACAGATTTCTCTTGACTTCCTCTTCCTTCAATGTCTTTGTTCCTATTTGAAGCACAGGAAAAGTAATGGAGTTTTCTAAGGAAACTGGCATTTTTGACAATTTACATGGTAAAATATCTAAGAGCTGTAACATCTGATCAACCCTGAGGTGTCCCTCTCCCTGACACTGGAATCAGTGAATAAGGACACGTCTGCTAGAAGAACCTCACCTCCCACTCAGAGTCACTGCAGAAACGTCACCTGATGCATTACCCAAACATTAGTCAGGGGCTGCAGGGGCAGGAGCCTACTGGAGGAATGCAAATCTCTATGCCCTCACTTAGAGCCCAGACAGGGTTTGTGGCTCGTCAAACATGTTTCCTTACTGCTCTAATGTACCAGTGTATCGCTTAATGAAAGTTCTTAATTGTAATTCAATTAATTACATACACAGAGTCCCCAATTACATTTTCCAATAAGACATTGGCTGTGGTACAGGTCTAAATGCACTTAACCAATTTTAATATATTAAGACCAATTTCCCTTGAATACTAATTACTACCTAATGATAAAATGAAAAGGGGGGACCTTTTGAGGAAGGGCGAGGGTGAAAAATACAATTCACATGGAAGTTCTCAGCCCACACAGCAAAATTCAGATAATCATTACTGAAGGAGGTGGGGACATGGTGCAGGTCTGCTTCTTGTACAGGTCATCAAAGCTTTTTGTCCTAGGTATCAGCTACTCCATTGCCCAAAGGGGCCTGTGGAAAGTCCAAGAAGCTAGAGAGAAGGGAGGACTAACAGGGAGGAAAAAGGCTACCACATGCATGCTCAGACTAGCTGCGGTATCTGTGACAGGGGCTTGCCCTCTGTCTCAGGCACACAGATGCTTTATACAGTGCACCACAGTTCACAAAGCACTTTTGATGTACAGCCTTGTTGACTTGTTCCAATGGTTTAATCCTCACACCAGCCCTCCAGGGTAGAGATTACCATCACATTTTGATAGATGGAAAAATGAAGTTCACAAGGGAGAAGGACTTGCCCAAGGTGACTCAGTGGTGCCAAGTATTTCTCTTTTCCCCCACAGACACTGCCTCCAGCCCACATTATCCAGATGGCAGGAGGTGGACACAGGTATTCAGGGATAATATTTCTGTTTCATTTAAATTCTATTAGTGTCCAGGGAGCTAATGTGCAACATCAACTTGAAAAAACCCTCACCCATATAGAAAACTCCTTACCATGAATGCCCACGCCAAGACTTGTAACTGGCTTTCAGCAATAATTCAACCTAAAATATGCACCACGAGCATCACAAGTCATTTCTATTTATGAATAGAGTTTATTTGCATGGTCACATTTTCTTTTGTATTTGAAGAGTATTATTGTGGCATAATAAAAGAGGCTTAAAGCCCTGGTAATCAGGTCACATGACAGAAATTGGAGAGATTAGCAATTTGAAACTGAAGAAGGCAAAGCCTCCAGAAGCAGAGAGGAACCACCAGGGAGTCTCCAGGCCTGGCACACAGTTAAGCAGGAGGAGGAATTGGCCCATTATGAATAAGCATCAAAAAAAGGATCTGGAAACATCCCAGCATATGTGCACATTCATTCTCTGCATTCTCCTGGTTGCTTTTCCACTTTCCTTTTCTATTTAGTAGTGGGGGAGGGTCCAAATACCATCAAAAAGAAACCTCTGCAGACAAAGATACTCACCCAAACTCAGGAGGACCTTTCCTTAAAAATCATCATGTACTTGACCCTGGACCCCCAGTGAGAAGTCTGATGATGTCAGGGAGGTAGAAGGCTCACTCCATCAAGGGAAGGAGCCAGGTCTGGCTAGACATGAGAATGCACACCTGGTCCCTGTCTAGTGAGAGCGACAGTCTAGTATGGGAGTGGGCAAATTCACGCAATGAAATCAATGATCAGAGAGGGATTCTGAGCCCAGTGAGTAGTCTGGAGAAGTTCTAGAAGGAACTGCCTGCCCTCCTCGGTCTTCAAGGCAGTGAATGAGGACTCTCAGACTGTGACCCTCAGATGCTCTCCCTAGCCAAGGGGTCTACCTGGAGGACCACACACCCTTCCTCAGAACACCTTAAAATAAGGAAATTAACAAGTTCATAAGGTACTGACAATAGTGGAAGGTCTTAGCATCTGTGAATCTCCTTCAAAAGAAAAGGAGATCCAAGGAGATGAAGCTGACGTTTACAAAGCAACTGATGCCTCTCTACAGCAGCTTCTATTAAGGAAATAAAATAATTAGATTCAGCTCTTTTACCAGACTTAATGGATAGAAGACACAGTTCTCCAGGCTCCTCATTATTATTTGTGCGACATTAGCAAACCACTTCACCCCTCTGAGCCCGTTTCCTCTTCTATAAAATAAAGGTGATGTCCACACTAGCCTAAAATGTTATACTACGGCACCCATATCTCATGCAATTCTCAGAAAAATCCTGTGGAATAGATCCAATCATTTTCATTTACATAGGAAACTAAGGCTCAGAGGGGTGATACAATTTTTCTGAAGTCAGCAGTTACAAGTGGTTTACCCAAGGTCTGCCTGATCCTGGTGACTATGATTTATTTAAACACTGTGCTTAGCCTAGTGAGCGACAAAACAGAAAGACACGGTATCTGAAACTTTAGGTGTTTCCTAAAGCCAGTTTAATTTCATGCCTATTTTGGCCCTGATGATGGAAAATTCCAGAGTTTCTCTCTTAAAGCTATGGAATAAATTGGTTCTTTCTTCAAGAACCTGTATGGGCTATCCACATATGATCAGTGGGAAAGGTCACCAGGAACATTTGGCAGAAAAGAAAATTGAGGCTGTTTGGTGCCAGGATTTATATAGAAGCTTGGACAAGGATGGAAGTCTTCTAATGTTACATCCTCTCCATAATGTACTCGTTGCTTCCTTCTGGTCTGATTCCAGCTTCGAGCAGACAGTTGGATGAAGGATGCAGTAGATTATCAGACAAGAATCCAAACTGGAAAGCTCAAGGACTTTGGCTTGTCATTTTCTTATTTAGGCCAAGATCCAAGCACAAATGTTAGCTCTCAGTCCCGAGGCAGATACTCTTGTTGTATGAGCTTCATTTGCAAGCTTTTTTCTCACAATGCATAAAGACAATTGTCATCACTATTCTTGGGATGGAAAGTTTATCAACAACCTGAGACTAGGCACTGGAATCAGACAGCTGTCTTAGAATTTAGGACAGTTACTGGCTGGCTAACTTTGAACAAGTCACAACCTCTCCTTACAACAAGAATGTCTTGCAGGTTAGTTATGAAAACTAAAGAGAAAGCATTTTGCAAAATATCTAGCACAAGGCCTTATAATAAATAATTTAAAAAATACCCTTTGATGTGGATGATACAAAATATTGTGCCCTATCCTTCCCCTGAAGAAAAAAAAAAATGAAAGGCTTTTATCTACACTTATGGCAAACAGTTCTTGAAATACAAAGTATACAGCTATTCTGGAACACCAGAACACATTTGGAAAGTACCCTGCTTCTAAGTTCTTTGGTCCCATGACATGGATTTACAGACAGCCCCCTTCCAGCACTCTCCTTCCCTCCATCTGGATCACCCCTTCCTTACATCTCCTTGAGGGCTCTGACAATTCTGTGAGTCCAGACCTCCACATCTGTGCCCATCTGCTCTGTCAGCCCCAGAATATTGTTCTTTCATTATTTATTAATTACAGTTAATGTTTATGGTACTTATTATGACCAGGTACTGTTCTAAGCTCTTTAAGATTAAAACTCACTGAATCCTTCTGTCAACTTGACAGGGCAGATCAACTACCCAAAAGAGATAAAAGTAAAGGGTCTAAGGTCCCAGAACTAGAAGGGGAATGGTCAGAATGTGAACTGCGGTAGGCTGGCTCCACAGCACATTCTTTTACACAGTGCTTAATACTTACTGATCATAACTTAGCTCACTTCAAAAGTGGTTTTCATGGCCAGGCATGGGGGCACATGCCTGTAATCCCAGTGACTTTGAAAAGTAAAGCAGGACAATCATAGTTCAAGGTCAGCCTCAGCAACTTAGAGAGACTCTTCGCAACTTGGAGAGACCCTGTCTCAAAATAATAAGGACTGGGGATATAGCTCAGTTGTTAAGTGTCCCTAGGTTCAATCCCCAGTACCAAAAGTAAATAAATAACTACATTTTTAAAATGACTTTAAGGATAATGAGCCTGTCCTGATCAAACACACCAAGAGAAATGAAAAAAATTCAATTTTTGATATATTTTTCTTTGTTTTAATCCAACTTCTTAATTGGTAGTTACTGGAGAATAATACATCATTCTTGGCTGGGCATGGTGGTGTAAGCCTGTAATCCCAGCTACTGAGGAGGCTGATACTGGAAGACCATAAATTCGAGGCTACACTCTCCAATTTAGAGAGAAACTGTTTCAAATTAAAGATTTTAAAAAGGGCTGGGGATGTAGCTAAATGGTAAAGTGTCTGTGGATTTAATCCCTAGTACCACAAAACAATAAATGAAATTTAACAATCTTTCGGTAAAAAGAACATATTGGGGCTGGGTTGATCATTTACCAGGATGTGTGAAGCACTGTTGTTTTTTTTTTTTTTTTCCTTAAGAGAGAGAGAGAGAGAGAGAGAGAGAGAGAGAGAGAAATTTTTTTTTTAATATTTATTTTTTAGTTTTCGGTGGACACAACATCCTTGTTTGTATGTGGTGCTGAGGATCGAACCCGGGCCGCATGCATGCCAGGTGAGCGCGCTACCGCTTGAGCCACATCCCCAGCCCCTGAAGCACTGGGTTTGATTCTCAGCATCACATACAGATAAATGAATAAAATAAAGATCCATCGACACCTAACAAAAATTGTTTTTAAAAAAGAATGTATTGTTTTCATAATTTACTTCTATTTTATAAGACTAGTTATAATATTCCTCTGATTTTCAGCAACTGTCTGCCTTTACCTTTGTAAATGCTGGCAAGGGCTTCCTTCATTAACAGTGATTTTGACTCACAAAGTGTAAGAACTACAAGTATCTTATAAATCTTTTGAGACAGAGATGCTGAGGCTCACAGAGGTCATACAACTAAATTAAGACTGTTCATACTTAGAAGTGAAATAAGAACTAGAGCACAGATTTCAAAGCTTTATCCATGAATCCTCTCAGCTTTTCTTTCCTATGTACAAAAGTTGGGCCTCATCCTAAAAACAAAAACAAAACTAACCTGAAACCACAACATATTGTGGAATACTGTGCTTCTACAGAAGTTAAAAAACTGGTGAATTTATATGTAGAAAAAAATGTGAAACAATATGGGATAATCTCTATAAATTGTTAAAATGATAAAAGAAAAGTGCAATAATATTTTGCTATCATTTGTGGTTTTAAAAATGGAGGAATACAAACATGAGTGTGTGCGTGTGTGCTTGCATATACACACACAATTCTTCACAGACATGCCAGAATGACTGCACATGTACAGATGATCCCTGGAAAGATTGCATAACTGCTGTCTCTCGGAGGGAAACAGAACAGAAGAGGGAGGCTTAGTTTCTACTATAGACTTTTGTACCATCTGAAAAAAAATTTTACATGTGTATTACTTATCCAAAATATTTACCAAGATTCTAATAATACACTTTATCTTGTTTGCATAAAAACAGGTCAACATTTTGAAACAAAATCTACTACAAAGTTTCTATAAGTGAACTATTTCCCCAAGTATGTTTAAGATGAGAGCCTTAAGCTGGGCTTGGTGGTTCAGGCCTGTAATCCCAGCAACTAAAGAGATGGTGGCAAGATGATCTCAAGTTCTAGGCAAGCCAGAAAATTTAGCAGACCCTGTATCAAAATATAAAACTTAAAAAATGTCTGGGGATGTAGGTCAGTGCTACAGTACTTGCCTGGCATGTGCAAGGCCCTGGGTTTGATTTCCAGCATCACTCCCTCCTGCCCCCCACCAAATAAAAAAACCTGGGAATCTTTAAAGAATGAAGGAAAATGACAGGGAAGGAGGGCACCATTATCTATTTTTATCAGGTAAAGGATTTAGATAAGCAAGCTGCGAAAGCAAAGGCTTGTGTTGGCAAACCTTTCCTGTTGACATGTAATGGTGTGGTACTGTGTATGTCTGTATAAATGGTTTGAAATTTCAATTGTCTCAAGAAGAGCACTAATCGATGTACTCATTATATAGTCTTGCATATGTGAACTTGCCCTTATTTTTTTTTTCACTTTTCTTCTTAGAAAGTCATGTATGCTCACTTCAGAAAATCTGGAAAGTACAAGTACCAAAAGAAAGGAAAATGAACTACCCGGAATCTTGTCAACCGGAAAAATCCTTCCAATTTTTCTTCTATATCTTTTATTTGCTTGTTTTATTTTTATGTTGTTGGGACTAGCCTATATGTGCTCCTTTTTATTCTTCTAATTTTCTTCCTTTAAGATTACATCAAAATTATTTCTCTCTTGCTCTCACTACTAAACTCTTGTGGCAAATCGTATGGACTGGAGTTTTATAATGGTAAACCAAGTCTATACTCTTAAAATTTGGGGATATGGCTGAAGCAGTACTTTAGGGAAATTTTACAGTCTTCAAATTTATGTTATAAAAAAAAAAGCTGAAAAGTAATGAGATAATAAACATTCAACTCAAAAAAATTAACTTGGGGGCTGGGGCTATGGCTCAAAGGTAGTACACTTGCCTGGCATGTGTAAGGCACTGGGTTCGATTCTCAGCACCGCACATAAATAAATAAAAAAGACAAAGGTCTATCAACAAGTAAAATATATATATATATATATATATATATATATATATATATAAATAAAATCAACTTGGGAACATATAACTCTTTTGATAAATGCTGGAGTCAGTTTTTTAACATTTTGTTTAGGAATTTTACAGCTATATTTTAAGATTAGCCTTAAAATTTCCTGTCTTGTATGGTCTTTACAGGGGTTTGGAACCACAATTTAAGATAGCCTTTTCAGATGAACTGGAGAGGGTAATCTGTTTTTCTAGTCTCTGGAACAACTGACTGTAGTTATTCATTCCTTAGGTATTGGGTAGAACTAGCCAGTAAAGTCATCGTCCTTGGATTTTTTTTTTTTTAAGTGGGAAGGTTTTGAATCACTAATTCCATTTTTCAAAACTGAATCTCAGCATGCAGGTTTTCTATTTATTTTTGTCTTTTTGGGTAAGTTGTCTTTTCCCAGGAATTTATTCATCTGCGTTTTCCAAAGTTTTGGAATGAAGTTTTCAAGATAATTTCGTGTTGTTGGCATACTGACTACAGAATCTGTAGTGTGTCTCCATTCCTTTCCTGTTCCTTGTCTCTCTTGTTATTTTTCTTCCACATTTTTGATCCATGTCATTAGAGCTTTGCTAATTTTACCAGTCTTTTCAAAGAACCAACTTCCTTTTGATGTTTCTGAATTTGCTATTTCATTAATTTCTGCTCTTATCTTTATTGCTTCCTTCCTTTTATTTAGATTTCCTTTTAATTTTTTGAGTTGAATGTTTATTAGCTCATTACTTTTCAGTTTTTCTTTGATAACATAAATTTGAAGACTGTAAAATTTCCTTAAAGTGCTGCTTTAGCCATAACCCCAAATTTTAAAATGTAGAATTTTCATTATCTTCCCACCAAAATAGTTTCAAATTTCTGTTACTTCTTTTTTAAGCTACAGGTTCAGAGAAGCTTATGTCTCAATTTCCAAATATACACAAACACTCTCAAACATCTAGTTGTATTTTTCTTGGTTTCAGCTTCATTTCACTGTGATCCCAGAGCATATCCCATATGAAACCCTGCATGATTCTCCAACGTAGGAGTACACCACTAATTATCCGACTACTCTTCTAATGTCAGATGCTTAGAAATAACATTGAAAAGTATTATATATAAATATCTGTTGCATTTTACAGATACTCTCAAGACAGATTTCCAAAAAGAAACACTGGGGAAAGCACTCTGATGCTGCTTGGTGCGCCAGCTGCAGTGCACTCCTCACACTCCTGCTGCCAGTGTTGGGGTCTCTCTCCCTGTGCTTTTCCACCACCAGGATTCTGCCTGAAAGTTCTGGCTTATGGGGTAGGTAACAAGCACTACATTTTGCTTTAAGATGTTTACATATTAGGTTTTGATAGGGAAGAACAATTTAACAAATGTTTATTATTTATGTGAACATTTTTGGATCACTTGGGAACCAGTGATTTTTACTGCTGTGTATTTACATACAATTTTTGCAGACTGTGCGGACACCAAGCTTTGAGACTTTGCTGCTGAACGCCAAAAGCACATTTCACACTCTCAGTGAATTGTGTGCATGCGGCTCCAGAAAAGGGTGTCAGAAATCCTGGTGGAAAAGCAGCAGTCTGGTCTGGTTTAGAGGGTCAGTGGTGTGACTACAGACCGACGACTCATTCACTCTTCAGTCTATATTTACTGAGCTCCTCCAGCACACGGTCTTTAGTGGGCTAGTGAATTAATGAAACACAAGCTGCTATAACATCTTTACAGACCTGACAGTCTAGTGGGAGAGAGAGACAATGACTGAGAAAAATAAATAAGCGTGTGTGTAAACAAATATACATATAATTATAAATAGAAATATTTATTTATATACACACACTTATAAATATTTATAATTATATGTATATCTATTTATAATAAATAAGTGTGTGTATAAATAAATATACATATAATTGTAAATAGAAATGCAATGAATAAAAAGTAGTATGGCCTCTGAGAGTATAATGGAAGAACCAAATGAGGGGTGGATCAGGCTTAGGTGATGGGAGAAAGGGAGGTCATGGTGGCCTCTCTGAAGATGTGACATTTAAACTGAGGTGAAGGATGAGAAACCAGAATGGCAAAAAGAGTGTCTCAGGAGGAAGAAACAGCCCTTGTGAAAGCCCTTGGGCAGGAGTGACCATGGACAATCTGTTGTCACACATCACTTATCCTCTGTGTCCATGGGAGTACAGTGAAGAGGGATAGGAAAAATTCACAACCCAGAAGCTCTGAAGAGAGAAGGAAAGGAATTAACTGAAGTGTTAGAGAAGTGCTCAACATGGCTCTAGGAGTCTCAACATTGCCTTCTGCTAAGTATTCAAAAGGCTAAAACTGTGTGAACTGGATGTCTGAACAGCGATACAGGCCCAGCTGCTTTACATACAAAACTGCCTTTGCCTCAGAAAGGGCCTCCTATTTCTAAACTGTCTTCAGGGCTGCTCCTAACCGAGGAAGACACAGTTCAACAGACAAATATGAATCACGGGCTGCTAAACAGGATGTGGACTCTAGCCAACAGCACGGAATCTATTATTTCACTCTGGGATACACTTCTGGCACAGAGGCTGCAGTCTGCCTTGGGAAACAGCCACTTTCAATCTGCCTAGGGAAGCCAGGCCAGCGAGTGTTCAAACCCATGATTTCTAAGCACGTTTGCAACAGACAAAGTGGGCACAGAGGGAGACAGCCAACGTACTGTTCTCGCGGACCAGGCAGAACTCCCATGCACTCTGGCTCTCCAACGTGCTCTCCAGGTCAACGGCGACATTGGGCTCACTCTGCTTCTCCAGGCGGTACTGAGGGCCTGGAAGATCAAAGGGGCAGGAGGAGGGGAGCGAGTCTGAAATAGTGAATTTAACATTTAGAAATGACCGCATGCTGATGAAAAGTTGGGAAAGCCATAGGAAAACGCTAGTCTGTCTCAAGGGTCTAATTACCCAGGACAGAAGAGTTTGGGTTTTGTTTCCCGCACTTGTCTGTTCTCACTCAGTTTTCCCCATACCAGGTGACAGGTAAGTGGCTTCTGAGGCGGACTGACCTACAGGCAAGCACGGCCACACTGTTTTTAGCTATGAGCAGGTCACCCACCCTCTCTGAACCTCTGTTTCTTTTGTGTTGTTGTTGCCAACGAATTATTTATTCATTTATTTGTTTGTTTGTTTATGATGCTGAGGTTCGAGCCCAGGGCCTTGCACATGCCAGGCAAATGCTCTACCGCTGAGCCCCAGCCCCAGCCCTGAACCTCTTAATATGTAATGTATGAATCCTTATGTCTCGAGGGGTCACTGTGAAAATCAGTGATGATACAGGAAAAATGTCTGTTTAGGAATGTACCTGCCTCATAGGAGGCACTGCTACAAAGGTACTTATTGATAATAGTTAAACAATCATTACAGTGTTTAGAACTCTAATATGGAAACAATTCAAAATTCAAAATAAAAATTTAAAAACATGAAAATTAAAAAAGTGAATCTCAGGGCTGGGTTGTGGCTCAGTGGTAGAGTGCTTGCCTTGCACTGGGTTCGATCCTCAGCACCATGTAAATGTATTATAAGGATATTGTGTCCACCTTAAAAAAAAAAAAAACTTAAAATAAAACAAAACAAAAAACTGAATCTCCTGATGGGATGTATCTCAGTGTAGAGTGCTTGCCTAATATGCATAAGGCCCTGGGTTCAATCCCTAGAACCATAAAAAAAGAATCTCAGGTTTCCAGGTTATGAGGATGACAGTGACTCCTAGTTCATGTTTTTGTCAAAATATTTATGAAAACACAACAGATACTAGTAAGTTCAATAACTAGAAGTCAGGAATCCTAGCTATCTTTCATCAAAGGGTTTGGGCAGACTGTACTACTAACACTGGGGCATTTTATACATTTATTCACATATTTCTTAGTTAACCCAAATGAAAATGTTGCTCTTCTCAGAAAAGAACAAATGGGAACGAATGG
This sequence comes from Urocitellus parryii, assembly GCF_045843805.1. NCBI lineage: Eukaryota > Metazoa > Chordata > Mammalia > Rodentia > Sciuridae > Urocitellus > Urocitellus parryii. The sequence goes on from NC_135534.1 coordinate 202,038,514, forward strand.
GCCCAATGGTCAGAAACAAAAGACTGCTCCTGTGATTTGTTCATGGAAACTGAAAAGATAAGAGGCCCACAGGCATGGTGGTGCCCATTACAATCCCAATGTCTGGGGAGGCTGAGGCAGGAGGATCACAAGTTCAAAGGCAGCCTTAGCAACTTAGCGAGACCTAGTCTCAAAATAAAACATAAAAAGGGCTGGGGATGTGGCTCAGTGGTTGAGTGCCCCTGGGTTCAATCTCTGGTACCAAAAAGAGAAAAGATGAGAAGCATAAGAAACTGTCTTATTATTTTGACTTTGAAAGGTGTGTTTGGTCAGACAGAAGAAGGTGGGAGAGATGTAAGGAAAGCAGCAGAGGCTGTGTGGGGCTCCCAGGTGGATAACATATTTTTAGATATGTTTCAGCCACTGTCAATTTGTTGATTCACGTCCAGTAATTCCCCTTCATCAGTCCTGGGCATTGTACTCATTTCCAGTAGTTCTCCTGTGTTCTATGTCCGTCTGTAGCACTGTAGAGGTTCATTTGATTTTCATGTTTATCTTTTCTCTAATTAATATTAGCATTTCTGCCAGAGTGCTTACAGAGTTCCTCTCAGAGTTTTTATTTACACTCAGTCCTTTTCATACTATTTAAGCAATTATATATTCAAAAGTAAACACAATTTTTCAAACTCAATGCAAAGCATTTAAATCAAGAAGGTATTGTGTTTCAATAACACACAGAGCAAAATTCTAATTTCAAAAAAATTATGTAAATAAAAGCATGGAAATGTAGGTGACTGTTACAATCCCTGCTACCTGTCACCTGCCAGTGCCAACATCTGTCAGTTGATAGGCATGTTTGCTGCTGATTACCAGATCCTGGCACATTCACTGTAGGAAGGACTCACAGAAATATCATGCACAGCTGAATTTCAAGATAACTTCTCTGTGGACCTCTTTGGACCATTTAGAGGAGAAGGAGTCATCCCTGAACCTGGAGAGCTGCTTTCTAAGACACTGGCCTAGTCTCCCTGATTGTCTCCAGCCCCAATACCTCCCAGCAACACAATGTGTATGGGGTAGTGAGGCCACACCTATGAATTTACAGTGAAGTCTGGTAATGCTTAGCCATAACATAGTCGCCATCTATACCAGCCACAGATTCAACCAGCTGAGGTTGGAAAATATTTTGGAAAAAAAAATTGTCTACACTGAATATGTACAGACTGTTAGTATTCCCTAAATACAGTTTAACAACTATTTGTATAGCACTTACATTGTAATAGATATTGTAAATAACCTAGAGATGACTTAAAGTATAGGGGAGGATGTGCACAGGTTTCATGCAAATTTTACATAAAGAACTTGAGCACATAGGTTTGGTACCAATAGGGGTTCCTGAAATCAATACCCCATGGATATAGAGGGATAGTTGCAGTTTACTGTTCATTTTATAAAAAAAATGATAGTCAAAATTTGGGAAGAACTTAGGTCTAATAGGGAGACTGACTAAGTAAAATATTGTGAAATATCATGAAGACATTAAATGTTATCCTACAAAAATATTTAATGTTAACCAGGCATGGTGGTACATGCCTGTGATCCCAGTGGCTCAGCGGGCTGAGGCAGGAAGATTGCAAGTTCAAAGCCAGTCTCAGAAATTTAGCAAGGCCCTAAGCAACTGGTGAGACCCTGTCTCAAAATAAAAAATCAAAAGCCCTGGGGATGTGGCTCAGTGGTTAAGCACTCCTGGATTCAATCACTGTACCAGAAAAAAAATTTTATTGTGCTAGTTTCTGAAAATAGCAGATTAGAGCACAAAATCTGCAGGATGATTACAACTGTAAAGCATACGGGACAAAAACACTATGAGGTGTTTATTTCTAAAATGTATTACATTCTAAAATGTAGTTACATTAGTGCGATTACATTGTTTTTCCTTTGTGCTTCTGTGTGTTTTTCAAATTTCCTAATAATAAATAAGTACTTATTATTATCTAGGATAATTTAACAAATGTTATATATATTTAAAAGTTTTCAAATTTCTCACTGGGCATAGTAGCACATGCCTGTAATCCCAGCAGCTTGGGAAGCTGAGGCAGGAGGATGGTGAATTCAAAGCCAGCCTCAGCAGTAGCAAGTGCTAAGCAACTCAGCAAGACCCTGTCTCTAAATAAAATATAAACTAGGGCTGGGGATGTGGCTCAGTGGATGAGTGCCCGAGTTCAATCCCTGGTACCCACCCCCCCCCAATTTCTGAAACTTCTTACTATCACTTTTCTGAGAATAAAATAATTTTCACACATGGTAGCATCTCCAATGGGCCGTTCACATGTAATAACTTAATCAAAACCAGATAGAATTTGTTCTTGCAGACTGACATTCATCTTAAGTCACCCTGTGCCCTGGCATGGGCACTCTGAGAACAGTGCCTGGCATTGGACTTCTCCAGCTGTCAGCCTACCCGACAGCTGGGCTGTCCACATGCCCCCTCTGTTCTGATCATTGGGAACCAAGGCCTGGGCATCAGAGAGGATTTCAGGCTGGTTTCCTTTGCACATTTTTTCCTTCTAGTCTTTGCAGTTGCTTAGGAAACGTGGATCAGGGAAGCCAGGGGACTCAGCGAACACCAGGAAAGGTCCCTTATCCTTAACCACAACTCCCTACCCTACTCTCACAGCCATAAATGTCACTATTTTGACATTTCTACCCTTTTTTTTTAAAGGACTTTGAGATACTTCTATTTAAAACAGTTTCCTTCCTGAAAGTGGTTTTGAGGACTTTCTCCTTGAATCCTAGTAGGACGATGACGTTCATCTCTACCACATGGTCATCAAGTGTCAAGCACGCTCTGTGTGTTACCTCACTGACTCCTTAGAGCAACCCTGGGAGACGATGTCATCATCCACATTTTCCACATTGGGATCTTGAAGTGACCTGCACAAGATCACGAAGATAGGGAGTAGGAAGAGAAAATAAAGCCCAAGGTTCTAAAGCTTGTGTGCTTTGAACCTTTCTTCCTCTTACAAACTATAAATTATTGACCAATTATAAAAGGCCATAGTTTATACTATAAATATAGATTTTTGTAGATTTGTGGATTCATCTGGATTCTGAATCACTTAACTTGTGGTTTCTATAAATTCAAGTGAAAATGATCTAATTTACGCTAACAAAGTACACACATACCAAATCTCTCATACTATCACTTTATTCTGGGTTCGTGGTAGAACAAAGCCCCCTTATGAAGACATGATCTCCTTTTCTTCCTATCTATCTGGAACGACCTTCCCATTTTTCCTTAAGAATAATCCTGCCTATGCCAAATTTTGTCAGTAATGGGAATTCTGAGTGTTGCCTTCTGCTCTGGGTATTCTCTGCTTTCCCATAACAGTAAAGAACAAGTTGGAAATCCACTTCTGAGCATAGGAGGGGCTGATGGGCCTTGATTTGGGGGAAGACACGGTGGGTGAGCTGAAGATGTGATTTGAGATCTAAACCCAAACAGAAAACTGCCTCTTACAAATCGATTTCTCTCCTAATTCTTGCCCAGATACCACTTAAAAGACCTCACATATAAAGAATTTTTTCATACGTTTCCTCAGAAAAGGGCCAACTTTCAGGCCAGACAGTGTAAGGACAGGACAATAGACACACACAACAGGCAAGACAGCATGGGATGGGCCTGACGGCCTTATTCTGAGTCCTGGCTCAGCAATTCAGTTGTATGACTTTGGGCCAATTTACTTGACCTCTGTCCGTCTCTTCATCTGTAAGATGGGGGTAATGACAGCACCTACCTCAACTGACTGTCTGAGGAGTCAGTGAGCTAGCGTTGTGAGGCAATCAGCAGGGAGTCTGACTCACTGACCAGGATACGAGACCATATCCCTGACCACCCCTCACCAACACAGGGCCTACTTCATGCCAGGGGCTGGGCCATGTCTTCTCTATAGATCATTTCCTTCACTCTTATAAGACACGGAGAGTACAAATTCCATTTTACAGAGGAAGACACCATGACTTACAGAAGCTAAGCCTGATGTTCTTCAGGAAGAAGGGGAACCAGGATCAGGGACACTAGGTCTGCATTCTCTACACACATTGTGAACCACAGCACCTCACTCATATCAAATTCTTAATAGGTGACTGTTGAACATAATCCAGATCATGATAACCCAGACCCACTATACATCAAATGAGTCTCCATCAGCTGCTTGTTTAATTGGCGGGCAGCTGACATGGAAGGAAAGAAAACAAAAGCAGCCAAAAACCATTTTAAAAAGACACACTGTGAGGTCAGTTTCTATGAATATACTTTTGCCAAAGAAATGACTATATGAAATATAAAAGGCTCTTTCATACTGAACAGGACGTAGTTCTCAAGGCAACATCCACCCTTTGGAAAAAGGTTTTAAAATGTCACAGCTGCACATGAAGCCACATGCCCCCCACCTCACAGCAGAGGGGAACACAAAGGGAAGATTCTGGGAAGCAGTTACTCTGCAGCCTGAGAAAACCTGCTTGGGCACTCAACGATGTATTTATCGCAGTAATGCTATGTCATCGAATGGTCTGGGAACAAAATACTGCTCTGGGCACTTTGGGAGGGTTCCAAGTTTTCATATCCAAACAGATTTTTATGGGATTTTGTAAACCTGAGGCAAACACATAAGATTTTTTCAAAGAAAATCTACAGAATCTGTTGGATGGTGGATACATGTTCAGTGTCACTTCCTTGATCTCTTTAACCCCTGACTGAAACCCAAAACGTTTTAGCACCAATTCCTTATCAGCTGAGAGCTCGCTGGGCTTTGAAACCCTATGGAAAGCAAGTGTCTGTCAAAGCCTTAAGAGGGAAGCCATACTGCATTTCCTATCCCTGACTTCTTCCTAAAGAAGAAAAACTGCCTTCCATCCTTGGTGTCAGGCAACTGGCTTGCTCTTGTATCCTGAGACAGTTCAACACAAATCTTGTCTCCAATTGGTATCAGACGCCTTTCTCCTTTGCCCACTAGGAAGCTCAGCACTAAATGTGTTCCCCAATTGTGGTGACCTGGGCACACGTCTCTGTGCTAGCCCCTCCTCCACATTCAACTTGCCATTTAACCTTTGCTTTCCTTTTACTTCATGTGATTTCCTCGCTGGTCAGTGCATGTTTTAGCCTACTGTATAAATTCCAAATACTTTTTGGATGGAGGTAGGAGTAAATAAAGTAACCTATCACTACTATTGTGAATCCTAGAACGAGTTTGAAAACTCATTCTAGTAAGAGGGAAAAGATAATCAAGACTGCACACACCTAGGTTATGCCTCCTGACAACTTTTTTCCATTCACCCACTTAAAGATCTGGTTTAATCCAAGAGAGACTATGGTCAGAAAAAGCTAAGTAAGAGCAAATAAAAGTGAAGGCCAAATCTGAGCAGAAAAAATCAGGATGGGTGCTCTCACCTTCCCATTGCTCTTTTCCTGACTCTTGCAGGTATCTGTACCCTTAGGATGAGTATCTATACCCTTAGGATGAGTATCAGTGCCAGCTGTGCATTCTGGGGAAGTTATTTAATTTTATCTGTAAAATGGGGATAACAGAACTTCCCTCAGAAGATTGATGTGAGGATTAAACAAGAGGGGACATGATGGTGCACACCTGTAATCCCACAACGGGAGGCTCAGGCAAGAGGATCGCTAGCCTCAGAAACTTAGTGAGACCTTGTCTCAGAATAGAGAAAGAGAGGGAGGAAGGCGGGTGGGGGGGGAGAGGGGGAGAGAGAGAGAATATCTAGGACTCTTCTCGGAGTCCAGGGCTTGGACAATGCAACCACTATTGTTAATGCTGAACCAGAAAGCACTGTGACAAGGGTTAGACAGATCCCTAGCTGTGGGTCACGACAGGTTCACACAGCAAGGGCAGGCACACCATGGCAGGGAACGCTGGTACCAAAGTGTTGTCCGTACTCTCATGTGTGTCCAAGCAGAGGTGCAGGGTTGGGGAGGCTGCATAACTATTTAAGCAAGCTTGCTTTTAAGCTTCAGATTAGAGATTTATTCAGCAGCCAGGATTCCAACAGGTTCCCAGTCTCTCGGATCCACAAACATGGACTGATGAGCAAATGTCAAAAACCACAGAACAAACCACGACAGCACAGACATCAAAGGATATGTGCTCTTACAGCACCAACCCATATATGCACTTCACACTTTTTGAGTATCAATAATTTACACCAGGTCCAGAGATGAATAATCAATGATCCATGCCCTCAAGGAGAATGGGGAGACAGCAAGACACACCTGAGCAGACAAATTCTTGAAGAACCCAATCAGTGCTCTTGCTAGAGTAGGGACAAGGTGCTTGGGAGCACAGGAGAGGAAACAACCCAGGTGATTCTACTCTCTTCTGCAGTGGACACATCTGAACTAGGGCTTGGAGGAGGACTAGGAGCCATGATAAGAAGCAGGAGGTTGGGCTGGATGTGGCTCAAGCAGTAGCGCGCTCGCCTGGCAGGCGTGCGGCCCGGGTTCGATCCTCAGCACCACATACAAACAAAGATGTTGTGCCCACCAAAAACTAAAAAAAATAAATAGATAAAAGATTAAAATCCTCTCTCTCTAAAAAAAAAAAAAAAAAAAAAAGCAGGAGGTAGTGCACTCCCCCAGAGGTCCTGAGGACCCCAGGCAGGCCACAGGAAACAATGTGGAAGAAGCCCAAGCTGCCTGGGGATGCAAGGGGAAGCGGGCTGGGAAGCTTGGCCCAGGCTGCTGGCCAAGACTTGGATTTTTTCTTTTAAAAGTAACAGATGGTAGGCTGGGGTTGTGGCTCAGCAGTAGAATGCTAGCCTCACATGTGTGAGGTACTAGGTTCGATTCTCAGCACCGCATATAAATAAATGAATAAAATAAAAGTCCATCAACAACTAAAAGCATATTTTTAAAAAGCTGCAGATGCTAACAGCAGGAATATGACATGATCAGCTCTATGTTTTGATAAGACTCATGCGGTGGCACTGCTGACAATAGGCTGGAGAAGACTGGCGGCAGGGAGACCCATCTGAGGCAAATTGTGGCAAGCCTTGTCTGCTCAGTTGAATCCCAAGTTCTGCACCGAGCCAAAGCCATCAGCAACAAGCTGAAGTGTCCACATCAGAGCTCTGACCCAACATCAGCTCCTCCAACAGTTCTGCACTGAGCTCAGCTCCAACGCTCACAGCTCTTCCTCTAGGGGCCACTACAATCATTTTCTGCTTGATCTTAACACAAACACCAAACAGTATGTAAGCGATAACCACTGCAGCCTATACCCTTCTATGGCTCAAACTGGATAATATGGAATTTAAATAATAAAAAAGGAACAAGCTGACATGACAATAAGGTCACACTTTAGCTTCTTCTGAGCCAATACACAATTTGCTCTCAATGAAACAGCTGAATATAATCAAATTAAATACAATTCCTATTACAAAAGAACGACCAGAGCTGTTCCAATGAACCAATTCTCTTGCCTAGTTAAACTGTAGAACCTTCAGGAAAGGTTTTGAAAGCATGACCCATCAGTTCTAATTTTTAAAACTTATCCTTTCAGTCAAGTCTAGAAAAAGGCCCATTCCAACTTTTATCTTTACTACAAAGTGCTGTTATCTTGGCCTGATGTCAGGAGCTCTATCTCTCTTTCTGCTGACAAGCAGAGACGAGAAAGATAAGATTGGAAACGAATCTCACTTCTCTGAGTAAATAAATAATCAATACTCATCTAAATGTAAATGAGAAGGTAGCCCCCTCCGATAACAGCACTCTTATCAGAGAGCCAATTTTCTTCAGACATTTGGCCTCAACCAAATCACCATCATTCAGCCCCAGCCTAATGGCAAAAAATCGTAACTAAATTGAACCGATCACCAGAGATCAACTAAGTTCTGCCCTGGCCTCTTCAGGTTCAAATGTTTGGGAATGCAATTCTGCCCCCATTAACTTTCAATAGCAATGAAGAAGAGACTGGTCAAGGGGCCAGTCTGTGCAATAAACAAACCCCAGCCAGGGGGCCAGAGGACGAGGAGGGGTGGGTTTCCCAGTTTAAACAATACCACCTCCAGAATGGAAGCAAACCCCAAAACTATGGGGAAGGCTGTTTGTGTGGGGTGGACAGAGCGTAAGCTCTCCTCTACCTCAGGCTTGGCTGAAACTGGAAAGGCATTTAATTTGCCTGATGATCCCAGTGATTACAGTTTATTAAAACAAATGTAAAGAAAGCAAAAGCAGATATGATAAGGCGACTGTAGCTAAAAATAACTAAAGGTTCAAATGATCAATTTCCTCCAACTAATTTGTCTCAGATTCACACCTAACCCAGCAGTGCCACACTGACCTGATTTTACTGAAAGAAGACGCCGTCTGTAAGACAAATCGCTCTCAAACCACTGTACTGGGGTTTCCATTTCTTTGCTGCAAGACTCAATTCACTGCTGATGAGAGTATTGGGGAAATTATGACCATTATTGATAGGACAGCAAAACCACTTTTACACAGTAGTCTTCAAGTCGACGGAAAGCTTGCACTAGACCATTAATGAAGGTGTCAGCTAGAATCAGAAATTAAAGACAAAAGCTGGGAAAGGCCTAATTTTTAGAGCGCATTAAGAACATCAGACACATAGAAGCAGCAGCCATTCATCCTCTGAAGGATAACAGAGCCTAAATAAGGGTGAGCAGAGGAGCAGTGGCTCTGCCTGCAAGTAGGGAGAGGAAATGCTGCTTTCTGGCTGCCTTGGAGTTCCAAGAGCAAAGGCTCTCAGTGTTGTCATGGAAAGTCCTTAGCAGCCAAAGGAGGCTGTATGTGATGTGATTCGGAACTATCACATTTCTCCTGTCGTGAGCATCTACAGCTAGAAGGAGAGGGAGAAGCAGGAGGTGGTCAGAGTGTGGGTTTCAGAACAGAAAGAATGCAGTGAGAACCTGGGTCTTTTTATAAACTGTGCAATACTGGGCAAGTTAGCTGACCTAGACCTTCACGAAATAATTACAAAAATGTAGAACGCAATGCCTCATTCCTAATAGGCAGTCAATGAATGTCAGGTAGTATGTTGCTGTACAAATTTGACAAAATGATCAACTTGCCCTTTTTGAAAGCAAGTCAAATATGGCTTCATTTCCACGCTATAACAAAACTAACAGAGAGGACTTTCCAGGCCCTTAACACTTTACACACACTGGCTTCCAAAATCCTCTTAAAACCCTATGAGGTGGGCCCCACTTACCCAGGAGGAAAATCTGTCCTGGAGTGATGCAGTCACGGGCCCCGGTGAGGCCAGGATAAGAATCCAGGGTGTGGATTCCACAGCCAGGGCTCTGAGCCATTCTCCTAGGCCACATCCCATTAAAAAAGAGTATCACTTTTGATTTTTAAGTTAAACACACACACACACACAAGAGCACCACAAGGTTGAGATGATTTATCAGTTAAGGAAGCAGGGAGGGTGTTGGGTAGGACAAGATGGTGGGAGGACTGAGTGGGCTGCTGGTCCTGAGGGTCAGAACTGAGTCCAGCGGTCCTCGCAGCAGGCACTTACCATGAACTCCAGACGCTTGCCCTGACTGTTTTTTAAGGGGGAGCTCTTTTTCCAAGTTAAATGATTTACAGAGTTACTGCCTCAATCCACAGTTCTGAAAGTGTGATTTCTTTAGGGTTTAACTATACCCATTTCTAGTCTTGTTACAACTTTTTTATTGCGATAGAAAACATTTACTGGAAATATGTTACTGCTATTACCAGGTCATAAAATAAAAAGAAAAATAGTTTATGTATTGCCATCATTTCCAATCATCAATCAGAAAGTGCCAAGAGGAGGAAAGGAAAGGGCGTGCAGCTGAGTTTCCTTCTTTGTGCAGGAGAAAATGCAGGAGCATCATAATTCTTCAGAACAAATTTCTTCTTGAATACCCAGCTGCAGGGATGGGCTTGCGGGAGGAGTCGGGAGCTTACCTCTGGCACAGCCCCACCTCTCGGCAGCCGTGCCTGACTCCCCATCAGAATCAAGAGCTCTTTCAACCCAGCTTCCTGGGGACCTTGCCTTCTCTAGTACACTGAGAAGGCTGGATTAGAGGCTTTTTGCCTATTTCTCATTCCCCCATCCATTATTAAGGCACTCTTTGAAGATCTGGCTAGAGGTCTTTTAAAAAACTCCACCTGAAATCATAGGGCTCTAGCACAGCAGCAGGCTTTGTTGGCGCCCCACAACCTCTGGCAAACAGTCTGCCTTCAACAGGGTGGTATTTAAAACTGAACAGCTGAGCCAGGCATGATGGTGCACGTCTTTAATCCTAGCAACTCAGGAGGCTGAGGCAGGAGGATCACAAGTTAGAGGCTACTTCAGCAATTTAGCAAGACCCTGTCTCAAAATTAAAAAAATAAAAGATAAAAAGAAAGGGCGGGGTGGGGGAGATATTGCTCAGTGGTAAATGTCCCCGGATTTAATCCCCAGTACTGCCACACACACAAAAAAAATTACTCTCTCTCTCTCTCTCACGCACACACACACACACACTCTGAGTATGCTACATGTTAATAGAGTAAAATTCTAACTAAATACATGCAATACACATGTATGCCACAAATACAATCTGAAAGGGTATGAGCCACATTGTTCTTACAGTTGCTCTGTTAACTATAGTCACCTCAGGAGTGTGAGATAGTAACAAAGAAGGCAGTTTTTGCTTCTCACCTTATGAATTTTGATACCATTTAAGGTTTGACAGTAGACTTAAAAATTCACTTAGGTTTTGAGGTAAGAAATGGCGTGTCAGAAGTCCATCCCTATAGCTAGGGACAGGAGAAAGATCTGGATTTTATCTCTACCCTAAGCTTAATATTGCATGTATCTGGGGAGTGCCTGGCAAAGTCTGAGACAGATGGTATAACACTGATAAGTCAGACTGCTTGAGTTTGAATTCCCAGCTCTACCACTTATCAGCTGTGTGGCCCTGGACAAGTTACCTTCCCTTTCTGTGCCTTACTTTCTCATCTATAGAACAGGAACAACAGCACCTATTCAGACTTGTTCTAAGAAATTAATATAGGTAAAGAGCCAAGCCCACAGTTTACAGCAAGTGTGTAGCTTTGGCCATCTGGTCCATGTCCCTGGGCTGTTGCTTCTGCTTTTGATGAAGAGAGATCTCTAGTTGTCTGGCAGTGGCTGGTACCTCTGGAGGGCTGCCACATTGGTCTCATCTCTCCCTCAACTGATGTGGTAACCCAGAAACAGACTCCAAAGCCTCCGTGCCTTTGCTCCTAGTGTCCCTATGATCTGAGACAGTCTTCCCTCCTTTTCCACAGTCCATGTGTTCTACCCAAGGAGCAAAACTCTGCTCCTTGCACTGCCTCTGGACTTCTCAGAGCAACCCATAAGATCTCCTGCACTAGGTGCATGAAGTCGAGGGTGGAGAGTGCTCTTCACAGCCTCAGCACACAGGGTGTTTAGGGAGAAGTGGAGGCTGAAAGCAGCCCTGGAGCTCCATCTCCATCTGCCTCCAGACCCTGCCCTGTCAGAGCCCTCCATCAAGGCCCCAACTGCATCAGCATGGACCCAGCTGGCTTACCAGGACACTGGCTGGAGAATGGAAGATGGCTGCCTTCAGAGGCCCCTCCTGATCAGTCTGGTTCCCTCCTCATGGCTACCTTCTCTTGCCACAGCGCCCTGTTCCAAACATGTCTCCTCCTAGGGTCAACTTAGCTACAATCCACTAGCCTATGCGGAACCCACTCGACATCAGAACAAGAGGGAAGACATGGACATCCTAAACTCCAAAAGGTGGAGAAGGCAGGGAAGTCAGACAGGAGCCTCTCATCCACCATCACATGTAGAGAATGTGCTAGAAGGGGCAGACATGTAGCTACCATGAGGTGTGCTCCGTCTACACCCTATCACTATCCAGCCAGAGAATATACTTCTCTGGAGAAGGGAGCCTGATATTACTTGTAATGAAGAAATATCTTTCCTCCTTCAAATCCAGGTATTGCTTATTAGAGGGGATGGGAGTCTTTAACTCGGTCCCTGAGCATTTGATTTTTTAATCCACTCTGTTTCTCTTAACTTGAGTCACTGTGACATTACCAAATTTTACATACAGTTATCTGTTGCTCTGTAAAGAAATACAGATGGTTTTTGTGGAAATAAACAGTCATTTATTTTAAACAATTGTAAAATAGTTTATGGAAACCAGTGGGGTAATGCATTCAAATAAATGCCAAAACCGGCTGATGGGGAGCCAGGGCGCTAAATCACGCTGCTGAGGAATTCAGCTGAGGGGAACAGATAGTAAATCCAGAGTGACAGAATTTCCCGTGATGGCAAAGGTTTCTGACATCCAGTCCAGTACTCAAAAACCACAGCAGTTCAAACCCATTTTGCTTAACACAGCCTTGACAGCCAGTGAAATTAGTGAATTTAGTCACAAGCACCTAAGGACAAAAACAAAAGAAACAATCAAAAAGGAGACTTCATTTGTCTGCAGCCTTCTCTGAGCTACATAAAAGCAGTGACTCCAACCACAGCCAATGGAGAGCACACTTGGTACAGACTGTTTTCAATCACCAGACTCAGCTCTGTAATGGGACACTGGAATCCAGAGACTTCCCTGCAGATCTGCTCAGGTCAGAGAATGGCTTGGATAAACCACGTCTTCTCTGCATGTCAGTTTCTTGCTCTGTAAAATGAGGATAACGGTCTTGTGTACTGAACAGGCTTTGAGCAGATTCAGTGAGGCCCAGTGACAGTGCTCTATAAACAGCTCAGCGGGAGCGGCTGTGGGGGGCCAGACCCTTAAGGCATAGGTGGCAGGCCACAGGCTCCTCAGGGGCTTCCACCACCCTCCAGGGTAGCACCACTCGCATGAATGGCTAGTCCCTCCTCTGCAGGGACAGAGAACACTCCAGGCCTCTTTTAGCTTCTGATTTTTAGAACAATAAACTATGAACATTTGAATCTTCTCTTCCTAAACCAGCTCTTTTTCCTTGCAATGGTGTTTCCAGTGATGACACCCAATTCTTGCCATCAATTAACTCAGTGCTTCTTTAAACACTTATCACACTCCTACTATGTACCGGGCCCGAGAAGATGAGTAAGAAGCTCTGTGGACTCCGTGGTGAACATAGCGCTAACATCAGTCTTACTCAACCTTCCTCCCAAGTTGTCTCATTACCCACTAGTAACGCTCCTTTGCCCCTAGCAGTGGCCTCCCAACATCTCCTGGCCTCCAGTCATCCGCTCTTTACCTTCTAGTAGGAGGATGCTCTCTGGAGTCTTATGGCTTCTGTGATTTCCCCAAGGACTACCAATCTAGATGTTAAGTCCTCACCCGACTGCCCAGGCCCTGCCCCCATTCTAACTTCTTGCCACCTGTCTTCTAGGACCCAGCTGAACTGGTCTCCCTGTTGTTCAGTGCATTCACCTCATGGCTTCCCTCCTCCCTGTCTTGGCTGTGCCCAGATCACCTGCTCCTCTACTTTGTCAAAGTCACATTCCTCCATTATGGGTGTTCCCTAAGTCCTACTGGATCTCCAACTCGTTGCATCTATTTTTTTCCTTCTGACTCCGGTGACATCAGGCCCTACCAGATCCCCATGGTGGCCTCCTTCCTTTCCCTATAAGAGATGGCTACACCCTTAGCATTCCTCTCCCCTGTAGGCTCAGCTCCAAGCAAAAACAATTTCTACAATCCCAGGCCAACCAAAAGTAAGGCTTCCTTTTTAAAAAACTTGGCTTGGCCTTCAGGTTTCATTCCAGTAACTGCCCTTGCCCCTGGCTCAACCCTGCCCAGAACCCTGCCCCAGGCCTGGTGCCCTGCTAAGTTCTCCACTCGTCCTCTCCCCTGACATCACCTGCCTGCCTGGATTTCTTTGTGCATCGATTATACATTTAATTTATCTAAATTCAACCATACTTGCTTGGAAAAAAGAAGACCTGACCAAGAGAACAATTTCAGTAGTTTGAAGGATTCCACTTGCCATGACTCTCCGTGACCCAATAAGCCCCAGAAGTATGACTGAGAGGCAGGAGTCTACTCATCTTTGCAACCTCAGAACTTGGGAAATGTCTGGCAAACTGAATTAACTAAGTAGATGTAGTATCTCAGTCTTTTAGACCCTTTTAATTTGTGAGCATCTTTCTGGGATAAGTTTGATTTTAACATTTAAAGGTAAGGACTTTTATGCTTTCTCCTGGGCCAGTCACTCCCAAATTCATAGGAAATCTGAAAATTTTAAGGTCAACCATAATTCTATTCACTTATGATAATTATCTTGAGCTCTGTTAATTAACCCCCAATAAATAGATTAAGAGAGATATTTTCAGAAACCTATAATTTAGGATAGTTTCCAGAGATATCTATTGATCAGATAATGAAGACCAGCCTACAATCCTGAGATTGATCAGACCATTATAAACCATCTTGAGATCACCAAACTGATATTATTCCTACATATCTTCCAATACCTGCCCCTTACCAAGTTTCCTTTTTTAAAAGAAGAGCTGAGAATCGGCAAATCACATCTCTCTGGAGACTGCCGGCACTCTCCCTTGAATGTGTATCACTTTCCTAAATAAGCCCATCGATGCCTCTATCTGGCACGTACTGAAACTCTTGTCTGTCGTGTTCGCCAAGAACCCCTCTGGTCCTGAGTCAACTTCCCCCTTCTCTCTGGGAACTCCTTGGACCCCAGTATGGAGACACCTCTTCGCCTTGGCAAGATGATTCCTAACTCACATGGCTCTTGTACAGATTAAATAAGTTGACAGCACAAGGAAAGCACTTAGCCTGGCACCTAAGTACTCAGGAGCGACTATTTATTACTATACCAATATGACTTTGTACATTTGGCCATGTGTGACCCTCAAGCTCTTAAACAGATAGAAGCTGAATTATATAAAAATCCTGTTTTATTTTAAGCCAATTGTGACTATAACTAAGATGTTAAAATATGGTTTTCCTTTGGCTTCAAACAAAACAAAAAGGTAAGAGCAATGGAAAGAAATGACAGAGAGGAGTGGTGGCTGCCAGCCATTTTCCTTTCTGGGAGTTTTCTTTGTTAGATCTATTATCTGGGAGCGGGGCTGCCCTGCTGGCTTTCCATTTGCCTTGCTAATAACAGTAAATCCAGCAGCTTCTACTGCAGTTCCCGTCTCCTTCAGCTGACTCCCAGGCCAATCAGCATTTCCTCTCTGCTAATGTCAGATGTTCCCTGGGAAGTCCTGCTGAAAAGAAAATTTATGACAAAAGTTTCTCCTGCTTTTAACCCTTCTGCATATCCAGCTCCAGATGCAAGGTGCTCCCGAGGAATTGGCCAGGTCATGCCTACAAGCATACTCTGTGTTCTTGCTGATGCTTTGCTGCTCTGACAAAGGCCTGGGACCCCTGGAAAAGCTCAAATGAGCAGCTGAGCAGACAGATGCAGACACTCTGGTCTGTGCCTAACGTGAACTAAATTTAAGCTGTGTTCCTTAGCAGCTACAAACTTATTGAATTATGACTCAAAATATTAATAGACATTAAAACAACAATAACAACAACAACACAAAGTTATACTACAAAACTGAGTTTGATTGGGTCTCAAACAGAGACTGACATTTATCAAGAAATACAGTAGCAGCAAAGACTACTGAATTGTCACAACAGTGCTATGAAGAAGACACTATCGCCAATTGCCCTCATAACTGAGGAAAATGTAGTTCAAACAGGCTAAAAAACTCAACACAGGGGGCTGGGGTGGTGGCTCCGTGGTAGAGTGCTCGCCTAGCATGCATGAGGCACTGGGTTCAATCCTCGGCAGCACGTGAAATCAAACTAACGTATCCACCTAAAACTAAAGATACATAAATAAAAACTCTACACAGAGCTAGCAGAAGTTACAGGGCAAGATGGAGCCAGGCAGGGTTTTCTGACAGCCAGGACTTATCCTCCACAGTCAAGAGCACCCTGGAGCCTGGGAGGTAGATGGGACCTAATTTTATTGAAGAGCAAACTAAAGCAAGGAGCTCAGGAAATGACAGGACCAAGGTCATCAGTGAGCAATAGCAGGGTCGGCTTTCGCCAACAGAGAAAGCACAAGCTTCTGATCCACAGCAGCCTTTGACATAAGGGCTGCAGAGGAAAAGGTTCCCGTACAGACTTTCAGGAGATAATCCTCAGTAGAAGAGGAAAGCAATGGCCATCTCTGGAGGCTCAGGCTCACCAGCAACGGCGACAGTGGTGAGAAGCCACTACCAGGCCCATGGGGGCCTTATGCTCTCGGTACAGAAGGGTCTCATCACGGGTTTCATCCTAAGTACAGCCAAGCCTTTGGGGATGTCTAGGTTCCAGTTCAACTCTGGCTTCTCTGTGACCTCTCCTCTACCTCTCCAAAGAAGTTAGACTATATACTTAATCAGATTAGTAGATCCAGTAAACTAATTTTTGTCCTGATTTAAAAGGAAAAAAGAATGTCAAAATGCACATGTGACAGCTGTTTGGGATTCTAATGTTATGGAAAAGCAGCTGTTTTCATTTATATTAGAGATATTAGTCATTCTTAGACTGGGACAGAGTATTCAGCTAATAGCTTATGCTTTAACCTACAGAAAACACAGGTCACAGAGACAAAAACGTTAGCAAAAATCACAATATGATGGTTATACTCATGACATTTTGTTAAAAAGTTTGGAAACATTTATAATGGGAAGCAACTATTTAATAATGATGTTCTCGTAGAAATCTGACATCTAATCCAATGAGATGGATGCTAGCTTTTAGAGAAGGAAGTTTCCAAAGAGAAAGGGTTCGTGTAAGTAAGGGAGAGAGGTTCCTGAGCCCTAGAACTTGAATGTAAGCTGTTTTCTTTTTACAAATTTGAAAATTATTTTTACTTCATCAAAGTAACATACATGGCTTTAAAACTAAATAATACTGCAAGCACCATAGTCAAAAACAGTAACTCCCTGCCTCCTCCCCCCAAGTTCCTCCTTGTAGGCAATTAGTTCAAGCTTTTTTGGCTATTTCTTCAGGTAGTCATCTTCATGGATTGTTTGTTTGTTTGCTTGCTTGCTTGCTTGCTTATTAGCACTCCTATTTAGCTACTGTAAAAACTACTATAAATACCAAACAGTATCTGCAGCTTCTACCACAGAAGATGAGCATGCAACACGCACTCCCCACCCCACACTTCTCCTGAAGGCCAGAGGCCTGTACTCTGCTTCCTCTGTAACAGTGCAGTGGCTTCCTCCTGCCGGGCCCCTTACCATTCCTCCAGTGTCTGCCTGGGGGATACTCCTCTGCCTCCTCAAGGATTTCTAAGAGACCGTGTCATTACAGGAACTTGTGTGGTAACACTGATTTCAACCAATGTGTATGACTTTTCATTTTAAGATATTAGCATTTCCATTCAATGATTCAATTTAATTCTCAGAAAAAATTTGACTTCTGATAATCAAAGTGTGATGAATCTGCTCCTAAACAGACAGTGGTGGCCTGGGCTGGCAGGGAGTGAAGAGGCTGTGGGTAATAGATGGACTTTTCAGTTCATTTTATAAAAGACTTTAGCCAATGAACCAACTGGCCAGCAGTGGTACTGGTAACCTAAAAGGAAATCGTAACTGTCCTTAAGGGATTTTCATTTACATGGTTTACTCAATTAAAGCTCAACAACACTCTCCCACAGCCTCTCCCAAAGGAAAAGGCAGGCTCACATCCTTTTCCTTCTCAAGGTTCTCACTGACAGCTGGCACAACACCACTGCATTAGGGGCTTACTGGAGACAGTCCCAGGACGCCTCTGCTGCAGGGCCAAGTCGCTGAGGGACTGTTCTCTCTCTCAGCGTCCAAGACTGAGATAGGGCTCTTCCTTTTAATGGTCTATGCTGATCCAGATGGAGACACAACTCAGGAGTTCACCCGGCTCTTGCTGCCTGGTCCATTTCTCCCAGCAGCAGGAATGGCCAAAATAAGAGTTGCATGGAAATAAGTGGAAAGACTGAATGAAGTGCCCGATACTCGGAACAAGAGTTTCTCTTCAGCAGGGGAACTCACAAACCTGGGGACTCAAGGAAGTCCTTTCTGCAGGAAAATGAAAAAACTTTTAAAGTTGCAAACAAAAATCCCTATCAAATGTATCTTGTTGGTTTGTTTATTTTTTATTCATCATCTCTCCATTAGAACTTGAGCTGCCTGGAACACAGTACAGGCTCCATAAATAGGTACTCAATGTTCAGTTTGCTTGCTATACACTGTACTTGAAAGATCTGCAGGACACTCAGTTTTTTTTTTTTTTAAGATTTAAATCACACTTTATCTTAAAATTCACATTGTTCTGCTATTAAATGTAGCATGGGTTTAAAAAAAAAAAGCAAGCAAGCGAGTAAGCTAGCTGAGTTTTGCTATGATTTGATATTCTACGATCATGTGGTGACAGTTTCCAGGAAGACTGAAGAGTTCCAATAGACCACCTTGTATCTTTTGCAGCACTTCAGCTTTAATCACATCTCACTGATTTTGTTTGAAAAATTGGTTGGATGACACTGGCATCCACACGCCTCACTGACTGTGATCAGCAGCTAGTGAACTAGAGAGGGGGATGCTCATACCTCCCCTTCCAGACCTACCTCCCTGTGCTCATCTAGTGCCATTTGCCTGATCTTTGTCTCTGGATATTGTCACTGCAAGGCAGAAAAAATATCCTCTGACTAGCTACTTTTCTTCTTCTTATTTTCCCCCTTAACATATTTAACGTTGTTATAGATACGCAAGAGAAAGTGCCACTATTTGACTCAAAAAGGAAAATTCTATACAACGTTATTGCAGTTGTTAAAAACTGTCTTTTAAATTGCTTTTGGGGGAAAACTGCTCTGGTGTCAGGCCTCTGAAAGCAGTGGGACAGGAATGAGGTGTCTTAGGTCCCTGGCAAGTCTCAAAATCATCTCTGGAGTAAGGTTACTCACTCTTCTGAAGCAACAGTTTTTCTTGGAAAATAGCTAAAACTAGTCTTGGTGGAGGAAGAGTTTTCCTTATAGCCACTAACAGGATAAACACAGGAACCACTTGAAGAAAGGGCCTTCTGCTAGGACAGACAGGCTCTTCCTAGAGGCTGTAGAGATGTAAGGGGCAGATGCAGCACTCCAAGCTTCTGTGTATTCTATAATCATTTTCTCCAAAATTACACTGATGTTTCAGTACATGTCTTCTTCTAAATGTTTTGTGAGAAGAATCAATAGGCTCTGGAAAGTACTAAATTATTAATACAAAAACTTTAAAAATCACTAGTAAATAAATTTGTTACAGGCGATTATAGTTTGCTCACTTTAGAATATTTGGCCTAGGAAATCAAATTTGCTGGTATAAGCCACATGATGAAGCAGCTTTGGGATAATTAACCCACCCCCTATATAGGATATGGTTACCTTATTAGTTAAAAAATCATGAGATCTCACTCTCTGGATCTAGTTTTCTTTTTGTTCAAAATAAACAGTGCTTCCAGCAGAATCAAATTCAAACACAATTCAAGGGCTCATTCTGTCACAGGGGACACACTTTCCATAGACTTAATATACTGGAAAACAACAAGTGCAGGAGAAGGCCAAGTCTCGTGTGTAGAAAAGGAAACAAACTGAATCCTGCAGACAAAGCCAGGTTTCCTGGTGTACCTGGCACAGTGGTGGCAAAAAGGATGACAGCAGCTGAGATCCAGTGAGCACTTTTATAGACTGGGTTTTTAATGAGTCAATTCAAAACCACAACGCTGAGAGGTAGTTATTATTACCCTTATTTCAGAAAAGATAGCTGAGGGGGTAAGGGATGATGACTTGCCTAACTTCACGGCTTGTGAAAGGTACAGCTGGGCTGAGGACTTGAGCTGGTTTGATTCCAAAGACTATGTCCTTTCCATCCACTCATGCTGCCACACCCAAATAAGAAGGTATCATTGGTATTTCTAGGGAGAAAAGTACACCTGCCTCCTCTGAGGTTGGGTTTGCAACCTTACCCAGTGGGAGCACAGTAGGGAACAGGATGGCCTGTGGAAATAAGGGTTTACAACTCAGCTCTCCCACTAGATTGTGCGACCTTCACAAGTTTCTACAGCCTCTGAGCTTCAGTTCTCTCTTTTACAAAACAAAAATAATTAGCAATCCAAATAGTTGTTTTTAAGAATTAGAATGTATGGAAAAAAGTGTTTAGCAGACAGGTATCAGTAAGTGGTAACCATTATTACACTGTAATATGTTCACAACTTAAAACCAAAGGTCAATGGCAGAAACTGTGACCTCAAACATGTTATTTAACATATTAGGTAATGAAAAATAAAATGTCCTAAAGAAAAGATTAGTGTTTTCTTTGCCACAAGCATATATATGTATGTGTGTGTGAAATTCACATTAATATCAGCTAAGTCTAAATTATATTTTTAATTTTGGTGAGTTTTTCCTATTTTATTGTGAGCAGTTTCTTTTCACAGGAAAGTTGAGACAGCTACACATTGAAAACCTACTTGCCTACCACCTAGGTCCTACAATGAACAATGTACCACATTAGCTTCATCACATATTGACCTATCAATCCATTCTATTTTTAAAAATGCATTTGAAGCAAGGAACAGACACCAGTACATTTGCCCTAAACACTTTAGTGAGGAAACCATTAACTCCAGTCTGATGTTTAAGATTTTCTTTTTACTTCTGGGTTAAATTTACATATGATGATATTCACAAATCTCATGAATACAATTTGACAGTTCTAACAAGGGCATAAACCTGTTTGATCCCAGCTCCTGCCAATACTTAGATTCCCTGATATTATACAGATTAAATCCTACTATTACCCTGACTCCAGAGAGCTCTGGATCAGTCTTCAGTTTTAAGTGAGAAAGCTGTGATACAGGGAAAAACACACAGGGATCAAGAATCAAATTTCAGGATTGGGGTTGTGGCTCAGTGGTAGAGCACTTGCCTAGCATGCATGAGGCACTGGGTTCGATTCTCAGCACCAGATACAAATAAGTGAAAATAAAAGTCCATCAACAACTAAAAAATATTAAAAAAAAAAGAATCAAATTTCATCAAGATTACTTACTAACAAAGTGCATGTGCATGCAGACACACACTATATATACATAGGTGTGTGTGTATGTGTGTATACACATCTTCTATTTTATATATATCCTCAGTTTTCTTGACTGAAAAAAAAAAAGAAAAGATAATGCCCATCTCATTTCACAAGGTCTTTTGTAAAGGTTAAATACAAAAATACCTGGATTACAGTAAGTTTTAAGTAGAATGTAATTAAATAAAAATCATTCCCTTGGTACTTTCTGCCTTCTCTTCTCCCCTCAATCTAAGGATGCTGCCTTCAAAAAGAAAATGTTAAGGAGGACAACAACAACAACAACAAAATGGTTAAATGAGAGATGAGGGAAAAGGCTTCTCCCTGCATAGGCAGTCCTCTCCCAATTTATCCACTCTGACTTCAGCTAATTAAACATCTGTCTCAACGGGGTCCTCAGCAAATTAGTCATCCCCACTTTGTGACACTGATTGTTGGTTACAGCCTTTCTTCACTTGCTACCATTCCGGGAAACTTCTAGGAGTTTACTCACCAGGCACATGGCAAGGAATGATGCAGGGTCCCCATTAACCCCCTACAGTTGCCCTTGGTGCCAGTGCTGTTCATAATGCTGCCAGACTTGTCCTCAGACATGCCTCCCCCAAACAAACCTGCCAAGGGTGACAACTTTTTGTCTAAATTTCTGATTTCTAGATTCTGATGTGTTATATATATGTATGTATGTACAAACCTAAAACAAAGTAGTTAATAAAAATTTTATTGACAATCTTTTTTATTAATTAGTTTTGATGACAAAGCAAGCAAGTAACATAAGGTCTCAAATGAGGTGAACTGGAGTCTGGTAAATTACCAGACAGACCTTTCTGAACACATAAACAAAAGCTTTGTTGATGATCAAAGGCTAGCAGGTAACAAGTGAAACTGCCTGGTCTGAGTGTGTGCACACACGCAACTGCGTGCACTTGTGCACCTGCTTGGGCAGAAAGAGCGGGAGGCTTCCTGGGGAAAAATGGTATTCTAAATTTCAGAGCACATCTTAAAAACAGTTTTCTGAAATTAGACTTTTTCTCAATTCCTTTTCCCACTAAAAAACCTGACTAACTTATATCTTTTAGAAAGAGAAGTGGCTAAAGAACACACTAAAAACACTTAGCCACAATAAAGACCCAGATATGCAAATTAAAATAAAATACTAACCACTAACTATCAGTTTGGCAAAAATTAAAGACCAATAACATTTAGTGTTGGTAACAGGGTGGGAGGGAAGTGCTCTCATATATTTTTGGGGTGACAGAGTAGGTAAAAACTTCTTGAAGGGCAATTTGTTTTTTCAACACTTTAAATAAGCAAACTTCTGACAAGCAGCTCTGTATTTAAAATCCAGCACAAATGTGCAATGAATATCATTCAAGATTGTTCACTGAATGTTTTTTGCATACAGAATATTTTGAAATAATTGAGGTATCTTTCAATAGAGTTAAATATACAAAAAATTAAAAAATACATGATGTCATATAGAATAATGCTAATCACATATTACTGAATAAAAAAAAAAGCAAATGTAAACTCATATATTGTGTGGTATCACTACCAAAAAACCAAAAAACCCTTTCCACATACACACTTATTTCATGAGTTCATTTAACAAACATTTATTGCATGTCCTGGACTATCTGTACACCTCCGAATTATTTCATTTTTTTCAATTATTTAACTTTATTAGAAAATTGTTTTCAAGCCTATCTCTACCACCACCTTCTTCTGAAATTAATCCCAGGAGATCCGGCTGCAGCTCTCAGCTATTTCAATTCTCCCAAATTGTGCATTCAGCTCTAGTAAAAGATACCAGACTTTTACCAAGGTGTCTATCCCACTACTTCCTGAACAGAACACCTTCTTGTCTTCTCCACACCTTAGTCATCATCAGTTGGACAGGTTCCTCAGGAGCCTCTGCACAGGTGCTCTTCTCATATTCTCTGGCCTCTAATACACTTGTACAACGCTGATGGTGTTTATTTGGAAAGAAATTCTGACTATATTGCCCTCTTTTCAATGGTCCCCCTCTGCCTTCAGAATAAAGTTCAAATTTAACACACTTCACAAACATGACCGAGCCCCCAAATGATCACTTCAGTCTCATCGTGCCCTGCCCTCCAACTCATGATGCTGAGTTACCTGTGATTTCCTTCCTTCAGCTGAATGTTCTTTCCCCTCCCTCTCTGCCTAGCTCATTTCTATTCCTCTTCAGCCCTCAGCCAAATAACATGGTCAAGACAGCCGTCCCTGACTGCACCAGGCCTGCCCTCCTTCTAAGAGCACTCAGGCCTGAATTTACTTCCACTTGTCATATGCATGGTGTTATTATTACCTGTTTATTTGCTTGTTTCCACAACTAGACAGCCAGCTCTCTGAGGATCAGAATAATTTCTTGGTCTTTACAAAATCCCTAGTGCCCACAAGTGCTTATTATGTAATAAGCCCCAATAAATGAAGGTACCTCTTTCAGGTTTGGGGACACCATAAGGCCAAGATTGGTTGGATCTAGCTCCTGACTAACCTCTGTAGTTCAGCCTCTGTCCCCTTCCTGCACAGAACTTCTATTTTATGACTACATCTCAAAATACATGGTCTCTTCTGCCTGGAACGTTCTTCTCATTTAGCCATCCACCAAACTCCTACTAATTAATCTCCAAAAAACCTTCATAGAAACCATTCTGAAGTGCCTTTTCTCAGCCCCGCCCACCAGGTTGTGTTACATACTGCACTTCCTTTTCATCTGCACTGCTTTAGTGGCCTATATGCTTCTGCCCTGTTCATGGATTTTCCATGTTTGGGTGCCTCTTTTTGTGTGTTCTCATCAAGTTTTCCACCTGATTTCTAGTATAGCACTGGCACAGAGCAGGCAGCATTCGATGATGACTACTGAACTAAGCAGCACCTCAAAGCCAAACAGAGCCTAAAAGTGCACACACAGTCCACAGTCCACAGTCCACTGCCTCCGTGAGTCCTTCCCCGCTCACCCTGTCCTGCATTAGAACTGAGGCAATTGGGGCCCAGGGGTTAAATGTGTGATTATGCAGTCCCACAGACCCCTAACTCTAAGATAGATTCTAAAAAACATTTTAAACATTTCTAAAATAAGAATATAGTTTATAATCAACATGTACATCTAATATACTAGTATTTCTTAAGTGCCTATTATTAAATTAGTAGTGCTCTAGAATTAGCCCTCAGGGGACCTAGGAAAAGAGAGTTAAATAAATTTAACTAGAAAGGCTGTGTGTGCCTCTACACTATTACAGAGCCTCTTGAAGTGTATGTCTTTTCTCTTCCTTTCATTCTGCTTTTTCATTAATCTAATCCATGCTTCTGACTGCCCCAGATGAAGTGAATGAATAGATTTTGTAATGGAAAAGGAACTTCTGAAAGATTAGCAACTAGCAGGAAGAGTAAATGCTGGTCAAATGTAGTTTTGGCGAATGATATATTTCAAGTTTTTCTGATGTGGCAGTTGCGAGAGCTCATAACACCCTTCTAAAATAATTGGGTCTCTGAAGTGGTTCCAAAAGATTTTTGCTTGACATAAATTCTCTAAATTTCCAGGCTTTCTAGATAAAATAGTTGACTGCAATGCCATCTTTAATGTGCTCTGTTCTATACTGAAGAAGATCCATCAGGAGCCTCAGAGCACTCCAGACAGAGGGAGGCTCAGGTGAGATGAAACAACAAGATAAAGAGGCAGGGAGAGGAGGTGAGGAGGAATATTTACCTTGGAGCTTCTTGCCTGGGGTGCTTCCACCTTACACATTTAAACACCTTAGAAGCCCTAATTTACTGTATCATTTTGCCACTGGGTTACTAGATACCAAGTATCAGTTCTTGATTTCTTCCTGAGCTCCCAGCATGAGTGGCATCAACATGATTATTTATTCCTTCACAAGGAAGAGGAGTTGTCTGCAGAAATTACTACCTCTTTGAGTAAACAAACAAACAAACAAACACTTAAACAGCCCTATTTACCTTTTCTTCCTCTTTTTCCTCTTTTTGATTATTTGCTATAGCATAAGGAAACATTACTCTGTGTCCCTGGCTTACAAACTCTATCTCCAAAGAACAAAGGACCTTGGGTTTTCTCTTTACACTTAGACATGAAGTAGGTCTCTGCTTGACCCTATTGTCAGAAGATTCTTTAGCTTTCTTGAGCCACAGATAGCATTTCAAAGACAAAAGAGTTTTAAAAATCTGACTCCATCTACAACATATATGGGTTTCCCTTCTTAATAGGACAGCTCAGGCCAGGTGTATGTTGCTTTAAGAAAGCTAGACATAAAACATTAAAACTGACACCAATACAGACAAACTGTGCAATTACAAAAAGAATTCCTGGCTTTATATCCAGATTCACCACAGGGTTCCTTTAAATGCAGCTCTTCCCTAGTGCATTTAGATTTCACAATCAATGAACATTTCTGTTTACAGAATTTTAAATTTGTTTTCCCATTAGGGTTCTAATAAGCAACATGGTACAAATAAAAAGACTATGAGCTCTGAGGTCAAAAATGTCTGGGCTTTAATTTAGATTCACCATTTACTTACTATGGAAATTTGGGTAACTTCTCTCAGAGTTGGGGAAAGAGAGGATGGGAGAAGAACCTGATTACACATGTAGTTATCAGAGTTCCTTGATTCTAAAATGCACTGTGTGTGTGTGTGTGTGTGTGTGTGTGTGTGTGTGTGTGTGTGTCACTGGGGACTGAACCCAGGGGTGCTCCACCACTGAGTTATTTCCTATTTTTATTTTGAGACGGGGTCTTGCTAAGTTGCCTAGGTCTGGAACTTCCTATCCTCCTGCCTCAGCTGGGGTTACAGGCATGCGCTACTGTACCCAGCTTTTCTGTTCACTTTTTTTCCCCCTTCAGTGCTGGGGGATGAAAGGCAGGGCGCAATGTATGTTAGGCAAGTGCTCCACCACAATGCTACATCCCCAGCCCTCCATCCACTTTTTTTGTATTTCTGAAGTCTCATCTATAAAACAGGTATAATCAACTCTGCTTTCTGGGTATGTCATGCAGATTAAATGAGATAATATCTGAAGTACACAAAGGTGCTCGGTATATCAGCCCTCACTCCTCTTGGAAAACAGATCCTGCTTTTGGAAAGACCAGCTCTTCCTCTGACACAAAGCCTCTTTTAAACAGACTTGATAAACAACAAACTCATTTGCATACGACTTTCTAGGTCTGTCTGGAGTGAAATAGACCTAGGATGTACAGAATTGCAAACTAGCCCTGTTGCAGCCCAGTATGCTCTAGCAGGTCCAGGCAGGGCCACAGGCTCTAAATTCCTCCCATTCGCCTGGTCTGTTTGATCTTATCCATCACACTGTAACCATTAATTCTGTACACACACACACACACACACACACACACACACACACACACTCCACCCCCATATTTCTTTCCAGTTCTTTTCTTTCTTTGTGTCTGCATGTCTCTTCCCCTCTTTGAGACTCAGTGGTTGGAAGTTTGATTTTTTTCTGAATGCAACTGAAGTCAGTAAGTCAGTGAAGGGTCTGGAGCATATATGATCTGATTCATATTTCAGAAGGTATCTCTGATCACTAGAAAGTGCTTAAGAACAGAAGCAAGAACACCAGCCAGGGTGCTATTTTCAACAGTTCAGAAGAAAGTCTCAGTAACTTGGACTTATCCAATGAAGATGAAAATGACTGAACGGATTCAGGATATATTCTAGAGGTAAAACTGATCAAGGTATCTTTGCTAATGGTTAAGACATGGGGAGACAGAGCAGGGAAAAATTCAAGACTGACAAGTGGATAGTAGTTTGGTGATTGGGTGGATGACTGTATCCTATGCTGGGCACTTATTGTAAGTCAATCTTACTACAATTTTGGGTGGGGAGAAGTTAAGTAAATTCAACTGCAAAGTAATCTAAATGTTCTCTTTATCCTTACATATGGTAAGCCACTGCTTTGAATGGCACTGCCCTCTACAGTCTCTAGTGAAGGGCACTATGTGAATTTCTCAGAAGAGGAGTTCCCTAAACACCAAACAGGATGCAGTGAGTTTTCCTGCAAGCTATTCTTCACCCTTTCAGGCCTTTATTCTTACTTTCTCTCTAGAACACAAAGTCCTCCTCAGCAAGGGTCTTGTGGATCCTCACCACTGCTTCCTTGATCGGGCACAGGTCTAATATATGGGGGTACACAAAGAGGGAATGTACCCCAGAGCTACAATATGTTATGGATTAATATGTAGGTTTTTACACGAATTTTTAAAAATCCAATGATGCCATTATTAGTATCCCTCAGACCAGAACCCCACACCCTGTGGTAGATATTTGCTTCCTCTTTCTGCTGCTAGCAGTACTTTAGGGAATTCCCTACTGTGCTTTAGGGAACACCTTGGTGACATTCTAGGCGGTCTTGTGAGATCAGATCTAACTAGCAAGCAATGGGTGTTCTGTAACTTAACTAGAGATGTTAAGAGGGCATTCATTTGACAAAGCTAACACTTTCCTTTTGAGTGTTATAGGTGAAATTTTATAAGAGAGTAGGAATGCACGTCATAAGGTTTATAATAGCAGAACTTTTAAAAAGGATCTCCACACTAATAAAAATTTATCTTTCACATCAAAAGACAAGAAGATGGGGGTAAGGAAAAGTGAATTTGCTTCTGTTCAACTTTCAGCAGATAACAGAGAAAAGCACCTCCATTTCATAATGAGAATGAATACTGAATCAGCAATACAGAATTCTACTCTGCTTGGTTAATCCCACTGTGAAGCCTTCTCTCTTTTGTAGATCAAGAGGTACCTGTATTCCCTGGGTCAGTGTTAAAATTGAAACTGATCTGCCTCCATTTCTCAACCATGTCTCTGTCATAGCCAACATCAAGCTTTGGGAGACCAGTGGGTAATAGTATTTCTAAACAACAATAAACAAAACACTGAGAAGCTCATGAGGTCACTGATCAAGCAGGTGACCTTGACAGAGGGAGATCCGATGAACTGAGGTCATTATTTACTAAACAGGTGAGTATATTTTACTGGCTGAATCCAGGGCCTAAACAGGTTATCTTCACTGTGTCAAAAACTCACCCATGTAACTATTTAAATTAGTAAAAAGATCTCATCAAATTCTTCTGAAAACTGATTCTCCATTTACTATTTTCTCCAATAGTGGGAACTTCCTAGCAATGCATGTAGATTTCAAATGTCAATAGGTCAGAAATAAAATGAAAAGCTACAGAGAAACTTCTAAAAGAAACTTTAAAAGTAGACTTTAAAAAATTGGCCTTAGCAAAGAGCTGACTGGAACACACTGTGCAAAGACCCCTATAGCTAAGTACATGAATATCAACAGGAAAAAGCCCTGTAGTGTTCACAAATAGTTGTGATTCGATGAAATAATACAAGTAATGCAAGTCAAAATTTGGATTAGTTACAAGTGTTTGTAATGGTATTCTATCTTAAAAAGCAAAAATATTTTAAAGCCCTCTGTGTTTCTATGGATGAAGCAATTTACCTAAACAAAGAAGAATTTCTGCTCAAACATATAGTACTTTCTGATATTTTTACAAATAGCAAGTGCCGTGCCAGAGGGAAGGACAATAAAGTATTTAAATATCAGGACTATCATTAATCCCACATTTTGATTTAATATGAAATAGTTCAAATTCTTAATTCATTGTTACAATTAAATGAAGTGCTATGTGATAATTCGGGAACAAGATAGAAGTTCACTGTTAGTTTACCAAAGAATTTCTGAAATCTTATTCTAATATTAACTAACAGCTAATGAACAGCGTGGGAACTACTAACTTCACATGGCCCACACGTGTTACTTTATTTCAGGTGGCATTTTTCCACTTCTCAAGTTAAAAAACAATAGTAAAGAGACAAACAGGGTTCTGCACTCCATCAGTTAAAAGCTGCTTGACCAGAGGGCTAAGCACTCTGATCCTGTTCTAGATATAACAGACATCTTCTTCCAAAGACTGGGCAGGCCACTGTGGGACAACTAGCAAGTAAATGACGAGTATCTCTAACTTGGCATCTCTTCCCACCAAGTTCATGACTAAGTTCATGTGTCATAATGGGTAAGTACTAAGTATTTCATAGCAATTTTGAGTACCAACAGATTTTGAAAAGTAAATGTACTTATGCTCCTTTCTAAGACATCAGATTTCTCTCTTTTCATTAATCAACTTCTAAAAGAAACCCACCACACAAAGTTCAAAACCACAAAGTATTCTCTGACTTTACTGTGCTAACCTTAGGCAAATATCTTAGCCAAACTAGAGATCCTCTTATATCATGAGACCAGACATTTAATAAAGCAATTGAAAGAGCTTTTTGGATTAAGAAAATGGACAGTAATTTATGTAAATGTATCAATCTCAATTGGCTTCTCTAGTATGAAAAGGAATAAATAATGCAGATCACTTTTTCTGATATTGAGTACTAAGTCTTTGCCAAGGATATGGCAAAGACTCTGAAGGAAATGGCAGAAATGCAGACACAAAGGTGAACATGAATAAATGTGTGTGTGATAAATGTGGATGCTGGGGATGACATGGATAAACAGGCATAAAATTGGACAGAGATGGCTGCAGACAGAAGGAAAGACACTGGCTCAGCTTTATCCCGGCAACTTCATAGGAGTTTCATGGTCTCGAAAAATCTGTGACAGCAGAATTTCTATTAAGGTCAAAAGTTCTATTTCCTTCTTTGACAATTCAAAATACTGCATTCTTAGAGTATAAAGAATTACATCACAAAATATGTATCATGTAAAAAAAACTTAGAGACAAACAAGAGAAAAGAACGCAGATTCTAAAGGAGGATGGATGCTTATTAAATATCTCTGAGTATCTAAGGCACTTTAAAAGCTACTGATTGGCACCTGGAACCCTAAAATATCTACTTTCCCTTGGGAAGGAGAGGCTATGCCTCTTCAATCATCCCCTAAATGCAAAGAGGTTTGACCCCCACGCAATAGATAAAAGTCACCCAAAAAATGAACAAAAGAGGTGTTTGGAAAAACCAGAACACCATTCATCCCAGCTAACGACTTGTTCATTATGAGTGATGATGGATAAAGACTTCTCATGCTGAGATGAAATCAAGATTTATATGCATTGTTTCCTCTCCCAACTTGTGGGAAGATCATCATCATTTAATTCTATCTCTGCGGCCAGTGATGGGCATCCAGAGAGCTGGTTATCAAACGGCGCAGTCAGCTGGCAAAAGCCGAAACGTGCAGTTGGCACATCTGGACGGAGCCGCCACAGCCGAGGGTGAACAATGACTCCTGGCAAGCATCCAAATTGCTTGCAGACGCTAGCAGGTCTCATCTACAACCGCCCCTACCAGCATCTCTCTCTCTCTCTCTTTTTTATGAGAATCAGATTTTCATTGCTCCATTCAATTGCTCTCCTCTGCCATTTTTTACAGCTCTTATCGTTCCCCTGGAATATGGCCTTGAGACAGCTCATCCGTGTCCTTCACTGTGTTATCTCTTCTAACTTTTATTAAAACTTCAGCTTTCATCTGAAGATAGCTAATTAAATCTGGAACAGATTATATGCTTTCCCTTAAAAAGAGCACAAAACTATTTTCTTCAATACGAGCAATTCTTTTTTATCCTTTCCAAAAGGTGAAATCAGGTGTTTAAGAAGTCTTTTTATTTACAAAGCTCTTTGACATGTCATACATAGGTTGATTTATATTAAAGTTGTCTGTGGTATGACAAATCTTTGAGCTATTTCTCAAGATAATTATTTCTCAATACCAGCAATATTTTCCCCCTATATTCTTTAAATATCATAGCTAGGATCAGAAGCCTATTTTCTACACCAAGTCGGGGAGTGAAGAGTTAAAAGACTAATACGTATTTGTATCCATAAAGTGACTTATCTTTAAAAAAGATTTTTAAAGGTTGTCTTCATTTGGTAAAAATGAAATTTTTTTCTTCTATTTTTTCCCATATCTTAAACACTAGTAATTCAAAGTTCTCCTTTGAAAAATTATGTGAAAACATGAAATTAAAAGCAATAATTCAAGTTCAGGATTGATTCAGTTTTTAAGACAGCTTTACATCAACTAATGGTTAACACAAGTAGCTCTGTCTTAATTTACCACAAATTATTAATGACGGAATGTCCTTAACTGATATGAACATATTCTTCACACATATGTCCCTGACCCAATCCCTTCCTAAGGCCCAGCCAGGGTTTGGTTGGTGGGGGGAGGGGTGGGAGTTGAATTATTTGTGTTTTGTTTTGGTGCTGTAGACCTGCTAACCAAACTTCCTAGCAATGATATCTGAAACAACCCAGCCAGCCATTACACACAGCCCTTTTCACTAAGGGTTAAGCTTCTGCTACTGGGCTGGATTCTGCTCTCCCACCTGATATCTTCTGGGATCCTTTTCTTCGCTTCACTGCCTTCAGCAAGATCTCCTTCATGGTGACCTTGGTGTTGTCCACCTGAATGAGGGAGAATCCATGAGCAGCATTTCTGCAGGAAAAGACAAACGTTAAATCATCACAAACATTCAACCAGAGGGACATTACTACAATCTTCATCGGGTTTCAGAAAGTTTTAAACTAAATATAAATCAATTATTAGTGTCTATTACCTAAAAATAGGATGAATTTAATCTACTTCTAATGCAGGGACGGAGATATTGAAGTATAAGAAGTTCCAAATGAAAGAGAGGTCAGGGTTAGGGTATTTTTTTTTTTCCCTGATTCATCTCAAATTGAAACTAATAGGTCTGTGTGAGTCAGTAATACTGTGGGTTCCTGGTGCTGGCTCCTCAGTCAAATCCTGCAGCGAGGACTGACAATTGGTAAACTTGGCGTGTCAGCAGATGTCACTGCAGGCAGATCCTGCCATTGGAATAACAAGCCCTGGAGGAAAAGCATCATGAAGGCTGGGGGAAAGGACACCCCAAAGCAATTTAGATGCAGAAAAAAAAAGGCTCTTTTAACCGCCTAGCAAAGCATACATCTCTCTTTATGTGTATTATTAAATATAGAGTTTGTGTACATGTCAGTAGGAATGTTTTCATCTACTTAGTCCTAAAAAGACAAACAAAATATTACCTGATGCACAAACAATTATAAGACAAAGAATTAACACCACTTGTAAGCTTCTAGTCGATCAAATTAGGTAGGGGTAGGGGGCTTCATCTAAGGGGAAAATAGCTAAAGAACAAGTAGTCAAAAACAGCAGCCCAACTCCTGGGTGAGGTATAAACCTCACCAAGACTGTTAATTGCAAAAGCAAGTATCCTAACTATTACCCACTATGCTTGGGCAAAGGAACAAAACGGGACCATTCCAAGTAGTTCGTGTAACAAGCAGGACTCAAGTTTCCAACTATGGAACATGGGAATTGCCACGAGGAGTCTGGTCACATTCCCATTTCCCTGTAAGAATCTCAAAGGGGAACATGGCCAAAAAACATGGCAGAACTTCCTATTGACAAGAAATCTGAAAGAAAAGCCAAAGCCCCAAGCTAAATCCTGGAAAAACTTCTCAAAGGTAGGATAGACTGAGAAGGGGCCTGAAGTCTAGGTTGGACCCAACCAGGTGGCTGGCTCTCCACAGGGGCGAGGGGCCAATATCAAAACCAAGAACCCAATTTGCTTCCCTAATACAGAGACATATCCACAACCCTCCTCTCCATACGGATGGCTATTTAATCTCTGACATTCCATTTGTTAAAAAGCAAAACTGATGCTGGTCTGGCCAGCATGATCATCCATTTTAACTTGGTCAAGTTCTTGCTATCGAACAGCAGGCCTGAGAACTGTCAAGCTAATTTTACTGAACACTCTGTTACTGAATCATGCCTGAGCCCTGGCCATTCTTTACCTCAGAAGCTGGACCCTATCCCAGAACAATCTTCAAAAGTTTATTTTACTGATCAAAGCAAAATAAGAAATAGCTCTTTAAAAAAAAAAAAAACTATATTTAGGGAATGATGCAGTAAGTGATACTTTGGCAAGAGTACTGAAATGTAAAGTGCCTTGGACATTTAAAAACTTGGGGTATTTGTTCTGGCACTAGGCCAGTGTGTGTTTGGAACAAATGCCAATCAACCACGTTCAGATTTGCCTTCCCCGGCTTTCTCCTCGGAAGTCAGTGTGCGCTCCATCTGTGGCAATATGTAGAGCGATGGACCAGCAGGGCTGAATGGGAATACAAGTTCTTGGGCACTCACAAACTAGTCCTGCCTAGACTTCAAGAACTCCCCACTCATCCAGGTTCTACTTGAACTACTGTAGATCTGAGTCTGCTTATAAAATGCTTTCTTTCTTTCCTGATCTGCTACTGGCTGATACTCTTACCTCAAGCCAAGGCGTTCATCTTTTTCAGCAAAGGCAGACTAAAAGCTCAAAAGGAAGCCTTGTGTTTGGACTAACATCCATAAATTAAAAGTGTCCTTTTAAAATATTTTTGAACAGAGGAAAATCCCCAGTCTGTATTTTTCTGTCATTTTACCAAAACGTACCTAGGTGACAAGGTTAAAGCAAGCAGAGGAAATCCCTGGCACTTATCATCCACAGGCATTACTGATAAATTGTGTGGTGGAGGAATAAAGGATTACCTTCTGTATTTTTTCATTACACTTTTCTTTTGTTACAGAATACATAAATCCATTGTGGCACAATGTAATATGTATCACCATGCTACACCTGCGGACGCTTCCGAGCGGCTGCCATGTCTGTGCAGTCAGGAATGATAAGTGAACCACCCGTGAATGTTAACGATAGTGATCATTCTGAGGTAACTCGGCTCTCCATCTTCCTTTACAGCCTCCGTGCTGAAGCCAGGGTAGCAAGGTTCATGAGAGGAAAATGAAAACAAGAGCGACGGGCAGGGGCACTCGCGGCACTCGGAATGTGCCTTCGCGAGTGTGCAGTATCTCACTCTGGGGTTCCATTTCTGTAAAAACCTGCACATTAAAAGGAGAAAGAGGCTCTGCCCCGCACAATGCACACTACACCAGACTTAATGAAAGTTTCCTCGAGTCACTCCCACACTCCACTCCTTGTCCCCCAGACCAGCACAGATGTTGGCTCTTGTGCCTCCTCCGCAGCACTGCAGGGGCTCAAGTGGGCAGCACTTGGGCTTCTGAGTAAAACACCTAAAGGCTTCTAAAACCGAAGAGTTCTCAGAATCCATCTGGATGCTACTGTTAAGTTATTCTTCCATTTAATAAGTGGGAATGGAGACTTGCTACCCCAATTTTCAGCTTGACTTCCAAACAGTCTGGGTTTTATGCCTCATATCTTTACATCCAGGGTTTTTTTTTTATGGGCTTTCTGAAAAATCTTTTGAAATACATCTTTTAAAGCCACTCTTATTTCATGGAAGGCTTTGGATCTGAGACTGAGAAGACAATGGTTCTGAAGCAAATGTGTGCTACTAGTCCCACCTTCCTTCCCCTGGGCGGTGACCTGCACACAGGTGACCAGCTCAGACGGACCAGCAGGCCACATACAGACCCAGTATCTTGGCTCAGAAATTGCTCCCCTTGTAGACAGGCAGCTTGCTTCCCAGGGGAGGGCATTCCACCGCTCCTGGGCTGCCTGTGCTGGTCCAAGATGAAACTCCACTTCAGGGAGCTGACTAAATGCTGCCAGGAGTGCTTCAGTCAATTCAAAGCTAGGCCCTGTCAAGTCTGTAACCACTGAAAAATGTACGGGCATTTTAAAAAGAGATTACTCACTTGAGGAATTCGCTCTGTGCCCGTGCAAATCCACTAAGTTGCCATAGGGAAGTTCTGACACTAGCATCAACCCAACACAGGAGCATTTCTCCACAAAGCAGGAAACCAGAGGTGCCCAAGACACAGAGAAAACAGGGGCCCAGATCTTCATCTGAAAAGCATAGGTTCTTTGTATGGTTATAGATCTGGAACCAGAACCCAAGTGGGAAGGCAACATACTGGAGAGGAAAACACATGGGCTGGGAGTTAAAGCCCTTTGACTGAAATCCTGATTCCATGGCTGACTAAATGCTTCCCTCAGCTGCATCCAGGAAACAAGAAAGTGATTTCCCCTCAGAACTGCCATGAGGCTGATATATACAACAAATGCCAAGCACCTGGCATTTGGTCAAAGATGTTTCCTAATGTTAGTTCTCTTTGTCCCCCAAGATCCAAGTCACCACCTCAAGAGAAGAGGCTCTGTGTGGTCCCATAATGCTCCTATACAGAGATTTAATGCTCCTATACAGAGATTGCTTACCGGAGGAATAGATCTCAATACTGATTGCATGTAGCTGGTAACAATGGAGCAGTAAAATGTGTTGATTTGCTGGGCTTGGTGGCAACATTTAGGGGCACTATCAGCAAGTAATGGCCCAGGAAGCAAAACTTCCCTGAGGGTCAAAGGAGAGTACCCCGGGGCTCCATTTACACAGCCTTCCTTTTGTTAAAGGAAATATTATTTTAGTTGTTGACAGACCTTTATTTTTTATTTATTGATTTACATGCGGTGCCGAGAATTGAACCCAGTGCCTCACGCATGCTAGGCAAGTGTTCTACCACTGAGCTACAATCCCAGCCCCACAGCCTTCCTTTTTGAGAGAGTAAACCACTGGTGTACTCTACCTTGACTTAACTCACTTGTCGTGGATGGAGATGATGGAAGTCAAAATTCATTGTGGGGCAGAGAAATTCAGTAAGATTAATTAAGAGATTTCTGATCAGCACACTATATACACTGTTCATGTTTAACAATGCCCCTTGGTTACCAATCACAAAAATAATAGCCACAATTACTATTTATTGAAGTTTACTATGTACCTAGTGCTGTTTTATGTTGCCCCCCACACACACAATCCTAAAATACATATTATTATAGCATTTCACAGAAACTGAAGCTGGCAGCATCAGGTAATTCACCTGAGGTCATTCTTCTTTAATGATCCTATTTTGGATCCAAAAATATAAAATATGGCTACTAACTAGGTAGCACAGTCTAGTGGAAGCAAAAGTCAAAGAAGCCAACAAATGATTATAATTCTCTGTGATGAGCACAAAGTCAGAGACAATCTCAGGGTCTTGCTGAGACATGGGGGTTCTTGATCCAGCCACATGCAGGTGAGGGGAGTTAGAGAAGCTTCCCAGTGGGGACGATGTCTCAAACACTGTTGCAAGGTTTATGGCATGCCAAGAAAGATGGTGGCAACACCAGAAGGCAGCAGAGTGCAGCCAGATCTGGAAAAAAGTGGCTGGTTTGAAGTCTCAGCTCTGCCTTCATTGGGTAAACAACATAATCACTCTGACTTCATTTTCTCATGGACAATGTGGATGATGATAATTCATGGACTGAAAGACTGTACTTCTAAAGTGCTTACCACAATGCCTGTCAGAGAAGAAATATTTAATTAAGCAACAACTAATATACTAGAGTTTACAGACTTTTCTTCATATATACAGAGAAGTAATATGTAATGAGAGACAATGATAAGTCAACATTTACTGAACACTTACTTTATTTACATAACCCTCCCTGAAAGGTAGGTGCTATTACTGGTCCTGTGTGACAGCAAGGGAAGCTGAGGTTTGGCCAGGTTAAGGAGCTACATAGCTAACAAGTCCTGCAGGAGCCTTAACCCTAGGATAGCAAGACTCTGAAACCTGTTTTAACCCCTCAACAGCTCAGAATGGAGGCGCAGGGACTTGGTGAAAGAAGAGACTTCCAGAAAGCACATCCTTCAGACTGGAACACTGACCAACCCATGGAAAATTTGTTGACCTCCCCTTCAACAAATTCATTTTGATTATAAATGTCCTGACTCTCAGACTAACTACACAACCTATAAGATCCTTTCTTGAGAGCTTGTTTGGAGGTTCTAGCAGGGGCACACAGCTACACATATACCCTTGACCGAAGGACAGTCCTTCTCTATTGGGGAAGGTCATACTCTGACCGAGTGCGCAGCTTTGGGAGGGTCGAATATGGAGCAGTGAGGGAGGAAGGGGACACCTGCTTAGCTAGCCAGCTCAGCCAAATCAGCCAAATCAGCTCTGGTGATAGATGGGGTGACAGATGTTACAGCCAGATCACCCCACATCCTACATGAGCCTTTCTTGAAAGACCTTGGAGTTGCCACGTTTCATGAGCCACAGTCTCCTTTTCCAGAGGTGGGACAAGGCTGCCAAGAACATCGCTTAGTCCTCTAGTCCTGAAAATGCACAGTGCTAAAGATGCACTCCTCTGGTCCTGTCCTGCTCTGGTCCCACTTCCATGCATGTTCATTCCCTAGCACTTCAAGATAGAAGATGAAAACATATGAGCAAGAAAAAGCCTTGTAATAACTGCAGCATGCCTGCGTTAAAGTAAGTCCTTCAGGTATTACTTTATCCATAAAGAGAGTTCATACGAGTGTGAATGCCACAGTTTGTTTCCCCTTGCATTGGCCAAAATTTTTTTAAAAGATCAAAGCGCATTGTGTGAGCATGTGATGTTTGACATTGGACAAAGTACTCTTTTTCAAAACAGACATTTTCCAAAAACATAACTCGCTAGACTAATGGGCAGTGAGAAGCCAAAATGACTGCCCTCCGCCTTCTCCTTGTGTATCTTTGCCAGAGTCCTTGGGACTTGCCAAATCCGGTCATGCCTGCTTAGCTTGCTCGACTGATTGTGCCAGAAAAGAAAATAAGACACAGATGTATTTGAGCTCTTTGAGATGCCAGTAAGAGAGACAGCTAATGGCTTCATTTCGACCCTCCCCTTCCAGCTGGGCACAGGTGGGGGATAATGAGGTCCCTCTCCCTAATCAAACTCAATTATTTACTACTCTATATAACCGCAAAGACATTCACATTCAGTTCAGAATATAAAACACACCGTGGGCTACTTCCAACCACTGCCACTGGGTATTTATAACAAACTCAAGTGGCTAACAGTTTGCCTTGGCAGGAGTTTAAGTGTGTAAAGTTTTGCAAACTGTTTCTGTTCAAATATGTCCTGCTGAAATGGGGTCCCAGGCGGGGTTCCATAACTGTCAGGTCAGTGAACTGCATAACATCTGAGAATGTATTCACCATGCAGTGCAGACAGAATCTGGAAATCAAACACTTCGTTCTATTGCAACCTTCTGAGAAGCATCACAGTTTTTTCAACAGCAAGACTGACATTGTATTAATAAACATTACAAGCCACGAGTCTGACATGTACATAGCAGCAGCTGACAGACTCCAAGTAAGCTGAGGGGAGAACAGAAGAAATCAAAATGAGACAAAGTAACGAAACATGGCCAAAGAGGGTGTATTATGAAACAAATCACATTCACATCAGAAATATGGGCCCTAAACTTTTAAGAGATATAGTGACTAAAGCATAATCTGGTATAATTTTTGGATACCAAAGTAAGTTGATGGCTATCTAAAATGAGTGCCTTTATTGTAGGAACAAAGCATATCCTGGCACAATTTCAGTAGACAGACATTCCAGTGAGGAAAACGTACATATTTAGCTTGTCTGACCTTTAAATTCTTAGAAGTATGTAATTAATGCTTTCCATGTTTATTACTTACTCCAATATTTCTGTCACTATAAACAGACACAAAGAAAAATCTTTTCTTTTCTCTAGACAGTAGCTGTTGCCAAAAAGGAAATCAAGTCAGATTTACAAATACAAAATTAAATAGGCTGCATATGTTACATTTCCACACATAAGGACAATCTGGACAATGAAAATGTTTGCTAATTCGACAGAATGAAAAGAAACACACAGTCCTCTATGACTAGAGCAAACAATAAATAACTAGGATAATTTACACACATGTTGTCAGGCCTGGTTACAAAGAATGCACCAATATCTTATTTTATTTCTTATTCTATGTTAGCTCTGCCTCTTACCAAACTGTGTGACCTTGAAGTGCTTCTCTCTGACCCTCAGCTTATATTAGTTATAAAAATGAGTTTCTTATAAGGTATAAATGAGAGGAAGTCTGTTAGTAGCATGAATTGGTGCAAAAATGCTTTCTTCTCCCCCTCCTCTTCCTTTCCAGACCACACAGCAATGCCATCTAAGAGCAGAGGAGGCTTCAAGCTAATGACACACTGTTTAACAAAGGTTTGATCACTTAGGGTAAACTTTGGAGATACCATCAAAAAAGGCAAATTTATCTGTAGGCTCTTTGGAAAAGCCCTCATGCAGGAAAGAGCAATGAATCTGGGGCATGACTCTTAAGAAAAAGAGCTTACCTTCCCCTTGGTTGCAGAGCCAAGAGAAGGCAAGACAGTCTCTGGGAGTCCTGTGGGTGGCCCAGTTTCTGGTGAAAGACCTTCTACTCTTAATCCAATGGCTCTCTACTCATTAGCAAAACCCTAACTGGATTTCATTCAGTCGCAGCTCTTGGTTAGAACTGTTCCTTCTCCACGCTCATCTAATCCACATACTTTAGGAAGGCAGTTTAACTGTTCTTACTGACTTCTAACCTAGGGGGTTCTGTCCATTTTAGTGGCCTTGATTTTTCTTCCCTTAAAACCCCTTCCCCATTCTAGAGGATGATCCTGGTGTGAAACATTAATATCAACAAATGGATGCCGGGCACCATCTGAGATCCAGCTCTTATCTGGCCTGGATAAGCCCAAACTCCTCCCATTCCTCCCACCTTCTCCCTCCCTCTATCCCTACCTACAATCCACTCCCATACTCCCAATATCCAGCCATCTTCAGTGTTTAGGCTTAAAGTGATCAGCAGTTAGAAACTTAGGGATACCTGTTTAGAAACATATTTGTTCTATCCAAAAATCAATCAAGAACAATGGATACCTTAGAAATTCACCAGCAGATTTGTTAAGGAGGCAGTTTTCATTAGCAGGCTCCTAATTTACAAATTTACAATAATCCATTCTCTTTTCTCAAATACAACTCCAGGACCAGAGTTTTCCTGGGGCCAAAGGGCCTTGAAAAGGCTGGATCCAGGCGTACCAGGAACACCCAAACAACTAACTACCATTCTTTCCCACAGAACATTTGTCCATAAGGATTCATTTAAGTTAACTAGTTACTCTTCTAAAATGTAAGCAGTTATAAAATATAAGTATTAATTATCTTTGCATAATAGAAGGAAGGGAAATTTTAAATTATCTTTTTTTTTTTTTTTCGGGGGGTGGGGGGCTGATGGGGTGATGCTAGGGATCAAACCCAGGACCTTATGCACTGCTAGGCAAGTGTTCTACCCCTCAACTACATCCACAGTCTTAAGATCTTCTTTTGTATGAAGAAACACAGATCTATTTTCTCATTTTTCTATAACAAATATATACTAATTATGCAATAAAAAATAACCCAAAAGAAGGTTAAAGTCCATTTATATCTTAGTGTAAAT
Organism: Urocitellus parryii; assembly: GCF_045843805.1. Taxonomy (NCBI): domain Eukaryota; kingdom Metazoa; phylum Chordata; class Mammalia; order Rodentia; family Sciuridae; genus Urocitellus; species Urocitellus parryii. The sequence continues at coordinate 202,078,947 of NC_135534.1, forward strand.
TATTCAGACTGATAAAAAAAATCTCTGACAGAAATAAGAGTAGTAAATATGTAATACTTCCTACATATCAGGGTCTGAGTCAATATTAATCCTTGCAGCAGCATTTTCTGTGGTTCAAGAGTCAAGAGATGAGTTCACAGGCCATTTGAGAATTTAAAACTTTGATATTAGCTCAACAAAAATCATATTTATAGATGTAATTCTTCCATTTAAATCATATATGTGTAATTATCATATATATGATTATCATTGAACTAAAAGCAAAGTGTATGTTTATATCTATGATGTGTCACTACACATACAAATATGCACACCCAGCACATATACGAGATATGTAGGTCACTCTCAATCTTCCATATTCTTCTTTCTTCACTCTACTAAGGGAACCCTGAATCACTGCTTAGAGAAGAAATACCCAGGAGAGCGACCTGACTCTGGTCAGACAGATGTGAATAAGAGAGAAACTTACTAGAATAAGCCAAAGGTTGACAAATCTGTCCTATGCACATTGCCTCTGTGTGGTCTGTTGGTACCCTTACACTACAATGGCAGAGTTGAGTTACAGAAACTATATGACACACAAGCCTAAAATATTTATCATTTAGCCCTTTTTAGAAAAAGTTTACTAACCCCTGGGATAAGCTGTTGAGATTGGGGGTTGTGTGTTTCAGCAGCTAGAGTTATTCAACATCACTAATAGACTTGGTAAAGGTCAAATGGTGCCACTGCAAACTGCATACAAAAATAGTTTGTTTAACAGAGAAAAATGGTGGGAGAACTCAGGGGGTGCAAGGTTCTCCACTGGAACATGCTTGCTGATATCTGAGGAATTTGTGCTCTTTGGGGCCCAGGGCACACTGCACAGGTATCAATCAGGCAGAGAGCCCACCTAGATACAAATCAATCAACGACAGCAAAAAGTAGGTTGACCAACCACTCTAGTTTACAGGAGATGGGAGCGTGGTGAGGGGGATGAGGGTGCTTTCAGATGTAGTTTTGAAACAAACCTTGGCGAACGAACATGAATTGGTTACACCAGCAAAAAATATGGTGGGACAAAGGCAAAGAAGACTTTTCTAGTACAGAATATTTAAAATTTGGGAAAGATACACTATAAATCTGTTGGCCCATTAGAATCATGTTCTGATAGTTAAAAATAGATTCATTGTTTAAAAGGACAAATAATTAGGTAATATATTTCATATGAAAATCAAAACACTCAAGTCGACAAGAAAAAACATTTAGCAATCACTGAACCCAACATCATCAATTTAATTTCAGGAAAACATCAGCATTGAGGTTATTAATTAATACTTCATTAATATTATAGTTTTGTTATTTATTTTTATTTAGGTTGTATAAAAATATGAAACTTGCTGGATGTGGTGGCACATGTCTGTAATCACAGTGATGTAGGAGGCTAAGGCAGGAGGATGACAAATTGGAGGCCAGCCTTGGAAAATTAGCAAGATCCAGTCTCAAAAAAATAAATAAATAAATAAATAAAAGGACCAGGGTATAGCTCAGGGGTAAAGTAACCCTGGGTTCAATCCCTAATACCAAAAATCCATTATAAAATTTTATACCTAGAATCTTACATTTGTATGTACTTAAGCAGTATTATAATAAAACTAATTTGGGGGAACAATGAGGCTTAGCATTGAAGTTAAATTCAGGAAAATTTATTTTCCTTTAAAAGAGATCTATATATTACATTTAAGAAAATTCTTGGGGCTGGGGTTGTGGCTCAGGGGCAGAGTGCTTGCCTAGCATGGGTGAGGAACTTGAGTTTGATTCTCCACACTGCATATAAGTAAATAAATAAAGGTCCATTGACAACTGAAAAAAAAAGAGAGAGAAAATTCTTATCCACATCTATAGGTGAAGAAAGTTAAGACTCACAAAGGTAAGTAAAGTTATCTCAAGTCATGGGCAAGTCACTGTGAGGTGTGAACCCAGGTTTGCCTAAATTCAAAGCCTGTGATGACTCATTTAGAGGGAAAGATGGTATATGGAAGTCCCCTGCAGTGGGTGATATGAGGGCATATAAGGCCAGAAGGCAACCAAAGGCCTCCGGGTATTCAAAAGATAGGGACAGAGTTAAAGAGGGCTCAGAAAGCAGGGCAGGACACAGTACTTGGCCAAGCATTATCCTGGAAGTCTGAGATGCCTGAAGATTCCCTTGTTCCTTCTCCATGAAACCCTGTGCTGGGTGCTAAAGATACAGAGATTTACTTTATCTGTGCCTTCCCCATTTTCAAGGAGCTTAGTAGTAGTAGTCTTGCTACTATCTCTCAGGATATCTGCTCATAAGAGGACTAATTTGAAAATCTATGGATTCACAAAGTCCACTACCCACACATATTCAGTGAAAGTTATTTGAATTTTTTTTTAAGTCCAGATGATCAGTGTCCACCTAAACTCTGTCTCTCCTCTGCAATAAAACAGTAAGTAGAGGAAGCAAAAAAAAGTAGAAGCAGCAAAGAAATCTTTTCAGTTACCCATTTAAGAAACACATGGAAAAAAAAAAAAAGAAACACATGGCATACCTATTATAGTAATGGAGCTGCATTGGGTATTGTGGAATACTGATGCTCCAGTTCTGCACTCAAAGAGTTGTTTCATTGTTAATAAGACAAATAGCAGCTAACATTTAAGATAATACTTACATATACCTGACAAATGCTTTACATTCAATCCTCACAACTAATCTGTGAGGTGGGTCTTATTATTATCATATTTAAATGAACCATAGAAAGTTAAATAATTTATCCAGGATCACACACACTAGTCCAGGGCAAGGTCAGGATTAGCACTCAGAGACCACCATGCTTTTACATACTACACTCTAATAGAGGCTGAATCAGACAGCAGGTTGTCCGACTGACTAAACCAACACCCAGGGTATTGCCAAGGACAAGGGCTTTGTTAAAATAGGGCCAAATCCAGGTCTGAGAACAATACCACATCTCTAAACTGATCATAGTAAAAACTGAGCTATTTTGAAATTAAGTTAACATATCCAGAGTTAGCTCTTTGAGTGAGTGCATTCCTTACAGTCAAACCTACTGCCCACTTTCTGCTTTAGCTGTGCCTTCCCAGCTTCTTTCTGTCCCTTCTCTGCTGGGAACGAGATGCTAGGAGAAAAGGAGGGAAATGAAGAGAAGGAGTCATGGTTTTACTCATGTTGCTAGATTTCCTCTCTGAAACTTTGACCCTGACCCTGGAGACCCTTGAGTCTCTCTGTCCTAACATCTGTAGGTACTTTGCCAGCTTAGCACAGGAACCAGAAAGGTGGATGGGAGGTTGCAAGCCAAGAACAAATGCACAGGCAAATGGTCAATAATCTGTATTATTTCATCAGACCACCGAGAAAAAAACAAAACACAGAAAATTGAGTGACACCTTTGTTCTAAATGCTCAAATATAAAATCAATTTACCTCATGTTTTCAGAAACATTCCAGACATGTCAAATAAACTCTCCTGAACTTTAAAATAAGAAAAGATTGAGTGGGGTGCATGTTTGGGAGCAGGGAATGCAGAAATAGGGTAATTCTGGAGGGAAAAAAAAATAGAGCATTGATTTTAGAGCTGTTGTTACTCTCCACCTCGTTGGGTCCCTGCCATTCCGCAAAAGGAAGGTTCTCAGCAAGACACTGCAGTCCTAGATGCCTCTCCTGGGAAGGTGCATTTACCCCAGTCCCCCACCTAATACTACCCCAAAATCACTGCTTTAAATGTCCTTCTCTCTTTTTTTTAAATATCTATTTTTTAGGTGTAGATGGACACAACACAATGCCTTTAGTTTTATGTGGTGCTGAGGATGGAACCTGGGTCCCGCCCATGCTAAGCGAGCACTCTACCTCTGAGCCACAATCCCAGCCCCCAGGCCCTCTCTTTAAAAGGACTTTCAGTTCAAAATATTGCTATGATCATTTGTTACTGTACTAAAAATTCTTCTAATTACTAATTATAAAACCTATAAAAATGCCACTGCACACATCTCCTCCTCCTCTTCTTTTTTTCCTTTGTCTGTGGTATTGGCCTTAAGCATGCTAGGCAAGACTCTACCACACCCCAAGCCCCTATATACATCTTGAAAGTAAAAAGGCTTCTATGAAAATACCTTATGATGAAAAATTTGTTTTATGAATTCTATTGGTAGTATTATAAAATTGATACATCTTTCAGAGAGCTATTTGTCAATAAAAAGTGAAAGTCTTGGGCTGAGAATGTAGCTTGGTGGTAGAATACCTGCCCAGCATGTGCGAGGCAGCCAGGAAAAAAAAGTGAGAGTCTAAAGAAGACTCTACTCTCAGATCAATAAATCTACTTATGGGAAATGATCTTTAGGAAGTTATTCAACAGGGGTAAAAGGGATACAGAAATGACTGTCATTACAGTTAAAACCCAAACAAGGAAACAATGTAAATATGATATGGTTCCATTGCACTCATCAGTGATACACTCGCCCCCCTCCCCCCGTCCCTGTCCCCCAGTACAGGGAATTGAACCTAGCAGTGCTCTTCCACTGAGCTACATCTCTAGTCCCTTTTATTTTTAATAACTTTATTTTATTTATTTATTTTTATGTGGTGCTGAGGATCGAACCCAGGGCCTTGAATGTGCGAGGCGAGCGCTCTACCACTGAGCTATAACCCCAGCCCCTTTATTTTTAAATTTTGAGGCAGGGTCTTGTGATTTTCCTGCCTCAGCCTTCGGGATCTCGGGCATTATAGGTATGTTCCACCACACCCAGATTGCTATTCACATTTTAAATGATTTATTCAACAACTGTTTGCCCTTAGTAATCTCCATGAGGGAAGGATTAGCTCTGTGCAGGTCCCTGGTGCAAATAAATACAGACTATAGAAATCAAGAGCAGATGTTGAAATATTTAAAATTTAATGTTAAATAAAAATAATGTAAAGCTGGACACAGTGGCACAAACCTGTAATCAAGAGGCTGAGACAGGAGGATTCCAAGTTCAAGGCCAACCTGGGAAACTCAGTGATACTCTGTCTCAAAATTAAAAATATAAAGGGCTGGGGATACAGCTTAGTGGTAGAGTTCCCCTGGATTCAATCCCCAGTGCAGGGGTTGGGGGTGGGGAATAAGCGGACAAGTGAAATACATGTATGCTCAGAGGGAAGCCATAATCGATATGTCCATGGAAATGATTATACAAATGATTATACAAAGCTGAAAATGGCAATATTAGGATGGAGGGATCATTGGAAAAATTTTAAATTATCTGTAAAGTTGATGTTTTGGGTGCCCTGGAAATGAAAAAGTGTGTGTGGGGGGCGGGGGGCAGGATTTGCTATTATGTACACCAAACTTGACCTCGGAGTCAAGTACATGAAATTGCCACCGTGAAAGCTGGAGGAGCTGCTCCTCACAGCTTACCCCCAAGACCCTCAGAGGTCTTTCTTTGCTCAAGGGTAAAAGGACCCCAAATATCCATAAGTCATATGTAGCATGATTCTCTTTTCAGGAAAAATCTCAAACAAAGGCAATATGTTTTAAAGATATGAGGAAAGTCCTCCAAAGCAATTCCTCTTTAGGAATAGTGAATTTGCTAGTGCCTAACAGCAGGGGGTGCCAAAGGGATCACTATTGTTCCCAGGAGATGGCTGGGAGAAGGGCTGCAGAGGGAAGCCTGAGAGTGCAGGCCTTCCCTTAGCCACTGGGCCTTAGCAGCAACGAAGACTTGAACTGACAAAAATTACATTTTTATCTACACTAATTCTGATAGCATTTCCTTGAATATAAGAGCATTAGTATGAGCAGTTACTGTGATGAACAGAAATCCTAGCACATTAGGGTTAGTGCTGATTTCTCAAATACCGTTTACATTCATCAGCACTTTGAACATCAGACTTCAGGAGTTATGGTAAGAGCTGCAGCTGGGTCTTGTTATTTATCTCTCCGGTAAAGCTAGACATAAGTTGATGACTTTATTTATTTATTTATTTATTTATTTATTTATTTATTTTAAAGAGAGAGAGAGAGACAGAGAGAGAGAGAATTTTTTATTATTATTATTTATTTTCTAGTTTTCAGCGGACACAATATCTTTTGTTTGTATGTGGTTCTGAAGATTGAACCTGGGCTTCACGCATGCCAGGCAAGCGCGCTACTGCTTGAGCCACATCCCTAGCCCAGTTGATGACTTTAAAATAACAGAATTCATTCATAATCCAGTGAATTTCATTTTATGCATTTACATACACTTTTCTGAGAAGGGCTTTTATAGACTTTACAAGACAGCCAAAGGCAAAAGAAAAGGTTAAGAACATCTGCTCTCTCTGAAGGAAGGCAATTGAGGAAGAATCAAATTTGATCTAGTCGGAGAGAAAAGTTTGCTTTGTTTTGGTGCAGTGGATTGAACCCAGGGGTGCTTAACCACTGAGCTACATCCCCAGTTCTTCTTACTTTTTATATTCAGACAGGGTCTTGCTAAGTTGTTGAAGATCTCAATAAATGGTTGAGTCTGACTTCGAACTTGTGGTCCTCCTACCTCCAGAGTTGCTGAGATTACAGGCAAGTGCATCAAGAGAAAGGTACTTTAAATCACAAAAATGGCCACAATGCTTGATTTTCATTTAGTTTGGATTCCTTGAAGAGGAGACAAACCCAGGAGTTTTGTTTCACAGGGTCCAAGTGAAATAGAACTTCCAGAAGCCCACCTGTAGAGATGATGTTCAAAGATCTACGCACACAACTTGCTCCTACAAAGCAAGGCTGTATGTAGCCTGGGTGAAGAGACATGAAGTAACAACACAAATATCATTCCCAACATCTCTCTAGAAGTAATTTTATATATGGACTCTCCAGATACCAAATAGAATTCATTTCATGAACAAAATCAAGATCATATCTGAAATTCGAGAGGACAGGGAGAAGATCTTGAGATAAATAACAGGTCAGTACTCACATTCGAACAAAGAGCGACTCTTTGGATGTCAGACCAGGAGATGAATACTTTTCAACCAGGGCCAAAGTACTGAAGCCAAACTTATGAATGGGCTCATTGGAATCCAGCGGGGGGAAATCCGTGTCTACCTCCCCATCATCCTCAGCAATGTGCAGGCAGTAGGCACTGACATTGTCACTGAAAGGAAACCACAAAAGTGAGTGAATACCAAGGTAGGGAAAGGACAAGGAGATCAGAGGGAATGGCAAGCAAACTGAGTTCACTGCTGATTTCTGCCCCAAGCCTATGATAGAACCAGAACCCCCAAATACCACTTCACCTATTAGGAAGAAAACACAGGGCAGTGCAACAGGAGGAAAACAATGTGAAATGAAGGGGTTTTGTTTGTTTGTTTTTGTTTTATTTTTTGGTCTAACTAGGGTTTGAACCCAGAGGCACTAAGCCACATTCCCAGCCCTTTTTTATTTTGAGACAGGGTCTCAATAAGTTGCTGAGGCTGTTGAGATCCTCCTGCCTCAGCCTCCCCAGTCTCTGGGATTACAGGTGTGCAGCAGTGCACCTAGCTGAGGGTCTTTATATTACTCTATTCTTCCAACTTGTACTGAGCACCTGTTATGCTTAAGATGCAGAACTTAATCTCCGAGATCAAAGGTGAGATTTAGTATTAGTCCTAAGGGAAGTTTATAGTATAGCAGAGGAGAAAGTAAGCAGTACATTAACTATAATTAGATACAAACCAAACTACAAACACAGGAAAAAATTACTTGCAGTGGGTGTAGCCAGAGGCCTTTGATTAATGGGTAGGATTAAGACACTACCTGTGCTCTAGCTCAGGGAAATAACACAAAAGTAATACACGATGCTCCATATGGAGAATCAGTCCTATAGTTCCCCTTTTTATAAGAGTAACTCACATGGCAGTGTGATTTTAAACACACTTCCTTAGCAGAATAAAAGCAAATGGCCTGATACATCCTGACACAGACCCCTGAGCCAATTGACCACTTCTGGACATTTCCTACTTCCCTTGAATGTCTAGTCAGGTTTTCAGTTTTTCCCAATACAAAGTCAATACACACCCTCTTTTCCCCTCTTTGGGGAAAGTAAAAAGTCAATTTGTTCAAAAAGGGTAGAAAACTATATTAACATATAAACACTTTAAAACTGAAACCAACTTAAACACTTAACAACACCCTCTTCAAAAGTGCAGATTTGCTAGCATTCAGAGGCATGCTAGCTTCAGAAGCACATTCTAATAGTTCACAAGGCAAGAGAATTCTAAATTCTCCATCTTAAATTTGGAGTTTTAATTACATGATTGATGCTTAAATTAATTAATTGCAAAGTGTATGCTAATTGTTTAATTGGTTGCTTGATCTATATAGATCATTTTTTGAATTAAATGAGTTGATTTACAAAGTTTATTGATTGGATGTGACAATGAATTATTTCACTGACTACCTGATTTGCAATTTTCCCAATTAATTCACAAATCTTTAGCTGCAACTCTGCTTATTGAGAGAACTACTTCAGGTAATCTATACTCCGTGACTCTGTCATGGCTAAGAGATATTTATTATATAAAACAGGTAACAGAGATAGATTAAAATTAATGGAAACTTTAAATTTGCTAAATGGATGGATTACAAGAAAGTAATCTGGCTATGTATGTCACTATAAATTTCTATGTATTTGCAATGCTGTTAAGAAATTTATAATTTGTCTTGGAATGGTATGGAAAACTTTCGGATCTCTGTAGCAGGGTACCAATTTAACCACCAACAACTGTAGAAGCAGAAGAAAGAAAGTACTTTAGATGATAAAAATATCACAGTGCAGTGCTAAATGCTTTGTGGGCAGAAATATTTGAACTCAAATTTCAGCTCCATGGCTCATGGGCTATGTGATTTCATAGAATAAGCTTGAGCCTATGTGATTTCATAGAATAAGCTTTCCCTTGAGTTTTAGTTGCCAATCTCTAAAAATGGTAAAATCACCTAGTTCTAGAGTTGTAAAGATTAGATAAAATAATGTAAGTAGCCAGGCACAGTGATGACACCTGTAATCTCAGCAACTCAGAAGGCCGAGTCAGGAGGATCACAGGTTCAAGACCAGCCTCAGCAATTTAGTGAGGCCCTAAGAAACTTAGTGAGACAGTGTCTCAAAATTAAAAATAAAATGGGCTTGGGATGTGATTCAGTGGTAATACACCACTGAGTTCAATCCCCAGTACCAAAAATTAATTAATTACTGATGATGATGATGTAAGTAGTGCCTAGCGTATAACAGAAGTAAAAAAATAAATGATAATGTAACCATGATAATCAAATCAGATGGAAACTAACTTTTACAATTATGTTAATACATAAATTGTAAATACATATTAGAGTAACAAAGCAACAATGAACTGACCAGCTTGTTCCAGGTTCCAGGTACCTACATTTGTAACCAGAGTTAGCACTTCCACAATGCTGCAGCCTTGGGGCTGCTGAGCCCCCAGGGTTTTATGAACAGGGCAGACATTGATGAGACAAGCAACAGACAGCACAGATTATTTGTTGCCATGTAAATCAACCTGAGAAATGCCTGTGATTCCCCAGTACCACAGAGGTTCAAGGGCAAATAATAAGCCTATTGATCAAAGCAGAAAGCCAAACATTGATATCAGAAGAATTCTGCTGTGACTGTCACTGGACGCTCCCAAGTCCCCTCAAAGCAAATTCAACAAATGTCACAGGCTAAGATCTGAGAGCAAACCAAAGGGTTCACTGCCAAGTGCTATTATTATTCTCTTCAGTTCTTAAATACAAAGTGTGAAATCATTCATTCAAAAACATCTACAAAGTGCCTACCTGTGCTGCAGCATACCCTGAGCACTGGGAACACAGCAAGGAAAAGAATGACTCCTGCTGTATTATACAAGACTAATGGAAGTCTCTTCTGGGTCAGTAAAGTTTAGCAACACACAGTGCTCCAACCCTTGAGAAGATAAAGACCAACAATCCATATTCTATGCATAGACTTTCTGGTTCTTTGTGTCTTCATAAAGAGATCACTAGTAAAGCTGCTATTGTATTTTTGACTTTAAAACTGCTCAGAATTTCAAATTAGTACTCACTCAACACTAGTATCATTGGATATATTTACTGAATACTATGTACCAGACACTGTGCAAAGGGGTTCCAACACATAAGCTCACTGGATTGAATCTCCATATCAAATCTGTGCAAGAACCAGTTATTATTATTATTTCTATTTTATAAATTAGAAATCTGAGGCTCAAGGGGGTTAAGTGCCTTGTTCAAGATTAGGCAGTGTATAAGTGACAGTGTTGAGATTCAAAGCTGGCAATCGAGAGTCCTTGTTATGACGCATCACTTCCCAAGGTGTTTGGGAACACACATTTCTAAGGAAATGCCACATTTGGCATTTGAACAGAAGGACAAAATCATGACCCATTATTTATCTTAAAAATTAGAGGCTTAGATTTATTTCAGTCTTTTACTTTTGGGATTGGTAGTGAGACCTAAAAACACAGAATAGCAAGATCATGATTATCTAATTAAACAGATAAAGCTGGTCTAGAGAATTCATGTCTCCTCTCCCTTTTACTCCTATTTTGATCTTATCAAAAACTGATGACATTCTGAAATGGGAGAAGGAAAAGGGGTGCAGCAGTCCCCAACCCAGGAATTTCCAAACACCAACACCTAGAGTTTACAACATAAGGAAAAAAGGGGAGCCTTCCTATGACATTGTTTGGTGCAAAGAACAGGATTTAAATGCTAACTCAGCCACTAACCAGTTGGGAAAAAAAAAAATCTCTCTGAGAACCATTTTCTTATCTGATAAAATCTTTCCTTGATTTCTCCAGGAGAATCACTTGAGTCTCTGAAATCCAACTGAGTCTCCTCTCTGGTTTAACAGAACTTTTTAATATTTCTACATTTCAACAACACATTGCTCTTTTTCCTATTTATGCAACCACATTCTCCTAAAGAACAGGGAATCTTCTATTGTCTCTGCATGTTTGCTGAAGAGTAAAATGGCTGGTTGGCATTTAGAAAGTACTTAACAAATATTTGTTAAATGAATGAATATATAAATATGTAGACTGAATCACTATGAAAAAACATAAAGGGTATTATTAATGAGGTATGTGTTAATGAGAAGAGGGGACGTAATAAGCTTTTCTTTTTTTCTTTCTTTCATGCTTGTCACAGTGATATCTGTTAACCAAATGGGGCTTTCTATGCAATGTACATGTGTCAGAGATTGTAGCTCAAGACAAGGGGAGAAGGCAGCACAGGAAATGGTGAGGAGGAAAGCATCAATTTTATAGACCATCCATCAAGATATGGGTATGGCATCCTACTTTTTAATGGAGAAAAACCAGAAATGATTACAACTGTGTAAAAAGTTTCAATTGTCTACAGATAAAAAGACTAGAAACAAATGCCAAAAAGTTTACAAAGACTATGCATACATGTAAGCTGTGAGCATTTTAAAAATGATTTTCTATACTTTCCAAATGTTCTAAGTATATGTGACTCTCATTTTCCTTTATTTTTAAAACATTTATTTCTAATAAGGGTAATATGTACTTATTGTACACAATTTAGAAATATGGAGCAGTATAAGAAATGAAGGGAAACCTCTCAGCATCCCACACAGAGAGAATCGCTTTTCCTAGAGATCCTGAGCACTTCCTGCTTCACCTTCATCCCCAGGTTCCTAAATGGTCACTTTCTCTACCAAATTCTGGAATTATAGAGGAAATAATCTGATCTTCCACATAAAGGTCATGCGAGGATTAAATGACTCAAATTAACCAGTGTCTAACATTAAAAAAAAAAAAAATCTTGTCAAGCAGGAGGCAAAGAAACCTAGAATGTCTAGTTTTTGACTCACTACCAGAGAAGAATGATTAAAAGACTAAAAAGGCAAGAACAGAACAGGTTGGGTCCATAAGAAGAGGCTTAATTTAGAGCTGGTTTGGGATGGAAGCAGTAGTTCCTCTGAAGGACCATGAGCCTATAAAAGGACTAGAAGTTTGAACAATGAACAGGTGCAAAATGGTGACAATGGTCAGAAAGAGATCCGTGAGGGTAGTGGGGATGCAGATGTGGAATCAAACCTTTAGTAAGCATAATAACTAAAGTTCACTTATTTTTCATCAAATTAGATTAAAAATTTTCATTAGAAAAAATTATTTCACTGAATTTTGATCAAGATTCATTTTATTTTCAATGTTGGTGTGGCTTTCATGAAGTGACAAAAGCCTGTGGCCCATATAGAGATGTCATATAATTCATATATGAAAATTCAGGAGCATTCCAGGAAGCATCTCAGATTTTACCAAATGTGATCTGGCATGTTTAAATTACACACTCACAAAAATTCACTCTTCTTTGAAAACTGCAAAATATGCTTAAGTATAACCAGAGAGATGAATACTTATTATGTTGTTTTTAATGAAAAATTTAAAGGGCATGATTCCAAAATGTCCAGAACTTTCATTACTAGGGCTTTGGTGTTTATTGGGATAGCAGAATCGATATTAAGTGCATGTCAGGCATTAGCAAGAAAAACAAAGTCCTCAACTTACAGTTTAGAATTTGATCTCTCTGAAGTCAGATTAAAAAAAAAAATTTTTTTTTTTTAAGGGACTGGGGTTTTGGCTCAGTAGCAGAGATCTTACCTTACACATGTGAGGCACTGGGTTTGATCCTCAGCATTACATAAAAACCAACAAAATCCGTGTATAACAAAAAAAATTTTTTTTTTAAAGTTTTAAGACTGTCAAGATTTCCTTTTCTCCAAGACCCATAAAATGGAAAGTAAAAATTGGTAAGTAACAGTATAAGATTTGTTAAGACAAAGCAACCTCACAAAGGAATAATTAATCTCAAATTTTCTGGTACAGAAGTTCTAGAGTAATAACCACTAATTTCTAAGTGAAAGCAAGACCCTGGTACTACTCTGAGCTCCTTTTTAGATGGTACCTGATGATTTTCAAATTCACTGATACTTGCCACATGCTGTTAATCTCATCTAGTGTAGTTTTCTTTGTTGTTATACTTTTCATCATTAGAAATTCCATTTGGGTTTTAAAAAAAATACCTTCTATTTTTCTCTTCATCATGTTCACATTTAGGGCTCTGTCACCTTGACCATATTAAACATGTTCATAATAGCTAATTTAACATTGTTGTTTGCTAATTCTATCTTTCTGTCATTTCTGGGAAGTTCTTCATATTGTTCTAAACTGGGGATATTTCTTCAAACAAATTCAGTTGGCAAGAATTCTGAATTTCAGAAACTCATAAAATCTATTATAAATCATCTGTAACCATTCTCAATACCACTACCTAAAGGATCTTTCAGAAACATAATTATGATGCCTTCACCTCCATGCTTAAAGCCTTTATACCTTTAGAATAAGGTCAAGAGCCCATTAACAGAAGCTGCCTTCCATAATACCATTCACTATACTTTCCCCACCTTCCAACCAATCCCCTGCTATTCTAGAACACACAACTTAGGTTCAACTACACCCACTGCTTGCAGTTCCTCAAGTCACATGCAGTTCCCATCACCATTCAGTCCAGAGGCTCCCTGTTCCTCGTGGGTCAGAAAGATTTAAGCTATAGCTCAAGTTTCAGTTCCACCAACGCTGCTTCCTTGCATCCTCCCACCCTGGCCCCCATTCAATCCAGGCCTCCATCTCCAAGCAGAACCAGAGAACCCTTCTCTAGAAGTCTCAATGACACTGAGGCTGAACATGTGTGATTTGGTGTCTGTCTCAACCACCAACCTGATCCTCAAGGCCAGAAACTATTTGATGACCCTCTGTATCCCCAGCATAGTGTCTGGGACAGTGTAGATAACATGTAAATGCTTAGTGGGAGGGAGGGAGGAGGGAACAAGGAGAAAGGAGAGGGAGGGAAGGAAGGGGTCTCTTAAATGGCTATGGCATCCCTGATGCTTTTCATGAGAAGAATCTCATTTTTTCATACTGTACAACAAGGGAAATGGATGCAGACCTAGGTTCAAATCCCGATTCCATTACCCAATCCCCTGCTTCTTTGCTTTTAATACCCTCTCTTTCCTTCCCATGCCACTTGCTAAGAATATACATGGTACTGGTAAGTTACTTAATTTCCTGATTCTCAGTTTTTTTTTCCAGCAAAAATGTTATCTGTGCTGTGGCTTATAAAGCTATTGTAAGGAATAAGATAATACATTTAATGTGCTTTACACCCAGTAGGCATGCCACTGCCTTCTTACCTACCAACATGTTATCTAGTATTGTGGAAACTCTGGCCACTATAAAATAACAATGACGGGTTTTCTTTCTATCCAGCTCATGAGGAAACCTTGCAATAACACACCAACCATTTACATAAGTACATCACAAGTGGAAAACATCTACTTGGTGATCTATATGGGGTGTCTCGGCAGACACATCTGGAGAAGGGCCCCCCTGGCAGGGCAAGACAGAGGGTCATTTCAGTCCAAATCTTTCAATGTTCCCATGTTCTCTCATCCATTCCACATATTATTTATTGCACTGTGTTATGGACTGGGGGCTATAAGACCATAAAATAGACATGGTCCAGATACTACTTACCAGACTTCTCTTAGATGTTCTCTCAAGTAATCTCAGCCTTCATTACATACCTAACTATGGATTCACCCCTCTCTGAACCTGTCTGGTTTCTGGGCTGCATGGCTTCAACACCACATGAACAGTACTTCCACATCTGCTGGAGGCCCTCCTCTCTCTTCAGTTACAATTAACATCTCTACACAGGTGACTCCTGAATTCCCATTATCAGCTAACCTCTCCTCTGAACTCCAGACAAGCAAATACAATGACTGTTTGAGAACTTCTTTTAGAAATATATAGCAGAGCTGTAGGCAAGACCAAACTCCTGCTGCCTCTGCCGCTCTTCTTCAAACCCTGGAAGTCACTTTGCAAAGGCCATTCTCCCATGCTGTCTATTTCCGTCAAGGGCACGACAACACAGAAAGTGTGCAAGTCCAACATCCAGTGAGTCATCTTTTACACAGCTCTTCTCCCACATCCCACACCTAATTCATCCTCAAGTCCTGAGAATTTGCCCTCTCAAATATTTTCAGAATCTGTCTACTTCTCCCAGACCCCACAGGGGCCGCTGCCACCTCTCAGTCTCATTCCACTCTAGCCTCTCCTCCTCCTTTGTGCTCTGGTCACACTAGCCTTCTTTCATTCTCTGACACAACATGCTTCCTCCTGTCATGGGGTCTTGGATCACGCTGCTCCACCTCCTGGGCTCTTCCCCCACCAAATGCCTCTGGTGTCCCTTTCCCAGGGAATTTCCCCAACTTCTAGACTAGGCTTTCAGAGCACTTAACTTCATTTTTTTTCAATATTTATTTTTTAGTTGTAGTTGGAGACAGTACCTTTATTTTATTTATTTATTTTTATGTGGTGCTGAGGTCAATATTGAACCCAGGGCCCTGCATGTGAAAAGTGAGCGCTCTACCACTGAGCCACAACCCCAGCCCCCTTTACTCCATTTTTAAGAAACATTAATTATTTGAATTAATTTTAATCATTTGCCCACTTCCCTCAGTAGACTGTGGAATTCATGAGAGAGAGACCATATCTAGTTTTATTCACTACTGTACACCCAGCAAAATGCCTGGGATATAGCAGACACACAATACATATTTGTAGAATGCACGAATGAATACAAATAATAAGGCAAATGAGATGAGTCAGTTACAAAGTACTATTACACTTGATGATTTCTTCTTCCCAACACACTGTAAATATTTTGAATGAAGCAAATGGTATTTCTCTCGTTCTCTCTTTTATCCTCAATACTTAGTGTGTGGGACTCCAAAATATTTGCTGAATGAAGGAATGTCAAACTACAGAGAAATAAGGTCAGCGGTTGCCAGAGACGAGGAAGGAGAGGGGAACAGATGGAGCACTGGGCTTGAGCAAAGTATCAAGCGGGGAAGAAAAAGGCATTTGTGACTAGAAACAAGCAAAACAAGACAGAGTATTGCGGCCAGTTACAGAGTATAAAGCTCGGGATGCACAGGAGCACATGTGGAGGCATCAGAAGGGGAGGGGCCATTCAAACTGTATTATTTAGGGAAGGGGTTCTCATGATGACTCCGAGGGACATAAAGTAGAAGAAGTAACCTAGAAATGAGAGAAGAGTGGCTACAGATGTGTACACAGACAGTGCAAGAGAGAACTATAAAGAACACACACACACAAAAAAAAAAAACCCAAACAGCAAAGCTCTCTGGAAACATCATAAGGTCACACATCTACACACTGTCATAAACCCACAGGACTCAGAGCAGGGTCCTCGATTCATCAAGAACAGGCTTTACTATCTTTCCTGCTGAACTATTATTGGTACTGGTTCCAGCAGTAGCTGGCTATAGTACTTAGTAACAGCAGATACGTATACTTAAGTATTTGCCATGTATTTTCAAGTTTCATTTACATAAATATCCTATTAGATAGCTTCTACCTCATTCTAGACAAGAGAAAACCATACTACATGGGGCTTAAGTAATCCATCCAAGATCACCCTGCTGCTACATTAACACCAGACTTAAAACTGAGGCTACACCTTACGTCCCACACTTTTAACCATTATCTTATACTCTAAGAAGGCAGATAATGATATTAACATATTTTAGACAGCTTTTATGAAAAATTATCAAAATGAAATTTTATATTTAATGAGATAAACCCTCAACTATCTATAAAACCCACCAACTTTCCCAAGAGCTCTAGATAGGTGAGATTCTGTCATAATGAGTAAACTCACCACAGAATGATGATCTCCATGGTGTAGCTCTCTTAGTATATGGTGCAGCTCTCTTAGTATATGATGCACTATTCAATATGGTATCCATAAGCTACATGGGCTAGTAAACATTTTTGAAATGTGGATAATCTAAACTGAGGTATGCTGTAAGTTACAAATAAACATCAGATAATGAAGGCTTATGACCAAAACAAGAACATAATATATCTCTTTAATA
Source organism: Urocitellus parryii (assembly GCF_045843805.1). Taxonomy (NCBI): domain Eukaryota; kingdom Metazoa; phylum Chordata; class Mammalia; order Rodentia; family Sciuridae; genus Urocitellus; species Urocitellus parryii. Next base: position 202,095,950 of record NC_135534.1, read on the forward strand.
ATTTTTGTGTTACATGTTCAAATGATATCATTTTGGATATAATAAAAGATATTATAAGGGCTGGGGTTGTGTCTCAGTAGGGCACTTGCCCAGCACATGTGAGGCACTAGGTTTGACCCTCAGCATCACATAAAAATTAAATAAATAAAATAAAGGTACTATATCCATCTATAACTAAAAATATTTTAAAATATACTATAAATTAATTTCACCTTTTGTTAATTTTTATAAATGTCATTACCAGAACATTTAAAATGACACATGCTCCTCACATCTGCAGTTTGTATTATATTCCTTTTTGACAGCTCTGAGCATAGCCATAATCTCCAAGGCACTCTACTCTAGCTTCTGGACTACAGCAAACTTCTCAAGCTTTTAGTAACTCACCTATCAAGAGCATGATAAATAGCAATCACATTTATGGTGAATGCTGAGGGGACACTGCAAGGAAGAAGGCAAGGAAGGGCCATTCTAATATATAAAAAGAGTCGTAATATATGATTAAAGTCTCTACATCAGAAATGGAATAGTCAAAATGACTCTTGAAAATCCCTTAAATTGTCTATTAAGTATAGTAAATGTGACTTTGTACAAAGAGTGGATGTAAACCAAGTTGATGACACAGTAAAACCACACTGAATTTTATTTTTCTCTCAAAAATTGTTTTACTCTTGAATCAAATAAAAGTTAAGGAATTTTTAAAAATATTTTTTAGTTATAATTGGACACAATACCTTTGTTTTATTTATTAGTTTTTATGTGGTACTGAGGATTGAACCCAGTGCCTCATACATGCTAGGTGAGCCCTCTATAGCTGAACTACAACCCCAGCCCCAAATTAAGGAATATTTTTTAAAATCTTGCAGATAAGAAATAGGCCTACAGAAACACAGACCTAATCTTTGACACAAGAGCAAAGGCAATCCAATGGAACAAACAGTCTTTTCAGCAAATGGTGATGGAGCAACCAGACATCCACATGAAAATATGGAATCCAGAAACAGACCTTAGACCTTCCCCTCACCGCCCCCTAAAAAATACCCTCAAAATAGATCATTTATTTATTTTTGGTTTTTTGGCAGTTCTGGGGGATGGAACCCAGGACCTTGTTCCCCCACATTTGAGGCAAGCACTTAACAACTGAGCTACATCACAAGCCTAGGATCACAGATCTAAATCTAAATCACAAACCTAATCACAAATCTAAATCACAAAACTATAAAACTTCTAGAAGATAACTAAGGACAGAAAACTAGATGACTTTGGATTTGGATGGTGATGACTTTGTAGATCTAACTCTAAAAGCACAATCCACAAAAGAAAAAAATAAGCTGAAGTTAATTAACATTTAAAACTTCTGCTCTGTAAAAAATAATGTTAAGAGAATGAAAAGATAAGCCACAGATTACGAAACTTCTTGCAAAACTTCTAAAGAACTTTTTTCTAAAATATACAAAGAAGTTAAAACTCATCAATAAGGAAACAAAATTTCAATTAAAACAGACAAAAAATATGAATATCTCACCAAAGAAGAAAAAGATAGCAGATACACATGTGGAAAAAGTGCTCAACATCAATAATAAAACACGAGATACCTGTATATACCTATTAAAATAGCTAAAATCCAAAATACTAACAAACCAAATGCTGATGAGGATGTGGGGCAATTTGTGTTTAATGATACATCTGGACAAGTCTACATCTTGTGTTACATTTACTGTTTCTTTTCATTCTTCTTCTTCCTTGCCTGTAGCTGAATCAATAAACTTTCATTACTCATTTTTCTCTTTCATGTTTAGAAAGCCATATAATTTTTTCCTTAGTGGTCACTCTTGCATTTTACATTTGCATAAGTTTCACTTAGGACTCACTTGTGTAAGTTGTCTGGTGGCTCTGCTCTCTCTAATCTAGACACAAGCTTAGCACACTTGAGTTACACACTGAACTTTCCCCTCTCATCTTCTTTGATATAATTATCTAAAATTATCTAATATTTTTTTAAATGAAGGATTGAATCCAGCAGCACTCAACAACCACAGAGTCCCATTCCCAGTACTTTTTTTTTTTTTTAAAGAGAGAGTGAGAGAGGAGAGAGAGAGATAGAGAGAGAATTTTTAATATTTATTTTTTTGTTCTCGGCGGACACAACATCTTTGTTGGTATGTGGTGCTGAGGATCGAACCCGGGCCGCACGCATGCCAGGCGAGCGCGCTACCACTTGAGCCACATCCCCAGCCCCATTCCCAGTACTTTTTATTTTGAGACAGGATCTCACTAACTTGTCTGAGCAGGCCTTGAATTTGTGATCCTTCTGCCTCAGCCTCCTAACTAGCTGGGATTACAGGCATGTGCCACAACACCCACACTAAGAAACATTTCAAGAATAAAATCAGGCAATACAAAGCCATTAGTGCCATGGCTTCCTTTAATGTTTCACCATTCCCACTTCATGCTGAAAAGGGTCAGCATCACAGCCTCAGGAAACCAGCTGACTTACCCTTGTCTGAGCTTGATGTTATTCTGGTTGGAAAGGCTTTCTTCCATTTTCACCAGAGCAATAAAGATTATCTTTATATCCACAACTTATTCAGGCAAAATGGATGAAAATTTCAATAAAAACGTCTGTAATTCCAGCAGCTCAGAAGGCTGAAGCAGGAAGACTGCAAGTTCAAAGCGAGCCTCAGTAACTTAGCAAGATCCTGTCTCTAAACAAAATACAAAATAGGGCTGGGGATGTGGCTCAGTGATTGAGTGCACCTGAATTCAATCCCTCGTACAAATAAATTTTAAAAAAGAAGAAGGAGAAGGAGAAGAAGTTTAAAGAATAATTAATTTTATGTGCAAATTTTTAATGTGCTTAAAGAAAAACTCTGCTAACTCTAAAAATGGGAGAGGGGAGAAGAAAGTTTCCCTGAGAACCTGTTTTCAAAAAAAGGCATTCACTACATTTTACCATATTCCAATCTCTATTGCTAGAAAGAACTAGAAGAGAACGCCTGTCAGAGAAGAAATTCAAGTAAGGGAGAGCCAATGCAGCAAAGCACTTTAAAATTCAAGTTGGAATGTCCAGGCACAGAGATTCTACTTTCAAGTACAAAATATTTAATTTTTTAATGAGGAATACAACCTAGTGGTTGAGGGAAAAAAATTAGCCACTGACTGATAACAAAGAAAACAAAAATACAGACTAAAATTCTACAGAAAGTAAGAGGAAATAATATAAGGACTGACATTAGACCGACCTGAAATCAAATCCTGACTATGTCATCTCCCATTGGTGTAACCTTCTGCAAGTGACAACTCTCTGACCCTGAGTTTTTTCCTCTGCAGAGAGAGGATCATATAATAGGAAGCTGGGAGAATCAAACAGGACACCCGTTATGAAGTACCCAGCCCAGGGCATGCTCGTGGTAGGTGCTCAACATCAGTTCCTTCCCATTACCTCCCACACTGCTTTCATTGGCAGGTATAATATAAGGGCTTGGGGGAATTGTTAAAATTCATTTTCTCATGTCTATATTTATGAAGATAAGCCTGTTTTGCAAGCAGATTTCTGAGGTAGGCTGAGATACACAGGCCCAAAGTCTGGTGAGCACCCTGAACTGGATCAGTATGGAGCTCTGGTTCCCAGGCCAATGCCTAGAAAGACTGACTTGGCCAAGAATACAGTTTTGGTGACCAGAAATCTGCCAGAAACTAGAGCAATCAAAACCAGAAAGGATTACTTGAGCTTCGGCTCCCGTCCTTCGCTTGTATACTGCCAACAGATGAGCCCAATGAGGTCCTGTACCCTGGCGCTGGCCATTGTCACCACGGTCATTGGCAGCAGTCTGTCCTGGCTTGAGTGCAGGGGGAGGTAGACATCGATCTTCTTGGTTGCAGTTGTGCCTACGTGACCCTGTGGACAGAGCACATGCAAGAGTGAAGCCCACAGCCAGGGTTGTGCAGCCCACAGTGGTCACAACCATTACTCTCAGGCCCAGGTGCGGCCCAGCCATTGCTCAACCTTTCTGCACAGACCTACTCTGAGCCTCTACTGGTCCCAAAGCAGAACACTGTCTAGCTTCAAGGGTATTTTTCCTTTAGTTTTCATTTTCTAAGGGTACAATGAATCCATCTCTGCCAGCAGGATGGTAAATGAGCACCACAACCAAGATGAATGAGCAAGAGCAGTGATCAGAGCTGACGTTTGGCATAGTAGTAGACTAGCTTTTGCTGCTAACTCAATATGACCTTGGAGAACTCACCATCAGAACTCTGTGGCATCAGCTGTCCTCCCTGGAATCCACCACTGAAAAATGTCCCCTTTAGATGTTGAGATAAGCTGCCTAGGAAGTTGCCACACTCTCTGGGGAAGCATTTGCCCTGGAATCAAGTGCTTGCCTTCTCAGAAACTACTGAGACTATGTCTACTATGTAGCATACCTGTTTACTTCAGTGCCACACAAGTTGAAGGGTCCATGGTCTTTGATGACTGCCCATCCTCACAGTGCTCTGCCTATCGCCCACACCTGCTCCTCCCTCCTGAACCTTCCACTGGGTCCTCAAGCTCCTGCATTAAGCAATGTTCATAAATCCTCAGCTGCTTTGTAATAAAAACTCCCTCAGCCTCTCTGAATCTTAATCAAAACCTGGTGTTTATTGAGGATCCTTTCCTCTGGCTGTCCTCCTTAAGAGAAGTGTTGTTTGTTTGTTTGTTTTTTTGAGACAGAGTCTTGCTAAGTTGCCTAGCTGGACTAAAACTTTCAATCCTATTTCAGTCTCCCAAATAGCTGGGATTACAGGTGAGCATCAACACATCCAGCTCTTTTTCTTTTTTATTAAAAATAAATAAATAAATTCTCGAGGCCAGGACATAGAGTAAGTATTCTTGTTTCCATTAACACTTCTTTCAAACTATTACTTCCTCTCCCCCTTTCTATTTTGGTACTGGGAATTGAACCTAGGGGTGCTTTACCACTGAGCTAAGTTCACACTTATTTTTATTTTGAGACAGGGTCTTGTTAAATTGCACAGGGCCTCACTAAAGTGTTCTGAGGCTGGCCTTGAATTTATGATCTTCCCACCTGAACCTCCCTAGACCCTGGGATTACAGGCTTGTACCACCATTCAGGCTACTTCCCCTTTCTTCCAAAAATCCCAGTTCCTTTAAGGTCCAAATCTTAACTACTCCACCCTCTTCCTCTCCTTTTCTGTTTCTGTTATGCACCAACCTCCTGGTCACTCCTCTCCCTCACTGAAGTCCTGAGTTCATCTGTTTTCTTTCTCACCCACAAACATGTCCATATGCCGTATGCAGAAAAGTGTCACAGACAACTTCATTGTTGCTCATTCCTGCCCATCCTTACTCATAACAGACCCTTCATTTCAGTAAGTGCCACCACCATGATGCCAGCTGCTTAAGGCAGTAGTCTTGAGTCCTCTTTCCCACTCCTACTGCCCACTTATCCCCCTAGCAACTTCTTGTGTGTCTACCCCCAAAATATACTTCAACAGGGAAAGACTGTCTTTCAACAAACGATGCCAAGGACAACTGAATAGTCACATGCAAATGAATGAATCTGAACTCCTGCTAATACCGTATTCAAATATTAATTCAAAATGGATTGAAGACCTAAATATAAGAAGTAAAGCTATAAAGCTCATTCATAGAAACAAAAAGTATAAGTCTTCCTGAATTTGATTAGGCAACAATTTCTTTAAAACACCACCAAAAGCACAAACAACAAAAAATAAATTCGATTCATCAAAATTTTAAAATTTTGTAACTCAAAGGACACTATCAAGAAAGTGAAAAACATAACCCACAGAATAGGAAGAAATTTCTGCAAAACATGTATCTGATAAGGGTCTACTATCTAGAATATATTAAGAATTTTCACAACTCAACATGAAGGTGATCCAATTAAAACACTGGCAAAGGATTTGAGCAGACGTGTCCAAAGAAGATATATAAATGGCCAACAAATGAAAAAACAAACAACTTAATAAATGGGCTAAGGAGCTGAACAGACACTTCTCAGAAGATATGCAATCAATCAACAAATATATGAAAAAATGTTCAACATCTCTAGTAATTAGAGAAATGCAAATCAAAACTACTCTAAGATTTCACCTCACTCCAGTCAGAATGGCAGTTATCAAGAATACAGACAACAATAAGTGTTGGCAAAGAAGTTGGGAGAAAGGGCATGCTCATACATTACTGGTGGGACTGCAAATTGGTACAACCAATCTGGAAAGCAGTATGGAATTTCTTAGGAAACTTGGAATGAAACCACCATTTGACCCAGCTATCCCACTCCTTGATCTATCTACCCAAAGGATTAAAAAAAAAAAAAAATACTACAGTAATGCAGCCACATCAGTGTTCATAGCCAGTACAATTCACAATAGCAAACTGTGAAACCACCTAGATGCCCTTCAATAGATGAACAGATAAAGAAACTGTGGTATATATACACAATGGAGGGTTTTTTTGACAATAAAAGAGAATAAAATTATGGCATTTGCAGGCAAATTGATGGAGTTAGAGAATGTCATGCTAAGAGAAGTAAGCCAATCCCAAAAACCCAAATGCCAAATGTTTTCTCTGATAAATGGATGCTAATCCATAATGGGGGTGGGGGGGGTAAGATGAGTGAAGCAACTTTGGATGAGGCAAAGGGGAGTGGGGAGGGACCGAGGGGGTAGAAAAGATGGTGAAATGAGATAGACATCATTATCCTAGGTATGTGGATAATTGCACAAATGGTGTAATCCTACTTTGGGTACAACCAGAAGTCAAAAATTGTGTTCCTTTTGTGTATAATGAATCAAAAAGCATTCTGCTGTCATGTGTAACTGATTAGAACAAATAAATAAATTAAAATTTAAAAAAACACAATGAGATACCACTTCATACCCACTAAGATGGTTATGGATTTAAAAAAAAAAAAACCCTTCCCCCTCAAAAAACAAAAATACCTGACAATAACAAGGGTTTGTGAGGATGCAAATAAACTGGAACCTCATACTTTAACAGTAGGAATATAATATATTCCTGTGAAAAACAGTTTGGCAGTCTCTCAAAATAGTAAATGTTGAATTATCATATGATCCAACAATTCCACTCTTAGATACTCAAGAGAATGGAAAACATGTTCACACAAAAACTTGGAAAGGCATGTTCATAGCAACATTGTTTATAATAGTGAAAGAATGGAAATAGTTAAAAGTTCATTAACTGATTAGTAGATGAACAAAATCCATACAGTGAAATATTACTCGGCCATAAAAAGGAACGAACCATTGATACTTGCCACAACATGGATGACACTTGAAAATAGTATGCTAAAAGAAAGGCCAGAGGTAAAATATCACTTATTATATTGACCCATTTATATGAAATGCCTGGAAAAGGCAAGTCCAAAGAGACAGAGAGTAGATTAATGACTGGCAGAAATTGGGGGGAGGGCGGAGGGACTGGGAGATATGGAGCTTCTTTTTTGTGGTATTAGAAATGTTCTGGAATTAGATAGTGATAATAGTTGGGTAACATTATGAATACATTAAAAACCATAGACTGTACACTTAAAATAGTGAATTTTATATGAGCATTATCTCAATAAAAAATTGGAAAATACATAATTTAAAACCATCCCCCTTTGCTCAATCTCTAGATTCCAAACTTAAGTATTGTACTCTCATCTATTGTAATTTGTTTTCTTTTTTTTTTGGTGGTGCTGGGGATCGAACCCAGGGCCTTGTGCATGTGAGGCAAGCACTCTACCAACTGAGCTATATCCCAGCCCCTGTAATTTGTTTTCCACATATTTAAAAAAAAAAAAAAACCTCTAATCTACTTACACTCCTCTTTAAATTCCTCCAGTGAGTTGTTCCCAGGACACAGAATGAAACTGAAACTCCTTGCAATGTCCCACATGGCAACAAATGACCCAGGCCCTGCCTGCCTCTCCATCATCATCTGCTGCCACACCCTGGCCTGCTCACCAGGCTTCAGCTATGCTGGATTCCGAAAGTGCTCTAAATACACAAGACCGTGAGAGAGCGCAAGAATGAGGTGAGAGCAAGTGGGCTTTGTCATTTGCATCTCCCACTCTCAAGGCTTTATGAGGTGCTTCTCACTTTCTAAAAGGTTCTACTCCCTAATGTCTGTATATCTGGCTCCTAATCCTCTTAATGTGTGCTTTTGAGAAGGTTGTGAAATCTCTCAGGCTTTTGTTTCCTCATATGTAAAATGATGATAATGATGAGACCTACCTATCATGAGACCTTTGTGAGGACTATTGCCACTGTTGTTATTATTCAAGGTTTAACTTATCTGGCTCCTACTCAGAGAAACCTTCAGTGATAATGCTACAGAAAGGAGCCCTTCTCCATTATGCACTCCACATGGGTCCTGCTTGTTTCTTTCACAGCACTTAACAATTTAAGAGTAGGTATTTACTGACGTTCATCCACAGCAGACACCTCCCGCCCAACCTGGAATGTCCATGAGGGCAGTGATCATATCTGCTTTGTTTACTGCCCCATGCATGATACCTAGCATTGTGCCTGGCATAGTAAAGACTCTCAAAAACAAAAAATGTGTTAAGACAGGCATGGTGGTACCTGCCCAGAGTCTCAGCTACTTAAGAGACTGAGGCAGGAGGATCCTTGAGCATAGGACTTTGAGACCAGCCTGGCTAATGCAGCAAGACTGTGTCTCGAAAATGACAACAACAACAAATAAACAACCAAGCAAACACGAACTATGAAACTCCAGGATGAGTGTCTGAGTGACTCAGGTGCCCACCAGGACACTTGGAAGGAAATCAATAAATGTCAGTTTCCCCATCCCTCTTGTCCTTGTTTGTGGGTTTATTTCTTGGTCATTGAGAAAAATGGATGGATTTGAACAATCACATTTTCATCTTTAACATTCTAAAATTCTATCATTCTAAGGTGGAAAAGGTCAGAACTAAGACAAAAACATATAAAGTCAGTTTTAAAAAAAAGTGTTTAGAGAAATTTCACTTCTCATATAACCCAGCATCTAACATTAGATCAACTGATGGTTCCCCCAAGCCTTGTCTCTACATTATAAAGCAAAGAAGGATCTACTATATCCCGCATGCACACAAACTCTCTCTCACTCTCTCTTCACATAAACTTGAATGCAAGTACACACACCCATACATGGTTTTTAGCCTGGAAATAATTTCAGTGGCTAATTAAGACTTTGTCAAACATCAAGTGTTTTGACCCTGTCATGCAGGCAAAGGGTGGCAATCTTTCTGAACAGGGTTTATGGCTCTCAGACCCCTGCCCCTTTTCAGACCCGTATCAGCTGCTTGCACCTGCTTGTCCTTTTTGTTTACTCCTCTTCCTCCTGAAGAACCAGAGCTGAGGGTCCATGGGGATCACAATCTACAGACAGGGAGACTCAAAGAGATGACAAACATGAAATAAGGCCAGGCTGACAGCACACTCCTGTAATTCCAGCTACTGGGGAAGCCAGGACAGGACACAAGGTCTAGACCAGTTTTGGCAACTTAGCAAGACCCTGACTCAAAATTAAAAGGGTTGAGGTGTGTAGGTTGGCATTAGAGCAACCACGGGTTCAATCCCCAGTACCATCAAAAAAAGAAAGAAAAGAAAGGAGAAACAAAATCTGCTTCATAAGTCTCAGTGCTCTAGGAGTGCAAAGGAGTATGCGAGGTTAAAAAGGGTTAGCTTTTTAAATCAGACCCATTTTTGTTACATAAGCTTATTATGTTGTCACAGGAGGCAAAAATGGATGCCACAGGAACCTTAAAAACAATACAATTATTAATAATAATAACTGGCATTTATTTAAAGCTAAAGCTAATTTAAGTAAATTCTGCTGTGTATGTGTCTGTTACGTCATTTAATTCTCACCATCACTTCAAGAAAAAAGGTTCTACCATTACATCACCCTTATGACAAATGAGAAAACTAAGGCTTTTGAGGCTACAGACACCTTCTCCATGACCCAGAGCTATGGCAGAAGAGCCAGGACTCAGCCTTGGGCCAATATGTCTCCAGAGCTGCTAGTTCAAACATCAACGCCTCTTCCTCTATAGTTATTCCAAATGCAGTCAATTCCTACTCTCCTGGGCTTGAATGCCATCTCCTCTTTCCTCTTCTTTCTCACAAGCACACTAGAAACTCTGCTTAGAGCAGCCTCCTGCAGAAGAATCTAGATGCTGCTCCAGGACAACTGTTAGGGGATCGAGACTCCCAGAACCATGTAATTCCACTGCTACAGGGCAGCCGTCGTTTATGGAGCAGATTTTGTCTGCTCTCCTAAGTCTCAATGCTCTAGGAGTGCAGAGGAATATGCTAGGACAGTTCCCACGGATCCCTTTATCCTCCTTAGTTTATAACAAAAAGGTAAATGTGGAGGAAACTATCAGAATAAATATGGTAGATACTTATTAAATAAATAAAGCACTTTATCTTTTTAATCTTCTAATTCCATCTTGAGGCACTGATGATGGGAAAAAGTGCCTTGCACAAACACTGAAATTATATATATATTTTTTAATAAAGGGCCTCTTCTGAAAAAGCTCAAGGTGGTGGCAGTTAGCTCAATCTAATAGTCCCTGTGTTGCAATATTTAGAGGGAATCATCTAAAACATAAAACAATCCATCAACATAATAGAAAGTAATTAACTTATAAAAAAATAAGGTGACCAAAGGATTAAAAGTATTCATCATACATCAAGGCAAGCAACATAGAACTATTATTGCAACAAGCAATAAACAAAGATCAAGTCACACTGCTTACTGCATGGCAATTTCCCCAATACAAGGCTGGGGAAATGGACGCATAATTACAGCACAAGGAAAGGAACAAAACAGAGCAGGGGAACTGCTTCCTCTTCAATGTTCTTAGTCACTTATGCACTCAACAAACACCTGCTGAACCGCCATGCTTGGATCTGAAGACCAAGTCCAGTGAACCACAGGGCAGACCAGACCCTCACCAAACTCTGAAGGTCTACAGTACAATGCGATCAAAGCCTTAAATCCCAGCAGCCTGGGAGGCTGAGGCCGGAGGATCGTGAGTTCAAAGCCAGCCTCAGCAAAGCAAGACTCTAAGCAACTCAATGAGACCTTGTCTCTAAAATAAAATACAAAATAGGTCTGGGGATGTGGAAGGGAAAAGTACAAGCTGTCATGAGGGCCCAGAAGCAATCACACTAAAGGGGGATGACAAAGGCCTCTTGAGATAGAAAAAATTACCCTTCCATCCACAGAACTTTTGGCCCAAGGAAAAGACACTTACTGTATTTACCTGCCAGACCAACACCCCGAAGTATGAACAGGAGTTCCTCCTGAAACATGAGATTATGGGCGATTTTAATTTTCTGCTTTATATTTTTCTGTATTTTCTATAATGAACATGTATTGCTTTTACAATTAGAAGCAAAATAGTAAATATTATAATACAAAGAAAAAGGGAAAGAAGAAGGACAATAGTATCATTCAAGGCTTCAGAGCTTCAGTTTTGAGAAAACCTGGTTCAATGTTGAAAATGGAGCCTATGTTAAGGCATCAAGCAAACACTCATTAAGGACATACTATGTGGGCAGGGGATGTAGCTCAGTGGAAGGGCACTTGCCTGGCACACACAAAGCCTTGGGTTCAATCCCCAGTACCACCAAAAAAAAAAGAATAAAAATGTTTTTTATGTGCCAGGTGCTTTGACAGGCTACTGGAAATAAGAAGTTGAAACTATAACTCAGATACCTTCCTATGACAGATTAATAATTTCTTAAAGAAAAATTTAAAGTAATAAAATCACAATCAGCTGACAAATTTGAAATTTATCACCACTTTCAAGAGCAGCCCCCAAGCAAGGGAAAGCCCCCAATGCTGGTTTGGTCTAAAAAGAAACATACTTCCTCAGCACAAGTCCAACTCATGAAGACCAACCAGCTACAGAGTTCTGACCCCACCACCTCTCCATAACTTGATGGCTTTGCAAAGGCAGCCACAATCATTCAACATGTCCAAGACCAGCGTTCCCCCTCAGCTTCCTCTTATTCTGTTGTCTGTTCTCAGATAAGGCTTCCATCAGTTACTCTGTCACCCAACCTAGGACCCCTAAATCCTCCTTTTGCCTCACCCTCAATATCCAAATGCTCCTGAAATGACTCTCAAATCTTTCTTCTTCCCATTCTCACCACAACTGCCCCAGTTCAGGCCTCATCATCTCTAAGCCAGACCACTGCAGCAGTCTCTCACGACTATCTCTTTATCTCTAAATCCCTCCTCTCTTCAAACCTTTATCTCCTTATTGCCGACAATGTGATTTTTCTCAAATCACACACCATGCCAGTCAGAAACATCTGACAGCTCCCCAGCTCCCCGGTGCTAGCGTTCTGACTCCTCAGCATGGCAGCCTTCACTATCTGGTCCCAGGATATCACTGCTGAAGTGGATTGACCAACAGTGCAGAGCTCAGGCCTGGGGTCGGCTAGGTCCAGGTGTGAATTCTGGAATCACTTCCTTAGCAGCTAGACCTTAGACTGAACCTCTCCCAATCTCCATTTTCTTGGAAAAGCAAACAAAATGTATATAAAATACCTGGCACACAATCACTGATCAAGAAACATAGTTCTTCTGTCCTTTAATTTAAATGTCTCCTCTTCCAAGAAGGCTGAAGTTCAAGATGATTCCCATTCTTCGCTCTCCTAGCAATTTGATTCGTACAGCCTTACGGTTTTACATTTTTTGTACCTACCCTTACCACATCCTTCCCCAGCCTCATTCAACTGTGGGTTACATGAAGGGAAAAGCTATGCCTCATCCATTTTGTACTTTTCTAGGGCCTAGAACACGGCAGATTTGGGCTTAGTTTGTTGAACTGAAAGAACTCCTCAGATTACCTTTCAAAATGGGCCAATGAACTACCACTTTTCTCCTACCCCAGGTAAACTGGCTGTACCTCTTCTACTTCAGGAATACCTTATATCCCCAGCACCTAAGACAGGGCCTGATATACAGTAATTACTTATACATACGAATGATTAAAATTCACTAACACATTACTTTAAACATACGGAGACACTATCAAGCTATTTTCTCATTGTCAGAAATGTAAGTTGTTAGCAGAGCATGGTGGAACACACCTGTAATCCCAGTGGCTCAGGAGGCTGAGGCAGGAGAATAACAGGTTTGAAGCCAGCCTCAGCAACTTAGATTATAAGCATCCTAGTGAGACCCTGTCTCAAAACAGAAAATAAAACAGTCCGTAGATGTGGCTCAGTGATTAAGCACCCTGGGTTCAATCCCTGGGAAAGGAGGAAGGAAAAGTGGGAGAAAGTGAGGAAAGAAAGAAATGGGAGTTGTTTCCAATATTCCACTATTACAAATAATATTCTCACATTCTATATAATGTCCATATACATACTCCCAGAGATATATTGTTGGGACACAGGATATGAGTGCTTTGTAGTTTGTGATATATGTTGGTTCAGGTGCACTCTTTTGAAAAGTGTCTTTATGTCAATCATGAGAGATCAGTATTATGAACCACAGGTTATCTAATTAATAACTAGCTCACAAAATGTAAAAACATAAAAATTCAAGTAACTTCTAGCACACAGATTATGTACAGAATTGAAATATACAGAAACTGGACATGATGAGTTAAAACATCACATCTATAACAGATCTTTTTCTATTTGATTCCATCAATTAAAATAACATATAATTGCTGCCTAGTATAAAACTAATTTCAAAATTACACACCTGACAGTTTCAAAATAGAGTAAGCAGGAGGGCAAAAATGTTATTCAGTTTGAAATAATTTTGAATTAGGACTGTCCATATTGAGCCCTTGCCTAGCATGTATAAGGCCCTGGTTCAACTTCCAACAAGGGATGGGGACACTATCCATATCAAGTGAGTTAGCTGAATTAATGAATTAAGGCTTTTGGACAAAGATTCAGTTAGCAGTGCTACTTAACACCAAAGTTTGTCAATAATCAACTGAACATCATATCTCAAAAATATTGCTAAGTATTCAATTTCTGTGTTAAGACAAAGAAACAGAGAAAGAATAGACAGCTTGGCTTTTGCAATTAAAGAGACAAAAAAGCAGGCAGCATTATTCCATTAGTCACAACTGTACAAGCAGATCATTATATGTAACTTTAATGTGGAAATAAAATATATAAGTGTATCCAGATAATGTCATGATGCAAATTGACAAAAGGGTTATTTGTAGCCTTCAAAATATAAAACTCTCTTCAAGGAATGACTGCAGTCCTGTTCTATCAGTACCTTCCTCCCAACTTCCTCGAGAAGTACAAAGGCTGTGGCTCAGTGGCACAGCAGTTGCCTCACACATGTGAGAGGCACTGGGTTCAATCCTCAGCACCACACAAAAATATAAATAAACAAAATAAAGATATTGTTTCCATCTATAACTAATTATATATATATATATATATATATTTATTTTTTATTTTTTTTAAGGAAGGGCAAAGGCTATGTATTCTACCCACAGCCTGGCAGTTAATAACACAGTATGCAAACTTGGTATAGGAGTCTCAAATGATCACTTCTTTGACAACATATAATGGACTTTATTTGATCAGAAGTAATGTTTTCAAACAAAATCTGACCTAAGCCAGGCTTACCTGGCAATTAAAAATAAAGAGGGTCTACACAAGGAAGAAAAAACTTACACCCTGGTTTTATGGGCTCAGAAAAAGAATTCATTATTTTTACATTCAAAATGGTAGCAATGAATATGAATAGATTCTGTATGAAATTCTATGACAAATCCATTCAGAGCTATGGAGTTGGCTTTGTGGTTCTATCTTAACCCTCAATAAATCTGGGATACTTAAAGGCTATTAAATTAACATTTCCCTGATCTGGCACCTGTAGTCAACTTAATTTGTCAAAAACATTTCTATAGTTTGTCACTGGACACTATTTTCTGACAAGTTAAGTTTAAAATAAAATTGACAAAATCTCATTAATTTCCTCTGAATCACCAACCTTGGTTCCATTAAGCTTTTATTATCAAGAACGTCAACTGTCACTTTCTTTAACAAGGTCAACTTCCGATCTGAGTACTTCCAGGATCCTTGCCATATTAACAGAAGCTAGAGAAGCAGTACAGTGTGGTTAAGAGCACAAGCTAGAGAGTCAATCAGACCTGAGCTCAGGTCCCCAAAATAACACTTACTGTGTGACCTTGGCCATTTAGTTAAGCTCTCTGAGTCATTATTTCCTCACCTACACAGTGTAGATGGTAGCACTACTTCTTCAAGGGGTTGTAGAGGGGATTTGATAAGACTTTTCTTTTCCCTGTGCCTGGCCTATAGTCAATGCTTAGAAAATGTTGGTTGTCTATGATGCTTTTTTTTTTTCTACTTTTATATTCACAGTTTAAAACAACAACAGTTTTATTGCCATTCATAAGACTTTGAAAACCATAAGGATCATCCACTTTAATGCATTTTCAGCAAATGGCTGCCTTACAATCTCTCCCTTCTCTTCCACTACCCAGAGCCCTGCCACCTTCTGAAGCAAACTCTTTGCCTCGGTTTTGGGGCAAACATCTTGACAGCTAAACATGTTTCTTCCTATTGAGCTGCAATTTCCCTGTGGATTTTACTCACTGATCTTAGTCCCAGCGCTCTGGAAATGTGAACAGATTTATTTCCCATTCCACAGCCCCCTGCTTCACATACCTGGAACTCAGAAAAATTCAGTGCAGAATGGGCCTACTATAGTCTTTCCAGAACACAGCACAGCACAGCAAATACTCCTCCTGTTTGCTTTCCTTAAGCCAATGACTTTTGTAACTTTTCCTTCCATAAAATCTATGGCAAATGTAAATCAATAATCCAGTCCTGGGAACCAAAATTGGAAAGGAGATTTCTGAACTCAGGAAATGTTTTCTCTATTTAAAATAAAATTTTCACATTTTGAGTCTCTTGACACTTTTTTTTTTTTTAAGAGAGAGAATTTTTTTGATTTTTTTTTTTTTTTTTCAGTTTTCGGTGGTCACAACATCTTTGTTTGTATGTGGTGCTGAGGATCGAACCCAGGCCGCACGCATGCCAGGCGAGCGCACTACCGCTTGAGCCACATCCCCAGCCCTCTGACACTTTCTTAAACAATAAAACACCTAGCTCTTTTGGTTTCAACAATTCAAGGTATCAAATGAAGTCTGAGAAATACACTCATATAACTCTTCTGTTTCAAGATATCAACTAAGAAACCAGCATTCATGTTCAAATATAGGTAAGCAGTTTCACAAACCATGAGGAGATATGAAGAGGAAAAAAATAAAAGTCCCTCCATACTATATCAGGGATAACTATCATTTTCTCAATCTTAAATGCAGAAAATTGTTCCTCATACCATCTTTTTACCATCATGGGTTTTAATAAACCAATGATGCCAGGCCCCACACTCTGCAGAATCAATAGGACAGTCTAGATCCTGGCACTGCCAGCTTTGAGCTGTGCAAACACTGGTAAGCCCATAACATCTCTGAAAGTCAATTTCCTCAGCTGTAAATAGAGATAAGACTATCTACTTCAAAAGAATGGCAGGAGGGCTGGGGTTGTGGTTCAACAGTAGAGCACATGCGAGGCCCTGGGTTCAATCCTCAGCACCACGTACATACATACATACATACATAAAATTAAGGTATTGTGTCCGAGTAAAACTAAAAAATAAATATTTAAAAAATATGACAGGTAATATAAAGTAAAACTAAATTATGTTCAAATGTTTTGTGGGGCTTAGGGGTACAGCTCAGTAGTGGACTGCATGCTTTAGTATGCATAAGGCTCTGGGTTCCTCCACAGCACCTTCCCTCCCATGAAAAACAGCTCTATGAGCTTCAAACTACACAACTGCCAGGTATTTCTTGTTATTGTTACTGAAACTATTGCTCAAACTGAGCAAATTTGGGTACAAAATATTCTCAAGCATGAAGCTGAGATGCATAGGCAATAAAGGTCTGTTTGTCTTTGTCTCTTTCCTCTGTCATTGTGAAAGAAGGGCTGTAGTGTTCTCCTTCCATCCAGCCTGAGGAGGGTCACAGCAGGTACCAGAATGTGTTCTCACACAGGTACACTCCAGCCACCTTAAAGCCACTTTGATACCATGAAGTGTCAGTTTTGAATTTTCATGGCCGGTGTGGGATTCTTTAGATCATTAATGTTACACAGCACTTTGCATTTAATTGTACAAACAATGGCTTCCACAATGATGATATCAGGGAAAGGGAATCTGTATGAACTAAGCCCCATCACCTAGAATAAGTTTAGGAACCTCTTCATTATTAAATCATTTATATAATAAAATCAATATGCTTTAAAGTAAAAATAGGTTTTTTTAAAACCATAAGTAAAAGTTACATGTTTTAAACACTATCAATTATGGTAATATAATGAGTCTTTTTAAGATTTAATATCAACTTTTAAAATTAAAACTCGATGGAGAATGCGTACTTGGCTCCATTACTAGATGATGGATCTCTGAAGAGGCTATAGTACAGACTCTGTCACCTCCTACATCATATGAAAACTGTGGTATAACTCTCCAACTACCGCAAGGACAATTCCAGAGATGAAGTATTTTGAGAATGTAAAATTATAAAAATGTTAAAGGAAATAATCCAGATATATATGCCACATTTATTTCACATAAAAATAAAGATATTGTGTCCATCTTTATTATTGAGTCTCAGCTGATTAAACATTATAAATTCTTAAGTGTCAAAAGGCTCCTTAAAATTATAGTTTCCTTAATTTGAATAGTTTTTAAAATTCTATACAGTGGTAACTACATAGCTAAATGTTTTTATCACTTTAAGACTCAATGTTCCTTAATTGTATAATTCAAAAATTTCACTGAATCATTATTTAGGAAGACCTCTTAAAATTAATAAAAACCTCTTAAAATTAATCTTTCATGCACATCCAGCTTATCCAAAGTTAGAATTTAATTAGATGGCCTTGGCATAAATGGGCTTACTACTTTATTTGCTCAATCAGCGTATGTCTTTTCAGTAATTATAATTAATTCAAGTCCCTGATGCACCTCCTAGCAAACAATGTAAAAACATCAGACAAAATGGAAATAAATAGCTTTACATTTCTCCAATTACAACATTCACTTTCATCCTCAAAATGCACATGTGTAAATAACTGAGATAGGTGTTACTCTGTATAGGAAAAGGCGACACAAAGAACCTACAACTCTGGTGACAGAGAAAGATGCTTATCTACAGCAGAAAATACATTTTTTTCACACTATTAAAAACAATACAAATACAAAAGGCCAATTGAGAGTTTTCATTTGACAGAGTTTGCAAATGTATGTTGAAATATAAACAGCAGCAAGTAAAAGAGAAGCTGAATTATTATTTATCAGGAACAATACTTCCTGTTGGAAACGATCACTTTCAATTATACACAAAATTTACAGTTGAGAAACAGTGCAAAAAGTCTAACCATCCGGTCTTCATCCCACATGCCTCCCAGATAGAATCTAGGGAAAAGGAACAAGTGAGAGAACTTTATTTTTAAAACTGAGGGGACAGCAGGATCCACGGGATAATAAAAACTGTCAGTACAGAGTACTTTAAAAAATAAAGTGCTCTCTGCCTGTCACACTACTCAATTAGGTAATCAGCATAGCAACACAAAAATGAAATGAACCGCCACAGAGCTGACAGTCCTGGTGGGCAGTGAGAGCAAGCAGAGAGTACATTCTTCTGCATACACCCTTTACATTCCCACCTCAGTTCTCTCTGCCACCGGCAGGTTGCAGCTGCTGATTGCCTTTTTTTTTTTAATATATTTTTTTAGTTGTAATGGACACAATATCTTTATTTATTTATTTATTTATTTATTTATTTTTATGTGGTGCTGAGAATCAAACCCAGTGCCTCGCTTGTATGAGGCAAGCGCTCTAAGGCTGAGCCCTAGCCCCAGCCCCTGCTGATTGCCATTTATTGGGCACCCCCCAGAGTCCAAGTACTTTTCAGACATTATCTCATTTAATACACCCAGAAGTCTTATGAGGACGGCTTATTCCCTCTTAGAGCTGAGGGATGAGCAGTTCATTAAACAGACTGCTCCAAACCCCTCAGCTGGAGTGGGGAGGTGTGTCAGGACTCAAACCCCAGGTCTATTCACCTGTCTGTTCACTCTCTGGGTGAATCCCTAGCCCCAAAGAACTCCCGGGAAAACCTGAGTATTTAGGAAAGACTACCAAGGTTACTGGTTCATGCTATATCCATGACATCAGAATTGGGGGTCCCGTTTGGTGGGCATGGGCATCCTCTGGTTGAGACCCATGGGAAGATCTGAGCTGCTCCTTTTACAGCCTCGCCTGTCACACTGCGCTTGCAGCTTGGCAGTGATCACTGTTATTAAAGAGGGAGACAGGGTCACCTTCCAGGAGTTACCTCTGGTGGGCAGGCAGGCAGCAGAAACTGTTTCAGATTTCCTTGCTGCTGGGCACATAGAGGAACTCAATAAATACTGTTTTCAGTGATAAAAATACAAGTGAACTCGGCTTCTTAAAATATGGGCAGATCCCTCTGATGAGGTTATCAAAAAGCAGAGGTCAAGTACCGACTCACAGCCACAATCTTTACTATTGAATTAAGAGGCTCCTCAGTAATTGTGAGGTATATCTGTTACTAAATCTGGCTACCCAGGTGGCAGTAGCCAAATGTGCTTTGATAATGACAAAGGAGGAAAACAACAATTCGGTCCTCGGAGAGATGGGCAAGCAGCGTATGGTAGGACATCAACATCAAGCTCCGACATAAGCAAAGGGTCTGATGAGACAAAAGGTCCATCTCAGGTTGCGATTCTCTGCAGAAATGGGCAGCACAAGACCTGCTCTCACAGAAACTGACAAGTCACCAGGGCACCAGGGTCTCCAGGGTGTCTCCTCAGCCCTCTGGCATTATTTTCCTCTTGTTTCTCCTGAGTCTTAGTCAGTTTGATCTCCTCTGAGGTTCTAACTAAACCAGACACAGGGAGAGTCTGGGATTTTATCTTATTAAAATAGATATGGCTAATTTGTCTTTTCAAATTCATTTTAAATTAAATTGGATTTCCTAGGAAGGCTGCTAGGTCAGTTCCCCTGCTGTGAACACAGGACAAAGGTTAATTGCAAGCCCTTCACCAGCTCCACTGCTCTCCTGGGCAGGCTCTGAGAACCTGCCCCAAGAGGTGGGGAAGGCTTGGGTTTATTGGGCAATAATGCTGCCATTAGAGCCATTTACCATTATGCCAGAAAACACTTTATTTTTTTTAACTAAATAACAAGATATGATTGCAATAACAAGA
Organism: Urocitellus parryii; assembly: GCF_045843805.1. NCBI lineage: Eukaryota > Metazoa > Chordata > Mammalia > Rodentia > Sciuridae > Urocitellus > Urocitellus parryii. Next base: position 202,116,311 of record NC_135534.1, read on the forward strand.
AAGAAATGTAATAATGTTACCAACTGATAGTTATAAAACACAAAGCCAAAGAAAACAGCTAACCTATTTGCCTTGCTAAAAGGCCCCTAAGATGCAAAAGTGTATACCTTCCTGGAGCAAACTGTTTTCCAGTTTCAATGTAAAATTCCATTAACATTTGCACTTAATTTATCTCATTTAGACTGTCCATGTTTATGAAAATTTAACCCAGTAATTCCCTGTTATACACAGCAAAACAAAGTATGAATACTTAAATACAATGTAAATAAAACACTTTATCAATTATATTTTTGTATTCTAAATTAGTGACTTCACTTAGCATGTCTGCCTTGCACAGCACCACACTATTTTTCAATTAAAGGTCCAGATGTTTCAAAGGCTCCAGTAGGCAACGGCAGTTATGAGAAATGCTTTATCTGCATTGTAATCATCACCACCACATCAGCTCCAGGCTGCATTAACATACTCATGTTTTATTCCAGCTCCCCTCCTAACAGAGCAGGTAATTATGCAACACAGCAGAGAAACACAAGCCTAAGAGCTGGACAATTTCCTTACAAGCATTCACCTGAGCAACACATTTTCATACACAAACAATTTTCCTGGAAAATATTTTATTATATAGTTAACCTCCTTAACAGGAACACAGGCCATTTCAGCAATTTTTTGTTAATAAAGAGTGAATACAAAGATATATCAAATTTAGCTTCAAATATTATTTAACATATAAGATGGACTGTGAATACATTGCTTGTGTACAATGAAAAGAAACCAAAACTTTGTTAAAAAAAAAAAATCATTTGTTATCACCTAAGCCATTTCTCCTTATTTTTAATACCAGTGTCAACTGTTGAACAAGTCAATTCAATTTTTATTCCTACTATCCAAAAATGACAATTCACCTGAGCTGAGACTGAGCAAGTAGAGCAATTATCCCTGTTCCCATTCGATAGGAAAAAAATACCAGAGCAGAACAAAATGCAATCCTGACAGCTGCAACAAAAATGCTATGGTATTTATTATTTAGTTAATTAAATGACTCTTACAAATAGAAGAGAATAACCTATGTTACAAGAGATACTACTATGCTTGGTAAACATGGTATAATTTGATGGGAAATTATAGTTCCTCATCGTTAAGAGAAATTGTAATAAAATTAACTTAATCATAGAATTTTAATTATTCTATAAAATTATTTATTTTGAAATCCTCCAAGAGGAGGTGTCCTAATGAAGAAGTTATTCAAAAGATAAATGCCTTTACAAATATTAAAACCTCAGACAGGTCAAATACTGGCAGGTTACACTTTAGCGTCTGAAAGCAGACAGCTTCCCATCTTCCTGAAGGAACCTTAGGTGGAACATTTTTAATACATCACCATGTCACTTTTTAATGTGCCCCAATCTATTAACCACATGGCAAACTAACAGGGATTTTTAAAATATGGGCTTTATGGCTTTGTGCTGGTGATTAATTAAATAAATAGCCACCATTTCACAAATCATCCCTCTAATTAGTCTAAAACAGACACTTTGCATTCACTGGTATTACTGCCATCTGAAGCTCACAGAAGGGCAGGAGCAGTGCGGCATGGCCGCATCTCTGCACTTTGGAGCCCATTGTTGTGGGCTCCACGGCTGGCATCCCACCCTGCCACCCAGAGGCTGAGGTGCCATCTTTGCAGGTGCTGCAGTCAGCTGGAATTTGGCTCCAGCTGCTCAGAAAAGATGTTCTCCTTAATTATTCTCCCTCACCCTAAAGGAAACAATGGAACAACAAAGGAATGAAGCGCAACCTCCAGCTGCAAGCAGAAGAGGCTTCACCCCACAGCCCATGGAGTGAACAGGGAAGCTGGTTGATTTAGGAATAACTCAAAGCATGCTATTGTTGTTATCCTGAATTCAGATATTAAGCAATTATCCCCAAATTATATTCTTTAAAAGACTCCATTCAAAGACTGAGATGTTCACTCTTTGAAACTGATAGGAATTCAACTTAACCTGTTTTAGCAGCTTATTTTTACAATATAATTCCTCTGAAAGCAAATTAAACTGAGAAATAATTTTTAGTGCCAGAAAAAAAAATCAAATGGGAATATATCAAGAACCAAATTTCCTCCAGGAAAGACGTCCTAATCTCTTAAACTTCATTAGATATATTCAGAGGAAGGAAGGAAAGATGGACGGACAGAAGGAACGAAAGAAGAAAGGAAGGAGAGAATGCTAGAGAGGGAGGGAGGGAGAAAAGATGAAAGGAAAAGGAAAATGGGAAAACTAAATAGGGACACCACACCACAAATTAAAGGAATATCCTTATTTCCCATCTTTAAGAACATTCCTTAAGAATGAGAGGACAAAATGGCTCAGAGTGGAAAAGACCTGGACCCTGAAGCAAAATAGGCTCTGAGGGTTTTGTGCCTTTAGCTAAGGTATGTAACCCATTTAACCTCAGTTTCCTCCGGTATAAAGGATTCTAGCTCCTATCCTGAAAGTTAAAGGGAACTGAGATTCTGTCCTGGCACATTCCCTGCACACTGTTTTTGCATGCTCAAAAAACAGTGACAGTGAGAAACTGCATCAGTGAAAACTGGGTTGAAGGCAGAGCCTAGTTTCCTTGCCTTCACAGTTTGAAAGAGCCAGAGAGACCACACAGCCCACACTGCAGACGCTATGCTCCAAATATGATACCATTTTTAGAAGCACAAAAGGTCCATGTACACAGAATAGAACATTATGTTTGTGGAGAAGAAATAATCAAGTTTCTGTAATTGTGTAGAACTGGGGGAGGGTGTTACTGAAACTCTTCACAAGGTAAAAAAAACTGGAAAGAAAATGAATGGGCTCTGGACTCAACAGACCTAGGTTTGAATTCCGGCGTCACTACTTACTAGTTATGTAACCTCAGGCAAGTCTGTTGAACTTTCTAAGCCTCAGTTTCCCAGTTCCAAAATGGTGATAACAATAAATTCTTTATAGGTAAGCTAAGAAGAATGATATACCACAGTAGACACACTGCCCTATAATAAACAAATACTTCCTGCTATATTAAGTTGAATCACATAAAACATTGGTGTTCAATCATTTATCACCTACAAAATTGCAATTTTGTAAACTGGGAGAAATTACTAAAAATTTTCAAAAACAGAATGGATACCATTCCTATCAAAGGAAGACAAACAAGATATAAAAGTTGTTTGTAAAAAGTGGCTCTTGATTCCAACAATACAGCAGCTAATATTTATTAAACATTTAGTATAACACTGACACTATCCCATACGTTTTGACATCCATAACATTAGCTTATATAATCTCAAAACAATGAGGTCAATTCAACCTTTCTTCCTATTTCACAAAGAAGCCTGTAGAAATGCAATGACCAGCCCGGGGGCACAGAACAGAACTGGGAAGCTGGAATGCCTGACTCCAGAGTCCTAGTTCTTACCCATTATTGAAAATGCCTCCCCACAATACAAAGCTACTTATTTTGCATTTAGTAAAACTGTTTGGAGCAAATAATTTACAAATCAGCTTTCGGACCTTTCAAAGGAAGGACATGTCAGTGGACTAGTGAGCACCAATAGGAGGTTACTTAAGCAGCAGCATTAGTGACTAGGATGATACCCGAAGCATCTAGGATACCACTTCTCCCATCTCACAGATTATTACCAAAGAAAAACATCAGACAGACTTTGAAGTTTCCAGGAAAAATCCTAAAGTTTTAATCAAACAGCTGCTGTGTTCCCATTACGTTACAGTCAGGCCTTTTCGATGTGTGACAAAGGCAGCAAAGCTTTTTATTTATTTGTTTGTTCTTTTCTCATTTATCTATTTGGGTTTACATCCCTTACTTCTTGAATTCTTTGATGTATACAGTAACAAGTCATCACAGAGAGGGAAATGGCACTGACAGTGGATGCTATTCAAGTTAAGGAAACACCCAAATGCCAGGCTTTCAAGCCAATGTTCTAAAAGCAATCACACTTGCATTTAAGGCTTCTTGGGGCCGCCTCTATGGCACCAAAATCTACCAAAGATAAAGACGATGTTTGTGCTAAGTTGGGAAAGTGGAGACATCAGCACTTCTGCCTGCAGACCATTATTTCTGCTCTCCAGACAGCACCTGATAAAGTGTCTGGAGTGCTGTCTTCTGCGCAGCCACTGCTCTTCCGAAGCCCTGCTCAGGGTTTCCCTGGGGTTTCCTCTGCAACAATTGCAGCAGAGACTGTGAGAGGAGACCAAACGAGCTGCCTTAACCTTCCCGTAAACTGATATTTCCATAGAGGATTAAGACAAACGTTTCAAATAAGTCAATTTCCTTTACTAAAAAACCAAAGTGACAATAGTAGTATCAAGAGAAATACACAGAGACAATGAATAAGACATACTTCTCTTGTCTTTGAGCATACAAAAAATACAGAGCAAAAGGTCAGGAGGAGGTGGGTTATGCAATTCCCTCTTATTTCTGACAGGAGGCCTACAATGCAGCTTCCCTAAAAAGTTACAGAGAATTAGATTGAGGCATATCAAAGGGAAGAGGGAAATGTCTAAAAGCTTCATATTACTTGATATATAATATGCTGATGCTGCAGTATTATGTTTGAATTCTTGTTGATTATAAATTTGTCTAAGAATGCAACTATGTCTTTTTTTTTCTAAAAAGATGCTTCTAGAACTCTGGGGACTTCAAATAATTACTTTCTGAATTGGTGAGAATGAAAACAAACTACCTTCTTAAGTACCCTAAGCAGCAACCTTAGGCCACAGGAAACAGAAGTTCCTTTTGACCCATGCCATACACACACTCAAACAAAGAAAAAAGAAAAAATTTGAAAATTCTGCATTGTTAAGGATCACAAAGGTAATACAGAGAACTTAGATGGAAGGCTAGGTCTGACTGACTCCAAAAGATAACCATCATAACTTGTTATTCTCTCCCAAACTATTTATAAAAGCATTTTAAGGAAAAAGCTCTTGGAAAAGCTGCTTAACTGCATTCTGAATGAACATTTTCATGAACTCAAGAGCCATGGTATATATTGAAGTATGAACTTTTTCTTCCTTCTATGCATATGTTCCTTCCTCAGCATTACAGACAACACACTAAAACCTATTTCACATAGGACTTCTATGCAAGTAGGGCAAAATATGTATCCTAACCAAATCTCAAACTGAAAATTGACAAAATACAAAAACATTTATTTTACCTGATTCAATAGGGTAGCAAGTTTTTAAGGGTTACAAAAGCCCCAAAATTACATAAAAAGGAAAATTCAGAAAGGAAAACTACACAAGTTTTGCCTCAATGATGGTATGTGCCAAACAAGATGATATTAAGCATCAATGATTTCAGTCAGAAAGATACATGGGAGAGCCTATCAATAATACATAATAAAGCTGAGACACACCCCCCACCAAAAAAAATCTGTCGAGTAAATTAGAAGTAAGACCTCCGATCAGGGGCTGGGGATGTGGCTCAAGCGGTAGCGCGCTCGCCTGGCATGCGTGCGGCCCGGGTTCGATTCTCAGCACCACATACCAACAAAGATGTTGTGTCCGCCAAGAACTAAAAAATAAATATTAAAAGACCTCCGATCTGACCTCCGCCAAGAAAAACTACCAATGCCTCGGCACACCAATTGTTTTTTTCACCTGAGACTTCATAAACACAAACCAACCTTCACATGAAATTTCCATCCTCAAGTCATAATATCTGATGGACCAGAAAGACTTAAACCAAGAATTTAAAGTGGTCTTTGGCTATTAATATCCCCAGGTGACAGGCAAAAGCAAAAACAAACCCTCTCAGAAAGAACATTTATGACCAAATAATTCCAACAAAAAAAATGTTCTAAGAAAGAAATTGTTATAAATCACAAAACATAGAAGGAATCATGAAATGGATCCAGAAAGACTAGAGTTAAGAGAATGATCAGAAACAATACAAAATAAATGTTGCTGGGCATGGTTGTTCCATGCCTGTAATCCCAGCAGCTTGGGAGACTGAGGCAAGAGGATCATGAGTTCAAAGCCAGCCTCAGATTCTTAGCGAAGCCCTAGGTAACTTAGCGAGACTCTGTCTCAAAATAAATGTGGTTCAGTGGTTAAGTGCCCCTGGGTTAAATCCACCATACCAAAGAAAAATAAAATAAACACTAAAGAAAAATTTTATCCCAGTGCAATGGCAAACACCTGTCTTCCCAGAGACTCAGGGGGCTGAAACAGGAGGATTGCAAGTTCGAGGCCAGTCTCAGGGACTTAGCAAGATCCTGACTCAAAATTAAAAATTAAAAATAAAAAGGGTACCGGGTGCAGTGGCACACGCCTGTAATCCCAGTGGCTTGGGAGGCTGAGGCAGAGAATCACAACTTCAAAACCAACCTCAGCAAGGGCAAGGTGCTGAGCAACACAGTTCGCTGTATCTAAACAAAATACAAAATAGGACTGGAGTTGTCAAGTGGCCATGAGTTCAATCTTTGGTACTAAAAAACAAACAAACAAAATATAATAAAAAATAAAAATAAAAAGGGTTAGGGTTGTAACTCAGTCGTGGAGCACTGCTGGGTTCAATTCCTTTTTTTGAAAAAACAGACTACCCAAAAGTCTACGGATGTAGGTCAGTTTTACAGCAATTGCCTAGCATGCTTAAGGCCCTGGGTTCCATCCCTAGCACTACAAAAAGAAAGAGACTGAGCATGTGATCCTATATTGTGGTTAAGTAGGTAATAGTCACTAGGGGATATAAACTAAATTATATAGGAGTAAATATAAACTGTGAAATGGCTATGAAAATATATGAATAATTACTGAATAAGTGGTAAATATAAGGGCATTTACTTAACTTTTACTAAGGAAAATATTAAACTTTTCATAACAAAAAGTTAAGAAATTAGTATGAGGTTTTTAGAAAATAAAATCAAACTTGTAAAAATGGAATACGGTAACTAAAATTGGAACTGCAGCATATGGGTTCCATAGCTGGGGAGAGAATCTCTGAATTGAAAGAAAGACTTAAAGAAATTAACCTAGAATGTAACCCAAAGAGACATGGAGATGGAAAATATTAAAGAAAGGTTAAGAGACATGGAAGGCAGACAACAACACATTCTAACAGGTATAACTAAAATTTCAGAAGAGAAAAGAATAAATGGTGCAGAGGCAGTATCTAAAAAGACAGTGGCTGAGAATTTTCTAGAACTGATAAACAATTCAATCTACAGATTCAGAAAGCTCAATGAAGGCCAAAGGGGAAAAACTGGGAAGGAGGGGTGTATATCTGCATCTGGAAACATCATTTAAAAACTGCATATATTTCAGGCAAACGCTAAGCAAATGGAGCAGTTATAACTTATGAGAGGGAGTGATGGGGAACTTCTCTAGAGTCACAAGTGACAAATGGCTCAATCACCAGGAAGAAATAATAATTCTGAATTTGTATGAATGTGAAAACATAACCTCAAAATATACAAAGGAAATATCTGTCAGAACTAACAAAAAAAAAGAGACAATCTATCAACAGTAGAATATTCAAACATACCTTTATCTAATTGATACATAAGATAGACAAAAATGTCAATAAAGAAAACTGTAGCACAATCAACAGTCTTGATCTAAAGGGCATATTTAGAAGACTGTCATCAATGGTAGCAGCAATCTCATTCTTTCCAGGTTCCCAGATATTTATGATAAATAACCTACATCAGTAGGCACAGAATCATGCTCAGCAAATTTCAAATAATTGGAAACATCAAGCCATTTCTCTTACTATAAACAGAAAAACCTCACATTTGGAAATTTAGAAACATTCTTATAATAACTCATATCTCAACAGATAATAAAAATCAGAAAACATTTAGAAGCAAACTACCAAAAATCATGAGATTACAAAAATAAGCTAAAGGAAGAAGGACCTGAAATATCATAACAAGTAAATATTGTAATTATTTCCCACAGGACAGACCATGGCTACACTACAGTCCCATTCAGGAGTGGCTTTAAAAGACAACAGTGATGAAAAATTTTCCCAATAGCCAAAGCTTGGGACAATATATATGTCATCTCCTTTGTGTGGAAGGAGAAGTAGCAAGGGGTTAAAATATGTAGAATGACAAATGAAGACTTGGCCCATTGGTTAGAGGCCTAGAAAGAGGTTTTTAAAAAGGAAAGTCTTAGGGTAAGACATGGATGGATTTAAGAGGATGCGCATGAAGTGTAAAGACCTGTGTAATAATACATGTTGACACCCACCAGAAAGCATTCACCACAGAAAAGGTACTACATGACCAAAGACTGAAAATGTTGTGCCAAATATAGACAGCTATCCTAAGAAAATGGCTTGCATAGAAGATTGATCTTTGGCTGGCACTTGGGAACATGAACCTCAGAAGAGTTCCCACCAGCCTGCTAAGAATAGTTCACTGGCAGGGCACGGTGGTACACCCCTGTAATCCCAGTGGCTCAGGGGGCTAAGGTAGGATGGCAGGTTCAAAGCTAGCCTTAGCAACTTAGTGAAACCCTGTCTCAAAATAAAACAAAAATGATATGACTCAGTGAGTGGAGCCACTGGATTCAGTCTCTGGTACCAAAAAAAAAAAAGAGTGGTTCACTGATCATTGATTTCCTTCTAGGACTTAGGAGTCTTGGTGCATTCTAGAGAGAGGGTACTCATGTAAACAGCTCCAAAAGAAACTCTGGGTCCTAGGTCTCTACTGAGATTCCCTAACAGACAATGCTTCATCCACGTTGACACAACCCTTGCTGGGGGAATTAAGCGTGCCCTATGTGAAATCCCTGGGACAGGACTATAGAAAGGGTGTGCCTGGTTTCCATTAGACTTCATCTCATGTGTCTCTTCCTTTGTTCATTGTGTATTGTATCCTTTCACTGCAATAAATCAGAGACTTCTGTGTAACTATATGCTGAGTCCTGTGAGACTTATCAAATTTGTGAAATAGGGAGTGGTCTTGGGGACTCCCAACACAGATTTCATTTAACTTCAGCTAGTCTCTTCATTGGCCTCTCCTATGCTAGCACATGGGCAAATGAACAGAGTAGCCATGACAGGAATAGAAGCAATATATATGCACCCAAGAGCATTCTTCCACTTACAAGACTAATCTTGCTACTGCCTGCTGTCTGATATCCACCCTACCCCCACATCCAGCAACAGAAACAACACGTTGAACTCTCAATAAAGCATCATCCCTTAAGTAGACCAACCAGCTATTCGGTGTCAAGTTGATGGCACTAAACCCTTCCTCCATGACAAGAGTTTTGGAAGAGATCAACACATATTCAAGTATAGGTTTGCCTTTCCTGCCAGTAATGCCTCAATCAGCACCACTATCTCAGAATGCCTGATCCACCAAGATGGCAATCTACATAATACTGCACCACTTTAAAGAATCCACTTTATAGGAAAGGAGGTGTGGTAGTAGCATATAACCATGAGATCCAGTACTACCCAGAATCTATGAGCCTAACAGTAACAGATTAACCTGATGAAGGTACAGTTAAAGCACTAGGTCAAAATGTCATACTAGCTCAGAAATGGACACCTTGTGCAACAGCAACACCATCTGTAGGATACAAAAAAAATCCAACAACAATTATATGATACTTATTCATGACAGACCAAACCATGATTACAGGAACCGAAAGGAAAAAGCAGGAGTGGCCTCATTCACCATTACTCCCACTGACTCACTTGAAGATTTATGTTCTCTAATGCTACAACTCTGGGCTTCATTGATTAAGGGAACCTGACTCCCAAAGGAAGAATGCTTCCACCAGGAGACACAGCAACAGTCACATTTATGTTAAAACTACAGCTACTGCCCAGGCTCCTTATGCCAAGGGACATCAAAAAGAAGAGAAATCACTATCCTGACAAGAGTGATGTCTTTCATCAATAGAACATAGGGCTCCTGTTACAGAAAGGTGGGAAGGAACATTTAGCCAGTAAATCTGTTGGCCTTGTCTTATTACTCTTACATACAACTTTGATGGTAAATGAAGCAACCACAGCTTGAGAAAGGTAAATAGGGGTTAGGACACTCAAGAAAGAGACTCTGGGTTGTTGCACTAACCAAGGTTGAAGAGACTACAGAAGATTGTTGAAAACAAAGATGTGTATCAGCTGTACCCACAAAACTAGTTGTAGAGGTAGGTACAGGTGACACACTTCTGTTATCCCACCTACCCAGGAGGATTGAAAGTTCAAGGTCAGCCTCAGTAGCTTAGTAATTCCCTGCCTAAAATTTACAAATAAAATGGGCTGGGGGTGGAGCATAGCTCATTCTGCTAATCTTAGCTTAGGCCTCCCCTGAGAAAAAAATCAACCACAGACCAAAAGGTGTGCAAGTCCACTCCAGCAGCACTGCAGGTGGGTTGGCACAGTCACTGGCTATGCTCCCAGTCTCCCCAGAGGAATGGAAGGTATATTTCCCAGCCACTAGAAAGACTCCTTTCCTAGGATTGTGTTGTGTGACAGAGCCACCGTGCCCAAAGTTACACCTCCTCAATGTGGCAAATATCAAAAGATGGGTCAGACACAAGAATACAGAGGCCTGGCTCCCAATTTAGGACAACCCTAAAGGGCCTCTTAAGCTTCACAGTACCCCACAATGTCACTCTCTTGTGACTGCACCACAGTCTAATTTGTTCCTCTACCCAAGCCAGTTTTCCTCTTTTCTTCTCACAGATACTGATCCTGAAAGGACTCCCTAACAAAATTCCTGCATACTGCCTCAATGTTGGTCTGCCTCCCAGGGGGACTATGATAACAACAGTATTACTAACAAGTTCTATAAAACCTTCGAAGAATAGATGATACAAATATTACTCATACTATTCAATATTACTCATATTGTTCAATATACTCATATTATTATTGAAAAAGAACAATTCCTAAATCATTTTATGAGGGTAGCAAAATCTCCATATCCAAACTTGAGAGTATAAGAGAATATTACAGGCCGAATTTACTTATCAACAAAGCTATAAAAATCCTTAAGAAAATATTGGCAAACCAAACCAATAACAAACATAAAATCTAGAATACTGGATGACCAAAGTTGAATTTATCTTAATTGCAAGGCTCGTTTAATGTAAGAAAATAAATTAATAAGTAATCACATTAAGAGATTAAAGAAGAAAATCATATGGTTGTATGCATAAACACAGAAAAGAACTCAGTACATTCAACATTCATTCATGATTTTAAAAGTAATAATTATCATGGCAAACTATGAGCTGAAAAGAGCTTTCTTATCCCATCACAGGACATCTACCCAAATAGCAACCATAATTAATGGAGAAATGTTGAAAGAATTTCCTTTAATATTTGACTAAGACTATTTATTTTCAACATGGTACTGGACGTCTTAGCTTTGTAGAGCAATAAAAAGAAGTACAAGGATTAGGAAAAAACTTTATTTGCAAACCATTGACTATACAGAAAACCTAAAACGAAAAAAAAAAATTTTTAAATAATAGAATTAAAAACAGCTAAAAAGGTGTTGAGATTAAATCAATACAGGAAAATCAACTGAATGTCTATACATCAATAAAAAACAGGAAATTACTGAGTTAAAAGATATTTAGATTAGAATTAAAAAAAACAAGCATATATGAATCAATCAAACAAGACATTAAGACTTCCATGAAATCATAAAATTTTATGAAAGACATTATAGATTACTTAATAAATTGAAAGATATATCATGTTCAAAATGGTAAAGATGTCAATTCTCTCAAATTGATCTACTGATTTAATCTAATTCTAATCAAAATATCAACCATAGAGTTTTTTATAAAAATTGATAAGTGACTGCCAAAATTAAACAGAAGGGCAATAGATTAAGAATATACAAGACACTTGTAAATAAAAAGTAGGTTAAGGAGGCATAATTTATCAGATACTAAAAATTATTTTAAGACTGAAGCAATTAAGATAGTGCGATATTAACCCAGGGAAAAATCAAATAAATCACCAAAACAGAATAAAATTCAAAAACAACAGGGAAATCCAACATATGACTAGTTCCAAAAATCAGAGGGAAAAAGGGGACAGAATAAATAATGCCAAAACAGTAGTTTAATCACACAAAGAAAACTAAAATTGGATCTCCCCCTCATACCACAAATGTAGAAAATATCAATTCAGCATGGGTTAAGTAAGAAAACAATGTAGGAGAATAACTGTACAATCTTGAGGTAGGAAAGGTTTTCTTAATACTTGTGCCTTAAGTAAAAGACCTCAGTGTACAGAACTTTCCTAGTAGGTGTGAGGACCTGGTTCTAACCCTGCTGCAAAAAAATTTAAAAAAAAAAAAAAAGACTGATAAACTTAGTATGTTAAAAATAAGAATTACTAGGGCTTGGGATGTGGCTCAAGCGGTAGTGCGCTCACCTGGCATGCGTGCGGCCCGGGTTCGATCCTCAGCGCCACATACAAAGATGTTGTGTCTGCCGAAAACTAAAAAATAAATATTTAAAAAATCTCTCTCTCTCTCTCTCTCTCTCTCTCTCTCTCTCTCAAAAATAAATAAATAAATAAGAATTACTAGCTGGGCGTGGTGACACACACCTATAATCCCACTGGCTTGGGAGGCTGAGGCAGGAGAATGGCGAGTTCAATGCCATCCTCAGCAAAAGTGTGCTAAGCAACTCAGTGAGACTGTCTCTAAATAAAATACAAAATAGGGCTGGGGGTGTGACTCAGTGGTCGGATGCTCCTGAATTCAATCCCTGGTACCAAAAAATAATAATTAAAAAAAGAAAAAGAAGAAGAATTACTGTTTATTCTGGGGGTTAGGGTTGTGGCTCAGTGGTAGAACACTCACCTAGCATGTGCCTCAGCACCACATATAAATAGATAGACAGATAGACAGAAACAGATAGATAGATAGATGATAGATAGATAGATATGGTAGAGTGCTTGCCTTGCATGCACAAGGCCCTGGGTTCAATCCCCAGCACAAAAAAAAAAAAAAAAGAATAAAGAATAAAGAAACATGAAATGACCAATAAACACACAAAAAGATGTTCTATCTCAAATATAATCCAAGAAATACAAATCAAAATCATTATGCTGGGGCGGGGGTTGTAGCTCAGTGCTAGAGTGTTTGCCTAGTATGTGTGAGGCACTGGGTTCGATCCTAAGCACCACATAGAATGAATGAATGAATGAATGAATAAATAAATAAATAAATAAATAAATAAAGGTATTGTGTCCGCTTACAACTAAAAGATTTTTTTCCCCCTAAAAATCACAATGCTAGGGGTATAGCTCAGTGGTAGAGTGCTTGCTTGAACCCAAAGCCCTGGGTTCAACCCTTAATACCACACACACAAAAAAATAAAATAAAATAATCATGAGATAATCTCATACCACAAGACTAGAAAAGATTAAGTCTGATGGGGTGAGTAGGACATGACACATGTTGGACAGGCATAATGGAAAGCAGAAAACAATTTGGCATTATCAAGTCTGAAGCTGCACATATATCTTTGACCCTATAATTCCACATTTGTAAGTATTGTGACAGTTTTTCAAACCATGGTCCTGAGAGTTAGGAAATCAATTTTCAGCTAACAGTTTTTAAAGTAAATTGATTAGAACAAAAAATATCAAAGTACATTCTTAGCTTAGTAAGAGAATTCTTCCATGAAATTTTTTCCATGTCATATGTCTATATATACATATACACACTTACTTGTGTGTACTGGGTTGGATGCACAATAGGCTTTTGTTTGTTTGGGTACTGGGGATTGAACCCAGGTACACTTTGCCACATCACCAGCCCTTTTTATTTTTTATTTTGAGACAGAATGTTGCTGAGTTCAAGGTGCAGAAATTACAGGCATGCACCACTATGCTCAGTTGTATTTCTTATTGTATGTAATTCATCATCCAAGATGTAAGCCTGTGCCTTGGAGTAATTCTTACACATGTAAAATGTTTACCAACATTATATGTAATAGCAATAACTGGCAACAATCCAAGTGTCCATCAACAATGGAACAGATAAATACGCTGCAGTATACACATACAATGGAGTCTCTTCCTTTTTTTATATATTTATTTTTTAGTTGTAGTTGGACACAATACTTTTTTTTATTTTTATTTATTTTTATGTGGTGCTGAGGATCGAACTCACAGACTCACATGTGCTAGGCGCCCACTCTCCTGCTGAGCCACAATCCCAGCCCAAGGAGTCTCTTCCTTAATGAAAATGAATTAATTACAACCACAGTCATCAACATAATGCTGGAACATAATGCTGTCAGAAAAAATGTACAGAAAAACACTCAAAACATAATTCTCTTTAGGAAAAGGTCAAAAAGAAATTTTGGGGGGAGATAAATTATCAGGCATATAATTATAAGCAGTAAAGGAATTAAAGACTTCTGTCAGTGGGAGAAGAACAAGGAGGATAGAGAGGAGCCTTCAAAAGTAAAAGTAATGCCCATCTTCCTAAAATGGGTGATGAGTACATAAGTAACTATTGTACAACTATACACCTTGCATGTGTGTGAGTGTGTGTGTGTGTGTACATGTACATGTGTATATATTTCCTGGGGATTGAACGCTGGGGGCTCTCTGCCACTGAACTATATCCCAGCCCTTTTTAATTTGAGATAGGTCGAACTAAGTTGCCCAGGATGGCCCTTAACTTGCAATCCTTCTACCTCAGTCACCCAAGTACAAGTTTAGTTGTGCCACAGTACCTGGCTCCTTGTATCTATTTTTTTTAAATTTCTGTATCTACTCAATATTTAATTTTTTTATTTAAAACAAAAATATTTACAAGTAAACTCATTTTTGTTCCTCATCGATGAGCAAAAAGTCTCACAACCTTTCCCCCTTCTGTGGAAAATGAAAGTACCCTGTTCTTCCTAAGTGACCAATAATTTCCTTTAAGGACTTAGGGAAGGAGGATTCCATAAAGTACTATGAACACCTGCAAGCATTTTTCCTCCTTTCTCTCTTCCTTTAATTCTTCAAGTTCCCTCTAGTTTACAAATCAAAAACACCATCTTAAGGCAAAAGGCTGGCTACTAAATGCAAATCATGAGACTACTGTGAGTCAAGGTAAATAAAGTTTGGCATGAAAAGAAAAATCCAAAACTACTATCAAGTTTAACTGACATTCTGGAAAACCTTAAGCTGATCTCAGTTGCTAATTCAAAATTGGTCTTTGTTTAATACAATGATAAGAGTATTGCTGATAGAATTCAAAGATATAATATTATGGCACATTTGTCAAGCATGATTTTTTTCTCAAAGTGAAAGAAAGAACACCCAGTGATTAGACAAAAAAATGTCACTCAAAATATATACTTTGTGATATTTTTCAAAAATAGGAAAGGCAACAGCAAACATTTACTATAGATTTTCATAAGCACTGCAGCAAAGGGTCACTTAGAAGAAATCAAAAACATCTTCACCTATGTCCTCCTTATTTATACCCATTAAAAATTTGTTTTAATATTCTTCATTTCGTATAAACACTGGCTAGCTACATTTCTGAGATGTTTACATGTTGTAATTTAAAGAGAATAAACATTTACTTAATGTCAACTTTTAGTTCAATGCCATATACCATGGGAATAACAAAACAACTAACAGTAAAGCTAGACAAGAAAAAGCAGGCAGAGGCACAAAATTGGAAAAGGCAAAACCAGGCACTATTTTATGCTATATGTTATTGCATGTTAATAACATTCTTGTACACAATATATGGAAATCCTAAAAGAACAAACGAAACACTACTACAAAAAGAGAATGTGGTCATACAAAAGAATATAAAATAAATACACCAAAATCACAGCTTCATATAGAATTAGAAACACAACAGAAAATAAGACCCTATTTACAGTAGCAACAACTATAAATACCTAGAAATAAACTTAACTATACAAGGCATTTGAAAAACCTTTTGCACACTAATTCAAAATCCAGAAGCTAGGGGATGGGGTTGTGGCTCAGTGGTAGAGTACTTGCCTAGCAATATGTGGGGCACTGGGTTTGATCCTCAGCAACACGCAAAAATAAATAATTTTTTTTAAAAATCCAGAAGTTATAAAGAAAAAATTATAAATTTCACTACATTATAAAAAGAGTGCATAGTCAAAAATAAATTCATGAACAAAGCCAAGATACACAATAAAATTGACTAAGCTCCCCTAACATGTAAAGGAACTCCTAGAAAATAAGAAAAAGATCAAGAATCCTACACACCTGGGTAGTTCACAAAACTGTCAAATGAAATGGCAGCCAACCTCACAAGAGAAATGCTAATTAAAATTACACAATCAACCATTAGTAAAGACTTAACAGGAAGTTGTTAAGACTTTGGTAATATTTTAACTGAAATACAAATGTTGCTTCTCATAATAAAAATTGAGAAAAAAGATTTCATAAAGTAAAAAAAAATTACAGATTCATTGTTCACCTATAGGATTGGCCAATATCCAAACATTTGATAAATTCTGGGGCAAAGCTGAAAAAAAGGCACTCTCACATGTTACTGGTGGAAATACAACCGGCACAATCCCTATGGAGGACAATTTGTCAATACTTAGAAAAACTATAAATGCAAATTCCCTTTGACCCAGCAATTCTGTTTCCTATAATTACATTTATAATTGTACATGTGCAAAAGACCTTATGTCCAAAGTTATTCACTTCAACACTGTGAGGCAAAAGTTTAGAAACAACTCAAGCCTCAATCAATAAGGCCCTGGTTAAACAAATTATAATACTTCCATACAATGGAATACCACATGGCTACATGAAGGAATGAGAAATTTCCTGGGCATTAAGAGAGACAGATTTAGAAGTTAAGTAAAAAAAAAAACAAGTTCTGGAACAGTATTAAAAGTATGCTACATTAGGCAGCAGGTGTGACTCAATGGAATACCATGTGCATATTATTAGCATGCACAAGACCCTAAGTGTGATCATAACACCACACTTACCAAAAAAGTATACTACATTTTGTATAAAAGCAGAGGAAATTAAGAATATATATTCATATTTCCTATGTACATGCTAAAAGATAGACAAACTAGTGAAATGGGTATGAGTAGAGACTAGATGAATGAGGAACAGGAGAAAGCAAAAGATTTTCACTGCTTAATATCTGTTTTTGTTTTTGTGTGTGTGGGTGTTGTTTATTTATTTATTTATTTATTTTTTTATCTTTTATTTGTGGTCCTGGGGATTGAACTTAGAAGTGTTCTACCACTCAGTTACATCTCAAGTCTGTTCTATTTTTTATTTTAAGATAGGATGTTGCTAAATTGCTCAGGCTGGCCTGAATTGCAATCCACCTGCCTCAGCCTCCCTAGTAACTGGGATTACTGGTGTGCATCGACATGCCTGCCTTCTTTTTTATCTTTGAACAATAAAAATGCATTACCTATTTAAAATATGGAACCAAACATAAGAGTAACAACAACAGCACTATAGTTTACCAAGTGTTCACTTCAAGGTGAGCAAGTATTACCTCATTTAATCCTCATTAACACATCAGAGTAAGTAATGTTATTAATATTAATGGAGAGAGAAATGAGATCTAGTGAACCAGTGAAATTACCGGTTGTTGTGAGAATTAAGTGAGACATTATATAAAACAGCACAATGCCTGACAGACAGTAAATCTTTAATGCTTTATTATTCCAGGACAATATCTATTTTCAAGGATGTTCCAATTAATTGACTCAATAAAAAAAAAGTTTAGCAAAGATGCTTTAATTGAAATTTTTATACACGTAGGTTAAATAGGCTTTCTAATTAACTGACTGCTACTTTAGATATACTACATCCTCACTATACAAATTACAAGGTCATTAAAACAGTTACTCATATCTCACAACTATACACGCATCTTTAAGGCCACTATTTAAACAGTCTGAATACACCTGATGAGAAAGGACATTGATTGAAACATTTAAGAGTATGAGCACTGTTTATTTTTTAAAAGGAGGAAGAGTGTACTAAAATGAAAGATTAAGAACTATTGTAACTCATAGACAGGAAGACACTTCAATCCTAATTAGAATGTTACACTTGGAGCCAGGGTTGTGGCTCAGTGGTAGAGCACTTTACCAGCATGCGTGGGGCACTGGGTTCAATCCCCAGCACCACATGAAAATAAACAAATAAAATAAAGGTATTGTGTCCATCTACAACTAAAAAAATATTTAAAAAAGAATGTTATACTCCATGTATGTATGTCAAAATACAATCTACTGTCATGTATAGCTAAAAAAAACAAATTTTTTTATTTTATTTAAATATCTTTATTTTGTTTATTTTTACGTGGTGCTGAGAATCAAACTCAGGGCCTCGCACATGCTAGATGAGCACTCCACCACGGAGCCACAACCCCAGCCCCTAAAAAGATCAAATTTTAAAAATTTTTAATTGGAAAAAAAAAAAGAGGACACTCCATACTGTGAAACTGCACATGTTAACCCATAGCAAGATGCTACTTTGGAAAAGTTTCAAAAGATACATCAACTTTCCCCTTCCAAGAAACAAACTATAATGCCTAGAACTTATTTTAATATTTGATACTGATAAAAAGAGGACAAATTGGGAAAAACAAAAACTACAAAGAAGCAGATGATTCTTCACAATCCTACCAAGGCCATGAGGTTCGAGACCATACTGAACACAGGGTAGAGGCTCGCAAAATATTCTAATTGTAGTTTTAAGCTTTTATCTTTGTTGTGTCTGAAAAATATGATACACTTGGATCGTGTAAGCACATACTAATAAAATACACATGTACACAAGTAAGAACTACTGGGGTCTCCTTTAAGTTTGGAATGAAGTAAAATGTAAGCAAGTTCTTATTGTTAAGAACTGAAAGTTTAGGTTTGATGTTTTAGGAGAATGCACAACATTTAGTCACTGTATGGTAAAGAAACTATTTCTTCTTTTCCCAGGTTTCCTAAATTCAGCCATAAAATAGGACCTTCTGCCCTTTTAGAAATACTGGGAACAGTAGACCTCACCCTTCTCTGTGCCAAGAAGACGGATTTACCTGGCATGGCCTCACCTGTTACAGGCTTTCTCTGAAAGCAGCTCAGCAACTGCTTCTGTGTGTTCAGCATGTGGGGTCAGGACTCTAACCAGCCTTCTAGAAGCAGGTCTGGGGGTCCAGCTCTCTGATCCCATTACTGGTATGGAGAGGGTACAACATTAATTCTAGTAACCTGGTCTCCTCTGCAGATGCAATCCTTCTCTGGGTGAGTCATGTCAATGTCTAGACCTGCACTATCCAATACAATCTAATAGCCACAAGCCACAACTGGCTATTTAAATTTAAATCACTCTAAATAAAATTTAAAAATCAGTTCCACAGTCATATTAGTCACATTTCAAGTATTTAACAGTCACATGTGGCTAGTGGTTGCCACGTTGGACAGTGCAGATATAATACAGTCCCATCATCTGAGAAAGCTCTACTGGACTCTGCTAGATTAGATTCAGTGGGGAAAGTATTAAGAAAACCTGAATAGGGCTCCAGATCTTAACCTGATTTACCAGTAATAAAGTGGACATGTTTAATTCCATTTTCCTGATTTCTCTGTCTAATGCTTAAGCTCCTAAAGTCAGATCAGGGACAGGTATGATTGATGTTCACCTATGAATTCCTAACAATAACTAGGACATATAGAACATTTATGATGTGTCGGTCACTATGCGAGTGCTTTATTTTAATTATGTATTCAAATCCTCAATACAAGTTTATGAAGAATATAATATCTATCATCCTATCCCTTTTACAGATTTAAATAAACCAAGGTTTAGAGAAATTAAATGATTTGCTCACATAGTTTGTAAGTGGTGGAGTAAGATTTCAATTTAGAAAACCAGAAAGGAAACAAAAACGGCAGGGGCAACTCATACATAACCACCCAAGTAGGGCTTATTCCACTGAAGCCTCCCAGGAAATTTTCATCATTATAGAAACACAGAAAATAGAATAGGAACAGAAACTAATGCAGTGTTTCATGACCATCTTTAATCTATGACCCCTGCTGATGACTATAAAAACTTCACACTCCCCTGAAAATCATGTGTGCCCTACCACTGCCATTAAACGCCTTCTGTCTTCTGCTTATTCCCACTGCCAAATTTTTATGAGGCTTTACTTTTTGAAAGTTTTTATGTAAGAATTAATCTTTCATTTCCTAAGGATAGAATACTGAACATGCTTTTGCAAAATACATTCATTCCCCCCTCAAATATACACATCATAAAAACTGACGAACCTATTAATCTTCCCAATTTCAGGCATGGGAACAGTAAGGCCAGAAGAAATGCCTTGCCTGCACTGAAGGTCAAAACTGCTTGGGACCAGGACACGTGGGTAAGGCTCAGCTAGCTTGTTTTACTTCACCTGACTTGTGAATGGGAAAATGCCTTACCTCTTACACCAAATAAAAGGTCTGAGGTTTTATCCTATTTGATTTGAGGTAGATCTTGTGGAAATTGTGGCATGGAACACTTGGATAAGAATTCCCTATGCGGTTTTCATACACTGTCAGAGTGGGGAGGAACCCTGGAACTAACCCACCTCTTAATCTTAAAATCCAGGAGACAGTTCATCAAGTTACAGTGAAGCCCAGGCACCCTGCCTTTCTTTCTTTGCAGTCTGTATGACAAAGACAGCCTCTTCAGTCATTTAGTTTTACTGAGTGACTAATGGGTGCCAGCATCTATTGCAGCTGCTGAAGTTATAAAGACAGACTGGACACCATCCCTGTTCACACAGATCTTACATTCTCAACAGACCCAAAGATACATAAAATATAGTCACAATGGAATGCAGTAAGTACTGCTTGGAGTAAACTTGCAGGAGTCAGAAGCAGTCATGTGTGAGCTGAACATTAAAAGACAAAATAGGAATTCAGTGACAAAAGAAGATATTCTAGGGACTAGGGATGCGGCTTAATGGTAAAGTGCTCACCTAGCATGTCTGAAACCCTGGGTTTGATCTCTAGCACTGCAAAGAAGAAAAAGAGAAGAAAGAGGAGCAAGAAGGTAATGACAACAACATTCTAGGCAGAAAGAACCATAAGTGCAAAGCACAGGGACCATGATGTAACACAATATGATGTCATAGAAGACAGGGCAGGTGATGAGGTAGGGAAAAAGGTATTTTAAATAAAATGTTTCACTATGCAGATCACCAATAAAGGTTATAAAATATGAAGGATAAGATTCTGTACATTATATTTACACCTGTGAACTGTACTCTCATTTTAAGTCACTTAAGACAAAAATGTGTCTCTTAAATGGTGCTGGGAAAACTGTATACATGCAAAAGAATGGAGTTGGACTCTTATCTTATATAATATACAAAAATTAACTCAAGGGCTCAGGCTGTAGCTCAGTGGTAGAGCACGTGCCTAACATGGGTGAGGCACTGGGTTTGATCCTCAGCACCACATAAAAAAAATAAATAAAGGCAAGCTATACGTCTATAAAATTTTTTAAATTAATTCAAGATGGATTAAAGACCTAAATGTAAGACCCGAAACTATAAAACCCCTACAAGAAAATACAGGGGGACACCTTCATGCCATTGGTTGTGCTAATGATTTTTTGAATATGATACTAAAAACACAGATAGCAAAAGCAAAAATAGAAAAATGGGACTGTCAAACTTAAAAACTTGTATGCAGCAAAGGGAAAAATCAACAGATTAAGAAGAAAGTACATGTGATGGAAGAAAATATTTGCAAACTCCGCATCAGATTAAGAATGTTAATACCTACAATGTCTATACACTCCTACAACTCAAAAACAGCATCAACAGAAAACCCCAAGCAATTCAATTTAAAAAAAGGCAAAGGAGCGCTTGCCTAGCATGCAGGAGGCACTGAGTTGGATTCCTGGCACATTGAAAAAATAAATAAGCAAAATAAAAGTATTGTGTCCATCTACAACTAATTTTTTTTTAATTAGCAAAGGAATTATTAGACATCTCTCTAAACAAAGAGAGACCAAAAAGATAATAAGCCATATGAAAAGTTGTCAGTAGTATTAGGGAAATGCAAATCAAAACCACAATAAGGTATCACCTCACAACTATTAGGATGGTTCAATAGCAAAAAGAAAAGAAAACAAAAAACACCAGAAAACAGTAATTGTTGACAAGGATATGGAGAAATAAAACCCTTGTATACTCTCTGGGAGGAATGTAAAATGGTGCAGTTGCTATGAAAAGCAATGCAGAAATTCCTCTAAAAGTTAAGAACTGAATTACAATACAATCTTGCAGCCCCACTGTAGGTTTTTGTTGTTGGCTGGTTTATTTTGAAGTGTGGGGACTGAGCCCAGGGCCTTAGGCTCATTAGGTAACTGTTCTACCACTGAGCCACTGACCCCGCCCAAGTTCTAGATGTTTTTTAATCTCAAAAAGAGATTTGCAGGGGCTAGGGATGTGGCTCAAGCGGTAGCGCGCTCGCCTGGCATGCGTGCGGCCGGGGTTCGATCCTCAGCACCACATACAAACAAAGATGTTGTGTCTGCCGAAAACTAAAAAATAAATATTAAAAAAAATTCTCTCTAAAAAAAAAAAAAAGAGATTTGCACATCCATGTATACTGTAGCATTATTCACAATAATTATTCCACAAGAGTGGGAAACGACCTAAATGTTCACCAACAGATCAATGGATAGACAGTGTATGTGGGTAGGTGTGGGGGGGTTATATGTATATATTTGTGTGTATATAAACATATATACAC
This sequence comes from Urocitellus parryii, assembly GCF_045843805.1. Lineage (NCBI taxonomy): Eukaryota > Metazoa > Chordata > Mammalia > Rodentia > Sciuridae > Urocitellus > Urocitellus parryii. The sequence continues at coordinate 202,139,086 of NC_135534.1, forward strand.
ACATGTAATCATACACATATGAGTACATATTCATACACACATACATAAATACATATACACACAATGAAACATTACTCAGTCTTAAAAAAGAAGGAAATTTTGTCATATGCTACATATATGAATTTTCAGGGCATTATGCAAAAAAGTAAAACATGCTGGTCACAAAAAGACAAACACCGCATTATTTTACTTACATGAGATACCTAAAACCAACACTTAGAAAGTAGACTAGTAGTTGCCAGGGGCTTAGGGAAGGTAGAAAACTGAAGCAGTTGTTCAATGGATATAGAGCCTGTTTTGCAAGACTAAAAAGCTATAGAGACTTAACGGCACAACAATGTGTATATAATTTAACCCTGCTGTATTGTACACTTAAATTAGTTAAAAGGGTAAATTTAATGCGTATTTTTACAATTAAAAAAAAAACTTGGACAAGAAAAGAGAGTGACAAGAATATGGAACTGTAGGCATGGTTCACCCCCAAACATCTATATTAGTAAGAGGTAGATAGAGCAATGTATAATGTAAAAGTCACTTTTAGCTGTCTTTAGAGTACAATAAATGTGACTTTTATAGCATATTTAATTTATAAACATATTGAAGGGACATGAATATCAAAATTAATCTGCAGGCTGAGCTCACAAACTCTCTGTGTAGGAAGAAGGACCAAAGACTGCTGAAAGGCAGGGGGCATTAAGCCCAAGGCGAATAAGGCATTAGATCCCCTGATGGTAGAAACTGGTCAGTGTCAGGTATCAGTGACACCTAATAATCTCTGAGGCATTCAAGGGTTCAAGAACTCTGATTCTGCAATAACTGGCTAGATTCCTCCAGATCTGTGCCAGGTGCTTTGTACTACACTCTCTCTGACCTTCAAAAACTATGTAGTTTAAACCAGGCACAGTGGGGCTTACCTGTAATCCCAGCAGCTGGGGAGGCTGAGGCAGGAGATCACAAATTTAAGGCTAGCCTCAGCAACTTAGCAAGATACTGTGTCAAAAATTTAAAAACTAAATAACCAAAAGGGTTGGGAATGCTCAGTGGTAGAGAATCCTTGAGTTTAATTCACCTTACCACCAAAAAAAAAAAAAAAAAAAGTAGTTTATTATTTTATAGATAAAGCTAGGCTACCCTGGCCCAGAAAAAGAAAATTTCTGTCCAAAGTAATACATCAGCCCTGGTATTTCAATGTGAACCTAGGGAATCAGGGCTCGTCTGTTTTACTACTCTACCTCCAGACACAGCCAACACTGAACACTTGCCATGGAAAGATGACTAATATTCCCTTTGTTGTGCCCAGCCTGGCAGAGCCACACAAAGCCTCTTCTACCTGAGAACCCTTCTACTATCCTCAGGCAATACTCAAGATATTTCTAAGTCTTCTCTTCTCTGGACCAATTTTACAAACTTCAAATCACACACTCTGCCTGGTTCCAAGTTCCCACCAGCTCCCAGTGGTCCTTGTCTGAACAGAAGCTATTCACAGTTGTAAGCACCTATTTTACAAGAAGTCCCTACCCCTTGCCCCAGATTCTCTGCTCTTACTAACCATAGTGATTTTTTTTCCAGATCTTCGAATAACAATTCCTTGTTTCAAATAAGATTCTCAGGAACAAGTCAAAACCCTTCCTGTTAAGTCTCATCACTTGCCTTTCACCCTCATCCTGTATTCCAGGTGCACACAACCACCTTCATTACCCAGAATGCACCAGAATCTCTCTCTTTTCCTTCATAGTTTTTCATCAGTATTTCCCCTCCCTTGCTGGATGCCCCTTCCCTGACTAACCCTCTCCCATCCTTCAAGGCCTGGTTTAGAATTCATCTAAGGTGTCTCCCTGATGCTCTCTCATCCCTACTCCAGGCCAGTGCTGCTCCTCGAAGGAGCTCAGCCTATTAACTTTCCCTCCCATAACATTTATTATACTGTATTATAATCATCTTGATCTTCTCCAAGATTACACATATCACTAGACTAGGGACTACGTCTAGCTCATTCACCAGGGTATCCTCAGTATTTAGTCAAGTCTATGGCATATACAGGCACTCAAAAAGTATCTGAGAAATGAAATTGAATGAGTTTTTCTTTGAACCATCTGACCCTGATGAATCATGCTGAGCATATATCAATCATAACCCCAAACCTTTTATGTACTACTTGATTAAACCTCATCTTCCCCTTCCCTTTTCTCTACCTCTACCACATGCACAAATGATTGCTTTTTTTTTCCTTAATGACATAAGTGCAAGTATCATTCCAGCTTGTCAACACTACTTCAGGCCCTGACTTTGCACATGCCTGCTATTCTTCCCAGATATCTGCCTTCCATAAATGTGATCAGCCTGACATCAATGTTCTCATTCAGTCCTGGACAGCAATGAACACACAAGAGCCCTACAGTTTACCACAACAGATAGCTCTCCAGTTTGACATGAATCCATTAATCACTGTTCTGTGCCTAGTCAGTCTGCCAGGTGAAGTCCACCTAACCACAGGATCACTGGCTAACGTTTCTCAAGCTTGTCTACAAGAATACTGTGCAAGACTCTGTTAATGAGTTAGATGCTTTACTGATATTCAGAACACCATGACCAAAGTACTCTAGCTAATCACCACATCCAAGAAAAGAAATGAGGTTATTCTGTGCTGCCAGGTTGAGTCAACCCATGGTGGCTCCTGGTGATCATTACTTCCCTTTTTCAAGACTACAAGTCCTTTAGCTGCTTAAGTGAACATTTATAAATGCAAAACTGCTTTTTCCCAAAAGTGAAAAGAGAAGTCTAACTAAATGTGAATAAGAAAGACAGCAAAGCTGAATGAAAATAACAGAAACAATAAGTCAGAAGGCTGGCTCCAGTATAATCTGGGACAAGCAGGAACCAATAAAAACCAAGTTCTTCACTGGGCTCCCTTCTTGATAAGAAAGGTCAACCACAACTGGGCTTCTGCCTGAATTCTCATTTTAAATATAATAAAACACACACACTAGATTAAGCAGAGCCAGAAAGTAATCCTTATGTAAAAGACAGATGTCAGAATGGCCAATCTAGTTTCTCCAAAGCAACTTCTGATGACAAATCCACACTAAGATTATATGTAATGGGCAATTTTGTTGCAAAGGACTATTGTGCAACATTTTCCCATTTCTCTTCCAGAAAAATGCAGAGGTAATTATGTACTCATAGCCAGTGTAGCAAATCAGTTAAATTAAACCTGTATTTCATCTAACTCATATAGGATATGAATAACATAACTAACTTTTCTAATTTCATACTCTAGTACTCCCAAGTAAATAAAAGAGGAAAAAAAGTAAAGTTTCCCCCTACAAATAGAATCTGTCACTTCCTAGGATGTGCACTTTTCAGCTCATGCATCCTAAATGCATGTGGAGATATTATATGCACTTTCTATTTAGCAATTTAATTATATCTTTGCATTCAAAGAGTGGCAATGGTTTGCAGTAATAATCAGGTGAAAGCATTCTAACATTAATATGCTGGAATCCGATGTGTTAATTTGATGCAACTTTGCCTTGACAATATGTGATTAATTTGTTCTCAGGCTAGCCCTGCTCCCAGCTCTGACAGTTTAAAATGCTGGGTTTCTTTATCCATATCGCTATTTGACACGCCTTAGCCCACTGCTTTGCTAAGACCACTGTTAATTTGTAATGAACTTGCTTTTCAGGGGGGCTCCTTCATTTTTAATTCTGTCAGTGTCACCTCCTTGAGGAAAATTACAAGTTTCTGTAGGTGTGATTACTGCCAAGTGCTGCTGATAAGAGGTTTGAGAAAACAGGGCTTTATAAAGAAGTCTGTATTTAATCTGCTGAAACAGATTTATTGCCTCCAGACAGATAAATATAATACAAAGTTCTCTTATTTAAAAGTCATCCCCAAGTTCTCCCTTACCACCACGTCCTCCTCTAAACAAAAACACAGTTGCATTTCCAGGACTCAATAATGAGTCACTCAGGGAAAAAAAGGTGACTATGTAATAAATTTAGCAACAATGGCAATTCTTGTCATCAAATTAGACTTGTAGGAGAGCCTTAGAAAACATATAAATACACTTTTCACAGGGTGGGGAAGAGGGAAAAAATCCCACTGAAACAATTATGGTTTCAACCTCTTTTCTAACTAATATCACACAGCTCCATCTACCTACTTCCTTTGGGCAAATTGAGCACAGCTGAAGTTAGCCATGGTCTAAATTTCTCCTTGGAATATAATCCTGACATTGCCTGATGAAGGGAGATAGAAAGTCAAAGTTTTAAAAGATAATACTTAATATAATAATGCAATAGAGTAACAGCCTATAGAGCTCTCACAGGACCTGTTTACTTAACCTTCAAAATGACCACCAGCAAGTGGGTTTTACCCTCTCGTTTTTCCAGGTGAGGAAACTGAGCCTTGCAACAAAGTCACTGGAAATATTTAATAACAAGTAGAGGAGAGCTTGGACTGCTGAACCTCTGCTTTTTCCATCACTCTCCACCGGATAGAACTGTCATCCTCTCTCTAATCGGTTCACAGGTAGAGCTAAGTGAACACTGAACTCATTCTCCTTGCCCTAATGCTTACTTGGTTTCCATTTACTCAGTGGCACACCATTCTCCAGCAATGCCAGCCTCCCCACCATGAAGCCTACTGTTGCCACAAAGTCAGGTCGTCATCAAGTTTAGCAATTCTACCCTCAGGTTTACCAGATGCTCTTAACTGTCTATTTATTTACACCAGTAGCCAGAAACGTAGAATGGCCCCACTCACCTCTAACATCATTAATGGCACAAGCCCCTTCTCAGCTCCTAGATACACCACTGAGTTCCTCTTATTTCCAGACCACTTTTGCCTCTTTGTTCCCCAGATGCTACTCAATGAAAGTCAAGTCTCCCCTACGTGCTAGACTGCAATGGCTATTACATGCTCTGCACCAAGGTCACCACTCTACTGTTTGATGAGATACCGCTACCTTTGCCTTCCCCCAGGACCCTTCATGAAGCAGACCCTGCTTACAAGAGAGTCATGTAAACCACAGAATACTTGCTCTATAGAATGTAATCTAATCACTATTCACATACGTAATAACAAGAAATTCCAAAGTATAAAAGAAGAATTCAAAATTATACCTACACTATAACTAAATTATGCTAAATGACACAAAGATGATTTAGCTCTATCATTCAAAAAGAGATACATCATGGCTAGGGATGTAGTTCAGTTAGTAGAGTGCTTGCCTTGCACACATAAGGCCCTGGTTCAATTCTCAGCACCACCACCCCTCAAAAAAGAGAGAGACATATCAAATTTTATTTCAAGTCTTTTTTTTGGGGGGCGGGGTGGAATCCCAGGGATGGAACTCAGGGACAATGGATCACTGAGCTGCATCCCCGGTCCTATTTTATATTTTATTTAGAGACAGGGTCTCACGAGTTGCTTAGTGCCTCGCTAAATTGCTGAGGCTGGCTTCGTGATCCTCCTGCTTCAACCTCCCTAGCCACTGGGATTACAGGCGTACACCATGGCTCCTGGCTTAAGTCGAGTTTTTAATATGAAATGTTCATTAGTAGGTACACAATATGATTTGTGTACCTACTAACCTGCAATTCCTTCAGAGCATAATAGTAGTTTATTCATGTCTGTATCCACAGGCCCTAGAATGTAAAGGCCCAACAATTCAAATTGTGAGGTGGCCTGTCTATCCATATAAACATGCCGCACCCCACCCAGCAGTTCGGCTCAGCTGGGCAGGTCTGATCTCCTGCATCAGCTGTGGCTGGTGTGGCAAGAACAGCTGCTGCTCTGAGTTACCTTCTCCTGAAGGACACATGGCTCCAGCAGAGACCACATTCCCTATTCCCAAGTCTTCCTCTTCCACCAATTTGTGTCATAGGAACCCTAGGGAACTGCTACTAAACAACAGGAAAAAGGAAAACCGCTCTCTGATGAGCACAACTCTGGGTCAGCAAAGGCAGAAATTATCTCTCCAGTGTCACACCTAAAACAGGCGGAAGTTATCTTGAAAGGAGCATACAGAAGAAAACAAAAATTAAAAATGAGTAAACAAAAAGCACAAAACACTTTCAAAACACTAGGAAGTATTAGTTTGAGAAAGTACACTGGAAAAAGGTTAATGCATATATATTAAAGATACAATAAATTCAATAGATTTTATTTAATTAAAGTTAAATAAAAGAGAGGATTAAAAATTCCCCCACACCTAACAACTCTATAATTGTAGTATCTGCCAAATAACTGCATATTCTTTAACAGGTGCGTTAGTAAAGTCAATATAATACTGCCAGAAAGATCGTCATCCCTGAGGAGAAAACTAAACCACAGAAACTGAATCTCAGCAAATATATCTATTAACTACAGTCAGGCCACCCACAACTCAAACAGCTCTAATGGTCTGAGGAAGTGAATCAACAAGTCTTGGTCACCTGCTCTGTGCCAAAGGCTCCAGTAGCATTTTCTTTTTTTTTTTTAAATATTTATTTTTTAGTTGTAGGTGGACACACAATCTTTATTTCATTTTTATGTGGTGCTGAGAATCAAACCCAGTGCCTCATGTATGCTAGGCGAGCACGCTACAACCGAGCCACAACCACAGCCCCTCTGGCAGCATTTTCTAAACTTATGATCCTTTAGATGATCTGTACAACTTCTATCAGCAAGGCTGGAAGAAAGGACACTGGGTCCAGGGGAAGTTAAGTTCCTATCTACCCATGACCACACAGATAATAAGAAACAAAGCCAGGACCCAAGTCTGTCTGTCTGACCATTAATCTCCCATACTCAGCCCCTTGCCCCCAAAAGCGTACACATGTGCATATGGTAGAAATGTTACAAATCAGTATCTAGTATGATATAAATGATACACAAGTATAAAGGGAATAGGAATATAAAATGTGGCCCAGGTATCAAGGTACACACCACAATAAGTTTTGCAGAGTTCTAAAGAAAAGGAGGAAATAGGCTGGGGTAGAGGCTGACAAAATGGCTACCCCAGAGGTATATTTAAAAAAAAAAAAAAAAAAAAAACTAGAAATCATTTGTAGTCAGAGAATGTAACTGTCATGTAATAAGCAAAACAGGACCACACTGGGAGGCAGGATACCAAAGAATTGGAATCAGGTTGACCCAGGTTCAAGTACAGCGCAAGCTTTCTTAATTGTTTACTTTCAATCATTTGATCAACAAATTATTATTGTGTACCTATAGGCCAATTCCTTCATGGTGTTTTCTCTCTCTCTTGGTTTCCTCATCTAGAAAAGAAGAATAAAAATCTCTCTGAACTATCATAAGGCTTACATGAGAAATGATGCCAGACACAGTGGTCACACCTGTAGTCCCAGCTACTCGGGAGGATGAGGCAGGAGGACTGCAAGTTTAGGCCAGCCTGGGCAACTTACCAAGACCATCTCAAAATAAAACAGCTGGGGAATTAGCTCAGTGATAGAGTGCCCCTGAGTTCTATCCCCAGTACAAAAAAATTAATAAATAAATAGCACATCCACAACAGGAAGGTAGGGGGTGGGTAAATAATGATTGAGCTGAATTCAATAGTAAAATTAAAATTGGAAAAAGTATGTGGAGCAAAGGGTGCTCTTACTGAAGAGCTCTAACTATTGGGTGGAGAAGTTTAGTTTTGCAATCTCAGGACAACAATGGCATTATCTAATCTGGCCACTGCACAGGACACAGTGAGAGGGTCAACTGGCAGGAAGACCAACCTGGAAGTTGCCACTTTAATAAAAATGGGATATGATAAGGTCCTGGAACACAGAGTGACCTGTGAATCTGAGAGGTGTTAAACTTGACAGACACTAAAAAGGAATCAATGATTGATCTTAGGGACACACTGGGACACACTGTTGGGGGGAAAGAAGTGAAAAAGAAGGGATGTAATCAACTCAGATCTTTAAGTAGTTGAAATCTCACTTTGGAAGCTTTCTTTGAAAATAATAACCGAGACATTACTGATTTTACAGAAAGACACTGTTTGCACACATATTATTTTTCTGCTTTTTCTACAAATAACATCCTTTCTCCTAGTCAAGTCTAAATACTGGTCTGTACAAATTACTTCGATCTTTCCAAGATTAAACTGCAATCTGCTTACTCTCACTTGTGTCCCTCAATCATTCTGGTCTGAGGAAACAGAGCCTGCACCCTCTAACGTTGCAGCACATAAAACATTGTGTCATCAGCAGAACAGCAGCACTCCGTCCCTAAGCACCTCATTGTCTCCTAAATGGCTTCAGCTACAAATATTCCACTGGCAAAAAGACTTTATGAAAACCTCAGGGAAAAAGGAATGATCACTACCTTTGTGGCCAATCCCTTCAGGAAAACTTGCAGCCACTTAAAAATTGGCTGAGAATTAACCTCACAATAACAAGTGGAAGACCTCTGGGGGCTGTCCATATATAGAGAGGTAAAGAACACTATCCGGCACTGGAGTTTAGATGCCGCCTCCCACTCCTAGCCACATGACCTAAGGCAAGTTATTTAACCTCAGTTTCCTCATGTCTCGCTGGGGATTATCATAGCATCTTCTCATGGGGCTGCCGTGAAAATTAATCAATACCTAGAAAGCACTCAGAACCAGGCCTGGCACACAGGAAATTCTAAATATATGCTAACTGCTATTGTTCTAGTTGTTATTACTTGAATCATTAAAATGTGCTTCCCCCAATACCTACTAAACACTGTGCTGAGTATTCTGTGCATAGAAAAGGGGAGAAGGGCACCAAAAAAAGATAAAGCAGAACTCTATGGAGGAATACACAAGGTACTGTAGAAGTACAGAGGAGGAAGTCACTGTCAGGTGACCCAGTGAAATGCTATAGAGGAGGTAACATCTGGGTTGGCTCTTAAAAAGGACAAGTAGAAAT